>NC_052647.1:2400000-3600000 GCF_016161935.1 Mauremys reevesii
TATCAAAAATTTCCAAAGGGGTCTGCACCTCCATTTTGAAAATTTTTAGGGGTCCACAAATGAAAAAAAGGTTGAAAACTACTGGAGTAGATGATTGTGATGGTCCTTTCTGGCCTTAAAGTCTATGAGTCTGAGTCTTCCGACCGCCCTCAATGGGTAGCCCTTCTGCTGAATGGTGATGGAACTCTGGACCTTGCAAGTCTGCTTCCCAGTGGAAGAGAAACTACTGATGCAGAGTCTGGGTCTATCCTAAGTGTGCCTTGCTTTATCTACCCATGCACACCAGTTCTGGAGCAGAGGCAGTCACAGACAGCATGCAGGCAATCCCTTCTTCCAGAAATCCCACCCCAGTTCCCAGGAAGCTTCTCTGTCCCAAGAATCCACTCCAAATGCAGAGAATAAAACAAAGAAATTCGCCTATCTGCCACAGCTTCTCTCCAAGAACGACTGGATAACAAAATGACCAATAATACAACATTTCTTCAAAGACTAAAAACTCAATAAAAGGAACTTCTAAGGCTGTGTATGACAGCACTCTCTGCTGACACCTACCACAGCAATAATATCCTGGCTATTTTCTCAAAGCCCTTGAAACAGATGAAAAAAGGATGGTCACTGGAATTCCAAACTTAGCAGTCATCTTAGCTGCCTCTAGTTAAATAAGGAACATGCAATGTAGGGTGTGCTGGCATGCTTCTCGTGCCCTATGTGCATCTAAAAGGATTCTTGAAGATGAATATAAATGAATTATCTGAAAAACACAGCTCTACTTGGCAAGTCAAATCACAGTAGATGCATATAGCTTTGTGACTGTGGCTGATGTGAGCTATGGGCTTGTCATAGACACAGTGCCTTGATGCACCTCTTGCATATGCTCGTAAGCAGTTTTGGTGTCTTAAAAATGTTGCTGTCTTTGGCTGGCACTTCAGCAGCTTCAAGCCACAGGTTCCATGAAAGACTGCAGAGATGCTTTTCTAATACATGCAGTTTACTTACTTAGAATACTGTGTTGGTCTTGTTAAAAATCAGCTGTACTCCCAGAATGTACATGTGTTCTTTGTTAATAAATTGAATGAATGGAAAGGGAAGGTGCCTCAGTCAGTTGAGTCACTTCAAAAGCCTTTCAGTAGCAAATCATTCTCAATGAAGAGAGAGTTTAAAAAATGGGAGACCCTAACCCTCACTTTGGATTTTCAGTGTAATTCTAGTTCTACAAATTCCTCTTATCCAAAAGTCCTAGTTATCCAAAACAACAGCATCCCTCAAGTAGCCTGATGTTAGTTAATAGCACTTCTGCTTATTCGAACACCCAGTTATCCAAAACTTTCAGATGTCCCCAGGCCATTCCAATAAACAGGAGTGTACTGTGAGTTAGTAGTTAAAAGTAGAGGAGTGGCAGACAGGAAACCTGGGATCTATTCCTGACCTTTTTAGTAACTTTTGGCAAATCAGCTTGCCTCCATGTGCCCTTAACTACCCACCTGTAAAATGGAGGTTGGATGTGGGGTTGGTGTATAATACTCACCTTCATAAGGGGCTTTGAGATGAAGACTGTTACTGTGGTGCAAAGTCATAGACTTTGCAAGCATAAGTTCAACAGAAGACATAGCAAAACATAAAATACTATCTATGCACAAAGGAGCAGCTGTATGAAACTCTTCATGTGCTGGCTTTTGGGATTATCAATTGCAAACTATAGTGTCCCATTAAC
Organism: Mauremys reevesii; assembly: GCF_016161935.1. Lineage (NCBI taxonomy): Eukaryota > Metazoa > Chordata > Testudines > Geoemydidae > Mauremys > Mauremys reevesii. The sequence goes on from NC_052647.1 coordinate 2,401,712, forward strand.
TTTTTTTGCAGTTACAAAAATGTGTACATTATGGAATTAGCGTAAAAAAACCCAACAACCCAGAAGTCTCTCACGAGAGAGATTTGTTAGTATCAGGAGAAGGAATTACCTAAGTGCTAGAGGTCTTGAAGGAGCCATTTTAAAATTCAGCCGGACTCAAACTGAGAGACGTGAGCACAGGTGTTATACATTCTCCACTCACAATAGTCCAGGGACAGGTTTAATGCATCTCAGCTAAGCCTTATGATTCCCACATCAACTGTGCTCACGTCTCTCAGAACAGAGTTCCTGTTTCCTTCCTGTCCCCTTCCAGGTGTGGATCATGGAAAAAGCCGACTGGTATTGACTCTGGTTATTTGAGAAGCTTCTCTCCAGGCAGGGAATAGCTCACTGTTAGACCCTACATTTAAATCATACATTTCTGGTGGCAAGGCCCCTGTTGTCAGGATACACTTTGTTTGTCAGGACCTGCAGCTCAGCTTCAGGAGAAGATAGACACTAATTTCTTTTAGCACTTTATTAATTGTCCTCTAGGTTGTGTCAATTTTCTGAAGTTGTCACGGTGTCCGGTGTTACAGGAATTAGCCAGATAAAGCCCTAAAAAGCAGCACCTCAGGTATGCCACAGTAGCATTGTAGTATAGTCACTTGCTAGAGTGATGGAAGGCCTATTCCCATTGCTGTAGTAAATCTACCCCTCCAGAGGTGGCAGCTAGAATTCTTCCGTTTTAGCAGTGTTAGGTATACTGCATCTCAGAGGTGTGAATTTTTCATAACTGCAGAGCGACATAGCTAGGTAAACCTAAGTTTTAGATGTAGACCAGGCCTTAGTCTTCCTGCGGCAGAGGCTCTCCTACTGTCGTCTTCCTGTAAACCTCCCCATTTGCATGATACACAAACAAAAACTAACCAGAAAGTATCAGTGGAAAAGGGTTGTCTGGCTGAAAGATCTGCTCTAGCTCAACTATGGGCTGGATGCAGGAATTACTGGGTGGTGGTCTCTCGCCTAGGTTGTGTAGGAGGTCAAACCAGCTGATCATAATTGTCCCTTTTGACCTTAAAATCTGATTTGTTTGTAAAAACATCTGAACAAATGAAAATAAAAGTGTGTGGGGGGGAGTGGAAATATCTGATGTTCAGGCCCATGGCAAGAGTTTTAAGTTGGATCCAATAGAAGATAAGAACTCGGGACATGTATTTGGATAGGAAAATGCAAGGTATAAAGAGGGTGGTGCAAAAAATGGTGCATTCTGAGTCAGGACTGAACCAAAGGGAGAATTGTGCTGTTGGAGCTGTCATGTCTGTGTGAAATGTAAAGAGGTTTTGGCCCTGGTGGTAACTGAAAACCCCACAATGCCTTTTCTGAGTAAGGTCAAGTATCAGAGGGGTAGCCGTGTTAGTCTGGATCTGTAAAAGCAGCAAAGAATCCTGTGGCACCTTATAGACTAACAGACGTTTTGCAGCATGAGCTTTCGTGGGTGAATACCCACTTCTTCGGATGCAAGTAGTGGAAACTTCCCTCAGATCCCACTGAGGAATACACTAAGAAACTGCATCATCTACTCAGGACACTCCCTACACTAACACCGGAACAAACCAACATACCCTTAGAGCCCCGACCAGGGATATTCTATCTACTACCCAAGATCCACAAACCCGGAAATCCTGGATGCCCCATCATCTCGGGCATTGGCACTCTCATTGAAGGACTGTCTGGATATGTGGACTCTCTACTCAGACCCTATGCCACCAGCACTCCCAGCTATCTCCGTGACACCACTGATTTCCTGAGGAAACTACAATGCATTGGTGACCTTCCAGAAAACACCATCCTAGCCACCATGGATGTAGAGGCTCTCTACACAAACATCCCACACACAGATGGAATACAAGCTGTCAGGAACAGTATCCCTGATGATGCCACAGCACAACTGGTTGCTGAGCTCTGTACCTTTATCCTCACACACAACTATTTCAAATTTGATGACCATATATATCTCCAGATCAGTGGCACCACTATGGGCACCCGCATGGCCCCACAATGTGCCAATATTTTTATGGCTGACCTGGAACAACGCTTCCTCAGCTCCCGTCTGCTCAGGCCCCTTCTCTACCTACGCTACATTGATGACATCTTCATCATCTGGACCCATGGGAAGGAAACTCTGGAAAAATTCCACCAAGATTTCAACAGCTTCCACCCCACCATCAACCTCAGCCTGGACCAATCTACACGGGAGGTCCACTTTCTAGACAACACGGTGCAAATAAGTGATGGTCACATTAACACCACCTTATACCGAAAACCTACCGACCGCTATGCCTACCTTCATGCCTCCAGCTTCCATCCTGGGCACACCACAAGATCCATTGTCTACAGCCAAGCACTGAGGTACAACCGCATCTGCTCTAACCCCTCAGACAGAGACCAACACCTACAAAATCTCCACCAAGCATTCTCAAAACTACAGTACCCGCACGAGGAAATAAGGAAGCAGATCAACAGAGCCAGACGTGTACCCAGAAGCCTCCTACTGCAAGACAAACCCAAGAAAGAAACCAACAGGACTCCACTGGCCATCACATACAGCCCCCAGCTAAAACCCCTCCAACGCATCATCAGGGATCTACAACCCATCCTGGACAATGATCCCACACTTTCACAGGCCTTGGGTGGCAGGCCAGTCCTCGCCCACAGACAACCTGCCAACCTGAAGCATATTCTCACCAGTAACTGCACACCGCCCCATAGTAACTCTTGCTCAGGAACCAATCCATGCAACAAACCTCGATGCCAACTCTGCCCACATATCTACACCAGCGACACCATCACAGGACCTAACCAGATCAGCCACACCATCACTGGTTCATTCACCTGCACGTCCACCAATGTAATATACGCCATCATATGCCAGCAATGCCCCTCTGCTATGTACATCGGCCAAACTGGACAGTCTCTACGGAAAAGGATAAATGGTCACAAATCAGATATTAGGAATGGCAATATACAAAAACCTGTAGGAGAACACTTCAACCTCCCTGGCCACACAATAGCAGATCTTAAGGTGGCCATCCTACAGCAAAAAAACCTTCAGAACCAGACTTCAAAGAGAAACTGCTGAGCTTCAGTTCATCTGCAAATTTGACACCATCAGCTCAGGATTAAACAAAGACTGTGAATGGCTTGCCAACTACAGAACCAGTTTCTCCTCCCTTGGTTTTCACACCTCTACTGCTAGAAAAGGGCCTCATCCTCCCTGATTGAACTAACCTCGTTATCTCTAGCTTGCTTCTTGCTTGCATATATATACCTGCCCCTGGAAATTTCCACTACTTGCATCCGAAGAAGTGGGTATTCACCCACGAAAGCTCATGCTGCAAAATGTCTGTTAGTCTATAAGGTGCCACAGGATTCTTTGCTGATGATAACCTGAGTGTCTTGGTCAAATTCCAACTGGGGAATTATTCTGCCTCCCTGAATTTCCTCCACTCCACTTTCAAGTGGTTATTGTATTCTTCACTTCCTGCCCTAGCCTATTGCGCTCAGTTAAACAGCGGCTAGTATCACCTGGCAGAAGGCTGTGCTTAAGTGGCAGGCAAAGCGATCTTTGCTGATTGCTTGTAAAGCACTTTGAGATTTTTCTGCTATGGAAGGTGCTAGGCAAATGTGAGCTCCTCCTTGCTAGAGGTAAACTTAGCTAGGATGATGTTTGGTTGCCCATGATTTATCCTCTCCACTTGTTCAGTGTTCTTCACAATCTATATCCTTCCAAGTACGTACTATAGCTCTCCTCCCTTAGGCTGTTGTTGCCTTTCTCTGTCCTGGGGACTGCTCTCATATCTAGCAGTCAAATGCAAGAAACATATTGGGTATAGATCTAGAGACTTTTTGTACCTTTTTCACCTCTTCCTGCTCTGGGATAGCTGATGCAGTAGCAATGGTGCCTGCCTGTTTGACTGATCTGCACCTTAATTTAAAAGAGCAGAATGCTAATCATGAAGAAACAGAAAACAGATGTTATGCTGCCTTACCCAAACCCATGTGTCATTTTCCATAGGCACAGCACTGAACTGCAGTAGTGTTGCAGGAGCAAATGTGCATTTGTATCATTTGTTAATCTGCTGCCCTGTGGACATTCAACACAGAGCCTGTTGGACTTTTGCCTCTATGGCTGGAAAGCAACTGGAAGAAGTGGATGTTAAGGAGGAGATGCCTGGTGGAGAACAGAGAGAGTATCCCCGCTCAGAGGGCTGGATGGTCTGAACTAATCTCAGCTGACTGCTGGATTGTTCAAAGATAACCAAAACCAGTGTTTAAAAGGGAGCTGCCCCCATTTTGCTCAGAGATAAATAAACCCATCACTACTTAGCTAATGTGAGTGAACCTGAAGGTCTTATGCAGCTTCTTCATAGCTAAACTCAGGGGCAGCCCTGTCGTTTTTGTAATGTCTGTTTGTTTGCAGCCCAAGCATTGCTGGACTAAAGCTTTTCAAAGATTGATTGGATGGTTAATAAGAGAGCATGCAAATATCAGTTGGTGCTTAGAGCTAACCATGGTCCCAGGCTTCCCATTCATGTGCACAGCAGTGGTCCTCTGTGATTAAGCATCACCTGTTGAAAGTGGAATGCCACTTACACAAAGCCAGCCCCTACACGTGTATCCGTTTGGAAAGGATATTGGTTGTGCTGTGCTTTTCCTGGAGGTTTTCTTTGATGTTTTCATGGATCACTGGGTCTGTGGTTTTAATTTGTGCAGAGTACTCACCTTTCTTGCCACCAGCTGCTCTAGCTGGAGCCTTCTAGGTGTGGCTTGTTGGTGGCTACCTGCTTGTAGTGACAAGGGAAAGTCACACTCATATCTGTCTGTCCCTGAGACCAGTATATCTGTTTGGAGCCTACATATTCCAAGGATATGTCTTCCTGTCATACCTGCATTCTATGAGGTACCCCCTGAGAAAAGAAAGTCTCAGCACTTGTGTGTCTGTGTGCACATGCACAGGACTCTTTCACCTCCCTTCTCCAAACTCCCCCTGCAGGCTTCATGCTGAACTGCCTCAATGAGGAAGGCTCCACCACCTTCAGTCATGACTCTCCCTTTGGCCCAGCCCTAGCTTGTCTACCTGAAGGTCTTTTTCTCCATTTTTGTAAGCCTCGCCACCCTCTCAAGCTCCACCTGCAGGCTTAATTTTAAGCTCTTCTATCCTGTTGCTTCTGTTAACCTGTATGGGAGGGCCACAGCTGCGCAATCTAAAGCCATAGAAAGCCTGTCCTTGGTTACTGTGCGAGCATTACAAGCCTGTCCTGTTAGGCATCCAGCAGTGTAGTCTGTTCCTAACACAGTGAGATCAGAAGGGATCCTTTTTAGTTGTTTCACTCATACTGAATCACAGTCATTCACGAGATCTGCAATGCATCCACGGGAGGGTAGCTCATGACTTAGCAATGACCCAGTGCTAACTCTTGCACACCTATTTCTGTTAGTACTTCATGCTCTTCCGCCACGGTTTCCATTACGCCAGAGGCTGGAGTGCAGCTTCCCGCTGTTTCTCTCTGTCAGTCTCCTGCTCAGTGTGAGGAATGGAAAGTAACTCATGAGAGCAGAGAGTGACCTGAGCTGCTTTGCCTGCCCAGGTTTTGTTTAAACAGGGTGTGCAGTGACCTTTCATGGCAAGTGTGTGCACATGAAAACCAAGTTGGCAACTGTGAGAAGCTGCCACCTCTGCTGATCTGGGCTCTTTCCGTCAGAAATTTACTCCTTCCACTGATTTGGATTTCCAGATAAGTACCAAATATAGCCTACAGTTCACGAGGACCCTGTGAATTTATGGTCAGTATATCCCAGACAATTCACTTCTTCCATAGCCCCTACAAAATTAAGAAATCTAATCTAAGATTAAGGTCAGGCTTGACAAAGCCCTGGCTGGGTGATTTAGTTGGGGATTGGTCCTGCTTTGAGCAGGGGGTTGGACTAGATGACCTCCTGAGGTCCCTTCCAACCCTGATATTCTGTGATTCTATGATGTCATAAAATTTCTTCCTGGCTCCATATCTCCCAGTTCACCTAATCTTGCAGTGAAGTACGCTCTCCTGGCTCTGGCTGTATGTCTCAGAGGCGAGGCCTTGACTCCTTATAGCCCCACGTAGAAGGCCCTTAGCTTAGTAGCACTCCATGAACATCTCAGTCTGTTTGCAGGGGGGAGGGGAGCATGGAGTGAATGGGCTGCATCCTCAACAAAAGTGGATATGATGTTTTTAATTGTGCATAATGAACTAAAAATATTCCAAGAACTTGAAGGAGTCCAGTTGTTTGACTTAGTTTGCGCACCACTGGCATGAGAACACTGTGGTCCCAAGATCTGATTAAACTGCAACTTTTTTTTCCTCCCCATAGATTCATAGATGTTAAGGCCAGAAAAGACCATTATGATCATCTAGTCTGATCTCCTGCATAGCACAGGTCAGAGAGCTTCACCTAATTATTTTGCATTCAGTCCATAACTTCTAGTTGAGCTAAAATGGATCTTTTAGAAAGACATTCAGTCTTGACTTCAAGACTGCAAGTGATGGAGAATTAAGTTATTCCAATGGTTAATTAGAATAATAGAATTCGAGATCAGAAGGGACCATTATGATCATCTAGTCTGACCTCCTGCAAGATGCAGGCCACATAAGCCGATCCACCCACTCCTTAAGCAAGCGACCCCTGCCCCATGCTTCGGAGGAAGGCGAAAAACCTCCAGGGCCACTGCCAATCTACCCTGGAGGAAAATTCCTTCCCGACCCCAAATATGGCAGTCAGCTGAACCCCGAGCATGCAGGCAAGACTCTCCAGCCATACCCTCTGGAAAAAGGCTAACAATATCCTATCATTGACCCATTGTACTAATTACCAGTGTGGCACTTAATTGACCTATTGACTAAGCCCGTTATCCTATCATACCATCTCCTCCATAAACTTATCTAGCTTAATCTTAAAGTCATGGAGGTCCTTCGCCCCCACTGTTTCCTTCGGTAGGCTGTTCCAGAATTGCACTCCTCTGATGGTTAGAAACCTTCGTCTAATTTCAAGCCTAATTCCCCGCACTGTTAAAAATTGGAACCTTTTTTTCTAGTTTGAATTTGTCTAGCTTCAACTTCCAGCCATTGGATCTCATTGTGCCTTTTTTCTGCTAGATCAAAGAGCCCTCTGCTTATCAGAAATCTCCCCTCCGTGTAGGTACTTGTAGACCATGTTCAAGTCCATCTCTTAACTTTCTATTCAATAAACTAAATAGATTGAGCATCTTCAGTCTCTTGCTCTAAGGCAATTTTTTCATACATCACAAATCATTCTTAATTCTCTTTCCAGTTTTTCAAATTCTCCTCAAGTTTGGACACCAGAGTGTACATAGGGTTCAGTAATGGTCTCATAATGTTGTATAACACTAGTCCTGCTTATTTCCCTGTTTATACATCTGAGGATGGTGTTCATTCTTTGAGCTACAGCATCACACTGGGAGCTCATGTTCAGTTGATTTCCACCATGACTTCAGAGTCTTTCAGAGTCACTGCTTTCCAGAATACAGCAGCATCCTACAAGTATGATTTATGTTCTTTTTCCTAGATGTGGCTGTTTTTAAATGCATGTTGCTCAAATGAACCCATCTTACCAAGTTATCCAGCTCAATCTGTACAACTGACCTGTCCCCAGGGCCGGCTCCAGGCACCAGCCTAGCAAGCAGGTGGCTGGGGCGGCACGTCCGGCCATTCGGCAGCAATTCGGCGGCGGGGCTGTCACTCCCTCTCGGAGTGAAGGATCTGCTGCCGAATTGCCGCCGTAGAAGAAGCGGCGGTAGAGCTACCACCGGGTTGCCACCGATCGCAATCATGTTTTGTTTTGTTTTTTTATTATTTTTATTTTTGCTGCTTGGGGTGGCAAAAACACTAGAGCTGGCCCTGCCTGTCCCCATCATTATTTACCACTCCACTGTTTTTTGTGTAATGTTCTACATCATAGATATAAAATATTGAATAGCACTGGGCCAATCACCAATCCTTGTAGGCCCCCACTAGAGATTATTGGATTTTGATTTCCCATTTAGAATTCCTTTTTGCAACCTATCACTTCACTAGTTTTAATCCTTTTTATGTAGGTTGCATTGATTTATATTTATATAGTGCTAATTTTTACCAGAATATCATATGGGACTAAATACTTACAGATGTCTAAGTGTATTGTGTCAGTTACCTTTTATCAACTAAAATTATAATCTCATAAAACAAAAATCAAGATTGTTCTGTTTAAAAAAAAAAAAAAAAAGTTGACTGACTGGCATTATTTATGCTAGCATCTTTTAATCCTTCGCTGCCTTACCATGCCTTTTAATCCCATATCTACCTTACCATGATTTCGTCCAAGATTGATGTCAGACTGCCAAGCCTAAAGTTTTCTATATCCATCCAAGTTTTTACCCTTTTTACACGTTAGGTTTTTTTCCAGGCCTCTGGAACTTCCGGTATGTTCCATGACGTGTTAATGAACATCAATGGTTCAGAGAACTCCTTAGCCAATTCTTTTAATACTCTTGGGTGCAAGTTATCCACTCCTGCAGCTTTAAAAATGTTTTACTTTAAAAGTTTCTGTTTAACATCTTCCTTAGTTACTAATGGAACAAAGTATTTCATTATTACTGTCAGATACATAATCCAGCTTCTTTCTGAATTCAGAATAGAAATGTTTATTGCATTCTTTGGCCTTTTCTGCATCATGCTGATAATTTTATCCTTGTCTAGTATCATACTTGTATTACTGCTAGGATTTCATTCATCCCTGATGTATTTTGAAGAACACTATTAGCCATAAATACCTTTAGCTTCCCTTATCCACTATCTGCATTGCCTAACTGCTGATTTGTATTCATTGCTTTCAGCTTCCTGTATTACTCCTGAGGGAATTATGCACCAAAAATTAAAATTCTGTGCACAATATTTTAAAATTCTGCAAAATTCTGCATATTTTATTTTTCAAAATAACACAATATAATCACACCAATTTCAGTTATTTTGGTAATTTATTTCAAAATACCTGTCAACAAGTATGTCGCTAACAATATAGACAACCAAAAAAGAGTCAAGAAATTTTTTTGACAAACAGATTCCTTACTAGGCATATTAATACAGAACTCTGAGTAATAATTCATTTAAACTACAATACAGAACTGTATTTCCCGCACCCCTCAGAAGCAGTGCAAAGGCTTGGTGAATAAATGGAGGAGCTGAGACAGAGGGAAGAAATTGCTGGGAAGGAGTCTGGGTGTGAACTTGGAAGGTTGTTGGATATGGGTGGAAAAAGTATGGAACAGGGAGTTGTTTTTGGTTTGGTTTGGTTAGGTTTCGGCGGGTGGGAGATTGTTAAGGAAGCTTCGCCCATGCAGACTCTGGCTGACCCCTAGCCTCCCATTCAGTCAGGCACATCAGCACCCGTCCCAATGTGTCCTTGCACCCCCTCCCCCCATCCCTATATGTCTCTGTGACCCCACTCAGCATCCCCCTGCATCTCCTCCCCCTATCCCCATAGAATAATAGAACTGGAAGGGACCTCGAGAAGTCATCTAGTCCAGTCCAGTCCCCTGCACTCAAGGCAGGCACTCAAGTATTATCTCTAGACCAGGCCTGACAGGTGTTTGTCTAACCTGCTCTTTCAAATCTCCAATGATGGAGATTCCACAACCTCCCTAGGTAATTTATTCCAGTGCTTAACCACTCTGACAGTTAGGAAGTTTTTCTTAATGTCCAACCTAAACTGACCTTGCTGCAATTTAAGCCCATTGCTTCTTGTCCTATCCTCAGAGGTTAAGAACAATTTTTCTCCCTCCTTCATGTAACAACTCTTTATGTACTTGAAAACTGTTATCATATCCCCTCTCAGTCTTCTCCAGACTAAACAAACCCAATTTTTTCAATCTTCCCTCATAGGCCATGTTTTCTAGACTTTTAGTCATTTTTGTTGCTCTTCTCTGGACTTTCTCCAATTTGTCCACATTTTTCCTGAAATGTGGCACCCATAACTGGATACAGTACTCCAGTTGAGGCCTAATCAGCATGGAGTAGAGCAGAAGAATTACTACTTGAGTATTGTAAGCAAGACACCTGCTAATACATCCTAGAATGATGTTTGCTTTTTTGCAACAGTGTTACACTGACTCATATTTAGTTTGTGATCCACTATAACCCCCAGATCCCTTTCCACAGTACTCCTTCCTAGGTAGTCATTTCCCATTTTGTATGTGTGTCACTGATTGTTCCTTCCTAAGTGGAGTACTTTGCATTTGTCCTTATTGAATTTCATCCTATTTATTTCAGACCATTTCTCCAGTTAATTTTGAATTTTAATAGGTATATCTCCATATATTTATTTATCTCAGAACTGGAAGGGACCCTGAAAGATCATCGAGTCCAGCTCCCTGCCTTCACTAGCAGGACCAAGTACTGATTTTTGCCCCAGATCCTTAAGTGGCCCCCTCAAGGATTGAACTCACAACCCTGGGTTTAGCAGGCCAATGCTCAAACCACTGAGCTATCCTTCCCCCATCCTCTAAAGCACTTGTAACCTCTCCCAGCTTGGTATCCTCCACAAACTTTAAGTGTACTCTCTATGCTATTATCTAAATCATTGATAAAGATATTGAACAGAACCGATCCCTGTGGGATCCCACTCATTATGCCCTTCCAGCATAACTGTAAACTACTGATAACTGCTCTCTGGGAATGATTTTCCAACCAGTTATGCACTCACCTTATCCGACAAAGTGGGTATTCATCCACAAAAGCTCATGCTCCAATACATCTGTTAGTCTATAAGGTGCCACAGGACTCTTTGCTGCTTTTTCATCTAGGTTGTATTTCCCTAGTTTGTTTTTGAGAAGGTCATGTGAGACAGTATCAAAAGCCTTTCTAAAGTCAAGATATACCACATCTACTGCTTCTCCCCCCTTCACCCCCCATCCACAAGGCTTGTTATCCTGTCAAATAAAGCTATCAGGATGGTTTGACATGATTTTTTTTTTCTTGACAAATCCATGCTGACTGTTGCTTATCACCTCATTATCTTTAGGTGTTTGCAAATTGATTGCTTAATTATTTGCTCCATTATCTTTCCGGGTACAGAAGTTAAGCCGACTGGTCTGTAATTCCCCAGGGTGTCCTTATTTCCCTTTTTATAGATGGGCACTATATTTGCCCTTTTCCAGTCTTCTGGAATGTCTCCTGTTTTTCATGACTTTTCAAAGATAATGGCTAATGGCTCAGATATCGCCTCATTCAGCTCCTTGATTATTCTAGGATGCATTTAATCAGGCCCTTGTGATTTGAAGACAACTAACTTGTCTAACGGTACGTCTGTACTACCCACCAGATTGGCGGGTAGTAATCAATCTGTCGGGGATCAATTTATCGCGTCTCATCTAGACGCAATAAATTGATCTGCAAATCGATGCCCGTACTCCACCTTGGCAAGAGGAGAAAGCAGCGTCAACGGGGGAGGCCACGGCAGTCGACTCGCCGCTGTGAGGACGGCCAGGTAAGTCGAACTAAGATGCGTCGACTTTAGCTATGCAAATAGCATAGCTGAAGTTGCATATCTTAGATCGATTTCCCCCCTTCCCCCAGTGTAGACCAGCCCTTAGTAATTTTTGACTTGTTCTTTCCCTATTTTAGAATGATTCTACCTAATTTCACTGGCATTCACTATGTTAGACGTCCAATTGCCACCAACCTTCTTGGTGAAAACCGAAACAAAAAAGTCATTAAGTCTGCCATTTCCACATTTTCTGCACCTCCTGTCCCCCTTCTCCCATGTAGCCCTGCACTCTCTTCCCCCTATCCCCATGTGCCTGTGCCCTCACTCAGCCCCCTTCCCTCATGTGGCCCTGCACCTCCACTCCCATTCAATCTGTCCTCCCCCACTATCCCGTATGATGCCCTGTGTGTTACCTCCAGCAGCCCTATGTACCCCACGCTGTCAGTATCCCATAACCTGTCTCCTGACCTGGCCCGACAAGTGCTGTGAAGAACGCACTGCAGGTTCTTTCTCTGCCCTATGGTATCTGGGGCTGGCTGGGAGCAGCTACTCTGTTCTAGTGCCACAGCACACTCTGGTGAGCAAAAGGCAGAACTTCCTGGCAGAAGCTATTTTCTGCATAAAAAATTAAAAATATGCACAGCACATGAATTACGCGCACATGCAGTGGCACAGTATTCCCCCAGGTGTACTATATATAAATATATCAAATGTTATATTTTAATTTATTCTTTCATCTCCCCCCTTCAAATAGAATTATTTTTTTTTAGTGAAAGAAGCCTATCATGACTGCAGAATTGTGGTTTGAGGGCATCTAATAAAGTATTGTAAGACAATTCCCAGTTATTACTCTCACTTGATATATTCCAATACATTTTTTGTTAGAAAGTTTTCTATAATGTTTAGAAAATAATTCTTCTTCCACAAACACCCACCCCTCTCCCACTCCATGCAAGAGCATCCACATCTCACCCTTCCCCGGACCCTTCCTACTTGGCTGACTGCTATCTGTTTAAAGAAACAGTGCACATGTCCTCATAGCCACTCACTTTTTTTACCCTATATAAAAGCATCTTTTAAAAGATTTAATGTTTATAAACAAATTGTAGAGGCCAGGTGAGTCACCAGCTTCCTCATCTCCTAGCCCTGAACTGATTCCCTTGTGTTATCGAGTCTCAAAAGTATAACAGTGGCCAGCTCTTGCAATATTGTGCATTTTTAAAGCTTTCTCCGGATCTCCTGGTATCTGGCAGGAATCTTATGAATTTTTGCCCTTGCTCAAAATAGCCAACATACCATTTCTTGCAATGGGACCGAAGCTACAGGCTCCTCGCTGTCAAATTGGTTGCCATTTACATATAGCCTTTGCAGGTCTAGGAGGTAGGGTTACCTCCTGGCTGGTATTTGACCGGCTTGGCTGGTTTTGTATGGATTTGCTAGTTGCCAGAAAAATAATTTAAGCTGCCAAGTTTGTTTATGTGGGTCTAAAGATTTGCATTATCATCACAATAATGGGATATCTAATGTTAAAAGCTTGTGTCCAGCTAAAGATACTGCAGTGTTCCCACTTCCACAGTTTAAGCAATAACAGATCAGAACTGTTGAAAATATAGCTTCTGTCTGTCCACCAACATACAAGTGCCCTTTTGGTGTATGTGTGAGAGAGGGTTTGAGTCACATGAGAGCGAGGAGGTGTGCAATGTTATCAATCTTATCTCTGTGTTCTCTCTCTCTAGATACTATAAGTGACTGTTGAAGTGGGGATTGCGGAGTTGCCTTGTGGTTGGGGTTGTGGTAGACTTGCCTTGTGGGGCGGGAGGGGTGTGCTGGTTTTTTTGCATTTCAAGAGTGGTAACTCTAGGTGGAGGTGAGGCTGCCCCAGTCAACATGGCTGCCTCCTCCCATTATTTTCAATGAGACTGAAGACTGGCTGACCTCAGAAGATGGCTGCCACCTGGACTCTATATTTAAGAAATGAAACTGGGAACTGGTGGGGAATCGGGGGGGAGGGAGCAGAGAAGGTAGACTGGGGGTCTAGTGAATGGGAAGCAGGGAGATGGAGAGAGGCTAGGTGGATGGGGAAGATGACAGGAGAATACTAGGGGAGGATGTGGGAGGAATATTAGGGCAGCTCTTGTACCCCAGGAGCTAGCAGAAGGAAGTCCCTTCCAAGAGGCCAGCAGTAAGGATGCATTTTTGGGATGCTTTTAGGGTGAATTTACACCTGAAATGCGCGCTCTCAAAACTTGTGGGCAGGTAGCTTCCCATGTCTTCTATTACATTTATGCTCTTTGAGAGGAAGGGAGGGTGTCAAGGGTTACAGTGGTACACTGGGATTCAGGAGGCCTGGCTTCAATTCCCTACTCTGGCACACAACTCCTTGTGTGACTTTTGGGAGAGTCACTTAGTCTTTGCCTCAGTTCCCCCTTCTGTACAATGGGATAACAGCCCTGCTCTGTCTCCCTGGCATGTTGTGAGGATAAATACATTAAAGATTGTGATGTGCTGGGATATTGTGATAATGGAGCCAGAGAAGTACCTTAAATAGAATGTATTTAATTTATCCAAGGGAAGGTTAAGGGTTGACTTTCAGTCTCTTAAAAACTTACACAGGGAGAAGATTTTTAATAACAGACAACTCTAATCTAGCAGACAAATGCATAATGAGCTCTAATGGTTGGATGCTGAAACTAGACAATTTCAGATTACAAATAAGGTATATATTAACAGTGAGTGTGATTAACCATTGGAATAGTTTATCTAGGACCATGGTGGATTCTCCATCATTTGCAGACTCTATCTCAGAATGGGAGGGCTTTCTAAAAGATCTGCTGTAGCTCAACCAGAAGTTATGGGCTTGATGTAGGAATCACTGATGAGGTTATCTGGAAGTCAGACTAGATGAATCTCATGGTCTCTTCTGGCCTTAAAATCTACAAAAGGCAGCAGACAAAAACAATAATATTGTTACAATAATCTCATAATTTTTAAGCCAATTTTGAGGGCGGTTTTGAGGTTTGACTCATGATTTTTGAATGCTACAGGGTTTGCATTACTGGAGTAGATTCCTTTTTGTTTAGAACTCTTCTTAGCAGGACAGTGTCCTGGCAATAAGGGTGTAGTTTCCATTTGGATCACACACAATTCAGCTCAGTTTGGAACCAGTGGAAATAACTGGTGCATCTCCTGTATCAAATAACTTGATCACTCTGATACACAGGATCTTGGGATGCAGCTGTTTCCAATTACATTAGCTGGTGTCCAATATTTTTCCTCTCCTAATTTTGTTAGGACTGGGTTTCCTGGCTTAAATGTGGGTGAGCTTCTCGCTGTATTCAGACAAATTAAAGCCTGAGATCTCTTAGATTTGGTGTCCCTCTGTTTCACATCCTTTTAAGTAGGGCCACTTAGGACAAAGATGTTAACTCTAAGGTTGGCAGTGCTGTTCTGATCTGTTGACTGAGCTGGGCTTACTGCAGTGATTAAGATTTGGGTTGCCCTAGAGCTCAGCAGAGCTAATAGGAGGTCTTTGCTAAGTGAATTCTACAGCAAATCTCTCTGCCAATCCATTCTCTTGTGGGAGGCAGGGCTGGTGCTACCATTTAGGCAGACTAGGCGGTTGCCTAGGGCGCCAAGATTTGGGGGCGCCAAAAAGCGGCACCTCCAAATTTGTTTTTTAAGTGTTTGAGCGGCCGCTGCCCTGGGAG
The DNA here is from genome assembly GCF_016161935.1 of Mauremys reevesii. Classification (NCBI taxonomy): domain Eukaryota; kingdom Metazoa; phylum Chordata; order Testudines; family Geoemydidae; genus Mauremys; species Mauremys reevesii. The sequence goes on from NC_052647.1 coordinate 2,416,975, forward strand.
GGAGAGGGAGTCTGAGCTGCCGCCGTCAGCCCAGGGATTCCCCTGGGTCAGCACGCCGCCGTCAGCCCAGGGGTTTCACCGCGCAGTCGCTGCTTCGCTTCTCCCGCCTCCCAGGCTTGCGGTGCCAATCAGCTGTTTGGCGCTGCAAGCCTGGGAGGAGAATTAGAGCAGGACAGCATGCTCGGAGAGGACGCGGAGCAGAGGTGAGCTAGGGTGAGGCAGTACCGTGGGGCTCCCCGGGCCAGGGGGCGGGGAGCTGCCACGGGGGGGTGCCTCAGGGCGGAGGGGGGGGCGGGGAGCTGCTGCGGGGCTGGGGGCGCGCAAGGTGGAAGTTTAGCCTAGGGCGCGAATCTTCCTTGCACCGGCCCTGATTGGGGGTGATGGTTGAAAGCAATATGCTTATCCCAAAAGCTTAGCATTCTGTGATGGGAAGTGGGTGTTCCACAGTCAATGACTGTTTCTTCTGAATGCCAAAATGAGAGAGAGAGAGAGAGAGAGAGAGATGTTTTACCTTGTGAGTGTAGTGAGAAGTAGTTCTGCAAATCTAGAAAAATTGTCACTGGCTGTCTTCTGTTCACCACAGGGGTAGCGCTATTTTGTTCTCCTTCAGGGCCTATACTGTAATGCTCTGCTATGTGAGGTTGCATGAGTTGTGTGTGTGGCATTTTGGAAAAAATCCTAGGACGCCACCTTGGGTTTTAGACCCTGCCCTATCCTGAGCCAGTGTATACATTCAGCTCACAACCAGCACTTTGTGATAACTCACATATCCTTCCCAGTGTCATAGGCACTGATTCTGTGGGTGCTTAGGGCAGCCAGCACCCGCATCTTCCTCCCAGCACCTCTTGTCCGCCACAATCAGTTGTTCCGTGGCATGCAGGAGGCATTGGGTTTAGGAGGAGGAGTCGGGACAGGGTGCACTCGGGGGAGGGGGTGGAACTGGACAGGAAGAGGCAGGGCAGGAGTGGGACAGGAAGAGGTGAGGTGGAGGGCTTCAGAGAAGGGGTGGGGGCAGGACCTAGGGAGAAGCAGGGGGTTGAGCACCCCCAGGGCCTGGAGGAAGCTGACGCCTGTGCCCAGTGTTTTCCTGGGGGGATAATGGGACAACAGTATGACTGCCACAGGTCATGCTTCAGGTTCAGAGAGTTCCTTTCTCATTGCATAGACATCACAGTTGGATGTGGGACCCTGATAAATAACGGGGTCAGCCATGTCTTGTAAACTTGAATATAGTTTATAACCGTGGAATAGCACTAGTGGCTTCATTAATCAGTTCCAATTTCTGGGCTGAGGCTGGCAGGCCATTCAGACTGACCCCAATGTGCGCTTCTGTAGCATTCCAGGCTTCTAGGGGCTTGTAAGATATTGGCCACCACTAGGGACTTTGCTGGTGCCTGTTCTGATGTATATCTCAAATATGTAAGTAGTCTCTGGCATCTAAGCGATACCTTCTCCAAGACTTTGCCATTTCTTAATGTTATGAGTGGCTCTTGGTCAGTCATAAGTCTGAAATCAGGATCCTCCAGATGTCTTGCGAACCTATGTGCTGTTCACTAGATGTATTTTTTATTTATTTGGACATACCTGAAAGCCATCTGGAGCAATTTGTCCTGAGTGTCCAGTCATTCCTGTGTAGCTGGAATAGCACCCTCTGAGACTATAGCTGTTGATATCCACTGAGATGGCTGTGGCTTTGTAAACACTGGAAATATTGAATAGTACCAGGGTTCCACAGAGGTCAGTTGTGGGTCTGGTACTAATCAATATTTTCGTTAATGATTTAATGACTTGAATAATAGAGTGAAGAGTGTGTTTATAAAATTTGCAGATGACATGAAGCTGAGAGGGGTTGCAGGCACTGTGGAGGACAGAATTCAACAAATGACCTCAACAAATTATAAAAAGTAACTCCTCACTTAAAGTCATCCTCGTTAACGTTGTTTCATTGTTACGGTGCTGATGAATTAGGGAACATGCTCATTTAAAGTTGTGCAATGCGCCCTTCTAACATCGTTTGGCAGCCGCCTGCTTTGTCCACTGCTTGCAGGAAGAGCAGCCCATTGCAGCTAGCTGGTGGGGGCTTCTAACCAGGGTGGACCGGCAGCCTCCCTATCAGCTCCCGCTATCGGCTTCCTGCTCCCTTAAGTTCCCTGTGCTGCAGCCGCCCAGCAGGCTATCAAGGCAGTTCAGCTGTCCCTCCCCCCCACTGCCATGTGCTGCTCCTGCCCTTTGCCTTGGAGCTGCTCCCAGACACTCCTGCTTGCTGTGCAGAGGGGAAAGGGGGGGGGTTAATGTCAGGGTGTCCCCCTCCCCCTTGTTCCTGCACCCCGCTTACCCCTTCTCCATATAGAGCAGAGAGGGGACATGGACGGAGAGAGACAGAGAGGGCTTGGGGCAGCAACTGCTGTCTCAACTTCCTGATCCACTTAAAAAGACAATGCACTTAAGAGTGGGTCAGCTTACTTAAAGGGGCAATGTGCATCTCTCTCTCTCCCCCACACACAAGGTGTGTGTGTGTGTCTGTCTGCTATGCTGCCTCTCCTCCCTTGTGTTCGTGCTGCCTTGTATGAGAGGCTACATTAACAACAATGTGTTAACCCTTGAGGGCTCAGTTCATAATTTAGCAGCAAGACATTCCCTGGGAAATATCCCTCTCTCTTCCACCCTCTAACTTCCCCACCTCAACCAAGCTTCACAGTCATCAGAGCTGTGAACAGTATTAAATTGTTTGTTTAAAACATATACTGTGTGTATATCTATGTAATATATAGCTTTTTGTCTGGTGAAAAAAAGCCCCTAGAACCTAACCCCCCTTCCCCCAATTTACATTAATTCTTATGGGGAAATTGGATTCACTTAACATCATTTCACTTAGTTGCATTTTTCAGGAACATAACTAAAACCTTAAGTGAGGAGTTACTGTAATTGGATGGGGCAGGGGTCTCCTGACCTGGCTGCCTCAACCTCGGGGCATGCTTCTCCTAAGGAAAGGAAGTCTTTGGAGCCCACTGGGAAGAGTCTCAGAAAGAAGAATGCACTCTCTCACTCTAAGGAGCCAACTCCAAAAAAGGCCAGGTCCCCGTCAAGGTCCTCCAGCTCAAAGGATATTGTTGAGGCCAAGGACTCTTTCCCCAGTCCTGGCAGGCCTGTGAACCCCTGAGCTCCAAGCACAAGAAGCACAGCTCCAATAGAGCAGAGGTTCTCAAATCGCGGGGCATGGAATGTATTCTGGGGAGGCATGAGAAGCTTTAGGGGGGAAAAAAACTTACTGTGCACATTCAGAGCTGAGTGGCCAGAGAGCAGCAGATGCTGGCTGGGTGCCCAGCTCTGAAGGCAGCTATCACCACCATCAGCAGCGGAGAAGTAAGGGAGGCATGGTATGGTATTGCCATCCTTATGCACTGCTGCTGACAGTGGCACTTCCTTCAGAGCTGGGTGCTCTCCGCTCTGACTTCAGAGCTGGACAGCCAGAGAGAGGTGGCTGCTGGCCAGGCACCGGGGGAGGGGGTGTAAACTACTACAGACACAAAGAAGAGGGGTGCGATCAAATAAGTTTGCGAACCACTGCAATAGGGCACTGCTACCCTCCACCGGTAAGGAAAGTAAGCACAGGGTACCATTGAGTTCAGTCTTGCCATCAGCACCAAGGCATCCCACTCAGCTCTTGGTGCCATTGTGTACCTTAACCCAGCTATCAGTACCAATGCAAGCAGTTCAGATGTGGGTGCCTGTGCAAGCAGTATCCTCAGTACTGATCAAGACACAGCGCCAGACATCTACAATGCCAGCAGTACACTCATCATAGTCAATACCATCAGCTTCAGCTATGGTGACCTAGGCTACAGCATTGACACCAGGGTCCTTTCTGGTACCACAGGAATTCCAATACTCGAGGGACCTCTCTGTGTCAGATGAACCAGTCCCCGTTGCTGACTGGTACCAAACATCTCTTGATACTGAGCCATCAGTCTCCACGCAGCCATCCTGTGGCACAGGATTCTCCTCCATCTTCAATAGCTGCTTCACCATAGGAGGATGTGGAGAAAAGAAGACTCATAATTGGTCTCCTTGATTTCAGGGAGGAGTTCGCCTACATTCCCCTTTGGGAATCTGCTTTTGACCAGTCACAGGGAGGACCATGCAGATCACTAAGTATGGTGGAAACAGCATTGCATGCCACTCCTGCTTCATTATGGACTCCTGCAATAGCCATATTGGGACCCAGTACCATCCCTCAGGGGACCCGGGTTTCACATCCTCCCCATCCCCATCCACCATTTGAGGAGCAGGAGGTTAGACTAGATAAAGAAACCACTCGAGACTCCCATCTCATTATTGTCTCTGGATGAGGTGGTTGTGCCGCCAGCAACTTCAGGCAGTTTCAGGACCTCATTAGAAGGGTAGCGGACACTCTGCAAATCCCTCTGGAGGAGGTCAAGGATTCACAACACAAGCTGGATCTCTTGCAGTTCACAGTGACGCTACCTATTATTGAGGATCTCCTGGACCCAGCTAAGATAGTGTGGCCAACACCTGCCACTATTCCACCAACATGCAGAAATGGGAAATAAGAAATATTATGAGCCCCTTAAGGAGTCTAACTTTTTATTTTCCCATCCCCCACTTAACTCCTTAATGGTGGATGCAGCAATAAGCAGAACTTTTCAAGATCTATCCCCTATGACAAGGACCAAAAGCGACCGGATCTCTCTGGACAAAAGTCATACTCGTCTGCAACCCTCCAGTTCCAGATCACAAACTGTCAGGTGGTCATGGCCAAATGCAACTTTACTAATTACAACAAGCCCATGACTTGTATTGAACAGCTGCCGTGTGACTGCAGGGAGCAATTCAATTCCATAGTCGCAGCAAATCAGCTATTTGCCTGTACAGTTCTCCTAGTGTCCCTAGATGCTGTGGACCCTGCTGCCAGATCCATCTTCACCGTGGTAGTTAGACACACGGCATCATGGTTCCAACTTTGGGGGTTTCCGAGAGAAGTTCAGAACACAGTAGAGGACCTCCCCTTTGGTCATAAGCTTTTCTCAGAGACCTTGAACAATTCCCTTCACACGCTGAAGGACTCCAGGACTATCCTACGTTCCCTGGGCATTTACACACCTATGAACAAGGAACATTTTATACAGACGGTCCAGAGGTCACACCTTGCTCAATTCTTGGGATATCATAGACCAATGGAACCCCTCCCAGAAAGAGAGAGAAGTTTAGAGGAAGAGGGTTGCCCAAGAACCCTCCACAACCACCCAGGTGTCAAATAAACAGTAGTCTTGATGGGTTGGCCAAAGGTTCAAAGTCTCCCACTCCTCTGGATTTACAGTGGGGCCCTTTAGCCCACCTCCCCCTTCCCCCTTCTGAGGACTGCCTTGTCCATTTCCCCCAGGCTTGGGAGAAGGTTACCACAGACCAATGGGTCTTGGAGGTCATAACAACGGGCTATACTATTCATTTTATGTCACTCCCTCCTTTCCATCCCACCTTTCATGTCCCTCTCTAGGGAACCCTCTCACAAGCTTCTACTGAAGCAAGAGTGAGAGAAACTCTCCTGTAATTAGGAGCTATAGAACCAGTCCCTTCCTTTCACGGGGACAAGGGGTGCTACTCAGAATAGTTCCTGGTGCCAAAGAAGGATGGAGGGTGGAGGCTGATCTGAGATTTAAGACTGTTGAACAAGTTTGTAAAGCCTCAAAAGCAGAATGGTGACTCTAGCAACTATAATTCCTTTACTGGAGGAATGGGATTTGTTTCGGCCCTCAATCTACAAAACACCTACTTCCATGTATCTATATACCCGCTGCACAAGAAATACATATGATTCGTGTGATTGGCTGGACTAGCCCTGGAGGTCCCCTGCTGAAGGCCTCGTGGCCCTTCCTCACCCCGCCCCAGAAAAGAGCAGAGAAGTCCTCCAGGCAGCATAGAGTGGCTACAGGGGAGCAGCCAATCAGAGGGGCTGGTGTAGCAACCAATGATGGGTCAGAAGGACCATATAAAAGGAAGTAGCAGGGGCAGAGCAGGCAGTTGCTGCCTGGAACTCAAAGAGGGAGGACCATGGACAGCTACTGCATGCAGGACTGAGCCCAGGGAAGGCTGCTGAAAACTGGGTGCCTGGCTGGCTGGAAGAGCAGCAGGACCATGAACAGGTTAGTGCAGGCAGTCTGAGTGCAGTGGACTGAGCCCAGAACCTAGCCAGGTTAGGCAAGAGTACCGTGATGGGCCCTGCTAGTCTGGCTTAAGACTGAGCCCAGGGAGGGCTGCTGAAAGAACACCAATTGAGAGTACTGAGATGAGCCCCTGTTGGGTTGTTAAAGAAGGCAGTGTCTCTGGGGACGAAGCCTTGGTGCTACAGCCCCATACCAAGGCTGTGAGAAAGAACTAGACACTGTATACCCCAAAAGAGGGACAGTGTGTATGATTTGGCCGAAGGGCTGCATCACTGAAGACCTGCTGACAAACCATCAGCCCGGGGACATCCATGAGAGGTGGTGCCACTGAGTGGGCCTGTATTTCTGTCAGTGTAGTTTCTCTTGACCAGTGAAAGTGCCTTGTTTAAAATCCCAACATCTCAACAATCTCTTGTGTGCTGTTCCTTGCTGACAACAAGGTCGCAGTGCTCTGTGCATTCACACAGGCCTGTTTTTATAAAGGCTTTCTTGCTTTCTCTGGGTTTCCGCATCCTTTGGGAAAAGCACATACTAGTGTATTGTATTCCTTTTGGAATGAAATGCTCAACAGTCTCTTCTTCTTAGAGTACTGTCCCTATGGGTGCTCCACTCTAAGTGCGCTTGTGTCCCTGTGCTGCTGATCAGAGAACTTTTGGAAGCAGTTTCTATTCAGCCTGCACATGTGCTGTTCCCGCCCCTCCCCCCACCCCCACTCTGCCACAAGGCTAACCAGCGCTGCGCAGGCAAACCCCCCCTCAGTTCCTTCTCAACAGCCTTTAGCAAAAGAAAGAGCTTTTCTCTCTCTCTCTCTCTCTCTCTCAGAATTTGAATAGTTAATCCCTTTCTTAGTTTTAGAGTTTTCTTTAGTTTTCTCTTTTAAAAACAAAAACGTATTTTCCCCTTTTGGGGTCCATCCAGTTCACCGAGCTTTAAGAGGTGCCTCTCATGCAAGGAGGACATCCCTGTAGCAGACAAACATTCCCACTGCATCTGTTGCCTTGAAGAAAGCCACATTTCCCAAAAGTATGGTCTCTGCCAACAGCTCAGGTCCAGATCTCAGAAGGACCGAGAACTGAGACTAAAACTCCTCATCGAGGCAGCCCTTCAGCCATCCCTGGACCCACACCAGGAGTCACCCAGATGGCGCAATGCTTCCCGACAGCCCTTGACATCTAAGGACTATGGATCAAAGAAAACAGCCGCAAGTCCCCAGAGTGAGATGTGAGAGAGCCAGAAAAAATCATAGGCACATTCGGTATTATTGGTACCATCGGCACTGAGACACTCCAGACATGGTATTCATAGGTCATGAGGGTCTGAAGTGACAGGTACCCTCAACGTGCCTAAGGACCTGATGGGCATAGGCACTGAAGCAACAGTACCGACATACAAAGGCAAGGACAGAGACCACACCACCACCAAGCAGAAGCTGCCAGTATGAGCATTATCATCAGCATGGTCAACAGCAAGCCAGCCAACTTCTGAGCACTCAGTACAGCCCAGATCACCAATCCCTTCAGTGCTGTGGGCACCGAGTAGGACAGCACCACAAGAATTCAGACACTCTAAGGACCTCACAATATCTGAGATACCAGAGTCTCCCTTGCTGCTTGCTACTGGGCTCCAGTACAGAGTTGACTTTGGACATGGGACTCTCCATCAGTAGTGTGTCATGCACCTCTGTTTTCCAGTGGAGAATCTGATAGCGAACAGAAACAGGAGGAGGTTGTCTCCCATTATTCCTCCCACATTCTTATAATGCCCATTATCAACTTGGGGGCCCCCTCAGTCATACCCTTCGTCTGCTCCTCAACCACCATAGTATGGCCAACCATGGGCTCAACCACTGGGACCCCTTCCACCACCCCAGTGGACCTACTGGGATCCCTGGGTGGCATACAGGCTCCATGCCTCCCAAACATCTAGCATGGCCCACATGAGCCTTTGGGGTGCTCTCCCTCAGCCATGGTATGCAGAGCCACTGAATCTCCAGAAGAGATCACGGAGGAACAGGAGGTCGGATTTGAGGAGGAGGTCACACCACAGACTAACATCTTTCTCCTCTCCAGCTGAGGCAGTGATGCCCCCTCCGCCATCCCTAGCCAACAACTTCTGGCTATTTCAAGATCTAGCAACACAGTTTGCAAACACAGTGCAGATATCTCTTGAGGTGAAAGACACCCATCATAAACTCATGGACATTTTTGCACTCCTCCTCTTCCTGCAGAATACCCCTCCCCATCAATGAGACCCTTCTGGACCCAGCCAAGCTTGTATGGCAAACCCGGCATCAGTCAGATATGGCAAAGGGGCCAATAAGAAATATTTATTTTTTCCCATTTTCCCCCCAATTCAATTGTTGTGGATGCAGTAAACTCCCGGGGTTGCCAACACCAGGTGAAATTCACCCCCTTTGATAGGGATTCGAAGCACCTCAGCCTACTTGGGAGAAAGGCCTATTAATCCACCACACTATAATTCAGAATTTCAAACTATCAAGCTCTGACAGCAAAATACAACTACATCAATTAGGCCAAGCTGAACGCATTTATTGATCAGCTCCCGGAGTCACACTGCAAACAGTTTTGTGCCATTGCTAATGAAGGACAATTGGTGGCCAAGACAGCACTTCAATCAGCATTTGATGCAGCCAACACAGCAGCTTGGTTCATCTCTACAGCTGTGGCTCTTCTTTGTGCTTGCTCATGTCCATTCCAATATAGGGGTGTGCTTACCCCAAGCACTGCCGCCACTGGAAAGTGTTTTTCACTCAGTGGTATCCATCAGGTCGGTTCTGATGCCCCCTGGAGTTGTGCTCTCATAGCGCTGATATAAAGGTCCCTGCCAACCCATCACCCCCCCCCCCCCCCCCCACACACACACACACCACAGTTCTTTCTTACCGCTCATTACGGTTACTGGAACTGCTTTTCATCCTTGGTTCTGCAAGTATTCCCTAGTGGAATCTCTCTCTACTCTTGTTTCTATATAGTTTATTGCAGTTTAGAAGTAAGTTTCAGTTATTAGTTGTTAGTTACTTAGTGGGGTTCGCTAACTGGGATTAACCTCCCTTTCCCCCCGGCATTGGGACATGCCTCAATCTCCAGGCTTTAAGCCTTGTGATTCCTGTCACAAGCCTATATCTGTGAGTGACCCCCACTCCAGCTGCCTTATGTGCCTGGGGGAAGCTCACGTGTGAGAGTGGTGCAAGATTTGTAAGGAATTTAAGGATTAGGAAGCTAGACTTTGCTCTGCCCTCATGGAGGCAGCGCTCCGACCTCCATCAGAGCCAGCACACTTGGACCCGTGCCTGACTACCTCAGTGAGGAGTGCCCTGGCCTTACTTCAAGACACTCAGTGCTATTCCCCATCTCCAGCACCAAGGAGAGACACTCTGATTGCATCTCCAGGGACGAAGAGAGATGCGCTGACGTGAGACACTAGGCATGGTTCACCATTGTCGGTGCCTAGGAAGAAACAAGGCCAATCACCAACACAGATTGGCAAGACATGGAGATACAACCAGAGTGCAACCTGGCTAGGGCCACCCTGTGGCACTGGCATTCCATGCCGTGCCATTGACTCCAGTCCCAGAAAGGGAGCCATTAAGTCCTGCACTGATAGACTCACCACTGCGAGAGAGGCACCAGAGCCCCACAATCCTACACGTGCCATTGACACTGGAGGCCTTCATGGCAGTGAGAGACTTACTGGTGCTACTGGTACTGTCATCTCCAGCCTTATGGGAACTTTCAAGGGAGGCACCGAAGGACAGACCACTGCAAGCTCGAGGCCACAGATAGTTTCAAAGGGGAAACAAGCCATGATGGTACAGTCCCAGTCCCCTCCCCCTCCTGGCACCAGTCTACACTGGTATCCAGAGGGATCCTCAGAGATGGACTCGGAGGTGGGGTCTTACGTCCCATGAAGAAGCCGACATCATAAGTCTAGACACTATCCGGCTATGGACCCAAGTCAAGGGGTCTGACCAGCGGTGTGGCCACCAGGGCAGTGGCAGTTCCCCATGCAATGGCCTTTCTGGAAGCCCTGGGCATTCCCAGCGCAACCCGGGTCCCATTCCAGGAGGTCATATTTGGTGGGTTCAGAGCCCGGATCACCTCCACCACCAGAACGTGATCCAAACCCTGGTACCGAGGCCACTGTCGTGTATCAGGAAACTGCACCGTGGGACCTGGTGGGTGCCAAAGGCAAAGAGCAGGGCTCAGTGCCAGTCCAAGCATCCTCCTTCTCTTTCCCAGATGAAGCAGTCATAGGAACTGATGTTGTGCCCCCACAGGGGGATTATAAGGCACATCAAGAGCTCCTAAGGAGGGTAGCTCAAAACCTGGGGATCCAAGTGGAGGAAATTAGGGAATCCTCCCATCTCTTGTGGACATATTGCCAGCAACGAGCCCCATGAGAGTGGCGCTGGCCCTGAATGATGCCATCATGGACCCTATCAAGGTATTGTGGCAGACCCTGGCATCCCTTCAGCCAACGGCAAAAAGGACTGAGAGGAAATATTTTGTCCTGGCAAAAGGGTTTGAGTTCCTGTACATAAACACACCACCAAGTTCATTGGAGGTGTCAGCTGAGCGGGAAAGGCAGGGCCAACAGGGACCAACACCTAAGGCCAGGAAGGTCTATTCAACAGGGGGTCACCAGCTCAGGATTGCCAACCATCAGGGACTCCTGAGCAGATACGATTTCAAATCCTGGAACTCTATGAAAAAGTTTAAGGAGTTGCTACCTCAGGAAGCAAGACGAGAGTTTGCAGCTCTCTTTGCATTGGACTCGTCAGCCTGCTCTATGGCTTCAGCAGTCACTATGTGCAGGAGCTCGTGGCTTCAATCCTCGGGCTTGCCACATGAGGTCCAATAAACTCTGCAGGACCTCCCCTTTGAGGGTACATCGCTCTTTTCTGAGCAGACGGGTTCTAAACTACACAGCTTGAAGGACTCGAGCTACACTTAAATCCTTGGGCCTTCACACTCCAGCCCCAGTGAGGAAGCATTATAGGCCACAGCTGGTGGTTTGCTTCTTCCCCCACCTGTTTGACAAGACTATAGTAGGAGAAGGAGCAGGGGCTACAGGATGAGACCTCCGACAGAGTCTTCATCTGCATCTGCAACCCCCAGACCCTTGGCAGGGTTAAAGCAGGAATATTGATGGTACGCTCGGAGATGACATGCCAGGACAGTGCATGGATCCAGGTTCCCCAATTTTTGTAAACCGGTTTTCCCACTTCTATCGGGTGTGGGCCTGTAACACCTCAGATCAATGGGTGCTATGCACGATAGCACTGGGATACACCCTTCAGTTTTGTTGTACCCCTCCCCATCCCTCTTCAGGGACCTTTCTCATGAGCAGTTTCTAGCCCAGGAGGTGCAGTCTCTCCTAAGGGTAGGCGCAGTGGAGGAGGTTCCACCAGAGCGAAGGGGCCGAGGGTTCTATTCCTGCTATTTCCTAATCTAGAAAGCCAACAGTGGTCTCAGACCGATTCTGGATCTGCAAAACTTCAACAAATTCACGAAGAAGCTGAAGTTCTGCATGCTTTCCTTGGCCTCCATCATTCCATCCTTGGATCCGGGGGACTGGTATGCCACCCTCGACTTAAAGGATGCTTATTTCCACATTGCCATCTTTCAGAAACACAGAAGATTTTTCAGATTTGTTGTCAACCAGATGCACTACCAATTTATGGTGCTCCTGTTCGGTCTCTCAGTGTTCCCTCACATGTTCACAAAATGCTTGGCAGTAGTTGCGGCCTTTCTCTCAAGAAGCAGGGGGTCCAGGTCTATCTCGGCAACTGGCTGGTAAAAGGTCGGTCCAGACATCAGATAGAGGCAGACGTGAGTCTAATTCAGTCAATCTTCCAGGATTTGAGTCTGCTCATAAATGCGCAGAAATCCACCTTCTTCCTGGTCCGATGAATTCTACCCTCTGGGGCAATTCTGGACAGAGGCCAGGGGTTCTCTCCTAGATGCACACTTCCAAGCATTAAAAAGGCTTATAGTGGTTGCACCAGCTAGCAGTTTGCGCAGGAGTCCCTTTCTCAAGACCAAACCATCAGTGTCCCTCATCTCAGATGCATCCGCAATGGGATGGGGAGCTCACTTGGGGTCCCTCAAAACTCAGGGCCTCTGTTCTCTGGAAGAACTTTTGTTACACATCAGTGTCAGAGAGCTCAGGGCAGTTCCCCTGGCCTGTAGGGCAGGTGCATGTCAGTCCTCACAGACAACACAACAGCCATGAACCATATCAACAGGCAGGGTGTAATGCACTCCTCTCACCTGTGCCAGGAGGCACTTCATTTATGGGAAATTGCATAGCCCACTTGATTCACCTCAAGGCCTCCTACCTGCTGGGTTCTCAGAGCGAGCTAGCAGAGCACCTCAGTAGGGTCTTCTCCAACCATTATGAATGGGTCCATTCATCCAGAGGTCCTACAAGTCATCTTGTGGAAGTAGGGAGCTCCCCAAATAGATCTATTTGCAACCAAGCACAACAAGAAGTGTCTCGAATTCTGCTCCCTTCCGGGCCACAGACTAGGATATCTGACAAACGCCTTCCTCTTGCCTGGACAGGTCATCTGTTCTATGCATTTCCACCCACTCCTCTCATACGTGAGGTTTTGCTAAGGATCAGATGGGACAGAGCGCAAGTCATCTTGATAACCCCAGCCTGGCCATCACAGCACTGGTTCACTATGCTCATGAACCTGTCAGTGGAAACGCCAATTTGGCTACCTCAGGTTCCAGATTTGATTTCCCAGGACCACAGCTGCCTGTGTCACCCGAATCTCAAGTCGCTTAATCTCATGGCCTGGAAGCTCCATGACTGAACCCCTCAGAGCTAGCATGCTCCAGTCTGGTTTGAGAAGTTCTTCTAGGGAGCAGAAAGCCATTCACTAGACCTACATATCTGGCAAAGTGGAAAAGGTTCTCCATCTGGTCAACACGGAAAGGTGTCTCACCCACGTGGTCATCAGTAGCATTCATTCTGAAGCAGCAAGGGCTATAGTGTCATCAATTAGAGTCCACCTAGCTGCTATTTCAGCATTTCACCATGAGTGAATGGCCAGTCTGTCTTTGCAAACTCGATTTGTAGTTGTTTTCTGAAGGGGCTGGACAGACTGTACCCCCAGCTACAATGACCAGTTCCATTTAACCTGGTGGTGTCAAGGTTTATGGGTCCTCCATTCGATCCCTTGGCAACGTGTTCTCTTCCCTACTTGTCCTAGAAGGTGGCGTTCTGGGGGTCCATTACTTCAGCTAGGAGGCTCTTGGAGATTAGGGCCCTCACCTCAGAACCTTCATACACTGTATTCTTCAAGGACAAGGTCCAGCTGTGTCCTTATCCATGCTTCCTCCCGAGGGTAGTTTCACAATTCCATAGTAACCAGGAAATGTTCCTTCTGGTCTTCTATCTGAAACCACATACCAAGAGCCAGGAGCAGAGACTTCACTCACTAGATGTCAGACGTGCACTGGCTTTCTACATAGAAAGGACTAAATAATTTCGGAAAACTATTCAACTGTTTGTGGCAATTGCAGATAGGATGAAAGGCTCTCCAGTCTCAGCCCAGAGAATTTCACCCTGGATAACCTCTTGTATTCACACGTTATGACCTGGCAAAGGTCCTTGTTCTGGCCCTGACGGCACATCTCACTAGGGCACAGGCATCTTCAGCTGCATTCATGGTATAGGTCCCTATCCAGGACATCTGTAGAGCAGCAAAGTGGTCTTTAGTCCACACTTTTTTGCATCTCACTATGCCATCAGTCAGCAGGCCAGAGATGATGTTGGATTTGACAGAGAGGTGCTATAGGCTGCTTTTCAGTGAACTCCGAACCCATCTCCTACACCTGCTTGGGAGTCACATATATTGGAATGGACATGAGCAAGTGCTTGAAGAAGAAAAAACTGTTACCAACCCTTCCGTAACTGTTCAATATGTGTTGCTCATATCCATTCCAAAACCCATCCTCCTATCCCTCTGTTGGAGTTAGCCAACAAGAAAGAACTGGGGGGTAGTGAGTGCCCTTAATACCAGCGCTATGAGAACATGACTCCAGGGAGCACTAGAGCTGATCCGACAGATACCACTGCGGGGGAAATTTTCCAGCAGCGGTGCCTAGAACGAGCACACACCTACATTGGAATGGACATAGGCAACACATCTTGAACAATGATTACAGAAGGTTAGTAACCATTTTTTATGTGGTGAGTATCCTAGTTGCAATATGTTGCTCATATCCATTCCAAAACCCATCTTCCTATCCCTCTGTTGGACACCCCCGTAGAGCTCCTAGAGTTCATAGGAGCTGATCTAGACTCATTACAGGTGAGGGCACGCCTACCAGAGCACTAGTTCCAAAGCTTGTCCAGGCAGTACAAACCAGCTCTCAAATATCAGCTAGACACTACCTCCAACTCCTTGGGCATACGGCTGCAGGCATGTCTGTAATATCTCATGCCAGACTTCACATGTCCAAACATGGTTCAGCTCGGTCTACAGGACAAACAGTGACAGACTAGACAAACCTCTGTCACTGCCCACTAAAGTTAAACATTTCCTGGACTAGTGGAAAGACCCAGAAAATGTCTGCACGGGGATCTCCTTCTCACAACCTTCCCTATCACTACTTCTCACTACCGCTGCATCCCGCATGGGGTAGGGCGCACATCTCAGCAATCCTACGACACAAGGTAAGTGGTCATCCACAGACATATCTCTTCACATCAACCTCCTTGAACTCAGAGCAGTCAGGAATACCTGCCCCCACTTCTTTCTGATAATCAAGAGTCTTGACAAACAATATAGCATGTATGTACTACATAAATTGTCGGGGAGGTGCCAGATTGCCCTCCCTTTGCACAGAAGCACTAAAGCTATGGAACTGGTGCATTTCCCACAGTGTCACAATAGCAGCAGCATGCCTTCCAGGAGTACTGAACACGAGAGCGGACAGTTGCAGCCATAAGTTCCCACACAACCACAAATGTGAGATGAACTCAACAGTACTACATGACATATTCTGACACTGATGGAAAGCAACTATAGACCTGTTAGCCACTTACCTGACCAAGAAATGTCCATGCTACTGCTCCAGAACAGGCCTCGGGCAGCATTCCTTAGGGGATGCTCTCTTTCTATGGGTCAAGGACCTTGTATACACCTTTCTCTGGTTCCCTCTATTATCAAAAGACCTGTTTACAAATAAAAAAAGAGAGCAAATGTCTTATTGATTGCTCCCTCCTGCCTGAGACAGACATGGTACCCTTAGGTGGACACATTGCCACTTGTGACAGCTATCTCCCTTCAACCCACTCCATGCCTCCTCTTGTGGAACGAGGGACACACTCTCCACCCCAACCTACGGACACTCTGACTCGAGGCTGGGTCCTTCATGGTTCCAGCACATAGAAAGATTCTGCTCTGAGGAGGTACAGGAAGTGTTACTACACAGTAGGAAATCAGCTACCTGTCGTACTTTCCTGCAAAAGTGGACCAGGTTTCAGACTTGGTGTAATTCAAGATAAATTTCCCTGTCTTCTTCTACTCTTCCAATGGTCCTAGATTATATACTGACTCTCAAGAAATCAGGACTTTCTCTTAGCTAACTCAGATTTCACCTAGTGGCCATAGCAGCCTTCCATCAACAAATATAGAGGGATACTCAGTGCTCACACCCAACTACAAAATGATTCCTCAAGGTAAACCTTTCCCCAACCCAGACATCCCACCCCAACATAGAATCTAAACTTAATACTGAAAAGCCTGAGTAAGCCATCCTTTGAACTCATGGCCCCTTGTTAGGTCAAAAACCTGTCTATTAAGACAGCATTCTTGGTGGCAATCACCTTGACAAGGAGAATAAGGGAGATAGCAGCATTTATGGCACATCCCCTTAATACATTATTTTTTGGTGATAAGGTTACTCTCAAACCACACCCAAAGTTCATCCCCAAGGTGACCTTGTCTTTTCACATAAACCAGCTGATTTACTTCCAGACCTTTTACCCTAAGCCTCACTGTGATAACAGGGAGATTACTCTGCACACACTAGACATTAGAAGAGCCCTGGCCTTTTACCTGGACAGAACAAAGGCCTTTAGGAAATCTCCTAAACTTTTCCTCTCCACTGCAGAAAGGTCTAAAGGCACAGCAATATCGTCCCAGATACTCTCCAAATGGGTCTCAAACTGTGTCAAACACAGTGATCAGGTCACAACACCATACCTCCATCCAGAATCTGCTCACACTCCACTAAGTCAGTTTCCTCCTCTGTCACCTTCCTCAAGAATGTCCTTATCTCAGAAATCTGCAGAGCAGCAACCTGGGCATCTGCACATATCTTCACAGAACACTATGTGATTACTGAGGACTGCTTCAGTTCTGCAGTATTGTCATCCATAATTGACTCAACTCCAAAGCCTCAGCCACCCATTAGGGATACTGCTCAGGAGTCAACTACAGTGGAGCACCCATAGGGACGCTACTTGAAGAAGAGGAAGTTACTCACCTGGTGCAGTAACGATGATTCTTTGAGATGTATATCTGTATGGGTGCTCCATGACCCTCCCTCCTCCCCTCTGCTTTGGAGTTCTTGTCAAGGACTCTAGTAGAGAAGAAACTGAGGCGGGTTTGCCTGCACAGCACTGGTTAGCTGCGGACAGCACAAGTGTGGGCCAAAGGGATACTGCTATAAAAGTTCTCTGAGCAGCAGCACAGGGATGCAAGCGCAGCTACAGTGGAGCACCCATAGGGAGAGACAGCTTGAAGAACCATTGTTACTGCACAAGGTGAGTAACTTCCTCTTTAAGAATTATGTCACAATCACATGTATTTCTTCTCCTGGTGAAGGCAAATCATTTTCTCTTTACATTGCACAAGTTAATGAGTGATTTGGAGTTAAGGCTCTTAAGCTGCCTTGTGGTTCAAAATCCAGCAAAGCACCCCTTATGTTCAGGCCATTCTGTCTCTTAATAAGGGGGCATTGCAGGGTGGGGCACTTTATTTTCCTTGTATTTTATGCATGTCCAAAATGAGCCGCCACTTGACATGTCATGGAGCAATTAATGCTGCAGTGCTTCCTGGGAGCTGTAGTAAGTAGGGGTTGTGCTGGCTATCCCTGCTGTGCTAGGTTAGCAGACTGGCATGGGATTTTAAATAATTTCTGATGGCCTGTCCCCTGGGGCTGCTGTGAGGGGGTCTGTCCTTTCCCTTCTTGAGCCTTTCTTGACAATACAGGCACAAACAGGGGAAGATTAACCAGCTATCAACCTCCTGCTGCCAGGCTTTGCAACAATCTGAGCAGGACAGTCTGCCTACATTCAGAACCTGCTTCAGGGGAAAGGGACAGGCACGGGCAGGGAAAAGTTGAGAGGGTGTGAGGAACTAGGGGCAGGAGGGAGCACTAGGATTTCAGTAACTGGGGAGGTGAAGATGGGGGAACCTGTAGCCTAGGCTCAGAGACACTGCCCCTTGTAGGAGAGATGTCCAAGTGCCTGTTGGCCGAAGGCTGGGGTACTGCTCTGCTGACAGAAGGCAAGGGGTCACTTGGGGTGGCAACCCTGCCTCACACTGCCCCAGGCAGCACCAATCAGACATGGCCTTGAGGCCCCTGCCACCCCCCTTGCGGCCTCCACAGTCTGGGTCTCCGCCTGGGCCTGTAGGCCCTACGCGAGCTCGGCTCTCCTCTGCTCCTGCCTACGTGCGTGGCAAGTGTGTGCGGCTCCCGCCTAGAGGGCTGAGTATCGATTGCTCTGCAGGTGACTGTTCCTATCTGGCTTTGTGGGTTCTGGTTCGGCGGCGGCCGCCTGGGCTGGCTCGGCGCTCGGCTGCCCCGCCTGGCTTGGAGTGGCCCCTGACTCGGCGCTCGGCTGTCCCGCCTTGTGGCCGCCCTGCATGTGCCGGACCCAAGATGGCGGCCTCCACCTCCTCGCCGCTGAAAGTGACAAAAGCGGCGGCGCCGCCGGGGCCCCGGGAGCGGGACGTGGAGCCTGAGCCGGAGGCGGTGCCCGAGACCGGTGAGGACCCCCCCTCACTCCACCCCCGGGCCTGGGCGCGGGAGCGGCCGCAGCCAGACGGGAGGGAGCCGGAATGGAGCAGGCCGGACCCCCCCGCCCCGGGCGGTGGCTGGTTCGGGTCTGGGTCTCAGCGGGTGTCTGAGCTCGCTCCTCGGCCCCTCCCGTTGGGGAAGGAGACACACTTCGCTGTAGTCCGTCCTCCCCCCGCCCGACAGGCCGTGCTAAGCGTTCCCCTGCTGCCGGGGGTGGCCTCTGCTCAGATAGCCTGGGCTTAGCACACTCCCCCGCCCCCCGGGGCTCCGTATAGCATCCCCCCGCTCCCGCCTGCCCTGACAGCCCGGGTGTAGCGCGCTCCCCTGGGGCTCTGTGTAGCACCCCCAGTCTGCACAGACAGCCCGGGTTTAGCGCGCTCTCCCGCACCACCTCTCCCCTCGGCTCTGCCCAGCGCCTCCCCGCACTGACAGCCCAGGCTCGGCACGCTCCCCTGCCCCCATCCCGGGGGGCTCTGCCAGATCACCCCCTACACTGACAGCCTGGGCTCAGTGTGATCCCCAGGGCTCTGCCCAGCGTGTTCCCCCTCTCCCAGACTGACAGCCTGGGCTTGCTTTTGTCCCCCCACCCCACCCTCCATTTGCACCGACAGACTAGGCTCACTCACCCTAGCTGTGCCTAGTTCACACACACACACACATACATACATACACACACAGTGACAGACTGGGCTTGCTCCCCCTGGACTGACAGACCAGGATCGCACACCCCCGCCGCCCCCTCACACACACACTATTAAACCAGGCTCAGTGCATTCCCTGTCCTCACCTTGGGGGCTCTGGCCTGCTTCCCCCCCCCCCACACTGACATGCTGGGCTCACTCCCCAGGTGCTGTACCTAGTTCCGCTCCCCCTTTCACATTGATGGGCCAAGCTCATTGCTCCCATCTCCGCCTCTTCTTTCACTTCTAGGAGGCTGTGTTGTCCTGCTAAACCCAGGGTTGTGAGTTCAATCCTTGAGGGGGCCATTTGGGGCAAAAATCTGTCTGGGGATTAGTCCTGCTTTGAGCAGGAGGTTGGACTAGATGACCTCCTGAGGTCCTTTCCAACCCTGATATTATATGATTCTTTCATGTTGTTGGATTTTATATATCACCATGATGCCCAAGCAGTAATCTCAGGGAGCAACATGAATATTTACCAACAAGAGCCTGTTAAAAGACACTGTTTTTGAATCATTTTAAAAAACTCTTGTCCTGTTGTGTCTCCAGCTAGTGAATGAGGCTGAGATATTTCTGCAGAAAGTGACTAGTCCCAGTTTGACGATATGAAACAGAACAGGGGAAATTGATGTCACCCTCAGAAACTTTCAGAGTTACAGAGACAGCTCTATAGTTAAATTTAACCAAAAGAAAAGGCTTGAGTCACTTTAATCTGTAAAACTAACTATAAAAACCAAGCCTATGCAGCAGTTTACCTTAGCATAACTGAAACAATTAGCCTTTTCCTGCTATATAATAAAGCAGCTAAAGCCCTACCTTGCATTTCCAAACTGACAGCTTCCTGTTTGATTTTTTTAACTATTGTTTAAAATATTTAAGAGACAAGGGAATAACTTTTATTGGACCAACTTTTGTTGGTGAAAGAGACCAGCTTTTGAGCACACACAGAACGTTTCTTAAGCTCAAAAGCTGGTCTCTTTCACCAACAGAAAATGGTCCAATAAAAACATTACCTCACCCACCATGTCTCTCTGATATCCTGGGCTACAACACTCCAAACAACACATTTAATATTTAAGGCATTTTAAAGAGCAGTGGCTTACTCCCCTGTAGCTGGACACGTTGCTACGAATTCCTTTTTGTGTTACAGTGCAGTTTTTCTCTAAACGACCATTAAGTTTTTGTTTTGTTTTATGGCTTCTAGAAGTAGGTAAAATAAAAGTGATTTTTATAAACTTCCCACATTTTATTTTGGAGATTTCTTGTTGCCCTGTCTGTTCGTGTCATCTTTAATATTTTCTGTCTGCTCCAATTTGGGATTCCACTGATCTCTGTGCCTCTGACCCATGGTTCCAGGCACCCTTCCATTCAAATACCCCTTCAAAACTTTTTTGATCCAGCTTGCTATCAGTAATCTCAGTTGTGCCACTGGGTGCTTCCCCTATCCTGCTGGCTCTCAATGAAAATAAAACAAACATTACAAACACAACATAAACAGTCCAACTGTCTGTAATTAATGCTCTCCCAGAAGCAATGTACCAATCCCGTTGTGTTTTCTCTTCCCTGTGGTCTATTGTCACTTCTTGTGCCTTTAGCCATCTAACCTGGTAATGTAAACACAACTAAGCATAGTTCTTGTGCTATGAACAGTCCTATTGATGTCCTGATAGTAAATGCTACACACGGTAGGAAGTGTTGGCAGGATTGTAATATCCTCAGGGCCAGGACCTGTTGGCTTGACTGTAAAACTCTGTGGACATCAGTGATGCTATGTAAACTAACAACTCACTAGCTATAGAGAAATGGTCAGAAACCCTCTTTTTGTTTTGTGTTGTACGATGCCAGGCTCAGTGGTGTCCTGATCCATGGCTGAGGCTCATTGGTCCTATCAGTCTAGAGACAAGAAGATATGGAATGTGTTTTGCGCTGTGTGGCGAATACCATCATTTCATACCACTCTTTGTTCCCTGAGTCACTGCTGATAGCATGGGAAGCTTACACTGAGAATTTCTGTATATTCCAATGCAGTGATGACTTAACCCCTTTATTTGCATCCGTGAGCTATAGTCCCTATTCTCTTAATGACCCAGGTCCAAAAGCATCTGTTTGCTGTAAACCTACCTATTAAAAACTTGTTTTTCTGTTAGTAGATAGTATTGACTGGGATATTTTTTCACTTCCATTCTTGGTGCCTGGTTGATAATATGGAGCTAATGAGTAACTTGTAGGGCATTTTAATCAAATGTGGAATGGTTTAACCTTTATTCACTGCTCCCCTTGAGTGAGTTTCATTAATGCTTTACTGTTTACAGCTCGGACTGAATGTTTCCTTCTCTCCCTGGCAGTTATGGCCTCTGAGGAGGAAGAAATGGTTGCCATGGAAGTCGGGTCACCACCCATCCCAAAGAAGAGTACTCCAGCCGGGCAATTGGATCAAACTCCAAACAGAATAGGGACCAAACTGTCTCCTGAACCTCCTGGAAACAAGCCAGACTCCCAGGATTCCAAAAGTGAGTACTTTTCAGATTAGGGCTCAACTTCATTCTGTAATTTGGCTCTGTAGCAGCTGGCCTCCCCTGCTTATGGGGAGGCACTTTCCTCAGCTATTTCAGAGGAATCCTGGGAGCCTTGTTTTGTTGTTCTTTGTTGCATGCAATTTTTTTTTCCCCTACATGAACAAATTATTGCCCAAGTCCATCACTTACAAGGCATCTTGCAGTTATGAACAAGCACACAAGAGTGGCCCTACAATAGCAAGTCAATGGGTGTGACAAAATGGGAAGATATCCATAAAGGAAGAACTCGATTATGATGATTTATTAGTGATCACACCGATGCCAGTCACTTTCCAAAACTTTAAGAAGGATGGTCTCTTCTCCAAGGATTAAGAACCAGACAAGGCCTTTATTGGCTTCTGTTCCTGATTATCCAGACCCCACATGCCTGCTTTTATTCCTACCTGTTTGTGATTTAATAGACAGCAAGTCATGTTAAAAATAAATGAAAACTCCTTGCTCTTGGCTGTTTCCCTGTTGCACAGAATTATGGGGAATTGCCATTGATGTGGGAAGGTACTTGCAGTTCAAACTTCTTCCATCCTTATAACTTGGCAGAAAGAGACTCTGTGGTATTAGTCTGCCTTGGGCAACAGGTGGAGTTTTCAAGTAATCTCTCTTAAAATCACTGGATTAGCACCATTGGGCTCTTCTATTGCAATCCCTCTTCATTCAAAACTGAGAAAGGAATGGAACGCTGAGAAAGGAATAGAGCTGGCAGGCAGGCCAGGCCTCTGTGGCTATTCAGTGCGTGGGATGATAGAATGAAAGATAGTCCTGTTGGAGCAGGGCAGTACTCACATGTTGCTGTGGTGAGGAGTCATGTTGGCAACTTGCCATGAGCTGAAGGGCTGGCTCTAATATGAATAAATTGGAGGGGACTACTGACACCCCTGTTCTTAGTACTCTAGTGTGTCTCTGGAGGCTACAGGTCCCAAACTACAGCACCTTATTGTGATTAGAGCAGTCATGGACAATTTGCCAAACAACACACGTTGTGACAGAGCATTGCATGGCCTCTTGGACTATCTGCTCCACTCTACTGCCATGCAGGATAGTTCCCATGATACGTTCAGTACCCCAAATGTGGGTTTGTCCAGTACCTTCCATAGCAGATGATTCAGCATAAGTAGAAGGTTGCATGATCAGGAAGATTTTCCTGGTGTCTGTCCTGAATTCTGCCCTTACTGGAAGAGATTGGTTTAGTTACACTCCCAAATAGCTGTGTAAATGATTTCTCTCTGTCCTGGGTGTTGGCACCTTTCAGATGTCTTTAGGCAGGTATGTCCCTTCTCTGTCCTTGTTAGGGCTAACTTAAACAGTCTCAGTCTGACCTCATAACTGAGTCTCTCCAGTTTCTTCTCCTTAGTTTCTTCCAGTTTCTGGGTTTGCTGATAATGAGATGCCTAGAAATGTACACACTGTGCCAGCTCAGTTTGCACCATATCCCTTATTGTAGGTCCCCCTGGGTACCATTTTGAAAAGGAATATGGGTGCTTCTGAAAACGTTACCCATGGTCCCTGACCTGAGATTTATAGTATAACTTAGAAGCAATACAATGAAAGAATAACAAACTGTGAGGGGGAAGGGAGGGCAAGATGAGCAGCAAAGTTAACAACTGTAATGGGATGGCCCAGATCTGTTGTCCTTTTTCTGCCGTATCACACTGCCTGATTTGTCTGCTTCCCCCTCATCCCCAGCTTCTCCCAGTTTATTGCTGGTGGTTGCATTGATACCCAGAGGCCTTGGTCAGGGCCTTAATGTGCTAGGCACTCTACAGACAAGTGGACCGAAGGCAGTCCCTGTCCCCAAGTGCTCACAGTGCAGGGTTCTGATAGGAGGCGACAAGGCAACAGGAAAGATAGCTACATTTGCATAAGTAGTCTTGGGAGTTAAAGTAGTTTAGAATTGCACTTTGGGATGGGGGGCTGCTTCTGGGTGCTGAGGACAAGGGCACCCGGCATGAGCTATGCAGGGATTGTGCACTGCATCTTGTGAAGCTCTGTGACTCGCTAACAGCTGCTTTTCTTTTTCAGCTCAAAACCTCACAACATGCGAGGTCTGTGGTGCCTGCTTTGAGACCCGCAAAGGCCTGTCCAGCCACGCTCGCTCTCACCTTCGGCAGCTGGGCGTGGCAGAGTCCGAGAGCAGTGGAGCTCCCATCGACTTGCTCTATGAACTGATGAAGCAGAAGGGCAAACCTGACAGCAGCCCAATGTCCCCAACGCTCAGCAAAAAATCCAGCTCCCCCAAAGAAGGGACAGGCAGCTCCCCACGGCCAACACTGCTGTCTCTCAGCAAGACAGGCGACCGCTTGCCAGATCCCCCTGTGAACAAAGCGATCAAGTCCCCACCAGGCTTCTCTTCAAAGAGCCTTTCACAACCAGGATCCCCCCTCCTCAAAAAAGTGCCACCCACACTCTCAGGATCTCCCCCTCCAAAACACCCCGAGGACAAGACCCCCAAGTTGCCCCTGAGCCCTCTGCAGAGCTCTCCAAAAGCACAGTGGCCGCAGCCCGAGGAGGAAGGGCCCTTAAATCTAAGTGAGTCTCTTTACCTTTGGTGTTTCCCACTAGATATGTGGCAGGAGAGCTGAGTGTGTGGGAACTTGCTGACCAAAACTCAATGCTGCTGGCTTGTTGGGTAACCTGCTACAAGGCATCCCTTCGCTGTCATGTGGGGAGAATGGGTGCGGGGCTTTCCTGTCTTTCAGCCATGGGTGGGACTCAGTGTAGCTGTCAGCAGTTTTCCAACAAGGTCCCATAGGGGCTGCTGCCGTTTAATCTGGATACGTCTTGCAAACATCCACAGGGCAGTGAGTCCCAACTTGGTCCTGGACTACGTTCCGTGTGGCTTGCTGACAAGCATGCGCCTCCTTTCCTGTCTCTGGAGGATGAGTGCTAATCATAGCTCATTGTGGGAGGTGATTGTCATCTGTTTCTGATTTAGCTGGTGAGGGTTTCCTCGCTCCTTCTCTCCTCCCCCGCCCAAACAAATCTGGGTAAAGTAAGTGCCCCTGCTACACCTGCAGCTTTCCACTGCTCCCCCAGCTCCTACCATATTTCTATCCAGCCAGATAAGTGGAGCAGGCTGCCTCCTCAGAGACCCCTGCTGCTTTTGCTGTGTGTTTGTACCAGGGCAGCCAAATTGGTCGTCCATCTTGCTGTTTCTCTCCATGTGTGCAGCAGTCGTCCATCTTGCAGTTTCTCTCCATGTGTGCAGCAGCCATCTCCCCAGGCCTGTTCTGGGGGCTAAGCAAGTCTATCAGCTGTGCACCTGACCCCACTTATTCCTGGAGGGGAGTCCTAGGGGAGTTTCTAGAGGGCACCCTCCTGTAAGATGCCACTTGCTGCTTTCGAACTTTGTTCCTAGACTCTGTATAACTGTTCCCTGCAGTGCCCTGTGTCTGTTGGGAAGCAAAGGGCATTCTGGGATACAACAGCCAGTCGGGGAGGAATCCTAGTCAACTAGTTTGCCAACCAACTAGCTTTCCTTTTCTACAACATCTGAGCTGAGACACCCCATAAACCAGACTGAGTCAGTGCAGCGACTGTTCCAACGCATCGTGGTTGAGTTCTGAGAAGATTCTTCAGTTCTTCATAGAAAGCACAGGTGGATTTTTCTCAGCAGCTCTTGTCCAAACTGGGCTGCAGCAGTTCAGTGTCTGGTAACCCTGAACGAGAGGTGAGGCATCGGGTGCTGACTGCTTGTGGAATTGGCAACTGGAAATAGTCCTAAATACACACAACAAATTACCCACTCTCCTCCAGCACATGCACTCCACTCCTTGCTAGATCTCCTGCGTCAGGGCAGCCCATGGTTTTACACACTGTAAATGCTGCCATATCTAAGCTCAGCAGAGTATGGTTTGGAGCCTAACTTCTGTTACTTTTCAAGTAACGTTAGTTTTGATTTGACAGGATTAGACTCAACTTCTCTCTCTATGGAAGTGGACCAAAGCAGCACAAACTGTTGCATACTCCCCTTTCCCCAGGGTCCCGGGTATGACCTGGAGCGACCTTCTCTAGCACTAAATGGAGTTTGGCCTCTGTGGCACATCCAGTCCTCACCCTCTGCAGCAAGGTGGCAATCAGTCCTACTTGTGCTGATGTGTCTTGTCTATCGTCCATTTGGATCTGGACTTTCACAGACCAGCCATCCTACCCAGGCCCCTGCAGACGAACAGTTCCATGTCCCAGTCCCCCTTTCTATTGTTCATCAAGGTTTGTCATTCCAAATGGGTGACTGACCTTTATGTATCACTTAGTGAACTCTTCCACAGCCTAGTTTGCCTGAGCACTAAAGCCCTGAATCCAGGCGTATTAGATGTGGGTGATTCTGCTGCTCTTATTCTGCTGAAAGAAACAGTTGGGAAAGTGACTGTCCGCTTGACATGTTTGACTGTCTCATGCCCTGGCATCCTCATGTCCCAATCTTCCTTAGCCCAGTTATGACGACCAGGCCTAGACTTCTCAGTTATCCAAGTTATTGAGACAGCAGTGGGCAGTGCTCCCATTGATATTAGGGCTCCTGTGTTAACCTTCACCTAGGCTGCTGGGGTCTGGCTGGGCAATCTGGGGAAGAGCCATATACCTGAGTGCAGATTTCAAATCAAGAGGCTTGCCATTACCTTGACATCTTATGTGCTTGCTTGACATTCGTAGACTTGCATGGAAGAGACAGCCACTATAAGCACATATGGCAGTTTTTCTGCAGAAATGTGCATGAACTTTGTGAGCTTGTAGTGATCAATGCACCAGTTCTGCATGTGCTCAGTAACAATGTTCCAGTCTTCACTCTTAGTTGTTCAAGTGAGGGCTCTTTCCCTCAGAAAGTCCCAGCCCTCGTTAATCTCTTGGTGCCACCTGTGGGATAGCCTTGCCATGCTTGCCCTTGGGGAAGTCACCAACTTCATAAAATGAAATCCCTTTTAAAATCAGATCATGTTTAAAATTAGGTCTGAGATGTTCCTTACTACTTAGCAGGGATGGGGAAAGAGAATGCTCTGGAGCTGACTGTATTCAGTTCTGTACCAGTGTCAAAGGAGCACAGCTAGCGTGAGGAGCCTGTGCGCCCAGTGTGGTTTTAAGGTTTGGTATTGCAAAGAACTGGGGCTAGGGAACACCAGGCATTTAGAACTTACACCAAAGCTTTGGTTTTAGTCCCATCCTGTCACAAAATATTGGACTTTAAAATCACTCCATTCTGATTTATCTTCTTGCTTTTCCCAACGTTAAATCTGACCTGACTGTAGCAGCTGGTATCACTGGGGTCAGCCAAAGCTGAAACTAGAGCCTTATGCAATCTGACACTTTAGCATTCCGGCTTTCAAATGGTGTAAAGCGCTAATCTCTAAATTTAGCGATTCATGGGATATTGGCTATTGAAGTAATGTGGGAAGGACTGCTTAGCTGGAGGAGCAACACACAGGTTTTCAGGAACAGTAACATTCTCCAGAGGCTGCTCCTGGGCCAGCAAACACAAAATAAAATGTTGATCCCTGATTACTATGCACAGCCTTTGGCTACCACTTCGTAAAGCTGTTTGGCACATGTAAATGGAGACCCAGAAATGATGGAGAAGCCCTGAAAGTCAAGGTTTCTGATGGAATTCCAGCATAACCATCAGGGAGCAGCAGCAATGCTGCCTGGGCCAGCGTGATAATTTACCTTTCCTTTAGGGCTGCCTGTTTAAAATCTCTAGAGAACGCAGCATATAACCTCTTCACTGGAGAGACAACCCAGGCCACTTGAACCAAGTCCCTTGTGGGTTGTAACTGGTGCTTGAAAGACATTCTCCTCAGTGACCGTATGTATTATGATCGATGTGTTTTCTTTCCGCAGCTGTAGATAGTGACTCGGGCAAAGAAATTGACTGCCAGTTATGTGGTGCCTGGTTTGAAACCAGAAAGGGGTTATCGAGTCATGCTAGAGCCCACCTGAGACACCTGGGAGTGAATGATCCAGATGCTAAAGGCTCTCCAATTGATGTTTTAAATGACCTCATCCAAAGTGAAGACTTCAAAAGCCGTCTTTCCTCTCTCCTCCCTAGTGAGAGAAAATCATTAGTGGAGGCTGGGAGCTCGGACAGACCCAGCCCAAAGAGCACAGCAGCAGCACCTGCAACAGGCATGAAACAACCACCTCCACCAAGGCCTTTGGGCAAACAGCCAGCGATCCTCTCACCTCACTCCCTTCCACCATCCAAGAAACTGAAGCCACAAACCCACAGGTTGTCAGCTGAGGCCAGTCTGCAAAGAAAACAGGGTCTTTCCTCCAGCGCGTACTGGGCTTCAGATGCTGGGATGTCTCCACTCAACCTCTGTAGGTTCTCTCTCATCACTGCCTCCTCTTCCCTCCTCCTCTCCCCCTTGTTTACATTAAGCAAGGCCTGATGCCACTCCCTATCGAGCCTTCACCATTGTTTGGCTAAAGCAGGGAACTGGGCATCAAGACTCCTGGGTTTTGTTCCCAGTGCTGGGATGGAGTGTGGCCCAGGGGACTGGGAGTCAGGACTCCTGGGTTCTGTGTCAGGGCAATGACAGAGAATAAATGGCTCTTGGTCGCACGCCCTTTGCTTTTCCTTTTCCCCATAAAGTGCTCTCTCTCACCACTTTCTGAGCCAGCTTCTGTGTCCTTCCTCAGCCAGGCACACACACCATGTTCCTACCTCAGTCCTGAGTAGATAAAGAGCCCAGCCCCTTCCCTTCCAAGGTAACACCAGGCACCTGCTTGGGCACCATCCATTCAGGAATGAATCCTTGAGTCAAATGGGTTCTGACTGCTTGACCACCCAGATCAGGGAGGGGAGGCCAGGCTGTTTGGTGCTCTCATGTTGCAGAATGCCTGTTGCCTTGTGCAGGCTGAGCGCTCTCTCTGCTGCTCGATA
This sequence comes from Mauremys reevesii, assembly GCF_016161935.1. NCBI lineage: Eukaryota > Metazoa > Chordata > Testudines > Geoemydidae > Mauremys > Mauremys reevesii. The sequence continues at coordinate 2,445,349 of NC_052647.1, forward strand.
GACAGGGACTGCTGCACTTTCTGTGGTACTCGGTGGCCTAACCTGTACAGTATGTCATGGTGACTCAGTGCCTGGACCCTGCTAGAAAACCCAGTGCTGGGTGTTTTCATCTTGGGTTGAAATTGCCCTGTCTGTCCTTGGCAGAGGGGGAATCAACCTCTCTTGTCCTTTCATTTCAGGCCAGCATTCATGAGGCCTTTGGCCTGAGTCTGGTCCCCATTCTGGGAGGGGGGTGTCTGTTTCCATTCTCCCCTTACCTTGGTGCAGAGAAGGAGGCAGGTTCTACCTTCGCCTTCAAATGGGGAAGGGTGATCAGTGACTGTGGCTAGTTTGTGCATTCTCTTCTCCATAAACTGGTGATTTAATGCTGACTGGCTGCTAAGCTTTCCCCCTTTCAAGCAGCCTGTAAGACGATGTGTAAGTTGCACCCACTCACCGCTAAGCATTTATCTCCAGGAGATTGCATGGCTCAGACTGCAGCTTGCTTATGGTGGCAAAAAATATATACTGCGTCGTGTTACTCCTCTTGCTCCTTCCAAGCACACACTGAATCAGGGTTTCCTGGATCATGCTGCAGGCAGGCAGATCTGCAGAAACCAAGTGGGGATGGGGTTAAGGATACATTGCATTTGAAGGAAGAGTGCTCAGCACTTCGATTAGCCAAAAATGACAAGGACGCCCACATTTGGTTTAGCTGCTTGGTGGACAGCAAGCCAGTGCGCGATACAAATCTGGGTTGCCGGGCTTCCTGGACAGATCATTCCAGTGTCTGTGGGAAGGAGATTCAAACAAACGTGGAATGTATGCCTTCATCCGGGCTCTAGCATGCCTGCAGGTCCCCTTCCTTTACTCAGCACCCAACACACATAGACACCCACCTCTAAAGCCTTGGGCAAGCAGGACATGCACACAAAGGAAGACACTGAAATGACTATTCTCCCAGGCCTCCTGGATCACAGCTCCTAACAAGGCCTCCAGCCATTGCGGTTGCTGTGTCTAGGCTCACCAAGAGGGCCTGCTCTCTGCCCTACCATCAAAGCCTGCTCTGTCCTCCCTGCACTGCCCCTGCCTATCGCATTTCCCAGGGATCGTTCAATGGTTTGATTCCGTTCGTTGAGTTTGTTCCGGGATCAGCTTTGCCATTGTCTTGACTTCTGGCGCGTGGCGTGTTTGCTTTGTGCTGTCTGGTTGGGGGGGATGAAATTGCTAGTGTCCCAGTGGCATAGGGCTGTGCCCGCCACGTGCTACAGTAAATGCACGTCTCCCCTCCTTGTTTCAGCCTCTGGATCGGAGCCCGTGAGGGATATCAGATGCGAGTTCTGTGGGGAGTACTTCGAGAACCGGAAGGGGCTGTCCAGCCATGCCAGGTCCCACCTGCGCCAGATGGGGGTGACCGAGTGGTATGTCAACGGCTCCCCGATCGACACGTTGCGGGAGATCCTCAAGCGCAGAGCTCAGCCCCGGGGTGGCAACACAAACCCACCAACCCCAGGGCAGAAAGCCATGACCAAGACCGTCATCGGCAGCATGGGATCGCTGGAGCCTCACAGCCCAGGAGAGATTCATGTGCCCTCCATGCCCAAAAAGGTCCAGCAGCCAGGAAGTCCCATGGGACACTCTCCTACCTCCTCCCCTCCCCCAACAGCCAGGAAGATGTTTCCAGGGATGGCCCCTCCCTCTTTTCAGAAGAAACTGAAACAAGACCAAATGAGAATGGAGATCAAGCGAGAGATGATGTCTGGGAGCTTCCACGGTGAGCCCCATCCATCCAACAGGACCTGGTCTCCACGGGAGGAGATGTCCCCCCTGAACCTCTGTAAGTGAGAGCAGCAGCACTCCTGCTAGCATGGTGGGGTGACTTTGACTTTAGTGATCACCTGCCATAGTAGACAAGAGCTTGGGGGGGTTGGGGAGATCAAATCAGTGTTTGGCCACAGCAGGGGACTGGGAGTCAGGACTCCTGGGTTCTGTTCCCAGCTCTGCCACTGGCCACTTCGGGCATGTTGTTTCCCGATCTGTTAATTGGAGATCACATTTATCTCTCATAGGGCAGGTGACAATGTTGGTAGCGTGGTTTGAGATCCTCAGGTGCCACATTATAGATGTGGCAGAATATTAGCAGCTATGTTTAATCATGTTTAACATGATGTCCCGGTGCCTCCTTGCTACAGAGATAGAAGGCTGCAATAGCAGAGGTATGGCTCGCCAGCCTTTGCTGTTAGATCTTCTGTGGCGTGCAGGTTGACGGGGCGGGGGTGGGGGTGCACCAGTCTGCAATGCCTGGTGAGCCTTCCAGTGATGTGGGGCTGGATGCTGCCTGGGGATTCTAGGCACTCCCTTCTCTGTCTCTGCTCCCTGCAGCCTCCCGTGCTGACCCCGTGAGGGATATCCGATGTGAGTTTTGTGGGGAGTACTTCGAGAACCGGAAGGGGCTGTCCAGCCATGCCCGGTCCCACCTGCGCCAGATGGGGGTGACCGAGTGGTCTGTCAATGGCTCACCCATCGACACGCTGCGGGAGATCCTCAAGAAGAAGTCCAAGCCCTGTATGATCAAGAAGGAGCCCCATACTTCCAGCATTGAGCCCCCCAAGCCGATGGCAGAGGAAGGTGCAGCCCTCAAGTCCCCTGGGAAAATGCTGCAGGCCATGTCCCTCTCCCCGCTGGGTGGAAGGACGGGAAAGCCCGGCCCCAGTGGTTCCAGCATGAGCCGGGAGATCTCGCTCTCGCCACTCACCAGCAAACCCCACGGGGGCTTCCTGACTCCACTCTCCACCAAGCGGCCACTGCAGGAAGATCGTCTTGGGGGCCATGGCGAAGTGAAGCAGAAGACCTACATCCAGACCGAGCTGCCCTTCAAAGCCAAGGCTGCTCATGACAAGCCTGCACACACATGTAAGTTGGGGCGGGGGCAGGCAGAGAGCTGTGCCAGGGCTCCATCATGGCGGGGGAGACAGGCAAAGAGCCCTGCAGGTGCTGTGTCCCTTCATAGAGGGTCCAGTGGAGTGCCATGCCAGGGCTCCATCCTATAGGGAGGGATGGGTGGGTGGAGAGCCCTGCTGAGCTGTATCCCAAGGAGAAGGGGACAGGTAGCACTCTGCTGGGGTGTTAACGCTTTCCTTCCCACTTCCCAGCAGAGAGACGTCCTGCTTTGTTGTCTCCTCCATTGCTGCCCCATCCCCAGAAACCAAGAGAGCGTAAAGGGACTTGGGGAGTCCACTGCTCTGGGCCTCAGATGTGGTGCCACAAACCTGCCATGTCACAAGAGCAACTTGTCTGGTATCAGAGAATGTTCTGAGCCCTTACCCCAGGTACATCTATACTGCAGCTGGGAGGCTGCTTCCCAGCACAGGTAGATGCACTAGCTCTGCTGAAGCTAGCATACTAACAATAGCAGTGTAGCTGGGGTAGCATGGGCGATGGCTCGCACTAGCACCTGTATACAAACCTGCCCACACCACCTGGTATATATCCAGGTGGCTAGTCAGAGCTGCCCACCTGTGCTATTCCTGGCTACACTGCTGTAAGAACTAGCCTCAGCAGAGCTAGCACATGTCTGTCTACCCATGCTGGGAAGTAGCCTCCCAGCTGCAGAGCAGACAAGACCAACATCCAGTAGGAGCTGGCTGAACAAGCAGTGAGAAGACCTCAGGGCACAGGCAGCAGGATTTAGTTTAGCCACCTCCCTACTGAGCTTGGCCTGGAAAGCCCCCTGCAGCTCTCAGTGGACTACAAAGACCTTTACCAGTGGTCTCTGGACACCGTATAGCCAAAGTAGCGCAATTCGCTACTGGGTAGCCTGGGATAGTGGTCTGTGACCCACAGAATGGCCAACAATCATCATGCAGCCCACTCCATCCCACAGCCCTCTGCAGATGCAAAGGATTGTGGGGAGTTGGGTCACAAGACAATTCCAGCCATTTTGTAGGTTACAGACAGTAAGAGGTGTAAGCTCCAAAGCAGATTCCACAGCCTATGGAAATGCTGCCCCCTCACACACACCCCCACTGCCCCAGACCGACCCCGCGGAGGAGGAGGATTGGGGAGAGGGCCAGAGAGCAAGCAACTCCTTCCTGTTGGATCCTAGCACCCCAGTGTTTCTCTGCTTTCCAGCTGCTGCAAGGTGCCCTGCTGGCTGCCAGCTTCTTCCCAGACCCTCTGCAAGCTTTCACTCCCTGCTTTCTCTGTCTCCAGCCAGTGAAGCCTGCTGCGAGCTCTGTGGCCTCTACTTCGAGAACCGCAAGGCACTGGCCAGCCATGCTCGGGCTCATCTGCGGCAGTTTGGTGTGACTGAATGGTGCGTGAATGGCTCACCCATAGAGACGCTGAGCGAGTGGATCAAGCACAGGCCCCAGAAGGCCGGAGCCTATCGCAGCTACATCCAGGGGGGCCGGCCCTTCACCAAGAAGTTCCGCAACTCGTCCCACTCACGGGAGCAGGACAGCACAGGGAAGAGGCTGCCCCTGGGCCTGCAGCCAGGCGCCATGCCCCTCATGAGCAAGAGCCTGGTGGGCGAGATGGGGCACAGTGAGCACAGCAAACTCCTGGATAGGGGCAGTGGTGGGGGTGGCGAGCGGCCCATGGTCACCTCTCCCCTGTCACTGGTGAAGGTGGAGGAGCATCGCCAGAACATCAACAGTGAGTTGGGAGCCGCCTCTTATTGCCCCAAATTCACTGCCAAGCAGGAGCATGCGAACACTTTTAACCTGGGGTCCCTCTGGGGATGCTGTGGGCTGGCAAAGCTTGGGAGACTCTTGTCCAGAACACTACCCCTGGAGGGAGGGAAGGATGAGCCCACAGGTGGGCAGTCAGCATCCTTTGTTTTCTGTCCTCTCTTCCCAGCCAATCCACCACATGATGACACAGTTCCTGTTGGTGAGAAGTGGTGGGATCCATGGGCAGCAAATGAAGCTTCCCCTTGGGGATGCTAGCCCCCTGCCCTGGCTCTTCTGGCCAAGGCCACACCTCCACTTGCTGCTCTCAGCCCTCCTGTGGCTCCTGGGTCGGGGGCCTGAGAGCTTATCATAGAATCATAGAATATCGGGGTTGGAAGGGACCTCAGGAGGTCATCTAGTCCAGCCCCCTGCTCAAAGCAGGATCAGACCCCAGTCAGCTGGGACCATGATGAAAAGAATTCAAAGCCTGGAGCCTCTTGCTCCCCCCCACAGTGGCAGAGCTCTGAGTTTGGAGCCCCTCCCCTGTTCTGCCCATGGCCCCATGCCATTCCGCCCTGAGGCCGTGGTGGGGGGAGATTTTTCCAGGGACTCCAAATTGCCAGAGGCCCCTGGGCACAGGCCCCATGGGCCAGTGCAATAATCCACCACTGCCTTTCCTCTCCCCCATGCCCCCCAACCATTACTCACCGCCCATGGTGGGATTACACGGCCAGTCCCCTGGGATGGGAAGCGGGGGGAGGGGAAGGGGGGCATCGTAGGCCGTTGCAGCTCAGCATCAAGCTTGTAGCCTGGGTGACATGTGCCTGCATATGGTGCTGTGTTCTGAAGATGCCTCTTCTGTCCTAGAGTTTGAACGAAGACAAGCCAAACCCCCAGAGGCCTCCCTCGCCCGAGAGGAGGAGGCCAGCGACTTCCAGCAGAAAATGGAGGAAGCTCGCCAGCCAGCACCCAGGATGAGACCAGTGCCCTCACTGGTCCCCAGGCCTCCACAGACATCCTTGGTGAAATTTGTGGGTAACATCTACACCCTGAAGTGCAGGTATGTCTACAGAGAGGGATCCATGCTCCCCCATCCGGAGTGCTGGATGGCACTCAGTCCACAGCACCCTCTCCTTGAGGGCATGGACTCCTGGCAGTGACTGTGCAGTACATGCAGAGACACCCCCACCTATGTATAGTGTTTCACAGTGATTCCTAATGCCAGCAGCTGTCCCTCAGCCTGCCATCAGTGCCTTTAGTCTTAGAGCCCTTTCATACTGTGGAATGACAGCCAGTCCTGGCTATGGGACCTCTCTTCCTTTAAGTTCCTTCCCAGTATTTGCCTGCGTGGAGTTTAAGGTAACGTTTGGTTTCCAGAAAGGGCCATGTCTGTCTTTGTCTGGTGCTGAGGTCAGTGGTAGCTTCTTCCCCGAGACTGGCTTCTCTGGATGCCTGACAGTCAATGCAAAGTCTTGACAGTTAATTAAACAACCTCCTCTGATGCACTGCGCATATCTGCGTCCTCTCTCCCCATTTATTTGCTCCTTAGAGTTGGGCTGCAGTGCCCAGAACAATGGGGTTGGTCCCAACTGGAGCCATAATAGAAATATTCAATGAGTGTCTCATCCAGGGTCTGATATTGTTCCCCCTTCCCCTTCCCTGGGTGCAGGTTCTGCGAGGTGGAGTTCCAGGGCCCTCTCTCCATCCAGGAGGAGTGGGTGCGACATCTCCAGCGACACATCCTGGAAATGAATTTCTCCAAAGCCGACCCCTTGTGCAGTGAGCCAGAGGCCCCCGAGGTGCAGGCCGTAGCTGAGGCTCAGTAACGGAGCCCGCTGGCCGGCGTCCCTCTGCCCCTCTCTTGTACGAGCACGTTTCCAAAGGAGCACGCTGAAGGACTCTGCTGCAGACGGTTACCAAAGGGAAGTAGCTAAATTCTTACTGCTGGGCTCTGCAGCCTCCCGGAGCCCAGCTTCCCCTGTGCTGACTCACATTGCATGGGAGTGCCAGCGTTGAGCACTACGTGACATAAGACATTCTTCTGGGGGAGACAACCGTTACAGACTGGAGATGGGACCCCATGGGGTTCCCATGAAGCAGGCAAGGAGGCTGCTGCACGGAATCCTGATGGGTGTGAAATGAGACTCATTTTCCCAGCCGGGAACGGGAGCTCCCTGCAAAAGGGGATGAATGTGGGGATCCCTCTTTCCCGCTAATGAATGCAGATTAGTCCAGAGACTCTGGTCCAGGGAGGGGAGTGCGTGTTTGCTCTGCTGCGATTCAGGTTTCTATGAGAATTGCGAACGTGACAGTCCATCAGGCCATATGTAACAAGATAGGGAGAGAGGAGAAAGCTACTCTGTCTGTGATGGTGAATGTTGTTAATTATGTATATGGCCCTAGAGTTAATGTATATTCGATTCCTTAGACGATGATTAATTTAGTTCACATAGATGTCAGAGTCCATTCTTACTGAGTTGCGCTGCATGTTACCCATCCCCCTCCCCCAGACAATACATCATTGGTCAACTTCATCCCACACATTAAATGGCAAGTCATGGATTTACTGATCCTCCACCTGTCTCGTAATGTCTACATTCATTCTTTCCCTCCCCACAACTTCTTGCTGTCCAGTTGTCGTCCTAACCATTTCACTTGAGATTGTGCAGTGCCCCGCGGGTTCCTGTTGCTGTTAGCTTCCCGTGGCGGTGACCCAACACTACCAGAGGGGGTAGCTTTAGGCTGCACGCTGCCTTCCTTTCCTTTCTTAGCCTTCGATTGTAGAATGTCTTAAGATCTCTGCAGTGCGACCTCCCGCCCCACCTGTCTGAAGGGTGGGTGCGTAAACTCCTGACTGAGTTCAGGTGTGTAAATACCAGCTAAGTCTATCCCAGGAGGCATGACAGCAGGCATGGGCTTCCAGGGTTCTTTGGTGAAGTGCTGAGTGATACTAACACTTTTCCTGCCAATTCAGACTCCAAAACAGCAACAGTGGCAGTCGCCAGCTCTCTCCAGGAGAACCTGGACGTTCTCCACACAGCCCTGCTCGCTGTTGCTTTTTATGTCTAGCTGCATAGAACCTCGACTTTTTTAACTCTAGTTTTGTGTAGAAATAACGAGCATTCATTTTTATTTGGAATCCTAAGCTGAGCAGAGCTTGGAGGGAATTTACCTTTTAACTTTTTTCATTGGGCATATTCTGGTTATTAATGTACCTAGGAATATGTAAATTAGATTAAACTTCTCTTCTGGAAACTAAGCCAAGCATCCTACAGTGTGTGCATTTATATTATCCAGACAGAAAGGAGGGGGAATCGGATGTTGTTTGCACAGGGGACCATCACAATTTAAGAGGCAAAATTCCTTCTGTGATGCTTTGATAGATAAACCCAGTTGAGAGTTTTCTATGAATTGTTACTCTTTATTTACTGACCATAATAAGTCAGCTTGGGAAGATTTGCTTTTAGGAATTTCTGTTTTTCCAAGTATCTTTAGATTTTTTCACTAGCAGGAAATCTCCCCCACCGCTCCCATTACTGGTTCAGAATGGAATGGCTGCAGAAGGCAACTCAAACCAGAGTCAGCAAAACCATGTAACCGTAATTCACATTTCTTCACTGCAGTGATGGGCACCAATTTCAATTCATAAACTCTGATCCTAGAAGTGATCGCTATGACTGATCTGACCAGCTGTATCCAGAGACTAGAATTTTTTGTAGGAGCTAGATAACAGCAGGTTGTCTAGACAGAGCTAATCTCATAAAAATCAATCATTAAACACCAGTTTAAACTTTTCACTCACATGATAACCGAGCTGCCCAGAAGGGAATGGGTAGCAGTGCCTCTGCCTAGTGCAGGTGTCTGAAGGCAGCCAGCAATGAGAATCCATCCATGGAGACTCTCCGCGAGTTCGTGCAACACAAAGCTAAGGCCTGTCCACGTTGCAAGGAGCTCAGAAACTTATAGAAGGGCCCCTAGGAATGCTAGCTTCAGCCTCTGTGCATTTCATCAAGGTCAAGGCCTCCCTCCAGCCATATGGAATAGGCAAGGGAATTTCAGCCAGTGACTCCTGTATCTTGTAGTTGAGCTGGAGCTTGTATTCTGCTGAGAGCTGGGATTGTCGATTAATCTCACCTACTATAGGAAACCATGTCTGTTTTCTCTGCTGCTGCCTCCTGCTCCGTGGGAATGGGTTGGGCAGAAAAAAGTCAGGTCTGATTTCTCTGATCCCCTGTGGAGGCCCTGAGTTGAAGTGAACTGAGCCAGCCTCCTAAGGCATTTCCCACCTCCAAGCCATGTGTATGCTTGGAAAAAAGGTGTAATATCCTCACAGAGCCAGGGCAAAGGTGGAGTGTTTCCTAGGGGCAGCTGGTCAAAGTGAACCCTTGAGCACGTAACCCCAGAAAGCTTTGCAGCTTACCTCTCTCCCTGCTCCCGGTGTTCCACATGGCTGGTCCAGCTGCTCTCTTTGGAGAGGGGTGACTTTCGGCCCAGCAGGAGTTTGGATTTGAATAAACTCTTTGGTTACCATTACATTGACCAGTCAGTTGTGTTTTGGGGAGGTTGCATAATTCTCCCTGCTGAGCCTCATTCTCAGAACTCCCCCTGACTTTTGTTAAACACACACCAGGAAGTACAGTGAAAGCCTCTGAAACTGTGCGCTTTGAGTTTTTCTTATTCCCTAGAGCTGTCCAAGGGAAAGATTCCATGGCATTGATTGTAGTTTGGGGTCTTGTCCAAATCTCCTTTTCCCTTTGACAAAACACAAAGAAAAGTCATAAGGCTGGACAAGGCAGCGTCTCTTCTTGCTGGGAGGTTACCAGTGTGGTAAGCAACTTTAGCAGTGCCCCTGAGAGCTGGCCAGCTGTTACCAGGATTGGGCTCTTTGAAGCACTACCACCCAACATGCTGCTATGATAAAGGCAGGCTCAATGTGGAGTTGATGTGATGGCTGAGCCTCTCTTCAGGTGACAAGGAGGGGAGGAGAGTGACACGCAAGGGAGAGTGTGGCCACCAGAACTAGATTGGTCTATATATCAGAGGGATAAATATTAGGGAGGGAGAGGAATTATTTAAGCTTAGTACCAATGTGGACACAAGAACAAATGGATATAAACTGGACACTAGGAGGTTTAGACTTGAAATTAGACAAAGGTTTCTAACCATTAGAGGAGTGAAGTTCTGGAACAGCCTTCCAAGGAGAGTAGTGGGGGCAAAAGACATATCTGGCTTTTAAGACTAAGCTTGATAAGTTTATGGAGGGGATGGTATGATGGGAGAGCCTAATTTTGGCAATTAATTTGGTAATTGATCTTTGATTATCAGCAGGTAAGTATACCCAGTGGTCTGTGATGGGATGTTAGATGGGGTGGGATCTGAGTTACTACAGAGAATTTTTTCCTGGGTGCTGGCTGGTGAGTCTTGCCCACATGCTCAGGGTTTAACTGATCACCATATTTGGGGTCGGGAAGGAATTTTCCTCAAGGGCAGATTGGCAGAGGCCCTGGAGGTTTTTTCCCTTCCTCTGCAGCATGGGGCACGGGTCACTTGCTGGAGGATTCTCTGCAGCTTGAGGTCTTCCAACCTCAGCTTGAGGTCTTCCAACCACAATTTGAGGACTTCAATAACTCAGACATAGGTTAGGGATTTGTTACAGGAGTGGGTGGGTGAGATTCTGTGGCCTGCATTGTGTAGGAGGTCAGACTAGATGATCATTAAGTCTATGGTGGGCAGGACTCCGCCAAATCAGATAGGAGGGGAGCTGCTGCTTGTGCTGGCCCAGGCAGATAAGGGCATATTTTGGGAGCAGAAGAGAGAGGTTGAGGTTGCAGAGCTGCAGCCTGATAGCACTGCTCGCTCACTTCCCTGTTTTTCAGTAGAGCTGAGCTCTTCAGTTTGCAACCTCCAGTCATTAAGGAACCCAGGAAGGAGGCAATAGCCTCATCTCCTCAGAGCTACCCAACAAAACACTCTTCCAGGGATTCCAGTCAGATCACCTTTATAGAATCACTCAGCACACCATTGTGCCACCTGTGACCTTGGGCATGGGGGGGACAGGTGTTAGCAATCCCAAACTGGTGTGTGTGTGTGGGGGGGGTGTTTTACCTTTAAACACAGCCAGCTGATGCAGGGCTTTGTATTGCCAGCTTCTGCTTAGTGTTAGAGACCATGCTGTGCTCTGGTTACCCTTCACTTGCTTTCAGCAATTAAAATCCAGGCCTCTTGCACAACACAACCCACTGTGCAGCTGCACACGCTGGCTGGAATATGTGACGGACTCCAGCTCCTGCAGGGGTGGAGATGATAAAAAATCAGAGAAGAGTTTGAATCTCACTGCATTGCTGCAAGGGCATAGGGGAGCCAACAGGGTCCACAGGAAATCCACTGGAGTTTGGCAGGAGAAGCCCAAGACAACCATCCGTCTGGGAAGGGGGTTGGGTGCAAAGGCTGAAGGGAGCAGCTGTGGAAGGGGATGTATAGTGCAAGCAGAGATGACCTGTAACTCTTGATGGGGGTATCACAATTTAAAGGTTGGGGGATGGCACATTACACCCCACATGTTGCCTCTGGTCTTTTCCCAATCCTCCAATGCCCCCCACAGATTCTCCAAGCTGGCACCACCTTGCCCCCTATCATCTCTCAGCACTTGCCACACTTACCTCTCCCATTGCTTCCGTGTTGCAGGCACAGCGCAGGCTGGGTTAAGTTCCAGACACCTACCACCTGAGCAGCTGTGGGCGAGGAAGGGACGGGAATCAGAGGGCTTCCCTCTGGCCAAGCTATGCTGCCACCCCATCACTCTTGCCTTCTCCAGGCACCTCCTAGCAGGCCCCAGAGGGAGCACTAGAGGCTGGTGCCTTTCCCAGGCACATCCCCCTCAGCCATGCTCAGCTCAACTCTCACCCTGGCAGAAATCTGGGAGAGGAGGGTGACCCCACCTGCCCACCATGAGTCACCATGAGTCATGATGCACTGTTCTCTCACCACTCCAGTCATTGGACACTAATAGAGATGACAAGTCAATCTTATTGTTCAGAATTGGCTTGTCCTTGTTGTGATCCTTTCCCCTGCTCCCCAAGTCATATGGCCACAGCCCCACCTCTGTATCCAAGGGCTGGGACCCTTCAGGCTCTGCAGCCACCATGATACTTTGTGGGGACTCAAGAATACAGCATCTCCTGTATATGTCACTCTGGCTGGGTAGCACAGTCCTTCCTTCTCTTGCAGTGAAGCCATCTCCCAGCCGACTGCGGAGATGGCCACTTGGAGCCATGGGTTTCAGCTGACGCACAGGGTGTCCAAGGGCCAGGTGAGAGGCTGCCCCTCTACCCTCCTTAGCATATTTGTTATCAGGCAGGGGTATTCCTAGCACTAGAACGTGGCCAATGAGGCACTTGTTCCTCCCAGCTAAATGCCAAGGTGTGGCTTAAGACCTGTGCCTTTTGTTTCTGTCCTTGCGGCCCTTTTTGCCACTGGAGGCCCCATAAGACCTGCACATGCCCCCTGGCTCCCTAATCTCCTCCTGGTCCACATGCAGGCCGGGGTTTCTTGCTAACCTGGTTTCTGGACCTGTTGGCAGTATCTGCCTGGAAGATTTTCCAGCTGGTCCCTCCAGGAGGCACTAAACACCTCATCCACAGGATTTACATCTCACGGACCGTGTGTGTGTTCGGCTCCGGAGTGTGGCCAGCCTGCCAGAGGCCAAACAGCAGGCAAGCAAACAACTATGGGCAATGCGGGGTGGCCAGTGCACAGTGCTCCTCCAACTTCTGGGGAAGAGGTAGTACCTGATTCACTGCCCCAGGCACATGCAGATAGAATACTTCGTCTTCACCCTCAGTCTGAGGCTTGGACTACACTACACTGTTAGGTCATTGTAAGCACCTTGTTCATCCTATTTGTGAATGTGTCTGCAGCCACACAGTAAAACCACCTCCCTGAACCGCCATGATCAACATGTGATGCTTTGCAAATCTAGACACTGCCTAGCCTATGTCAACCCCAACAGTCCTCCAGCAGCTGGCCTACAATGCCCCATTCTCAGCGACTGACTGCTTTGGTCACAATTGCAAACTCCACTACCTGGGTCATGGAGACTGGCAGCCCTGCCCCCAACTTTAAAGCCTCCTGCCTGTTTTTGAAATGCCTTGATGCCCAGCATGGTGTGCATGCCTAGCACCACTCTCCAATGGACCAGGCCGGCTCCATGCACTAGACACATTTCTGCCTGTAGGAGACAGGGGATCACCTGGACTTTCGAGGAGCAGAGGCTGTGCGGGTACAACTACAGAATAGCTGTAGAAATGTGGCCATCTATGACCAGATTGCACAGGGGATGCAGGTGATGGCATATGACAAGGATCAGCAGCAGTGCCACATGAAAGCAGAAGAACAGCAGCAGGCATACCATGGCCAGGGAGGCCAACAATCAGTCTGGCGCTGATCCCCAGAGCTGCCAGGTTTACTACAAGCTGCATGCCGTACTTGGCAGAGATCTCTCCAGCACCCCACAGACCATAGTGGATACCTCCAAGGACACCAAAACAGAAACCATTCCTGTGAGCAGGGGAGACGTGGTCCAGCTATGCCATGAGCCAGAACCTGTTCAAGACTCCACTGCAGTCTAGCCAGTCCCTCCAACTGGGCATGGACAAGCCCTATGAGGGGAGAAGAACCTTGGGAAGTGTGTGTATGCATGGTCTCTTGCAGTGTTTAAATGTAAAGGTGGAACCTAGTCCAGCCCCCACATTAAGAAGACATAGGTATCGACTTTTCATTGTTTTATTTATACAAGACCGGTGGCAGTGCAACAGACAGAGGAGTAGTTGGCATGTGCAGTTCATTCTTCTATAGGGTTAGGCAGGGAGACGGAGCAGTTTGTTTATATACTTAGGGATGTTCTTTGCATCCTCCTGAGAGAGCTCAATGAAACATCCATTGAGGTACTCTGCAATTCTCTTGCAATCTTATCCTGAAGGTTTCATGGGATGGCAGCCTTATTTCCTACTCCATAGTAGGATTCTGTCCCATGCCACTCAGACATGAGTTCAGCTGGCTCCATTGCAGTAAACAGGCTAGTGGCATATGGGCCTGGGCAGCTTCAAGATGCCAGCAACAGCTTTGCTTTCTTGTGCCTTTGATACCCTCAGGAGTGAGAGAGCAGCTAACATCACCACCACCTGTGGACAACAGAGCCAATATTCAGTGCCAGTGCCCTATGCTCATACCCATGGAAACAGGGCCCAAAATGTTATTGTTTAATACAATCAAAACTCTTAGTGCCTTTCTCCTTTCCCACCCCCTCTTTATGGGCCATATTTCCTGGGCTGGAGCCTGTGTTGTGCAGAGGCGACGTGTCAATAAGCATGTCTTATTTTTAAAAAATGGGAATAAGGGAAGGGAGTTCAGAAACTCCCAATTTCCATTGTGACTGTAAATCCAATGATAGTAGTATAAGGGCTCCACCATCAATCAAACCCTACCCCACCCCTTGACCCCTTAAGCCCCGCACCTTGACCTCTTAAGCCCTCTCCATCTGTCACCAGAAGTCCCGCCCTATGGGGGTATTACTTCCAGGGTCAAGATGGCCACATGACCAGAAGCAAGGTGTGTCATGTGACCCCTCTAAGAACTCCCCCCACAGCCCTCTACCACTCAGGATGGGTTTTGCCCCGAGAGGACCGCCCCGAGAGGAGATTTTCACCAATCAGGGTGAGTTCCGGGGCAGGGTGACCCATCCGGAAGTGGGTCGTGTGACCCCTCTAAGAACTCCTCCCAAGGTCCTCTGCCAATCAAAGTGCAGCACCATTACCCCTAAGTCCCAGCGCCAGACAGAGGAGGCCCTCTTACCAAGGACACACATTTTAGAAATCATGGAAAGGCTGCTGAGAGGAAACATGGACTTCTTCACCACCCCCGTGAGAACATCGGACTTTGTTTTAGCCCCTCAGCACCTTTGGACTTGGGTGGGGAAAGCGCTACATCAGCAGCAGTTCCGAGGAGGACCCTTTGACCCAGCCGTTGATGGATATGCTGGAACCCGACCCCAAAACCCTTGTGATGCACTCCAATGAGCGTGACGGCCTCTCTTTGTCCACCCCCTTAGAGGTGCAAGGCAATTGCAGGGCGGGGGAATCACCGGTGGACAAGGTGAACAGAAAAGATGGCGCTCAGGTAAATGAATGATTAAGAAGCGGCGGTCGAGGAGGGGTGAGTAATGAGGCTAGGAACCAGGGCTTGTGTAAATTAAAAACAAGCAGTGGGGTGCTTACACTATTTCTTTTCTGAAAATCTCTCAACAGCTCGATGATGCATTTCTAGAGGCCTTTGAGAACTTACACATCGGTAGCCCTGTAGGAGTAAATATATTGTGTGTCAGCTGGTTTTGCTCATGTCTGAGGCACAGATCTCAAGAAGAAAAGGACAAAATGGAAGAATGAACCAGCTCAGACTCCCTTATGGTAGGGGTTATGGCATCCATTTTTACAGGCGGCTGTAAAAGGCCGTGTTAAACCAGGCGATTAATAAAACTTATTTAAATGTGTCAATATGAATGTGTCCCCTTTCATACTCGTGGTAGTAAAAGACGGTACCAGTAACAGTCATGTCTACACAGACAGCTCTGTTAAAGAAAATATATTACACCCCCGGGAAAGTTGGGAGCTTTGGCGGGGGGAAATCCTCTTTTTAAAGTGGCCAGAAAGCATAATAAAACTTTAAATAGAAGACAGGTAACAGCTTGGCTTTCAGAGCAGGATGCTTACACTTTACATAAACCAGCTCGAATACGTTTTAAAAGAAACAAGACCATTGTTTCAGATGTGGATGCGCAATGGCAGGCAGATTTGGTGGATATGCATCGGTTCTCCAAACACAACAGCGGTTTTAAGTACATCTTAACAGCGATAGACATTCTATCCAAATATGCCTGGGTCTTAGGCCTAAAAGACAAGACGAGTGGTGAGGTATCCAAAGAATTTAAAGCTATTTTCAGCAAAGGTCGCATGCCTCAAAAATTACAAACTGATCAGGGGAAAGAATTTTTAAACAAACCTTTAAGCGGATTGTTAAAGAGGCATGGAGTTTACCATTTTGTTACTAATAATGAAGTCAAAGCAGGGGTTGTGGAGCAATTTAACAGAACTTTAAAAACTAGGATGTGGAGATATTTTAAAGCCCATAACACCTTTCACTATGTTGATGTCTTACCGGACTTTATAAAGAGTTACAACCAGAGCTTTTACAGAACTATACGTACCAGACCCGCTGATGTTAACCCTTCAAATTCTCTGAAGGTATGGAAAATGCTTTACGGAGATGGTTTTAAAATAAAACCAGTTGTTGCCCCTTTTAGCAAAGTTGTCCACGTGAGACTATCTAAAACCAGAGATGCTTTTGAAAAAACTTTACCGATGAGAGATTCATAGTGGATGAAGCCTTAACCAAAGGCCAGAGACCTGTATACTGATTAAAAGATTACGAGGGTGAGGCATTTACTGGATCTTTTTACCCTGAAGAATTACAAAAAGTAAACCCCAAATGAGACAGGATTTACAGGATTGAAAAAGTTCTAGCGGAGAAAGGAAAAGGGAGAAAAAAGCAGCTACTGGTGAAATGGTTGGGGTGGGCCGATAAGTTTAACAGCTGGGTGGAAGCTTCTCAACTCTGACATTTAGACACGACCAAAAAAAATTCCTCCTACCAAGACAGAGAGAGAGAGAGAGAGAGAAAAAAAAAGCGACGGTGGGTTTTACATTACTTTGCCCTGCAGTTTTTCCCCCAAAACACCATCTTGAACTTTACGGCTAATTAAGCCCTTGGATCTCTCGGGTGCCTGGGAGGTGGGATTAGTGGAAATACAATACACACAGCTGGAATACTATCAATGAAGACACCCCTTTCGAAATCACCTTTGGAGATACGACATGGAATTTCATCCTATGACAAGGTTATTGCTCAACCATACCCGAATTACTGGATCATATGAACTGCACCGTGGCTCATCATCCCGGACCACCTGAGGTGGTCATGAACTACGAACCTGTGGGTAGAAAAGTTAGACTTAAATCTACCGATTTTATGTATATGTTTTCTACTGGCAGAGAGCTAGCTAACATTCTGGGTTTGGGCCTCAAACGCAACGTCCAAAAATTCCCCTTCTCGGCAGACATCACAGGGGGTTTTAACTCTTTGTATCTGTACACGGATATCATAGAACACCAGTTTGTGGGGGACTTTTCTGTTACGCTGCGTCCCTGTCCGAGGAAGGAACAACGAGTTTGTTACCATCACCTACGATAAACCTCATTACGTCCCTGTCAGTAAACACCACATCGACACCATCACCATTGAAATAAAGACAGATCAGAACAGAAGCATCTCATTTCGCTTTGGCAAGATGATCGTCAAGCTGCATCTGCGTCCGCAAAGAGAGCGAGGTTTCTAAAAAGCAAAACACTATTATGGCAATCCTAAAAAAATTATGGCGACCCCACCACCTACAGGAACTATTAGAAAGCCCAGGCTGGATACGCCCTTCCTGGATATCATGCCCCTGCCCCGTGATGTACAGGGCTAGTGTGGGTGGAATATTTTGTAGCCTCTTTCAAAAAGCTGTACCGCTTTTGAGGCGGGAGCTAGAGATTATTAAACCCCACGTAAAAACCACCGCTCAAAACATAGCTAAAGATGTGGTAGGTCATGTCTCCCGCGCTGTTCTGGAGAAGGTGGGGAATACAGCTTCACAGGAAGGATCAGGGCTGATGTACATTAAAAGGAGGAAGAGAAAGAGAAATACGTCATACCCGCAACCCACAGTTCCCCCGAAACCCTTTAAAAGAAGGGCTTTGACACACAGGGCTGGCCATAAGCAAAAGTCAAAGAGGAAGCCTGGGCAAAAGAGGAGCCGCGCTCTGCCTGGTAAAAGAGATATATTTTAATCAACATGGCTTTTGTTCACTGTGGGTATGAAGTGTGCACCAAATCCGAACTAGACTTGTTTCAAATAGCCCCTATGCAGACCAGCATTGAGAAAAGCAGCTACATCGAGATGCCGCCTCTGTCAGCCATTACAGTGTCTACCCCCATTGACTTTTTTAATAGCAGTGAATGGCATAGATTATATGGATTTAAACAACACGCTGCTGTACCTATGTTGCAAGATTGTAAAAGGAGACGGAACTGAACTCGCCGTGGACGCCGAAGTGGGCCTGGTGAATTACCCCGTGGCCTCTATTTTCAGTCAGTTGGCTGTCACGCTGGGAGACCACCTCATAAGCCAAAGCAACAACTGTTCCCCTTACAGGGCCTTTATAGAATCGGTGCTCAATTACAGAGACGACACCCTCGCCATGCAATTTTCCACCGTCCTGTTTTACAAAGACATTGCTGGACAACATGAAAAAACAGAGTTGGCTGGAGGGAATCTGGGGTTTGTGAGGCTGCTGGGCCATCTACACAGTGACCTGTTTTTTCAAGAAAAACTTTTGTTGAACGGAGTGGATGTGAAAATTAAACTGACGCACAGTAAAGACGCTTTCTGTTTAATGGGCAGTGCGGCTGAAGGCTTTAAACAGCACATCGTATCAGCGTCCCTTTTTGTGAAGAAAGTACAGGTGGCCCTGGGTGTCTGTCTGGGGCACGCAGAGGCCCTGCTTACCGCTAATTCTAAATACCCCGTGGGGGAATGAAAGTGTTTAGCATCCCCGTGGGCAGCAGGGTCAGTAACCAGGAGAACCTGTTTTTGGAACAGTTATCCAAAATGCTTGTCCTAGGGTTTGTGGATAATGATGCCTTTAGCAGAAGTTATGCTAAAAATCCCTTTCATTTTAAACATTACGATATTAATTTTGTGGCCTTGTATGTGGATGGTGAACAGACACCAACCAAGCCTCTGCAACCAGACTTGGAGGCAGGACACTGTGTGAGAGAATACATGAATTTGGTACAGACGGCTGGTAAACACAGGAAAGATCGTGCTCTGTTAATCAACCTTGAGGAGTTTGCACAAGGTTACACTTTGTTTGCCTTTGACCTGTCTCCAGATCACTATTCCCTGATTAAAACTGGGAACCCGAGAGCAGAAATACGTTTTGGGAAGGCTTTAACGGTCACCATCTCTCCAGATCACTATTCCCTGATTAAAACTGGGAACCCGAGAGCAGAAATATGTTTTGGGAAGGCTTTAACGGTCACCATCAATATGGTTGTGTATGGGGTCCTTGACAATGTCATAGAGATAAATCAGAGGAGAAACGTTCTGTTTGACTACATGTGAACATGGACACCATGCAGCTTTCACGTGTCTTATCAATGAACCCTTACATGAAAAAGAATTTCTTAGATGTGTTCCCTTGTGATTGGCTTCCTGGAGGCAAGCTGTCTCAGAGACCCCTAGGTTTGGTGGTGAACACGCATCCACACAACCAACTGGGTGAACACTGGCTCGCCTTGTATCTGGCGGAGCATAACTGTGGAGAGTTTTTTGACTCATATGGGCACCCCCCGAACAGTGTGTTGTTTCCTAAAAGCATTATGAATTTTTTAAACAAAAATGTCACAGACATGGTGTTTCACAATAGACAATTACAAGACTCCTGCTCCGTCGCCTGCAGCTATCACTGCGTGTTTTTCTTACATCATAGTAGCAAGGGTTTGTCTTTTGACAGGATTTTAAAATTGTATTCTAACAACTTAGTGCAAAACGACTAGATGGTGATGAATTTTGTAAAAAATAAATTTAAATTCTTGGGCATGCCTAGCCTTGCTCAAAACATGTTTCAACGCTCCCAGACATGTGTATCTTGCAGGGGCGGCTCCAGGCCCCAGCACGCCAAGTGCGTGCTTGGGGCGGCATGCCGCTGGGGGCGCTCTGCTGGTCACCGGGAGGGCGGCAGGCGGCTCCGGTGGACCTCCTGCAGGCGTCCCCGCGGAGGGTCCGCTGGTCCTGCGGCTCCAGTGGACCTCCCGCAGGTGTCCCCGCGGAGGGTCCGCTGGTCCCGCGGCTCCAGTGGACCTCCCCCAGGCATCCCCGTGGAGGGTCCGCTGGTCCCGCGGCTCCAGTGGACCTCCCGCAGGCCACCGGAGCCGCGGGACCGGCGACCGGCAGAGCGCCCCCTGCGGCGTGCCGCCGTGCTTGGGGCGGCGAAATGGCTAGAGCCGCCCCTGGTATCTTGCAATGATTTTCATAGCCATGTTACCCAATAAAGCACCCCAGGTGAGGGGTTTAAAGAGAATTGGCTTTAAACAAAAAACAAAAAACAAAAACCACCAATGACCAAATTGTGAAAAAGTACACAGATTATTTTTTTAAAGTATAGAAATGTGGGGTTTTTTGCTTTAAATAAAACATTACCAGTTTTAAAAATTTTAGAATGTGAAAAACATTACACACTCAGCCATTTGGCTCTTTTAGCCAATTTTCGTTTTTTAGATGGCAAAAAAGGGGTCACAGTTTCTCGATCCACCCCGGTATCGGCAGTCGAGGCCTTGAGGCGTTCCAGAAGATCTCTGTTGGCAGCACTGCTCAACTTTTTGTGTTTTTTTAAGGGTTTTTGTCTATTTGACACTGATTTTTGTTTCTTACGATCGAAGGCTGCTGCACCTCTATCTTTTTGGAGGTATTTTCTCACAGGCCCATGCCATAGTCCAGGACTAGATCTTTCAAACTGTCAAAGTTGATCTTTTCATAGTTTGCTACGTTTAGGGTAATACCTTTGACTTTCATACAGGCCTTTCCTTCCAACAGCTTATACCCTTATGTTTTCGGGCCTGCTGACACAAACTCGGTGATGTGTTGATCTGGTGGGATCTCACTTGTGGGGTCCCCTAAATAATCCCCCAGAGGGGGATTCCAGGCACCCTCCCTTTTCACAAATATCACTGAGTCAGTGTCGTGGTACAGGCACCGCTCTTGCAAACCGTCTAGGAGGTTGTATAGTTCTAAGCGGGCATAAGTGGTGGAGAAACAGGCTCTGAAAACATTGGTATTACCAGAGACAGAGTACCATTCTTTTGCGTGCTTCCAAGACACACATGCTGTTTCATCATCAATAAACTCACAGGATGAAACCTCGTAATTGGGGGAAAACAGGTACTGCAAGAGTTCGTCAGGGTCTCTCACGATGCTGGTGTTGGGTAGGTTGGTTCTTTGGCCAAATTTACCCTACAGAGAATTTAAAAACAGTTTAGTGATTTGGCGTTTAGCAGGGTTTGATCTGATCTCGTGCTGGTGTAAATGCACGCCTTCTTTCTGGTAGAAATCGCTAACGTACTTATTTTCTTTTTCTTCGTCAGTGCACCAGCTGGGATACCCTGAAGCCTCTTGTTTCTGGCGAAGGTGTAATTTTATGTAGTCTGAAAAGAGTTCATCAGATTTTTCATTAAAATGCCAGATTTCATAGATTTTAGCCACTGCGTACCCCTTCGCTATGGCTGCATTCAATTCCACCCTGCACCAAGTCCCCAGGATGGCCCTCTCCTCATCAGTATGGGTGCACGTCTCCTGCTGCTCTGTTTCCGCACAGGTTCGGCATAGCGGGAACATAAACTTGCCACCCACTCTGACAGGTAGCAATGGGGAAAAAGGCCTCGTGGGGGGCACACTTTAACTTTTGCAATTCCAAAATAATTTGCAAGGGGTCCAAATTTGTCAAACTATATTGGGGTGTCCAATAGGGTATTCTTTGGTTTTGTTTACGAAAGGGTACAGGCTGGTAAAATCATAATACTGGATTTCTTCCCCGGGGTTAGGCTTGTAATATAGGTAGATGGCATTTGTCCTCCCCCCAAAAAGAGCATCCCTAGGCACGAGAGGCTGGGGTAACTGGGCTCGGTTTAAAAAGTCTGCAAGCTCCCCATCTGTTTCTTTCATCACCTCCCACTCGTGCTCCCAAAGAGTGCTCACTACAAAACCATGTTGTTTCAGATAGTTGGTCTTGAGCTGCGTCTTGTAATAAAGAAACCCAAAAGATGTCTCCGTCATAGGATTTTGTGCTTTTTCACAACAGGTGACACAACCGTGGAAAAAACACCTGTTAAACTCAAAGGCTGTGCATACCCCATCAACATCAGCATACCTGTCTAAAAAGTAGGGGCCTACCTGCAGTTCCCCACTCTGTAAAGCATGCCGTATTTGTATATTTTCTTTGTGAGAGATATACAACAGCCACTGAATAGATGGGGTCAAATATCTCTTTTTCTGTTTGTGATAGTTGTCTGGAGGGAGAAGAGCTACCGTGTTAGGCTCCAAAAACATAAACCTGTACATAGCCATGCAGACAGATGCCAGTGTTATGTACTGGAATGGATCCATACACAGTTTTATCTCGGTGAATTTACCAGGTTCTTTCTCTACTACATCTCCCTTCTCCATCATTTTCATAATCTCTTTTCTGTATAGGATACAAGCCTGTCTCAAAATTTTGACATCCTGCTGACAGTGATTTGCAGAAAGAGCTCATGTATTAAAACGCCTCAGAAAGTCTGCTTTTTCCCTGGGCATCATGCTTTCTACACCATACTGCTCCATACCGGGCATAGGCCCCACATAATTGTTTTCTAAAGTGTTAAAAAAGTGTGGAAAATACCCTTTGCACCCTTCAAACCCCCATCACCTGTGGTAGCTTGCCAAGCTTCATGGGCAAGAAGTTTAAAGAGTCTATAAAACGAATGCCCAGGGCCTTAACTTCCACACACATTAGTTTACTACTCTGAGTGATCAGTTCTAGGCACATCTTTTCCTTCAGTAACTGCCTAACGATGAAGTACGCATCGTAACCTTTGGAATTGTGCGCTAGGAATGTGTAGTCCCTGAACTCTTTGCCAATAAAGGTCTTAAACACAGAAAGACACTCATCACCCTTAAATTCCCAGGATTTTTCTGGCTTTAAGGACATAGCAAAAATGTAATTGGGAGTGTGCAACCCAGTCTCCTGCGTGCATTTGAAATCATAAAAAAATATACTTTTCTGAGGATTTGGGCTTTCTAAGGCTGCCCATAAAACAGAGGTGACTGTCTACATCACCAGCGATCAAACCCTGACACTGCTTACAGACCCTCCCTTTACACCTGTGCCGCTTGTCCACGTAAGACTGACACTTATCACACAAAGTTTTAGACAGGCATTCAACTTGTTTTTTCGATGCACAGTCGACGTGTCTGTCCAAACACTCTTTGGACTGACAATAAAGTCTACGGCTAGGACACCTCAGCTGCACGCCCACGCCCTCGGAGTATGTTCCTCTCAAGCAGAGGCGGCAATGATACCTGCAAGAGTGGTCGTGACTGTACACCGTGTGGCAAAACTCACAATAATTTTTCGCTCTAAACAACTTTTTCACAACCAGAACCCCACAGTAATGCTCATCATGCAACAGGCTGAAATAAGTCTTGGGGTACACTGGGCCCCCCCGTTTTAAAAAAGCCCCAGCTGCCTTTTGCCGTATACAGCACCACCTGTATGTTAACTCCTAAATGCTGTTCAAACTTTGCTACGTCACTGAGTGGAACCTTTTTTTGATCTGACCACCCCAGTTTCTCATGCAACTTTCTCGCCTTTGCTAACAATTCCGTGTCCGTAGGTTTATGATCGGGCATGACGGCCAAGAGCCCACCCACAAAACACAGATTGGTACCAGTGTAAGTCAGGTCTACTAAACATTGTCTCTTTTTATAAATAATTTGACTACTAAGGATAGAATTTTAAACTCTACAAGCACCCCCACTCCTGTTTTTTACAACTGTCACAACGAGGCGCAATGTCCTATCGACATGCAACTCTCTATTGCTCTGTAGCAGCTTTGAGGTCTGATTTAAGAAATCCTCAGCAGACAGCTCATCTCTAGTTCTTCTGACCAAAAACAAAGGGTTAGTTAGTTATGGCTCTCTAAACGTACCTGAACATAATCATCAGGGCCTACCCTACCATTAACGTCATCAAGCACTAACTGTATTCCCCTGCGTATGGCTTCAACAACCTGCTGAGCTGAATTTTATTTGCTCAAGATTGACAAAACGAAATTCTTCACAATACACCGACTCCCCAAATCTAAGTAATTCACATTGCCAACTTCTCACTCTCTCCATATACACCTCTGCATTTTCAGGGTTACTTGGGAGTTCCTCTACGGAATCATTAGTGGCATCTTCTACATCAGATGCTATTTGAGAGTCAGACTCTGAAGTGCCTCCATGAGGGTCATTGGGAGTAGAACGGGACCCGTCTAGAGAGCCCTCTGGGGAATTTGCTAAACCAGAGTCTAATTCCATCTCCCCATTTTCAGACAAGCCAGTTTGAGAGCCTCCAATAGGGGGCCATTTCTTTTTTTTTCCCCCTTATTACCTCTTTAGCCCTTTTCTAAAATTTTTACAATGACCCTGGCCAGCAACTTTTTGGCAGCCATCTGTTTGTCCACCAAGCGCTGTCCCAGCTTTTGTTTACACATGAGCTGATGTGTACCCTGGAGTGTGCCCCTTTTACGCAGGCCCCTTTCCACAACTAGTCACACCTGCTCAGAGCCACCCTTTCCAGCCTTCCGGTCTTTTAGATCCCCTGAGGATACAGAGTTCAGCACTGTTCTGAACAAAGCATCATATTTTTCCCAAATCTTTTTAGAATGCCGTTCTTCTAGACTCTCCGAGGATACAGCATCCATCACTTTTCTGATGGAAGCATCAAACTCTTCTCAAACACTAGAATATGGGGGAGCTTATGGTTTTTGGAGAATGGTTTGTCAGTCCTACGTTTTTTATTCACAACCCCTAGAGCGCTTGCTCTGGGTTTGTGAATGTGGGCATTTTTGCTCACAGTTTTCTCAGGGCTTGGTGTGGTGGTAGCCGCTGAGGAACTGGAGTTGTGTTTGTGTGGTTGTTTTTTACCAGAGTCTTGTTTTGTCCTTCGGTTTGACGTATATGAGGTCTGGACTGCCCGGATGCTTCATCTGCACTCTTGTGCTGTTTTCTGTTGTTAAAGGTCTCAAAGCAGATTCCTGGTTCTTTGGCAGTTCTGGAGGTGGTGTTCTTCCTACAGCATTGTCAGAAAAGTTGCCCATGCCTATTTTACAAAACTGAACTTTACCATCTCTCACCCACACCTATGTATTTACTTAAAATACAAAACCTCACAGAACAACCAGACCAATAAGCAAAATATATTTACTGGGCTTCATCCATCCATCAGTCACTGATGCTGGTGAATTTTCCTTTTCAGCTGTCTCTTTCCTTTTTCTTTTGAGCTTGTTTTCCCTCTGGTCTAAGGATCTCTCATGTTTTGACTGTACTGTGAAGCAAACAACATTATTATAAAACACATGAAACCATCTTGTAAACTATATATATATATATATATATATATATATATACACACACACACACACACACAGGTGTTTTTCTATTTTAAAAGTCATAGCTTTAAAACAAAATAATCCATTTCAGGCTGTACAACAAACACATATTTTGAGTTTATTTCTACCACTTAAAAAACCAAACAAACCAACCAACCCACAAACATTTTTTTAAATACATCTCATTTTGCAGAATAAAAAACAAAACTTCTTTTAAAATCCATTTTGCACAGAAACCCTTGTTAGTTTGAAGCACACATACCACCAGTTTAAAACCCCACAGTTTGCAACCAAATACTTTTCAAAAAACCCACATGCATTTAAAAACCACATGGTTGTTCTATCTCCCAGCCATGGGTGCTTGGGCCTTTGGGTTAGTTAGTAGTATTTCCCCCCCAACCCCCAATTGCCTCAAACCCCATTTTTAAAAACACATCACATTATCCACAGCAAAAAACCCTGTTAGTTTGAAACAAACCAAGTACTTAAAAAACAAAACAAAACAAAAACCTATTCCTTGCACAGACCGCCCCCACCCTCTCTCTAACACACAAAACAGCAGATTTATAAAACACACCAAACCAAGTTTGCAGCCATATTTTTTTTTAAAAGCCACATGCATTTAAAAGCCAATTGCAAAAAAGTTACCTTTCACTATGGGATAAAGTGTTGCAAGCACATGCTTGTTCTGTCCCCCTCCCCCGCCTCCCCCCATGTGTGTTTGGGCCTTCAGGTTAAAGAACAAGCAAAAATGTTAGTTACTATTACCACCAAATCCCTTTACAACCTGTGTAATACTTTTTTTTTTTTTTGTCAACAGTATTAAGTACAACTATAGTTAAAATGGTTTTTACCTTGGCCTGGTGGTGAAATGCAGTTTAAAGTTACTGGTTCCACGCTAAACAGATCACACTGCAATAAACATAGGCACCATTATTTACTAAGACAGCATGGGCAAAGAGTAGCATTATATAATATATAGTTTCAGAGTTAAAGACGGCAAGTCTTACCTCTTTTTGCAGTCCAGCAGCTATCCAAGAAAGTTTTCTGTTGAAAAAGACAGCCTCCAGCATACCTGAGGTTTTTATACTATCTTAGCCCATTGTTTCAAACAGACTTCAACACAGTTGCTAACAGGTTAATTTAATCATCTCAGCTCTGAAATAATAGATCCTTAAGGACTTTAGGCACCCCTCCCATAGCACACCCCTTTGTGATCTGGGGTGGGGGAACCATGTTGTCTGCACAACAGGGCTCCCCCCCCCCCAATAAGTTAAAATAAATTTGCGGCCTTCTTACAGTATTAAACAGTACCCATTTCCAAGTGTGGGGGCCCTTTGCAGATATCAATGAATGGCTTGGGGGGTTGGTTGTTGTTTTTTAAAACATGTTTCTTTCATGCTTAAAGTTTAGGGGGTAGGGGTGTTTTCTAGAAAGAATGACCCATAGCATTCAACCAACTCCTGGGCCATATTTAAACTGTCCAATAGCGTTTCACCAACTCCTGGGTCCTTTAAACTGTCCAAACTCCACCAACCCCAGGGGTTATATTTAAACTGTCCAATAGTGCTCTACCAACCCCAGGGGTTATATTTAAACTGTCCAATAGCATCTGTGAATTCCTGAGGTTTTATTTCATTTCATATTAATCAGGACTCACCATCTACACCCCCCACCCCCCTTACTATGGGTGCACTCCCATCAAATGTAACCCTATGGCAACAAGGGTAAGTAATCGCAGTCACCCTGGCTATTCAGTGAGGGGTATGTGTGTGTGTGGTTAAACCCATTCAGTTCAACAGAATAAGGATAGCTCAGTGGTTTGAGCATTGATTTGCTAAATCCAGGGGTGTGAGCTCAATCCTTGAGGGGACCACTTAGGGATGTGGGGCAAAATCAATATTTGGTCCTGCTAGTGAAGGCAATTCTATGAGATAGGTATATCTCCATATTAACTCTATTGTACTCAAACACATGTCTGAACTAGCCCTGTTTGTTCTATTGTAAGCACATTTTTAGGATTCTTTTTTCCCCTCCCAGAACATACATTTCAGCTTTTTGCTATAAATGGGTCTCTTTTACACACACACAAAAACACAAGAGCTAATTTTCACAAACAATTTATTTATTTATTTTTATTTTAAAAACATACAACTCCTTGAAAACAAACCAAGATGCTTCATTAAAACTTAAGAGTCAAAGGCCTTCTAACAAAACACAGATAGTCACACACACCCCACCTTTTTTTTTTAAATTTACAGCTACCAATTTTAATTTGCATGTTTGTCCCCTCACCATTCTCTAACTTAATCCTTTTAGATTTCTTACAAATAGACTTTTTCTTAAGCAGGGCTCTGTAACTTTTTGTGTGGACCAGATTGTTGTGTATTTGGTTGTCATGGTTTTTGTTCCTATGGCAACTGAGTTAGATAATTAGGGGATAGCCCAGCCAGCTTCGGCCGATTGCGTGAGCTCTGTGTCTGTAAATAAAATGGTAGTTATGTTAGCTGTCTGCTGTCTGGCCTCAAGTGATTTCTTCCTAAACTGGCTGCCCCCAAGGATATAACAAGTGGCGACGATGGATGGGATTCCGGTGCTGCTCCAGTAACAGAAGGAAGTAGAAGTCAAGGTAAAGAACAAACAAACAAAAAAACTGCTTGTTTGCACTGACTGTGAAAGTGAAACTAAAAATCATGGCTACTCTGACTAGGCCACTGGAACCTTTTGATGAGAATATAGAGCAGTGGCATGTGTATGCTGAGCGTTTTGAGCTTTTTGTTATTGCAAATGACATTACAGAAGCGAAGAAGGTGCCAATATTCTTAAGTGTTGTAGGGGCTAAAACCTACTCCCTGCTACGCAGCTTACTACACCCTGTTAAGGGCTTGGCTACACTTATAAGTTGCAGCGCTGGGAGTTACAGCGCTGGTCTTGCAGCTGTGTAGGGCCAGCGCTGCAGTGTGGCCACACTGACAGCTACCAGCGCTGCAGTGTGGCCACACTTGCAGCACTTTCCAGCGCTGTATTGAGAGGTGCATTGTGGGCAGCTATCCCACAGAGCACCTCGTCCCATTTTGGCACTGAGTATTGTGGGAAGGGGAAGGAAGTGTGCGGGTCATTCCGCTTCCTGTGTGCCAACGCCCCGTGGTGCATCGCTTCACATCCCAGCATTCACTCTTTCCGGCAATGTTTGGCGCCATTGTGAGTGTCTTTCTGTTTTACTCTCTGTTGTGAATCGCGATTTCTGTGGCAAATGGAGCCCGAGCTGCTGAGGACTGTGCTGATGAGTGTCGCCAGCACAACACGTTTGGCAGTCGAGCTATTCCTTCAGCTCCAAAGTGACAGTGAGGAGTCTGACGATGATATCGATATCCATTCTCCTGCCGGGTGTGACACTAAAGTGCTTGTGGCATTCACGGAAATGCTCAGCACCGTTGAACGCCGCTTTTGGGCTCGGGAAACAAGCACTGACTGGTGGGATCACATTGTCATGGAAGTCTGGGATGACGAGCAGTGGCTGCAGAACTTTCGTATGAGAAAAGCCACTTTCATGGGACTGTGTGCTGAGCTCGCCCCCACTCTGTGGCTCAAGGACACAAGATTGAGAGCTGCCCTGACAGTGGAAAAGCGGGTGGCTATTGCAATCTGGAAGCTGGCAACTCCAGACAGCTACTGGTCGGTCGGGAACCAGTTTGGAGTGGGAAAGTCGACCGTTGGAATTGTTTTGATGCAAGTTTGCAAGGCAATTAATCGCATCCTGCTAAGAAAGACCGTGACTCTGGGGAGCGTGCAGGACATTGTGGATGGCTTTGCACAAATGGGTTTCCCTAACTGTGGAGGGGCGATAGATGGGACGCATATTCCTATTCTGGCCCCCCCCACCTGGCATCAGAGTACGTTAATCGTAAGGGGTATTTCTCTATGGTTCTCCAGGCGCTTGTGGATCACCGCGGGCGTTTCATTGACATTTACACAGGCTGGCCTGGAAAGGTGCATGATGCATGCATCTTTCGGAACAGTGGCCTGTTCAGGAAGATGCAGGCAGGGACTTTTTTCCCAGACAGGAAGATCACAGTAGGGGACGTCGAAATGCCCATTGTGATCCTTGGAGACCCCGCTTACCCGTTACTGCCTTGGCTCATGAAACCCTATACAGGGAAGCTTGACAGGAGCAAGGACCGGTTCAACTACAGGCTGAGCCGGTGCCGAATGACTGTGGAGTGTGCTTTTGGGCGTTTAAAAGCCCGCTGGAGATCCTTGTATGGGAAGCTAGACTTGGGGAAAAGCAGCATCCCCGAGGTTATATCCGCTTGCTGTACCCTCCATAATATTTGTGAAGGGAAGGGTGAAACATTCAGTCAGCCATGGACCACCGAGGTTCAAGTCCTGGAGGCTGAATATGCACAGCCAGAGAGCAGGGCTAATAGAGAGGCCCAGCACAGGGCTTCAAGGATTAGGGATGCCTTGAGGGAAGAATTTGAGGCTGAAAGCCAACAGTAATGTTTGCTGCCTTGCATGGGAGTGAATTGCACTGTTTACCCTGTTATTCTATTATCCCTAAAATGATTTGCAGTGCCTCTTTCTTTACTGGGCTAAGGTATCTTTCACTATCTGCTATAATAAAGACTGTTTTCAAAGCCAAGAATTGTTTTATTGAAAAGAAAAAAACTTCCTTGACAGACAGACAGACGCACAACATTTCATGAACACAAGAGGGCAGGGGTGTGGGTTGGTGAACTGTACAGTCACAAGTTTGCATATGTCCTGTCTGAATTGCTGTTTAATGAATCCTGCACTTCAGGGTGCATATACTGCATGGTGATGGGGGTTGAGTGCAGAGGGTAAGGGTGGTGGTAGGTATCAGGGCTGGTTGGTGAACGTACAGGTGTTGGAGGCAGCTGGTGGTGGTAAGAACCTGGATGCTGGGGAAAGGTGGTTTGAGCTGACATTGGGGCACAAGGCAAAAAGCTTTGGGACGGGGGGGGCTGTGGGGCAGCACGGGACTGCTCTGCCTGCATGGCTACGATAGCCTGGAGAGAGTCCGCTTGGCGCGACAGGATCTCTAGCAGCTGGTTTGTGCTTTTCCTCTTTGCCACAGCGTTTCTACGCCAATGTCTCTGGCGGATCCTGCTTTCCTTCTCTCTCCACTCCTTCAATTCTTTTCTCTCTGTAGCAGAGTGATGAAGAACAGTTTTCAGCATGTCCTCTTTGCTCTTTCGGGGATTTTTTCTCAAATTTTGAAGCCTTTGTGCTGTGGAACATCTGCTCAGTCCAGTAGTCAAGGTCACTGTAGAAACCAGAAATGACAACATTTAACAGGGGCAGCATTGTATCCACTATCTCCAGACATGAATTGTTACACTGAGGGAGTTCTCACTTTAGCATTCTTTTACCACACGCATAACACGACAGAAGCCACGAAATGGTGAGTGAGGGGTGCTTATAGAGGGAGAAATGGGGCTTGATTGATAGAGGGGAGCTGGTTGCTTCGGGTAATCTGCAGTGATAGAGGGGTTGAGTGAAGATGCAGCTGCAGGGGTGATCTTCACTATCTCCCTATCTCTTCACTAAAGAGTCTCCCAACATTTTTCACAGGAGTTAATCCTGGAAGATGTCTCCCTGCTACGAGTCACTAGGGAACAGCGGGAGGCTCTTTTAGAGCAATGTGGATTCCGCCCGGGACCCTATGCGGCGTGCCTGTGTTCAGAAATGGTCCCCCCACCACTTGCAGCACAGTGGCGCGGACGCGTCAGCGTTACTGGGACAAGGAACACAGTGGCTCTGCCTATAAACCTGCGCAGGCATATTGCCCACGCTCTGGATGAAACTTTTGCTGAGATAACTGAAGCAGATTACCACGACGTGATAGACCACATCAACGGGCTATTCGACATCTACTAAAGTCTGGCATGCATGCAGCCATAACCCCCCTTCCTCTCCAGAAACATTTCCACCCAGAAAATAAAAGCCGCTTACCGGTAACCCGCTCCTCTGCTTGTCCTTCTGCAACTGCTGGCTGCTGCGATTGGGTACTTTCCTCCTGGCTTGAGAAGAGCTCCTGGCTGCATGCCTCCAGGGACTCTGGGGTGTCTTCCCCCATCCCAGGAGCTTCACTCGCGGTTTCCTCTCCCCCCCCCGCCGCCTCCTCCGCCTCCGCCTCCGCCTCCTCCTGTCCCCCAGCCTGCTCAGAAGTGTCCATCGTTGTCCTGGGATTGGCAGTGGGGTCACCCCCAAGTATCGCGTCCATCTCCCTGTAAAAACGGCAGGTCGTGGGGGCAGCTCCGGATCGGCGATTCCCCTCGCGGGCTTTGTAATAGGCACTCCGCAGCTCTTTAACTTTCACCCTGCATTGTAGTGCGTCCCGATCATGGCCACTATCCAGCATGGACCTTGATACCTGCTCAAAGATATCATAATTCCTACGGCTGGAGCGCAGCTGTGCCTGCACAGATTCCTCCCCCCAAACACTGATGAGGTCCATCAGCTCGCCATTGCTCCATGCTGGGGCTCGTTTGCCGCGTGGAGGCATGGTCACCTGGAAAGATTAAGTGATTGCACTCCACACACACCTGGCTGCAGCAAACAGGAAGGAGATTTTTAAAATTCCCGGGGCATTTAAAGGGCGGGTCACCTGAGGCAAGAGCAGTAGAGTG
This sequence comes from Mauremys reevesii, assembly GCF_016161935.1. Taxonomy (NCBI): domain Eukaryota; kingdom Metazoa; phylum Chordata; order Testudines; family Geoemydidae; genus Mauremys; species Mauremys reevesii. The sequence continues at coordinate 2,476,994 of NC_052647.1, forward strand.
CAAACTGATGAGCAGAGTGGCTGAACAGGAATTCTGGGATAACTCCTTATTCCCTGGAGGACAATTAAAGCGCTGGTGAGTGTCCACACCTGCTGAGCAGCGCTGGATCACCAGCGCTGCACTCCTTATACCCCTGCCGGGATGGGTTTTCAGCCAGCACTGCAACCAGGGAGTTGCAGCACTGGTTGTGCCCTGCAAGTGTGGACGGGGTGTTGTTGCAGCGCTGGAAAGCCTCCACCAGCGTTGCAACTTGTAAGTGTAGCCAAGCCCTAAGCCTGAGACTAAATCTTACAGTGACATTGTGGAAATCCTGGGGTCCCATTTTTCCCCAAAACCACTGGTAATTGCTGAAAGATATAGGTTCCACAAAAGAGACCAAAAGGAAGATGAAACAGTTGTACAATTTGTAGCAATTTTAAAAAAGCTAGCAAAACACTGTGAATTTAAAGAGATGTTAAATGATGCCCTGCGTGACAGGTTAGTGTGTGGCCTCTACAGTGAAGCTATACGGAAGTGCCTACTGATAGAGGCTCAGCTTACATTACAGAAGGCTGTTGATATTGCTGTCTCCATGGAACTGGCTACAAGGGAGGCACAATACATCGGTGCATCCCCTAGGGTGCAAAAAGTGTCACAAGAACCGACCCACAAAACTGTGCAGAGTCAAGAATGTTACCGCTGTGGTAAACTGGGTCACCAGGCATCAGAATGCTGGTGTAAGGACCTGGTGTGTCGACACTGTGGCAAAAAGGGACACATTGCGTGTGCCTGTAAACAAAAGAAAAACAGGCCTGTGGTCTGGCCGACAAAAAGAGGAACCCTGCATACCCTAGAGCAGACCCAGGATGATCAAGGTGACACCTCATCGCAAGAGGAAGTGCCACTGCATGTTTTGTCTTTGGCAGTGGGCTCACATGAATACTGGGTAACCCCGTTGTTGGATGGCAAACCTATACGCATGGAACTGGACACCAGTGCAGCCATCTCACTGGTCTCCTAGACTGTGTATAAAGAAAAGCTACAGCATCTTCCGCTTAAGGCAACAAAAACTGTTCTGAAGACGTATATGGGAGAAGCTGTGTCCATGTTGGGCACTATTGATGTTAAGGTGGAGCTCAATGGACAGGCTGCTAAATTGCCACTGTTTGTGGTGAGAGGTAACTACCGCCTTAATGGGTAGGTCTTGGCTTGGGAAGATTCAACTGAACTGGGCAGAAGTGCACCGGATGACTAAAGAAGAAACCAGTCTAACCCCTATACTAAGGAAACATGCTGCTGTTTTTGGAGATGATTTGGGAAGTATGAAGGGAATCACTGTGACATTGAACATTAAACCTGACAGTCCACCAAAATATCTGAAAGCCCGAACTGTGCCATATGCCATCAGGCCAAAAGTTGAAGCAGACCTGGAGCACCTGGTCACTAATGGAGTCCTAATACCAGTTACCCATAGCTCATGGGCCACTCTTATCGTTCCAATAGTGAAGAAAGATGGCTCTCTCCGGATTTGCAGTGATTTTAAAGTCACTGTCAACCTAGTGTTGTGTGCAGAGCAATACCCGCTTCCCTGCATCGATGACCTCTTCGCAGGCCTGGCTGGGGGACAAAAGTTCAGTAAGATTGATCTGAGTCAAGCATATTTACAGATGCACGTCGATGAAAAGTCCCAAGAGCTGTTGACTATTGTGACTCATAAGGGGCTTTATCGATACTGTCGCCTACCCTTCGGAATAACGTCTGTTCCCGCCCTGTTCCAGAGGGCTATGGACCAGATCTTGTGTGGCTTGTCAGGAGTTCAGTGCTATCTGGATGATATCCTGGTCACTGGAAGAAATGAAGAGGATCACTTAAAGAATTTAGAGGCTACCCTACAAAGACTGGAAGAGTATGGCCTACGAGTTCGCAAAGACAAGTGTGAATTCTTCAAGCCCTCTGTTGAATATTTGGGACACATCATTGATTCTGCAGGTCTTCATAAGGCCCCTGCAAAAGTTAAAGCTACTGTGGAGGCTCCCCCACCTCGAAATGTAAGCCAGCTGCGCTCGTTTCTAGGACTACTGAACTATTATGGAAAGTTAATCTCACAGTTAGCCACACTGCTAAAACCACTTCGTGAGCTCCTTGGGCAGAACAAGGCCTGGAAGTAGACTGAAGCCTGTGATGTTGCATTTAACAAAGCAGTTCTAATGCACTTTGATCCATCCTTACCCCTACAATTGGCCTGCGATGCTTCCCCTTATGGAGTGGGAGCAGTCGTGTCACACATTATGCCTTCGGGAGAAGAGAGACCTATTGCTTTTGCTTCACGCACTCTAAGCAAAGCAGAAACTAACTACGCCCAAATCGAACGTGAGGCATTAGGAATTGTTTTTGGAATTCGGAAGTTTCATCAGTACCTGTTTGGGCGAAAGTTTACTCTTCTCACAGACCATCGACCTCTGACGTCAGTTTTTGGACCCTACACAGGCATTCCCCCACTAGCTGTTAGTCATATGCAACGTTGGGCATTGTTACTTTCAGCACACACATATGAAATCAAATATCGGAAATCCACTCTGCAGGGCAATGCAGATGGCCTCTCAAGGTTGCCTTTGCCGGTCAAACATCAAGCTAGTGCCCAAAAGGAAATCTTCTACTTTGAACAGGTAGAGAATACACCCATCACTGCTACTCAGATAAAGAAGGCAACTCACGTTGACCCAGTATTGTCCCAAGTTATGGACCTGGAGATGCATGGAAAATCTCGACAAACCTCTCCGGTCTCACCCGACCTTGTTACCTACATGTCCAGGAGGACGGAGTTATCGGTCCAATCTGGTTGGTTGTTGTGGGTGAGACGTGTCATTATTCCACCACCGCTGAGATCACAGATGTTAGAACAGCTACATTCCGGTCACTGTGGAATAGTGCGCATGAAGGAAATTGCACGAAGCTATTTTTGGTGGCCTGGATTGGACAGTGCTATTGAAGAGAAGGCAAAAGCTTGTATGTCATGTCAGGGTGTGAGGAATGCACCCCAGTGGGCACCCCTACACCCATGGGACTGGCCTGAAAACCTGTGGCAATGTATTCACATTGACTTCGCTGGCCCCCTTGAAGGAAGCATGTTCTTGGTGGCAGTAGATGCCCATTCTAAATGGCCAGAAGTCTCTATAATGCAGTCCACTACTGCAGAGAGTACTATCCAAAAACTACGAGGACTCTTTAGTCGTTTTGGTCTGCCAGAACAACTTGTGAGAGACAACGGACCGCAGTTCATCTCTCAGGAGTTTCAAAATTTTATTAAGGCAAATGGGATACACCACATCACGTCAGCACCATATCATCCATCCACCAACGGATTAGCTGAAAGATTTGTGCAGACAATGAAACACGCTTTGAAATCAGCAAGGGGACAACACTCCATTCAAAAGCGTCTGGATACCTTCTTACTTTCCTACAGAAACACACCTCATGCTACGACCCAGGCATCCCCGGCCTTTCTAATGATGGGACGACAGCTGCGCACTTGCTTTGATCTGCTGAAACCTTCTAAACCCCAACAAATTGTGCAACATCAGCAGCAATATCAAGTCATCAGATGGGCACCCAGAGCAAAAGACCAAACCTTTAGCCCGGGACAGCCAGTTTTGGCTTGGAATTATACTTCCAGAGCTAAATGGGTCCCTGCCACAATCATCACTCAAACAGGACCTGTTTCCTACACAGTCTGGACTGCAGAGAATCTTACCTGGCGGTGACATGTAGATCAGCTGTTGCCAGGTCATGCCAGTCCTCAGGAAACATCTGCAGTTGAGTGGTCTGACTTCACCTCTTCTGGTGAGACACCAAATCACGAATCACCTGTCCCTGACTGTTCTCCTCCATTACTGCCGGTGGCTGAGATACCCCTTTGCCCAGCACGAGCTGATACCACCTCCTCACCTGTCCATGCTGCGGACCCTGAGCCCATGGTACTTTCGGGTGCAACAACACCAGAAGTTCGCCGTAATCCACCTAGAGACAGAAGGCCTCCTCATCGGCTGTATCTTTAGCTAGGGCGAACCCACAGTTATGGGGCAAAATAATCCCCAGGGTTTAGCCGGGAATGGAGGCAGTCTACCCTCCTTCTCTAGTCTAGTGTGTATTTTATTTAGGGGATGTTCTTATTGGGGGGGAGGAATATGTTGTGTATTTGATTGTCATGGTTTTTGTTCCTATGGCAACTGAGTTAGATTATTAGGGGATAGCCCAGCCAGCTTCGGACGGTTGGGTGAGCTCTGTATCTGTAAATAAAATGGTAGTTTTGTTAGCTGTCTGCTGTCTGGCCTCAAGTGATTTCTTCCTAAACCGCCTGCCCCCAAGGATATAACACAGATGGTCAATATCAATGTAAGCAGAGTCAGGATGAGCTCTACCCTGACATCCAGTGGTAAATTATGAGGAGTGGGCAAAGGAATTTCAAGAATGTGCATTTGCATTGGTAAACCCACTCCACTTAGGATAACACACAGCAGACTGGGATGGTTATTTTCATAGCTGTGGGATCCCCAATTTCTTTGTTATTGGGGCAGGAAGGAAAAAAAGTGCTGTCACCTTAATTATGTGAATGAGGAACTATGAGACTGCTTTATGACAGAAATGACTCAACCTACATTAAATAGTACTTGCTACACAAGGGACATGGGTTCCAAAACCCAGTGAGGGGAAGAGAGGTTGGGGACTGATGTGTGTACCTGATGGTATGGGCCCCTTTTGAGGGCCTGGAACACCAATTGCACATCCTCCTCTCTCCACTGTTAAAGAGCAGAGCTAATTTTGAATCCTTTAGGAATCCATCTAGAGGCTGCTGACCTGAATTCACATTGGGCCAATGTGGCACTGGGGCTCCCCTACTACAAGCTGAAACCACTAAGAGCTGAAATCACTAAAAGAGCTAAGCTTACTGAGCTGAGATCACTGAGTGGGGGAGCCTGAGGATGGATCGCTAAGTGGCTGGCAGAGCGGAGCAGTCTGCAGCATGTTGGAGCAGCCCATAGAACAGTGAGCAGTGTGGAGCGGTTTGTGGGGACGGCTGACGTGGTTCACGGGTCTGCTGGAGGAACAGCACAGCTGGTGGAGTGGAGCCAGTCATGGTGAAGGCTGCAGCAGAACTCCACGGAGAAGCAGGGCAGTCGGCCCTGGCCCACGTAAGGTGCCCCTTAACACCCTGTGTGCGCCCCCCCCTTTCCACCCAGTCTGGGGAGGGTAAAACTCTGCAGATAAACTTTTGAACTCTGGGGTGGCACTGACCAGAGACAGAGACTTTTGGGTTGTTGGACTTTGGGGTTATTGGACTTAAGACCCTAAGGGGGAAAGGACAGTGCCAAATGTACTTGGAGGTGGGTTTTTTGCTTATGGTTTGTGTATAGTCCTGTTTGTGGTGTCTCTCCAATGTGATGCCACATTGGTTCCCTCCTTTATTAAAAGGATTTTGCTACACTCGGACTCTGTGCTTGCGAGTGGGGAAGTATTGCCTCCTAGAGGCACCCAGGGGGGTGGTAGGTAATTGTCCCAGGTCACTGGGTGGGGACTCGAGCTGGTTTTGCATTGTGTTATTGAAACGGAACCCCTGGATACTGAATCTGGCCCTTGTTGCTGCCAACTTAGAGGGGCAGAAGGGTTACATCAATATAACACACATGACACACCTTGCTTCCGGTCATGTGGCCATCTTGACCCCAGAAGTAATATCCCCATAGGGCAGGACTTCTGGTCAAGGGGCAGGGTTAGGGTTTGATTGACGGTGGGGCCCTTATACTACTAATGATACATCTGTCTGTTTTATCCATTGCAGCCTTGGGGGATGCTGCCTCCACAGCCTCGGAATGCCTGACCCTGACAAGGAGAAACACAAGGACTAGGGACGACATATTCAGTGAGATCCTGCAAGCCAGTGTTGCATCGGACTGCGAATAAATGGCCTGATGAGCCAACATGGCAATGGCATGGTGTGGGACAGAGAAATCAGGAGACAATGGAGAAAGACCCAGAAGCCCCAGCAGGAAAAGGAGAGGGAGACATACCAGGATATACTGGAGCTTCTCAGGCAGCAAACACACATGCTGCAGACTCCACTTTACCTACAGACTCACCACCCATTGCAGTCCTTGGAGAACTCCAGTTTAGCAGCTCCCTACCCCTATCCCTCTATGTCAGGGGACAGCACAGCTTCACATACAATGACCTGGGAGGACCATGGTTGGTGTATGTGTAGTCAAAAGGGATTATCTTGGGAAATTGGAATGGACAAAAATGTTTGGTGTTTGGCCTTTCCAATTTTGAAGTTTTGTTCTGCTAATTTATGATAGACATTTGTCTACTTTTATCTGCACATTGTTTTGATGGGGTTTTTTTTGTTTTGTTTTTTCTGTTTAAAATAATAGAAATTTGAGTGGTAAAATCTGCTTTATTAATTCACACTACATATTGTTGAATGCAGAGCGGTACTCGAAGCCCCCAGTACAGGTAAGGGTACAGCACGTCAGAACACATAGCAGTAAGAAAACACGCAGGGATATGTACTGTAAGCACAGCATAATTCAGAGTTCAGTAAAAACAGTGTAATATTTATAAATGTTCAGCAAGCACCTCAGAAATCTTTCCAGCACCCAAAGCTTCATGCCCATAGAATAGTCTAGCACAGCACATTAATATGTGTTTAAGTGTTTAAGTGTTCTTTCAAAGCCTTACTCAACAACATAACTTCATGCTGCGCTCTTATAATGGCCCTTGTGTCTGGCTGTTCAAACTCAGCAGACAGCTGCTGTGCCTCTGCCCTCCATCCTGGCAGTGACTTTTCCTGCCTTGCCTCACCAATATTATGCAGGACACAACAGGCAGCTTGAATCATTGGGATGTTTTTCTAATGGAGATCCAGTCTGCTGAGTAAACACCACCAGTGTCCAGGGCCGGTGCAAGGAAGTTTCACGCCCTAGGCGTAACTTCCACCTTGCGCCCTGCCCCTCCAGTCCTGCAGCAGCTCCCCGCCCTCCCTCCGCCCTGAGCCCCCCCCCCACGGCAGCTCCCCCTCCGGGGAGCCATGCAGCACCTCCCCACCCCAGCTCACCTCTGCTCTGCTCTGCGTCCTCCCCTAGCATGCTGCCCCCACTCTAATTCTCCTCCCCTCCCAGGCTTGCGGTGCCAAACAGCTGATTGGCGCTGCAAGCCTGGGAGGCGGAGGAGAAGTGGAGCAGCGACTGCATGCGTGGGGAGAAACTGCTGTAAAAAAAATTGGGGGCATCGCTTTTTGGTGCCCCCAAATCTTGGCGCCCTAGGCAACCGCCTAGTTGGCCGTAATGGTAGCACCGGCCCTGCCAGTGTCCAATCAATCTGCCAAAAGTGCATTCAATTCCCATTCTGCCCCTGCTGAGCTGGTAGTTGTATCTTTTCTTGGTGCTATCAAGATGGCTGGTGCATGGCTTCGTGAGCCAGGGGTAGGCTGGGCCTCAAGATCACTACTGGTATTTCAATATTTCCAATGATAACTCACCGGTTTGGGAGGGTGGGGGGGGCAGGGCAGGGAATGCTCCTGCTTGCAGATTTCTGAACAGCCCTGTGTTCTTAAAGATGTGAGTGTCATGCACCCACCCTGACCAGGTCACACTGATGTTGATGAGGCATCACTGCTGATTGCATAACTATAGAAAACCAGCCCTCTGTGTTGATGTACTCTGTGGTAAGGTGGGTTGGGGCCAAATTAGGGATATATGAGTGATCACCCCCAGTGTAGTTCAGGCACCCCACTGCCCTGCACCTTGTCCTGCATAGCAGGAGACAATTAAAGGCCCTCTACACTTGCATCACAGCAGCCCCATGGTGGATTTTCTAAATTCACAATTATTTCCTGCTGACCGGTAGCAATCCAGCATTCCAAGCTTCCAGAGTGTGATCACTGCTCACTTCCCCACTGTCAGTGCAGTTCATTCTGGTGGGTTGGGGTGAGCTCAGCACACAGTTCTAGGAATGTGGCCTTTCGCAGCCAAGAGTTCTGCAGCTGCTGCTCATCATCCCAACCCTGTATTACAATGCGCTCCCACCTGGCAGGGCTCATTTCACAGGTGCAGACGCAGTGTTCTATTGACTGCAGCTGCTCTACCACCACCAGCCTTGAATGGGTTTCACTATGTCCCTTAGCAATCAGCCTTTGCAGACATCGTCATGGCCCATGTTGTTGCAATTCCTCCTGCGGGTCTATGAATACCACAGGATCGCTCAGCCTGCATTTTCAATGTTCATGAGAACAGTGCAGAGCTGTTCAGGCTACCAGCTTCTGTCAGAGATGAGAGGCTGAAAAGTGCTATGCGGGTTTGTGGGATCTTTTTTTTTAAATGTGCAAAAATTATGGAATCTGGACATCATTATGGGATGGCAAAAGTTGCATGCTGGGACTTGACCCCCTAGATTCCTGTGTAACTCATTTCTACCCCTCAACACATGAAAATTTCCCAAAAGTCATTGCGCTAGATGTGCAGACACACAAGCACACCCAGTGAGTATATGCATTGCAGGCACAAGTGGCCAAGTAGGCCCGCACACAAGCCATATGAAAGCTTTGGCAGCTGTACACCAACATAAATTGTGTCATCCAACATGTGCAGTGTAGACATGGCCTACCTGGGGATTGTGAGGCTAGCCTGGGTGCACATCAGGCTTTCAGAAATCTGCCCAGAATCGCATCATGCTGTCCTCCTGGTGGCCAAGTTAGCAGGTCGTTTAAATGCGTACACACACAAGCTCACACACCTTCCCAGGAGGGTGTTCATGTGTGCACACGTGCGTACACACACAAAATCACAGCAGCTGTCCTTTCTCTCCAGAGGCTGCGTCTATTTCCCAAAGTCAATGAGTAGCTCACCAAGGGATCAGAGTAGGCTGTGCAGAGGATGATGAATCAATCACGCCATAGTCCTACCTCCAAACAATTATATAAACCTGCAAGGCTGCCCCCCACCCAGGGCCACCCAGGGTTTTTGCTGCCCCAAGCAGCAGGAAAAAAAAAAAAGCTGTGATCGCGATTGGCAGCACTTCGGTGGCAGCTCCACTGCACTGCTTTCTTCTTCGGCCGCCGAATTGCCGTTGAAGAGCCCGACGTGCCACCCCTTCCCCTTGGCCACCCCAAGCACCTGCTTGCTGAGCTGGTGCCTGGAGCCAGCCCTGCCCCCACCACCCCAAAGGGCTGAGACTGCTCCTCCATCCTTGAGCCAGGCTGGGCCACAGCCACAACCCCAGGAACCTCATGCAGCACCAGGCTGGTCTGCTGTCCCTGCCTCCCCCCCCCCGCCCCTCCCGCTCTGAGCATGTTTACAAAGGACAATCCTGTTGGGCACCGTTCCCTCCTCAAGACCTCACTAGGGCCTTGCCTTTTGGGTGACAGCAGCATAGGTGGCTCTGGGATCAACTCCCGTGCCTGTGCACCATGCTATATCCCTCCGCTCCTGAGGCGGTTCGCTCTTGTCTGCCAACTGGTGTTTCCCTTGGAGTGTGTAACTAGCACATCCCTCCACCACTACAAGCATTTTTCTAGCTAAGCTCCCCCACCTGGTCATAAAGAAGCTCAACCAGCAAGACTCTGCCCCCTGTGGGTCGGGCTGAGGCCTATTGTTAGAGGCAAAGAATGGAAATGACAGCTGTTTGTTTCCCATGGGTTACGTTTTCATGACATGGATTTCAGAGTCAAGCTGAATTGTTAGACCAGGCTAGGAGTTAATGGTTGACAGACTTAAGAAATTTAACTCTGATATGACCAGAGCATCACCTTGCAAATGTAAATCAGACACCATCAGTTACACTTTGCTTGGGTGCCCCTGCCCTGGAGATGGGCTGAACCAAAGCTTTTTCTACCCATCTCTTTGGCCCAAGCAATTCCCCAGTATTCAGTGCCTTGCAACACTGTTTCCATGAGGGGAAGAAATGCTGCTCCAAGTCCTATATTTATTTGTCTGTAAATAAACAGGATTGCAACAAAGACCTGTCTCCATAGATGCAGCAGGAACAAACAGCAACAGGCAGTTTTCTTGCTCATGATTTCCTAGCTGGCCTCACCAGCCAGTCCCGTGCCTAAAGAGCTCTGGCTCTGCTTCCTCTCAGGGCAGCCCTCACCCCTGCTTCTCCCACTTTCCCAACCCTTTCCACCTTATGCACAGTTGCAACCAGTCACTGCCCAACTCCTGCATTTGCAACAAGTCCTCAGATCCACATGGCTGGCCAGTGCCTTGAGCGATGGCTTCCATTTCCAGCTATCACTACACAAAGAGGCATTTAATTGCTCCTTCATTTAGCCTGAATGAAGGGTGCTTAGTATATGCATCGACTTAATGCAGCACTGTCACTGATGGCAGTCATTAACACTTTCCAGTACTGCTATTCTTACAGAGAAAAGCCGGCAGATACTAGGCAGCACAGCTGTTCCTTCTCCAACTACAGTGACTTTCAAGGTAATTTTGCTCCAAGAGAGTCAGTCATTTCTATTGCAGCACCAGTTTGGATCAAGGCTCCGTCATAAGCCCCACACCAGGGGTCCCCAACGCGCTGCCCCGGGTGCCATGGCACCCACTGGGGCGTCTAAGCGTGCAAGCATCCACTGAAATACCACCATCAAGCAGCAGCATCCAGAGGCGTAGCCGCCAAAATGCCACTGATTTTTCGGTGGCATTTTGGCGGCGACACCTTTGGATGACGCTGCATTTCGGCGGCAACGCCTAGTGACGTTGCTGCTTGTTGCCAGCATTTCGGTGGGTGCTTGTCTGCCGCCATGGTCCTCCGTGGCTCATCATCTGGTGCCCACCAGATGAAAAAGGTTGGGGACCACTGCCTACACCATATATGACAGTCCCTGCCCTCAAGAGGAAGGAAGAATCCCATGCACTGCTACAGGCTGAGGACTGACTGACTAAGCAGCAGTTCTGCAGAAAAGGACCTGGGGATCACAGTTGACAAGAAGCTGGATATGAGTCAGCAGTGTGCCCTTGTTGCCAAGAAGGCCAACGGCATATTGGGCTGTATTAGTAGGAGCATTGCCAGCAGATTGAGGGAAGTGATTATTTCCCTCTATTCGGGCACTGGTGAGGCCACACCCGGAGTACTTTGTCCAGTTTTGGTCCCCCCCACTACAGAAGGGATGTGAACGAATTGGAGAGTCCAGCGGAGGGCAACGCAAATGATTAGAGGGCTGGGGCACATGACTTACAAGGAGAGGCTGAGGGAACTGGGGTTATTTAGTCTGCAGAAGAGAAGAGTGAGGGGGGAATTGATAGTAGCCTTCAACTGCCTGAAGGGGGGGTTGCAAAGAGGATGGAGCTTGGATGTTCTCAGTGGTGGCAGATGACAGAACAAGGAGCAATGGTCTCAAGTTGCCATGGGGGAGGTCTAGGTTGGATATTAGGAAACACTATTTCATGAGGAGGGTGGTGAAGCATTGGAATGGGTTACCTAGGAAGGTGGTGGAATCTCCATCCTTAGAGGTTTTTAAGGCCCGGCTTGACAAAGCCCTGTTTGGGATGATTTAGTTGGTGTTGGTCCTGCTTTGAACAGGGAATTGGACTAGATGACCTCCTGAGGTCTCTTCCAACCCTAATATTCTATGATTCTAAGAGCGCAGTTGCTGATAGCACTGTTAGGATATAGATATTCAGGCCTGTCTGCAAAGGCCTATACTTTAAGAATTTAGGGGTATTCTTATCACTTAGCTAGTTATAGAGGTATAAAAGAAAGAATCATAATCACTGTCTGTCTGTGTAATGGCCTTCTCTTACTGTGACAGGCTAAGGCCTTCAGCTAAGATGTAATGAGGCAGCCATAAGCTGGGAAGTGTATGGTCACATCCTCACATTCCAAACTAGTCACATTGAAATAAGGTGCTATTGGGCTATTAGGAATACAATCCTGTCCTGCTATTCCTCCCACCTCCAGAGAAAGGGAAGAGCCTGGAAGATGTAAAAGGAAACTTAGTTTGATAGTATCCTGTCTGGCAAGAACTCACTTATCAATAGACAGCTGGAAAACCCTTATGTCTGTATAGATGTAGTTGTGAAATCCTCACTTCTGTATTGTTTCGTATGTTTATTTGCATGGTCTCTGTCTTGTTCTGTGATTGTTTCTGTCTGCTGTATAATTAATTTTGTTGGGTGTAAACCAACTAAGGTGGTGGGATATAATTGGTTAAATAACCATGTTACAATATGTTAGGATTGGTTAGTTAAATTTCAGTAAAATGATTGGTTAATGTACAGCTAAGCAGAACTAAGCTTTTACTATATAGTCTTCAGTCAGTCAGGAAGTGGAGGGGGGGATTGGGAACAGGACTGGGGATGGGGGAATTGGGATCATGTTTTGCTAAAGGAGGAAGTGGGAACAGGGGATGGGAACAGAAACAGGGACACAGGCAAGGCTCTGTGGTGTCAGAGCTGGGAAGGGGGACTGTAGCAGGGTGGATCCCTGCTCCTGGTTTTAAGGGGTTTAAAAGCGGCTTGGCAGGGCTTAAGAGCTGCTGCTCTCAAAGCTGGGCTGATTGGGGAAGTAGCCGCAGCTGGGCCACACCCCAGTCAGGACACAGCTGGCCCCTATAAAAGGCTGTGAGCCAGGAGCCCAGTCACTCTCTCTGTTTCTAGAGGGAGATGGGCCTGGCTGCAGGGAACTGAGACAAGGTACCTAGGGTGAAGCAGGGCTGGGGAAAGGCTGAGGAGCTGGAGAAGCTCCAGCCTAGAAAACCCAGGCTGCGGCCTTGCATAGGGCAAAAGGTACTGGGGGTTGCAGGGGGCAACCTAGGGGTAGGCCAAGGCAGCAGGTCCAAACCCCCTTTGCTGATGATGAGTGCTGGCTACTGCAGTCTGCCCCAGCGAACGGGGGTTAGATAGAGACTGGGCAGTAGTCACTACTGAGGTGAAGTGGGGATAGTAGGGTGAGGGTTCCCCTGGGAAGGGGAAACCCGGTTAAAGGGGCACCAGGGTCCTGGGAGGGACACGGGGGCCAGGAGAAAACAGGGGGATCACCGGCCTGCAGAGGGCGCTCCGAACGCTGGAAAGAGCTAATTTCCCCAGAGGGCGACCAGCAGGAGGCGCCGCAGGGGTGAGTCGAACCCATTACAGGGACACTAAGGAAGGAAACTGGAATCATGCTTGCTGGAAGTTCACCCCAATAAACATCAAATTGTTTGCGCCTTTGGACTTTGGGTATTGTTGATCTCTGTTCATGCGAGAAGGACCAGGGAAGTGAAAGGGTGAAGGAATAAGCCTCCTAACAAGCACCATGCCCACAGATGTTTGAGAGATTGGAACATAGAACACAAAGAGGTGGGGCAGGCGACCACCTTCTTACCCTGGGCGATCTCCTGGCATGTGGAACAGGCTGAGCCACTCCATGGCAGTGGAGTCTTCTAGTGACCCCCTCTCCACTATCTACTGCCCCCAAAGAGAGTGGGGCCTGTTCTCAGATCCTTCCCTTCAACTCTTTGGAATACATGCCTCTGTGTCCCCCCTTCCCCCACAGAGTGAGTCCTCCTCTAGCATCGTGTCTCATTTGGGTCCATCTCAGGTTGTTATTACTCTCTCTGTGGGCCCCCCAGTATTGTTCACCATTCCCCAGGAGTGGGCAGGAGGGAATTGGCAGAGTTGAGGGGGCCCATGGTCAGTGGTAGATTCCACAACCCCCTGCCCCAGACTTTGAGTCGCCCACTCCCTGCCTCCCTTCTCTGTTTGCTCCAGTTCCTGAGAGAGCTCCTGGTGCAGCTCAAAAGGGGACTGATCTGGTCACCAGGGAATCCTGGATCAGTAGCAGAGGGTGGGGAATTTCCCATTACTCACCTGCATACAAGACACTGCTGTACTCCCTCTGTTGAGACCCACCTGTAGAGCAGGATAAACCCTCTGGCCCCGTGGACACAACCTACTTAGTAGCAGTCAGTTGGTTTGAGGCTTTCATGATGAGCCATCTGCTACAGCCAAGGGGCCAAGAGCTTCTCCCCTTCTGTAGCGTGAGGCCAAGCACTGGTTAGTAACGTTCCCCAGGCAGCAGTGCACAGCTCCCCCCAGGTACCACAATGATGCTGACTCTTTGCTCTCCTAATAGCACAGGCCCCAGCTCCAAGCCCTGTTTCATCACAATAGTATCAGGGGGATGGAGTGATTGATGGTACTTAGCCCCGTTACTGTAGAGTCACAATGCTCTGGGGGGCAGGGATGGTATCACAGAGAGACCTAATGATGGGCACAGGGTGCCTGGTAGACGGAATTGAACTCAGACCTCCCCATGCCCAGGCTACCATCTAACCCTTTGTCCTGGCCAGTGGAGTTGTCCCTCTCACTCCCTGATGTACCACCCTTCAGGTCAGCAGAGTCCTGGACAGTCTTTGGTGGCTCTCTGCCAGCCTCACCATTCTGCAATGGTCAGTGGCTAGTGCTTGAGGCGCCAGGTACCAGCTTCCTTCCCAGCACAACCAGGGACATGAGGGACTCTCCAGACTGCATCCAGTGCAAGTTGCCCATACTGGCTTCTGGGTAGTGGCGTCACCAGGTGGCAACTCAGAGGCTGTCAAGGCATTTGTTCACTAGTCCAGTGCCATGGCAGGGCAACTTCCACCCTATCAGCAGAGGATGTTGTTACTCCCTCCCTTTCTTGTTAAATAATGTGTAATACAAACACACTGCAGCCACTGACACGCCTGGCCCAGCAGAGACAGCCAGGAGTCAGCTCAAATGCATAAGGATTCCCTCTCTGTCACTGGAGATCTGGTGCTGGGATGGAGCTGCCTTCTGGAGCCTGCGTTTGCTGCACCTACTGCGCCAATGACTTGGGAGAGGAGTGTTGTGCTGGCAGCAGCATTCTTGGTGCCCTCAAGAAGCAGGTCGCCAGGCTCTTCCCTAGGCCTGTTCCATATTGTCTCTACCTCCGGCAAGGCTGGTTGTGATGTGCGACTTCAGTGCAGCTGGCAGAGAGCTGCTACTTTGACCAATTGCAGGACACTTATTTGGAGTCCAACAGTCTTTTTCACTTGCAATGGAGGCAACTGTTTGTCATAGTTTCATAGAGTGTCAGGACCAAAGGAACCCTTAGAGCATCTAGTCTGACCTCCTGCCTAGCACAGGCCATTCATTTTCACCCATTTACCCTCTAGCTTGGGTTAGAATGAAGTGTTGCAGCCCTCAGGAGACTAAACTGCTGTATGCCCCCAGCAGGGACCAGGACAGCCTGAGCAGCTTAGTTGATGCTACAAAGTTACATTGACGTAAGTCACTGTGCATCGACTGATTTGTACTTGTGTCTACACTCACATTTGTCTTCAGCTAACATGAGTGTCCCATTACGGTGATGCAGTAAAACAGCTGCCCAAATGGCACCGAGCCATGGACAACCTATTGAGGTTGATGCAGCGCAAGTGTAGACACTGCATGACGAATGTCACCCTAACAGGCCTCCAGCTGCTGTTCCAATGTCCAACAATGACTGTTCTGATTGTGAGCCCAATGCCCAGGGGTCACAAAGAACAGAAGGACCCCTCCCCCTGCACTTAAAATACCCCATGTATTTTGGAAATGCCCACCTCAGTGAGCACATCGAGCAGTTCTCCATTGTTGTGCACAGCTGCCCAACCAACCATGCCGGCTCCACACACTAGACATGTTCCTGCCTGGAGTAGACAGGAGGTATTGCATCGACTGGGCCTATGGGGAGAAAAGACCATGCAAGCACAGCTACAGCCAGCCATAGAAACAGGGATATCTATGAAAAAATTGCATGGGGGATGCCTGCAAAGGGGCATGACAAGGCTCAGTAACAGTGCCATGTGACAATGCAGGAACTGCAGCAGGCATACCACAAGGTCTGGAGGCCAACAGTTGATCTAGTGACTAGCCATAGACCTGCCACTTTTACAATGAGCTGCATGCCAAGTTTGCCTGAAACCAGTGTTCCCGCTAATTTTTCCCACCCATGTGCGGAATGAATTTTGTTATGTGCAGCAATATGGAGGTGATGTGTGACATATCACCTCCATACTGATGCACATAACAAAATTCATGTGGTGGGAGTGGAGCCGAGGGATTCGGAGTGTGGGAGGGGTCACAGGGCTGGGGCAGAGTGCTGGGTGCAGGGGGAAAGGGCTCCAGTTAGGGAGGGCTGGGGGGGCCGGGGATAAAGAATTCAGGGTGCAGGAGGGGGTCAGGGCTGGGGCAGAGGGTTAGAGTGTGGGGGTGCAGGTTCTGGGGTGGGACCAGGGATGAGGGGGTTGGTGTGCAGGCTGCCCCGGGGCTGCAGTGGGGAGAGAGGACTTTCCCTGGCATCTTCGGTGGGCCTGGACCAGGCTGAGGGAGGAGCTCCTCTCCCCTGGCAACAGGGCCGGCTCCAGACCCCAGCGCGCCAAGCAGGCGCGTGGGGCGGCATTGTCCCGGCAGGGCGGCATTTGGCTCCGGCGGACCTTCCGCAGTCATGCCTGCGGGAGGTCCACCGGAGCCCCGGGATGAGCGGACCTGCCGCAGGCATGACTGCGGAGGGTCCCCTCTTCCCGCGGCTCCGCTTGAGCTCCCGCAGGCATGACTGCGGCGGGTGTGCTGGTCCCGCGGCTCGGATGGAGCTCCCGCAGGCATGCCTGCGGATGCTCCATCGGAGCTGGGACCAGCGCACCTGCCACAGACACTTCTGCCCCGGCCGCGGGACCGGGGAAGGGCGGCGTAATTTCTAGAGCTGCCCCTGCCTGGCAAGTCCGGAGCTGGTCTGTGCTGGGATGGCGGGGAGAGGCTCCTGAGTCTCTCCCCCAGCGCCTCCTGCCACCCCCGCATGCCTCCTGGCCCCTCCTGCTGTCCTCAGGTGATTTAAAAGGGCCCGGGGGCCCCCCAGCCACTGCCACCACCAGCAGTGCAGCAGGATTGCCCACGTTACAGTGCAGCTGCGGCCGTGTTGTGACATGAGCAGTGTAGTCTCGCTGTGGGAGGGCTTTACCAGCAAATGAGGGGTGGTAGCATGGGTCCCTGTGATAAAGTGCTGTCTATACTGGTGCTTTTCAGTACTAAAACTTTTGTCCCTCAGGGGGGTGTTTTTTCACACCCCTGAACAACTGAAGTTTTAGCACTTAAAGTGGCAGTGTAGACTCAGCCTAAGGTGGCTTCCTGCCTGACTGCTCTGTGCTGCTCCGGGAAGCAGCTGGATCGTCCCTGCAGCCCTTAACATTACACGTGCATCATGGGCCACATCCTTATCCTACCACTCCATACCAGGAGACAGCAAGGAAAGCCACAGCTTCACATACACTGACCTGTGAGAACCACAGCTGGTGTATGCATAGCCAAATCAGACTATATTAATGCACTAAAGTGACCAGCAATGATTACTGCCTTTTCAGTTTTAAAGTTCTATTCATTTATGTTGAAAGTTAGTTTTGAACTGCCTTTTTTTTCCACATTGTTTTTCTGCACTGTATTTGCCACTCAATAAATTTATATTTTTTTAAAAATATGATTATCTTTATTAGTTCACAACACATATTGCAGAATGTATAGCAGGGGTTAGCAACCTTTCAGAAGTGGTGTGCCGAGTCTTCATTTATTCACTCTAATTTAAGGTTTTGTGTGCCAGTAACACATTTAAACATTTTTCGAAGGTCTCTTTCTATAAGTCTATAAATATATAACTAAACTATTGTTGTATGTAAAGTTAATAAGGTTTTTAAAATGTTTAAGAAGCTTCATTTAAAATTAAATTAAAATGCAGAGCCCCCTGGACCGGTGGCCAGGACCCGGGCAGTATGAATGCCACTGAAAATCAGCTCACGTGCCACCTTCGGCATGCATGCCATGGGTTGCCTACCCCTGATGTATAGCAAAACCCAGCACACCCAGTACTTGTAAATGTATAGCACTACAGAATTCACAGGTTCAAGAAAACACCCAGTCATATGTATAAATGTAAAGCAATCACCATATAATTCATGTATCAGAGGGGTAGCCGTGTTAGTCTGGATCTGTAAAAGCAGCAAAGAATCCTGGGGCACCTTATAGACTAACTGACGTTTTGCAGCATGAGCTTTCGTGGGTGAATACCCACTTCTTCGGATGCAAGTAGAGATAACCTCGTTATCTCTAGCTTGCTTCTTGCTTGCATATATAAACCTGCCCCTGGAAATTTCCACTACTTGCATCCGAAGAAGTGGGTATTCACCCACGAAAGCTCATGCTGCAAAACGTCAGTTAGTCTATAAGGTGCCACAGGATTCTTTGCTGCTTTTACATATAATTCATAGCTTCAGTAAAACACATCTAATATTTATAAATGTACGGCAAGCACTACACAATTCCTGCCAGAATCCAAAGCTCCAGTGCCAGAGAATAGTCCAGAATAGACTACTGTGACTTGACAGTGCTCTTTCAAAGCCTCCCTCAACCACACAGCTCCCCATTGAGCTCTTGTTGCTCAAACTCAGCAGACAGCTCCTGCACCTCCACCCAGTTGGCAACTTTTCTCCCTTTGCAGGACATTACAGGGAGCTATAACCATTGGGATGTTTTTCTCACTGAGATCTAATCTGGTGACTAAACACCCCCAACATCCCTTCAATCTACCAAATGCACATTCAACTGTCATTCTGTACCTGCTTAGCTGGTGGTTGTATCTTTCCTTGGTGCTGTCCAGGTAGCCAGGGTAGTAAGGAATAGGCTGGGTCCCCCAGAATGGCTGTTGGCATTTCAATCTCATCAATGGTAAGCTGTCAGTTGGATAAGAATGTCCCTGCTTGTAGTTTGCTGCTCAGTCCTGTGTTCTTAAAGAAGTGAGCGTCATGCACCTTCCCTGACCAACCAATGTTGATGTGATCCACTAACACTTGCATAACCAGAGAAAAGTTAGAATTTCTGTTGATGTACTCTGTGGCAAGGTGAGCGGGTGCCAAAAGAGAGATATGCATGCATCTATCACACCCCCTGCAGTCTGGGAACCCCACTGCTGCAGATCCATCTACTATATCCTGCACATTGCTGGGAGTCACAGTCCTGTATAGCAGGAGGCAATTAATGACCCTGCACACTTGCATGACCAGGGCTCCCACTGTAGAGTTAAGAATCATAGAAGATTAGCATTGGAAGACATCTCAGGAGGTCATCCAGTCCAACCCCCTGCTGAAAGCAGGACCAACACCAACTAAATCACCCCAGACAGGGCTTTGTCAAGCCAAGCCTTAAAAACCTCTAAGGATGGCGATTCCACCACCTCCCTAGGTAACCCATTCCAGTGCTTCACCACTCTCCTAGTGTTTCCTAATATCCAACCTAGACCTCCCCCATGGCAATTTGAGACCATTGCTCCTTGTTCTGTCATCTGCCACCACTGAGAACAGCTGAGCTCCATCTTCTTTGGAACTCCCCTTCAGGTTGTTGAAGGCTGCTATCAAATCCCACCCCCCCCACTCTTCTTTTGTGCAGACTAAATAAGCCCAGTTCCCTCAGTCTCTCCTCATAAGTCACGTGCCCCAGCCTCCTAATGATTTTTGCTGCCCTCCACTGGACTCTCTCCAATTTGTCCACATACCTTCTGTAGTGGGCGGACCAATACTGGACGCAATACTCCAGATGTGGCCTCACCAGTGCCAAATAGAGGGGAATAATCACTTCCCTCAATCTGCTGGCAATGCTCATATTAATGCAGCCCAATATGTCGTTAGCCTTCTTGGCAACATGAGCACACTGTTGACTCATATCCATCTTCTCATCCACTGTAATCCCCAGGTCCTTTTCTGCAGAACTGCCACTTAGCCAGTCTATCCCCAGCCTGTAGCAGTGCATGGGATTCTTCCATCCAAAGTGCAGGACTCTGCACTTGTCCTTGTTGAACCTCATCAGATTTCTTTTGGCCCAATCCTCCAATTTGACTAGGTCACTCTGGACCCTATCCCTACCCTCCAGTGTATCTACCTCTCCCCCAATATTAGTGTCATCCATGAAATTGCTGTGTGTGCAATCCATCCCATCATCCAGATCATTAATGAAGATGTTAAACAAAACCAGCCCCAGAACCCACCCCAGGGCACTCTGCTTGATACTGGCTGCCAGCTAGACATTGAGCCATTGATCACAACCCATA
Source organism: Mauremys reevesii (assembly GCF_016161935.1). Classification (NCBI taxonomy): domain Eukaryota; kingdom Metazoa; phylum Chordata; order Testudines; family Geoemydidae; genus Mauremys; species Mauremys reevesii. Next base: position 2,497,070 of record NC_052647.1, read on the forward strand.
AAGCCAACAATATAGCCAGCTTTCTATCCATCTGATAGTCCATTCAGTGCTGGGTTTACAATGGTGCCAGTGGCACCATGGAGCCGGGCCCATGCTCAGAAAGGGCCCTGGACTGCTTTGCTTGCACTGTACCCTGAGACTCCCACCAGCCTGCAGGCTCCCGCCCCGCACCCTGCCCACCACTTGCTCTTCTCGGCCTGCCTGCCAGCTGGCCGAAAGCTCCTCTCCACCCCCTGGCCTCACCCGCTGTCTTCTCTCTGCCTTCTGGCTGGACCTCAGTGCACCTCTGCTCTGGGCAGTCTCTGCTTCCCACCACCTGTGGGGCCCCACCTGTCTCCCTGGAGCTGAGCCACCTGAGACTGAGGCAGAAGCCTGGCCAGTCTTGTCCAGTTGTGTGTGTGGGTGGGGGGGAGTGTGGGGGGCTTGGCTGAGCCCTTCAAGGCAAGTGGGTCCGGAGGGAGCCTCAGTGGGGCAGGCCCTGGCCTGGCTGATTGTGCCACTCCTGAGGGGCCAGAGTGATTCCTCGCCCCAGGATGATGGTGGCTCAGCCTGGCAGACACAGTCATCTCCCAGCAAGGAGAGTGAGTGGGGCCAGGAGGCAGGGCATAGGGGAGTGGTTCTCTGGAGGGCCTGGGGGGTGCTGGGCTGTGAGGGGGTGGGAAGATCTCTGTGTGTTGGGGCACTAGGGATTGGGGGTTGTGTGTGGGGTGCTGGGCAGTGGTGGTGTTGTGCAGGGCTCTATGCATTTGTGACAGGGTCTGGGGAGGTGCTGGGCATAGCGGGTCCAGGGGGGCTTTAGCCATAAGGAATCGGTGTGTGTGTGTTCCGGGGTTGGGCAGGGGGGCTGTGTGATGTGGCATGGGCTCACCCCTGAGGGGAAGAGGCATGCTAGCAGCACAGGGCTGGGCAGGCCATTGTGCGTCTGGCAACTGCCAGTTTGTAAGGAGTGCCCTCACACTGGGCTGGGCTGAGCGGGGCCACCCCTGCCATGCCAAGCCCCATTGCCCCTTGCTGGCTCCTGACTCCAGGGACTGTGTGATAGATTTCTTTCTCCCCCCCGCCCCAGCCTCTCATACTCCTGCAAAGGAATCTTCCCCACTCACACTCCTTTGACCCTCCGCAAAGTGCTTTGCTATGCTTGCAACAGCGTTAGCCACATACAATGTGGATCTGCCTTCCCCGGGGACTCCCTGAGGGATGGGGCCATTGGGATGTGATAACTGAACCCCCTGCGCCATGCTCCATTGCCCCCATGGGGGCCCACAAATATGTATGGTGCTGGGCCCACAAAAGTTAATCCAGCCCTGAGTCCATTCATCCAATCCATACTTCTTTAACTTGCTGGCAAAAATACTGTGGGCAGCGGTGGCTCCAGGCACCAGTGCACCAAGCACGTGCCTGGGGCGGCAAGCTACGGGGGTGGCCTGCCAGTTGCTGTAAGGGCGGCAGTCAGGCTGCCTTTGGCGGCATGCCTGTGGGAGGTCTGCCGGTCCCGCGGCTTCGGCGGCAATTCGGCAGTGGGTACGCTGAAGGTGTGGGAATGGTGGATTTCCCGCAGGCATGCCGCCGAATCCACATTACCAGTGGACCTCCCACAGGTATGCCGCCAAAAGCTGCCTGACTGCCATGCTTGGGGCAGCCAAATACATAGAGCCGCCCCTGACTGTGGGAAACCGTATCAAAAGCTTTGCTAAAGTCAAGTTATAGCACATCCACTCCCCATATCTACAGAGCCAGTTATCTCATCACAGAAGGCAATCAGGTTGGTCAGGCATGACTTGCCCTTGGTGAATCCATGCTGACTGTTCATGATCACTTTCCTCTCCTCAAAGTGCTTCAAAATGGATTCCTTAAGGACCTGCTCCATGATTTTTCTGGGGACAAAGGTGCAGGCTGACCAATCTGTATGTCCCTGGATTCACCTTCTTCCCTTTTTTAAAGATGGGTACTATATTTGCTTTTTTCCAGTTGCCCGGGACCTCCCCCGATTGCCACGAGTTTTCAAAGATAATGGCCAATGGTTCTGCAATCACATCAGCCAACTCTCTCAGCACCTTTAGATGCATTGCATCCGGCCCCATGGACTTGTGCATATCCAGCTTTTCTAAATAGTCCTCAACCTGCTCTTTCACCACTGAAGGCTGCTCACCTCCTCCCCATACTGTCCTGCGCAGTCCAGGAGTCTGGGAGCTGATCTTGTCTGTGAAAACTAAGGCAAAAAAAGCATAGAGTATGTGCCGGGTTCAGTCACAGATACCCCCTTGGGACTGTCACCTGATTTGCTGAAATTACCTCTGAGCCTGTTTTCCCTGCCAGCTTGGGACTCCAGAACCCTGCCTTGTTGAGCCAAACATGCAAGCCTGCTGCAATACAGATCCAGGGTCTGGGAGCCATCAAAATTCTAAACCACCATTAATGGCCCACACTTTGCATAGTTACAACAGGACTTTAGAGTAATACTTCATATTTCTAGCTTTAGATACAAGAATGATACATACATACAAATAGGATCCACTAGATTATAAGCTTTGTAATGATATCTTATGAGACCTTTTGCATAAAGCATATTCCAATTACATTATATTTACACTCATAAGCATATTTCCATAAACATATGGAGTGCAACGTCACACGGCCCCACAGTCGCACAGCACCTCCACGTCTAGCTTCCTCCTCCTGGTATGGTGGATGGCCACCGTGGCCAACATCAGAAGGAGGTTGATGTGAGGAGGTCTCGTGACTTCGTGGGGCCACAGGTGGGGTATGCATATATCAGAAGATGAGGGGGAAAGTGTGGCTAGAATGTGAGGAGGAGGTTCTGGAGGAGCTAGAAAAGGGGCTACAACCTGGCACACTCAAGGTAGATGTTCGCCAGGATCTCCCCCTCAATGCAGGAGGAGCAGGTGTCAGGGGAGGTGGTGAACCATGCCTGTGCTCAGGGCTCTGTGAACGAGCTGCCAACTACAATGTGAGGCGGGCAGCGGGATGAGGGTGGAATATAGACTGGCCCACCGGCATTCCTTACCCTCCATGGATGGTAGGGGTGAGACAGAAGGGTGAGGAAGTGATGAGTGTGGAGCAGCTGTTTCCTGGTTGCAGTTCACAGGTCATGCAGCCTGCTCAGGTGATGCAGCCAGGAAGGCTTGTGGGGACAGGGGCCTGATGGTGAGGTCCAGAGGGCCAGAGGTGAGGGGTGGACGGAGAGCACCCTCCTGCAGGGCCTGATTGAGGAAAGCATGAAAGGCATGTAGTAAGGCTGCCCTCACCTCCTGGAGTATACACTGGGGCATGCGAGAGGTGGAGAGCCCCATGAGCCGGCTGAGTGCCTGGAGGTCCATCCAGTCCCTCTGGTTGTAGTCTCCTGGATCTCCAATCCTGGTGATACCAGTCAGGACCAACCTCCAGTGCACTGAGGGGGACTCCATGCACAGCGAGATGGGGGTTGTGCAGCAGTGGCTCCGCAAGGAGGTCCTGGTAAAAGACTGGCAGCTCATAGAGGTCACGCAGGAGACCCTTCAGATGGAGATAGTAGAGCTGCCAGTCAGATCCCTCAGAGGCAGCGGAGGAAGGTGTGTGCCAAGCAGCGTAGCTGCAGCAGCATGGGCAGGGGTCTGGTTAGCCACCTCAAGTACAATCTCATCTGAAACCTTGGGTATGTATGTAGGGCAGCTAACCTGTCCTGCCACAGCTACACTGCTGTTTTTACCATGCTCAATCAGAGCAAGAGTTGCCACCTGTTTTTGAAGCAGCTGTCCTGGGAAATCTGTAAGTCTTCCCAAGACATTGAAAGTCCTGTTTTTTGTCACTCTCATTCCCCAGCTCTCGGCCTGCCTTTCCCTTTGGGTTACCCCTCTGAACAAGGAGCCACCCTTGGTTTGGTCTCCAGATGAATCTCTGCCCTGTGGGTGGGAGGGAGCATGGCCCACCTCAGAATTGGGAGGTGGGCATTGCCTGCAGGGGAGGCCAAGACCCAGGCTAAGGAGATGCAGGCATTTTCAGACCTAGAGTAAGGGGAGATGAGGGCCCATCAATGGCTCGAAGGAGGAACATGGGACTAGGCCTAGGTATGCAGGGCCCACAGCTGGCTTGACAGGGGAAAGTGGAGCCAGGTCTGGGCCAGCAGGTCCTATCAAGGGCTTGGTGGGGGAAATAGGTCTGGATTTGGGTATGTGGGGGTCCATCGATGGCTTGGTGGGGGAAAGCAGGACTAGGTGTGAATATCTGGGGCCCATTGATCACTTGGCAGGGGAAAGCAGGGCCAGGTCTGGGTCTGCATGGCACATGGATGGTTCGGCAGGGGAAAGCCAGGCCAGGTCCGGGTTGGCAGGGCCCATTGATGGTTTGGTGGGGAAAAGCAGGACTGGGCCTGGGTACGTGGGGCTCATCAATGGCTTGGTGGGGGAAGGCGGGACTGGGTCTGGGTATGTGAGGCCCATTGATGGCTTTGTTGAGGAAAGTGGAGCCAGGACCTGGTCTGCAGGATCCATCTCTGGCTTGGCGGGGGAACAGGTGGCTGGGCCCCACTCTGCAAGGCCGATTGATGGCTAAGTGGGGAAAGATGGGGGCCCATAGCCAGGGTATGTTCAGGCCACAGCTAGCTCAATTGGTGAAGATGGGAACTGGGACCGGGTCCACACCATCCATCAATGGTGGACAGCGGGGCTGAGACAGGACTGCAGGGCCCAGCGATGACTTAGCAGAGAAGGTGAGACCAGGAAGCCCATGGGTGGCTCATGGCACCGGGTGACCCATGGCTGGCTCAGCAGGGGAACGCAAGGCCAGGCCCAGTTATGGGGGGCTCTCTGTGGGGGAATGCGGGACAGGCCTGCTCCTGACACAGGATGCTTCTCAGCACGTTGCCAGCCACGTGGGGAGCGCAGTGAGCGGCACCGAGCCTCCCCCAGCCTGCTGTGGTGCCCTCCCCAGCACAGCCCTAGTACCTGTTCATGCAGGTGCGGCTGCTGCGCTGGGGATCCCGCCCCCACTCCAGGGCAGATGCCTCAGTGTGCAGCAGGTGCACGTTACGCTAAATCCGCTGTGTCTTGCCCTAAGGGGCCAGGCGCCGCCATCCTTGGGGGCGGCCTGGGCGCAGACAGGCTCTAGACGGCTGTGCTCAACAGCTCAGAAGCCCAGCTTGGGCCCCGGGCAGCCTGGCGGGGTGAGCCCCCGGGAGCAGGGCCTGGACCACAGCCTGGCATTGGGAGCCCTGCTTGGGCCTTGGGCAGCCTGGCAGGGAGGCTCTGACAGCTGCACTGTCCCATGTCCCTGCGGACGCACCGTAGCCTAGCCAGCCTAGGTTGGGTCCCCGCCCTGAGACAGGCCCACGCCATCACGGCCCCGCCAAGCTGCCATCGTACCTAAGGTGGAGTGGGTCTGTGTATAGCTAAGGCCAGCCTAGCCTGCCTCCTTCTGACCAACTAGAGAGCAGGATACGGCCCGTGACCCTGCCTCCTGATCAACAGTTATCTTAGCCAATCCCCCCTCCTTGCTTTGGCGTTGCATCATCATCATCATCATGTTACTATTACGCCTCTGGCATTTAGGGCAGTGACAAAGCTCCTCCACTCCTGTCTGTTTCTGGCAAGTCTTTCAATGATTCCCCAGCTGTGCCCCAGGTTTTTCAGGTTGGCTTCCACAGCTCTTTGCCATGTTGTTTTCGGGTGACCTCATTTTCGCTTGCATTCAGGTATCCATTTATTGCTACTCTGGTGATGGAAACAGTTTCCGTCCGAAGCATGTGACCGATCCATCTCCAACGCCTCCTGGCAATTATGGTGCTCAGATCCTCTTGGCTGCACTGTGTCACTAGATCTTGGTTTGATATTATTCTGGGCCAAAAGACACAAAAGATTTTTCTGAGGCAGGTTGTATGGAATGAAGGCAGTTTGGACATGTCATACTTTCTCATTTTGCAGCATTCTGCACTATAAAGTAGTACTGAAAGTACACAGCTCTGATAAATCTTGAGTTTGGTGTTGGTGTTGTATGTTGATGATTTCCAGACTGTATTTAAGCTCTGAAGGTGTTCCTGGCTTTATCGATTTTGTTCCAGATGTCCTGGCTTGTTCAACAATCCACAATATAATGCCGGCATCTGTAACTTTCACTCCATGCATCTGAAAGAGTGAGGATTTTTACCCACGAACGTTTATGCCCAAATAAATCTGTTAATCTTTAAGGTGCCACCAGACTCCTTGTTCCTTCTGTGGCTACAGACTAACACGGCTACCCCCGTATACTGCTCAAGGCATTTATCCTTTAGCGTCTGAGATTTTGTGTCTAAAACCTTTTTCTTCAGGGCTCATCTGGTTTCTAGGGCGTTCCATGTGCGGGGTGTAATCCCCGCCTTCCTTCTCTTCTGCCTGTAGTCTAGACGGGCTTCACTGCACAGCTTTGGCGTCTAATGACTGACAAATATCTTGACCAATGATCTGTTAAAATCTTTTCGATTGACGTTAATGTCCACCTTTCGCAGTTGAAGCGGTTCTTCTATCCTATGGAAAGTAAGAGTGATTTTGATTGATGGCTTTTTTCTTCTAACGGCAACAGAGCACTGCGGGAAATTTCTCCAGTGGAAGGAGAATAGGGCGGGCGTGGCAGCCCTGGCCACCAATGACTTGCGGGTGGGCGGAGCAGCGCGTCCAATGCGGTCGGGAGGCGGGGCTGGGCAGCCGCCGTTACCGTCTGTCGCAGAAGGCAGCAGCGGGCTGGTGGTGGGAGTGTGAGGTGAGAGTGGGACGTGGAGCTGCTGTCATGAGCTACTCAGGTGAGAGGAGGCTGGGGCCGGGCCCTCGGGGAGGGGGTCGGCTGGGTGCAAGATGGCGGCTGCTCCCGTTTGGGAGGGGGGTTCGGCGCTGCCCCTCCTCTCCTGTCCCTCACGGCGGCCTGCGGGGCCTACTCCGAGCTCTTCCCCCCCCCTCCGCGCCCGGGGGGGGCCTGGATGTGGGCGAAGGGTTGGCCCAGTCGCTCGGTCCTTACTGCGCACTGCCTCCTCCGTGGGGCTGAGGTGACGGTGGAAGGGGGCCTAACCGTCACTTTCCACCCGCCTCATAAGCATAGGGCTTGTGGGGTTCAGACCCCATCGCACAAACATGCCATAGACCTGCAGGGGGTGGCGGCTGCTGTTGCCGCCACTGACCCCGACCCCCTACCGCGTGGCACAGGGCTTGAGGGGATTGGTGCTGGCACTGATCCTGATACACTACCACAAACATGGCCTGGGGACTTGGGGTGGGGCTGGCCTGATCCCGATCCCCTGTTGCATGCCATGGCATTCGGTGCCACTGCCCCCCCCCACTGTATTGCATGGCATGGTATGGGGGTTGGCACGGGCCCTAAGGGGGGAGGAGGCCCTGGCCCCCTGCTGCATGGCACAGCACGGGGTTCAGCACTGGCTCTGACCCTCTAGTGCATGGCATAGTATGGGCCTGCAGGGGGACAGGTATGGAGCCTGGTGGGGTGTTGGTGCAGAACCCGTTCTCCTACTGTACAGTGTGGGGCCTGGTGGGGCACTGACCCCATACCCCTACTGCATAGCATTACAGGGGGCCTGTTACTCCCCACACACACATTATCCCCACCACACAGTGTGTTATGGAGCTTGGGGGGGCGGTGTTTCTGGCACTGACACACACACCCATACATACCTCATCTGCATTGTGAAGTACTGTGTGGGGAGAGCTTGCACTCATCACTCCGCACACACCACATAATAGAATTGCCTGGGGCCTGCCAGGGGCAGCGAGGGATCAGCCACTGACACCCCTCACATACACCATCACCCATCTTGCATTACATGGGTTTTGGACATACGGGAAGATATACAAGGGGCGGGGGACAGACACACACCCACACCATTGCACAGGCTCTGGGGGGATTTAATAACCAAGAGGAGGCATTGGCAGTACTGTTCTGCCATACATAACATTGAATGGGCCTCTGGTGAGTGGGTATAATAACTAGAGGAGGCGCTGACATGCTTTCCTCTGTAGGCAGTATTGCATTGGTGTGAGTATGTGTGGAATAAATAATGAGGGAGGGGGAGACCCAGCGCTGATAATATTCTCCGTCAGTTGTGAGTTTTGGAGACAATGAGGGTAAAGCTGGAATCGATTATACCCTTACCTTACTGTCACTGCATCATCTTGGCAATCGTGGAAGAAATTTACACTGCTTCCTTGAATACACTCACCATTGCTTGAAGGAATGGGGTATAATAAGGGTGGAGAAGGTGATTGTGATATCTTTTCTTCTTTCTACCTCACACCATTGCATGGGTTTTGGGGGGCATGTAATCATAGAAATCAGGGTTGAAAGAGACCTCAGGAGGTCATCTAGTCCAACCCTCTGCTCAAAGCAGGACCAATTCCCAACTAAATCATCCCAGCCAGGGCTTTGTCAAGCCTGACCTTTAAAACCTCTAAGGAAGGAGATTCCACCACCTCCCTAGGTAACCCATTCCAGTGCTTCACCACTCTCTGAGTGAAAAAGATTTTCCTAATATCCAAGCTAAACCTCCCCCACTGCAACTTGAGACCATTACTCCTTGTTCTGTCATCTTCTACCACTGAGAACAGTCTAGATCCATCCTCTTTGGAACCCTCTTTCAGGTAGTTCAGCTATCAAATCCCCCCTCATCCTTCTCTTCTGCAGACTAAACAATCCTAGTTCCCTCAGCCTCTCCTCATAAGTCATGTGCTCCAGCCCCCTAATCATTTTTGTTGCCCTCCGCTGGACTCTTTCCAATTTTTCTACATCCTTCTTGTAGTGTGGGGCCCAAAACTGGACACAGTACTCCAGATGAGGCCTCACCAATGTCGAATAGAGGGGAATGATCACATCCCTCGATCTGCTGGCAATGCCCCTACTTATACAGCCCAAAATGCCGTTAGCCTTCTTGGCAACAAGGGCACACTGTTGACTCATATCCAGCTTCTCGTCCACTGTAACCCCTAGGTCCTTTTCTGCAGAACTGCTTCCTAGCCATTCGGTCCCTGGCCTGTAACAGTGCATGGGATTCTTCCTTCCTAAGTGCAGGACTCTGCACTTGTCCTTGTTGAACCTCATCAGGTTTCTTTTGGCCCAGTCCTCTATTTTGTCTAGGTCCCTCTGTATCCTACCCCTACCCTCCAGCGTATCTACTCCTCCTCCAAGTTTAGTGTCATCTGCAAACTTGCTGAGAGTGAAGTCATGCCATCCTCCAGATCATTAATGAAGATATTGAACAAAACCGGCCCCAGGACCGACCCTTGGGGCACTCTGTTTGAAACCGGCTCCCAACTAGACATGGAGCCGTTGATCACTACCCGTTGAGCCTGATGATCTAGCCAGCTTTCTATCCACCTTATAGTCCATTCATCCAGCCCATACTTCTTCAGCTTGCTGGCAAGAATACTGTGGGAGACTGTATCAAAAGCTTTGCTAAAGTCAAGGAATGACACATCCACTGCTTTCCCCTCATCCACAAAGCCAGTTATCTCCTCATAGAAGGCAATTAGGTTAGTCAGGCATGACTTGCCCCTGGTGAATCCATGCTGACTGTTCCTGATCACTTTTTCCTCTCCAAGTGCTTCAGAATTGATTCCTTGAGGACCTGCTCCATGATTTTTCCAGAGACTGAGGTGAGGCTGACTGGCCTCTATAGTTCCCCGGATCCTCCTCCTTTTGTTTTTTAAAGATGGGCACTACATTAGCCTTTTTCCAGTCATCCGGGACCTCTCCCGTTTGCCATGAGTTTTGAAAGATAATGGCCAGTGGCTCTGCAATCACATCCGCCAACTCCTTTAGCACCCTCGGATGCAGCGCATCCGGCCCCATGGACTTGTACTCATCCAGTTTTTCTAAATAGTCCCGAACCAATTCTTCCTCAACAGAGGGCTGGTCACTTTCTCCCCATACTGTGCTGCCCAGTGCAGCAGTCTGGGAGCTGACCTTGTTTGTGAAGACAGAGGCAAAAAAAGCATTGAGTACATTAGCTTTTTCCGCATCCTCTGTCACTAGGTTGCCTACCTCATTCAGTAAGGGGCCCACACTTTTTCCTTGACTTTCTTCTTGTTGCCAACATACCTGAAGAAACCCTTCTTGTTACTCTTAACATCCCTTGCTAGCTGCAACTCCAAGTATGATTTGGCCTTTCTGATTTCACTCCTGCATGCCTGAGAAATATTTTTATACTCCTCCCAGGTCATTTGTCCAATCTTCCACTTCTTGTGAGCTTTTTTTTGTGTTTAAGACGAGCAAGGATTTCACTGTTAAGCCAAGCTGGTCGCCTGCCATATTTACTTTTCTTCCTACACATTGGGATGGTTTTTTCCTGCAACCTCAATAAGGATTCTTTAAAATACAGCCAGCTCTCCTGGACTCCTTTTCCCCCTCATGTTGTTTTCCCAGGGGATCCTGCCCATGAGTTCCCTGAGGGAGGCAATGTCTGCTTTTCTGAAGTCCAGGGTCTGTATTCTGCTGCTCTCCTTTCTTCCTTGTGTCAGGATCCTGAACTTGACCATCTCATGGTCACTGCCTCCCAGGTTCCCATCCACTTTTGCTTCCCCTGCTAACTCTTCTCTGTTTGTGAGCAGCAGGTCAAGAAGAGCTCTGCCCCTAGTTGGTTCCTCCAGCACTTGGACCAGGGAATTGTCCCCTACACTTTCCAAAAACTTCCTGGATTGTCTGTGCACCGCTGTATTGCTCTCCCAGCAGATGTCAGGGTGATTGAAGTCTCCCATGAGAACCAGGGCCTGTGATCTAGTAACTTCTGCTAGTTGCCAGAAGAAAGTCTTGTCCACCTCATCCCCCTGGTCTGGTGGTCTATAGCAGACTCCCACCACGACATCACCCTTGTTGCTCACACTTCTAAACTTAATCCAGAGACTCTCAGGTTTTTCTGCAGTTTCATACTGGAGCTCTGAGCAGTCATACTGCTCTCTTACATACAATGCAACTCCCCCACCCTTTCTGCCCTGCCTGTCCTTCCTGAACAGTTTATATCCACCCATGACAGTACTGCAGTCATGTGAGTTATCCCACCAAGTCTCTGTTGTTCCAATCACGTCATAGTCCCTTGACTGTGCCAAGACTTCCAGTTCTCCCTGCTTGTTTCCCATGCTTCTTGCATTTGTGTATAGGCACTTAAGATAACTCGCTGATTGTCCCGCTTTCTTGGTCTGAGGCAGGAGTCCTCCCCTCTTGCACTCTCCTGCTTGTGCTTCCTCCCGGTATCCCATTTCCCCACTTACCTCAGGGCTTTGGTCTCCTTCCCCCGGTGAACCTAGTTTAAAGCCCTCCTCGCTAGGTTAGCCAGCCTGCTTGCAAAGATGTTCTTTCCTCTTTTCGTTAGGTGGAGCCTGTCTCTGCCTAGTACTCCTCCTTCTTGGAACACCATCCCATGGTCAAAGAATCCAAAGCCTTCTCTCCGACACCACCTGCGTAGCCATTTGTTGACTTCCACAATTTGACGATCCCTACCCAGGCGTTTTCCCTGCACAGGGAGGATGGACGAGAACACCACTTGCGCCTCAAACTCCTTTATCCTTCTTCCCAGAGCCACGTAGTCTGCAGTGATCCGCTAAAGGTCATTCTTGGCAGTATCATTGGTGCCCACGTGGAGAAGCAGGAAGCATCGTGAATCCTGGCAAGCAGCAGACCTCTCGGTTTTCTCGGTCGGGGCGGCAGATAGATGACTCAGTCCCCCTGAGGAGGGAGTCCCCGACCACCACCACCCTCCTCCTTCTCTTGGGAGCGATGGTTGTGGAACCCCCATCCCTAGGACAGTGCATCTCGTGCTTTCCAATTGGTGGAGTCTCCTTCTGCTCCCTTCTCTCAGATGTACCATCTAGTCCACTCTCTGCATTAGTACCTGTGGAGAGAGCATGAAAATGGTTGCTTATCTGTATCTCCATTGCTGGTACATGGACGTTCCTCTTTCTTCTGGAGGTCACGTGTTGCCAAATTTCTTCACCGTCCCTCTCTGTCCTCTGCACAGCCTGCTCCGATTCTTCAGGATGTTGTGCCCGTAAAAGCATATCCTGACATCTGTCCAGGAAATCTTCATTTTCATGTATGCAACAGAGGGTCGATGCATGTTGCTCCAGACCTCGAACCTTCTCTTCCAATATGGAGACCAGCTTGCACTTTGTACAGACAAAGTTGCTTCTGTCCTGTGGAAGAAAAACAAACATGGCACAACCTGTGCAGGTTACAACAGCTGAATGCTCACCTTCCATAATTTCTTGCTTCTAAGCGCTTCCTCAGCTGTTGCAGCTACTCACAGAAGCCTGCGAGATGAAAGCCTCAGTGGGCTCTCCCGAGGCAAACTCCCTCTGTTAGCCTCTGCTGTTCGCCGCTCAGCTGGTTCGCTGCTGACTGCCCTTTTATAGCAGTCAGGCCCACTCAAGGCCCACCTGGAACAAAGCTCTCCCATAATAAGCAAGGAGAAGAAGTTGGTACCAATATCCCTGGCTGATAAGCTCGGAGGGGTGGGGGGAGCAATAAGCAGGATAAAGCTGGCACAGATTCTTCCCTTCCCCCTGCATCTTTCAACTGATGAACTTGGGAGAGAGAAATTGAGATTTATACCCAGCCAGGGTGACAAGGCACATGGGATTCTGCATATGAAAGGGGCATCAGTCCCTGCTTCTCCTACTCTCTGTTGAAACAAAGGAAAGGGTAGCTCAAGATTGTGTAGTTGAAGTTGTCCTGTACAGAGTCTCAGGGATTAGGCTGGGAGCCCAGAATTTGTAGCTTTGCTGCTTTTTGCTGCAGGTTTGAGATTTTTTATTTTCCTTCTTCCTCAGTGTGGTTGCAATTAACTGCCCTTATGTGCTGGGTTACATGTTTTGTATTAAATAAAATGAGAGAGGTTGGGGTGAGGCAGGGAAAGTACTAACCTTAGTGATGTAGGGTCTGTAACACAGAGCTCAGACTCAATAATACTGTACTGCTAAAAGACTATTAATCTAGTTATGAAATTTGCCTTATTCTGATATACTCAATTGTATTTGGAATGTTCAAAATGTTACCTTCCAATACTGCGATTTGGACAAATTAATATTATAATTGGGTTTGTAACTCCTGCATTGCCTGACACTTTTGTGTCTAAATATATGGGGTTTGCCTTGATCAGTGGTGACAATCTCTCACTTACACCCATACCTCAACTGTGCACTGTGATAGCTGGCCACCGGATTGCTCCCTTTCTTCCCCAAGGTGGCAGCCTGTTCAGTGCTGTGCATGTATAGCAACGATTCTCAAACTTAGGGTCATGGAACTGCTATCGTTTTCTACAGAATCTGAGCCTTAAATGTAAAAACTATTTCCATTTGTTATGGTTTTGAAGGATCTTCTGAATACAAATTGCTCCAGTTATTTGGTTTATTGAATCTATCTTATAGGGGAAAGTTGTACTTTCTTATGGAAAATGTTATGAAGAAATTTTGCTTGGTGTATTTTTAAATATGAAATGATTGACTGTAAAAACTGATTTCAGTCATACATAACATAACTAGAGGGTCATAGAATTTGTTGCTTCTGTATGTCAAGCTCATAACATGCACCTCCAGCTCATTGTATCCCTCTTTCTCCCCCACGAGTTCCCTGAATGCCACCCTCGCATCCCCCTCTATTTTAGTTTCTGCAACCCACCCTCGAACTGGGGGTTCTGTGTGTGTCCCCCTGCCTCTGTGGCTCTGGGTGCCCTCCCCTCTCCACCATATGCGAAGGAACTTGAAAAAAGCAAACTGCTCACTCTTGCTGAAACCGAACAAAAGGTTCTGGGATGTGGCATTATAGAAGAAGTGGTTGGTTTGGGGGGTCATCAGTGGATAAAAATTAAGAATCCCTATTAAGTAGTATAGTAAAGAGCTTTGATGTGGTGTGTATTGGAAGGAACTATAGAACTTTTGCTTGTCTGTTATACAGTTTGTAGGGAAAGTCTTTTATATTTGTGCTTTCATGTAGAAATAGGGTAAAAATGATGTGACGCATGTAGCTCTCCTCAAAACGAGAATTCATTTTAGATTGGTAGATGAAGGTTTTCAGGATGTAGTCCTTGACTGCAATCTTGTAGGCTGTTTGAAGCATTAATCTGAGATCTGTGTTAATGCTTGTATGGATTATAGGATTACTTCTTGAGGAGGTATGGGTAGAGGTAGAACATAGTAATGGCTCAATATACATATATTTTTATCATTGTTCACCTAGAAAACACATTTGACTCATAGAATATCAGGGTTGGAAGGGACTTCAGGAGGTCATCTAGTCTAACCCCCTGCTCAAAGCAGGATCAATTCCCAACTAAATCATCCCAGCTAGGGCTTTGTCAAGCCTGACCTTAAAAACCTCTAAGGAAGGAGATTCCACCACCTCCCTAGGTAACCCATTCCAGTGCTTCACCACTCTGAGTGAAAAAGTTTTTTTCCTAATATCCAAGCTAAACCTCCCCCTCTGCAACTTGAGACCATTACTCCTTGTTCTGTCATCTTCTACCACTGAGAACAGTCTAGATCCATCCTCTTTGGAACCCCCTTTCAGGTAGTTGAAAGCAGCTATCAAATCCCCCCTCATTCTTCTCTTCTGCAGACTAAACAATCCCAGTTCCCTCAGCCTCTCCTCATAAGTCATGTGCTCCAGCCCCCTAATCATTTTTGTTGCCCTCCGCTGGACTCTCTCCAATTTGTCCACATCCTTCTTGTAGTATGGGGCCCAAAACTGGACACAGTACTCCAGATGAGGCCTCACCAATGTCGAATAGAGGGGAATGATCACATCCCTCGATCTGCTGGCAATGCCCCTCTTATACAACCCAAAATGCTGTTAGCCTTCATGGCAACAAGGGCACACTGTTGACTCATATCCAGCTTCTCGTCCACTGTAACCCCTAGGTCCTTTTCTGCAGAACTGCTTCCTAGCCATTCGGTCCCTAGTCTGTAACAGTGCATGGGATTCTTCCTTCCTAAGTGCAGAACTCTGCACTTGTCCTCGTTGAACCTCATCAGGTTTCTTTTGGCCCAGTCTTCTAATTTGTCTAAGTCCCTCCTGTATCCTATCCCTACCCTCCAGCGTATCTACCACTCCTCCAAATTTAGTGTCATCTGCAAACTTGCTGCGAGTGCAGTCCACGTCATCCTCCAGATCATTCATGAAGATATTGAACAAAACCGGCCCCAGGACCAACCCTTGGGGCACTCTGCTTGAAACCGGCTCCCAACTAGACATGGAGCCGTTGATCGCTACCCGTTGAGCCCGACAATCTAGCCAACTTTCTATCCACCTTATAGTCCAATCATCCAGTCCATACTTCTTCAACTTGCTGGCAAGAATACTGTGGGAGATCATATCAAAAGCTTTGCTAAAGACAAGGAATAACACATCCACTGCTTTCCCCTCATCCACAGAGCCAGTTATCTCCTCATAGAAGGCAATTAGGTTAGTCAGGCGTGACTTGCCCTTGGTGAATCCATGCTGACTGTTCCTGATCACTTTCCTCTCCTCTAAGTGCTTCAGAATTGATTCCTTGAGGACCTTGAGTATCCCTTGGGAAATAAATGCCCAGAATGAAATATAAAAAACAAACAAACTAAATAGCTCATCCTTGGAAGAATGTGTGCAGACTTTGAAGCTAGATAAATGTGGCGTGACACGAGGAATTGGTGGATTTTAGTAATTGTGGGTTGACTTTGGGAATTGGGTGCCAGAAATTGCCAGCTACTAACACAGACAGAGCGGGAAGGGTATGACGATGCAATTACTTGTGTGCAAAAGTGTGTGGTAAGAGGTGTGGTGAGACCAGTCTCTTTACAGTACCCACAACAGGCCCCATACTGGGGTCCAGGTGTGGGGTTTGTCGGGGTGAGGGTTTGATGGGCCTGCCTAATAGGGGAGCCCCAGCTGCTGCTGCCAGGATCCCTCCCCCATCCGCTTCTCTTCCCTATCCTATCCCTTTCTTCACTGTGTCTTCCTCTCCCTGCTATCCTCTGCTCCTATCTCCCTCCCCTCACTCCTACATCCCATTTCCCCCATCCAATCCTGTCCCTCTTTCTTCCCCACTGCCTCTCCTCCCCTTCCCCCCACCACCATCCTTGCCATGACCCACCAGTGGCACTCACCGTTGTATGGAAAACAGGATGGCTCCCAGCACACATAGAAGAGGGGTATGACTGGCACTAGGACCCAGGAGACGGAGTCAGCTAGCAGGAGGGGCACTCTCCATCATCCAGGCAGCTCTGCACTTGCAGAAATGGGCAGTGGCATGTGACTCCACACAGCCCTCCTATGCCATGCGTCTGTTTGGGGGGGGCAATACCTACTATGCTCATGGGAGCCCCCCCCCCCGGTGACTTACCTCTCTTCTGGCTGCTCCAGGCACCGAATACCACACACCTGTGCTGCTGCGACTTCCTTTTTGCTTCCCCATCCTTATCTGCGGAGGATATGAATTCTGTATGCTCAGTGGTGCAGAATTCCTCCAGAGTAATATAGGTTTGTCAAGCTCTGATCTCTTTTTAGGGGTATCCACTTGATATAGTCAGGCTTATTTGGGTGCATTTGATGGTCAGTTCTTAGATAGAATTGATTCTCCTTATGCTCTAGCTAGAACAGCTGGCATTACCATATAATTTGGGTTTTGACCTCCTTTTGGTCTTTTTCTAGGTTATGGCAACTGGAACTCTGGGACAAACAGAGGCAAGTATAGTAAAATCTTAATACATTATCATGAAAAAATTCATTAAATGACAATCAGTCAGAAAAATGATTATAAAATTGAAGGTTTTCACAGCTCAAATCTGTTTCCCCATGTCAAATAATATCCTCTTAGGTCACACACAACTCTATTTCTGTCAGCATTGCAGAGCCCATATAACTGACAGTCAAGTGTGATGAAGTGGGAATGTTCTTAATGTGTCCTTTGAATACTGGGTGGCGAGTATTGACCTGGGAAGGTTGCAGAGGAGTTTTACTGGGACTGTCTGCATTGGAGATGGGATTCTTTCCTTGTGGGAGGGTACCTGAGCACGTAACCTGAGAACCCAGGAAGGGGGTTGGAGGCCAGGTGACACCTCTGCCCGGGAAACTGGACAAAGGGTGGGGGAGGAGCCGAGGGTAGACTGAGTGAGACAGCTGGAGGGAGGTTCAGTTTGTTTCTGGCTGGGAAAATGCAGGGGAGCCCAGATGGGGCTCTGGCCTCCCTGCCCCCCATCAAGATGGACCTAATTGAGGGGGTCCTGTTGTCTGTACCTGCAAGACCTGTCTTGGTCTGTGTTCCTGTTGTCTAAATAAACCTTCTGTTTTACTGGCTGGCTGAGAGTCAGCCAGTCAATTGAGTCAGTGAATTGTAGGAAGCCGGGGGTGCAGGGCCTTGTCTCCCCCACACTCCGTGACAGCTGGTGGAAGTGGTGGGATCTACTGCACCCCGTGGATGGCGCTTCATGCAGTGACGGGGGCGCAGTAAAACGAAGGGGGATTGATGGGGACTGGGTGTGCTGAAGAGTCGGAGAGAGACGGTTTCAGGGGGCGATTAACCCCTGGGATTGTGACCAGAGAGAAGGACTCTTGCAGTAACAGGGTTCCCCTGGGGACTGCAGCGAGCAGTCCCAGGGGTGGAGGAATCTGCAGCTCGACCCTGGCAAAGAGGTGGTGACCTCAAGAAGGGGTGGCACACTAGGGGTTCTTCCTGGAAACTGTGGAAAGCTGAGAGCACAGACTTGTGAGTGGCTAGCAGGAAGATGTATGCTAAACGCCTTAAGAGCGACCTGGTGGAGCTGTGCAGGCAGAGGGGGCTGCGCATTGGGAGGTCCACCAAAGAACAGCTGATTACCCAGCTGGAGGAGAAGGATCGCTTGGATGAACCAATCCCTGTCCCTGAGGGAAGCCGCCCAGTGGACACAGCGTGGGCCCTGGGGCCTGACCTGGCTGGGAGAGGTCAGATTGCTGCCGAGGACATCCCAAGACCCTTCCTACCTATGCCTAAGGGTTGGGGGAAGCCCAGCAAATACCGAGGGCACCCTGACTCCAGTGGCCAGCAGGGGATCGTCCCGGTGGAGCTCCCCATCCCTGGAGCTGAGGCGGCTGGAATATGAGAGGCAGATGAGACTGAAAGAGCTCGAGTTGAGGCAGCAGGAACTGAAGCAGGAGTGGGAAGAACGGGGAAAAACAGGCAGCATGAAGAGAGACAGAGGCAGCATGAGCTGGAGCTGGCCAGGCTGAGGAGCAGGGGGCCCCCAGCTGTGGTGCGGGGGGGGACCCAAGACTGCAAGAAGCTTTGATAAGTGCTTCCTGGCCCAGCGGAAGGAGGGGGAGGACATGGATAGCTTCCTGACAGCCTTTGAGAATGCCTACGAGATGCACAGGGTTGACCCTGCAGACAGGCTCCAGTTTCTCACCCCTTTACTGGACTCCACAGCCATGGAGGTGTACAGCCAAATGAAAGGTGCGGAGGCAGGGGACTACGAAATAGTCAAAAAGGCCCTGCTCCGCCAGTCTGAGCTGACTCCCGAGATGTACCAGAAGAGGTTCCAGAGTCAGCGTAAAACTCCTGCGGTCACATACCTACAACTGGTCAACCGGATGCAGGGATATGCCCGCAGGTGGACAGCTGGTGCCCAAACTAAGGAGGACCTGCTTGACCTAATCGTACTGGAGCAACTGTATGAACAGTGCCCATCTGACCTGAGACTGTGGTTGGTGGAAAAAAGCCAGAGAACCTGCAGTATGCAGGGCAGCTGGCTGATGAGTTTGTGAACAGTCGGGCAGGGGATAGCAGGGAGGAGTCCCAAAAGAACAGGCCTGCCACAATGCAGAGAGTGACCGACCCTGGGACCTCCCATAGGGGAAACATGGAGACCCCCTCCCAAGGGGAACATCCGGCATCAGGGCCAACCGACCGGCTCGAGGGGACCAACAGGACATGGGCTGCTGTTACTGTGGCCAGAGGCGCCACATACGGACCCAGTGCTCCAAGGTCAGGGATAGACTGAGCAGACCAAACCCACACAGGGTTAACTGGGTAGAGACCCAGACGGACGAGGGGCAGGCTTCCCAAGCAAGGGGGGCTGGCAGCTTATCAACTGCTCAGGAGAGAGAAGGGCCCCAGGCCAGCTCCTCTGGAGGGCTGGATGCCCCAAACTCAAGGTTCTCCATTTACAGCATGGGCATGGGGTGGTCCCTGCGGAGCGAGTGCCTTGTTTCCCCTGGAGGTGGATGGGAGGAAGGTCCAATGGATACTGGGAAACGGGCGCTGAGGTGACGGCCCAGCCTGAGGTGGTAGCTCCAGATCGGGTGATGCCCAACAACTATCTGACCCTGATGGGGGTGAGCGGGACCCCATTCAAGGTGCCTGTGGTGAGGGTACACCTGAAATGGGCCAAGGAGGGCCCCAAGGAAGTGGAGGTGCACCCCCATTTGCCCACTGTGCTGTTAATTGGGGGGGGGACCTGGAGGACTGGCCAAGCAACCCTCAGGGTGCCCTGGTCGTGACCTGTAGCCAGAGCTGGCGAGGGGCACTGCACCCTGACCGCGGGGAGGATACCTTGACTGAGGTGCATGGCTCTAACCCGGTGGTGAGGGAGTGCCCAGGGAAACGGCTCAGGGAGGCTGCGTCTTGAGACCCAGCTGGTGAGAGGAAGCAGGTACCCACCCCTGTCCCAGCTGCTGAGTTCCAGGCTGAATTGCAGAAAGATCCCTCCTCGCGGAAGATAAGGGATCTGGCTGACCTCGGTGCAGTACAGACCATGGGGAGAGGTGGCTGGAAAAGGTTCCTGTGGGAGAAGGGATTCCTGTACTGAGAATAGGCTTCCCCAGGGGAAATGGAGTCATGGGGGGATCGGAGGCAGCTGCTGTTCCCCCGGAAGTATCGCCACCAGCTGCTATACCTGGCCCATGACATCCCCCTCTCAGGGCACCAGGGAATCTGGCATACCCGGCAGAGGCTGCTACAGCACTTTTACTGGTCTGGGGTCTTTATTACTGTCCCACAGTATTGCTGATCTTATCACCCCTGTCAGAAGGTGAGGAAGGCCCGGGACAAGGGGAAAATGGCTTTAGGACCCTTGCCCATCATAGAGGAGCCTTTCCAGAGGGTGGCCAAGGTCAAAAGGGGGGCTCTTAACCAAGAGGGCCCAAATCACAACCCTCCAGACTGGAACGCTGGGAGAAGACCCAATCCCAGGTTGAACCCCAGGGTTATTGGGGTGGCAAAAGGACCTGGGCTGCATAAGCCTTCCCACATGCGGACTACAAGTGAAATCGAGCACACCCGACCTAAAGGGGGCTGTGAAACTGGAAGGGCCTGGTGTAATTCTCACCAAGGAATGGGAGGGATGTTGGGGCATCCATGGTGGGTTCGAACTTCCCCAGGTCACTGGCTGAAGTGACCCTGCTCAGTTCGGTCTCGAAGGGGGGAAAGATGTGATGAAGTGGGAGTGTTCTTAATGTGTTGTTTGAATACTGGGTGGGGAGTATTGACCTGGGAAGGTTGCAGGGGAGTTTTGCTGGGACTGTCTGCATTGGGGATGGGAGTCTTTCCTTGAGGAAGGATACCTGAACACTAACCTGAGAACCCAGGAAGGGGGTTGGAGGCCAGGTGACACCTCTGCCCGGGAAACTGGATAAAGGGTGGGGGAGGAGCCAAGGGTAGACTGAGTGAGACGGCTGGAGGGAGGTTCAGTTTGTATCTGGCTGGGAAAATGCAGGGGAGCCCAGATGGGGCTCTGGCCTCCCAACGGGGCTCTGGCCTCCCTTTCTCCGCCTCTCTTCCCCCCCCCCACCCCCTCCAGTGGACCTAATTGAGAGGGTCCTGTTGTCTGTACCTGCAAGACCTGTCTTGGACTGTGTTCCTGTTGTCTAAATAAACCTGTTTTGCTGGCTGGCTGAGAGTCATGGTGAATTTCAGGAAGCTGGGGGTGCAGGGCCTTGTCTCCCCCACACTCTTTGACAACTCAGGTCTTTACTATTCTGCCTTGTGCATCAACAAAACCAGATATTTCTGTTCCCAGAAGTCAGCAGTTTGTATCCACTATCTGTTTTCCTTCAGTCTTTCTGTCTGATATCACTCTTCTGTGAAATGGCACTGAACATTCAAGTGCTGTCATAGCATGCTAGAAGACTGAATTTCTAGTTCTTGTGCCAGAAAGACACGAAAAATGGCAGTGCGTCTGTATTTAGACCTAAACTTGAAACAGGCCTGCCTTTGTAAATACTTGTCTTTTTCACTGTGCTCAGACTAGTGTGTGATGCCCAGCTGTATGGTAGAATCTCACTAATCTGCACACTTTAATTAGCACAAGGAAGCCTCTCTCCATTCCTCAAAGACTGACTAGCAGAGCAGCATAGTATGTTTTTTATATCACCAACTGGTAGTTTAAACTGTAATCAGTGTTGTACCAAGGATTTTATGACCTTTTCACTATCTTCAGAGCTAGCTGGAAAACTTATTTTTGTAAAAACCAGAAAATATTATTTTTCCCATTTTTCAATCAACTACACCTCTACCCTGATATAACGCAACCTGATATAACACGGGTTCACATACAATACGGTAAAGCTCTGACACACTGCTCTGAGCAGCATGTTAAGGGTGCTGGGCTAGGCCGGGGCCGAGGGGTTGGATAAAGGGCAGAGGGTCTCGGGGTGGTCAGGGGTGCCCCCACCCCCGCAGGGTCTAGAAGGCAGGAGCTGTGGGGGGGGCAACTTTGGGGGCCCCGCAGTCCCAGAGTGGCCTGAGGGATTAGCTGGGGGCTGGGAGCAGCCTGCTCCACTTCCCTCACCCCAGCCCCAGCTGTGTCGCTTGGGGGAAAGGATCCCCCCACACACACACACTCACCGGCAGCAGCAGAAGTGGAGCAGGCTGGCCCCAGGACAAAGGAAAGCGGAGCAGTCTGGATCCGTGTCGCTCCGCTTCCCGCTGCAGGTGAGTACGGGGGGCATTCTTTCCCCAACCTCCCCACACTCACCGGTGGCGGGAAGCGGGAGCGCTGCAGCTGGGAGGTGGCGGAGCAGAGTGGAGTGGGCTGGGGCCACGTTGCTTTGCTTCCCACCGCTGCCGGTGAGTGCCTGTCAAGGAATGAGAAATATCCAGACAAGCCTATTTCTGCTCTTCTGGCATCTAGAAGCGTCAGCCACCAGCACTGACTCAAAACTAGGACAAATTCCAGGAGCTGGCACAACGAGCCGAAGTGTGTCAAACTAAGGCCCCGGTAGGAAGCAGGATGGGCCAATGATTCAGGCATGAGCTAAGGACTTGGGAGACCTGGGTTCAATTCCCTGCTCTGCCATGAGTTTCCTGTGTGTCCTCAGACAAGTCACATCTCTCTGAGCCTCAGTTTCCCTATCTGTACAAAGGGGATAATAGCTCTACCTTGCCTTTCAGGGGTGAGGGGACTATACGAACCTTAAAGAGTGTGAGGTGCATTTCTAACTTAGAGATAACAACTTTAGCTGACTCACTCTCCCATGGTAATAGTACCTTTAGGTTAAACATGATTTCCATCTTTCTAGAAAAGAGTAGAAAAGAGTTCTTTTTAAACAAAAAGTTAACTTTAATAGAAGCAATGGCATCTGGTAGTTGGGAAATAAAAGAATTAAAACAAATCAATCTTTGTAGACCACTTTCTTAACAAAAACAAAGTCCATATCTGACATGTTAGGAAAAGGATTTGGACTGACAAATTACCCCAGAGGAACAGGGTTTGATCTGGGAAAGAGCAGCAACTGTAGCATGATACAAGAAAATGTCTTTAAGGTACTGCTTCAATGGTACTTCACATCGGTCAGATTAAAAATAGAAATTGAATGGGGATAAGTGTTGGAAAAATGATGATGAAAGAGGAGATTGTATATATGTACGGTGGAGCACTGGGATAGAATTTGTAATAAATATCCAACAATTTGTGAAGTTTGGTTATGAAGGATCCTATGATAATCCTTCTAGCAAAAATGGTCACACAAACAGAATGCAGAATTAATTTCTCATCTGCTAGTAGCTGCTAAGCTACTGCTAGCTTCCTATCAGGAAAATAAATAGTCCAACTCGAGAGGACTGGTCCAAAAAATGTGGCGGGTCATGGAAAAATTAATGCACCAATGTATACTCAGCAAAACAAAGGACACTTGGCGTATTGAATAAATAGTAACCAAATATCTAAGTACATTCTCCTGCAAAATACCAGTGCACCTGTCCAATTTTTTTGAATATTACTATTTGATAGACAGGCCTGGCTTGTTCAATATGTGCAATCAGAGATTTCACTCTCTGTGATAAAATCACAGAACCCGCGTGTTGTGGGTATTGTAAAGAGACTCGCTCTGTCAGTGGTAGCACCTTGTGAAATAGAGAGAGCTGATTTATTGTATGACTAGGTTGCTCTAAAGAAGAGCTCACTGTTGTAATGACTGTTTTGTCTCCAACGTTTACATGGCAGAGATTTGTAAACCTGTTAAACCTTCCTAAATAAATAGTTAGAGAAGATTGTGAGGGTCCGAGGAGGGAACATCTATCCCTACTGTGGTGCTGCCATCAAAGGGCCTGGGAGAAGCTCTGTTCAGCACCTTGGAGTCTACAGGCAGAAGGTAAATTTCTTTCTACCAAGACACTTGTCAGGGTTCCCTCCCCACTATGAACTCGGGGGGTACAGATGTGGGGACCCGCATGAAAAACCCCTTAAGTTTATTTCTACCAGCGTAGGTTTAAAACTTCCCCAAGGCACAAATTCCTTCCTTGCCCTTGGTATCGCTGCCACCACCAAGTGATTTAAACCAACATTCAGGGAGGGCCACTTGGAGCCCTACCTCCCTCAAAATATCCTCCCAAGCTCCTACACCCCCTTTCCTGGGGAGGCTTGAGAATAATATCCTAACCAATTGGTTACAAAGTGAGCACAGATCAACCCCCATGGGTCTTTAGGACACTTAAGAACCTGATTGTTTTTCAAAGAAGTTTATTTAATTTATATATTTAAAAAAAAAGGATAAAATAATCATCTCTATAAAATCAGGATAGAAGATAACTTACAGGATAATCAGATTCAAAACAGAGGATAAAATAATCATCTCTATAAAATCAGGATAGAAGATAACTTACAGGATAATCAGATTCAAAACAGAGGATTTCCCCTCTAGGCAAAACTTTAAAGTTACAAAAACAGAGATAAACCTACCTCTTAGCACAGGGAAAATTCACAAGCTAAAACAAAAGATAATCTAATGCATTTCCTTGCTATTACTTACTATTTCTGTAATATTGGATGCTTAGTTCAGATATGGCTTAGGGAGATGTATTTTCCCTGCCCTGGTTCCTCGGTGACCCGGAGAGAACAAAGGAACACAAAACAAAAAACTTTCAAATCTGTGGGGGAAGGAACTTCTCTCCTTATTGGTCCGTCTTAGTGAGGTGCCAGCCGGGTTATCTGAGTTTCTTACCTCCTTACCCTGTAAAGGGATAATCCCCCCTTTACCTGTAAAGGGTTATTTTATGCTACCCTTAGCTGTATGTTTATGACAACACTAATGAAGCCACCCTGAGGAAGTGCTTAATCTACCTCCCCTTCCCCCTCCACACATGCATGGGGCTAATCCCTGAGGTCACTGAGCAAACTATCCTTCTGGGAATTGTCACTTACAGGGTCTCTCCTTGGCCAGGAGACTCGCAGCACTTGGAATCCTGTCCCTGGAAGCACAGCACTGTTCCTCACGTGCAGAAAAGGAAATTGGAACGAATGTGGATTTGTCCCTATTCCACAGCCAGCAGGGAAGAGTGCACCAAAGGGTAGAGCACAAGTTAGAGGTGCAGGGATCCCAAACTCACAAGACTCAACGCTCCTCTTGTCAACCCATGCCACGTACCTGCAGAAATCAAGAAAGCTTCCAACGCCTCCATCTCCAGACAGGAGTGCACCACCTTTCCTGGTAAGTGCCCAGAACACATCCCTCAGGTAAGGAGGAAAGTGCAGATCCTGGATCTAGAACCAGGCAGAAAAATATCACAGACTAATACAAAGCCCTTATATCTGAGTGAGTCCCTAAGTCACCAGTCTCCCTGATGATGTAGAAGAGCTTGGGGGTGGGGATCTGCCACTCAGTGGATTTCCTGGGGGAGAGGTGTCTGGGATCCACCACTTAGTGGATCTTTCTCTAGGAGGCCAGAAGAATCTCTGTGAAGCGCTGCTCTCAGACTGTTTCCAATTGAAAGACCATGGAAACCTGGCCAGTAAACACCTGTCAGGGATGCTGTCTGTCTATCTGGTCCTGCCTCAGCACAGGGGGCTGGACATGGTGAATTCTCAAAGTCCTTTCAGCCTGACATTGTTCTTGATCCTGAATTATAGCAGTCTTCAGGACAAGGAAGGTCCTAGACTCCTCAGGACAATGAGGCCATTCAGATAATATCTGTTATATAATAAACCACAGGACTTTCCCGTGGCTTTAGTTTATATTGTATTATTAAAAGCTATAGTGCATTGTCCTCATCTTTGGCTGGGAGGGAGCATGGGCCATAATAGCAGGGATAAGGAAGAGACAAGAGAAAACAGAGAGGGCAAATCAATATCTTAGATATATGTATACTAATGCGAGAAGTATGGGGAATAAGCTGGAAGAACTTGAAATGCTAGTTAATAAACACAGCTGTGACATAGCTGGCATCATAGAGACTTGGTGGGATAATACGTACGAGTGGAAGGGTAGAGCCTGCTCTGGAAGGACAGGCAGGGAAAAAAGGCAGGAGATGTTGCCTTATATATTTAAAATGTATAGACTTGGACTGAGGTTGTGATGGAAATAGGAGACAGACCTGTTGAAAGTCTCTGGGTAAGGATAAAGGGTTAAAAAAACAAGGATGATGTCATGGTAGGGGTCTACTACAGACCACCTAACCAGGAAGAAGAGGTGGATGAGGCTTTTTTAAACAACTAACAAAATCATCCAAAGCACAGGACTTGGTAGTTTTGGGAGACTTCAACTACCCAGACATCTCTTGAGGGGAGGAAAAAACACAGCAGGGCACAGATTATCCAACAAGTTCTTGGAATGTATTGGAGACAATTTTTTATTTCAGAAGGTGGAGAAACCTATCAGGAGAGAGGCTGTTCTAGATTTGATTTTGACCCATAGAGAGGAACTGGTTGAGAATTTGTAAGTGGAAGGTAGCTTGGGTGAAAGTGATCATGAAATGGCAGAGTTCGTGATTCTAAGGAATGGTAGGAGGGAAAACAGCACAATAAAGATAATGGATTTCAAGAAGGCAGACTTCAGCAAACTCAGGGAATTGATAGGTAAGATCCCATGGGAAGCAAGTCTAAGGGGAAAAACAGTTCAAGAGAGTTGGCAGATTTTCAGAGAGACGTTATTAAGGGCACAAGAGCAAACTATCCCACTGTGTAGGAAAGATGGGAAGTATGGCAAGAGACCACCCCTGCTTAACCAGGAGATCTTCAATGACCTGAAACACACGAGTCCTACAAAAAAGTGGAAACTAGATCAAATTACAAACGATGAATATAAACAAATAATGCAAGTACGTAGGTCAAGGCACAACATGAGATTCAACTAGCTAATAACAAGTAAAGGGTAACAAGAAAACATTCTACAAATACATTAAAAGCAAGAGGAAGATCAGGGACAGGGTAGGCCCATTGCTCAATGAGGTAGTGGTGGGGAGAGACAATAACTGAACATGTGGAAATGGCAGAAGTGCTAAATGACTTTTTTTTTTTTTTTCAGTTTTCAGCAGGAAGGTTGGTGGTGATTGGACATCTAACATAGGGAATGCTAGTGAAAATGAGGTAGGATCACAGGCTAAATTAGGGAAAGAACAAGTTTAAAATTACTTAATCAAGTTAAGATGTCTTCAGGTCACCAGGGCCTGATGAAATACATCCTAGAATACTCAAGGAACTGACTGCAGAGAGATCTGAGCCACTAGCAATTATCTTCGAAAAGTCATGGAAGAGGGGTGAGATTTCAGAGGACTGGAAAAGGGCAAATCTAGTCCCAATCTATAAAAAGGGAAATAGGGACAACCTGGGGCATTACAGACCAGTCAGCTCAACTTCAGTACAGTAACTCCTCATTTAACGTCGTCCCGCTTAACGTTGTTTCAATGTTACGTCCTGCTCAATTAGGGAACATGCTCGTTTAAAGTTGTGCAATGCTCCCTTATAACGTCGTTTGGCTGCCTGCTTATAAGATTCTGTGGAAGAGGAGCGACTGTACAAGAGAGCATTGAACAAGTTCCGCTTCTCCGCTCCTCCCCTTCCCTCCCAGAAAGTCCCAAGCGCCGCCAAACAGCTGTTTGGTGGCACTTAAGGCTTTGGGTGGGAGGGGGGAGGGATATGGCGTGCTCCGCAGAGGAGGTGGAGTGGGGGTTGGGAAGAGGTGGGCCTGGAGTGGAGCGGGGACAGGAAGAGGCGGGCATGGAGCATTCCCAGCAAAGTCTGAGCCTGTTCTTCTCCGGGGAAGCTGCTGCTGCAAAGGTGCTTCCTAGCGTCCTTGCCTGCAGCGGGCTGTGCCTGTGTGGGGTAAGCCAGGAGCACTTCCCAACTACAGTACAGTATATAATGCCTTTTGTCTGCCCCTAAAAAATTCCTTGGAACCTAACCCCCCGCATTTACATTACATTTTATGGGAAAATTGGATTCGTTTAACATCATTTCACTTAAAGTTGCATTTTTCAGGAACATAACTACAATGTTAAGTGAGGAGTTACTGTACCTGGAAAGATAATGGAGCAAATAAGCAATCATTTGCAAACACCTAGAAAATAATGTGGTAAGCAACAGTCAGTATGGGTTTGTCAAGAACAAATCATGTCAAGTCAATCTAATAGCTTTCTTTGACAGGTTAACAAGCCTTGTGATTAGAGGGGAAAGTGGTAGATGTGGTATATCTTGACTTCAGTAACGCTTCTGATACTGTCTCACATGACCTCATAAACAAACTAGGGAAATACAACCTAGATCAGTGATCCCCCAAACTTTTTACCTCATACTCCCTTCTTACCCCTGTCCACATCTTCCCCCCCCCCTCCACCTCCCACAGCTGGGGGTTGGGGCTGAGGCTGGAAGCAGGGCCACAAGCGGAGCCCTGGCTGAGGGCAGAACTGTGGCCGGGCCAGGAGCCAGGGGGTGAGGCCAGGACTGCAGCTGTGGGGGGAGCCAGGGCTATGGCTGGGGGGCAGGGCCAGGAGGAAAGCCACAGTTGTGGCTGGAGCAGAGCTGGGGGCAGAGCGAGGCTTGGTGGCGCTTCCTCCCTGTTCCTCCTTGGGGCTGTCCCTGGGCCCTGCCGCACCTCCACGAATGTTCCCCTTCCCTCCCCCCAGGGGCATGCCCCACATCTTGGGGACCACTGATCTAAAGGAAGATTACCTTAACCAGGCCACCCCATAGCAGCGGAGGGCAGAGCTGCAGTATAGGGGCACAGAATGATTGCTGCCCTTTATCATTAAAACCAAGTGCTATATGGAAGAGTTAGCAGGAAAGTTACACCAAGCACTAAGCCAGCTGCTGCCCCCAGCAGTGTCACCTGCAGCATGGTTCTTGTTTTGTTCCCTACACTGCAACAGAAGCCCAAACAAAATAAACATACCTGCATCATGCCCTGGAGCTTCCCACTAAAGCAACTTCCCAGCATCTTCAACTTCATGCACGACCCCTCTCCCTATCAATCCTGCTACCAATGGGTCTTGCGGGCCCACTAAAAAACTCAGAGGACTAAGGAGACCATCTCTGCCACCCAGCCTTCTTCGGGGCCCCCAGCCCCAACCAGTTATGATTATTTCCCCTACCACAACTCTGGGACTGATTCAAGGGGTAAAAGGTGATTTATGAATGGCACCCGACAAGTCAACCTCCCCATTACGCAACACTCCTCCCTCCCACAATCTGTTCTCTCCCTCTTCAAAGAACCATTCCAGCCCCAAAAATAGTTTTCCCCCAATTCTCTTTCCCTGTGGAAAACCAATTCCTGCCACCACACAATAGACTCCAAAAATCAGTTCCCACACTCCCACCCCCACAACAGAATAGCCTCTTCTTCCCAACAGCCAATGATCGCCATGATCAGTTCTGTCTCCCCCTCCCATAAGACTGTCTCAGTGACACCAGTTGTCACAAGTCTTGCAATATTTGGTGCTTTTCCCCCCAAAGCCCCAGCTTCTGGAGTCACAAGACTGAGTGAGAACAGCAACACCCTTTATTTAAAAAAAAAGATGAGGCCTCAAACTAGGTCAACCTAGAACTTAGGTCAACCTAGCTACATTGCCCAGGGCTATTGAGAAATTTTGCACTCTGTGGGACATAGGTTGATCTAACTAACAGCCACTGTAGACTCAGGTAGGTCGATGGAAGAATTCTGTCACTGACCTTGCTACTGGCTCTTAAGGGTGGTGATAGAGAAACACCTTTCATTGTTGTTGTGTCTACATTACAGCAGCAGGGGTGCAGTGCTTGTAGTATAGACACACCCTAAGTCTCCAGCTCTTCATGTTGAGGAGTCGTGCTTAAAAAATGTGACCCAAGTCTAACCTTAAAGGCTCAGAAAGCAGAGAAAATGAAGCCAAAAATGTATTACTTAATCATGATTTTTCAACGAGACACATGGTTTTTTGAGATCTGACTCATAATTTTTGAACATGTGGGGTTGTCAACACTGCAATCTCCCCTTTCCCCAAACTCAAATCTCTGGATACATCAATTCTGACCCCTGCTCCCTAGATCAGTGCTCCCACATTCAGTGTTGTCTCCCTCCCTCCCCCAAAACAAGAGCGTGTCAAGGTGGATGAGATAATATCTTTTATTAGATCAACTTCTGTAGTTGAAACGGACAAGCTTTGGAGCTTTCGCAGAGCTCTTGTTCAGATCTGGGAAAGGTGCTCAGGGCAGGTCTACAATGAAAACATATGTCATAAGAACAGCCATACCAGGTCAGACCAAAGGTCCATCTAGCCCAGTATCTGTCTACCGACAGTGGCCAATGCCAGGTGCCCCAGAGGGAGTGAACCTAACAGGCAATGATCAAATGATCTCTCTCCTACCATCCATCTCCATCCTCTGACGAACAGAGGCTAGGGACACCATTCTTTAGCTATCCTGGCTAATAGCCATTTATGGACTTAACCACCATGAATTTATCCAGTTCTCTTTTAAACACTGCCATAGTCCTAGCCTTCAGAAGCTCCTCAGGTAAGAAGTTCCACAAGTTGACTGTGCGCTGCGTGAAGAAGAACTTTATTTGTTTTAAACCTGCTGCCCATTAATTTCATTTAATTGGAGATATACCAATCTCCTAGAACTGGAAAAGCCTTCACTAGCAGGACCAATTTTTGCCCCAGATCCCTAAGTGGCCTCCTCAAGAATTGAACTCACAACCCTGGGTTTAGCAGGCCAATGCTCAAACCCCTGAGCTATCCCTCCCCTGAATTTGGTGACCCCTAGTTCTTGTATTATGGGAATAAGTAAATAACTTTTCCTTATCCACTTTCTCAACATCACTCATGATTTTATAAACCTCTATCAAATCCCCCCTTAGTCTCCTCTTTTCCAAGCTGAAGAGTCCTAGCCTCTTTAATCTTTCCTCATATGGGACCCTCTCCAAACCCCTAATCATTTTAGTTGCCCTTTTCTGAACCTTTTCTAGTGCTAGAATATCTTTTTTGAGGTGAGGAGACCACATCTGTACACAGCATTCAAGATGTGGGCGTACCATGGATTTATATAAGGGCAATAATATATTCTCCTTCTTATTCTCTATCCCCTTTTTAATGATTCCTAACATCTTGTTTGTTTTTTTGACCACCTCTGCACACTGCGTGGACATCTTCAGAGAACTATCCACGATGACTCCAAGATCTTTTTCCTGACTCGTTGTAGCTAAATTAGCCCCCATCATATTGTATGTATAGTTGGGGTTATTTTTTCCAATGTGCATTACTTTACATTTATCCACATTTCATTTGCCATTTTGTTGCCCAATCACTTAGTTTTGTGAGATCTTTTTGAAGTTCTTCACAGTCTGCTTTGGTCTTAACTATCTTGAGTAGTTTAGTATCATCTGCAAACTTTGCCACTTCACTGTTTACCCCTTTTTCCAGATCATTTATGAATAAATTGAATAGGATTGGACCCTTGGGGAACACCATTAGTTACCCCTCTCCATTCTGAGAATTTACCATTAATTCCTACCCTTTGTTCCCTGTCTTTTAACCAGTTCTCAATCCATGAAAGGACCTTCCCTTTTATCCCATGACAGCTTAATTTATGTAAGAGCCTTTGGTGGGGGACCTTGTCAAAGGCTTTCTGGAAATCTAAGTACACTATGTCCACTGGATTCCCTCCTTGTCCACATGTTTGTTGACCCCTTCAAAGACCTCTAATAGATTAGTAAGACACGATTTCCCTTTACAGAAACAATGTTGACTATTGCTCAACAGTTTGTTTTTCTATGTGTCTGACAATTTTATTCTTAACTATTGTTTCGACTAATTTGCCCGGTACCGACGTTAGACTTACCAGTCTGTAATTGCCGGGATCACCTCTAGAGCCCTTTTTAAATATTGGCGTTATATTACCTAACTTCTAGTCATTGGGTACCGAAGCCAATTTAAAGGACAGGTTACAAATCTTAGTTAATAGTTCCTCAACTTCACATTTGAGTTCTTTCAGAACTCTTGAGTGAATGCCATTGGGTCCCAGTGACTTGTTAATGTTGAATTTATCAATTAATTCCAAAACCTCCTCTAGTGACACTTCAATCTGTGACAGTTCCTCAGATTTGTCACCTACAAAAGCCAGCTCAGGTTTGGGAATCTCCCTAACATCCTCAGCCGTGAAGACTGAACCAAAGAATCCATTTAATTTCTCCGCAATTACTTTATCGTCTTTAAGCGCTCCTTTTGTATTTTGATCATCCAGGGGCCCCACTGGTTGTTTAGCAGGCTACCTGCTTCTGATGTACTTAAAAAACATTTTGTTATTACCTTTGGAGTTTTTGGCTAGCCGTTCTTCAAACTCCTCTTTGGCTTTTCTTATTACACTCTTGCACTTAAGTTGGCAGTGTTTATGCTCCTTTCTATTTGCCTCACTAGGATTTGACTTCCACTTTTTAAAGGAAGTCTTTTTATCTCTAACTGGTTCTTTTACATGGTTGTTAAGCCACGGTGGCTCTTTTTTAGTTCTTTTACTATGTTTCTTAATTTGGGGTATACATTGAAGTTGGGCCTCTATATTATGGTGTCTTTAAAAAGCGCCCATGCAGCTTGCAGGGATTTCGCTTTAGTCACTGTACCTTTTAACTTTTGTTTAACCCCCTCATTTTTGTATAGTTCCCCCTTTTGAAATTAAATGCCACAGTGTTGGGCCATTGAGATATTCTTCCCACCACAGGGATGTTAAATGTTGTTATATTATGGTCACTATTTGCAAGCGGTCCTGCTATAGTTACTTCTTGGACCAGCTCCTGTGCGCCACTCAGGATTAAATCTAGAGTTGCCTCTCCCCTTGTGGGTTCCCGTACCAGCTGCTCCATGAAGCAGTCATTTAAAGTATCGAGAAATTTTATCTGTGCATTTCATCCTGAAGTGAAATGTTCCCAGTCAATATGGTGATAATTGAAATCCCCCACTATTATTGGGTTCTTAATTTTGATAGTCTCTCTAATTTCCCTTAGCATTTCATCATCACTATTACTGTCCTGGCCAGGTGGTCGATAATAGATCCCTAATGTTATATTTTTATTAGAGCATGAAAATTCTATCCATAGAGATTCTATGGAACGTGTGGATTTGCTTAAGATTTCATTTGAATCTACATTTTCTTTCACATATAGTGCCACTCCTCCCCATGCATGACCTGTTCTGTCCTTCCGATATATTTTGTACCCCGGAATGATTGTGTCCCATTGATTGCTCTCAGTCCACCAGGTTTCTGTGATGCCTATTATATCTATATCCTCCTTTATCACAAGGCACTCTAGTTCACCCATCTTATTATTTAGACTTCTAGCATTTGTGTACAAGCACTTTAAAAACTTGTCCCTGTTTATTTGTCTGCCCTTTTCTGATGTGCCAGATTCTTTTTTATGTGACTGTTCATCATCTGATCTGGCCCTTACATTATCCTCTGCTCCTGACTATAACCTGGAGATTCTCTATCATCAGACTCTCCCCTAAGAGAAGTCTGTGTCCGATCCACATGTTCCTCTGCAGCAGTCGGCTTTCCCCCATCTCCTAGTTTAAAAACTGCTCTACAACCTTTTTAATGTTTAGTGCCAGCAGTCTGGTTCCACTTTGGTTTAGGTGGAGCCAATCTCTCCTGTATAGGCTCCCCCCATCCCAAAAGTTTCCCCAGTTCGTAATGAACGTAAACCCCTCCTCTCTACACCATTGTCTCATCCACGCATTGAGACTCTGAAACTCTGCCTGCCTACCTGGCCCTGGCATAGTTCTCGCTCTCTCAAGGGTGTGAAAAATCCACCCCCGAGAGATCTGTGCGCGGGTTTCCCTTGAGGATGAGGACTGAGAGGTCAGATACTTTGTGAAAAGTGCTCACCCGTGGGAGACAGGGTGTTTTTGTCTTTTATCATTTGTCTGTGGGAGTTCATTCGAGAGTGTAGTGTCTGTCTGGTTTCACCCACATAGCTGTTATTGGGGCAGTTAGCGCACAGCCCACCCTCATCTGCTTTGTCCCTAGCCACCGTGCAAGTGGCCCAGACACCACAACTTGTTCCCATCTCTTGACCAGAGGCTAGGACTTTGCAGGCAGGGGCAGGTGTGAGGCATCCAGCACCCAGATCTGTGTAAGGGAGAATCCCTTCCAAGACTCTAGCCAGCAGGAGCAGCTGCATCAGCGGGGACTTTTAAGCACTGATGCCATCACAGGGACTGCTCCAGTTCTAGATATTCTCATCCCTCTGCTGATTGGCTGCTGGCTTTAGACCCTTCCCTCATGCTCTCACTCTACCTGCTCCCCTTAATGCTCCTTCCCCCTTAGTTCACCCCTGCCTGCCTTAGTGCCTCCCTCAGCCAGCCACCCCCGCCCTGTCATAAATTTAATGTAGATAAATAAAAATAGAGCAAAAAATACCCAATACTGCATTATAACCCAACCAACCCTATTTATACTCCAAGCTATTTGGGGAACAATTGTGCTAGGTGATCCAATTTCAGTTTGGGGTCTCTAAGCAAGACACAAAACATCATGGTACTAACTTGACATTAGCAAACCATCACTCTGATCGTATTCAAGATCACTTCCCTTAATGAGCTTTGTGTTGTTTGTTTAGGCTCTGATTCTACCAAGATTTATGCAAATGCTCAATTTTCAGCCTACATGGTGTGGGAAGTTTTGGCAGGATCTGGGTCTTCACTTGTAAGCTCTCCAAAGCACAGACTATCTCAACAGCTGCCAAATTTGGTACCGCTCCATGTGCAACATTTTATAAAAGTTATATCACTGGTTAATTTGCATGCAATCATAAATTCCACCTTAATGCTAAATCCCTACAATTTTTAACTATATATTTGGCATGTAAGACAGGAGAGAAAGGACACATTTCCTGAGCGCAGTATCCGCTTTTATTTTTTTAAATATTTCCAGTCTTCGTGGCTGGGAGAAAAGCTGGATTCCCCCTCCACCCCTTTACGGAATGAGAAATGCTGCAGTGGGGAAGGCGTAACTAAATGGTTTTGGGGATGGGGAGGGGAACATTCAACAACAGCCCTGAACTCTAAATATTTCCTAAAGCCATCTTTTTTAAAAGTCACCCACACATTCCAAAATCAATAGATTATTTTAAAAACCTTGTTATTCTTAAATATCATCCAGGGGTTCTTTTACTTGCTTCCCCAAACCTTTAGGGGGTCACGTTTTGACACTGGTGACTTCTGTTGCTGCTCTTCAAGCTCCTGGAGTCCAGTGATCACAGAGAAATCTCAGCTATTACTTTAACCAGAGCAAGTGTCTGGCCCTGGCATTTGCTGAGAAGCGCTGGAGAACCAGCCCTATGTGCACCCTTAAAGGCACAGGCAGCAAGGGAAAGCCCCTAGTATTGCTGTGTGATAAAGGGGTGGGATTGCTGGCCCGGGCTGTGATGGGAAAGTGCCCCAGGATGTCCTGCAGGAACGGGGAACATGGATTGGACTGGCCCCCCACACAGCTGGGAACAGGAGTGATACAACCACAGAGTGGCCAAGTCCTCCAGCAGCTAGAGAGGCTCAGAAGTGCCCTGTGTGGGGGGGAGCGTGTTAACGAGAGCCTTCATCCGAACTGGGGCCAGGCTGAGGGGCTCCCTGCACTGCCTGCACAGGGTGAGTTGGGGGCTACACCGCCCTGCAGGGACCTCCAACCCAGCCAGCCCCAGGGCAGTGAGGGGGTTGCACTGCCCTACAGGGACCACCCCCAACCCAGCTAGCATGGGGGTTGCACTGCCCTGCAGCACCAGGGGTGATGTGGGGGTGCACAGCCTAGCTAGGTCCCACAACTCAGCCAACTCCAAGGCAGCATGGGGGAAGGGTGGGGGAAATGTACAGTCCAGCAGGGCTCTCCTCTGCAACCCAGTCAGCTAGCTGTATGGGAGAATGGCGGCCACGCAGGGGGGTGCACAGCCCAGTAGGGTTACCCCACCACAACCCAGCCAACTCCAGGGCCACAATGGGAGGAATATGCATAGTCTAGCAGGGTCTCCTAATCTAGTTCTGGGAGTGCACAGCCCAGCAGCCTGTCACCCCATTCTGCCTTGTAAGCCAGTCAGCCAGCTCACTCCATGGCAGCCCAGGGAGAGGTAATATTGAAACAAGATCAAGAACTCTTCCTTGATGCCTTCGTTAAAATCCACCCAGTGACAACTGGGAGGAAAGGGGAACTGCAAAACATATTTGGGGGGAAAACTAGAAAGAGGAATTTGCAAGAAAGTTTTGCTCTTGAACCTTTAAGAGCGCTCATGTTACAGGTGTTCTGGGACTTGTAGTACCTATAGCTCATGTGTTGACAGGCTGAGAGAAAGGCCTGCTCAGATTAGAAGGCTATAAAAGCCAAGTCACTGTAGTAATGGGAGGAGTAGTTTTTTTATGGAGTGAATATGGGGGGAGCAGCTCAGGCTTTATCAATCCCAGCTGGATTTTTGGTGGTAGTCCCTCGCTTCATCTATGCTCTCTGTTTTACTTCAGCTGCTCATCGGCTCTCCTTGTCTCTCCCCTCCAGACATGTTTGGGCAACACAGTGCGTGGTCTGTTTGTGTAGGAGGTTCAAATCACTCCTCCATCACCAGGGGTACAGTTGTGCCTCAGTTTCCCCCTTCAGTGACTATTGTTATCCCCAGTTACAAGTATTCAAAAACTGTCAGCTTCTCTCCCCCCCCCCCGCCCCTCCAAATACCGTGAGTGACTTAAAAAACATGAGATTTAAGAAAACAAACCTAGGTTTATCTTCCTTCTTGGTTTTGAACCTTCAGGCTGCACACAAGCAGTTTACAAGCAGTTCTTTGCAGCCACGAGCGCAGGAAACCTCTCTGAAGAACTAAAGCTGAGATTCTCATGCAGTCTCTTAATTCCAGCCAGGAGGGCTTTAAGGCAGACATGAAATATCACACAATAGAGGTCACTGGAGTTGGCAATATTGTTTCTCTCACACACACATACACCCTCAGCTAGAGTTCCAAAGTGGCCTGACTTCCCAGGTCCTGGTTTTTTTTAATGGCCCAGAATATTCCAATACTTGGCATAGGACACCCTCCTCCAGTTCCAGCCACACTTTATCTTTATGCTACTAGACTACAGTCTGCAGACAGTCCAGCCTCCCTTGGATCACAGCTGACCTTCCACCTCTCAGCTACAGAGGCTCCCCTTAGCCCTCCCACTGGTCTCTGATGACAGCCCTTTCACTTCACTGAGCTGCAGGGAACTGTTAGCTTTCTCATCAGTGTATGGTCATAGTTCCAGACAGCTTCCTTCTCCAAGCTCTTGCCAGAAAAGACCTAACAGCCACAGCTGCTCACCCCATAAAAGATTCCTTTCTCTACTGCTACAGCAGCTTGGCATTTATATCTGTCTAATCCAAGCAGGCCTTGCTTTCTGCCTACCATGACTGAGGCCTAGGCCCAACAATTCCCAGAATGCCTGGCTTTAAAGAGATAGAGGTCCTGTAATAAGCATGCCCTTAAAGGGTCAGTGCTCTCTGTTAGGTCCAACAGTAAACCTTTTTTGCAAATTCCCCTTTCCAGTTTTTTCCCCAAAAAATTCTTGTGTTGCAGTTTCTCTTTCCTCCCAACCCACAGGTCAAGTGAGTGAGTGCCTGGATTCTCTTATTTCAGCAGATGGGATCATGAGTGAGAAGGAGGCGGAGAGCCCTCTGCAGGGAGGTCCTGAGGAAGGGGCTAAACCCAAAGGGAACATCACCCAGGAAGTCGGCTCAGACAGTCCTGGCGGGTCGGAGTTGCTGGGGGGAAACGACAGAGAGCAGCAGCTACTGGGCAGATCCCCCCTCTGGGGGAGAGGGCTCCAATCCAAAGAGAAACGCTACAATTGCACTGACTGTAACAAGAGCTTCAGCCAGAGCTCCCACCTCATCCGGCACCAGGGCACCCACACGGGCGAGCGCCCCTACAAGTGCTCTGACTGTGGGAAGAGTTTCACCCAGAACTCCAACCTTGCCCAGCACCAGCGGGTACACACAGGCGAGCGCCCCTACCAGTGCCTCGACTGCGACAAAAGCTTCACCCAGAGCTCCCACCTGACGGAGCACCAGCGCGTGCACCAGGGTGTCAAGCCCTACAAGTGCACCAACTGCAACAAGAGCTTCAGCCAGAGTTCCCACCTCCTGCGGCACCAGGGCACCCACACAGGCGAGCGCCCCTACAAGTGCCCTGACTGCGGGAAGAGCTTCAGCCAAAACTCCAACCTGGTGCAGCACCAGCGCATCCACACGGGTGAGCGCCCCTACAAGTGCGGAGAGTGTGGGAAGAGCTTCAGCTGGAGCTCCAACCTCATTGAGCACCAGCGCGTGCACACGGGCGAGCGGCCAGACAAGTGCCCCGACTGTGGGAAGAGCTTCACCCGCAGCTCTGCACTCATCCAACACCGACGCATCCACAAGGGGCTGAGGCCCTACAAGTGCACGCAGTGTGGGAAGAGCTTCAACAAGAGCTCCCACCTCATCCGGCACCAGGGCACCCATGCCGCTGGAGAGCTGCCCTGCACATGCACCAGTTGTGGGAAGAGCTTCACCCGGAGCATCCAGCAGAGGCCACGGCCACACCACTGTGCTGAGTGTGAGACACGCTTCTCCCGCATTGCTGGCTGCCAGCCACGAGCTGATGTGGCAGTGAAGCCCTACAAGTGCGGGGAGTGTGGTAGGAGCTTCGGGCGCAGCTCGTACCTGGTGCAGCACCAGCGCATCCACACGGTCGACAGACCCTACAAGTGCGGGGACTGTGGGAAGGGCTTCGGGGTCAGTGCCCACCTCACCCGGCACCAGCTCAGCCATGCAGGTGACCGGCTGTACCGATGTCCCCAGTGTGGAAAGACCTTTGGGGAGAGCACAAAGCTGCTGAGCCATGCGGGTGAGCGTCCCTACCAGTGCCCTGACTGTGAGAAGAGCTTCTGCAAAAGTTCTCACCTGGTCAGCCACCAGCGCACCCACACTGGAGAGCGGCCCTACCGCTGCACCATCTGTGGCAAAAGCTTCTGCCAGAGCTCCCACCTCATCCGGCACCAGGGCACCCACACGGGGGAGCGCCCCTACAAGTGCTCCAACTGTGAGAAGAGCTTCACCCAGAGCTCCAACCTCGCCCAACACCAGCGCATCCACACGGGGGAGCGCCCCTACCAGTGCACTGATTGCGGGAAGAGCTTCAGCTGGAGCTCCAACCTCATAGAGCACCAGAGAACCCACCTAGCACAGAAACCCTGAACATGGGGTGGGCTAACGTGTCTGTTTGCTGAGCAAGCTCCCAACGCTGCAGTAAACAGCATGGGGCCAGCAGGACACTTAATGGGAGTGTACAATGCCAAAGACTAGAAACCCTCCTCCTTCACACTGCCAGAGGTGGCTGCCTGTCTCAGCCTCGCCTGTTGCAAGATCCGGGAGATGATGCCACTTGCCACAGGAGCTGTAATAAGGCAAGTCTAAGGGGGTCTAACATATGCATTCTTTCAACCTCATATGGACAGGCTGTCTACATAGACTGGCAGACAGAATGCAGGCCATTTCAGTCCCATGGGCAGCTCACTAGCATTTGTTCTTTCTTTTTGTCTAGTCTGGCCAGACTCCATCCCAGGATTTTAATTCCTGTTGGCTACCTAGATTCTATTCCCATTTTTTTAAATTTGCTTTTAATACTGTATTTCCTGTTGTATTGCAGTCTCTCTCCATATGAAATAAAACCTGCTCCAGCATACCCATTTTCCATCCTAGTGTCCCATTTCAGATGCTGTGTCTTATAACAGTTGTGTGTCTGTCTAGCCTGCAGCTGTGATTTATTATGGGTTCTCTGATTGGTGTTCCCACAAGTTTTTCTTGTGATCGTTGAAGATGCAGCTGCTCTTTTCAGGGGGCAATATTTAGTCTAAGGTCCCACGGCATTTGCTCATAGACTGGCTTTACAGCTCTTTCCATCCCACCTTGTCAAGGCTAGAATGTTGTTCTTAAAATTTCCTCCATTTCATAGATTCTAAGGCCAGAAGAGACCATTGTGATCATCTAGTCTGACCTCCTGTTTAACACAAGCCATACAATTTCCCTGAAATAATTCCTCCAGCATAGCTTTTAGAAAAACATCCAGTCTTGATTTAAAAATCATCAGTGATCTACCACAACCCGTGGTGAACTGTTAATTTTCTCTCTCTCTTAAAAATTCATGCATTATTTCCAGTCTGAATTTGTCTTGCTTGAAGTACCAGACATTGGA
Organism: Mauremys reevesii; assembly: GCF_016161935.1. Classification (NCBI taxonomy): domain Eukaryota; kingdom Metazoa; phylum Chordata; order Testudines; family Geoemydidae; genus Mauremys; species Mauremys reevesii. Next base: position 2,536,943 of record NC_052647.1, read on the forward strand.
TGGTGTTAGACCTTTCTCTGAGAGATTGTAGAGCCCATTAATAAAAAGTTCCCCATATAGGTACTTTATAGATTGTAATCAAGTCACCCCTTAACCTTCTCTTTGTTAAGCTAAATAGATAGACTCAAGGAGTGCAATCACTATAAGGCAGTGGTTCTCAAACTTTTGTGCCAGTGGCATCTTTCACATAGCAAACCTCAGAGTGCGACCCCACTTATAAATTAAAAACACTTTTTTAATATATTTAACACCATTATAAATATTGGAGGCAAAGTGGGGTTTGGGGTGGAGGCTAACAGCTCATGACCCCCATGTAATAACCTTGCGACTCCCTAAGGGGTCCTGATCCCAGTTTGAGAACCCCTGCTATAAGGCATGTTTTCTAATCCTTTAATCATTCATGTGGTTCTTCTTTGAACCCTTTCCAGTTTATCAATATCCTTCTTGAATTGTGGGCACCTGAACTGGACATGGTATTCCAGTAGTTTTTGCAATGATGGGTGGTGACAGGCATTAGCATTTTAATCACCGTGTCATCTAAACCTGAAGCCAGTTTACACTGGTGCTGCCACTATTGGAGGTGCACTGGAAGTAGTAACCAACTCATTTTAAGAAAACAATCATAGAAATGTAGGGATGGAAAGGACCTCTACAGGTCATCTGGTCCAGCTGCCCATGCTGAGGCAGGATTAAGTATACTTAGACCAACCCAGGAGGTGTTTGTCTAAACTTGTCTTAAAAACCTATACCCTTCCTCAGTAATCTGTTCATAGAATCATAGAACTTAAGATCAGAAGGGACCATTATGATCATCTAGTCTGACCTCCCGCAAGATGCAGGCCACAAAAGCTGACCCACCCATTCCTGAAATAATTCTCTCCCTTGACTCAGATGTTGAAGTCCCCAAATCCTGATTTAAAGACTCAAGTAGCAGATAATCCTCAGCAAGCGACCCCTGCCCCATGCTGCGGAGGAAGGCGAAAAACCTCCAGGGCCACTGCCAATCTACCCTGGAGGAAAATTCCTTCCCGACCCCAAATATGGCGATCAGCTGAACCCCGAGCATGTGGGCAAGACTCTCGAGCCAGACACTCAGGAAAAAGACTTTCAATATCCCAACATTGACCCTCGGTACTAATTACCAGTGGTGGCACGTTATTGACCTATTGACTAAATCACATTATCCTATCAAACCATTCCCTCCATAAACTTATCAAGCTTAATCTTAAAGCCAGAGAGGTCCTTCACCCCCACTGTTTCCCTCGGTAGGCTGTTCCAGAATTTCACTCCCCTGATGGTTAGAAACCTTCGTCTAATTTCAAGCCTAAACTTCCCGACTGCCAATATATATCCATTTGTTCTCGTGTCCACATTAGTACTGAGCTGAAATAATTCCTCTCCCTCCCTGGTATTTATCCCTCTGATATATTTAAAGAGAGCAATCATATCTCCTCTCAACCTTCTTTTGGTTAAGGAAAACAAACCGAGCTCCTCAAGTCTCCTTTCATACAACAGGTTTTCCATTCCTCGGATCATTCTAGTGGCCCTTCTTTGTACCCGTTCCAGTTTGAATTCATCCTTCTTAAACATGGGAGACCAAAACTGCACACAGTACTCCAAATGAGGTCTCACCAACGCCTTGTTAGAATATCAGGGTTGGAAGAGACCTCAGGAGGTCAACTAGTCCAACCCCCTCAAAGTAGGACCAATCCTCAGATAAATCATCCCAGCCAGGGCTTTGTCAAGCCTGACCTTAAAAACCACTAAGGAAGGAGATTCCACCACCTCCCTAGGTAACCCATTCCAGTGCTTCACCACCCTCCTTCCTAATATCCAACCTAAACCTCCCCTACTGCAACTTGAGACCATTACTCCTTGTTCTGTCATCTGGTACCACTGAGAACAGTCTAGATCCAGCCTCTTTGGAACCCCCTTTCAGGTAGTTGAAAGCAGCTATCAAATCCCTCCTTATTCTTCTCTTTTGCAGACTAAACAATCCCAGTTCCCTCAGCCTCTCCTCGTAACTCATGTGCTCCAGCCCCCTAATCATTTTTGTTCCAGTACTTGAAGTTAGAACATTTTGCCTTCTAGCTAATCTTAATCTCCCTTGCTGCAGATTAACCTGATTCCTTCTTGTCCTACCCTTGGTGCTCATGGAAAACAGATGACACTGTCCTCTTTATAAGCTTTTACATATTTGAAGACAGTTGTGTTCCCCCTCAGTCTTCTCTAGACTAAACATGCCCAATTCTTTCAACCTTTCCTCACAGGTCATATTTTCTAATGCTCTGATCATTTTTGTTGCTCTCTGGTCTCTCCAATTTGTCTACTTCTAAAGACTGTACAGAGTACACCAACTGAGACCTCACAAGGGTCAAGCAGAATAGAGCAATTGCCTCCCACGTCTTATATACAACATTCCTACTAATAGACCCCAGAATGACATTGGTCTTTTTTGCAATAGCAGCGCATTCTTCACCCATAATCATTGATTAAAAGTCTCCAAGTGATAGAGAATCCACCCTATCCGGGGGTTAGTTATTCTAATGGTTAATTCACCTCCCAATTAGACATTTGTATTTTATTTCTAGCATGAATTGGATAGCTTTAGCTCCCAGCTACTGCATTTCAGTCTGCCCTCTTCTGTCAGAAATATCCCCTGGGATGTGCTTATAGACTGTGATTAGGTTACCCTTATCTTTGATAAGTTACATAAAGTGAGCTCCTTCAGTCTCACTTTTCACCTTCTTCCTCCTATGCAATATCCCTCTGCTTATACATGAGCTTTCTGAGGGTATGCCTTCACTCAAGCCAACTCCTCTGGAGTTAAGCTAGCTTGAGTGAGAGCAGCTACAGTATGAAATAAAATTGGAGCTGCAGAGTGATTGGGTAGGTCTATATGGGAGCTCAAGTAGACATAAGTATATATAAGCTCAAGTAGACATACCCACACTAGTTCATGGTAAAAATAGCAATGTACAGTAACTCCTCACTTAACGTTGTAGTTATGTTCCTGAAAAATGTGACTTTATGTGAAATGATATTAAGTGAATCCAATTTCCCAATACGAATTAATGTAAATGGGGGGGTTAGGTTCCAGGGAAATTTTTTTCACCAGACAAAAGACATTATATACATAAACAGTATAAATTTTAAACAAACAATTTAATATTGTACACAGCAATGCATGAGTGTGAAGCTTGGTTGAGGTGGTGTAGCAAGAGGGTGGAATATTTCCCAGGGAGTGCCTTGCTGCTAAATGATGAACTAGCACTTGGCTGAGCCCTCAAGGGTTAATAGGCTGTTGTTCATGTAGCCTCACATTCTACAAGGCAGCATGGACTGAGGCAGGAAGGAGGAAACACAATAGATGCAGGGCAGTGGCTGCAAACACTTCCAATTAACAACTGAACATGATGATGAGCCCACGCTCTCCAGCTGGAGCGCCCCACTCCTTCCTCCTGACAGCATATGCACAGCTTCACAGGTGCTGACTTTCCAAAGTGCTGGGGGGGGGGGGGGGGGGGGTGAGATGTGCATTGCCCCTTTATGTATGCTGACCCCACTTCAAGTATACTGCTCTTTTAAGCAGATCAGACAGGAAGCTACAGCTTCCTCCTTTCTGTCCCTGAGCCGTGTCACCCTCTGCTTTGTGGAGAGGGAGTACAGAGTGGGGTGGGGGGGCAGGAGCAGGGGGACATCCTGATATCAGCACCCCTGTTTCTCCCTTCCCCAGCAAGCTGGAAGCTCCCGGGAGCATCTCCAAGGCAGAGGGCACAGCAGTTGGGGGAGGGACAGCTGAACTGCTGCTGGACAGTTGTGGAGCCACATACCTTACAGGGAATTTAGGGGAGCAGATGGGGGGGGGCGGGGAGGCTGCCATCCTGCCCCGCTTCTAATCCCACCAAGGAGGGGCTTCTCTTCCAGAGAATCCTGCAAGCAGTGGACAAAGGAGGCAGCTGCTAAACGATGTTATAAGGGGGAGTATTGCACAACTTTAAACACGCATGTTCCCTAATTGATCAGCAACGAAACAATGTTAACTGAGATGACTTTAAGTGAGGAGTTACTGTATCTGCACCTACTGAGGCTCTGGGGGAAGCCCACCCACAACCAACAGCCCCTCCCTAGCATAAGGGGAAGAGCTACCAGACCCAGGTTTCAACTGAATGTGGGGGACAACAAATGAAAAAACAGGGACAGGAGCGAGGGTCACAGAGTCAAAAGCAGGGCTCCAGAGGGGGACACCAAGAAGAGAACGCTAGACAGCACCCACTGCTTCTTAAGGCATCCAGGGAGCCAGTGGATATGGCCCAGAGGAACTCTGCCCAGAGATGTGACTTCAGGGACAATCTGAAATAGGTCCCGCAGTCACAGGCCACTTGCACATCTAGCTTTCTCCTCCTGGTATGGCTGACGCCAGGAGGAGGTTGATGTGAGGAGATCTCACGACTTTGTGGGGTCATAGGTGGGGTATACATATATCAGGAAATGAGGGGAAAGTGTAGTTACAATGTGAGGAGGAGGTTCTGGGAGAGACAGAACAGGGGCTGCAACCTGCGACTCAAGGTAGATGCTTGCCAGGATCTCCCCCTCAATGCTGAAGGAGCAGATGTTGGGAGGTGGTGAACCTCACGTGCTCAGGGCTCTGTGAAAGAGCTGCTAACTAATATGCCAGGCGGGCAGCGGGACCAGGATGGAATACAGACTGGCCCACCAGCATTCCTCACCTTCCATGGGTGGTAGGAGGTCCCGGCTATTGGGGCAAGAGACAAGGGTAAGGAAGTGATGGGTGTGGAGCAGCTGTTTCCTGGGTGCAGTTCACAGGTGTCACAGCCTTCTGAGGTGATGCAGCCAGGGAGGCTTCCAGGGACAGGGGCCTGATGGTGAGCTCTGGAGGGCCAGAAGTGAGGAGTGGACAGAGAGCACCCTCCCATAGGAAAGCACAAGAGACAGGTAGTAAGGCTGCCCTGACCTGGAGCATACACTGGGGGATGCGAGGGGTGGAGCCCAGGGGTCGACCCAGTCCCTCTGATTGTAGTCTCCTGGATCTCCAATACTGGTGATACTAGTCAGGACCAACCTCCAGTGCACCGAGGGGGACTCCACCACCTGTTATAAGGTAAGTCTAAGGGGGTCTAACTTATGCATTCTTTCAACCTCATATGGACAGGCTGTCTACATAGACACTGGCAGACAGAATACAGGAGAAAGGTGTGTGCCAAGCAGTGTTGCTGCAGCTGCATGGGCAGGGGTCTGGTTAGCCACCTCAAGCACAATCCCATCTGAAACCTTGGGTATGTATGTAGGGCAGCTAAACTGTCCTGCCACAGCTACACTGCTGTTTTTACCATGCTCAATCAGAGCAAGAGTTGCCACCTGTCCAGGATTGTCCATTTTTTGAAGTAGCTGTCCTGGGAAATCTGTATGTCTTCCCAAGACATTTAAAGTCCTGTTTTTTGTCACTCTTGTTCCCTGGCTCTTGGCCTGCCTTTCCCTTTGGGTTACCCCTCTGAACAAGGAACCACCCTTGGTTTGGTCTCTGGACAAGTCCCTGCCCTGTGGGTGGGAGGGAGCATGGCCCACCTCAGAATGGGGAGGTGGACATTGCCTGTGGGGGAGGCCAAGGCCCAGGCTAAGGAGACACAGGCAGTCTCAGACCTAGAATGAGGGGGGATGAAGGCCCATTGATGGCTCAGCAGGGGAACATGGGACTGGGCCCAGGTCTGTGGGACCCAGGGTAGGCTTGGCAGGGGAAAGTGGAGCCAGGTCTGGGCCAGCAGGGCCTATCAATGGCTTGGTGGGGGGAAAAGTACATCTGGGTACTGGTATGTGGGGCCCAGTGATGGCTTTGTGGAGGGAAGAGGAGCCACAGCCTGGTCTGCAGGACCCATGTCTGACTTTGCAGGGGAACAGGTGCCAGGGCCCCACTCAGCAAGGCCCATTGATGGCCAAGTGGGGGAAGATGGGGCCGTAGCCTGAACCCAGGCTGCTCCTCAGCACGTTGCCAGCCGCATGTGAAGTGCAGAGAGTCGCACCGAGCCTCCCCTGGCCCGCTGTGGTCAGGGCCAGCTCCAGGTTTTCTGCCACCCCAAGTGGCCAACCAAACAAAAAGCCGTGGCAGCGCAATTGTGCTGCTCCACTCTTTGGCAGCAGGTCCTTCGCTCTGAGAGGGACTGAGGGATCTGCCGCCAAATTGCTCCCGAAGACCCGGACATTCCACCCCTTGGTATTGGCCGCCCCAAACACCTGCTTTTTTAGCTGGTGCCTGGAGCCGGCTCTGGCTGTGGTGCCCTCCCCAGCACAGCCCCAGTCCCTGTTCGTGGCGTTCAGCTGCCACACTGGAGATCCTGCCCCTGCTCCTGGGCAGACGCCTCAGTGCGCAGTTGCTGAATGTTCTGCCAGGGTAGGCTTGGCAGGGGAAAGTGGAGCCAGGTCTGGGCCAGCAGGGCCTATCAATGGCTTGGTGGGGGGAAAGTACATCTGGGTATTGGTATGTGGGGCCCAGTGATGGCTTTGTGGAGGGAAGAGGAGCCACAGCCTGGTCTGCAGGACCCATGTCTGACTTTGCAGGGGAACAGGTGCCAGGGCCCCACTCAGCAAGGCCCATTGATGGCCAAGTGGGGGAAGATGGGGCCGTAGCCTGAACCCAGGCTGCTCCTCAGCACGTTGCCAGCCGCATGTAAAGTGCAGAGAGCGGCACCGAGCCTCCCCTGGCCCGCTGTGGTCAGGGCCAGCTCCAGGTAGGCTTGGCAGGGGAAAGTGGAGCCAGGGGTGGTCCCACCCCGTAGGGTCAGGCGCCGCCACCCTCGGGGACGGCCTGGGTGCGACCAGGTTCCAGCCGGCTGCGCTCCACAGCTCGGGAGTCCGGCTCGGGCCTCGGGCAGCCTCGTGAGGCGAGCACCTGGGGGTAGTGCCTGGATCGTAGCCCGGCGCTGGGAGCCCGCGTCAGGCAGCCCGACACGAAGGGTTTGACAGCTGCATTGCCCCATGTCCCTGCTGAGGCACCGTAGGCTAGCCAGCCTGGGTTTGGTCCTCGCCCTGAGAAGGGTCCGCACATCACCTCCCCGCCGAGCTGCCATCGTCCCATCTGTGAATCGCGTCCGTGTACACCCAAGCCAACCTAACCTGCCTCCTTCTGACTAACCAGAGAGCAGGATATCGCCTTGACTCTGCCTCCCGATCGACAGTTATTTTACCCAATCCCCCCTCCTTGCTTTGGCGTCTAATGACTGACAAATATCTTGACCAATGATCTGTTAAAATCTTTTCGATTGACGTTAATGTCCACCTTTCGCAGTTGAAGCGGTTCTTCTATCCTATGGAAAGTAAGAGTGATTTTGATTGATGGCTTTTTTCTTCTAACGGCAACAGAGCACTGCGGGAAATTTCTCCAGTGGAAGGAGAATAGGGCGGGCGTGGCAGCCCTGGCCACCAATGACTTGCGGGTGGGCGGAGCAGCGCGTCCAATGCGGTCGGGAGGCGGGGCTGGGCAGCTGCCGTTACCGTCTGTCGCAGAAGGCAGCAGCGGGCTGGTGGTGGGAGTGTGAGGTGAGAGTGGGACGTGGAGCTGCTGTCATGAGCTACTCAGGTGAGAGGAGGCTGGGGCCGGGCCCTCGGGGAGGGGGTCGGCTGGGTGCAAGATGGCGGCTGCTCCCGTTTGGGAGGGGGGTTCGGCGCTGCCCCTCCTCTCCTGTCCCTCACGGCGGCCTGCGGGGCCTACTCCGAGCTCTCCCCCCCCCCCTCCGCGCCCGGGGGGGGGCCTGGATGTGGGCGAAGGGTTGGCCCAGTCGCTCGGTCCTTACTGCGCACTGCCTCCTCCGTGGGGCTGAGGTGACGGTGGAAGGGGGCCTAACCGTCACTTTCCACCCGCCTCATAAGCATAGGGCTTGTGGGGTTCAGACCCCATCGCACAAACATGCCATAGACCTGCAGGGGGTGGCGGCTGCTGTTGCCGCCACTGACCCCGACCCCCTACCGCGTGGCACAGGGCTTGAGGGGATTGGTGCTGGCACTGATCCTGATACACTACCACAAACATGGCCTGGGGACTTGGGGTGGGGCTGGCCCTGATCCCGATCCCCTGTTGCATGCCATGGCATTCGGTGCCACTGCGCCCCCCCCCCCCCACTGTATTGCATGGCATGGTATGGGGGTTGGCACGGGCCCTAAGGGGGGAGGAGGCCCTGACCCCCTGCTGCATGGCACAGCACGGGGATCAGCACTGGCTCTGACCCTCTAGTGCATGGCATAGTATGGGCCTGCAGGGGGACAGGTATGGAGCCTGGTGGGGTGTTGGTGCAGAACCCGTTCTCCTACTGTACAGTGTGGGGCCTGGTGGGGCACTGACCCCATACCCCTACTGCATAGCATTACAGGGGGCTTGTTACTCCCCACACACACATTATCCCCACCACACAGTGTGTTATGGAGCTTGGGGAGGGGGGTGTCTGGCACTGACACATACACCCATACATACGTCATCTGCATTGTGAAGTACTGTGGGGAGAGCTGGCACTCACCACTCCACACACACCACACAATAGAATTGCCTGTGGCCTGCCGGGAGGTGGGGGGGAAATCTGCCACTGACACCCCTCACATACACCATCTTGCATTACATGGGTTTTGGACATACGGGAAGATATACAAGGGGCGGGGGACAGAGACACACCCACACCATTGCACAGGCTCTGGGGGGATTTAATAACCAGGAGGAGACATTGGCAGTACTGTTCTGCCATACATAACATTGAATGGGCCTCTGGTGAGTGGGTATAATAACTAGAGGAGGCGCTGACATGCTTTCCCCCTGTATGCAGCATTGAGGGAGGGGGAAACCCTGCACTGGTAATATTCTCTGTCAGTTGTGAGTTTTGGAGACAGTGAGAGTAAAGGTGGAATTGATTATACCCTTACCTTACCGTTACTGCATCGTCTTGTCAGTGGTGGATGGAGGAAGAAATTTACACTGCTTCCTGGCATACACTCACCATTGCTTGAAGGAATGGGGTATTAAAAGGGTGGAGAAGGTGATGGTGATATCTTCTCTCCTTTCTCCCTCACACCCTTGCATGGGCTTTGGAGGTTATGTAATAAACAAAGAGAAGAAGTTGGTACCAATATCCCTGGCTGATGAGCTGGGGCGGGGGGGGGGGCAATAAGCAGGATAAAGCTGGCACAGATTCTTCCCTTCCCCCTGCATCTTTCAACTGATGAGCTTGGGAGAGAGAAATTGAGATTTATACCCAGCCAGGTTGACAAGGCACATGGGATTCTGCATATGAGAGGGGCATCAGTCCCTGCTTCTCCTACCCTCTGTTGAAACAAAGGAAAGGGTAGCTCAAGATTGTGTAGTTGAAGTTGTCCTGTACAGAGTCTCAGGGATTAGGCTGGGAGCCCAGAATTTGTAGCTTTGCTGCTTTTTGCTGCAGGTTTGAGATTTTTTATTTTCTTCTTCCTCAGTGTGGTTGCAATTAACTGCCCTTATGTGCTGGGTTACATGTTTTGTATTAAATAAAATGAGAGAGGTTGGGGTGAGGCAGGGAAAGTACTAACCTTAGTGATGTAGGGTCTGTAACACAGAGCTCAGACTCAATAATACTGTACTGCTAAAAGACTATTAATCTAGTTATGAAATTTGCCTTATTCTGATATACTCAATTGTATTTGGAATGTTCAAAATGTTACCTTCCAATACTGCGATTTGGACAAATTAATATTATAATTGGGTTTGTAACTCCTGCATTGCCTGACACTTTTGTGTCTAAATATAAGGGGTTTGCCTTGATCAGTGGTGACAATCTCTCACTTACACCCATACCTCAACTGTGCACTGTGATAGCTGGCCACCGGATTGCTCCCTTTCTTCCCCAAGGTGGCAGCCTGTTCAGTGCTGTGCATGTATAGGAACGATTCTCAAACTTAGGGTCATGGAACTGCTATTGTTTTCTACAGACTCTAAGGCTTAATGTAAAAACTATTTCCATTTGTTATGGTTTTGAAGGACCTTCTGAATACAAATTGCTCCAGTTATTTGGTTTATTGAATCTATCTTATAGGGGAAAGTTGTACTTTCTTATGGAAAATGTTATGAAGAAATTTTGCTTGGTGTATTTTTAAATATGAAATGATTGACTGTAAAAACTGATTTCAGTCATACATAACATAACTAGAGGGTCATAGAATTTGTTGCTTCTGTATGTCAAGCTCATAACATGCACCTCCAGCTCATTGTATCCCTCTTTCTCCCCCACGAGTTCCCTGAATGCCACCCTCGCATCCCCCTCTATTTTAGTCTCTGCAACCCACCCTCGAACTGGGGGTTCTGTGTGTGTCCCCCTGCCTCTGTGGCTCTGGGTGCCCTCCCCTCTCCACCATATGCGAAGGAACTTGAAAAAGCAAACTGCTCACTCTTGCTGAAACCGAACAAAAGGTTCTGGGATGTGGCATTATAGAAGAAGTGGTTGGTTTGGGGGGGTCATCAGTGGATAAAAATTAAGAATCCCTATTAAGTAGTATGGTAAAGAGCTTTGATGTGGTGTGTATTGGAAGGAACTATAGAACTTTTGCTTGTCTGTTATACAGTTTGTAAGGAAAGTCTTATATTTGTGCTTTCATGTAGAAATAGGGTAAAAGTGATGTGACGCATGTAGCTCTCCTCAAAACGAGAATTCATTTTATATTGGTAGATGAAGGTTTTCAGGATGTAGTCCTTGACTGCAATCTTGTAGGCTGTTGCAAATATTAAGAGCTAATTAATCTGTACTTGACAAGAATCTAGTAAATGGTTTGACTACTAATAGATTTGAAACTTGAACAAAAATATATTGCTAGAGGCTTTCTCAGTTTTCATTTTTGTGGAATCTGAAGCATTAATCTGAGATCTGTGTTAATGCTTGTATGGATTATAGGATTACTTCGTAAGGAGGAGGTGGGGTAGGGGTAGAACATAGTAATGATTCAGTATACATATATTTTTATCATTGTTCGCCTAGAAAACACATTTATGTGGTGACAAGTATCAGTGGGGTAGCCGTGTTAGTCTGGATCTGTAAAAAGCGACAAAGAGTCCTGTGGCACCTTATAGACTAACAAATGTATTGGAGCATAAGCTTTCGTGTGTGAATATCCACTTGGTCAGATGCATGTGGTGGAAATTTCCAGAGGCAGGTTTAAATATGCAGGCAAGAATCAGTCTAGAGATGATGAGGTTAGTTCAGTCAGGGAGGATGAGGCCCTCTTCTCGCAGTTGAGGTGTGAACACCAAGGGAGGAGAAACTGCTTTTGTAGTTGACTAGCCATTCGCAGTCTTTGTTTAATCCTGAACTGATGGTGTCAAATTTGCAAATGAACTGAAGTTCAGCAGTTTCTCTTTGAAGTCTGGTACTGAAGTTTTGGTGGTTTTTTTTTGTTTGTTTTTTTGCTGTAGGATGGCTACCTTTAAATCTGCTATAGCTGTCCAGGGAGGTTGAAGTGTTCTCCTATAGGTTTTTGTATATTGCCATTCCTGATATGACTTTTGTGTCCACTTATCCTTTTACTTAGGGATTGTCCAGTTTGGACAATGTACGTAGCAGTGGGGCATTGCTGGCACATGATGGTGTATGTTACGTTGGTGGACGTGCAGGTGAATGAACCGGTGATGATGTGGCTGATCTGGTTAGGTCCTGTGATGGTGTCGCTGGTGTAAATATGTGGGCAGAGTTGGCATCGAGGTTCGTTGCATGGATTGGTTCCTGAGTTAGAGTTACTATGATCGGTGTGTGGTTGCTGGTGAGAATATGCTTCAGGTTGGCAGGTTGTCTGTGGCCGAGGACTGGCCTGCCTCCCAAGGCCTGTGAAAGCAATGGATCGCTGTCCAGGATTGGTTGTAGATCACTGATGATGTGTTGGAGAGGTTTTAGCTGAGGACTGTAGGTGATGGCCAGTGGAGTTCTGTTGGTTTCTTTCTTGGGCTTGTCTTGCAGCAGGAGGTTTCTGGGTATACGTCTGGCTCTGTTAATCTGTTTCATTATTTCCTCATGCGGGTATCGTAGTTTTGAGAATGCTTAGTGAAAATCTTATAGGTGTCAGTTACTATCTGAGGGGTTGGAGCAAATGCATTTGTACCTCAACGCTTGGCTGTAGATGATGGATCATGTGGTGTGTCTGGGATGGAAGCTGAAGGCATGAAGGTAGGCATAGCGGTCAGTAGGTTTTCGGTATAGGGTGGGGTGGTGTTAACGTGACTGACACTTATTTGTACCGTGGTGTCTAGGAAGTGGACCTCCTGTGTATATTTGTCCAGGCTGAGGTTGATGGTGGGGTGGAAGCTGTTGAAATCGTGGTGGAATTCTTCCAGAGGCTCCTTCCCATGGGTCCAGATGATGAAGATGTCATCAAAGTAGCGTAGGTAGAGAAAGGGCGTGAGTGGACGAGAGCTGAGGAAGCATTGTTCCAGGTCAGCCATAAAAATGTTGGCATATTGTGGGGCCATGCGGGTGCCCATAGCAGTGCCAGTGGTCTGGAGGTATATATATTGCACCAAATTTGAAATAATTGTGCATGAGGATTAAGTCACAGAGCTCAGCAACCAGTTGTGCTGTGGCATCATCAGGGATACTGTTCCTGACAGCTTGTATTACATCTGTGTGTGGGATGTTTGTGTGGAGAGCCTACACATCCATGGTGGCTGGGATGGTGTTTTCTGGAAGATCACCAATGCATTGTAGTTTTCTCAGGAAATCAGTGGTGTCACGGAGATAGCTGGGAGTGCTGGTGGCATAGGGTCTGAGTAGAGTCCACATATCTGGATTGTTTATACTGATAAACTATTTCAAACTGTAGCTCATAGAGGGATCATTCTGGCATGGGGTACTCTCCAGGCTTTTTTATATATTAATATTTTAAAATTCTCAACGCTTTCGGGGACCAAAAAAGTTGTTAAATGTCGAGGGAATTCCTTGCCATTCACAAATGAGAGGTGATTTTGGTCTACAAAAGATCTTGGTTTATTTCAGTTTGGTGTGTCCAAAGCCTGAATTGTTCTAATGTGATAATTACTCCCAAATGACAGAGCCTTCCAAAATATACTCAGCTTCATAATAGAGACAGACTAAGGGCTTGGCTACACTTACAAATTTGCAGTGCTGCAGCAGGGTGTGAAAACACACCCTCTGCAGCGCTGCAAATTGCGGCGCTACAAAGCGCCAGTGTAGTCAAAGCCCCAGCGCTGGGAGCCGCGCTCCCAGCGCTGTCCGTTATTCCCCACAGGGAAGTGGAGTACGGACAGCGCTGGGAGAGTTTTCTCCCAGCGCTGGCGCTTTGACTACACTTAGCGCTTCAAAGCGCTGCCGCGGTAGCGCTGCCGCAGCAGCGCTTTGAAATGCAAGTGTAGCCAAAGCCTAAAGCTCCATAAAAAAGAGCCAGGAGACTAGTAGCTTTTAGGGTACATCTACACTGCAATAAAACACCTGTGGCTGGCCTGGGTCAGCTGACATAGGCTCACAGGGTTCAGGCTGCAAGGGCTATAAAATTGTAATGTAGATGTCCAGGCTTGGGCTGGAGCCTGGGCTGTGGGACCCTGAGTGTAGACATACCCTAAGAGAACATGTGCACTCATTTGCTTTGCTATAACAGGTTCCTACAAAGAGCTTATGTTTTAATGTGGAACACATGATGAATGCTCTTGGACTCAGCCCAGCCGTCAGTGCAAAGCAAAAGGTGGCTAGGCATGAGCTCAAAATGAGTAGCCAGAAGAACTGAATTGCTTCTTGGAAGGAGTTACTGACATATGAGGGCAGAAGTCTATTGGGTGGAGTCCAGGGAAGAAACCCATGGTAGAAAGGAAATAGCGGATGAGTTTTGCTCTGTCCTTCTAGGTGGGGTAGTTTCTTCATATTGAAAACAGCATGGAGAGGCCTAATATTGAAGGTGTATATAATATACATAATATTTAGATAATATACATGCCTTCTGGAGAAGACTTAAAACCAAGGCCTTGATCGTTTGTGGTCATTTAAATGTTGCTGCACTTTTTGCCGAGGAAAGATGTTGGCTAAATTCCAATTTAGCTAATTTAATTCTTCTTACTTAAATTGCCCAAGGAGATCTAATAAGATAACTTATTCTTCCCTTTCCTTCTCTAAAGGCTTAGGTAACCCTTTCCATGTACAGATCTCAAAGTGCTGCAATGGATCTTCACAACAATCATGCAGTTGAATCCCCTTTTTACCCCAGCTGTCCATCCAGACTGTGGTTGAGATCTGGCAGTGAAAACCTGGTATTGAATGACTATAGAGACTGAAACATGCTGAATCTCTATCTAGAACTTGTCCATGATAGCTTCTGAATGAAAAGAAATAGCCAGGGAATTCTGCCCCATTGTGAGGCAAGCAGAGAAATCCCATTCTTTTCATGCAATGGAATAAAGAGAGTATCCAGCAATGGATGTTGGTGCCCTCTTGGAATGGATTCCGTCTAGTGTCCTGATTATAGTACACCTATAGACTTTTAACAACGCTTAACCCTGCCACTTGTTTTCCAGTTACAAAAGACATGGACATTTTCTGAAATCTTCATCCATAAGACTCCTCTTCCCATCAAGAAGAGGCAAGATAAAGTGAATTGCAAGCAAAAACATAATGTACCACATTGTGATCTCGTTTACACTGGTGGTGTAACTTTGAAGTAACTGACTTCATTCAAGTCATTCCAGATTTACACTGAGGTCAGAATCAAGCTCAATAGTTTTTGTTTTTAGACTCTGAAAAATTGTACTTTATTGCAGTCATGTGACCCACCATTCTAAAATAAATAAAAAGCTATTAACATATGGTTTTGTTTGTGTCTAATAAAGTGCATTACAATGCAATACACTGTATCAAAAATATACATGTGGGATTTTCAAAAGTGCTCAACATTGGTCTAACAGTTCCCCGTTAGAGCTTAATCATTGACTTCAACGGGATCAGAATTAGGCCAATGCAGAATACTTTAAAAAATTATGCCCTATATGTATATTTCGCCTAGAAGAGGGTCAGACTAAGAACCTGGAGACGTGAACTCAAGCTGCTGCATGAGATATATAGTGGCGGGGTGTAGTGGAAGGAAAGAGATAAGGTAGATGTTTACTTCACTTTTGGGAGGTCACCATATTGTTTGTCCAGCTCAAGGACAGTTTTGGCCTCTTTGCTGATTCTTGCAACCAGGGTGTTCATTATGGTGCTGGCTTTTGTGATGTGGAAACCTGTCCTGTGAGGAATAAAGCTCAGAACTACCAGCTCATTACTAAAATTATCCCGACCCCAGAGAGGGACAGAAACACAGCTTCATTTTTGTTATCTGCTAATGATGCATTCTGGTGAATATTAGATTTGAACTGGCAGCCTTTAGAGATGAAAGGTTCCATCTGCTATCGCCAGTCTTCTGCGTCACTCAGTCCTCTGATACATCAGCATGTTTAAACAACATCTAATGGGCCAAAATGTACAAAGCAATCAATAGCTATCAACCATGGTCACTAATGGCAGGAATATATTACCCCAACTCCACAGGCATTGGGCCAGATCCTCAGCTTGTGTAAATCAATGTCACCAATTTACACTAGTAGAGAACCTGGCCCATTATCCCTCTTACGGAAGAGAAAACTTGTACCCAGTACCTATTATATATAATAGCCTCAGTCTGTGTACAAAACTGCAATGGACCCCAATAGGACATGAAGTCTAGCATCATAAAGTTGTAACACAGGGTGGAATGCAGCTTGCATTTGTGGCTCTAACCTGAACTTATAACTCTTGGGCTTCACTCCTTTCCAATAAAGATGAATTCACTAAGGAAACAGAGCTCCTAATTCAGCTGCTATCCTTCCCCTGGTGCTTCATGGCTCCTAACACTCATAGAATCCTTTGCTGGGAATCCAGATTACATGGGCTGGCTGCAAGGCTAAGAGACTGTTCACACAATGCTCTGCAGTCCCACAGGGGAGATCAATCTTAGGTTTCAGAACTGACTAAAGCATGAAATAGAAGCATGTCAGTCAGCCTCTGGCAGGGCTAGAAATGCCGCACTATTGCTGATGTAGGAAAATGCTAAAACTAGTCAGGAGACTTGTGTATTCTAGGTTCTAAGAGGAGATGATAATGCCAATTTTAAAGAGCTTTTGGCTCATTTAGCAGATCCTCAAGGAAACCATTTTGAAGCACTTAGTGGAGAGGAAGGTGATCAGGAACCGTCAACATGGATTCCCCAAGGGCAAGTCATGCCTGACCAACCTGATTGCCTTCTATGAAGAGATAACTGGCTCTGTGGATATGGGGAAAGCAGTGAATGTGATATACCTTTACTTTAGCAAAGCTTTTGGTATGGTCTCCCACAGTATTCTTCCCAGCAAGTTAAAGTGTGGATTGGATAAATGGACTACAAGGTGGAAAGAGAGCTGGCTAGATTGTTGGGGCTCAACAGCTCAATGTCTAGTTGGCAGCGGTATCAAGCAGAGTGCTCCCGGGGTCGGTCCTGGGGCTGGTTTTGTTCAGCATAAGAATGGCCCTAATGGGTCAGACCAAAGGTCCATCTAGCCCAGTATCCTGTCTTCCAACAGTGGCCAGTGCCAGGTGCCCCAGAGGGAATGAACAGAACAGGTAATCATCAAGTTTTATCCATCCCGTCACTTGTTCCCAGCTTCTGGCAAACAGAGGCTAGGGACACCATTCCTGCCCATCCTGGCTAATAGCCATTGTTGGACCTATCCTTCATTAATTTATCTAGTTCTTTTCTGAGCCCTGTTATGGTCTTGGCCTTCACAACATCCTCTGGCAAGGAGTTCCACAGGTTGTGTATGATGTATGTTGTGTGAAGAAATACTTCCTTTTATTTGTTTTAAACCTGCTCATAACACATTAATAGTCAGAAGTAGTAAACAACACTTTTATCTATTTTCTCTACACCAGTCATGATTTTATAGACCTCAATCATATCTCCCCTTAGTCGTCTCTTTTCTGAACTGAAAAGTTCCAGTCTTCTTAATCTCTCCTCAAATGGAATCCGTTCCATACCTCTAACCGTCTTTACTAATGATCTGGATAATGGGATGGATTGCACCCTCAGCATGTTCTGAGGGTAGGGATAGGGTCCAGAGTGATCTAGACAAATTGGAGGATTGGGCCAAAAGAAATATGATGAGGTTCAGCAAGGACAAGTGCAGAGTCCTGCACTTAGGACAGAAGAATCCTATGCACTGCTACAGGCTGAGGACAGACTGGGTAAGCAGCAGTTCTGCAGACAAGGACGCGGGGATTACAGTGGATGAGAGCTCCGCTAATGGCATATTGGGCTGCATTAGTATGAGCATTGCCAGCAGATCGAGGGAAGTGATTATTCCCCTCTATTCGGCACTGGTAAGGCCACATCTGGAGTATTGTGTCCAGTTTTGGGATCCCCACTACAGAAAGGATGTGGACAAATTGGAGAGAGTCTAGCGGAGGGCAACGGAAATGATCAGGGGGCTGGGGCACATGACTTACGAGGAGAGGCTGAGGGAACTGGGCTTGTTTAGTCTGCAGAAGAGAAGAGTGAGGGAGGATTTGATAGCAGCCTTCAACTACATGAAGGGGGGTTCCAAAGAGAATGGATCTCAGCTATTCTCTGTGGTGGCAGATGACAGAACAAGAAGCAATGGTCTCAAGTTGCAGTTCGGGAGGTCTAGGTTGGATATTAGGAAACACTATTTCACGAGGAGGGTGGTGAAGCTCTGGAATGGGTTACCTAGGGAGATGGTGGAGGTTTTTAAGGGCCCGGCTTGATAAAGCCCTGGCTGGGATGATTTAGTTGGTGTTGGTCCAGCTTTGAGCAGGGGGGTTGGACTAGATGACCTCCTGAGGTCTCTTCCAATCCTAATCTGTGATTCTCTGATTTAAGATAAAGGCAGTTCACAAATTTTTTTGGTGACAAGTCTCTGAAACGCACGCTCTTTGTAGCAGATCCAGTGTAGTCCTACTCTGGGTCTGGATAGGAATTTGGGAGCCCACCTAGGGGATAATGGTCAGAAGGGACTATTATGATAGTCTAGTCTGACCTCCTGCACAACTCAGGCCACAGAATCTCTCCCACCTGCTCCTGTAACAAACCCCTAACCTATGTCTGAGCTATTGAAGTCCTCAAATCATGGTTTAAAGACTTCAAGGTGCAGAGAATCCTCCAGCAAGTGATCCGTGCCCCATGCCCACGGTGCAGAGGAAGGCGAAAACCCCCCCACAGCCTCTGCCAATCTGCCCTGGAGGAAAATTCCTTCCCGACCCCAAATATGGCGATCAGCTAAACCCTGAGCATGTGGGCAAGACTCACCAGCCCGACACCCAGAAAATAATTCTCTGTAGTAACTCAGATTCTACCCCATCTAACATCCCATCACAGGCCATTGGGCATATTTACTGCTAATAGTCAAAGATGAATTAATTGCCAAAATTAGGCTATCCCATCATACCATCCCCTCCATAAACTTATCAAGCTTAGTCTTGAAGCCAGATATGTCTTTTGCCTCCACTGCTCCCCTTGGAAGGTTGTTCCAGAACTTCACTCTTCTGATGGTTAGAAACCTTCATCTAATTTCAAGTCTAAACTTCCTAGTGTCCGGTTTATGATGTTATGCTTCCTGATGTCAGATTTGTGTCCATTTATTCTTTGGCCAAACCAGACACTCTCTATGCAAAAGAATAAATGGACACAAATCTGACATCAGGAATCATAACATTCAAAAACCAGTGGGAGAACACTTCAACCTCTCTAACCACTCAGTGACAGACTTGAAGGTGGCAATTTTGCAACAAAAAAAACTTCAAAAACAGACTCCAAAGAGAGACGACTGAACTCGAATTAATATGCAAATTAGATACAATTAACTTAGGTTTAAACAGACTGGGAATGGTTGGGTCATTACACTAATTGAATCTATTTCCCTATGTTAAGTTCTCCTCACACCTTCTCTGAGTCATCTCAATTATCACTTCAAAATTTTTTTTTCTCCTGCTGATGATAGCTCATCTCAATTGATTAGACTCTTCCTGTTGGTATGCATACTTCCACCTTTTCATGTTCTCTGTATGTATAAATATCTCCTGTCTGTGTTTTCCATTCTATGCATCCGAAGACGTGAGCTGTAGCTCACGAAAGCTCATGCTGAAATACATTTGTTAGTCTGTAAGGTGCCACAAGTACTCCTGTTCTTTTGGCGGCTCATAGTCATCCTGTGATCAACCAATACTCCGAGGTCCTTCTCCTCCTCTGTTACTTCCAACTGATGTGTCCCCAGTTTATAACGTCTGTTAGTCTATAAGGTGCCACAGGATTCTTTGTTGCTTTTACAGTTTATAACAAAAATTCTTATTAATCCCTAAATTCATGACCTTGCACTTTTCACTATTAAATTTCATCCTATTACTATTACTCCAGTTTACAAGGTCATCCAGGTCTTCCTGTATGATATTCCAGTCCTTCTCTCTATTGGCAATACCTCCCAGCTTTGTGTCATCCACAAACTTTATTAGCACATTCCCACTTTTTGTACCAAGGTCAGTAATAAAAAGATTGGTCCCAAACCCGATCCCTGAGGAACTCCACTAGTAACCTCCCTCCAGCCTGACAGTTCACCTTTCAGTATGACCCGTTGTAGTATCCCCTTTAACCAGTTCCTTATCCACCTTTCAGTTTTCATATTGATCCCTATCTTTTTCCAATTTTAGCTAATAATTCCCCATGTGGAACTGTATCAAATGCCTTACTGAAATCGAGGTAAATTAGATCCACTGCATTTCCTTTGTCTAAAAAATCTGTTACCTTCTCAAAGAAGATCAGGTTGGTTTGGCATGATCTCCCTTTTGTAAAACCATGTTGTATTTTGTCCCACTTACCATTGACCTCAATGTCCTTAACTACTTCAAAAAATGTTTCCAAGACCTTGCATACTACAGATGTCAAACTAACAGGCCTGTAGTTACCTGAGTCACTTTTTTTTCCCCTTTCTTAAAAATAGGAACTGTTAGCAAGTCTCCAGTCATACGATACAACCCCTGAGTTTACTGATTCCTTAAAAATTCTTGCTACTAGGCTTGCAATTTCATGTGCTAGTTCCTTTAATATACTTGGATGAAGATTATCTGGGCCCCCCGATTTAGTCCCTTAAAATGTTTAAGTTTGGCCTCTACCTCAGATGTGGTAATATCTACCTCCATATCCTCATTCCCATTTGTCATCCTACTATTATCCCTAAGCTCCTCATTACCCTCATTTAAACACTGAGGCAAAGTATTTGTTTAGATATTGGGCCATGCCTAGATTATCGTTAACCTCCACTCCATCCTCAGTGTATAGCGGTCCCACTTTTCTTTCTTTTATTTTCTTATTTATATGGCTATAGAACCTTTTACTATTGGTTTTAATTCCCTTTGCAAGGTCCAACTCTACATGGCTTTTGGCCTTTCTCACTTTATCCCTACATGTTCTGACCTCAGTAAAGTAGCTTTCCTTGCTGATCCCTCCCATCTTCCACTCCTTGTAGGCTTTTTGCTTTTTCTTAATCATTTTTCTGAGATGCTTGGTCTACAACTCTTGCCTATGAATTTTTTCCCCTTTCTTGGGATGCAGGCTTCTGATAGTTTCTGCAACTTGGACTTGAAGTAATTCCAAGCCTCCTCCGGCTTTAGATCCACAAATTCTTCAGTCTAATCCACTTCCCTAACTAATTTCCTTAATTCTTTAAAGTTAGCCCTTTTGAAATAAAAAACCCTAGTCACACATCTATTTTTGTTCATCCTTCCATTTAGTTTGAACTTAATTTTAGCGCATGATCGCTCAAACCAAGGTTGTCCCCTACAACCATTTCTTCTATGAGGTCCTCACTACTCACCAAAACCAAATCTAAAATGGCATCCCCTCTTGTTGGTTCAGCAACTACTTGGTGAAGGAATCCATCAGCTATCACATCCAGGAAAATCTGAGTCCTATTATTATTACTAGCACTTGTCCCCCAATCAATATCTGGGAATTTAAGTCTCCCATGATCACACAATTCCCATTAGTATTTACTTCATTAAAAACATTAGAGGTCTCTGTACATATCCAAATCAGATCCTGGTGGTCTATAGCACACCCCAAACACTATCCCAGGGGAGGCTCTAGTAGCTTTCTTCCCCAATGTGATTTTTGCCCAGACAGACTCTGTCTTATCCATTCCATCTCTTCTTATTTCTTTACAGTCTACCTCATCATTGATATACAACGCTACTCCACCACCTTTGCCTTTATTTCTGTCTTTCCTAACCAGCACGTACCCTTCAATACCTGTACTCTAGTCATGACTACTATTCCACCATGTTTTTGTTATCCCTATAATATCTGGTTTCACTTCCTGCACCAATAGCTCTAGTTCCTCCATTTTGTTACCTAGGCTCCTCGCATTAGTGTACAAACATCTTAATTTTTTATGTTTGTCTTCTCTCACATTCTTTCTGATTAGGCACAGACATTCTACCACCAGTATCACCTGTTAGACTAGTATCTACACTACTCTTCCTCCTTATGTCCAGTAAGTGACAAATAAGTTTGTGCTGTAAACCAGCCCCTAGTTAGGGCACAGGCAGTGGAGAGCATATCCCATCCCTAATACTGGATGACCAGATGCAAAGCAAGTTGCTAGTGAGTGATTCCTTCCCTTCCAGTCCAAGATGATGCTGTGATCTAGGCCTTGGGCAAATAAGTCTTTGTTCCAAGCTGCATCTTTCTGTAGATCTTGAAAGAGAAAACTCACCAGTTTCCATTTGGAAGGGTATCTTTGCAGTCACAAGTGCTAGAAATTTAAGCTTGAATTAAAACAACATTGTACAGAAACTGATGAGTAAGGACACTACTCTATTATCTAGAGCATGTTTCCTACTTGTTGTGGATATGGTACTCCTAAGGAATTCTGTGCCAAGAAAATTTCTGCACACAACAAATAAAATTTGCAGAATTTTAAAATATTAATAAATAAATGTGGAGGCTCCAGCATAACAGTGGTGAGCACAGATCACTGGCTGCACAGAGGTGGGAGATTACCCATGGAACAGGGACTCTGCAGTGAGGTTGTAGCTGATACAGCAGAAGGGCCTGCTGCAGAAACACCCTTGGGCTCTGCACCAAGCGCATGAGTTATGGGCAGGCAGGCTCAACCCAGCAGGGTCCAACTGTGGCGGGCTTAGTCTAGGGAGATCCAGATGTGGGGTAAGAGGGTTTTGTGTGGGGCACACTGAGTGCAGAAAGCTCAGTGGAGGATTTGGATGCACAAGGAAGGTCCCAGATGCAGGGACAATGGGACTCTGCAGGGGGGGCCCAGGTGGGGAAAGATGGGATTCAGCGAGGGGGGTCTGGGTGCAACTGGCTGGGACTTAGTGAGGGTCCAGGTATGGGGTTTCTCAGGGTGAGGGTTCGATGGACCTGTTTAGTAGAGGAGCCCCAGCTGCTGCTGCCACCACTAGCACCAGGATCCCTCCCACATCCGCTTCTCTTCCCTATCCTATCCCTTTGTTCACTGCCTCTCCCTCTCCGCACTGTCCCCTGCTCCTATCTCACTCCTACACCCCACTTCCCCTATCCAATCCTGTCCCCCTTTCTTCCCCACTGCCTCTCCTCCTCCTCCTCCCCCCCCACCACCCTTGCCATGACCCACCAGTGGCACTCACCATTGTATGGAAAACAGGATGGCTCCCAGCACACATAGAAGAGGGGTTTGACTGGCACCAGGACCCAGGAGACGGAGTCAGCTAGCAGGAGGGGCACCCTCCATCATCCAGGCAGCTCTGCACTCGCAGAAATGGGCAGTGGCATGTGACCCCACACAGCCCCCCATGCCATGCTTCTGTTTGGGGGGGCAATACCCCCCGTCCTCCCTAAATTACACTCATCGGGGGGCCCTTCCCCCCCCCCCCCCAGTGATTTACCTCTCTTCTGGCTGCTCCAGGCACCGGTTACCACATGCCTGTGCTGCTGAGGAGGGGCACATGACTGCTCTTGCAACTTCCCTTTGCTTCCCCATCCTTATCTGCAGAGGACATGAATTCTGTATGCTCAGTGGCACAGAATTCCTCCAGAGTAATATAGGTTTGTCAAACTCTGATCTCTTTTTAGGGGTATCCACTGTGATACAGTCAGGTTTATTTGGGTGCATTTGATGATCAGATCTTAAATAGAATAGATTCTCCTTCATGCCAGCTGTTCTAACTAGAGCGTACCATATAACAGGGGTAGACAACCTGATTTTCAGTGGCACTGTCACTGCCCGGGACCTGGCCACCGGTCCGGGGGGCTCTGCGTTTTAATTTAATTTTACATGAAGCTTCTTAAACATTTTAAAAACCTTATTTACTTTACATACAATAGTTTGGTTATATATTATAGAAAGGGACATTTTTAGAAGGTATTACTGGCATGCAAAACCTTAAATTAGAGTGAATAAATGAAGACTCAGCACACCACTTCTGAAAGTTACCGACCCCTGCCATATAATTTGGGTTTTGACCACCTTTTGGTCTTTTTCTAGGTTATGGCAACTGGAACTCTGGGACAAACAGAGGCAAGTATAGTAAAATCTTAATGCCATTTTTTCATGATAATGTTATCAGTCAGAAAAATGATTATAAAATTGAAGTTTTTCACAGCTCAAATCTGTTCCCCATGCCTGAATAATATCCTCTTAGGTCACATGCAACTCTATTTCGGTCAGCGTTGCAGAGCCCCTATAACTGTGACAGTCTTTACTATTCTGCCTTGTACATCAACAAAACCAGATATTTCTGTTCCAGAAGTCAGCAGTTTGTATCCTTCAGTCTTTCTGTCTTACATCACTTCTCTGTGAAATGGCACTGAACGTTATAAGTGCTGTCACAGCATGCTAGAAGACTGAATTTCTAGTTCTTGTGCCAGAGAGACATGAAAAATGTCACTGCGTCTGCATTTAGACCCAAACTTGAAACAGGCCTCCCTTTATAAATACTTGTCTTTTTCCAGAGGCCATGCTCACTGTGCTCAGACTAGAGTGCGATGTCCAGCTGTGTGGTAGAATCTCACTAATCTATACGCTTTATTAGCACAAGGAAGCCTCTCTCCACTCCGCAAAGACTGACTAGCAGAGCAGCATAGTACGTTTTTTATATCACTAACTGGTAGTTTAAACTGTAGTCAGTGTTGTACCAAGGATTTTATGACCTTTTCGCTATCTTCAGAGCTAGCTGGAAAACTTATTTTTGTAAAAACCAGAAAATATTCATGATTTCCCCCCCCCCCCCCATTTTTCAATCTAGTTGTTTTGGCAAAATATACAGTAAAATGAGCTTGCTAGCAGTGTCATTGTTTTACTACTTGTGTTTATAGTATCACTTAGGGTCCCCATCTAAGATCAGGGTCCTGTTATGCTAGGCACTGAACAAGTGTATTGCGATATAGTCCATGTCCTGAAGAATTTACAGTTTAAAAGGACAAGACAGAGGGAAGGTAAGAGAGATTAAGTGACTTCCTCAAACATAGCCATCAACTTCTCCTGGTGCCAGTGGATGCTCGACCCACCCTGACTCCACCCCTGCCCCGCCCCCATTCCAACCCCTTCCCCAAAGTCCCCACCTCAACTCCACCCCCTCCATGCCCCTATTGGACCACTTCCCCAAATCTCCACCCCAGCCCCGCCTTCTCTCCTGTGCACAGTGCATTCCCACTCTTTCCCCCCTCCCTCCCATAGCTTGTTACGCCATGAAACAGCTGTTTCGTGATGGCAAGCGCTGGGAGGAGAAGCGGGGTTGCGGTGCGCTCAGGGGGAGGAGGCGGAGGCGAGCTGGGGCGGGGAGCTGCCTGCACCCACCAATTTTTCCCCATGGGTGCTCCAGCCCTGGAGCACCCACGGAGTTGGTGCCTATGTCCCCAAAGACATTCTAGGTCAGTGGCATTTCAGGAATAGAACTGAGGTATCCTGACTCCTAGGTAAGTGCTCTGTCCACTAGCTCATGCTACTTCCTAATGCTATTAAATATTCATAAACTACAAAAGACATTAGAACAAAGTACATCTTGTGGTACTGTCTGTTTTACTTACTAAATCACAATTTGTTCACAATAGCTTTTTGACTCAGAAATTCAGATTAGCAAATCTCTGCTTTAATTTGCATGTTACTAAGAATCCTAGAACTACAGGGTTGGCAGTAGGACATGCTGATGGGTGAACTGAGCAAACCTAAAATGTAAGTTAAAAGGGAGAAAACAGCGTAGAACACTGATGCATTTTAGTCGGTTTTCTGTCCCTATCTGCTTTGTAAGTAGCATGCCGTGGGCTGCATTTGGGGAAGCTGTTCTCCATCACTCCTGAGATAACATACAACTGAGAGGGCCATTTCTCTCATTTACGTGTGGGCAAGAGAGGGAACAGAAGTGACATCAGTGATATTTGTGCTAGTCAAAGTTAGTGGGGGGGTTATTGTTCCATTTTTAGAATTGCACAAATTCTTATGTGTCTCTAGAAGAATAGACCCCAGACACAATGATGTCATCTAATTCGAACAAATCACTGTGATTTATAATGTGCACTGACTGCCTAGCTTAGAGGTATGAATTTTATGCTATGAAGTCAGAACATAACTGGGTATGGATACAGTACAACTTCATGTCAAACTGACATAGAGACAAGCCCACTTTGAACTAAACTAGGCTCGTCTTAAATACGTTATCTTATAATTTCTTCTCTCACAACCTACACTCTTTACACATGCCTAAATGTCCATGCCACACTAGCTGTTCTTTCTGAGGGTGACTGGATTATGTTTTCTCTCTGGAATCTGTTTTTATCAGGCTAATGGATTGCCATGGAAGCCGTTATGTATGCTACACTGCAGCCTGCCCTGACCATGAGTGAG
This sequence comes from Mauremys reevesii, assembly GCF_016161935.1. Taxonomy (NCBI): domain Eukaryota; kingdom Metazoa; phylum Chordata; order Testudines; family Geoemydidae; genus Mauremys; species Mauremys reevesii. The sequence goes on from NC_052647.1 coordinate 2,562,846, forward strand.
AGCAAGAATGAAAACTGAGGCTAAATATTAGTTGGGGCAGATTATAGTAATAGTCTACATTGCTGGGATTTGATGTGAAGTTTCTCCCATGTGTGTTTTGACCTTCAAGTCCGGGTGTCAGATACAAGACACCTGCCAAGGTGTGTTAGTGTAAGGGGAAGAATGGGTTAAATGTAAATTAAAAGGGGCACTCTTGGGACTTCTGTGTCTGAACTTGGATAGAAATGTTCGCTCAGCTGCTTGACTGGAATTCTCAATGACACTTTCTCATTTCAGGATACGAGGGATATAGTTACGGCTATGGATACGGTCAAGATAACTCTGGCAATTATGGGTATGGTATGGCCACTTCAAACGCTTGGGAAATGCCTAATTCAGACACGGACCCTAACGCTTCCACTGGTGCTGATGCTGTTATAGCAAAAATGAACCAGCGCTTAGATATGGTGTCTCATCTAGAAACGGACACAATGCAAGGAGGACATTATGGCTCAGGTGGAGACAGGTGAGTCTAGAGATCAAGATGAAAAGATTCAGTACCAGACAGGTTAGTGTCTTTTCCTGAGGGAACCGCTACTCTAAACTTCTGCTGACTATTAGACTTGCCACCTCTCACTTCTTTCTCATTTTGACCTCATTCTCACTTTGTCTTCACATTTTGGTTTTCAAGAGGAACAGATAGATAAAGGGAATTGGTTTAGCTGGATTTTCCTTCTTTTTGTTTATATTTTTGAAATAAGTCATTTGTATCCCAGTTTGAGTAGTGAAGTCTTAATAGTCTGGTGACAGGTACTTGAATTGTGATGCAATCTTTACAGTAGTAGAAGGATATGTTTAACTTGGAAAAAAGAATCCTCTCACAGTTTTAAACTGGAGATGAATAAAGAAGGGATTCCTTAATATTTCTATATCTGGGAGCCTGCTGATGTATTTCATTTCTATAGCATTGCCACAAGATTCATTTGCCTGTGTCCCTCATTTGATTTTAAGCTTAATTGTTAATCTAGAAGTGACATTTTTGTTGCTGGTTGGGAATACAGTACAGATGTCCAGAAAAGATCAAGTGAGGTTTTGACCATGTTTTAAATCTGAAGTATATGCAGTACTAATAAGGACTGTTCACTTCACAAAGATTTTCTCATGTTAAATTTCAAAATTAGTTTCTATTCAAAATTTAATACTTCTACAACACTGCTGTTCATTCTAGGTTTATGTGAAATATTAAATCATCCCAGCAAATCTGTTTCTGAGTATTTTTACATCTGAGTATTTTGCTTATGTACAAGTATCAATTTGAACAATATCAGGTTTACATCTATGTAGAGGAGACATCTATGTTTTGTAGAGAACTTGAAGTTTGTGTGCTACTGTTCAAATACTAAGTATGCAGAGACATTTGTCAAAATAACTTTAAACTAAATTCCATATAATGTAAGCAAACCAGAACCTCTTCTCTAGAATGAAAGCATAGCTTGTTAGTAGTAAGAAATGTCCTGCAAGAGACTTTTATACATTATTCTTTTGTGTTGGAGTGCATTCTGGTTTGTTTGCAGTCAGCTATTGTTGCATCTGTACTTTGTTTTAACCAACCAAGTTTAAAACTATAAAAAGTTTATCACAAGAACTTGAGATGTTTACCAAAAGTATAATTCAATAGTAATGACTTTTGAATATTGCAAAATTGCTACGTGTTTATGGACTAGAGGACAAATGTACAGTAGGCTTCAGAGGAGCAAAGTTTTTAAGGAATTAGTCTTGCATCAAATAGATTTTGGTGGAGTATTCTGTTTAAAAGCACTCATGTAAAGTACATCAGAGTTGGGTTGTTTTTTTTTTTTTTTAAATCCATCCTGGGGGAAAAATATTTGATAATAGCAGCCTCTTTAATCTAGTAGACAATGCTAAACAAGCTGAAACTAGACACATCTTAGACTGAAATTGAGATGCAAACTTTCAACAGTGATGGTATTTAACCATTGGAACAACTTACCAAGGGTAAAACGTTTAAATCAAGATTAGATATTTTTTTAAAAGAGATGCTGTAGGGAAGTTCTTTGGCCTGTTATACTTGAGATAAAAGATGATTACACTGATATCTTCTGGCCTCATCTATGAATCTGTACCTCTCTTGTAGGGGGTGGAAAGGACTGTTGCAAGGCAGCAGATGAATAGTTTAATTGAGTAAACTCTTGGGTTCTAATTTAATAAAATGAGAACTTTGAATTTGATGTTCCAGCCCTTGTCCATTATTCAGACATCACACAATTGGGATCTTCTGCTCCAAGCCCCAAACATTGGGCAAGATACCATGCATAGTTCTGTCATGATAGATGATACTGGGCTCGTAACCCAGCCCTGTTAACAGATTCTAGCTCTTGCTGGAGAAAATATATCAAATATTCAGAGTGAATGTAGTAAACCATTTAAGGGACAAAAGGATGAAATTAGTGGTTTAGAAAACCTCAGTTTTTAGCCTTCAGTCTCATTGCCTAAAAAGCAGAGTGTGGGGAGGGCTATTCAGTTGCTGCAGTTGAAAGCTCTGGCTTACTGTAAATGGGCACTTGTATCTTTACCATCTGAGGATTTTTGGTGATTGCTAGTCTGGATGATTCTTCTCATATCAGTAGATGGAATGGCTTTTTGGGGGGGGGGGCGGGGGGGCTTTGGAGTTAGTGTTTCTTCCTCCAGCCATTGTTTCCTTCCAATTTCCTTGCTTTCAAAACCTTGCTATAGAGCATAACTACTGGAGGTTGTGCCCCAGTGGTCAGTGCTAGTTTGACATTTTGTGTTCTTGCTTCCTTGTGTAATGTGTGAACCTGTTTGTGTTCTGTCTTGGTGGGTGTAGATTTCCCTCACACTATGGCTCATCTGGTAAAGTAGCATGTGATCATGAAGAGTGTGGAGCCTCCCCTTAAACTTTGATATATCATCTTTGCTGCAAATTGAGTCTGTCAGCCACTGCATAAGATGTACAGAGGCACTACTTTAGATATTACAGAATTTAAGTCTAAAACTCCTTTGCAGGTTTTGTATTTTTCTTCTGAAACTGTCCTGGTTTAAAAACTGGTTTTGTGGAAACTACAGTGACCAGTAATAACTCTAAAGTCATGTCTACATGGGAAAGTTGACTGGGTAAAAACCCTTCCCAAGAGACACAAGCTAAATCAAGAAAAGGCACTCTTATACCAGAATAAATGCCCACATGAGGAGGTTTTACCAGTATGACTGTTGGCTTAAATTCACACCATGCATCATACACAGAAACTTTGTTGTGTAGACAAGGCCTAAATTAAGCCGTTCCTCCTAACAATTCAGAATAGAGTGGGGGAAGAGAAGCAGGACTATTACTTTGTGGCCTAACTAGCTCTGCATTTGTTCTTAACTATTTAGATTGTTCAGTTTGACTTAAGCATAGCTAAATAGAGGGCAGGTGGTGAATGTATTAAATTGAAATCTGAATGTCTGCACAGTTGAAAATCCACAGCTACTGCTAACTGAGGTACCTTTGCTCAGCTTGGGAACTTCTCTTTTTAAAAAAGATCAGTGTGTGACACAGTAATTTTAACAGAAATTTGAAGATTAGTTTGGTGTGGCCTTCCTGGCACTTTAGGCATATGTAAATCTGACTAGGTATCTGTGGTCCTTCAGTGATGGACTGAGGTTGAACTGAATCCCTGCCGCTCCTTGCCATTCTATTTATGCCCTTCTCCCACTGCTGTATCTCACGGAAAAACTCCCATGTTGAGTGAAACCTCAGAGCCTTTTTTGATATAAATGAGACGAACATTTTTGTTTAATCTTTCTCCTGCCATTTCTCGGCAGGCTGTAATGTGGTGCCTTATATGCTACTGACTGGATTCCTTGCTTGCTGTGTGACTCTTGCAGGTATAATACATATGAGTCCTACGACTCAAGGTCTTCACTGAACGACCGTGATCTATACAGATCCGGCTATGATTACAGTGAAGCTGAACATGACACCGAAAATGCCTATGAAGGTTGCTATGACAGCTTCTATGGGAACCACAGGGACCAGTACCAGAACAGAGCACGGGACAACTTTGGCCAACGGGGTCAGAACTGGGCCAGAGACGGGCGAAATAACAGACCCATGGCATCTTCATATTCCGGGCACATGGGCGGACAGTGGAATGAGCTACCACAGCCAATGGGAGGGCGGGGCCATGGCCCTCACGGCTCCTCTAGGCTCCCATCCCTCTTCTCCCACAACATTATCCCAGAACTCAGCATGTTCCAGGGAATGCGAGGTTTCTCTGGAAACATGCGCTTTGGAGGAGGCGGCATGAAACAACGAATGAGGAGAAACTGGAAAATGTGGGACGCAGACTTTAAAGTAAGTACCTGTGCAATCCCCTCCCACCCATTTACCTCATATAGAGACTGTTCACTTCCCAACAAACTGCACTGTCCAGCTCTGAGTGCAAAGGGCCCTATTCTCTGAAATACCATACTTAGTTTCCACAGTGTAATTTGTACTTCTGTGCATTATTTGCTTGGCATCGTGGTGTTTTCTAAATGGTTTGAAGAGGCCACATTCATTCATAGTGCAGTCTTAGCATCCAGAATGTTTAACCTTGATGCTCTTATTGTAAGGCTAGGAAAGTAAATGTGCTATAGTTTTGTGGTTTAATCTGATATGCTGAAGGAAGGTTGCTGTGAAGGACTGTGGCAAATGTTATCTGTCTTGACTGACTTTGCCTGTCAGAAGCATAACTGTGTTTTCTAGGAAGTTTAGTTCAATATAAAGCCCTTTTAAGGTGGCTTCATGCAGACTTATTTGCTGCTGGCAGGAGATGGTGTCAGCATGTACATTTGGGGACTGATATTTTCCTTTCTAGTCACAGAAAAAGAAAATCAAGAAGGACCCTACCTCTAAGAAGAGAAAACCAACTGACAGCACTGATGAACCTGATAGCAAGGCAGCAAAAACTGATGGCTCTGACAACTCCGACTCTGAGAATGGTAAGAACCTATTTGGTGACTCCTAATGAGTTAGCTCTTAGTCATGTGACATTATCAGAGTGCCTTTGTTTCAGGTAGTAATTGGCTCTGACATAACAATTTTACCACCAAATTAAATATTCAAGAGAAATTGAAAATACCATTCTTTGCTGAGCTACCCAGCTGTTACTTTTTGTATGGTGACCATTTGTGATGTGCTTTTCAGAGGAAGGGACTGAAGGAGAAGCAGCAGAGAAGGAGGGCTCCAAAGCTGTAAGTGAAACTGACACTTGTAATTCACAGTAAAGACCATAATGCTTGAGGGAAGTGGATGAGTGGCCATGTAACTAGAGTTGAGGGCAGAATGTTGTGGTGGCAGCATTAAAAACCAAATGAATGTTCCTGCAGTGAGAGTGGGAACTACTTCTTACCTTTCAGTGGTAGAGAGCTGGGATTGGTGAGGAGGAGGGTGATTGGATCCTCATGTAAGAAAGCTTGAAGGTTGTAAATCCTCCCGAGATTACTTATTTTGTATTGCAGTAATACCTGCAGGCCCCAAGAGAGATTGATTGGAGCACTGTACATGTGCATAGCAAGACACAGGCTCCAAAGAGCTGAAAATACGTGACTAGAGAATTTATGAAAATGACTAGGAATAGGAGGAGGAAACCTAGAAATCAACAGTGTGTAGTACTGTTGCCAAACCGCAGGCTAAATGTGTTCCTCAGACAGGGAACCCTGCTATCTGAAGTCAGGAGGGAGTCTCTTTGGGGAGCAGGATGGTTAAGAGATGTAAAACTAGTGTGCACTCAGTTTCTCCAAGACAAAAGTTATAGCTAGGGATTGCTGATAACCTCTTGAAATTGTATTTTAGGAGGGTGAAGATGAAGAAGGAAAAGATTCTGAGAAAGGTGAGTCTGAATGTAATTCTTTAAAAACATTCTTGTGAAATGAGCCAAGAACTTCTTCATCAAGGGATGTGCTAAGGCTCTTCAGACCTTACACTTCTGTACAGCATAAACCTTCTGCCAATAAAGGACTCTGCTGTGGAGGAAATGGCTCCAAGTAATAGTCTGTTGACTGACTTGGTTCAGGCACAGTCTTCCTCCTTTTGTTCTCTGAGGTGTAGCTTGTACACAAATCTAAAGGTGGTGGATTATGATGATCTGAGTTAAAGCTCTAATCTTTCAGCACTCTAGAGCTTGCACTGGTTTCTGTACACAGTACATAATCCCTAATGGACATCTGTCTGTTGGCACGCTGTTAGGCCTAGAATACTAGGGGATGTTACGGGTCATGATTGAGGTGCTTTAGGAAACATAGGGAAATCCAGCACAGCATCTGGTGACTGCCTGGCTTCTAGCCAGTGCTATAGGTCTCATGTGAGATTTATAGTGTGTCTCTCTGCTATGAAGAAGAGGGGTCCCATGGACAAGGTAGGGTGATTAGTGGTTATAGTGCTAGCCTGGAACTTGGGAAACTTGGGTTCAAATCTTTGCTTTGCCACAGGCATGTGACCTTGGGTAAGTGTTTGTTTCTCTTACTCTGTTCCTCATTTGTAATACAGGAATAAAGTATTTCACTGTCTGATAGGGGTGTTAAAGATTGTGAGGCACTCAGATGCTATAGGAATGGGGTTCTATAAGTACCTTAAAGAAATACTAGTTGGTTAGAGGTTTCAGAGGGGTAGCCATGTTTAGTCTGTATCAGCAAAAACAACGAGGAGTCCTTGTGGCACCTTAGAGACTAAAATACTTATTTGGGCATAAGCTTTTGTGGGCTATAACCCATTTCATCAGATGCATGGAGTGGAAAATACAGTAGACAGGTATAAATACACAGCCCATGAAAAGATGGGAGTTGCCTTACTGAGTGGGGGGTCAGTGCTAATGAGGCCAATTCAATTAGGGTGGATGTGGCCACATCTACCATGATTGAATTGGCCTCATTAGCATTACAAAAAGTAATTTTCCCTTCTTGTCAACTGTTGGAAATGGGCCACATCCACCCTAATTGAATTGGCCTCGTTAGCACTGACCCCCCCCACCCACCACACGCTGTGGTAAGGCAACTCCCATCTTTTCATGGGCTGTGTATTTATACCTGCCTACTGTATTTTCCACTCCATGCATCTGATGAAGTGGGTTATAGCCCACAAAAGCTTATGCCCAAATAAATGTGTTAGTCTCTAAGGTGTCACAAAGACTCCTCATTGTTTTAGTTGGTTAGAGTCCATGGGATAGTTTGATGTGCCAACACTGTTGTAGCAGCTGGGGAGGGGGTTGCTTAGAGAAGCATGGTGACCTCTCACCAGAGGAAGAACCTATCTAAATAGAAACCTGATAGCACAGTATCTAACTTGCAATTGCTATCAGTGGAATGTGATGGCAGCAGTATAAAAACCATATAAGAAGCCTTGGCTGGGAAACCAAAGGGGTTCTCGGGTACCATTCCAGTATAACAGTGGAAGCTACTTCCCTGTTTTGAAAAAATTGGGATTTTTTAATAGGAGGAATTCAGTTCTTATTTCACTGCCAACCTTCATCTCTTGTGTGCCATGTGCACAGAAGCCAAAGGGGTGAGAGTGGTTGCCTCTTAAAACTGTCTAAAATGGGCCATCTTTTCCCCATAAAACCAGGGGCATTATATCACTATCAGAAATGATAGTTTAGGAAACTGTATCAGAAGAGGTATTCTCACCATCCTGCCCAAGCTCAGCCTTTCTGAAGTCTGGGCCAGAGAGTGATGGGACATCAGTTAATAGACTAGCAATGCTCCTTTTAATTGGCCAACAGCAGGAATTGTTAAGGGAGCAGCTCTTTCCAACACTTCACTATAACTGTCATCTCTGAGCTATATGGGTCAGTCAGGTTGGCTACTAAACTTGTCTAGGTGAATCCTCTTAATCAGTTGGTGTCCACAAATAGTGCCCTGAAACACAACCTGCTTTATACATCTAGGTGCTTTAACAATTCAAGAAGAGATCAGTCAAATCAAGCGCAAATTGCAGGCAGGCAAGAAAACTCAAGAGAGGCAGAAAAAGAGGCATCGGGATCGCATGGTAGAAAGGTACCTCTTCCTCTTCCAGTGACACAGTATACATCCTGTCTGAGAATTCTGGAAGGATTGCCTAATGTTTAGAACATGGGCCTTGGCATCTGGGTTCTGGCTTTTGTCCCTGGCTCTGCCACTGACTTTTTTGTAAAAACCCGGAGTAGTTACCTGAACTTCTCTGTATCAGTCTCTCCATCTGTAAAATTGGCTTAACACCTCATAGGGAGCTGGTAAGGCAAAAGTACAAATGACTGTTAGCTAATTATAAAATGGAGAACTCTAATCAATACCTCCTCCTCTGTGAATGATGCTGCTGAGACCACTGTTGGAATATTGTGTCCAGTTCTGGTGTCCAGTTCTTCTTTTTTTTAAAAAAAAAAAAAACAAAAAAAAAAACTAGACAATTGGGAAGAGTTCAGAGAAATGTCAAAAGAATAATTCACAGACTGGAAACCTGCCTTACAGTGTGGCTTAGCCTTATATTTGATAAACTAAATAGGTGGACTGAGAGAGTCCTCTCTAAGCCCTTAGTTACCTACACAGGGAGCTCTCTGACCATAGGGCTCTTTAATCTAATAGACCAAGGCATAATGAGATCCAGTGGCTGGAAGCTGAAACTTGAGAAGTTCACATGAAGTAAGTTGCACAACTTTAACATTGAAGATAATTAACCATTGGAGCAACTTACAGGCTGTGATGGATTCTACATTATGGAAAAAAAAATCTTTAAATCAAGACAGACATCCTTCTTAAAATCCTCTCTAGCTGTCCCATAAATTTATTGGGGTTGGTGTAGGAATTACTGCAATTCTTTGCCCTTGGTTATACAAGATGTCAGACTAATTGCTGCTAATGGTCCCTTCTGGCCTTAAAATCTGTATTAAAACCTGTAGGAAGGATGTGACCATTCAACCCAGGTATAAGACTTGTCCTCTTGAATGAGCTATACTCTTTTTTTTAATTGTACCCCTAAGTACTAGTAGGAAATGACTAGTATCCTCAAGCTGATGAGCCTGGAATGGAACCCTGGGGCTTGGGGTTTGATTTCTCACTTGGTTCTAACTTTCTCTTGGTAGGATTCAGTTTGTTTGTTCACTGTGCAAATATCGGACCTTCTATGAGGATGAGATGAATGTTCATCTGGAAAGCAAATTCCACAAGGAGCATTTCAAATTTGTTGGAACAAAACTGCCACAGCAGACAGCTGATTTCCTCCAGGTGAATCTTTTGGTTAAGTTTCCCATTACTTCAGGCTAAACAGTGCACCTTTATTTCATGTTGGTTGTCAGAGACCTACAAAAACAAACACACACAAACGTTGATAGTTGGATGTGAATGGATAGTTCAAATAGTCAAGACTATGAAAACTTAGGTGTGAAACTACTACTACAGGTGTGATTAGAGCACAGGACTGGACATCAGGATCTTAGTTCTTATTCCCAGCTCTATGCCAGCTGCACTGTGACTTTGATTATATTACTTACCCTCTGCACTTTAGTCCTTGACTACCTTCAAGAGAACAGTTAGAGCTGGGTTAAGGGGCTGCAAAGGTCTTGAAATGCCCTGATGAAAGGCACAACTGCAGTGTAGAATAAGTACAATACATGCTGTGCTTTGCATTTTTGAATTCACATTTAATGGTCGGACGTACAGCTGAAGTTAATACCAAATATTTTTGTACAATACAGGATTATGTTGCTAACAAAACAAAGAAAACTGAAGAACGCCGTAAAGCAATTGAAGACATTAATGCAGTTATTCAACAGATCTATAAAGACCAAGATCTTACCCAAGGTAAGAGCAAGTCTCCCTGCATCTTCATGGTTTGTTTTTTTGTGAAGCTACCTTAATGTGCAACTTCCCTCAGAAAATGGGAAAAACAAAAGCCATTATGAAGTTCCTATTTTGTGGTGGTCTGAGTTTTTAAAATGTGCACAGTTCACAAGTAAAGCATGGTTAAAGCTATCCTGAGATCTGAGAATCAAACTAGATTATTTCCTTTCTTTTGTTACCAGTAAAGGTTTAGCAAAGCACATTATGTTCTTGGAACCTGTACAACCTAATTGTTGTTGCCAGTCAGTCCCACTAAGACTGATAAACAGGAAGAAATAGAGGTTTCTCTACAGTGCCAACAGGAGTAAAGTATTCTTGTTACTTAAATCATCTGATCCTATTAAAAAATGGAGTGTCCTGTTGAGGCACCTTTTATTGCATAGTAAACTTCCAGAATGGAACCATGCTTTTAAAAGCTTCTCATGGAAAACTGAAATATTGATCAGAAGCACGTGTATGTAGCTGGTGGTTCTTCAACAGTACTACTTTGTGCAAGATGGGAAGTCTTTTCCTGTATTTATGCTCTAATATTTACCTTGCATACTGTTGTAATTTGCTTTTATTTTGGAGAGCTCTAAATTCACACAAGAATAATCAGCAGATGAATATACGGGAGCCTTATTTCTCATGTTAGAGCAGGGGTCGGCAACCTTTCAGAAGTGGTGTGCCGGCTCTTCATTTATTCACTCTAATTTAAGGTTTTGCGTGCCAGTAATACATTTTAACGTTTTTAGAAGGTCTTTCTATAAGTCTATAATATATAACTAAACTATTGTTGTATGCAAGGTTTTCAAAATGTTTAAGAAGCTTCATTTAAAATTGCTGATCTTATGCCGCCAGCCTGCTCAGCTCTCTGCCAGCCGGGGCCCCAGACCTGGGGGTGGTCGGGTGTGGTGTTAGGGCAGAAGGCTGGGTGTGGGCAGGGGGGTTCAGGGATTAGGGCAGAGGGCTGGGGTGTAGGGCAGAAGGCTTGGGGGTGTGTGGGGGGGGGGGTCAGGGCAGTGGGAGTGTATGGGGGTGCAGGGCCGAAGGCTGGGGGATTCAGGAGTCAGGGCAGAGGGCTGGAGTGCTCTGCTCGTGGGGGTGCTCCCAGGCCCCTGCCATGAGCGGCTCATGGCAGGGGGCTGGAAGGGAGATGCCCTGTTCCACCCCCTTCCCCAAGGCCCCGTCCCTACCTCTTCTCTGCCTCCTCTATGGAGCAGCGAGCACGCTGCCACTCTTCCCCTCGCAAGGGCTATCAGCTGATCAGTGCAGGGAACGAGAGGAGGAGGGACAGGAAAGCAGAACGCTGGGGGAAGAAGCAGGGGAGGGGGAAAGCTTGGCTGCTGCAGGACCAAGCTTCTGCCTCCTGCCCCCGCAGGGGAGAGCAGTGGGTGGGGGGCTGAGTGGGGCTGGGACTGGGGCAGGGTGCCACTCAAAATCGGCTTGAGTGCCGTTTTTGGCACGCATCCTGTATGTTGCTGACCCCTGTGTTAGAGTAAAATATAGACATTAGTTAAATGGAAAGTCATAAACTCTTTCTAGGAGAGATGGCACTGAGGTGTGTCAATAGCAGGTAACGTAGTACACTGGCACTCAACCTTTCCAGACTACTGTATCCCTTTCAGGAGTTTGCTACAAAACATCTGTTAGTCTATAAGGTGCCACAGGATTCTTTGCTGCTTCTACAGAACCAGACTAACACGGCTACCCCTCTGATACTTCAGGAGTCTGATTTGTCTCGTGTACTCCCAAAGTTTCACCTCACTTTAAAAACTACTTACTTACAAAATCAGACGTTTAAAAAAAAGTGTCATGGGACACTATTACTGAAAAATTGCTTACTTTCTCATTTTTACCATATCATAAAATCAATTGGAATATAAATATTATACTTACATGTCAGTGTATAGAGTACAGAGCAGTATAAACAAGTCATTGTATGTACTGACTTTGCTAGTGCTTTTTATAAAACTAGGCAACTATCTAGATGAGTTGATGGTACCCCCTGGAAGACCTCTGCATACCCCCAGGGCTACACATGCACCTGGTTGAGAACCACTGATGTAGTACACAATTGTGTCCTACAAGCTAGCTTGGAGATCAACTAGCTGGAAACATTTTGCATGCTATAGTCAAAGCACTGATGCAGCAGTGACCACCAGCATTCATCTTTGAGGTGTACAGCCATACTCTGGGCCTCAGGTCTGTTAGACTATGGCTATGCAATGCTCCCCCTCATCCTTATTGATCAAGACTGAGCATCACGTTGTAGGAAACCAGTCTCCAGGGGTGCATGAATATATTAAAGATAAGTGAACTCACAGAAAAAGCTGCAAAACTCCCTGAAGTGTGATGTGGCCACCACAACTCAAGTTAGATGAACAAAGCTCTTGTCTCTCCTCAGATATTGGCATGGAACACTTTATTAAAAAGGTGGAGGCTGCTCACTGTGCTGCATGTGACCTCTTCATCCCAATGCAGTATGGAATTATCCAGAAGCACCTGAAGTCCCTTGACCACAACCACAACCGCAGAGTAAGCGTGCAGCTGGTTAAATTTGTGTGTATATATAAATGCCAATGTACCACTACAGCTGGCTGTGCAGATATGGAGATCAGCTTATCCCTGCATGGTAAATCCAGGTTGCAGGGTTTTGTTTTGCTTAATAAAACAAGCTGCTGAATGCTAAAAACTGGATATGATTGCAGTCATACAGCCTATGAGCTATATGGGAAAATGGAACCTAAAACCAGGACTAGCCTTAAAGCTTTCTGCAGTAGTGGTCTCTATATGGTAACAGCTCATAGTTGTGATACTGCAATGGTGGTGGTCTATTATTGTAGAATACTGATCTTCACTCTTGTAAGAGGTCAGCAGAAAAGTAATCTCTTCATATTGTGAGGAACAGCGGTGTAACATGCTAGCAGGATCCCATATCTCCTGCAACCCACTGGCTGTAGAATCCATCCTCTGATGATTTGATTCTTCTGGTTTTTAAAGAGAACCTCACATGTATAAATAGCCTTCCTAAATCTAAAACAGATAATCTGAGCCGATGGCTCTGAATTGTCCCATACATCTAAAGAAGGTGTTGATTCTGAAGCCCAATGACTATTTAAATATTAGCACTAAAGCACATTAGCAATGAAATGGCTACCAATTAATGCAGTGCCCGATATTGAGGGTGCAATGGGGTAGCTGAGTGCCTTGGAAGCCACTGGCAGCAGCAGAGTTGTTCAGGTGCTCCATGTCCCTCCACTATGCTTTTTTTAGAATGCTCATGTTACCTCTACCCCCTGCCCACAAGAGGATTGAAAGATGAGATTCCCTCCCCAGGGCCAAAAAAGCCACACTTGGCACCAAGGGAAAGATGGGATGTAGTCACACATGCCCATTACCTCTAAAGCTGTGCATTGTCAATACAAATTCTGGAGTATGCTGAAAACTAAATTTGGTGAGGTGGTAGATGGTGGCAGATAGGAAACTTGGTTGTGTCACACATCTAGAGTCATTCAGCATGTCTGCAATAACTGAAACGTGTGGCTAGAACAGCAGTTCTCAAACTTGAGCAACCTGAGGACCCCCATTTTGATTTAAAATATTTTGCAGAAGGCCCCCCCCCCCAGCCGGCTTCTAATTTTCCCTGGGGGTGCACAACCCCTGCTCAGCCCAAGGCCCCAACCTTGCCCCACCTCCTTCCGCCGCCTCCTCCCCTGAGCGTGCCCCATCCCCACTCCTCCCCCTCCCTCCCAGCGCCTCCAGCACGCCGCTGAACAGCTGTTCCGTGGCATGCAGGAGGCACTGGGAGGGAGGGGGAGGATTTGCTCAGTGGCCCCAGATATGACTCACAGACCCCCTGGAGTACCCTCTCGGACTTCAGTTTGAGAACCACTGGGCTAGAAGCAACTACTGAAGTGTTACATGACTCAGTTCAAAACTTAACTCTGGTTTCTTTAAATACTCCTGTTCCCTTTAGGCCATGATGGAGCAGTCCAAGAAATCATCTTTAGTAGTTGCAAGAAGCATTCTCAATAACAAACTAATCAGCAAGAAATTGGAGCGGTATTTGAAGGTAAATACCTGCAAAGCAGCTTTGAGTTGGATTGAGCAGTGCAGCTTCTGCACTGCAGAATTTTTGGACTAGCTGCATTTTGCTGACTAAGTTTCTTGCTAGCTAATTCTCAGGCTGAAGTTCCAAAGTACTTTCCCAATTCAATGTCGGATCCCTAAGGGTTGGCTGAGTGGTGTTCAAGGACTTTCATAGTATGTATGACTAGCTTCCTCATCTCTACTTTGTCCCACCTTTAATGTTGCTCCTAATTCCTGAATGAACAGGGGTAGGCTGTTCCTTTAAGATTTTCCGTTTCATCATCATCCTCATCATCATGTTCCTATTAAGCCTCTGACGTTTAGGGCACTCTTCCACTCCTGTCTGTTTCTGGCAAGTCTTTCAATGGTTTCCCAGCTGTGCCCCAGGTTTTTTCAGGTCGGATTCCACAACTCTTTGCCATGTTGTTTTTGAGTGGCCTCATTTTCATTTGCCTTCAGGTGTCCATCTTATTGCTACTCTTGTGATGGAATCAGTTTCTGTCTGAAGCACATGACTCGTCCATCTCCAACCCCTCGTGGCAATGATGGTGCCCAGATCCTCTTGGCTGCACTGTGTCAATAGATCTTGGTTTGAGATTGTTCTGAGACAAAAGATGCAGAGGATTTTTCTGAGGCAGGTTGTATGGAATGAAGGCAGTTTGGACATGTCATACTTTCTCATTTTGCAGCATTCTGCACTATAAAGTAGTACTGAAAGTACGCAGCTCTGATAAATCTTGAGTTTGATTTTGATTTCCAGACTGTATTTAAGCTCCTGAAGGTGTTCCTGGCGTTATTGATTTTGTTCCAGATGTCCTGGCTTGTTCCACCATCCTGGCTGATGGTGCAGCCCAAGTATGTGAATGTTTCTATATTGGTGAGAACATAATCCTCTAGCCGTTACTGGTGATGGTGAGGCAACATTAAAGGTCATGATATCTGTCTCGTTGCGGTTGATTTTCAGTCCAGTTTGCTGGCTGAATGCGTTGAGTCGAGTTGTTTGTTCTTGTATATGGTGTTGGGTATGTGATAGGAGAGCGACATCCTCTGCAAAGTCCAGGTCTTCAAGGGATGAGAAATGTGTCCATTTTCAGTTGAATGGAATAGAATTTAGGCAGTTTTATAGTCTGGGTCACTTGCAAAAATGTAGCATTGTTAGCCTATTACTGTTGGTATTAGTGTCAGTTTGAGTACTCAAGATAGTATATACTTTCAAGAGCTGCTAATTTGACTTCCCTTGGTGCTGTAAACTGTTGGCTAGTGTTGAAATGGATTTCTGGGTAAGAAGCTCAAGTTTAAAGCTAGATGTTTGATGCATACCCTCTCCCATAGTCCAGACTACCTTTTGTGCATTAAGATGGGGCCAGGAGGATAGAAGTAAGGAGCAGTGCTTACTAGCAGCAGGCCTGCTCTCTCTCTCAGAAGAGTGATATTTAATATTATAAAGGTAAACAACTTAACCACCTTCGTGCTGTCCCTGTGGGTGTTCTACTTCAAGTGTCAGTGCATTCCAGTGCCATTGATTGGAGCTTTTTTTATAGCAGTGCCTGGTTGGGGTGTGCATGCACAGTAGCTGTCTTGTGGTGCCGTTGGCACTTCATCTAGGGCGCACACAGTCCGACCCCTACAGTTCCTTCTCAACCATCCTTGGTCAGAGATGGAGCTCTCCAGCAACACTGAAGTAGTAATCTAACATCTTTTCTAGAATTTCTAACTGCATCTTAACTAAATAATTAGTTAAATTAGTGTTAGTTAACTTTCAGTTACTCCTGTTTGATAGATCATTCTTAAAAAAAAAAAAAATGCCCTCCCGTTTTTCCCATCCTATGAGGGACATCATATGCCTAGATCCCGAGGTTTCAAGAGATGTACTTCATGCAAGGAAGCAATGCCGATTTCAGATGGGCACTCACAATGCGTCCGCTGTTTAGGTGAGTCTCACATACCCCGAAAGTGCGCTCACTGCAGCAACATCAAAACTCAAGCGAGGAGAAAGGTATCTCTGACTTAGTCATTTTAATGGAGAAATCGCTAACGTCCACCTCAGATCCCAGACAACCCTCGACAAAGGACTCTCTGAGTACATCCTTGGTGGACTGAGTAAGTGCCAATTCCTCTACAAAATCAAGGACAAGGGCCATGTCCTCCCCAAGCAGAGAACAGTTTAAAAAAAAAAAAATGGTTTCCAGGGAGATATCTACCCTGAGTGCCAACCTCAGGCAGAGTGCACAGGCACCTCCTCCGTACCAGGACCTCTGCCAGCAGGGGAAAGGAGTCAAGTGGTAGGCACAAAATAGCCTCCTCCTCCACAGCACCGACTACTCCTACAGAGGACATCGTGCCACAGCCTTCGCCACTGGCAATGTCTGGACCAACTTCATCAGAACCGTCCACAGAGATATCAAGTACGACACCACCAGCACTGACTAAGGCTATGCAGAAAACATCTGCACTGACTTAGCTACTATTTAAAGTGTTGGCACGGAAAGAAACAGCACCCTAAACAATGGCATTGTGTCCTCTTACACATAAGGCAGACATGGAAGTAACCTCTACTCCCAGATTGCCTCTGTTTGGCACCAGCAGCTCACCGGTACCAACTGCACCAGACCAACCAGATTCCCCTACTGCTTTACCATTTTCCAGTGAAGATGAGGAGGACCTTGAGGAGGAAGTCTTCTCATCAGGCACCGGATACCAATGTCCTACACAAGAATCAGAGAGCAGCTTACCAGGGGCATGCATCCTTGGCTCACCATCCCTGGATGTGCCCTCCTATGCCATTCCCTATACAATGGCCACAATGGGATCCGTGGGAAGCCTGCAAGTCTCCTTTCTCCAAACTTCCCACTCCTCACAGGAGACATATAAGCTAAACAACAAAACCATTACCAGAGGCATCAGAGGAGACTGGAGATGATCCACAGAACAAGATACCTCACTTGCTCACAATTCATCATCCTCTCTGGATGATCGGTGATGCTTCCACTGTCACAGGTGACTTTTTAAACATTTTCAAGAATTGTTCAGGTGAATGGCACACCAGCAGAATAGTCTGCTGGAGGAGGTAACTGAGACCCAATACCAGCTCTTAAAAATCTTACACACCTCTTCTATGGTAAAGAGAGCCCTGCCAATAAATGATGCCTTGATGGAAACGGTGGGGCAAACACCCACCACTATTCTTCCGACCTGCAGACAAAGTATTATGTACCTAATAAAGGAATGGACTTTCTTTTTTCACACCCACAGCCCAACTTCTTAGTGGTGGATGCTGCCAGCCAGGGGTAAACAACTCCAATCCCGATCCACACCTCAAAACAAGGATTGGAAGAGAATAGATCTGTTTGGGCGGAAAGTCTATTCTTCAGCAATTCTGCACAGCCAACTACGCAACGTTGCTAGCGAAATATGACCACGATAATTACTTTAAACTGAACGAGTTCCTCAATGAAACCTCTGAAGACAAGAGGGAATAATTCCAAGCAATTGTTGATAAGGAACAGTTCATAGCCAGAACAACGCTCCAAACATCCCATGATGTCGCTGACACAGCTGCACACACAATAGGAATAGTAATACGAAGAGCATTGTGGCTACGTTCTTTATGTATCCTGTGAGAACTCCAAACTAAGATAGACCTCCCCTTTGATTAGGGTCAAGCTGTTCTCTGCCAAGACGGATGAAGTCCTACATTCCATGAAGGATTCACGAGTGATATTGAGAACCCTCGGCATTTACACACACCCAAACAGACAGAGGAGATGCCAACCATACTCCCGCAACAGACCATACATCGCAACAACAGAGGCCATATGACAACCAGAGACAGATGGCAGCCACAAAGACATTGTCCTTCCCAGTCTCAGTCCGTGGCATCCCAAAAACCACCAGAAATGTTGGTCGAGAGTCTGGCTGACCTTCCCCAACAACTAGCACCAGTACTACCAGCAACCCAGACCTTTGGTCATCAGCTACGACCATTCTATCATATGTGGGCCTCCATCTTCACAGACTACTGGGTATTAGAGATCATTCAAACAGGTTATGCCATCCCTTTTATCTCCATTCCACCTACCCGTCCTCCTTCCCTCTCCCTGTCCCTCTTTAGGGACCTTTCTCACAAGCACCTTCTATGACAAGAAATAAAGCATCTTCTACGACTGGGTGCCATGGAACAAATTCCAAAACAGCACAGGGGAAAGGGATTTTATTCCCATTATTTCCTGACTCAGAAGAAAAACGGTGCATGGAGACCCATATTAGATCTCAGAAAACTCAACAAGTTTGTCCGTACCCACAGATTCAGAATGGTCACACTGAACTCAATTATCCCAGTGATGGAAAAGGGGGACTGGTTCTCAGCCCTCGACCTACAAGATGCATATTTTCTTATCACCATCTATCCCGCACACAGAAGGTTTCTACAAGTCACAGTAGGGAAAGACCACTTCCAATACAGAGTGCTACCTTTTCAGACTTTCAAGAACCTTGAGAGTTTTTACCAAAACCCTAGCAGTAGTTGCATCACGTTTGTGCCAACAAGGAATATTGATCTTCATACCTAGATGACTGCCTACTGAAATGACCTACTCAAGCAGAAACAGTAAATATTACCCAAAGGACTATAACCCTCTTTCACACCCTAGGGTTGCAAATAAACTAACTGAAATCTACTCTAAACCCAGTGCAACAATTGGACTTCGTTGGAGCATACCTGGAGTCCATAGAGGCCAAGGCATCATTACCAGTTACCAAATTCGCAGCACTGACCACTCTCATATCAGTGGTCACAAACAGCCGAGAGGTATCAGCACATACTTTCCTTCAACTGCTGGGACATACAGAGGCCACCACCTTCGTAGTAAAAACATGCTCGACTATACATGCGCTGCCTACAGGGATGTCTGAAAGCACAGACTGTACAAATCCTAAAACTAACACCAAAAGTCCAACACTCATTACAGTGGTGGACAAGTCCATAAAATTTATGTGCGGGGATCCCATTCCAGCAGAATTCACCATCCATACTGATCACAACAGATCAGCTGGGGCATCCACCTAAACCAACATACAATCCAAGGGAAGTGGTCTCCCATGGAGACTCAATTACACACAGTTCACAATGCATGCAACCATTTCCTCCCAAAAATCCAGAACAAAACAATAAGTCATGATGACAACACTGCATGTATGTTTTACGTAAACCAACAGTGGGAGCTTGATCTCATTTCCTATGCATAGAAGCCATAAAACTACGGAACTGGTCCATAAAACACATCACCATTACAGCATCATGTCTCCCAGCTTGGCAGAACACAGCGGCGGACACGTTAAGCAGAGAGTTTTTTCCCAAGAACACGAATGTGAACTGAATGACATCATACAACACATTCCACACGTGGGGGTTCCCACACATCGACTTATTTGCAGTAGCATGAAATGCCAAATGCCCAAAGTTCTGCTCATGAGCAAGACTGGGAACACAATCCCTAGTGGGTGCTTTCCTCATCAGATGGAACGAATCTCTCCTATATGTATTCCTACCTTTAATTTCCAGAGTAATACACAAGATACAAACGGCGAAGCCAAGATCATACTTATAGCCCCAATGTGGCCCAGACAGACATGGTTCCCATACCTGATCTGCACACCATACACGCTCTTGCTGTGACGGGCTCTCCTCTCACAAGACGAAGGTCAAGTACTCCATCAAAACCTGGAAAAATTTGATCTGAAGGCATGGTTCCAACACGAAGAATTAACCTGCTTGAAACAGGTAAAACAGATTTTACTCAGCAGAAAGACATCCACTTGTGCAACTTACCTACAGAAATGGAAGAGGTTCTCCATATGGTGCCAAAACAAACGCATAACTCCACTTACAGCACCACTTCATTTGATCTTGGAGTGCATATTGGAACTAAAGCAATCAGGACTCTCCACAAGTACGGTTAAAGTACATCTAGCAGCCATAACTGCTTTCCATCATAAGATTGATGGTGTCTCATTATTCACACATCCGATCACAAAACATTTCCTCATGGGAATACAGAACATGCACTCGGGAATACAGAACCCCACACCAGCATGGGATCTAAGCCTGCTCCTTAGAGGCTTTACCAAAATACCATTTGAACCCACTTGCGACTTGTACTCTACTACACCTCTCAATGAAAGTTGCATTCCTGGTCGCGATTATTTCTGCACGACAAATTTGTAAAATAGAGGCTGAAAGACAAAGTGACCACACCCAAAATTTGTCCCCAAGGTTTCATCATCCTTTCAGTTGTCAGTTCAACCAGTCAGTTCACTTACCCTAAACCACATGAGACTGCACAAGAGACCATCCTCCACATTCTAGATGTTAGACATGCATTAGCATTCTACCTAGATAGAACGAAACCACTCTGAAGACTTCGTCTCCACGGCTGAAAGGTCAAAGGGATCCGCAATATCAAAATGATGACTTTCAAAATGGATTTCAAATTGCATCCATCTGTGCTATCAACAGCAAAAAAGAGAATCCCAGACAGAGATCGGAGCCCATTTGAACAGATCAATGTGGACCTCAGTCTTTTTAAATAATTTATCAATCACAGAGATATGTTGGGCCATCGCTTGGGCGTCTGAACACACATTCATTAATCGCTATGCAATAATCCAAACTCAGATGCAGTACTAGGCCTAACAGTGCTAGCATCAACTATGAATACAACTTGGAAGCCCTTCCATCCACAGTAGGGCACTGCTTTACAGTCACCTGAAGTGGACCACCCACAGGGTCAGCACCCGAAGAAGTAGCTCCACTGCCGCCACCCTCCCCTCTATTTCAGAGTTTGCATTAAAGACTCAACGGTAGAAAAGAAACTGAAGGGGTCAGACTGTGTGCACACTAGATGAGGTGCCAACAGTGCCACGAGACCGCTACTGCACATGCATGTCCCGACCAGGCACTGCTACCGAAACTCTCCGATCAATGGCACCGGAACTCACCAACATCTGAAGTGGAGCACCTACAGGGACGCACATCTCAAACTTTTTAAGTACTGCATAAGGTGAGTAACCCTCTCCTTTTTAGGTTGGGGCCTATGATCCACATAAACACACAAACTTGTCATTGATGCCAAGGCAATTGTTGGTCCATGGGTTGGGACTGTCTGGAAAGTCCAGGGCTAGTACCAAAAAGTCACCACTTGTCTCTGCGTTTAGTGACCATTCTGAAGGCTAATACCTTGCCAAGCATGAGGGCTAGGAACTAATAGTATGCACGTCATTAGAAAGCCTGGCTTTCCACTTGTGATAGCATTTGTCTATAGCTTTGCTGATCTGTGGTGTTCATGGTTTGAGCATGTCTTTCTGTTAGTACTTAAAATGCCTCTATCATTGGCATTCTAATAAGGCTTGTATCTTCCTGTCTTCAGTTACAGCTTGGTTTTTAGTAGTTCTTCTCCAAACTGTCAGTTAGCATTGGTGCTGAACAACATTGGGTAGCTTGGAATCTCATCTTTAGATTGGTATCCAAGTCTACTATGGATAGACTTCTTGAATGTTGGTTGCTTAAATCACGTCAGAATTGGAAATGGGTTGCAAGACTAAGCTTTTGGCTGTCTGAAATCTCCAATATAGGCATTGGTGTAGCTGCACCACCACATACACCTATTGTAGTTTTGCTTGTCCACACTAAGCTGCAGTGTGTGCCACTGCAGCTCACCCTGCTTTGAGAAGAGGTGATTTGCACCAATGCAAACACTGGTTTATAACAGTTTTGCCGGTTTGTATCAGTACAGTGACACTGCTGTCTGTAACTGGTATGAATTCTCAGTATAGACGAGGCCTGGTAAAAACCTTCTAAAATAGGGGATGGGAGAGTATCATTTTACATTTGACACAGAATAAATCTCCAATAGCTCAGCTTTGTCAGGAGGACTCCCAGAATCTGAACATCCCCTGTTACTGACATTACAAACAGCTCTGCTTTCAATAGACCAAGTATACCAAGTCTTTTTTACTTTTCTTGTAATTTCGTTGGTCTGAAAGCAGTCTGCTCATATCAGCAGAAGCATGGCACTCCAATAGTTTATTGGACCTTGCTGGGAGAAGGAACAACAGGGGAGCTACAAGTAATGTCCACATAATATAAAATTAACTCTCAGTAACAAGGCAAACCTCATGGGTACCTTCACCACACACTGCTATAAAGTTCACTAACTTACAGCTGGCCAGGATTAAACCCTCTGGTTATGTACAAATACTTTCAGGTACAGGGAACTTCCAAGTGCTGGTCCCAGCCTAGTGATCAGAAATATTCATGCCCTGAAGGAGGATCTCATGTACCTGGCATTTGTGTGAAATTAAGTGAGAAGGTCTTAGCTAATATCTGCCGCGAATCTGTCCAGCTTCAACATAACCCTGTTTTGACTTACAGGGCGAGAATCCCTTCACAGATGATCCAGAAGAGAAAGAGGAGCATGAGGAAGGAGAGAGTGGAACGAGTGGAAATGCTGAAGGAGCAGATGGAAACAAAATTGATGAAGAAAACCAAGATGAGGAAAGCCGAGACCACGAGGAGAACCCAGAAGCAACTGAGAATCATGGGGAGCAAGAGGAGATTCAGGCAGA
Organism: Mauremys reevesii; assembly: GCF_016161935.1. Lineage (NCBI taxonomy): Eukaryota > Metazoa > Chordata > Testudines > Geoemydidae > Mauremys > Mauremys reevesii. The sequence goes on from NC_052647.1 coordinate 2,585,388, forward strand.
AGTAGAAGCAGGCTACACAGAGGAGAAAAATTCACAAGTTGCAGAGGAAACCCTCACTGCTGAGGAGGAAGAGCAACTGCTGGAAGGAAGTGAGGAAGAAAGCAAAGGAGTTACTGCAGCAGAAGAGGATGAGCCCTTGGAGTAGACTCTGGATGAGAAAGCTGACCTGTTTAAGACCCAGCATTAAGTTTTTTAAAGCATAACTATCTGTGAAACTTCATAGTATGTTTTTGGTTATCATTCTACTAAACTTTCACCTAGTTATGGCAGTTGAAAGCCTCTATCTGTAAAGTGTTTTTGGAAATAGATTTTTTTTTTACCAAACCTTCATTTTAGTAGCTAGGTTTTGTGCAGTCCAAGTTTTTAGATGGCTTTGTACTAGAAGAATTTCCTTTGAGCATGTGTACAAAACAAATTGTGCTTAATGCACTACGTACTAAATCACAATCCGGCAGATTAAACCTCTTACTATTGTTCCTGTAAAACTTTTATATATTTAAAAAAAGTGGGTTGTCCTTTAGCCAGCCTTCCTGGAAGCAAAAGGAGTCTCAAATCCAGGGTTTAAAAATCTACAGTGTATGCTGTAAAATTCTGCATAATTTCCATGTGACTGTAGTACTCTTCCCAATGTTTTACTCTTCCTTTTTAATGCAAAGCAAAAATAAGTGGTGTCAACATTGTATTGTTTGTAAAATGCTTTCACTTAAAGGTGAATGTTTTCGGTGGGTGGAGATAAAGCACTACACTGATATTACCCCTCTGTGTGCGCCTTAATTTCTGAAGGTGGAGGTGAGTAGTATGTATCCTGGTGATGCTCGTAATAGGTGGAGATCTTGAAATGCAGTCCTCCTAAACTGAAGCAATGCTGTGCAATAGCTGTGGTCTGCTGCACTGAGATCTGAGCTCCACTCAATTTTGCTGCTGATTTGGAAAAAGTCACTTCTCTTTTGTTTGTTCTCATCTATAAGGTTAATATAACCCTTCTGAGATCTCCAACTGAATTGTGCCTTGTGAATATTCACAAATATTTCCTAAAGTTGTCATTGACTTTTTAATTCTGAGTATATTTGTCAAGCTCACAAATCAAAAGTTTAACACTTCCATGATATTTCAAAGCGTGCCCCTGCAGGAAACTGAACCAATTTTGTAGAGACAAATCTGTGCTGGCTTATGCGCCATCATGGATGCATGTGTAGAAAAGGGGGGCACATCTCTGCTGGATGGCAGGGCACCATTTTGGGACAAGCTGCCTTGGGCTTCTTTAATGGCTCCAACATCTGTTGAACTTCCCTGGAATATAGAGTGCTGGTAGCTGTAGCTGATCAGTTTTCTTTATAAACCTGACTTCTTCCTCCCTACTTGCATTAATTCCACCATAACGTGGAAGTTAGCCTAGTTATCGGTATACAGTAGAACTGCACAGCTTCTAAACTATAGGTGTTCATCTATGTAGAATTTTCTGTCATGATCTTGCAACACAGTGTTAATATGACAAGCAGCTTGTTCAACCTGTTCTAGTGTAAATGTTGAGGCACAGGGTCAAATTTCAAAATGTTTACTACGGTGGTCTGAAGTAGGGACACCAGTATGGCATAGTAGTCACTACTGTCCTCTTAAATGTGGCCTGATACCAGAGGCCACTTTAAGCCTGATCAGTAGGGGTTGTTTTATTTATTTATTTTTTTCTGGGATAGTTCACCATGCAGTGATCGGAAGCTTGTGGCGTATTGCCATTTTGAACAAGGCCTCTAAGACTGTGCTTACATGCATATACCTACGTTGGCTTCAGGAATTTGACTTTAAGGTATTAATTATGAAGAGAAAGGAATTAGGAGGTTGACTACAGTAAGTTACTGAAAAAACTATACTAAAGTGGGATTTTGTCAAATCCATAGAAATTTACTGGATTAAAAGGTTGCTAAGATTACTTTTTAGAAAAAATATATGTATAAATGAGTTAAAGCATATGAATATTCATATACCCCAATTATGTTAGAATACATCAAATGGCATTTTAAATAACTGTTTCTGTTTCTCCCTACCTCATTCTAGGCACCAGAACTCTTCTTACACCCATCTTTATTCATACGGATTTCTTATTTCTAGCTCTCCTAGAACCACCACTGATATCCTACAACTCACCCTCCAGTTCACCCATCCCCTAGCACTCAAAGGCAAGTAAGATAACATCTTGCTTCTTACCATCCATATAAAAATTGGACTCAACTCTTTCATGCAGCTCCCTGATTTGGCTGAGACTATATTAGTCTCTGTTGACAATGTTTGTCTTGCATCTGAAGAAGTGGGTATTCACCCACGAAAGCTCATGCTGCAAAACGTCTGTTAGTCTATAAGGTGCCACAGGATTCTTTGTTGTGTTTACAATTGTTGATCTTCACTCCCTGCCATCCCCCACAAACACACCAGTTCTTCCTCTTTCTGGAGCTCAGCAAGTATCTGCAGACTTCTTCTTCCTGGCTCTGCAATAGATGTTATAGTCATCCATCACAATAGGAAAGGCCAAGGCCAATTTTTGTAAACAAGTGAAGTTTTGGGAATTTGCCTGTGCCTCAAATTCTAATGGCATTTTTAAGTAGGTAAAGCTAGAAGTACTATACTGAAGATGGGTTTTCTGGCTAGTGACCTAATCTTGGGGTGATACTCAAAGGTTTAAAAAAAAAACAACCACACTTTTAAAAAAAGTATATTTAGTGGGATCTTGCAAAAAATCTATAAGCTGTAGTCACATTAAAAAAAAAAAAAAAAAGAATTTGGTCCTCTTAACTTTACACCTGCTACTTAGAACAATACCAGTTAGAAGCAGGTATTACTTCTCTGTTTTGCTCTTTAAATTTTTTAAAAGTTGTGTTCCCTAAATACATCAGCATGAAGCAGACATTTATAACTGTTGCTGTTCCTCCCTATAGCAGTTAATGCAGCAGCCTGCATAGGTGTTTGGGTGATGGACTGTGCCCAGCATGATAGTAGCTGTATGTGTGAGAGAGAGCCATCAAACATGCTGTAGACTAGGGTACAATTTCCCGAGTGAAGAACTGACTGGCTAAACAGCAGTTCTGCAGAAAAGGACCTACCCCCTTTCTGAACCATTCTAATGGCTATTGCCAGCTCCAGGGGGCAGACTTAAGGTTGTGCTGTGGGGGTGGCATGTATCTTGGTATTTCCCGATTTTTCAGACGTTTAAATTTAGCTGCTCTCCAGCTAAAGGGTATGTGTCAGTGCTGGACAACCTTAACTCTGTGTTAATTAAGTTTTTGGAGAATTTAATTCCTGTGGTTTTAAAAAAATAAAAAAACCAAAACCACACCATCCCCATGTTGCTCAGCTCTCCTCCTCCACTGCCTCTGTCTCCTTGGCAGTCATTACCCTGGCCCCAGAATGCACTGGCTGCATGTCACAGAAAATAGATTCTGTCAAACTAACTTGATATCTTTGAGATTACAAGTTAGGTTAATAAAGGTAATGGTGGTGTTTGTAATATATTTAGACTTTTGTAAGGCATTCGGTACTTCACAATATTTTGATTAAAAAATGTGAATGATAGAAAAATAACATGGCCCACATTAAATGGATTAAACAAAGGCTAACTGATCTCAAAATATAATTGTAAATGAGGAATCATCGAGTGAGTGTTTCTGGTGAGGTACCACAGCGATCCATTCTTGGCTCTATGCCATTTAACTTTTTTTTTTTTTTTTCAATGACCTGAAAGTAAACACAAAATTACTATGATAAAGTTTGCAAAGGACACACAACCTTGAGAGTGGTAAATAATGAAGAGCACAGGTCCAAGATACAAAAGAAACTGGATCATTTGATAAGCTGGGCACAAGCAAACTATGCATTTTAATACAGCTAAATGTAAATGTGTACATGTAGGAACAAAGAATGTAGGCCATACTCACAGGATGGGGGGGACTATCCCAACCCCAGCTGTCATGATCCTGTCCCCATGACAGTGATTGCTCTGATCAGTTTTTGAACTCCACTGCCCAAGGGTCAGAGACTTCCATACCCCCCACTTTAAACCACCCTTCCCTCATGTTTTAAATGCCTTTTCCTGATTGCCTGCCTTGATGAGTACACCTAGCAGCTCACCTTTGTTGTGTACATCTGACCATGCTGGTTCCATACATGCAGCTCCTTTGTGGAGCAAGCAAAAAGTTGTCTCTCCACAGTGTAAGAAGAGCCACAAGGCAGTGTGAGCCCAGAAATGGAACAGCTGTTGAAATATCAACACTGCAGATTTCACAAGGGGTGCTGGAACAGGGGCATGTGAAAATGATGGAACTTCACCAGGCATACCACAAAGCAAGAGAAGTCAACAAGAAACCTTGGGCTGCAGACCTGCCACTTTTACAACAAACTGCATGCCATACTTGGCCGTGACCCCACCAGCACTCCGAGGACCACTGTGGACAGCTTCAGAGGAGCCCAAGGCAGAGACCCCTACCACAAACAGCAAGAGGGCAGGGGGAGTGCAGCAGGGGGACTCAACCTATGCCATGAACCAGGAACTGTTTGAAACTCTGATGGAGTCAAGCCAGGTGAGCGCAGATGAGCCCGCTAATGAGCAAGAAGAGAGCTTGGGTAAGTGTGTACATGCATTGTTCCTTACAAAGGTTTTTTTGGTTTGTTTTTTTCCCCCCCGAAACCTCATCTCCCTTCCTGCCCCATTTAAATGTGTCTCCCATCCCATCCACAAGTTTATAGAAGAGAGACATTGAGTTCTAATTGCTTTAATGTTACAAAATACGTTAGGAAATAAATTCAAAAAGAATTCTGTAGCAGTCCAGTTACACATTGCACATCATATCAGTGTTCTGTGCTCAGGCAGAGGTAGAACAAACAGGTAGAGTCAGCATCCACCTTTCTTTTTTTTTTTTCTTGTTGGGCTCGGCAGGGGGTGGGGAATGCAGAATACTTTGTTTATCTGACTAGGGATGTCTCTTTAAGCCTCTTGAGACATCTTGATGAAACTTTCATGGACATACTCCACAGTCCTCTTATGAAGGTTGCTAGGGATCGCAGTCTTGTTTCTTTCACTGCTCTAGGAGACCTTCCCATGACACTCTGCAATGAGTTTGGCTGACACTGTTACAGTAAACAGGCTAGTGGCATGTGATCTCAGGTGGCTTCAGCATGCCAGTAGCAGTTGGATTCTGTGTGCCTTTGTCACCCTTAGGAGTGAGATATCAGCTAAAATCACCATTGCCTGTGAAAATAAAGCTAATATTCACTGTACTTTCCCTATATCAGTCCCCAGGGAGCAGGCCCTAAAGGTTATAGCTTCCTTGCAACAGAATCCGCCCCCCCCCCCCCCAGGCCACACTCACCATGGTTTAAGCTGCAGAGCGGTGCTGTCATGAGGCACTGCAAAGCTCAAGTGCCAATAAGCATTTCTTATTAAAAGGATTTATGGGAATAATGTAAGGGAGTTTTGAGACTTATCTTTCCCTTTTTGTTGTGACTGTAAATCTAATGGTGCATTTGTCTGTTTTAATTAGCAACTTCTGGCATGGTGGCCTTGAGGGGTGCCCCCTCCATGCTGAGTGAACATCTGACACTGATCAGGAAGAGAAAGAAGAGGACTAGGGAGGATATGTTCTGCAGGATATTCCATCCTTTACAGCCCAGTGAACAAGGACTTGGAGGACCCATCTAAATGCGGCCATGCAGAAAGACTGAGAATGGAGAGAGCAGTTGCTGCAGGAGAAGCAGAAGAACCAAGAGGTGCATATGGAGATGATAGGTTTCCTCAGGCACCAAACTCAAATGTTGCAAAGCATTATTGACTTACATACCCAAAGACCCTGGACTCAGTAGCCTTTCCAGTCTTTGGAGAACTCCATGGTTGCTGCTCCCTACATCCCGCAACATACCATGTGGGATCAAGGTATACATTCTTTTTTGAGTGATTGCTCATGTGTATTCCACAATAGGTGTGCATGCTCGCCACGTGCACCGGTGTTGGAAGTTTTTCCCCTAGCAGTACTTGTAGGGGAGTGCCCCAGCAACCCATGGAATGACCACCTCCATGGTGTGGTATAAGGGGCGCTGCACGCTCCCCCCACCCTCAGTTCCTTCTTGCCGCCAGTGAAGGTGCTTCGAAACTGCTCTGCTCTAGCTTTGCTGTAGCTTGTCCCCAGAACTCTTGTTCGTTCAGCATATGTGACCTGTAGTTAGTACTCAGTTAGTTATAATTAAGTTCAGCTAGTGCGCCCAGGCCGGGGCATGCCCCAGGTTTTAAGTCGTGCAACACTTGTAGGTGCCCGATGCCAGTTAGTGATCCGCACACGGACTGTCTACGCTGTTTGGGTGAAACTCATCTCAGCGATCACTGTAAGATTTGCAAGTCGTTTAAGCCTTGGACCGAGAGAGAGAGAGAGAGACATTAGGCTCCGGGCTATCCTGATGGAGTCAGTGTTGATCCTGACTCCAGCGCGCTGCTCTGAATCGGCACCAAGCACTGTGATGTTGGTGCACAGCGACCCCTCAGCGCCATTACTAGTCGGCACCGCTCCCTGTCCACGGGGCATGTCAAGAAGGCTAAGAAAAGGCCTTCTCCAATGCAGCACTGGAGTAAATCTGGGGCAGAGACTAGACCTGTGTTGGGCAGTCCTCGATCCCCATCGGCCTGTAGATCTCCAACTCAAGTCAAGCAGAGTAGCCCGGCCCAGTTGGAGCAGGCTTCCCCAGATGTCCAGATGCCCTCCACGCCGGAGGCCCTGCAGGTGGCCTGGGACATCATGTCCATGCCAGTACCAGGAGCACCGCCAATGTTGGCCCCATGCTCTAGAGGCAAGCCGCCGCTGGGATCTCCTCAGTCGCCCCTGACTCGGTACCAGTCTCAGTCAAGGGAATGTTCTCATTCGGCGCTCGGCAACCATTTCATGCGCAGTCAATGTGGGTCACCGTCAACTCCCACCAGGTTGTCCGGCTGGGTTCTGTCTGACCGAGACTCCAGGCACCGCTCCACCTGGAGAAGCGAACACCAATGGGACCGTGGCAGACACGGCCGAAGGTCCTTGTCTCGGAGGGGCTTTCATAGCCGGTTGCGACACAAACATTGACACCGTTCCTGTTCATTGTCCCACACCAGGACCCCGCCACAGCACCACTTCCGCAGCCCTGGGCATCAATCACTGGCGAGTCGCTGTCACAGATCTGCCCATTGGAGCCGATCGCTGAGCAGCTGTTACCGACGGTTGCGGTCCTCCATGTCAAGGTTGTGGTGTCAGTCTCAGGGTCAGCACTGCTCCCAGTGCCACCGCTTCCAGTGCCACCGCTCCTCCCAGTCCAGGGATGGTGGTAGGTCATACGTCAGCTCGGCCTCCCTTCATAGCCGTCCATCGATGGCTCAGGCCGAACAGCCCGCTCCGCCGGTGCCACAGCAGGTGCAGTGGCACCGGGCCCCATGGCCAGTGCAATGGTATCAGTGGGCATCGTGGCCCCCAGTGCAGCACCCAGTGGGTATTTACTTGGTGGCTGAAGCCTCAGAAGGGCCTTTGGCCTCCCTCTCCCAACGTCAGAGGAAGGAGTCGGTGGGACGTACATCCTCGGCACCATGCCCAAAACCGACCAAGTGGTGGATCCTCCGGTGCTGGTGGACATGCAAAGTCCCCGCCCTCCCCTGATGAGGCAATTACAGTCCCTCTGTCCCGCAGGAGGACTCTAAGGCCCACCAAGAACTATTAAAAAGGGTGGCATCAAGCCTCACCTCCAGGCAGAGGATCTGGACCCTACAGCGCCTGAGGTAGGCTGCTACCACCAACATACGCTTTGTAAATACCCTGCTTGAGGAGAGTCTCGTGAGAGGGGTCCCCCAGGAGGGACGGGGGCGGAGGGTGGTTGGGCAGGGTGGAGGTAAACTGGAGGGTATAACCCCAGGAGATGGTGTTGAGGACCCATCGGTCCAAAGTCAGCCACAACCACTCCTGGAGGAAAGCACACAACCGGTTGGAGAAGGGAACCTTTATTGTGGGTGGATCCTGTTTAACGTACTGTCTGCTTTGGTACCACGCAGGGTGGCCTTGCCTCTCCACAAAGGGGTGGCGAAAATTTCAAATGCCCTGTGGCAAACCCCAGCCTCATCGGCCCCCATCTCTAAGAGAACAGAATGCAAGTATTTTGTGCCTGCCAAGGGACATGAATACCTATACACCCACCCTGCCCCTAACTCCCTGGTGATCGAGTTGGTCAACCACAGGGAGCAGCAGGGCCAACCAGCCCCTACACTGAAAAATAAAGATTCAAGGAGGCTGGACTCATTTGGAAGGAAAAAAAAAATTTGTCCTCGAGCTTCTAGTTACAGATGACAAACCATCAGGCTCTTCTGGGCCAAGTTCGAGGACTCCCTCCAGGAGCGTGACAGGAAGGAATTCAAAGCGCTGGTGGAGGAGGGTACAGCGGCTGCCAGGGCAACCCTGCAGGCAGTGTCGGGTGTGGCGGACACAGCTGTGCGGTCCATGGCCTCTGCGGTGTTCATGAGGACGTTGTGACTTTTACTCTCTGGGCTGTCCAGTGAGGCGCAGACCTCCTTGCAAAACCTTCTGTTTAATGGCAAAGCTCTGTTTGCAGAACAAATAGATATAAAACTGCAAGGCCTGAAAGACTCCCGCATGACACTTCAGACTCTGGGTCGCTATGTTCTGGCTAAACCTAAGTTTAAGCCACAGCAGGGTCCCACCCAGGCCGCCCACTCTAAATATGAGCCTACTTATAAAAAGTCATGGGACTATAAGAAACGCCTTCAGAGGTAGTCTTGGCCTGACCCCTAGCCTGTGTCCTCCAAGAGCAAACAGGCAGGGAAACAGCAGTTTTGATGGGATGCCCGGGGGTGCCCTGCCAGTTCTTATCAGGGATCCACCCACAATAAAGGTTCCCTTCTCCAACCGGTTGTGTGCTTTCCTCCAGGAGTGGTTGTGGCTGACTTTGGACTGATGAGTCCTCAACACCATCTCCTGGGGTTATACCCTCCAGTTTACCTCCACCCTGCCCAACCACCCTCGGCCCCCGTCCCTCCTGGGGGACCCCTCTCACGAGGCTCTCCTCAAGCAGGGTATTTACAAAGTGTATGTTGGTGGTAGCAGCCTACCTCAACAACTGGCTGGTCAAGGGCAGCTCCTGGTCACAGGTGTGGGATCACATGGTGCTCCTTCTGTCCATGTGTGCCACTTTGGGCCTGCTGGTAAACAATGCTAAGTCCACATTGGTCCCGGTACAATGCATAGAGTTTATCGGGGCGGTCCTGGACGCCTCGTCGGCCAGAGCCTGCCTCCCACAGGACAGGCTCAAGACCCCAAAAGGGCTCATCAACGTGGTCACAAGGTTTCCAGTGACAACAGCCAGAGCATGCCTCTAGCTCTTGGGTCATATGTCAGCGTGCACATATGTGGTCCACCACACCAGACTTAGGATGAGGCCCCTCCAGCTCTGATTGGCCCTGGCATTCTTCAAGGCCAGAGACAGGATGGACAAAGTCCTCACTGTGCCTGAACCGGTGATCACCTCCCTAAGATCATGATCCTCCCCAGGGATCATGCTCCACATAGTCCTGTTCAGAGGCAGAGCGCTGTAGATAGAGCTGGTGTCCGATGCATTGGACCTGGGGTGGGGAGCCATGTGGGGGACGTTCAGACCCAAGGTCTGTGGTCTGCACCCTACTTGGCCATCCACATAAACGTCAAGGAGCTCAGGGCAGTGCAGCTGGCATGCATGGCCTTCCAATAGCACCTAGAAGGCCAGGTGGTCAGGGTTCTCATGGACAACAGAGCCTGAATGTTTTACATCAACAGGCAATGTGGGGTCCAATCCTCTGTCTTCTGCCAGGAAGCCCTCAGGTTGTGGGACTTCAGTATAGCCCACAACATTTGCTTACCGGCCTACTACCTTTCAGGAGCCCGGAACTCGTGGGTGGATCGCTTAAACAGGGACTTCTCCTCTCAGCACGAGTGGTCCCTTCACCCAGAGGTGGTGTACAGACTTTTTTCCAAGAGTGGGGAACTCCCCAGGTAGACCTGTTTGTGACCCGGCAGAACCGTCGCTCTCCCTGGTTCTGCTCCCTGGGGAGGCTGGGATGGGGCACTATCTCCAGTGCCTTCCTCCTGTCCTGGTTTGGCCGGTTTCTCTATGCTTTCCCCCTGTTCCCACTGATGGGCAAGATCCTGGAAAAGATGAAGACAGATCGGGCCCGGGTCCTACTGATTGCCCTGGCATGGCCCAGGCAGCATTGGTACAGGACCCTCATGGGCCTGGCGGTCGCCCCGCTGAGGCCATTGCCATCCCACCCGGACCTGCTCTCCCAGGACCAGGGGCGCCTCCACCCCAACCTAGCAGCACTCCACCTCACGGCGTGGCTGCTCATTGGTTAGGCCGGGAGGAGAGGACGTGCTCGGAAGGGGTTCAGCGCATCCTCTTAGAACGCAGGCGACCCTCCACGTGCCGGGCCTACTTGGCAAAGTGGTCTCAGTTCTCCCAATGGACGGATGAGCGGGGCATTTCCCCCTTGGCTGCCCCAATGCAGCTCATTCTGAACTACCTCCTTCACCTTAGAGCCCAGGGCCTGGCACCCTCATCCATCAAGGTGCACTTGGTGGCCATATCAGCCTTCCACCTGCCAGTGCAGGGCCAAACAATATTCTCCCATTCAATGACTGGCTGATTCCATAAGGGATTGAATCATCGCTTCACATACTTCAGGCCCCCAGTCCCACAGTGGGACCTTAACCTGGTGCTGGCCTGCCTTACGGGCCCCCCATTTGAGCTGCTAGCTACATGCTCCAGGTTGCACCTGTCATGGAAAGTAGCCTTCCTGGTGGTGATCATGTCAGTTAGGCGGGTCTTGGAACTCAGGGCCCTGACCTCCAAGCCCCTATACATGGTGTTACATAAGGATAAGGTCCAGCTCCGCCCACATTCTTCATTCCTCCCAAAGGTGGTCTCTGTCTACCACATGGGTAAAGATGTTTTCCTTCCGGTCCTCTGCCGCAAACCCCATGCATCCAGTGAGGAGTGCCACCTCCACATGCTGGATGTGCAATGGGCTCTGGCTTTCTACCATGAGTTGACAAAACCGTTCAGAAAACCCTCGCTGCTGTTCATCACCTCGGCCAAACGCAGGAAGGGTCGGCTGATCTCCACTCAGCGGCTCTCCAATTGGATCACATTGTGCATCGGTACCTGTTATGACCAGGCGGGAATCCCCCCGCCGTCAATTGTGAGGGCACACTCTACTAGGGTGCAGGCCTCGTTGGCTGCCTTTCTGGCCCATGTCCCCATCCAGGACATTTGTCGGGCTGCTACATGGTCTTCAGTTCACACTTTCACCTCGCATTATGCGATTGTCTCCAAACCAGGGAGGATGATGGGTTCCGCAGGGCTGTACTCCGTCCCTGGAGTCTGTGACCTTCTACCTACTTCCAACAGATATAGCTTGGAATCACCTATTGTGTTCTTTGAGAGGTGTTGGTAAAAGCTTTTTAACTTGTATATGATAGTTTGCACTTTAATTTTGTTCCCTGCTTCTTTGCACACAATCAAGTAGGCAACCCTCTTCCCCTCATGTATTAATTTACACCAAGAATTACAGAATACATAGCAGGAGGCAAAGGACCCCCCCCCCCCATATTTATTAGTTTACACCAACCATTACAGAATTTATAGTAGGAGGCAAAATTAATCTCGGAAAGTGTGCACAACAAACACTTTCATAAAAGCATCAGACACTACTGTGGCTGACTGTTGAAATGGTCTTTTACAGCCTTCCTCAGCTGCCGAGCTCTATAATTGGCCTTTCTAATAGCCTTTGGTATGTCCAGTGGTGAGCTGCAGCCGGTTCGCACCGGATCGCGCGAATCGGTTGTTAAATTTAGAAACCCTTTTAGAACCGGTTGTAAAGGGCTTCTAAATTTAACAAAGGTTCCAGCAGCTCCCTGCCCTGCCCCGCCCTGCCCCCAGTCCCAGCTCACCTGGCTCCAGCTTTGTCTCCTCCTCTGAAGGCTCTCCCTCCAGGCTTCCCGCCAATCAGCTGATTGGTGGGAAGCCTGGGAGGGCTGAGAAGGAAGCAGCAGCAGCTTCCTGCAGGTAAGCTGGGTGGGGTGGGGGGAGGCGCGGCTCTGGGCCGGACCCCGACGCCGACCCGGACCCGACTCTGGCCGGGCGGGCGGCGCGGCTCGGACTGCTGGCGGCGCGGCGCAGCTCGGTCCCCAGGCGGGCGGCGCGGCTCCGGGCCGACTCTGGCCAGGCGGGTGGGCTGGCAGGCTGCGCGGCTCCGGGCTGGACCCCGACGCCAACCCTGACCCTGGCCCTGACTCTGGCTGGCGGGCAGCACGTCTCTGCGCCGGACCCCAACTCCGGCTGGGCGGTGAGGCTCCGGGCCGGACCCAGACGCCGACCTGGACCCCGACTGCAGCCCAGCGCCTGTGGCTCCCAGCCCCGACTCTGGGTGGCACGGCTCCCATCTCCAAGCAGCAGGGTAAGGGGGACAGGGAGCAGGTAGAGGGTGGGGGTGGATTAGGGTTGGGACTGGGGGTGGTCAGAGGGCAGGGAACAGGGGAATTGAATGGGGGCAAGGGTCCTGGGGGGCAGTCAGTAAGGACCAGGGGTTGGATGGGGCGGTGGAAGGCAGTCAGGGGCAGGGGTTCCAGGGGCAGTCGGGAAAGAGAGAAGGGGTGGTAGGATGGGGGGGGTCCCGGGGCTATTAGGAATAAGAGGAGGGGTGGCAGGGGGCAGTTAAGGGACAGGGAAGGGGGTGGATAGGGCAGGGGTCCTGGGGGGCAGGGCAGGGGTCCCTGGGGGGTGGGGGGGTCACCCTCGTGGGGTGAGGAGGAGGGAACCGGTTGTTAATATTTTGGCAGCTCATCACGGGGTATGTCTACACTATAATATAAGCCCAGGGTTCAAACTAAGACTCAAGCCTAACCCTCCTTTTGTCTAAACACAAATCACACTAACCCAGGGGTTGGTCCCAGGACCCAACGGGTGGAAGGTCTGAGCCTGAGTCAAGCTGGAGCCTTGGGTTCAAACCCTGTTGCTTTGCATTATAGTCCCATTAGACTCATGCTCTGTGAGGTCCATCAGCAGTATCCCACAATCCCACAGGCTGTCTTTTTGTCATCTGAACAGTCAAGTTTCGTGGACAGTCAAGTTTTCCCACACGGCAATGTGAACAAAGGGATAGAGTGGCCACATTTTTGGAGGGCGCTAGGAAGACTAGGATATGCAGACTTAGGCCCACATAATGAAGTATAGATGCTGGAGCCCCAGGTTGGGACCAGCTGTGGTTTCAACAATTCCTAACCTGGGGTTACAAATGAGGGTAGACTGGGGTCCCCAGTGTGATGCCTGTGGGCACCGTGACACCCCCCGGGGCGTCTAAGTGCACCCACATACTGGCCAGTGGATGACCATCCGCCGAAATGCCGCCAAGCTGTGTCATCCAAAGGTGTTGCCGCTGAAATGCCGAATTTCGGTGGTGACGTCTCTGGATGACGCTACTTGGCAGCATTTTGGCGGCAACGCCTATTGCCATTGCTGCTTGTTGGCGGAATTTCAGCGGATGCTCATCCGCCGCCATGATCCTCCGTGGCTCATCGTCTTGTGCGCGCGAGACAAATAAGGTTGGGGACCACTGGTGTAGACGTTCAAGCCCTAGGTTAACAGACCCAGAGTCTTTGAACTTGAGTTCTACTTACTCTGGGCTTACTTTAAAACGTAGTCATACCCTTTGTGTTTACCTGTTCAAATTCAGCAGACAGTCCACCTTGCCCCTCCACACTAGTAGCAGCTTTACCCCCTTTGCCTCATAGATATTATTCAGTACTCAACTTGCAGCTATAACCATGGGAGTGTCTTTCTTGCTGAGATTCAATTTAGTGAAGAGACAGTGCCAACAACCCTGCTGAGTCGGTAGTTGAATATTCCATTGGTGCTGTTGAGGTGACCAGTGTACAGCTTTATGAGCCAAGGAGGCCAAAGAGGTAGGCTGTGTCCCCCAGGATCACTCCTGGCATTTCATCATTGCCAGTGGCAATCCACCAACTGGGAAAGAATGTCCCTGCTTGCAGCTTTTTGAAAATACCCTTGCTCTTAAAGATGCATGCATCTCGCACCATCCCTGACCGGCCCACGACGATATCAGTGAAATGTCCCCTGTGACCCAGTAGTGTTTGCATAACCACAGAAAATTATTGCTTTATGTAGGGGTACTTGTGGCAAGATGAGATGGTGCCAAAATAGGGATAAGGTGTGCTATCTATTGACTCACCACAGTTTAGGAATCCCATTGTTGCATTGCCATTCACTATTTCCCAGACATTTCCAAGAGTCTTGTGTAGAAGGAAACACTAATAACCTTATACACTTGGATTACAATGGCTCATATTCTGGCGTTGCCAACTCTAAGCTGTGTGGATTTTCAAACTGTAAACTGATTGCTGACTGATAGCAATCTGGCTTTCCAAGCTTCTAGAGCATGATCACTTGTCATTTCTCCACTGTCAATGCAGCTTGCATTCTGATGTCCCTGCACTGGAGGTCTGGGACAAGCTCAGCACAGATTTAGGAACGTGGCCTTTCACATCTGGAAGAGCTGCAGCCACTGCTTGCCAACCCAAAACTGCATTGCAATGCAATCCCACCAAACAGTGCTTGTTTCTCACACCCAGAAGTAGTGATCCACCATGTAGAGCTGTTCTGTGAACGCTAGTAACAAGCCAGCATTTTTTTTTCACTTAGTCCGTCAGATTCCAGTTATTGTGCTCCAAAAGCTCCACATCTTCCTCATCACAATTCCAATTGTATTACTCCTTCAAGCTGTGCAAATACAGGAGAATCATGCATCCTGTATTAGCAATACTCATGAATAAGGCTAAGATTTTTGTCAGGGATATTTTTAGTAGAAGTCATGGCCAGGTCCCCAACAATACGACTTCTACTAAAAATATCACTGACAAAATAGGGAGGTGGGTTCAGTGGGTGCTCAGTGGTGGCTGAGCAGTTCTGGGGAGCCCCTGCCACCAGCAGCAGGGAGCTCCAGGGGCTTCCCTGCCACCTGCAGAGAGTAGGAACACCAGGGTCCCTGGCCGCCGGTGGGGGTTGGGCTGCTGTGGGATCCCTTTGCCCCCACTGTGGCTGGGAGCTGCAGGGTCCCCCTGCTTGGATCTGCAGATCTCCCTTCTGCAGCTGGGCAGCTGCAGGGTCCCCCCACCAGGGCAGGGGCTGTGAGCTGTGGGGGGACTGGATGGGAGCTCCAGCCCCGAGGCAGAAAATGTCACAGAGATGAATGGAAGTCATGGATTCTGAGACCTCCATGACATAATCATAGCCTTAATCATGGTAATTGTGCTGAGCTCTACAGCTCCATATGTCTGTCAGAGATATGGCACAGGCCAAAAGCACCGTAGGAGGCTGTGGGAGGAGTTATGGGATAGAGAAAGTGGCATGGTGGTGTGACGTTGCAGTCTATATGGTTTTATAAAAATATGCTAATGAGTGAATATAATGTAACTGGAATATGCTTCATGCAAAAGGTCTCTTGTAAGGTATCATTACAAAGCTTATAATCTACTGAGTGTGATAATCCTATTTGTATAAATGTAACACTCCTGTATCTGAAACTAGAAATATGAAATATAACTCTGAGGGCCTATTGTAATTATGCAAAGTGTGGGCCATTAATGGTGGTTTGGAATCTTGATGACTCACATTAACCATGACAATTGACTGCAGATGGGTGTGTTTTACTTGCAAGTCTTCCTGTATACCTGTGTGCTGGCAAGTGGGCAATGAAGTCTTGCAGTGACATGTTATCATATCACCGGAACTGGAATCCATCTTTAACCTAGTGTCTTTCCATTGAGAAGGAGGGGGTGGGAACCCAGAGAGGGACAAAGGATTCCCGCCTTATGCAAAAGATATATAAAGGGGTGGAACAGAACAAAGGGAGGAGAGGAGCCATCATGAAGAATCCCCTAGCTACCACCTGAGCTGGAACAACAGCTGTACCTGGGGAAAGAATTGTGCCCAGGCCTGGAAGGTGTCCAGTCTGAGGAAAAACACTTGCTGAAGCATCTCTGAGGGTGAGATTATCTGTATTCAGTTTAATTAGACATAGATTTGCACATTTTATTTTATTTTGATTGGTGACTTACTTTGTTCTGTCTGTTACTACTTGGAACCACTTAAATCCTACTTTCTGTATTTAATAAAATCACTTTTTACTTATTAATTAACCCAGAGTGTGTATTAATACCTGGGGGAGCAAACAGCTGCGCATATCTCTCTATCAGTGTTATAGAGGGTGAACAATTTATGAGTTTACCCTGCATAAGCTTTATACAGGGTAAAATGGATTTATTTGTGTTTAGACCCCATTGGGAGTTGGGCATCTGAGTGCTAAAGACAAGCACACTTCTATGATTAGACTAAATTAGATTAGGCCCCCATGAGGCCTTGCAAACCCTTCCCAAAACACTCTGTGCTAGATGATGGCAAGTTGCACAGTGCGATAGCTACCCACAGCACACTGTTCCCTGCAGCAAAGCAAGCACTGCAAACACAAGGAGTATAGTGTGGACATAAAAAAGTGATTTAATTTCTGTGGTGGCTGTATGTCTAAGTAGACCTAACTTACATTATTTTGTAGTGTAGACTTGTCCTACGTCTGTGACATGAAACCCAGTATAGTGGGCATGGGGCTGGGCTGATATGGCAGGGACTAGCTGATACATTGATAATGAAACGAGAGGCCAGTGCAAGCGTCTGAGCCAAGATGAATGTGTGCTCTGATGAGCTAGATTTGCTGAACTCAGGCTGAGCAACATGAGGCATGATGCACCAGATCTGTGCTGGACACTGAGAATAGACATGTTCAATTCACCTACGAGGCGCTGAATGGCACTGGGGAGCTGAGAATCAGTATGCTTGGTGCTTAGCACTGGCATCAAAGCACTAAGACAAAGAAGTTGGATGAGAGAATCCATTGAGATGAATGGAGCAGTTCACACATCTCAGAGCTAATATTTCAAACTGTGTTGTCTTTCATCTGAGAACATTCCATAGTGATGAATGGACTGCTTCACACCTCTGGGAGTCTCCTATGCTGCAGAGGTCTATGCAGGGCTCCTTCCCAATGCACTAGGGCCAGATTTGGGATGGGGATTCTGAATCTCCACTCTCTTTCCATTTGCTATCTCCACCTGGTACATGGACTCCTCAGCCCCACCAGCTTCCTCCCTCCAACCTTACCAAGGGCATGGAGGGGCCAGGAAGAAGCAGGACCTGATAGCTGAGGTATGGGGAGGTGTGCCCAGATTTGCAACAGGGATTTGGGTGGTGGTCTTGATGCAAATGTAGGGCTATTTGATCAAGGAATCCCTGAGATATTACCCCCACCCACACATCTTTTTAAAAAGTACTCTATACCGTGCTTCCCCCCGCCCCCCACTGTCTGTAGTAGTTTATGCCCTCCCTCCCTCCCATTACATAAGTACATATACGGCGGTGGTGCTTCACTTGAATCAATTTTGGATTCTTTGTTTTTCACTTGAGTTGCTTTTTTTTTTTCTGTTGCATGAATGGGCTAATGATCTATTCTAAAAAGAGCAAAACTGCGAGTGTGGTCCATGCTTACAATTAAATTCCCCCCACAACAGAAGGGATGTGGACAAATTGGAGAGAGTCCAGCAGAGGCAACGAAAATGATTAGGGGGCTGGGGCACATGATTTACAAGGAGAGGCTGAGATAATTGGGCTTATTTAGTCTGCAGAAGAGAAGAGTGAGAGGGGATTTGATAGCAGCCTTCAGCTACCTGAAGGGAAGTTCCAAAGAGGCTGGAGCTAGACTGTTCTCAGTGGTGGCCAGGGGCGGCTCTATGAATTGCGCCGCCCCAAACAGGGCGGCACGCCGCGGGGGGCGCTCTGGCGCTAGCCGGTCCCGCGGCTCCGGTGGACCTCCTGCAGACGTGCCTGCGGAGGGTCCGTTGGTCCCACGGCTTCGGTGGAGCATGCCTGCGGGAGGTCCACCAGAGCCGCCTGCCATCCTCCCGTGACACGCCGCCCCAAGCTCTCGCTTGGCGAGCTGGGGTCTGGAGCCAGCCCTGGTGGTGGCTTGAGACCATTGCTTGGTCTCAAGTTGCAGTGGGGGAGGTCTAGGTTGGATATCAGGAAAAACTATTTCACTAGGAGGGTGGTGAAGCACTAGAATGGGTTACCTAGGGAGGTGGTGGAATTTCCATCCTTTTTCCATCCAGGTTTTTAAGGCCTGGCTTGACAAAGCCTTGGCTGGGTTGATTTAGTTGGTGTTGGTCCTGCTTTGAGCAGGGGATTGGACTAGATGACCTCCTGAGGTCTCTTCCAACCCTAATATTCTATGATTCTATGAAATGTGCATACCATGTCGTAGCAAATGGATTAACATACAGATGACAATGACTTTGTATAATGCTGTGCATGCTTAACAGAAATCTATCAAAAATGCACAGTGCCAGCTGAGGACCTATGCCTGGAGGAATCAGCTTTACTAGTTTATTAATTTCTGTGGGTAAAATGTACGCTATACGTTTTTTCTCCTAAAGCTGTTCACACACCCCCCAGAATACATTCCACACGCCCCCAGTTTGAGAACTTCTGCTCTATAATCCATATACATATTGAAATTGCCTTAAAAAGAGGTGTGTTACAGTAGAGCTGGATAAAATTTGTGGTACAAATTTGGGTTTATTTGATCAAAGGGTTCCCAATATATTGCCTACCACAAAATGAGCTTTTTAAAATTTTCAACACACTCTCAAATCCATGCACATAGTGAGATTAGCTTGAATGCTAGTATGCCACAACAAAGGTAGAGGTGTACATTGTATTGAAAATTTGGGGTCATTAGGTCAAGGGTCTTCTCAGATACAGTTTCCCAATAAGAAGTTGAATGTAATATTCACATTGGTCTAAAACCCACATGCATAGTGAGATTGTCTTGAAAACTGGTATTCTGCAACAGTCTCTGGGGTAGACTTTAGCTGGATGGTGGGGAGAACACCCATTGAAATGAATGGGTCAACTCATACCTCTTTGGGCTATTGGTGTCTGGCTATATTAATTTCAAATAACTGTTCTGATTTAACTGAGAACATCCCATTGGGATGAACAGGCCACACAACACACTTCTACAATTTCTCACCTATGCTGTAGAGAGATGTGGAGAGCCCCTACCCCCTAAACTAGCTCCTGAAATAGAGTAGGGAGTCATGGTTTCCCCTGCCTGCCTCCAGCTGACAGATGGTCTCCTCACAGCGGATCGAGTACCATGTTCCCTTCTCCCCAAGGCCCCTCCAGCACTACTGGGACATGTACTGGCCAGGAGGAGTACTTGCCCCAGATCCCTAAGTGGCCTCCTTAAGGATTGAACTCACAACCCTGGGTTTAGCAGGCCAATGCTCAAACCACTGAGCTATCCCTCCCCCTGAGGGAGTGCTGAAACTGTCTGGGGATGCCACCCAGAAGCATAGCACAAGTTTTGAAATACAGACATACATACATATCTATAACCCATAATACAAAGGTGATACAAACACATAAATGAGATTATCATATTTGGCAAATTTTAACATTTTTGCAGATATCTTACATGGCATATCTGGCATAACTCATTGTAATTTTACAATATTGACATTCATAATATCCTTGTGTCCCCCAGATTCCATACAGCATCAAAGGGCTTGGCTACACTTGAAAGTTGCAGCGCTGGTGGAGGCTTTCCAGCGCTGCAATTAGTAACCGTCCACAACTGCAAGGCACATCCAGCGCTGCAACTCCCTGGCTGCAGCGCTGGCTGAACACCTGGTCTGGTTGGGGTGTAGCGATTGCAGCGCTGGTGATCCAGCACTGCTTGTCAAGTGTGGACACACACCAGCGCTGTTATTGGCCTCCAGGGTATTAGCAGATATCCCAGAATGCTTTTATAAATTACTCTCTTTGTTTTGTTATGCAGCCTCTCTTTGTTTTGTTGTGAACTCGGAGCTCCATAGCTCCGTTGATCCCGGAACTGCTTATCTAAAAAACAAACACAGCTCCTGTTTGCTGTGATCAATCTGTACCTGGCTCTGAACAATCAAATAATGAGGCAGGCAGGGAGTGCAAACAGCGGGGAGTCCATTGGATGCAGGCTGTTTGCAATTAAGAGTTAAGACTAAGGGATCGGAAACATTTTCTGATTTTTCAAGGCAGGAAGCTAAACACACAGTGTTGGCTCCAAAAATCCACTCTCTCTCTCTCCCCCCGCTCCCTGTCACACTACACCACCCCCCTCCCCCCTCTTTTGAAAAGCACGTTGCTGCCACTTGAACGCTGGGATAGCTGCCCATAATGCATCACTCCCAACAGCGCTGCAAATGTGGCCACACACCAGCGCTGGTAGCTGTGAGTGTGGCCACACACCAGCGCTGTCCCTACACAGCTGCACGACCAGCGCTGTAACTCCCAGCGCTGCAACTTTCAAGTGTAGCCAAGCCCACAGTGACAATGGATGCAGCTCAGTGAATAGTGGGACTTTCCATTACCCCCTCAGCTGGACAAAGATACTCCCTCTGAGGGCTTGGCTACACTGGAGAGTTGCAGCACTGGTGGTGGATTTACAGCGCTGCAACTTACACACTGTCCACACTTGGAAGGCACATACAGCGCTGCATCTCCCTGGCTGCAGCGCTGGCTGTACTCCTGCTCTGCCTCGGGTATAACTATTGCAGCACTGGTGATGCAGCGCTGCTCTGCCAGTGTGGCCACCAAAAGTGCTGTTATTGGCCTCCAGAGGTATTTGGAGGTATCCCAGAATGCCTGTTCAGCCACTCTGCTCATCAGTTCGAACTCTACTGCCCTGGCCTCAGGTGACCCGCCCTTTAAATGCCCCGGGAATTTTAAAAATCCCCTTCCTGTTTGCTCAGCCAGGAGTGGAGTGCAATCAGTGAATCTTTCCAGGTGACCATGCCTCCACACGGCAAATGAGCCCCAGCATGGAGCAATGGCAAGTTGCTGGACCTCATCAGTGTTTGCGGGGAGGAAGCTGTGCAGTCCCAGCTGCGCTCCAGCCGTAGAAATTATGATACCTTTGGCCAGGTATCAAAGGCCATGCTGGAAAGGGGCCATGACCGGGACATGGTGCAGTGCAGGGTTAAAGTGAAGGAGCTGCGGAGTGCCTATTGCAAAGCCTGCGAGGGAAACCACTACTCTGGCGCTGCCCCCACGACCTGCCGTTTTTACAAGGAGCTGGACGTGATACTTGGGGGTGACCCCACTGCCAATCCGACGACCACGATGGACACTTCAGAGCGGGGAGGGGGGAGGAGGAGAAAGAGGGGGAGGGGGAGGAGGAAAACGAGAGTGAGGGTACTGGGGTGGAGGGAGACACCCAGGAGGCATGCAGCCAGGAGCTCTTCTCAAGCCAGGAGGAAGGTAGCCAGTCGCAGCAGCCGGTACTCGGTGAAGGAGAAGCAGAGGAGCAGGTTACCGGTAAGCAGCTTTTATTTTCAGGATGGAAATGTTTCGGGAGAGGAGGGGGCGTTAGGGCTGCATGCATGCATGCCTAGATGTGGAATAGCCCATTGATGTGGTCTATCACGTCACAGTAATTGGCCTCGGTAATCTCTTCAGAAGTTTCAGCCAGAGCGTGGGCAATGCGCCTGCACAAGTTTATAGGGAGAGCCACTGTGGTCCTTGTCCCAGTCAGGCTAACGCATCCACGCCACTGTGCCGCGAGGGGTGGGGGGACCATTGCTGCACACAGGCAAGCTGCATAGGGGCCAGGGTGGAATCCGCATTGCTGTAGAAGACCTTCCCGCTCTTCCCTGGTGACCCGCAGCAGCGAGATATCTTCCAGGATTAACTCCTGTGGAAAATGTTGGGAGAGTGTTCAGTGCAGATGCCCCCGAAGCTGTTTGCTGTTCCCAACGCACAGAAACCCCTGCACAACCCTGAAGCAATCAGTCCCCCTTACTCACCATTTTGTGGCTCCTGTGGGTTATGTGCGCTCTGTTTGGTATGGGAAAAGTATGCTAAAGTGAAGACTGTAAACTCCTTCACTGTGTGGGAATAACTGTCTGGATGAGATTATAAACAATGCTCCCTCTGTTAACTGTTGCCATTTTTGCCTTTTGAAAAGTGTCCTTGACTACTGGACCGCCAGTATCATCGACTGCTCAGAGGCTACAAAACCTCAGGAAGAAGCCATGAAAAAGCAAAGAAGACATGCTGAAAGTAGTTATGGATCAGGCTGCCAGAGAGAGTAAGAAAGAGCAGGACTGGAGGAAAAAACTGCAGGACTGGAGGGAAAGGGAAAGCAGGATCCGCCAGAGAAACGCAGCGGCTAAGAAGAAAAGCACAAAGCAGCTGATAAGCATCCTGGCGCGCCAAGCGGACTCTATCCAGTCACTCGTAGCCATGCAGGCAGAGCACTACCGTGCCAGCCCCCGTTCCTCGTCCCAAAGCTCTTTCCCTTGTGTCCCAATGTCAGCTCCAAACCCCCTTCCCCAGCATCCAGGTTCTTACCACCACCAGCTGCCCCCAACACCTGTACGTTCACCAACCAGCTCTGAGAACTATGACCCTTACCCTCTGCACTCAACCCCCATCACCATGCAGTATTTTCATCCTGAAGTGCAGCACTTATTGCACAGCACTCCAGACAGGACATATTCAAACCTGTGACTGTACAGTCCACCACCCCACCCCCCTGCCCTTTTAGGTTCCCAAAATGTTGTGTGTCTGTCAATAAAGTTATTTTATTTTCAATAAATGAATTCTTGGCTTTGAAAACAGTCTTTATTATTGCAGAAATTGAAAGATACCATAGCCCAGGAAAGAAACAGGCACTGCAAATCATTTTAGGAAAAACAGATTCCTACTAACATTGTAACCACTGCACTTCACTCCCGTGCAAGGCAACAAACATTACTGTTGGCTTTCAGCCTCAAATTCCTCCCTCAGGGCATCCCTAATCCTTGTAGCCCTTTGCTGGGCCTCTCTAGTAGCCCTGCTCTCTGGCTGTGTAAATTCAGCCTCCAGGCGTTGAACCTCGGCGGTCCATGCCTGACTGAATGTTTCACCCTTCCCTTCACAAATATTATGGAGGGTACAGCACGCGGCTATAACCGCAGGGACGCTGCTTTCCCCCAAGTCTAGCTTCCCATACAGAGATCGCCAGCGCCCTTTTAAATGGCCAAAAGCACACTCCACAGTCATTCGGCACTGGCTCAGCCTGTAGTTGAACCGGTCCTTGCTCCTGTCAAGCTTCCCTATATACGGTTTCATGAGCCAAGGCATTAACGGGTAAGCGGGGTCTCCAAGGATCACAATGGGCATTTCGACATCCCCTACTGTGATCTTCCGGTCTGGGAAAAAAGTCCCAGTCTGCATCTTCCTGAACAGGCCACTGTGCCGAAAGATGCGTGCATCATGCACCTTTCCAGGCCAGCCTGTGTAAATGTCAATGAAATGCCCACGGTGATCCACAAGCGCCTGGAGAACCATAGAGAAATACCCCTTCCGATTAACGTACTCGGATGCTAGGTGGGGTGGTGCCACAATAGGAATATGCATCCCATCTATCACCCCCTCCACAGTTAGGGAAACCCATTTGTGCAAAGCCATCCACAATGTCCTGGACGTTCCCCAGAGTCACGGTTCTTCTTAGCAGGATGCGATTAATGGCCCTGCAAACTTGCATCAACATGATTCCAACGGTCGACTTTCCCACTCCAAACTGGTTCCCGACCGATCGGTAGCTATCTGGAGTTGCCAGCTTCCAGACTGCAATAGCCACCCGCTTCTCCACTGGCAGGGCAGCTCTCAATCTCATGTTCTTGCGCCGCAGGGTGGGGGCGAGCTCAGCACATAGTCCCATGGAAGTGGCTTTTCTCATCTGAAAGTTCTGCAGCCACTGCTCGTCATCCCAGACTTCCATGACGATGTGATCCCACCACTCAGTGCTTGTTTCCCGAGCCCAAAAGCGGCGTTCCACGGTGCTGAGCATTTCCGTGAATGCCACAAGCAATTTAGTGTCATACACGTCAGGCGACTTGATATCATCATCGTCGGACTCCTCACTGTCACTTTGGAGCTGAAGGAATAGCTCAACTGCCAAACGTGATGTGCTGGCGAGACTCATCAGCATATTCCTCAGTAGCTCGGGCTCCATTTCCCACAGAAATTGTGCTGCACAGAAACCGTTGGGAGAGTCACAATGGCGCCAAATGTGGACGGAAAAACAGTGACTGCTGGGATGTGAAGCGATGCATCACGGGGCATTGGGACAGGAAGCGGAATGACCCGCACCCTTCCGTCCCCTTCCCACAACCCACAGCGCCAAAATGGGATGAGGTGCTCTGTGGGATAGCTGCCCATAATGCACCACTCAAAGTTTGCGGATGACACCAAATTGGGAGGTATTGCCAATTTGGAAAAGGATCGGGATATCCTCCAGGGAGATTTGGATGACCTTGTAAACTGGAGTATTAGTAACAGGATGAAATTCAATAATGAGAAGTGTAAGGTTATGCATTTAGGGATGACTAACAAGAATTTTAGTTATAAGCTGGGGACGCACCAGTTGGAAGTAACGGAGGAGGAGAAGGACCTAGGAGTCCTGGTTGATCGTAGGATGACTATGAGTAGGCAATGTGATGTGGCCATTAAAAAAGCTAATGCGGTCTTGGGATGCATTAGGCGAGGTATTTCTAGTAGAGATAAGGAGGTGCTAGTCCCGTTATATAAGGCGTTGGTGAGAACTCATTTGGAGTACTGTGTGCAGTTTTGGTCTCCCATGTTTAAGAAGGATGAATTCAAACTGGAACGGGTACAAAGAAGAGCCACTAGAATGATCCGAGGAATGGAAAGCCTGTCGTATGAAAGGAGACTTGAGGAGCTCGGTTTGTTTTCCTTAACCAAAAGAAGGATAAGAGGAGATATGATTGCACTCTTTAAATATATCAGAGGGATAAATACCAGGGAAGGAGAGGAATTATTTCAGCTCAGTGCTAATGTGGACATGAGGACAAACGGATATAAATTGTCAGTCAGGAAATTTAGGCTTGAAATTAGACAAAGGTTTCTAACCATCAGAGTGCAATTCTGGAACAGCCTACCGAGGGAAACAGTGGGGGCGAAGGACCTCCATGACTTTAAGATTAAGCTGGATAAGTTTATGGAGGGGATGGTATGATAGGATAACAGGTTTAGTCAATAGGTCAATAACGTGCCACACTGGTAATTAGTACAAAGGGTCAATGATGGGATATTGTTAGCCTTTTCCAGAGGGTCTAGCTGGAGAGTCTTGCCCACATGCTTGGGGTTCAGCTGATCGCCATATTTGGGGTTGGGAAGGAATTTTCCTCCAGGGTAGATTGGCAGTGGCCCTGGAGGTTTTTCACCTTCCTCCGAAGCATGGGGCAGGGGTTGCTTGCTGGTGGATTATCTGCTACTTGAAGTCTTTAAATCATGATTTGGAGCATTCAACAGCAGAGTCAAGGGAGATAATTAGTTCAGGAGTGGGTGGATCGGCTTATGTGGCCTGCATCTTGCAGGAGGTCAGACTAGATGATCATAATGGTCCCTTCTGATCTTGAATTCTATGATTCTATGATTCACTCCCAACAGCGCTGCAAATGCTGCAAATGTGGTCACACTGCAGCGCTGGTAGCTGTCAGTGTGGCCACACTCCAGTGCTTTCCCTACACAGCTGTACGAAGACAGCTGTAACTCCCAGCGCTGCACATCTGCATGTGTAGCCAAGCCCTGAGATACATCTTTATACCCTGATACAAACAAGTTAGTACTGCCTCTGACATAGTTAGTTACTACCCCCTGACATGGCTAGTTATTACCCATCATGTTGGTTCAATCAAAACATCTCTATTACATATTGTCATCCTGACTTAATCTTTTAGGAGGGGTCAGTTTGTTCCTGTTACCCTTGGGGAATGTTTTTGTACCATCCTTGGTATTGGGATGTTGTGGTAACACTTGATACCGGGATGTGTTTGCGTGAGTGCTCTGTGCTTATCACTTCTTAGGAATGTGTATTTTTGCATTATTATCCCTGTTCTTGCCGGATTCTGTGAGCAGGTTCTGCCTCATACCTGACCTCTGATACAAGGGCTTATGTCTCAGGCTCTCTTCCTACTACATTCCCCTGCTTTTTGTCTTTTTATGGGGATAATCTTTACCCATTGTCCCGGAAAAGCATAATGCATGGACTGAAGATGGCTTAGTGGGCTAAACACTGACCACCTTACTTTCCCATTCACACATTTATGCCCCATTTGTCCCTTAGTTTGCAAAATTTTTTGTATGACTGATGGACAGATTTTATTTTTTAATTGTTTTTAGTTTTTTATGGTGGGCCTGGAAATGTTAGGCCTGGGACCATGACTGAGGCATGTGGTGTAGAGTTGTGGTTTGATAATTTGTGGATGACAGGAGGAGGCCTTTATACTTAGTTGGTGGTTGAGGAGATGGGCTTTGGTTAGAATGATAATAATATGCATATGTGTATAAGGGTATATATGTATCGTATGTATGTGTACATATGACACCACTTTATATTTAAGCCTAACAATATTTTTAATTGTTGTAATTTGGTTTTTTCACTTTGGTGCTGTAGATAGCAACACACTTTTATTAGGACAATTACAGTTATCAGTTGCTTTATTATTGGTAGTAGACTGAGTATTTTGAAATACTGGGATAAGCATTTTTATAGTGTTCCACAGTGCTATGTATATGAGAAGTAAAACAGAAATTTGGAATAGTGACAGTACAAATGAAGCTTTTATATATAATTTGTGTGTGTTTAGTTAGTACACAGTACTGTTTATTTATGTTATAGATTAGCTTTACCGCTGGTTGTTATCCTTGGGTAAGCTTTGCTGGGCAGGAAACAGGAACTGCTAGCTTTTTTGTTTTATGGGGTGCATTGCTTTGTGATACATTAGTAGCTGATGTAGATTCAGTTGTTTTTTTATGGATGCTGTTTTTTAGATAATTTACTGAATGGACAGTAATTAATTTATTCGGTATTGCTGTCCCAGACACTGAACAAGGTTGTTTTGAATAACATGAGCTTCACTAAGGATGCAGTGTTACTGACTTCTAAGTGTGACTGGTACTACCAGGTAATTTGTTTACCCAATTTGTAGTTACTCTGTAACTTAATTTTTTTTACCATTTATTTTTTGTTTGCTTTTATGTTGTTTGCTGCCATTTTTGGATTTTTATTTGTGTGTTGGTTAAACTGTTTAGCAATGTTATGAACATTATAAATGGTGTACAGCAATAATACAATATAGCAGTAATACAGCAATAATACAGTGGCTTTTACACTGTAACCAAATTTAAATTAAATGACAGTTTAACATGATTCCGCTTGTGGTCTGTAGCTGATTGCCAACTTCATTGTTTATATATGGTAGACTGAGATGTAGTTGACCAGTTTTTTATTCATAAAGAACTTTACTTTTTTTTTTTAATGCTTGGGGGTTTCTTCACTGTATACTTATATTTTCTGGTGTTTTTGTGGTGTGATATTTTTTGGTGTCTTTGGTTTGTGAGATGCAACCTTAAACAGCTAGTTATTTAACATAATAAAGTTTTTTGTTTGTTTTACATTTTGTTTTGTTTCCAGAAACTTAAATTTAATAACTTAGAATCATAGATTATTAGGGTTGGAAGGGACCTCAGGAGATCATCTAGTCCAACCCCCTGCTCAAAGCAGGACCAATCCCCAAATGGCCCCCTCAAAGATTGATCTTATAACCCTGGGTTTCAGCAGGCCAATGCTCAAACCACTGAACTATCCCTTCCTCCCTATAAACAAACTAAGTTTGTTTATAATGTAATGGGGATTAAGTGTTTTATAACAAGCTATACTATTGCAATTGTTGTACAGACTTTAATTTTTACTTGCGGTGCATTACTAATATTTTATACTAAATGTAATGCTTAATTGCTAGAATAGATGCTTAGATTTTTATGAGGTGTATTACTTTCCCGTTCTGAGCACTGTGTTTTAGCAAAAGAGTTAGTAACATAATTTTTATCAAGCTTTTTAATTTGCTTGTGATACCAATTCCACTTTTATCTATTTAGAAGCACAAACGTTAACAACCACTACTTCCCTTTAACGTAACATAAAAGAAAAGTGTATAACAATTAAACCCAAATAAATTTTAAATGCAAGTTCATGCAAACACTTTGAGGGTATTACATTTTTATGACACTTTGTTGTGTTTGGGAGCTCAAGGTGGAAACCTACCGAAAAGGTGGAAACCTGTTGAAATTGTTTGGTTAGCTTTATGCATAAATTGTTATTTTTAAACATTTTTGCTATGGCATTTTTATAACTATATTTAAAAGTGCAAACTAGTTTATGAAAACCCAAACAATAAATTGATATTTTTGTTAATATTACCTTTACCTTAATGTTGAGGGTTCCCCTTACATTTTTTCTTTGAATAAAAATATGTGATTAATAAGACACTTATTTTTGTTTTTAATTGCATTATTGGTTGAGGCAGAAATATATGTATGTATAACTAATACCTTTTTGAACTTTAAAAAAATGGTATTAATATTACGATGGTTATACCTCAATCATATTATTAAAATAGTGTGGTACCACTTGTATTTTAAAAATTGTATAAAATTGACTTTTGTTGGAACAAAATAAAAATAATAAAAATGTAGTCAGGAGTCACCAATATGGTTAGATGTTTGGCTGCATGTGTGTGTTCTCTGTGTGTGCTGCCCCAGTTGGGCGCAAACAGCCAGCACAGTAGCGCTCGAGTGAACCGCCCAATGACTACAAAATCCTTTAAGGTATGAAGGCACCAGGCCAGGTTTATTTGCGACAAAGCACGGTAATAGCACCTGGCAGACTCTACGAGGATACTAAGATGTGTATGCCCGTGACAATGGACGCAGTTCAGTGAATGGTGGGATTTTCTGTTGCCCCCTCGGCTGGACAAAGATACTCCCTCTGAGATACATCTGTATACCCTAATACAAACAAGATAGTACTGCCTCTAACATAGTTACTGCCCCCTGACATGGCTAGTTATTACCCATCACCTGGTACATGTTGGTTCAATCAAAACATCTCTATTACGTACTGTCATCCTGACTTTATCTTTTAGGAGGGGTCAGTGTGTTCCTGTTACCCTTGGGGAATGTTTTTCTACCATCCTTAATATTGGGATGTTGTGGTACCACTTGATATCAGAATGTGTTTGCGTGAGTACTCCTTGCTTAGCACTTCTTAGGAATGTGTATTTTTTGCATTATTAGCCCTGTTCTTGCCAGTTTCTGTGAGCAGGTCCTGCCTTATACCAGGCCTCTAATACAAGGGCTTATGTCTCAAGCTCTCTTCCTACTACAATCCCAACACAACCCTAGACCTGAATTTCCCAAAAACTGTGTCCCCAGAAATGTCCAGCCCTCCCTTGGAACATTCATAGGAGTAATAAGGTCCATTGCTTCTTCAAAGAGTCAAAAGCACAGTAACTAGTTGCTTTAACTGGCGTTCAAGTTTATTTAATCAAACAGAGAGAGGTTTTAAGTGAGCTCAAGTTACTCCTGGAGGGATTCTGCGTGATTGCAGAAAACAGCACCCCTTGCACAATTCCTGTGCTTCCCGACTGAAAACGGCAGGGAAGCAAAGGGAAGCCATGCGGGGGGGAGGGTGGGCACGTGTGGACAACCATTGGTGCAGTTTTTTGGGGGGGGATTGCCCCCCCTCCAAATAGAGATGAGGTGTGGGGGGGAGCACAGGGTTATCTGCCACTGCCCCCTCCCCATTTCTGCAAGCGCAGAGCTGCCCAGCTGAAGGAGGATGTGTGTCTCGGCTCCACTGACTCTGTCTGAACACCACTTCCTGGGTCCTACTGACAGTCGTGCTCTCCTTCTGTGTGCTGGGAGCCTTCCTGTTTTCTGTGCAATAGTGAGTGCTTGTGGTGGGGTGGGGGAAATGAGGGAAACGGGGGTGAGGGGAAGAGGCAGTGGAGAAGGAAGGTGGAATAGGGCAGGGGGAGGGGAATGTGGGAGTGAGGGAACGGGGATGGAGAAGAAAAGGGGATAGGGAAATCGCGGGGGGGGGGGAGCGGAAGCATCGGCATGTGTCTCCCGTTAAGCAGGCCCATCAGACCCTCACCCTGACAAACCTACCCCACTACACCTGGACCCCTCCAATGAGCCCCCCATACCCAGACCCCCCCTCCTCCCGCTGAGCCCCAACCACCTTCACCTGGAACTCCTGCAGAGTCCCAGTGCTCCTGCACCCTCCAACAAGCCACTGTGCCCCCCGATCTACCACTGAACCACCAGCCTCTAGATTGCCCCACCCAGAAACCTCTCACCCCACACCTGGATCCCCCCACACTAAGCCCTTCCACACTTGGCTCCTGCTGGTCTGAGCCTGCCCACCCATACCTAGTACACCTGGCACAGAAGGGCAGGGCTCTGGGGTGTTTCTGGGGCAGACCCAGTCCTTGCATTGTGTCAGGGTCAGGTGCAGCCTCACTGCCAAATCCCTGTACCAGGTGAGGTGGAGGCTTCAGGGTGATTTACCACCTCAATGCAGCCAGTGGCTTGTGCTCCCTACTGCCATGGTGGAGCCACATTTATTTATTGACAAATGAAATTTGCAAAATTTTAAAATATTGTGCACATAATTTTTAAACGCATAATTTTAAATTTTTTGGCGCAGAATTACCTCAGGAGTGCGAAGTTTAAGGGATAAAGTCAGAAATGGTTAAAATCAGAAGTGAAAAATGCTATCTAGTGACCAAGACTTAACAAAACTAGTCTTGGTTCAAGGCAAGATTCTTCCCATCCCTCCTTCCTGCAAGATGTGGCTGGCCACTCGGCGTCAGGATCTCCCACAAAGTTCAATATGCTCAGCTCCTTTGTCTTAGGTGAACGATCACTTAGGGTCCTTTGCTCCTCTCTTTTATAATCCAGAGACTTTTTGAAATGTATTCTTCTCAAAGTTCAGTACCCTGCTATGAGGAAAGGTGCCATGGAGTCTGATGGAAAAGGTTCATGCTGGTTCCTTCTCCCCTAGTGTTTTCTACAATAAAAATTGATCTGTCTCTGCAGCCTCTGATATGCTAGTGAATGGCCACTTGATTGTGATGGCCAATTACCTGTGATTACACATGGATGGAGGCATCAGCCTTTCCTTTGTCTGGAAAAAAACCTGTTTACCCACTCCCCAGACTTGACTGGTTGAGATACATTTTAATCCTTTATTTCCTTCACATTTGTACAGTCCTCTGAGCATTCACTGTACATACACCACACAAAAATACTAATGATCAGTGTATTATTGGTTTTCCAATGATACCCTACATCACAGGTAACAACTTTCATTTTTCTGGGTGGGTTCTCCACCCAGAGGCACTGCCCCCACTCCATTCCTTCCCTCAAGGCCCCATCCTCACTCCACACCCTCCCCCAGCTCTTCCTTCCTGCCATCAAACAGCTGATTGGCTGGTGGCTGCTGAGCACCCATCATTTTTTTTCATGGTTGCTCCAGCCCTGGAGCACCCACGGATTCTGCACCTTTGCTCACATGACTGTTATTAGATTCATATTGGGAGGGGGGGGAGGGATAGCTCAGTGGTTTGAGCATTGGCCTGCTAAACCCAGAGTTGTGAGCTCAATCCTTGAGGGGTCCATTTGGGGCTTGGTCCTGCTTTGAGCAGGTGGTTGGACTAGATGATCTCCTGAGGTCCCTTCCAACCCTAATAATCTATGATATTATGCTATAAGTGAACTGGGATATACTAGTCAGGCCAATTGAAACTCACTACCAGATACCTTCAAGCCCCTTTCCCTCTGGCATTGGGATTTGCTTAGGGTCACCATAGGTTGCTCACCCTCCAGAACCAGTGAACTGCTTTTTGTCTGGCCCCTATTCTTTGACCTGTCTTTGGTGGCCCTACCAGGAATTAAAACTCCTACCAGTAGAGCTCTCATGGTCTTGGGAATGTGTAAACCTTCTCACCCTGTCCAAGTGAGGTCCCCAGGGCATATAATTATTAACTTGTGATGAAATCACCACAAGGCAACAGGCTCCAAGCTGCCACCTAGGACCAAGCAAGCAGTGGGGCTGCACAGCTGTCTCTGGGATGTGGGTGTAAGCCCTCAGCCACAGGTCCCACTGCACTCCACAGGCACTATGACCACCGCCACAGCCTGTGAGAGCTACACGTGCCCATCCTCTCCTCCCCCATCCATGTGCCCTTGGGGCAGTACCATGGAATCACCCTGAGGGGATACCCAGTGTAGGATGGGTCCGTCTCCTTGCCCCACCACATCTCACCCACCCTCCAGGCAGGAGCTACCACCACTTTGAAGAGGGGGGGGGGGGCTGTGGGGCACACCAGGCCCACAACCCAACGCTCCCTGAACCTCCGCTATGATTTCCAATATGGCGGCCTTTCATCTTCCAGCCAATAGTTTTGATTGACGGTCACAGAAACGAGCCAAGGAGACCGCTCGAGGTCACCAAAGAAAAAATCGTCTAGTCCAATGGGATCTCTCGAACATACGGGGCGGTGAAGAAACACTAACCAATGAAAATTGGGAGAGGGCGGTGCTTTGTGGGAAACCCGACCAATGGGTGAGAGGCGGGGCGGAACTCGGGAGTACGTCCAATAGGGTGTTTTCGGGGCGGTACCCGATCGCAGCTATGGCCAATGGGCGACGGGCGTGTGGCGCTTGCGTACTGAGCGGAAGGGCGTGCAATTAGTGCGGAGGAGCCGTTGGACTTGGCAGAAGGCGGAGGGAGACATGGATCAGGGATACGGCAGTAAGTAAAGAGAACAAGCGGCGCGGAATGAGGCTTGAGCCATACGGAGGGCGCTGGGACAGCGTGGTGGGCGCCTACCGGTCGCCGCGAATCCCGTTTACCTGGGGGGGGGGAACCAACCCCCTGGCAGAGTTAACCCCGCCTACCGTGTGGAGATGGCGGTGCTGATTGGATGTCAGACCCGCCTCTCAGCGAGGTACCCCTGCGGATTGATGGAGCGGGGGATGGCGTTGTGTGGGAGTTTGTCCATCCCCCTCTCACCGTGAGGAGTGGCGCGGTGGGGAGCAGGACCCCTCCGGGGCGGGGGGAAGAGGAAGGAACCCCCCCTTCCTCTCCCGGGATTGGAAATGGAGTGGGTCCCATTTCTGAAGACGACACAAAATGGCGGCCGCCCGCCGCGTGTGCGCGTCCCCGCGGCCTCTGCGGTCCCGTGCGCGGCCCCCTGCGCCGTGAGAAGTTGCTGCCGCCTCTTTGCTCCACTGGAGCCCTACGTGCTGTGCTGCCGCCCCGCCCGCATAGGTGGGGGCCTGGGCTCAACGCTCACAGGGCTGCGTAGGGGCGCCTCCTCCGCCCAGCCCTGTAGCTCAGGCTTGGCCAAAGAGCGCCATCCCCTACCGCCGTACCCTAGGTAGTTCTCTGGCTCTCTCCCTATCTGTCCCCACTGCTACGGCTCCCCCCTTCCAGTGCAGCTCTCTGCCTCATCCCAGCAGCAGCCCACAGTGTAGCGCTTTCGCCCGTCTGCCTCCTCTCAGCCACCCCCCTGCGCAGCCCTGTAATGCAACCCCAAATATCTTCCTGTTATATGGAAAAGAATATCTGGAACTGTAATAGTAAACATTACAAAAATACATAGAAAAATCCTCAAACTTTAAGTTACAAGCTGACTGGTGGGAGGGAGCTTTCCCTGTCTTGGGGGTAGCAGCTGGAACTTGCCATTCATTGTGAGACATTAGATCACGCTAGTGGTCTATCTAGTCCAGTAAGCAGTCTGGCGATTCCTGTTTTCCAGAGCAGACCAGTGCTGGTGCAGACCTCTTAAACCCTCGGTATACACACATTTTCTACTCAGACCAAAACAGCTCTAGCTCTAACCCATGGTTACACCACTACAAAGCAGAGCACTTCAGTGCAATCCTGTTATCCCCTATATGCCATACTAACATAGTTTCAGTGCTCTCCTCTAACACTGCTGCCACATTAAAGCAGCTCAGTAACATTATAGTCCATTAACCTGCTAGTATTTGAAGTTGGCAGTGTATATGTTTCAAACTTGGTGTTTCTCGTGACAGCTACCCACCACCAACTGTGAAAACAAGGATGTGCTTGAAAGGAACAAAATCAATGCCAGATATGGCCCAGAAAAGGGATGGTTTTGGTTCTCAGCTGTGTCAACATTTGTATGTTCTGAGATCTTGTATGAAAGCTACACATATGCCTAATGGAACTCTAGCACGTTTTCTTAAATGATAATTTCAGTGCTGGTCTCTTTAGATAACACATTTTAATGTATATTTATTTGAGTATGTTTATAAGCTAAAACACTTTCCTCCTTATGAGTACAATAACAAATCTGTGTATGTATGCAGTAGAGAGTAATGGGTGGAATTCATGAAGACAGCTGATTTGACTGCCAAAAGATTGTATGAAGATTGTTAAAACTATGAGAAAATACCTTTTAATTTTATTCCAAAGAATACCAATTTATTGACATTAGGCTGTCTTGTTGTGTGTCCACATTGATGTTAGGACAGTGATATGTAGATGCTAAGCATTGTCACTTGTCATCATGATGGTAGATGCTAGTAGGTGGCGTGTATGTTCTTAGATAAGGTTTTAAGAAAACCAAAAAACCCAAAAACCACCCATGCCCATCTCTGGTTGGCCACTTAAGTTTTTTTGCCCACTAACCTAGGCACTTTTTATTTTAATTCTAAATTGTTTCTTTTTAAGCTATTGCATATAATTATCGTCTACATATTTTTGTGCAGTTATATTCTGCCACAGACTTGGAACAAAGGATTAAAAGTGTACATATTAATTTCCTTGAACTTCACATAACTTGTCATCCTTATCCTTGTCATAATTATCAGTGCGCCTTTTTGGTGAGGAAAATAATTTGTACATAGGAGGATTAATCAAAAGGTCATTTTCAGTACTATTGTCTATTATACCTGGATTGAAACTCTGCTGACTATGGGACTGTTCAGAATGCTGCTCTGACCAAAACATGTATTGCTTTCTTTTCATGTCTCCAAAGTCCTTGGTGAAAACCATTTCCCCGTGTAGATGGCAAAGAATGCAACAAAAGCTGATTGCAGTTCACTTAGAGACTGTTTGTTTCAATCATAAAACCAAAGCCAGTGATGAATGTGATTTACAGTTGCAGCATATCTGTTTTATATGGAACCAGGAGGCTGAATGTTAGAAGATGCCTTGTCTCAGATTCGTAGATTCCAAGGCTGGAAGGTACCATTGCCTCCTGCACAACCCAGGCCACAGACTTCCCCAAAATTATTCCTAGAGCAGATCTTTTAGAGAAACATTGTCTGGATTTAAAAAACACCAGTAATGGAGAATCCACCACAACCCTTTGTAAATTGTTCCAATGATTAATCACCTTCACTGTCAGATTACTCCTTATTTCCAAATTTTTGAATTTGTCTAATTTCAACTTCTAGCCATTAGATCGTGTTATACCTTTGTCTGTTAGAGTCTATTATTCAATATTTGTAAGCATCCACATGGGGAACACGGTGTAATCAAGTCACCCCCTAATCTTCTCTTTAAGATAAATAACAAGCTAAATAAATGGTCCAATGGGAGCCTCAACACCTGGAGACTTATTTCTGGCTCCTGACCCATGGAAAGTTGTTTGTCCTTCTGTAAAACAGGCATATTTATCTTTTAGTAAGATCGGTAAATATAGGTTTTTATTCATTGTTTTTACTATGGAGAGAGAGTTTCTCCACATCTGAAGCTATAACTAGTGTTCCATTAGACCTGTTTTTCATCCCCACTTAGAAAAACAGATTTTCATTACAATTTGTGATTTAATATTGGAATGGAGTGGGGAGACACTTCTGTGACAGGCACTCAGCATCTGCTTCAGGGAAAAGAGTACCAAAAGTGTGAATCCATAAGGCAAGGCTCCAGTCACTGCACCAATTTGTCTCACCACCGACATGGGCATTTTTGAGACTTGACTGCGCCCCAGGCTCTTTTTGAAGCACCATTCTTGAGTGGGTGTTTTCACATTCTGTATTTGTGGCTCATGGTCTTCACTTCTCAAATTAAGTTTGCATTTGTTTTGTTAAACTTTGGCCTGGTCTACACTACGAGTTTATCTCGAATTTAGCAGCATTAAACCGAATTAACCCTGCACCCGTCCACACAACGAAGCCCCTTACTTTGATATAATGGTATCTGTACTCCTCCCTGACGAGGGGAGTAGTGCTGAAATCGGTATTGCCATTTCGAATTAGGGTTAGTGTGGCCGCAATTCGACGGTATTGGCCTCCGGGAGCTATCCCACAGTGCACCATTGTGACCTCTCTGGACAGCAATCTGAACTCGGATGCACTGGCCAGGTAGACAGGAAAAGCCCCGTGAACTTTTGAATTTCATTTCCTGTTTGCCCAGCATGGAGAGCTGATCAGCACAGGTAACCATGCAGTCCCAGAATCAAAAAAGAGCTCCAGCATGGACCATACGGGAGATACATAATCTGATCTCTGTATAGGGAGATGAATCTGTTCTATCAGAACTCCGTTCCAGTAGATGAAATGCCAAAACATTTGAAAAAATCTCCAAGGCTATGATGGACAAAGGCCACAACAGGGACTCAACACAGTGCTGCGTGAAACTTAAGGAGCTGAGACAAGCGTACCAGAAAGCTAAAGAATCAAATGGACGCTCACGGAGGAAGGGGCGACTGACGACTGTAGCCATCCCACAGTTCCCGCACTCTCCAAATTCATTCATTCATTCATGCCCGTCACCCCAACCGGGGTATGGGCCGCCAACAACAGATCTCCATAGTCTTCTATCCTGGGCCATTCTCTCTAGCTGGTTCCAGGTATAGCCCATTTTTTTGCTATCAACCTGAAGGTCGCGTCGCCAAGTATTTCTTGGGCGGCCTCTTTTCCGCTTGCCTTGGGGGTTCCACTGCAGTGCCTGTCTGGTGATGTTGGTTGGCTGCTTGCGTAGTGTATGTCCTATCCAGCCCCACCTTCTCCTTCTAATTTCTTCCTCTGCTGGGAGTTGATGGGTCCTCTCCGAGAGGTGGATGTTACTGATGGTGTCTGGCCAGCGGATCTGGAGAATCCTTCTGAGGCAGCTATTAATGAAGGTCTGGATCTTCCTGGTGGTTGTTTTGGTTGTCCTCCAGGTTTCAGCTCCATACAGTAAGACTGATTTCACGTTGGAGTTGAACAGTCGAATCTTTATTGCCAAAGACAGCTCTCTGGAGCTCCAGATGTTCTTGAGCTGTAAGAAGGCTGCTCTTGCCTTACCAATCCTTACTTTGATGTCTGCGTGTGCCACCCTGCTGGTCGATGATGCTACCTAGGTAGGTGAAGGACTGCACTTCTTCCAGGGGGCTTCCATTCAGTGTGACTGGGTCGTTGCTGATGGAATTGATCCTAAGGATCTTGGTCTTGTCCTTGTGGATGTTGAGGCCAACCTGTGATGACGTGGCTGCCACTACGTTGGTCTTCTCTTGCATCTGCTGTTTACTGTGCGAAAGGAGTGCAAGGTCGCCGGCAAAGTCCAGGTCATCAAGCTGGGTCCACAATGACCATTGGATTCCATTCCTACGCTTGTAAGTGGATGTCTTCATAATCCAATCGATGACGAGAAGAAAGAGAAGTGGTGACAACAAGCATCCTTGTCTGACTCGGTTTGCACCTGGAAGCTGTTTGTGAGCTGCCCTCCATGGATCACTCTACAGTGTATGCCGTCGTATGAATTCTTGATCAGGTTGACCACCTTTGCTGGGATGCCATAGTGCCGAAGGAGCTTCCAGAGGGTCTCGATCCACGCTATCGAATGCTTTCTCATAGTCAACAAAGTTGATGTACAACGAGGAGTTCCACTCCATAGACTGCTCGACTATGATGCGGAGCGTTGCTATCTAGTCCGTGCATGATCTGTTCTGCCGAAACCTGCCTGTTCATCTCGTAGCTGTGGATCGATGGCATCCTTCATTCTCTCTAAGAGGACTCGGTTGAAGACCTTTCCTGGCACTGACAGGAGTGTGATTCCTCTATAGTTGGCACAGTTGCTGAGGTCTCCTTTCTTGGGGATTTTGATGAGATATCCCTCTTTCCAGTCAGCCGGAATCACTTCTTCTTCCCATATTTTCTCAAAGAGGGGTACAGCATTTCCACTGAGGCATCCAGGTCTGCTTTCAGGGCCTCTGCTGGGATATCGTCAGGTCCAGCCGCCTTCCTGTTCTTCATCATGGTGATGGCTTTTCTGATCTCGTCTCTGGTTGGTTTATCGCAATTGATTGGGAGGTCCTCGTTGGCTGGGTCGATGTCTGGTGGATTTGGTGGTGCTGGTCTGTTCAGGAGTTCCTCAAAGTGCTCCGCCCATCTGTTCATCTGTAGTTCTATTCCTGTTATAGACTTTCCCTGCTTGTCTTTAACGGACGTTCTGGCTTGCTGAACTTTCCAGACAGTCGCTTGGTAGTATCGTACAGCTGTTTCATGTTACCGCTGTATGCTGCCTGCTCTGCTTCTGCTGCCAGTCCATCCACATAATCTCTCTTGTCCTTCCTAATATTCCTCTTCACTGCTCTGTGGGCTTCAGCATACTCTTTTGAGCTTTGGCCTTTGCTGCTCTAGTCCTGCTGTTGTTGACTGCTGCCTTCTTCTTCTTTCTGTCTTCTATCTTTGTCAAGGACTCTGCTGTGATCCACTCTTTCTGCTGGTGTTTCTTAATTCCAAGCACTTCCTGGCATGCTGACCTAAGTGTGTCTCTCACTTTCTGCCATCTGTTGAGTACACTGTCTTCCTCTTCCTCAGACCGATCCTGTAGTACTGAAAACTTATTCTTCAGCGTCAATCCAAAATCTTCCTTGGTCTTATGGTCCTTCAGAAGGTTGACATTGTACTTCGCTCTTCTGTCTGACGCGTCTATCCAGTTCTTCTTCAGCTTCAGCTTCAATCTGGCCACCACTAAGTGATGGTCGGACGCCACGTCTGCTCCTCTTCTAACTCTAACGTCCTGCAAGGATCTTCTGAACTTCTTGCTAATGCAGACATGGTCGATCTGGTTTTCTGTCATGCCTGCTGGCGATACCCAGGTACTCTTGTGGATCCGCTTGTGAGGAAAGATGCTGCCTCCTATGACCAGATTGTTAAGTGCACACAGATCCACAAATCTCTCTCCATTCTCACTCATCTCTCCCAGAGCATGGGTCCCCATGACTTGTTCGTATCCTGTGTTATCAGGTCCAATTTTGGCATTAAAGTCTCCCATAAGGATGGTAATGTCTTTGTCTGGGAGAGTCTCTAATATTTTCTGGAGTCTGTTGTAAAAGTAGTCTTTGTCCTCCTCTTCACTGTCATTGGTTGGAGCGTAGCACTGAACAACATTCATCTTAATCCTCTTCATTTTAGTTCTGAAGGATGCTGTGATGATCCTGGGACCATGTGCCTCCCAACCAATCAGTGCTCTCTGTGCCTGCTTGGACAACATGAAGCCTACTCCCTGTGTGTGGTGTGCGTCGCTCTCTTCATGTCCTGAATACAGCAACAGCTCTCCTGTCAACAGTAGTCTCTGTCCAGCTTGCGTCCATCTTGTCTCGCTAATGCCTAGTAGGGTCAGGTTGTTGCTCCTCATCTCTGCTGCAACCTGCGCCGTCTTTCCTGACTCGTACATGGTCCTCACGTTCCATGTGCCGATGGTAATCCTCCTGGCTGCAAGAAGGGTGATCGGCTTAGTCGCTTCCTCGCGGCTTTCACCACCCAGCGTCATGCATCTTCGAGTTGAAGACCCTTCTTTTTCCAGGCTAAAAGTCTCTGTTAACTCTATTGTTGGCGTTTCTGTAGCAAGCTGATTTTTACAGGGTGGAGTTGCTAGCCCCACGCCCAACCCTCCTCCTTTACCCTGACTTGGGACAGGCAGATGGCCCCAAAGGACCTCTCTGGTGGAGTTGCACTCTCCAAAAACCATTTGCATTCTTGGCTGAGCTCCCAAAGCCTGAAGAGTCAAAAACATTGTTGCAAGTGGTTCAGGGTATATGTCGTTTCTCGCCTTTTTTCCATGTCACCGTATGTCTACTGGATGCTGCTGGCAGACGCGGTGCTGCAGCGCTACGCAGCACCATTGCCTTGCCTTGCAGATGGTACAGTAGGCCTGGTATCCGTCGTCATTGTCCCGTGGGTGCTCCTGGCTGGCCTCAGTGAGGTCAGCTGGGGGCGCCTGGGCAAAAATGGGCATGACTCCAGGTCATTCTCTTCTTTAAGTTTTGTCTAATGGAAATTCAGTCCTGCCTGGGATATCATGGCAGTTGGAGGCTTCTGACTCAGGCTGCTCTCCCAGTCAGCAGCACCGCGCGGTCGCGCCTACCCCTTGGTACCAGGGATCACAATCAGATACTTAGACCTCTACATTTTGCTGCAAATAAAAAAATTAAGCTGCCATTTAGAACTGTCCCCCAACATACATATCCTGGGACATTTTGTATTTTACCAGTGTCAACCAAAGGCCCACACACAAATGGAGATTCAGTCCTGCCTGTGCTTCTATCCTAGTGCTTGTCACAGATTCCCATTTTCAGCTATAGGCTGAGGAAGTGCAGAATGGTGGTTCACTCTACTTTGCTGTAATCCAACCACCCTCCCCTCCCCCCTTTGATCTCTGCTTGCAGAGGCAATAAAGTCAGTGTTGTTTCTTATTCATGCATTCTTTATTACTTCATCACACAAATGGGGAGGATAACTGCCACGGTAGCCCAGGAGGGGTTGGGAAGGAGAGAAGCAACGGGTGGAGTTGTTGCAGGGGTACCCCCTAGAATGGCATGCAGCTCATCATTTCTGCGGGATGTCTGGGGCTCTGACCCGGAGCGGCCGTTTGCCTCTTTGGTTCTTTAGTAGGCTTGCCTGATATTCTAGGCGGGACTGACTCTCCCTTAGACAAAACTTACAAGAATGACCGGGGGAGTCATTCTCATTTTTTTCCAGGCGCCCCCGACCGACCTCGCCGAGGCTGGCCAGGAGCACCCATGACAGCAGCAGACAGTACAATATGACTGGTAATTGTCTTTGCTAACTTGCAAGGGGATGCTGCTGTGTAGCACTGCAGTACCGTATCTGTTAGCAGCATCCAGTAGACATACAGTGACAGTGGAAAAAAGGCTGAATGGGCTCCATGGTTGCCGTGGTATGGCGTCTGCCCGGGCAATCCAGGGAAAAGGGCGCGAAATGATTGTCCACCGTTGCTTTCACGGAGGGAGGATTGACTGACGACATTTACCCATAACCATCTGTGAAAAATTTTTGGCCCCATCGGGCATTCGGATCTCAACCCAGAATTCCAGTGGGCGGGGGAGACTGTGGGAACTATGGGATAGCTACCCACAGTGCAACGCTCCGGAAGTCGACGCTAGCCTCAGTACATGGACGCACGCCGCCGAATTAATGTGCTTAGTGTGGCCGTGTGGCCTCGACTTTATACAATCTGTTTCCAAAAATCGATTTCTGTAAAATCAGAATAATCCTGTAGTGTAGACGTACCCTTTGTCTGTCACAAGATGGACTTTCCATCTTGTGTTGAATTTCTGCTCTCCTCTCTGGAGTGATTAGTCTCAGGTTTGAATTTATCACAGCTTTGACCAATTTGTTCTCTGCTCCTTCTTACTAAGTTATTAATAAATGTGTTAGTGCTTGATTTTCTGACTCCACTAAACAAATGCTTCCAAAGCTAATGCTGAACTGTTAATGGTTGTCCTCTTAACTTGGATTTAAAACAGGTTAGAAAATCAGTTTTATAATGGCTTTATCTAATCCATATTTCTCCAGTTGTGTAACAAGAACATTACATTCATGATGTTATGTCTATAAGGAATGCCTGGCTGGGGTATGCATTAACGACTTGTCAAGATATTGAGGTGCAGTCTGTGAATACTCCACTTTCAGCATACAGAGCAGTCTAACCATGGACCAAGATAGATGTCATGCTAGGCCAAGTAGCCTCTGCAGACTGTAACTGATTATCAAAACTGAGGATGGCTGTAGGGTATATTGTACAGCTATTTCGGCTTTTTGTGGTCTTCCACATTTTGTATATACTAAGTAAGCTTTAGAGTGACATAATTTGTATTTAAAAAACCCATGCTGGGGATTTTTCAAACATGAGCTAATTTTCTGTGTGTTACAGTGTTGTGGTCCAGTGACTAGAGCAATGCCTGGGACTCCAGACTTTAGGTCTTTGAACATGGGCAAGTTACTTTCTCCTCTGGCTCCATTTCCCCTCCCACTCTTTGCCTTACAGTCTGGATAGGGACAGTGCCTAGAACAATGGGACACTGATCTGATTTGGGCTCTCCAAGTTTCATTGTAATACAAATATTTGCTCTTCTCTGCTTCCTCTTTTTTTATTTTTTATTCATATTTATAATAGGATTACTTTCCGTTCACTCAAGTTTCAAAACTACGGCTCTGGTTGTAGGTGTCTGCGTACACATAGCGTTTATAGGTTTGAGACTTTATCATTAACTTAAAAAAATGCACTAGTGTGTTTTGACTGGGTTTAAACCTTCCCTGCAGTGTCCCCTGGGCAGCCCAAACAGAGCAGCCTAATTCTAGTATGTAAAAACTGGAAAGTGAAACTGCTGAACAGAAGTGAAAGTAACTAATGTTCATCCTGAGAGAAATGTATAATGTGAACAGCCTAAATGTTAAAAGTAAACAAACATCAAAACTTGTAGACTTTGTAAAGCAAGAGCCCATTTTAAAAACATTTTTATGTGACTTTTAACCTTACAGTTCCTATTTTGCTGTTGCATTTGCTCTCAGGAGCATTACAGTAGCCTTTAGAGAGAGACTTTCTTACATGCTCCTAGTATAATTGTTATATGAGAGTAATCCTTGCTGAGCTCCTCTTGGGGGGGGGGGGGATACATTTTAGAGACTCTGAGGGCTTCTTCTTTGTTAAGTAATATCGGTGTGGATTTGTTCTTATGAAAATGCAGATTTAGTTGCCAAGTTAACTTTAATTATGGTAGGGAAATATCCAGCATGCTCTCTTTTAAATTCTCAGGATTCCTGCTCTAAATGGCATTTTGGAATAGAGAATTCAGTAAGTAAATGTACAGAATCCTTTATTTTAAAAATATATAAATTAAATGTCAAGAATAAATTCTTCTCATTTAGAAGTGAAACTAAATTAGGGGCAAGAGTCTCTACAAGGCAAAGCAGAATTTATAGCCCAGAGCGAAAGAGGGCAAAGGGAATCCTCATCCAGCCAGCTCCGTGGTGTTTATGGCCCTGGATGCTGCTGCAGCATACCTAGATGTTTTGGAAAAGGAGTGGAGTCCAGAATTGAGGAAAGAGAGAAATGAATTATTTGATTACTAGGGTGAAAATTACATTGGCTTCTTTTCAATTAATAATAGGATTGGTAGCCAAAAAGAAATTGAGAAATAAAACCAGTCCTCCGCCTTCTATCTCTTCTCCATCAGGGTAACAACATATGTATTAGCTGAGTGCACAGGGTCACTCCAGTGCATTTGGAGCATTCTAGCTAACAGTTCTTGAATTTGGGTAGTAGTCCAGTCACCCAATTTTTCATAAGAGACTTACCTGACTGATTTTGAAATCAGAATAGTTGCAGGCTTGCTGTCTTGGCTTAGGTAGATTTATAACTGCAAAAAAGTGCTTATTTTGAAAAGAATTTTCTTATAAAATGTGGATTCTCTTAAATTTCTCAATGTTTCTGTTTTCACTTGGAGATTATTTATTTATCTTTGTGTTTAGCAATGTGTTTTTTAAAAGCAGGGACCCAGGGCTCCAGATGCAAAATGGTAAAAATACTCATGCAAACAAAAGTAGACTCAACTCCCTCCCTCAAACCAGTAAAGAAAGAAAGAAAGACCATACTAATCACTAATGCTAGTTTCTAGGGTAGCCTTCCTTCCACAAGACCCTGGGGAAAGAGTAGGGTGTCCTTGAAGTAGCTTAAGAACATAAGAGAGGCCGTACCGGGTCAGACCAAAGGTCCATCTAGCCCAGTATCTGTCTACCGACACTGGCCAATGCCAGGTGCCCCTGAGGGAGTGAACCTAACAGGCAATGATCAAATGATCTCTCTCCTGCCATCCATCTCCATCCTCTGACGAACAGAGGCTAGGGACACCATTCTTACCCATCCTGGCTAATAGCCATTTATGGACTTAGCCACCATGAATTTATCCAGTCCCCTTTTAAACATTGTTATAGTCCTAGCCTTCACAACCTCCTCAGGTAAGGAGTTCCACAAGTTGACTGTGCGCTGCATGAAGAAGAACTTCCTTTTATTTGTTTTAAACCTGCTGCCTATTAATTTCATTTGGTGACCCCTAGTTCTTGTATTATGTGAATAAGTAAATAACTTTTCCTTATCCACTTTCTCAACATCACTCATGATTTTATATACCTCTATCATGTCCCCCCTTAGTCTTCTCTTTTCCAAACTGAAGAGTCCTAGCTTCTTTAATCTTTCCTCATATGGGACCTTCTCTAAACCCCTAATCATTTTAGTTGCTCTTTTCTGAACCTTTTCTAGTGCTAGAATATCTTTTTTGAGGTGAGGAGACCACATCTGTACACAGTATTTGAGATGCGGGCGTACCATGGATTTATATAAGGGCAATAATATATTCTCAGTCTTATTCTCTATCCCCTTTTTAATGATTCCTAACATCCTGTTTGCTTTTTTGACCGCCTCTGCACACTGCGTTCTCTTCAGAGAACTATCCACGATAACTCCAAGATCTTTTTCCTGACTCGTTGTAGCTAAATTAGCCCCCATCATGTTGTATGTATAGTTGGGGTTATTTTTTCCAAT
Organism: Mauremys reevesii; assembly: GCF_016161935.1. NCBI lineage: Eukaryota > Metazoa > Chordata > Testudines > Geoemydidae > Mauremys > Mauremys reevesii. Next base: position 2,630,308 of record NC_052647.1, read on the forward strand.
GTGCATTACTTTACATTTATCCACATTAAATTTCATTTGCCATTTTGTTGCCCAATCACTTAGTTTTGTGAGATCTTTTTGAAGTTCTTCACAATCTGCTTTGGTCTTAACTATCTTGAGTAGTTTAGTATCATCTGCAAACTTTGCCACCTCACTGTTTACCCCTTTCTCCAGATCATTTATGAATAAATTGAATAGGATTGGTCCTAGGACTGACCCTTGGGGAACACCACTAGTTACCCCTCTCCATTCTGAGAATTTACCATTAATTCCTACCCTTTGTTCCCTGTCCTTTAACCAGTTCTCAATCCATGAAAGGACCTTTCCTTTTATCCCATGACAGCTTAATTTACGTAAGAGCCTTTGGTGAGGGACCTTGTCAAAGGCTTTCTGGAAATCTAAGTACACTATGTACACCGGATCCCACTTGTCCACATGTTTGTTGACCCCTTCAAAGAACTCTAATAGATTAGTAAGACACGATTTCCCTTTACAGAAACCATGTTGACTATTGCTCAAGAGTTTATGTTTATCTATGTGTCTGACAATTTTATTCTTTACTATTGTTTCAACTAATTTGCCCGGTACCGACGTTAGACTTACCGGTCTGTAATTGCCGGATCACCCTAGAGCCCTTTTTAAATATTGGCGTTGCATTAGCTAACTTCCAGTCATTGGGTACCGGCCGATTTAAAGGACAGGTTACAAACCTTAGTTAATAGTTCATAACTTCACATTTGAGTTCTTTCAGAACTCTTGGGTGAATGCCATCTGGTCCCGTGACTTGTTAATGTTGAGTTTATCAATTAATTCCAAAACCTCCTCTACTGACACTTCAATCTGTGACAGTTCCTCAGATTTGTCACCTACAAAAGCCAGCTCAGGTTTGGGAATCTCCCTAACATCCTCAGCCGTGAAGACTGAGGCAAAGAATCCATTTAGTTTCTCCGCAATGACTTTATCATCTTTAAGCGCTCCTTTTGTATTTTCATCGTCAAGGGGCCCCACTGGTTGTTTAGCAGGCTTCCTGCTTCTGATGTACTTAAAAAACATTGTGTTATTACCTTTGGAGTTTTTGGCTAGCCGTTCTTCAAACTCCTCTTTGGCTTTTCTTATTACACTCTTGCACTTAAGTTGGCAGCGTTTGTGCTCCTTTCTATTTGCCTCACTAGGATTTGACTTCCACTTTTTAAAGGAAGTCTTTTTATCTTTCACTGCTTCTTTTACATGGTGGTTAAGCCACGGTGGCTCTTTTTTAGTTCTTTTACAGTTTTTCTTAATTTGGGGTATACATTGAAGTTGGGCCTCTATTATGGTGTCTTTAAAAAGCGCCCACGCAACTTGCAGGGATTTCACTTTAGTCAATGTACCTTTTAACTTTTGTCTAACTAACCCCCTCATTTTTGTATAGTTCCCTTTTGAAATTAAAGGCCACAGTGTTGGGCAGTTGGGATGTTCTTCCCACCACAGGGATGTTGAATGCTATTGTATTATGGTCACTATTTCCAAGCGGTCCTGCTATAGTTACCTCTTGGACCAGCTCCTGCACTCCACTCAGGATTAAATCTAGAGTCGCCTCGCCCCTTGTGGGTTCCCGTACCAGCTGCTCCATGAAGCAGTCATTTAAAGTATTGAGAAATTATATCTCTGCATTTCGTCCTGAAGTGAAATGTTCCCAGTCAATATGGGGATAATTGAAATCCCCCACTATTATTGGGTTCTTAATTTTGATAGCCTCTCTAATTTCCCTTAGCATTTCATCATCACTATTACTGTCCTGGTCAGGTGGTCGATAATAGATCCCTAATGTTATATTTTTACTAGAACATGAAATTTCTATCCATAGAGACTCTATGGAACCTGTGGATTCGCTTAAGATTTTTACTTCATTTGAATCTACACTTTCTTTAACATATAGTGCCACTCCTCCCCCTGCACGGCCTGTTCTGTCCTTCCGATATATTTTGTACCCCGGAATGATTGTGTCCCATTGATTGCTCTCAGTCCACCAGGTTTCTGTGATGCCTATTATATCAATATCCTCCTTTATCACAAGGCACTCTAGTTCACCCATCTTATTATTTAGACTTCTGGCATTTGTGTACAAGCACTTTAAAAACTTGTCCCTGTTTATTAGCCTGCCTTTTTCTGATGTGCCAGATTCTTTTTTATGTGACTGTTCATCATCTGATCCGGCCCTTACATTATATTTCTCATTCCTCTGCTCCTGACTATAACCTGGAGATTCTCTATCATCAGACTCTCCCCTAAGAGAAGTCTGTGTCCGATCCACACGCTTCTCTGCAGCAGTCGGCTTTCCCCCATTGCAGCAGTCGGCTTAATATGTTTGTTTATTTCTACAGGTTATGGCACCTGGAGCACTGCTGCCACCAATGCTCAAGGTAAGTTTCACAGTTATAATTCAAGCTGACATAGGGAATTGCATTTTAAAAAAATAACTTTTGTTTTATGCCTTTTCCTTTCTAATGTTCTGTAACAGAAAGTGTAGCATTTTTCATTTTTTGGCTTATAGCTTTTACCCTTCTCTATAATCACACTGAGTAAGTTTTTGTAAATGTTTAGTCCAACTTTTCAAGGAATACTCACTTCTGTGCTGTGGTGGTGGTTGTCTGTCCTTCCATCTCCCCATCATTTTCCTGGGCTCTTATATTGGAAGGTTGCTTTCCAGACCTATGCACTGATTCAGCAAATGCATGGGCACACTTTTAACTTTTATTCAGTGAGCAATTTATGGTAGTAAAATTAAACATGTGCCCAAGTGTTTGCTGGATCAGGTCCTACTACTTGATCTCTTTATACCCCTCCTCTACATTTCCAAGAGTGTTTTGATCTTATTAAATGTTGACTTTGACGCTTTTTCACTATGGTTTTTCCAATAAGCATTTGTTGAAACTGGAGTCCTTAATAAAGAGTTGGAGTCTAATTTCTGCAGTTGCTTATGCCCTGTGGCCTCCACTGAGAAACTTGAGAACTAATTTGTGATTGTGAAGCAATACTACACTTCTACAGTTCCTCTATGTGGGATTTCCTACTTTGAGGTAGTGTTAATAGAACTGGAGTCAGCTAATAATCTTGTGTCTGCTGATGGTGAACATGGGCTAAAGATAATAATGCTAAATAATATTTCAATATTTATTGAAATGCAACAAAGATTTTCTTTTTGAACCATAAGCTGGGAAGAATATAATATTTGTTTTTGTTACTGGATAGTCTGAGTGTATTGGACCCTGAGATTCTGGTACAGTATTTCTGTATCTCCAACTTTCTCTTGAAATAAATCAGAAATGTTTCCTCACATAATACAATTTTCCATTTAATTCTCCATTACTTGTTACATTTTCACAAGACCGTACTTCTGAGAGCCTTTTCTTTTCTGCTTATGTGAAAGGATAATATGTTTTTGCTGGCATTAAATTGAGTGACATTCACGTAGCCTTTGTAAACTGAATACCATTGGGTGATTCTTCTAATGTTGAAATAATGCGTTTGTCTTTTCATCCCATAGGTACATATGCAGCAAACGCAGCAAATTGGCAAGGTATGTGTTATAAATACATTGGTTTTGTGTCAAGTCCTCTTACTCTGTTACTGCAATACTTAGGTCTATTCTCCAACTCACTTATTTGTACCTTGCTTCATCATTCTGCACTATGCTGGGCTTCAGGCCAGAATAGTGATGAGCCTGGGTACCAAACCTTCCCCTAAAAAGCTAGGATTATGCTCTTGACATTAAATGACATCTTGATTGTATGCAGTAAACACAGCTATACCTGCCTACTGGTACTGCTAAAGGGTTTGTCTGTGTTTCCATAATAAATCCTTGTGTTGGGTTTGGAGTTTAGCTTTTCACTCTGGCATGTAATTGGCCTTGGTTTGAAGTATTTTTAAAGCTGGGTTCTGTGCCTTAATTTGGGAAGAACTAATTATTACTTTTAGTCTTTTTCTCTAGTTTTCACTTTAGAAAAATTGGGTATTGTGTAGCACAGAGGGCAATAGACCTCTGGTCAAGTCAGTAGGGAAAAATTAGTTGCTCTTATTTGTGTTGTTATAGTGCCTAGGAGCCTTAGTTATAGGCTATTATGCTAGGTGCTGTACAAGCATGGAGCAAAAAGTACAAGGAAATGAGACAGTGTTGGTCCTCAGGAGAGGCAATGGCATCGATGCTCCAGTGGCCTGAGGGTGTCAAGTTTATTGTAGGCATAATAGAATGGAGGGAGTTTTGAGGAGGGTTCTTGATCATGATTTGGCAGCCACTTAACAAGAGTCCTAGGATTGGCATAGCAGAGGGTATTGCAGGTTAGAAGTAGCAGTGGAAGAGCTCTGAGAGGAAGCTTGCTTTTTAGTACAGGGCTCAGAAATGCATTTTTCTCTTCAGAACCAGTACAGCCCTGGCTTGGTGAGCCAATGCACTGCTTGTAGCACACTAGCAGGTTGTGTATGTGTAGTGCTATTACAAGAATTCTCTGTACTGTCACACACTTCCTAAATTCTGAATCTCTGGATTTACATAAGCAGTATCCAATAGTGGCATGAACACAGCTGTAGTGCAGTGCCTTTTCCCTTCACCATTATATTACCTTGCCATAAGGCAGTTTATGTTGTTGTCAGAGCTAGAATATGGCTCATCACTTCAAATTTTCTGGTTAGTCTATTACATGTATGTCAATATTGTATTTATTCTTGCATACATGGTTACAAGCCCAGCAACACAGGTCTCTCAAATTTTAGCATAGCTTCATGGAGCCATGCTACATGGGTAGTGCATGCTGGCAATGTATTACGCTGTAGATACTGAACATTATTATAACAAATCTTTATGGTAGTACAGGATCTCTCTCTTATCAGTTAAAACCAAGGTGGACCAATCACTGGAATAATCCCACACCGGTTCATGATAATTGGCTGATGGCAACAGATATTTTTCTATCTCTGATTTTTGTAACTTTAGGAAACCTGAATTTTTCTTTACGGAGAACCTGACCATACTGGTTCTAAAAGTTTAAAAGTTTTCATCAAATAGTAAAGATCAGCTGCGACCTTGACTGGTAGAGTGAGTTCATTAGAATCTAAACTCCTTCCATGAGCCTACATTTCTTTGACAGTGTATTCAATTTAACTTTCCTTTTCTGCAAGGCTATGAAGGCTATGACTATTACGGCACTCAAACCGCCGGCTCTACTACAGCTGCCTCGTACAATTATGCTGCAGCAGCAGCAGCTGCTGCTGCTGCTACCACCAATACCTGGGAGACTCCCAAAACTACCGACATGACCATGACTGCTGATGTCAACACCAGTATGCCAGTTGCAACTTATAGTACGGAAACTGTGGCGAATGAGAACTCTGACTCCATCATAGCCAAAATAAACCAGCGTCTGGATATGCTGTCAAAGGAAGGCAGTGGTGGAGGCGGGGAAGGAATGGAAGACCAGGAAAGGTAACGTATCACTTCTTACTTTTCACACAGATTTTTAAAATCTTAAATCACTGTAATTTCAATTTAAATTTGAAACGTTTTACAGCAGAGGGAGTGGTCCAATATTAATTCCTCTTGAACAGATACATTACTACAAAATGCACCCTTGATCTCTCAGTCCCAAATTATGTTATTAACCCCTATTCAGCATAACAATGTATTTTCAAAGCTGGTTTCTCTGTTTACCCTTAGTTGTACCGAAACTTAATTTTACTAATGATGAGACGCTGAAGTGAGATGTTTAATCTGCACCTGTATTTTTCTTACCTTTTCTGATGATGCCTTGTAATCTAAATAGTTTGTACTGCTAGACCAGTCAGTATGAAGAAAAATACCAGATGCTTGCTCTGTTGTTCAGACAGTAATATGCATCCTGACATCAGTTGTAGGAAGGAAGAAATGAAATACATAATCTTTCTGTGGCATTGGTATCTGCTACTTTGTCAGCCAAGATGCTGATGGATTTATCTGCCTTAATCCCACACCCAGTGGTAAAACCAAAAGTTTTCTCTTTTGGATTCCTTATTATTGCTGTTATGTTAGGAATATTGCAAGTACGTTGGAACCCCTATGTACTGCCTGTACCCTGCAAAGCAGAGGTATTTCTCATCAGGGCTTCTACTTCAGGCAGGAATTTTTGCTCTTCTGTCCTTCTGTATCTAATTAATTCTCCAGTTATTTCCTATTTCTGCAGCTGTGTACTGTGCCAGGCTTCCTGTGTGCTTGTAGTTCTCCTAATGTGCCAGTCAGGGAGCTAGCTGGCAGTGAGGAAGGGGATCTCTTGGCTGTACCTCAATGTGGGATTATGGTGGATAAAGCCATTAGTTCAGGGGGTCCCCAACGCGGTGCTCACAGGCACCATGGTGCCCACCGGGGCATCTATGTGCGCCCGCCTGCTGGCCGCCAGACAAGCAGCCACCGAAATGCCGCCGAGAAGTGGCAATGCCAGGAAGCGTAGCCACCGAAATGCCGCCGAGAAGTGGCAATGCCAGGAAGCGTTGCCACCGAAATGCCACTGAGAAGTGGCAACGTCAAGAAGCGCCACCGCCAAAATGCCGCTGATTTCTCGGCGGCATTTCGGTGGCGACGCTTCCTGGCGTTGCCGCTTCTCGGCAGCTGTTTGTCCGGTGACCACGCTCCTTGGCGGCTAGTCGTCCGGTGCCCGCCACACAAAAAAGTTGGGGACGACTGCATTAGTTTTTTGATTGACAGATCAGCAGGTACCTACTCAGAGAAGGTAACAATTAGAAATGAGAAGCTTTTTCAGCCGTATTTCTGATTAGACATATTTGTGCAGCAGATTTACAATTTTTGGTTAAATTCTCAAGTCACCCTAAGACTAAGGACAGGGTGACGTGAGTTCCTGTGCAAAGGTTCCTGTGCAGCAGGGACCACAGTATTTTTTTGCATTCTTTGCATCTTCATTCTTTGTGTTCTGATTCTAGTTTTAACCCAAATTAAATCTGGATGTAAATTCTCTCTTTGGCTTTTATGTTTGGCAGAGCATGGCTTGTGCTTTATTAGCTACTGATTCGATTCCTTGCTTGCTGTGCAGCTCTTTCAGGTTTGAGTCTTTTGAATCTTATGACTCAAGATCTTCAATGAACGACCGTGATCTGTACAGAGCTGGCTACGATTATGGCGAAGTTGGAACTGATCGGAATGATTCCTTTGGAAGCCAATATGACAGCCGCAGGAATCAGTCCAGCAACAGAGGAAACAGCTATGGTCTCATTAGAGGAAGGGGCCAGAATCGGATTCAAAATCGGGGGCGTCTAAATGCTTTCAACCGCACCGACCGCTTCATGCCATCTTCAAGTACTGAGCGACTGTCTGCACGCTGGAATGAGTTGAACTATATGGGTGGGCGGAGCATGGGTGGTCCCTGCCCCAACAGGCTCCCTTCCCTCTTCTCCCAAGCCCTTGTCCCTGACTATTGTGATTATGGGGACTATGGCGATTATGGGGATTACGGGGATTATGGAGATTATGGCGACTATGGTGACTACGGAGACTATGGTGATTATGACTATGGCATGATGGGAATGCCAGGAATGGGAAGGTATGGTAACATGCCATATGGAGTCGGCAGGCAGCGAAACAGAGTGAGTACAGTGCCGTGGCATCTGAACGTTCTTATGGTAAGAGCCGTAAACCCACTTGTTCTTGGTGTAAAATCTTTGCTACTTTGCTTTTACCTATGTAGTTACCCTTAAAAGACAGGTTTCAGAGCAGTAGCCATGTTAGGCTGTATCAGCAAAAACAACTAGGAGTCCTTAAGGTGCCACAAGAACTCCTTCTTGTTTTTCCTTAAGACAGGCAGTGCATTGTTAATCCAGGGGCACTGGGATTAGCTGTGAAGTATGCTCTTCCTGTTTGAAGGGTACATTTTCCTTTGATAATTACCAGATTTCACAGTCGCTTTTCAAAGAGTCAATAGGTTGGTGTGCTGTTTCTCTATACAAATAGGATATAGTTTCTGAGCAGACCTTTTCTTTAGAAAAACTTAATATTTGGGAGGCAGGGAACCATGTACAGTATTTTGGATACCCTTGGCACAGCTCATCTGCTCAGTTTATAAAAGGGTTTACTGCATTAAGTACAGCTAATAAGCATTTCTCAAACTGGGGTCCGCAGACACCTGGGGCTCCCCGAGGGTAATCCAAGGGGTCCATGGGCCCCGCTAATCAACTCCTCCCCCTCCCGCCCAGCACCTCCTGCACGCTAAAAGTCTGGCGGTGCAGCGGAGCTAAGGCACGCTTCCTACTTCCCTGGCTCCGCACCGCTCCGGGAAGCGTCTGTCATCCCAGTGGTCTGTGGGGAGCTGGGGGTCTCCGTATGCTGCCCCCATCCTGAGCCTCAACTCTGCAGCTCCCATTGGTCGGGAACTGTGGCCAGTGGGAGATGAGAGGGTGGTGCCTGCGGGCAGGGGTAGTGCGTGGAAACCCCTTGGACCTTCCCCCTCCCTCCCGCGTAGGAGCAGCTGCTAGTCGCTTTTGGGAGCCGACTGAGCTAAGCACCACCTGGCTGGAGCCCGCACCTTTCACCCCCTTCCACATTCCAACCCTCTGCCTCAGCCCAGAGCTTGTACCCTGCACCCAAACTCCCTTCCAGAGCCTGCACCCCTCACCCTCTCCTGCACCCAGACGCCCTCTCAAAGCTCGTACCCCCTCCTGCAACCCAACCCCCTGCCCCAGGCTGGTGAAAAATGAGTGAGGGTCGGGGAGGGAGAGAGAGCGACTTGGGGCGGGTGGGGGGATGGAGTGAGTGAGGGCGAGGCCTCGGAGAAGGGGCGGGGCAAGGGCTGAGGTGGGGGTGGGGCTTGGGGGTTCCTGAAAAAAATTAAATCAAAATGGGGGTCCACGGGTTGATAAAGTTTGAGAACCGCTGATCTAGACAGAAGGTTACAGGGTCACGTGCTTTTAAGAGCTCATTTCATTTGAGCTGCAGAAGGTTTAAAAGAGCTGGAGCTTCTTGGTTGATCGTGAAAAGATGCTCCATAAGATACTTCACCCAATTTGTGTTTCTAGCCCAAGAGGAGAAGTTTTCGCAACCGCTCAGGGGGTCGATCAGATAGTGAAGGAGGGCGCAAGCGGAAACAATCCCAAAGTGGAGATGAGCCAGACAGTAAACAGGCAAAGACTGACAGTGAAGGAGACGACACTGAGAACGGTACAGTCCTGTTTTTTTAAACTGATAGCTTCCTCTCTTCACTGACTGACAACCAGCACTATAGATATTGGCTGTTAGATCTTAAAACTTAATGGTCCTTAATCTGAGATTATAGTCTGTCACTGTTACTGTGGTATGCAGTGAGATGCCTCCTAGCATTCAGGCTTTACCTTGATGCTCTGGGGACTCATCAGAGAAGTTGGTCCTCTAAATTCATCATTAAGTTAGGGACGGAACTTGTAGCAGGGACTGCCAGACAGGGGAGAGAATAGTCAGCAAGCTGAGTTTTGTATTGGTGGTTATGAACTACTGCTCTGTGAGTAAATAGGCAGCGATATAGTGTTGGTGCCTAGTAACTTGCAGTAAGAGGGGGAGGACAGGCTTTCCCCACCCTAGTTAAATGATCTGTCTTGTTTATCTGGCAGATGATGGTGAAGGAGAGGACAAATCTGGAGATGAAGGAGACAAAGGTGTAAGTAACTTTCTAGAGCCTCTATAGAATGAATGTGAATTTTCTGAACGTGTCTGCTAGATTCTTTCTTAGCTACCTTTATTAGATTAGCCTCATCTGAGAGTGAAGATGTGAGAATATTGTAGCTAGTGTCCTTTACTTCGCTCCCACACACCAGGGCCAGAATTTTCTAAAATAGCCTAAAGTTAGGCTTCTAAATCTACTTAAACATCTTTTTTTTTAAAATGCCGAGTACCCAAAAGTTCCCTCCTACTGCCATATGGGATACATATGACTGCCCCTAATGTTGGGGTGCTATGAACTCTGCTTTCTAGACCAGCATACTGCTCCATTATTGTTCCATGATTTCGGAGGGAGTATGATCTAGTAATTGGGACAGTGGGGTTAAACTCCTTATTAATTATGTTTATTACCGTAGTGCCTAAGGGCTAACTAAGGATGGAGCCCCATTTTTCTAGACACTGTACAAACACTGAATTCTGTCCATGGCTATGACTCATTGTTTTAGCAACATATAAAATGTTAAGACTGGCAAAATAGGATCTCACTGTCAATTTTGAAATAGCCTTAGCAAAACAATTGTGCAAATTTTGGTTAAATATGATGGTTTGATCTAAAAATGACTCTACACTATATACTCTGTCAGTCACTAGATTAGTGCAGATACAGTTTATGTGGATTTTTAAAGTAGTTGTTGATGGCTTTCTTTGTTTTTGTTTTAAAGGAGAATGAGGTTTGTGGTGAAGATTGGGAGAAGAAAGGTAGGGTAATTTCTTCACGTCACATGATTCCTGTGGACTTAACATACCCAACTGGCGTGTGTTCCCTCTTTTCACTTGGAGCTATCTTGAGTTCAGCTTTCAGGAGTGTGCTATGTCATGTCAAGTACAACACACACAGGCCCAGGTGTCTGAGCTGCTGCTTTAATGTAGTCTTTTGCAGCCTGGTGGAATAATGCTGCTTGCCTGTGAGGGGCATTACTCATATTAGAGCTCTGACACTGTGCTCACTGCTGTACTGAAAAGCCAGTCACAGTGCCTGTCCGAGCTTACAATCTAAGATGGAAAAACAAAACACCAATGGTCCAGTAAATGGATAAAGCAGGATTTTCTCTAACAATGACACACTTCTTGGGTGGTGGTTTAACAGTGACACTCTAAATTAAATGTCTTTTGTCCAGAGCAGGTGGAAGCATATTGGATCAAGGGTTAGTTTGAAAGCTTTATTATCTCATGTGAAAACAACTCTTGTCATTCCTTTTGAACTGAATTCCTTTGAGTTGAATAGAGAACAGAAAGCCCAGATGTGCCTACACCTTATCTGCTATAGTGGGGGAAAGGGCCTGTTATGCAAAGAGTTTTATCTTAGAAATTTTATAGATGGAGGTGTCTTATTGGGTCCCCTGTAGCCAGAACCATCTCCCCTTGCCTCCGTATGTTTCTTGTATTTGTGCTATGCATGTCTGGCAGGCTGTTGGGCCTACACCCTAAGGGGATGATGTCTCCTTTTCACTTGGTCACTTGCTCATTGCGAAGAGGGACTTGAGTCTTACTGACATCAAGTCATAAAGCATATTCATTAATTCCAGAATGAGGGAAATGTCACTGAAAGGACTTATAAAACAGAGCTGGCTAATTTGTGAGATCAGTTTGCGGGGTAAGCCCTTAGATAGCAAAACCACCAAAAAAAAAAATAGGAAGGCAGAGACTAAACATTGAGGCTGCCCCTCTTATTGCCCTTGGCTGGGATTTTCAAAAGTGCTCAGTGTTGGCCTAATTCAGTAGCAGTTTTACTATTGACTTCAGTGAAAGCAGTTAGGCCAGTGCTGAGCAATTCAGAAAATTACACTCCTTGTCTGTATTTGTGGAAAGAATTTTAGCTAATAACATACTTGTCACAATTTTCACTTATGGCCTGTTGTCTTAATTCTGCACTTGGCAGACCTAAGTTAGTCAATTCTAGACTCCCCTTCTCTTATGCTTTCAGGATGTATGAGTCTTTTTGAGATGCACAAGCCACTGCTTGTTTGAAATTATGATCTGCATACGTTTCCTTTATGGGGAATTAGTGCTCTGCTCTAGCTACAAATAGGACATTCTCATGGCTGATGTTGGGATATAGTTTGATGTTCCGATGTTTATCCAAACCTTCCTCTTTAATAACCAGATCCTGACCCACAGAGGGTCCCCTACCTTTGGTGTTACCACAGTACAGGCAGTGGGAGTAGGGTTGCGCTCTCTGCTGGGTTCTGGTTAGTTGTGTTCTCCCAGGCATTTGGAGACCTTGCAGAATACATGGCTGTGTATTGGCAAAGCCCTAGAACCATGCAGTTTGAAGACAGCAGGCTGTACAGCAAAAATAAAAAGATGTGGATATCTAGTTCAGTTGGAGACTTGGACTGAGGTTCTGTCCAATTCTCCTTCCCTGGCTCACACTTAGTTGTCCTGCTTGCAGGGGCCTTAAAACCCCAATTATTCCTTTTCTCATTAAGAATTTTGGAGAAGCAGAACTCCAGTGGCTTCAAAGCTCCTCTGAGAAACCAAACAGAAGTCATGTTTATCTGTGATAGACATTCTGGAATGGCATGTGAGGTTTTTGAACCCTTTGAGGTGCTATGCTAGCATCCTGAAAAATAGAAGGTGAAAAAAGTGAAAGGACAATACCCAGTGTAATAGTGCAATACAAAATGGAGTCTGTGCTTCAGTTCTCAGTCACTGAGAATGTGCTTACCGGCACTCGACCACCCAAGGAAACCAAGGGTAGGAGGGAGGAACAGACATTAGCTATGCAGGGGAAGTTGGGTAAATGTGTGTCACCCAATGCAACTACCCCAAGAGAGGGCCTTCACTGTCAACAGTAAGAGCTGGTTCCATTTGTGGTTGCTGTGTCTTCAGTGAAACCAGCAACTTCTGAAGTTAAGTGATGGGAGTTCCCTTCTGGACACGTGGGCACCAAGTGTCAGGAGTGGTGTCTATTACAATTAGTACCACTTGAGAACTGAGAACTCTTAATTCCAAGGATATTTAGGCTGGAAGTTGAGTGGCTTCCTAGAAACAAACACATGATAGAGAAGCAGCCTAAAAAAACAGATCAGACAGAGGAGCTGTCCGAGATTAGGAAGGATAGGGATTTCTTGAAGCCTAGTATGGGAGGGAAGCACAAGTAGCTCACATCCTAATAAAACCCAAAGAATTAAATTTCTGCCAACTAAAAATGTTGACATTAGGTGTTACATAGAAACTTTAAATGTGATTCTCTATAGCATCTGGAGATGGCGGTGATGATGATGATGATGAGGTGAAAAAGAAGAGGGAGAAACAGAGAAGAAGGGATAGAATGCGTGATCGTGCTATGGACAGGTAAGTGACTATAGAGGGAGCAATCAATAAATCAGTCTCTCAGGGGCAGTGCTATGACTCATCATCCCTAACCCACCTGGCACAGAATTCTCTTTGGACCCCTGCAGGAGATCTGAACTCCCTCCTGTTCACACAACACAGATATAAGTTTCCGTTTGAAGCCAGCACAGTGGAATCAGCATTTCAATTCCAGCCAATCTACTCTTTTCTTCTCTTTGTGCTTTGTAACTACCATTAAAGAAAGGAGAATGTAGGTATTGTCTAATAGTTACAGTTGTAGAAGTAATTCATTATAGCCCTTATGCTAAATACAGGACATTGCCATTTAAAAAAGTAAGCATTCTAAATGACCAATTAAGATAATTTACCCGTTCAGTACATATATACAAATTAACAATAGTATTGTCAAATGAAAATTCATTTTGTATATTCCCCAACCTTAGGCTTAACTCTGACCCCATAAAATACATCTGTATTCTTTCAACATGCATGTACATGCTACAAAGCAAAATTACACAATTTAGAACAGGAATACAATAGTTGTGCATCAACTGAACCTGGAGAGGAAAGTTTGGTAAGCAGAAAATTCCTCAAATTGGAATTTTGTCAGGATGCTCTTGTGAAAAGTTTCACTGTATAAATAGATTATTGTATCACGCATTACTTTCTTCAGAATCCAGTTCGCCTGCTCTGTGTGTAAGTTCCGTAGCTTTGAAGATGAAGAAATCCAGAAACATCTGCAAAGCAAGTTTCACAAAGATACCCTGCGATACATTGGCACCAAACTCCCTGATAAAACAGTTGAATTCCTGCAGGTACATGGACGGCTCAGACTTTTTTTAACCCTTATTTAAAATTCCTAGAATGGTGTGGGAGAAGGCATAATAATTGAGGAATTCTGTTACTGTCTGTCACATCTGCTGATTGCATTGCCCAGAGTTTGGTAATGGGGTACAGAGCCCAGTGGCTCCTTTCCGGCTCATGCCAGCATTCACTAAGAGTTATCAATTGATGGCTCTTTACTGACTCATGTGAAATGTGGTGTTAGGTATGTCTAGTTCCTAGTGGATCTCCTATGCATGTCACACAAATAACTCTCAATTGGCACTGTTTAAGCCTCAAATTGGCTGGCTCATCAGAGAAGCCAAGAAATGAATAAGCCATTGGCTGACCCTCCCCTCCACATAGCTCTAAAAGCCTGTCTTTCAGGTGAGGTGTCAGGCAGCTTGTGCTTCTGCAGCCTGTGTTGCATCCTTCTCTAGATGATGGGTGTTTAAGTCTCCAGGCTGTCAATAGGCATCTTTCAAGAACACATGGGTCACCTGAATGGTTTAAAGAGACAGTTACCACTGTCATGGCACTATTGACTACTGTAGCATGCTGAGATATATGGAGTGGCTCTGACTGAGTAGATCTGTCTGAGTTCCTGAAGGTATAGGCAGCGTGGGGTGGGAGTACTTGGTATGTCTCTAAATTATTTAGTTGTGCTCTCCTCTCCTCTCCTCCCCATAGGTTTTCTTACAGAGCTCATTTCCCTTCTGAATGGCATGCTATAGATCAGGGGTCAGCAACCTTTCGGAAGTGATGTGCCGAGTTTTCATTTAGTCACTCTAATTTAAGGTTCTGCGTGCCAGTAATACATTATAACGGTTTTAGAAGGTCTCTTTCTATAAGTCTATAATATATAACTAAACTATTGTTGTATGTAAAGTAAATAAGGGTTTTAAAATGATTAAGAAGCTTCATTTAAAATTAAATTAAAATGCAGAGCCCCCGAGACCAGTGGCCAGGACCCAGGCAGTATGAGTGCCATTGAAAATGAGCTCACGTGCCGCCTTCTGCACCCATGCCATAGGTTACCTATCCCTGCTATAGATTTTACTGCTTATTGATGCCATTGGTTTGTACAAGTGGTGGAGAGTTTCATTCTCTCTTCTTCTCCCCCTTCCCACTACCCCCAGGAGTATATTGTGAACAGAAATAAGAAAATTGAAAAGCGTCGTCAGGAGCTGACTGAGAAGGAGGGTACAAAGCAGAAACCAGACCCTTTCAAGGGTAAGTGATGTCTGTGTATGCCTGGAGACTTTGTTTTGCAGTGGCACATAGGAGCACCAGTAATGGATCAGGACCACTTTGTGCAAGGTCCTGTACAAACACAGAACAAAAAGACAGTCTCTGCCCTATAGATTTTACAATTAAGTATTGCCTGTTCAGTAATGCTCGATCAGTCAGCTCTTAATTAGGCCCAAGGTGCCAGCAACTATCCGACTTCTCTAGCAGAAAAGAGTTATGATGTGGCTTAGATGGTCAGTGGAAATCCAGTAGCCCTGGAGTGACAAGTGCTGAAGGAAAAGGCTTGGCAGTGTGGATGCTGCTGGATGAGGATTGGAAAAAGGAGCCACATTTGCTTTTCCTTTCTCAGGCCAAACTTATCTGAGAGGGCTGGGGTAAGACAGAAGTTAAACTTGTCACCCACCCTCAGCTTCAGTATCCAGTTTAATCTTGCCATCTTACCCCAATGACTGGGAGACCTGCTAAAGATGACTGCATTTTGAAAGTTAGGAAGAAAGTGAACAAGATCCATTTTTAAAGGGCTAATGAGTCACTGTGTGCTCTGTTCATTTTTGTAGGCGGTTGTAGTTTAGCCTTGCTTCAAGATGCTATATTACAGTACACATGGGTGCCATGGCAGATTTTATA
This sequence comes from Mauremys reevesii, assembly GCF_016161935.1. NCBI lineage: Eukaryota > Metazoa > Chordata > Testudines > Geoemydidae > Mauremys > Mauremys reevesii. The sequence continues at coordinate 2,646,008 of NC_052647.1, forward strand.
AAAATAAGAGGCCTCACTATCAGGTGGAGAGAGACTGCAGATTCTCTGCATGGTTTAGTGAGAATCCACTGCAGTGTTACTGATGCTGAGTTTTATGGCCAGTGAAGATGTGTGGCAGTAGGAGATGGGAAAATGTTCAAAAGCAAAGGGTTTTATTGACTTTGTAAATATGCAGTTGAACAGAACAGATCCTATGTTCATTTTACTTTTTAACTCCATTAAAAGCTGTAGGGTTGTTTTTCCCCTGTTTTGTTCTTGCCCCCATTTTGACAATACCATATTGCCACAGAACCTACAAGGTCTTGCTTAGCACACAATTCCCGGCATGTTTTCCTACAGTGCAGGGTCTCTTCAGACACAGCCAGTTAATGGAAAAAAGGCATTTGAACTAATGTAGGGAGCTTGGGTCCTGTTGAAACTTGAATTAAGTTGTGCATTGACCAACATTAAGCCAGCTAACAGGTTTTTGCTGTTAGCTTCTGAAAATGGGTAAAGGAAGAGTGAAATATTCCAAAATGTAGGAAATCATTTGTGCTGTCCTGCCTTTGAGACTTTGCAAGTGTCTCATTGAAGCCACTTTTGAGGCAGGCTGACCTTGTGGCAAAGGCGCTTACCTGGGACTGAGGAAATCTGGGTTTCATTCCCTGCTCTGCTTAGGGAAAGTCAGTGATTTTGTGCTTGTCTGGCATTAGGATAAGTGGTGATATTTGTGATGTGCTCTGATACAACAGGAGTGGGACATGTGTAAGAATCTAGATTGTTGAGACAAGTGGCTTCTCAAATCCTTAGAATGACATGCATGGATGGTTCTCAGAAAGCAAGACAGAATTGAAAGGAGATGAGATACCACTGTCAGTTACATCCCAGAGGGAGTTTTGTGATATTTATTTATGGGAGTGGTGAGAGGGTGTTGATGGGACTCTCAGAACATTTTTCGAGGTAACAGCTACTGTGAATGTTGGCTAACCTGTCTGTGTCACCTCAGGTATCGGCCAGGAACACTTTTTCAAGAAGATCGAGGCAGCTCACTGTATGGCTTGTGACATGTTAATTCCTGCACAGAATCACCTGCTCCAAAGACACCTAAGGTCAGCAGACCACAACAGGAACCGCAGGGTAAGCAAGCATACTCACTTCTGGCCAACTACTCATTAGATAATTTAAAGTAACTTTATCTTTAACTCGGAGAACCGGCTGAATGAACAGGTAAAGGGCTGAGGGTTTGTGACTGCTGAGGGCTCTTGCATGGAGGAATGATAACTTGCTTTCCACCTACTAGAAACACTTCTCATCTTCTGGCTTATTGTTCCCGACCTGATGGAATGCAAAACTAACTAGTACCATTGTGGTCACTGGCGGTTGTGGGAAGATGAAGGAACTGGCCATGTGGATTTTGTTCTCCTGTAGGTATTGGCAAGTAGGTAGGTAGGTAGGTATTAGCAGCTGATCTGGAAGGGGTTGGTAGTCAGTGGTGAGCTGGAGCCAGTTCCCACTGGTTCGCGGGAACCGGTTGTTAAATTTAAAAGCCCTTTTCGAACTGGTTGTCCCATGAGGGACAACCGGTTGGAAAAGGGATTTTAAATTTAACAAAAGCTCCAACAGCTCCCTGCCCTTCCCCCGGCCCCAGCTCACCTCACTCTGCCTCTGCCTCCTCCCCTGAACGCTCCCCCGGCTTCTCCTTCCCCTCCCTGGCTTCCTGTGAATCAGCCGTTTGCGCGGGAAGCCTGGGAGGGCTGAGAAGGAAGCAGTGGCTTCCCGCAGGTGAGCTGGGGCAGGGGCGCAAGGAGGGCTCCAGGCGCCGCATGGCGCCGGCCTGGCCCCCAACCCCGGATGGGGCCTGATCCCGACTCTGGCCGGCGTGTGTCCGGCCCGGCCCCAGCTTCGACTGCGGCCCGCCGGGCGACCCAGCCCCCAGCCGAGCCGCTCCGGTCCCAACACCGGCCCCAGCCGAGTGGCCCAGCCCGGCCCCGGCTGAGCGGTCCCGGCTCGGCCCCCACTTCCAGGCAGCGCGGTAAGGGGGCAGGGAGGAGGTGTTGGATAGTGGGCAGGGGAGTTGGGGGGTGGGGGGGTTTAGTGTCGGGGCAGGGGTCCCGGGGTGGCATCAGGAATGAGAAGGAGGGGTTGGATGGGGTGGCAGGAGGCAGTCAGGGGACAGGGAAGGGGGGTTGGATGGGGCAGGGGTCCCGGAGGGGTGGGGGGGCACGACCCCCTCGTGGGGTGAGGAGGAGGAAACTGGTTGTTAATATTTTGGCAGCTCATCACTGGTTGTAGTACATGTTGAGAGTGAGAGAAAGATGAATAGAAGTGGTTACAAAGAAAGTGAGACCTGGTCTTGCCTTTCGTAATCTGCCATCCCACAGTATGTCAATGAATTTGAGAACCATGGAATCATTGTTAGGAGCTGAAGTTTCCATATGCTGACTATGATACATAGGGAGCCAGACCCTTAAGGGCAGATCTTTTATTGGGCCAGGAATTAGATTTTTGGATGGGATTCATACATTTTAAGGCCAGAAGGCAGGATTGTGATCATCTAGTCTGACCAGCATAACACAGGTTAGAGGACATCCCTCCACCCCAGTAATTTCTGTGAGGGTCTGGCTTTTCCTTCCTGTTCTCTTGGGATTAAAATGCTCTGACTCAGGAATGCTGTATAAATTACACACCAAGGGTTCTCTTTGAGGTTGCACTGTTTTATAGTGCTGCTTAATAAAAAATTCAAACACCTCCCTTGTCAGAACACTTGAGGCAGGCACAGTAATACTTCTAACAAAAAGCATAATGTTAGATGAGCATCTATACCAGCATTGGCCAAAGTGGAGCTTGCAGCTTTACAGTACATCTTCCAGCAACCCTTCATCTCAGTTCAAAATGGAGCAATGCATGATGAGTAAAGCTACAGTTTTGTCATGGCAATCACGGATTCTGTGACTTTATCAGACCTTCATGACTTCTTCGGTTGGGGCCGGGGCTATGCTCCCCCACCCCACGGCGGGGGCTGCATCCGGTGCCGAGCACCCGCCCCACAGCTTGCGGCAAGGGCTGCAGCCCACCGTGTGCCCCTGCCCTGCAGTGTCAACAGTTATTTTTAGTAAAAGTCACAGACAGGTCAGAGGCTCCGTGAATTTTTGTTTGTCTGTGACCTGTCCCTGACTTTTAGTAAAAAGTAACTGACAAAATTGTAGCCTTAAATGAGATCTATAATCTTCAAAGACTGCTCTTTCATAAAAAGAGAGAGGCTTCAATCACTTCTCTCTATGCAAGTTAAATACAGCTCTTCAGCACCCAGCTTTTGTTGGTTCATTGTTCAGTTGGGGAAAATATGAGAGATCCTTTGAAATCCTTCTAGAAGTGTTAAATGCCACTGGCATTTAATCATATCTGTCCATTATTCCTTTACTTCCTGCTCTTCGCAGTTTGTTACTACTGAGTGTGGTTAAGCTTGGCAAAATTTGATTTTTATTTTTTCTAATTTTGACAATTGATATTGATTTTTTTTTTCTAACAGTTTTTATTTTTACAGTGGCTGGAAATTAAGGGAGGGGTTTGGGCTCCCTGCATGGCTGAGAGGTCCAAGTCACTGGGGTACAAGGTGCAGGGAGGCTGTGGTCCTGGCCCAGTCAGGGCTGCTGCAAGGAGGATATGCCCTCAGCCACTAGGTGCTGCTGAACTATTCCTGCCCTGGGTGGTTTCCACAATCCTAATTGATGGATGTGTGGGGCCGAGGCTGCACAGCTGCAGGGCTGGTGACACCCAATCCCTGGAGGCTCAAGGTCCAGAGAAGGCTGCAGTCTTGGGGGGAAAAGCAGAGACCTCTGGCTAGGACTGTGATGAAGATGAGCCCCTGGCCATGGGGAAGCCATCCCTCTACTATATGGCTCCGTTCCTGGCAGGAGACATTCAGCAGCGGGTGGCCTTCCCCATGTCAGGGGGTTTGTCGTTGTTCTCGCAGCCCTGGCTGTTGGGGGTCTCCGCTCATTCCACCAGGACCACAGCTTTCCCTGTATGTTGCACCTGCAGGGACCTGGGGTCACTGTCCCTGCGGCAATGCAGGGAGCCCTCTGCAGCGCTGCTGTCACAGGAGTGAAGGAGCAGGGCTGCAGAGGGGGCTGTGCGCTGCTGCAGGGCTGGTTACACTCAGTCTCTACAGGGCAAGGTGCAGGGTGGATGCAATCCTACTGGCTGTTGTTTTCATCAGTTTCCTTGTGTCAGCTGAAATCAACATTTTCTAACCTCTATCAGTGTAAAATCAAATCCTACCGAGCCTAAGTATGGTGCACCTGCTCATTTGGTGCTAGCCAGTCTGCTGGAGATCACACACTGATATTTGTGCAGAGAGCTTAATCTGTTGCCGGATAGTGTTCATTTTAAAGTCCTAAAACTTCGTTGCATCTGATTTTACTGTAAGGTATTTGAGGGATATGCTCATGTCCGATTTGGGATCTCCTCAATTTGGGAGCAGTTTCAGTCAGAATTAAAAGTCAGGGCTTGAAGTCACTCATTGCTTGATGGTATTTGGATGTAAATGCATGCACAGCATAGCAGAAATTGTTTAGCTGTCTTATTTTCTGAAATAAACTTACTTTGGTAGTGAAAAGACCTAATAATCTGCTTCTTTAACTAGGGATTACTACATTGCTGCAGCCTTGCATTTTGGTGACCATTGCAGTTGAGGGTCCTTAATGGACTTTTCTTCAGGGCTTGTATTGCCAGATTGGGCATGCCCATCCCCAAGGCCAAAACATGTACCCTATGCAGAGCAGCCACTGCAGAACAGGGCTGGAATCTGGAATTTCTCCTTGACAGCATAGCTGGGCAGGAAACTAACATCTTGTGACTGATCTCTGTTAAACTCTTCCTTGACTTGACCCACAGAGTAACCCCAGTGTCGGGTTTCCTTTTCAGATGGCAGCCGAGCAGTTCAAGAAGACTAGTCTCCATGTTGCCAAGAGTGTCCTAAATAACAAGCACATTGTAAAAATGCTGGAAAAGTATCTCAAGGTGAGTGAGTAAGAAAGTCGCCAGCTAGTCTTGCTTTTCCACAGAGCAGTGGGGATACACGTTGACTTGGTCCTGAACACTGAACTGGTACAGAGCTGAGTATCACTGTGTGTGCTGCATGTTGGTCACAAAACTTGCTTCTGTATACAATGGGGAGAAGCATAGATACCACTCTGCTTTCTTATGCATAGGCTGAGCCTTGGGTCTGGTGTCTTTATTTTCTTTTTAGGCAGTTTATCACTTTTCATGTATTTTTAAAAATTTACGAATTGTACCTTATTGTAATCTCCACACATGTAGTTTAGTTAATCACCCAAACCAAAACATAATTAAAGGAACAAAATATCAAAAGGAACTTCAGTGCCCTAAAGTCAGCCCTCAGGCAGTTGCCTGAGGGGGCATTCACCCTGGTGCCAAAAGGAGGCACAAGGCATAGGCACCATCTAAGTCACACAGGGCATTAGTTAGACTGAAGTGGTACTTAGGCCTCATCCTGGCTACCTGCCTGGGGTGAATTTCACCCTGCATGAACAGTTAGGCTCTGAAACTTTCCCAGCAGGTCAACAAACTCTGACAGACCAACAGGGGAATCAAATTCCAGAGTCGAAACATATTCCCTGTAGGCCCTATCCATGTTCCTCGAGATCAAAGCAGGGGAGTATCAGTGAGAGCACCCTAGCCGATCCTCACTGTCAGGATGAAGCATGAGGACAAAGGGCCACAACAGGTAGGGTTCTTAGGTCAAATCAGCACTTTGAATTGCATCCAGAAAGAAGCTGGAAGCCAGTGCAATCTTCAGAGTATGGGTGTAATATGCTCCATGCGGAAGCGCCGCTGAGTAAGCAGGCAGTTGTGTCCTGCACTGACATTTCCAAGTTGCCTTCAAGGGTATGCCCATTTAGAGCACATTGCAGTAATGCAATCTGGCGGTGGCATGGGCATGGGTAACTGGCGAGGTCCACATCTGAGAGGAAAGGTCGCAACCTCCTTGCCATGCGAAGATGAAAAGAAGCACTTTTGGCTACTGCTGGTACCTGGGAATCCAGGAGCAGCCAAGGATCCAACAGGACCCCTGATTTGCAAACTTGGCTAACAGGGCAGGCAAACCCCCTCAAATGGGGGGAGCAGCTGTTTCCCCTGTTCCACCGGCATCACTTTGGTCTTATCTGGATTGAGCCTCTGCCAACTAGCTCTCATCCAAGCCCCAGTCTCTGCTAGACACTAGCAAAACTGAGACTCCACCCTCTGGGTCCAGTGAAAGAGACTTTGAGCTGAGAGTTATCAGCACATTGATGGCACTGCAGCCCAGATAGCGAGGCTGTCTCCCCTAGCGGCCTCTCATACACGTTGAACAGGAGGGGTGACAATAAACCCTGCGGTACCCCACACGAGAGAGCCCTCGGGGCAGATGAGCAATTGCCCAGTGCTACCCTCTGGGATCTCTCAGAGGAAAGAACGGAACCACTCAAGTGCAACTCCGTCTACCCCTGCCAGGGTCCGCAGGCACATCAACAACACCTCATGATCAACGGTATCAAAGGCTGCCGGCAGATCTAAAAGAATCAGCATGGGCACCTGACCTTTGTCCATCAGCAGGAGGAGATCTTCGACCGATCCCAGCACGGTCTCCGTACCATACCCAGGTGCAAAAGCAGACTGAAAGGGGTGAAGGAAATCTGAGGATTCCAGGTAATGCCAGAGTTGCCTCGCCAAAACCTTCTCAGCAACCTTCCCCAAGGAAGGCTGGAGACAGGGTGATAATTGCCAAGACTGTCAGCGTCAAGAGATGGTTTCTTGAACGTGGGCCTAATGATTCCTCCTCTGAGGGATGCTGGCACCTTGCCCTTACAAAGGGAGGCTGTGACAGTCTCCACCAATAGTGGACTCCATATTCCCCTGTAGATTTTACTGGCGGTTATGGACATGGGTCCAGATCGCAGGGTATAGCCTGGAGTTCCTCCAGAACCTCAATAGATGAGATTGGCTGGCTAAAATCCAGCCAGAGAAGACGACATTATGTTTGTCCTCCACCTGCATGGATCTGCTCTTGTGGAGGCAGCCAGACTGGTCTGAATCTGATCATTCTGGTCCGTGAAATAGAAAACTCCTCACAAGAAACACTTGACTGTTGTTAGGCAAAGATGGCCCAGTTTTACTAGGCTGTCTGTCACCCAGCACAGTTTCACTGGGCAGGATTTCACAGATACTGGTGGGGCAAGAGAACTCTCTCCTTGCCTCCATCGCAGCCATCACATAAGAGTTCAAAAGCTCTTAGTCACACTCAATTAGATTCCGGGCAAGATTTCTGCCACTGGCATGTTGTTTTCCTCATTCACACTTCATCTGTTGCAGGCTGCCTGCATACTAAGGTGATCTGTGAGGAAGGGAAGGAGAGTTTAGGAGCCACCATACCGTAATCCAGAACAAACGGTGCAGGGGGTCCATCTGCTGGCTGTACAATATTCTCCCTCAGATAACTCTGAAACCCAATCTAAGCCAAATAATAAAAATAGGTCCCCTGTCCAAAGAGGAGTAGATGTGAGCTCTGATCTCAGCCTTATTCAGGCTGAACGAGGCCAAAACCCTTAGGGCCTTGACCTCCTATGAAAAATATGAATAACTCCTACTGAAATAACAAAACCTAATTAGTTATCACTTAGTGTGGGATGGAGAGAGCAGGAACCAATTCCTGAGACTACTAAGACGGTTTTCACTTGAAATCATTAGTTATACCAACACTTCAAAAAATACCTGGATTTCTTGGCTCCCAAAGATAGGGTGGTATGAAAACTGTAACTTCAGTTGTTGATCTGCCTGGACCTCTCCCAGTGGGAGATAAATCTCTCCCACTGGGTTGTATGCTCTAATGGGACTGGACAGAAGGTGAAAAATTTGATAATTGCTTTCTAGAAGATGAGTTCCTCCCACTTGAGATTGAACACCCCTGATTTGCCTAGGTGTTGCAGCACACACAGTTCATAAGAGTGTACCCTCCTTCCCCCAGCCCCTCGGTGACTGCACCCTGAACAGGTTGCAGTACATGAGTCGCATACAGTTTCCATTCCTTCAAGGTAGAGGCTTTCCCAGCACTAAGTAAGATTGCCTATTGATGTGGGACTTTGAGAAACACTTTCCTGGGGTGCTTTTCATGATAAAAGTTTAGAGTGCACAATTTTTATAGGAGCTTTGGGGCTGGACTTGATCAATTTTCACAGTTCTTTCCTGAAATTGAGGATCTGTCGTTTCCACTTGATCTCCATTGCAAACCTCTGAATTTCATATCTGAGGTTTCCTCTAGGAGAAACGTAAACCATACTACAGGCAAATGACTGCTGTCCTGTTCCCCTCTCTTTGTCAGGGTGATGATCCATTTACAGATGAAATTGTTGACCAGGATGTTGATGAAACTGAAGCCTTGGAAGGAGGTGATGGTGGTGGAGAAGGGGCTAATGAAAGTGCTACTGCAGAGATGAAAGAGGAAGGTCCTGGGGATGCAGGTGAAGCCATAGAAGCCCCTGAAGCCACTAAAGCAGAAGGAGAAGAAATAGAAAAAGCCTCTGAGGAATTGCCTGAAAATGAGGAGTTGCCTAAAAATGAGGCAGAGCAGCAGCAGCCACCAGAAGAAGAAGCTGAGGTTGGGGCAGAGGCTGGAATAGAAGAAGCAGCAGAGTCAGCAGTAGTTGCAACAGAAGAACCATCCCCTCCTCAAGAAAATATAGGTGAGACAGTGGCTTCTGCAGGAGGTGAAGCTGAGGTACACCCAGTTGACAAGGAAGAGGAAAAACCAAGTGAGGTAACAGAGTCTGGAAACAGTGATGCAAAGGTAGAGGAGGTGGCACCACCTGTAGAAGTGGAGCTGCAGCAAGAATAACTGTGTGAATGTTTGTGTGAAGGTGACTTGTCCTGCACAATTGTATAATCCATGATTTTGATTTTTTTCCTGTCTTATTCAAATGCAGTACCTGAATGTGCATTGCCAGAAATACGACTGGCTTTGTTTTTGTTCAAGGGGAGGGACCCAACTGTTCTGTTATGGGAGCAGTCTTGTGCTTAACTGTCTTGTTCTGTAGACTTGCTTAGTTCTGCTTTCTGCATAATTTTTTAGGTTGAAGACTGCAGAAAGCTGTACATTCCCCAAGAAACACTTGAGGTGCATCATCATCTTTTTGAATTTTAGAATGGAAAGCAGGATTTGCAAAATAAAAACATAATGATTAGATTCTGACAGCTGTTTGGTTTTTAAGTGCAGCACTAAAGCAGTATCGTTTCTTTTGCAACAGACTTGGTCCTTTTACTAATTGGGAGCCAATAAATATCTTCAGCACTTTTTATCCCTACCTGTAGGGAATACTTTACCATTTTAAATACTCCCTAGAAAGGAGAGGATTTTTTGTCACAAGATCCACTGGCTTCATCTTTCAAAACTCCAGTACTGCATGAGAATTAGGATATGTAGTTTTACAGTTTTTAAGCACCAAGTTGGTTATGTCTAGAAATCAGGCCACTCTTTGTATAGTACACTGATTTAGAGACCTACTTTGAGGGGGGGGAAATTACACCTCCCTTGAAAACCATTTTTTCCTTCCTCCTAAATTTTAATAAGGTCACAATAGTCTCATTCACAGTATAAAACTGATTGCCAAATGCTGTCACAGGGTTATTCAAACAGTACCAAGATCAGCAAACGATAGGAACTGCTGACTTGTTAAGTGTTATTATCTATGCTTGTGGTATAAAATGTTTGTCTGATATAGACCCGCTATCATTTTGAATAAACCTAGAGTTCTTGGTCTTAAAGTCTAAATAAACTTCTGAATCTGGGAAAAAACAACCACCTCTAATTGTAATTGAGCTACCTATGAAATGTCTGCATTTTGAGCAATCGTTAAATATTTGTAAAATGAGAACCATCAGCTCCATCTCTGGGTCTTGGGTTCTGGGATGATATCACACACTTTTTATCAAAGACCAGGTGGTGCTTTTTTAAAGATTCTCTTCCATAGTGCATGGAAGGTTGGGAGGCTGCAATAAGAATCACATCCATTTCTGCCTCTGATCCCTTGTACCAATGCACTTTGATGTAACATTTGTACATGCAAAGGGAAAACCGAGGTATCAAACATGATTGATTGCCTGCCTGGCTGAGAGTAGCTGAGATATTTGCCTGGAGTGGCAGCTAAGTTCTGTTATAAATAGCACTTTGTAACTGCTAAAATCCCTGGCACCAAAGATCTTGGTAACAATACATTGGTCTGATTCTCAGGGCATCAAGAGGTTAAAGATATTGCATACACAGACCATTGGCAAGCCTTTTCCTGATAGTCATTGCCACACTTCATAGAAAATCCATTACTGTCTGCATGTCCACATAGCACTTGGGTTTTCCAATCTCTTGTTGGGTTGGCTGAGCCCTACATTTATAGTTCAAAGTACCAAATGGTGAAGGTCTTCTAGTTTAAAGTTCAGTATGTTAGTGCTGATCATGTGCACACCCAAACCCAACTTATTTCTTATAGAACAAATCTAATGTGGACAAAGGAGAACAAACTCTATCTTGGAGGTGGAAATGGGGAAGTGTGAACAGTCTTGTTTGCAGATTCCCTTTCTACTTCTCCATAAACTTCTGCCAGCTGTGAGATTGTATCAGGATGCTGTGGAGGTGGGAGGGAGGCAGTGAGACTACATTACAGAGAGAAAAAGGAATATAAGAGCTTGAACACTAGTGCAACTGGTTGGTACACCTAAACTAAAGAGGCTTTCAGGGAAATCCAAGTCCGGTAGGTGGGAAATGCAACTTAAAAATAGCAAGGTAGCCTGGTCTCCCCAGATACAATAACTTTTGCACCACCTCCTCTCTCTCAGCTCTGTGTTGTGGCTGGGTGAGAAGATTTGCTTTCTCTTTGTTCTTGCCACACAAGAAAGGAAGCATTTTAGTTGCTAAACTAAAATGTAACATTTGTACATGCAAAGGGAAAACCGAGGTATCAAACATGATTGATTGCCTGCCTGGCTGAGAGTAGCTGAGATATTTGCCTGGAGTGGCAGCTAAGTTCTGTTATAAATAGCACTTTGTAACTGCTAAAATCCCTGGCACCAAAGATCTTGGTAACAATACATTGGTCTGATTCTCAGGGCATCAAGAGGTTAAAGATATTGCATACACAATATCTTAAGCAACACAAAATTTTAGTTGCTAAACTAAAATGTAACTTGGAATTATTTTCAAAGCCAGTAATACTTCTGGTGTAATAGCTATAAATATTGGAGGCTTCCACGAACTGCATGAGATTATCTCAGGAAGTGTTGATTTCTTTGTTGCTAAGATCTGATCTTCAGTAATCACTACATTTCTTGGAATGCTAAGGCCCCTGTAGAACTGGGAGCAGCAAGGAGATTGCCTTATGGATCCTATAAAGCTGCAGCTTGGGCCTCTCCCTCTGCTTTCCCAATAACTGAACTGTGCCCATGCATAGTTAGTAAATTTCATGTACTGACAGTGTGGAATGCAAGATAGCTTCTGGGGAAGAGAAGGGCACAAATTAGATGAGAGGCTTTAGACTAGAGGTGTGCAAACTACAGCCCGCAGGCCAGATCTGGCCCAGTGCCTGTTTTAATCCGGCCCTCGAGCTCCTGCTGGGGAGTGAGGTCTGGAGCTTGCACCACTCCAGCTGGGGATCAGGGTCGGGGGCTGCTTCACGCTGCTCCCAGAAGCAGCAGCATGTCTCCCTCCAGCTCCTACGCATAGGGGTAGCCAGGGGCTGTGCATGCTGCCCCTGCAGCTCCCAGTGGCCGGGAACCGCGGCCAATGGGAGCTACAGGGGTGGTGCCTGCGGACAGGGCAGAGTGCTGTGGATCTGCCTGGCCATGCTTCTGCATAGGAGCTGGGGGGGGAGGGGGGGGAATATGCCACTGCTTCTGGGAGCCACTTGAGGTAAGCGCTGCCTGGAGCCTCCACCCCTGAGCATCACCCCCACACCCATGCCCCAATCCCCTGGCCACACCCCCAGCCCAGAGCCCCCTCGTGCACTCTGAACTCCTCGTTTCTAGCCCCACCCTGGAGTCTGCATCCCCAGTCAGAGCCCTCACCCCCTCCTGCACTCCAACCCCAATTTCGTGAGCTTTCATGGCCTGCCATACAATTTCTATACCCAAATGTGGCCCTTGGGCCAAAAAGTTTGCTCGCCCCTGCTTTAGAGGAATGGGGATTGGATGAGTTTCTGTTTACTTGCCAGCTATCAGATGCTAATACATCAGTTGCTCTTATTTCTGATAGAGAAGTTTATTTGGGAAGCCATTTTTGAGTATCAAATGTGTACATTATTGTACACACAGGTAGTGCTTCAAGTGAGTGCAAATTTGCTGTACACATCTGTGGGAGTAGGGTCTTTACATCTCTTCTAGTACTAGTGTGATGTCTTGGGGATCATGCAGACCAATAAGGGATTCTGAATCCGCCTGCCCTGTAATCTTGGAGTGCATTTATGCTGTGCTGCTATGGCTCAGAATCTGATGCCGGTGGCCTATCTATAAGTAGAATGTCTCACCCTGGCTTTTACAAGCCTAGTTACTCCTTTCAGGGTGATACCAACAGCCCTTCCAGCACTGTCTCCTCAATTCCATCGTTCCTGAGTTCATAATTGCCAAGCTGTTGGACCATTCCTCTCTGGTTCGTCACTGCTAAAGGGATGAAACCAGTCCTCCCTCCGAGCTTACTTTGGCACATACACTTCACGCAGTTTGCACTCTGGAGATTTGCTTGGGGGTGAAAACAATAAACAAAGATTTATTTAATAGAAAAACCACAGATTCAAAGATGAAGTAGTAAGGGAAGCAAACAAAGTTGCAGCCTCAGGCTTTATTCTTTTATAGGTGATAAAATCCCTATTCTAATACAAGTTACCTTTTGGTCTTTGAACAATTTCCTAGTGTACCCCTGACTGTAGGGGCCTCCAGCATTTCAGAGACAGCTTCCTGCTTGGAGACTTCTTCAATTTCTACATGCTTTCATTTCAAACTCCTTCCATTTTAAAAGGTTTTTTTTTTTTTCTTCAGTCACTACAGATATTCAAAATTGTGAAATGCCCATGTTGTTCTATTATCTTTAATGGCTTGTTGTATTTTCCAGGGTTGTACAATAGATTGTTACTTGTGTTTGATTTTGCATAAACACGTGGGATGGGAGGTGCCCTCTCCCTGCTGTGAGGTGTAGTTGAAATTGTAGTACAGGTTATAAGCACACTTTTCTATATACATAAATATGTATATTCATAACCATAGTTTCTTTGAGTACAGTCCCTATGTGTGCTCCACTGTAGGTGTGTGCGCACGCGCCCCTGTGCTGCTGATTGGAGAATTTCAATAGCAGTCCATCCTGGCTAGAGATGGAGCTAAGAGCTCTCTGTTCACAGATTGTTGATCCCCTATAGTTCTGCAAATTTTTGCTTCCTTTGAAGCCTTTTTCTTTTAGTACCTTGTTTGTTTTTAGTTGGCTGTGCCAAAGAAAAAGAAGAAAGAGTTTGCCTTCTGCCAATCACGGTTGGGGGAAAGGGGGAGATAACACCCCTGGGCAAGAGTATGCTTGTCTCACCAGGCTTCAAAAAGTACCTTATCCGCAAAGAAACCATCCCAGTGATGGATAGACATTCACAGTGCATTTGCTGCTTCGGGGAAAAGCACAATCCACAGAAGTGTGGTTGGTGCCAGCAGTTAAATCCAGGTCCTGGAAGGATAGAGAGTTAAGGCTTAAACTCCGGCTCATGGAGTTGGCCCTCCGGGGTCCCAGCAACCTTCTATGTCGAAGGCAGGTGATTCCAAGGAGACGAGCCACTCACTCAAGACCACTAAGAAAAGATCTGAGTGTCCCCCTAGCAAGCCCTGATCAAGCCAGAAACTCTCCGGCTCCATTGATACCAATGGCAGTGAAGCCATCTAGAACTGGTACCCAAGGCATATGTGGTACCAAACTGACAGAGTAAGTCTGTCTGCCCAAAGACCCAATGGGCACAGGAAAAATTGTACCAGCACCACAGGGGCATGAAAAGCATGAAAGATCTGCCCCGGAGAGGCTACATTGACATGGTCATCAGCACTGACCTGGTGCGTGTGGCACCAACAGACCATAATACTAGGTCCATGTCTTCGATTTCATGGGTATAAGCGTCTCTGCACTGACAACCACCAGCACCAGCATCCGCACTGGCAGATTTCTGGTGTGCAATGGATCTCTTGGTGTCTGATGCACTGGACTCACCCCTATTCAGTACCGGGGCTCCAGTACCAGGCTCTCCCAGAGCATTGGACTTAATGACCTCTCCATGCTGCGCATCATCTTTCTCCTCATCAGAGTCAGACAGTGAGCAAAAGGACTTGGATTCCCACCGCTCATCCTACCTGCCCTACGGGTCTCAATTTCATCATGGACACCTGGCATACCGCCTGCCCGACCTTCAGCCTCTATGGTTTAGGCAGCCATGGTACCAGGCTCCTGCCCTCAATGGCCCTGGCAGGCTGAGGCAACAAACTTCCCAGGCCCTTAGAGTGACATACCAACAGGCAAGGAGCTACCCTCCTTCAGCTGTGGCATCAGAGGGATCAAAACCACCTGAGCAACTGGGGGAGGAAGATGAAGCTGAGGCAGAGAAGATACCCCTCAAGCTCCTCTCTTGTCCTCATCTGATGAGGCAGTGATGCCCTCTCTACCATCCATGGTAGATCATTTAAAATCATTTTAGGACTTAGTTCAGAAGGTGGCAGAAGCCCCATAAATACAGCTGCACCAAGTTACTGAGCCTCACCACAAACTGGTGGACATTCTGAACTCTTCCACTTCTTCCACCTCTGCGAGAGTGGCCCTTCTAGTTAATGAGGTGCTTCTGGATCCTGCCAGAGTTATAGGGCAGATCCCTCCGTCCATCCGCCGACATGCAAGCAGGTGAGCAAAAAGTATTATTAATGGAATTTTTATTTTCTTACCCCACCTCCAAATTCCATCACTGTGGATGTGGTCAATTCTAGTTTACCAGTTTAAATCCACCCCATATGACCAAGACAGGAAACACTTGGACCTGTTTGGCAGAAAAGCATATTCATCATCCACTCTTCAGTTCCAGGTGGCTAATTACCAGGTCCTGTTGGCCAAATATGACTACCAGAACTATGTGAAACTAGGTTCCTTTATTGATCAGCTCCTGAACTCCCACAAAGACCAATTTATGGCAATAATTAACAAGGGCCAGCTGATGGTACAGTCAGTCTCATTTTCTACTCCTCCTACCTTTATTCCTTAAAATTCCCACAGCTCCCTCTCTTCCAAAGGGCCAGGCAGGCTGCATTCCTTTCCCTACATTATTTTAATTGCTTTCAAGCACCTATCTATTGCAGTTTGTGTACGTGAAGGTTTCAAAGGCTTCAACTCTGACCAATCATTGCCGATCATTACAGAATCAGATACTTCAGGTATGCGTAACGGTCCGACACTTTCTGTAGCTGCTTTCTTCCCCCAGAGCTTTTACAAAATTAACAAGCTGGTATACACACAGGGACCAATGCAGCCATCCCTGGAGTAGAGCAGAGAAGCTATTGTACATCATACACAAGTTCAAGAGAGGAAATGAAGATGACTACTTTTACTGTCAGAATGAATCTCAAAATGTAACTGTTAATAATCTTCATCATAGTGACTCTCCTGATCAATCATCAGTGAACTGAAAGAAAGCATAAAGTCATTGCTGGTAAAGTTTGCATGTGCCGAACTGGTGAATTAGGTGAATAAGAATGTCATTAATACAGAGTGTGTAAGCTTGGGTACAAACAGTATACATTTAAATATATCTACATGCATTGTCATACATCTAGGAACAAAAACTAGGTCATTCTTATGGGATGGGGAACTGTATACTGGAAAGCAGTGACTCTGAAACAGACCTAGAGGTTGTGGTGGAAACCAACTGACCATGATAGAATTCAAGATCCTATGGAAAGGAGGACAGCAAAACAAGGACATTAGACTTCAGAAAGGCAGATTTCAACTGACTCAGAGAAACAGTAGATAAGGTCCCAGGGAAAGACCAGTTAGGAAGAAACGGAGTTGAAGGGCTGTTCTTAAAAGATATAATACTAGAGACTCAACATCAAGTTATTCGCCACAGAGAAAAGATAAGAGCCACTGGAGGTCAATGTGGCTGCACAAGGAACTTTTTATCTATCTAAAAACCAAAAGGGATACATATAGGAAATGGAAGGAGGGGCATTGTTAGAGGACTTTCCCTCAACCTTCCCACTTCCCTGGATCTTGTCATGCAGACAGCAAGCAGCAAAAGACCAGAAGACTGAAGTGCAGACAATGTGATGTTTATTGGGGTTGGTTTCCAAGCAAGCATATTCCAAAGCCCTTCTCACCAGTCGGGCTTATTAGTCTATACAATGATAGAGTCTGTTCCCCAGTGTTCCCTTCCCAGCTCTGATGCTGCAGAGCATTTGCTCCGTGTCCCTCTTCCCAGCTCTGACGTTGCAGAGCCTTGCCTGTTCCCTGTCCCCGCCCCCCTTAGCAAATGTGATTCCAATTTCCCTTCCTCCCACTTCCTGTTTGCCCCCAGTTTATATAGTAATATTCTCAGCTATACTTTAACCAATGATTTTACTGAAATTTAACTAACCAATCCTAATATATTGTAACATTTGTCTAACTAATTATATCCCACTACCCTAATTAATTTACACCATAGCAATTACACCTGCATGGGAGCTGGAGGTGGGACATGCTGCTGCTTCTGGGAGTTGTTCAAGGTAAGCACTGCCTGGAACCTGCACCCCTGAGCCTCCCCCCATGCGCCAACCCCCTGGCCCAGTCCTGATCCTCTTCCTTCCCTCCAAACTCCTAGATCCCAGCCCAGAGCCCTCTCCTACACCCCAAACCCCTCCTCCTCAGCTGGAGCCCTCACCCCCCTGGTGCCTCAACCCCCTGCCCTAGCCCTGATCCCCCTCCAAACCCCTGGGACCCAGCCCAGAGCACCTGCCTACATCCCAAACTCCTCATCCCAAGCCTCACCCCCCCCCCCCCAGCCTACACCCTCAGCCGGAGCCCTCACATAACACTCACACCCCAACCACCCCTGCCCCATCCTGGAGCCCCCTCCTGCACCCTGAACTCATTTCTGGCCCCACCCTGCAGCCTTCACCCCCTCCCACACCCCAACCCCAATTTTGTGAGCATTCATGGCCTGTCATACAATTTCTACACCCAGATAGGGCCCTTGGGCCTAAAAGTTTGCCTACCCCTGGAATAGTGCAAGCATGTAAGGTCAAAATCAGGAAAGCCAAGGCAAAGAATGAATTACAGCTGGTAAGAAATGTTAGAAATAACATGAAGGGGTTCTTCAAATATAACAGGCAAAAACGAAAGATCAAGGATGCTGTGAGTCTGCTGCTTCATGGAGAAGGTGATCTGGTAACTGAAGACAATAGGAAGGCAGAACTGTTCAATGCCTACTTTGCTTCAGTCTGCTCACAAAATATAACGTTACTGAATGACTAGTGAAGTTACCGTAGACAAGAAAGGGGAAGATATAGAATATTAGGGTTGGAAGGGACCTTAGGAGGTCATCTAGTCCAACCCCCTGCTGAAAGCAGGACCCATCCCCAGACAGATTTTTTCCACCAGATCCCTAAATGGCCCTCTCAAGGATTGAACTCACAACCCTGGGTTTAGCAGGCTCAAACCACTGAGCACCCCACTCCTGGGCTGTTCACGCACAGCCTCTGGTATGTAAACTGCTCCCAGGTACTTCCAATGGAATAACACTAGCCAATATCTCTGGTCCCAGATGCAACCCAAGGAACCACCGACTTGCAGTGTCCAGTTATGCCTATGCTTATATAAGTTTGTCAATTTAACAAAGAAATTGATATGTTATCCCAAGTGGAGTCTGACATGCTTCAAACCAAACACCCTGCTTTATTTATTAACTATAGATTTTAAGTGATTATAAATCAAAGAATAACAAGTCCGATTTGGTCAAATGAAATAAAAGCAAAACCCATTCTAAGCTGCTCTTAACACTTTGTGTCCTTACAAACTTAAATGCTTATCACCACAGGCTGGCTAGTTGCCCTTCAACCAGGCTCTCCCCTTTCTTCAGCGCTTCAGTCGCTTGGGCCTGGTCTACACTGGGGGTGGGGGGGGTTTCGAACTAAGATACGCAAGTTCAGCTACGCGAATAGCATAGCTGAACTCGAAGTACCTTAGTTCGAAGTACTTACCTGTCCTCACGGCGTGGGATCGAAGTCCGCAGCTCCCCCGTCGACTCCGCCACCCCCGTTCACGGTGGTGGAGTTCCGGAGTCGCCGGGAGCGTGTTCGGAGTTCGATATATTGCATCTAGATGAGACGCGATATATCGAACTCCGAGAAGTCGATCGCTACCCGCCGACCCGGGCGGGTAGTATGGACGTACCCTTGGTGTGGTGTCTGTAGATGTAGGTTGAAGAGAGGAAAAACAGGCAAATGTTTCTCTCCCTTTTATCATGGCCTTTCTTCCCTCTTGGCTTTGCCCCCTACCCCTTCAGAGTCAGGTGAGCATTACCTCATGGCAGTCCCAAACAGACCAAAGGAAGGGGGGTGACTCACTCAAGAGTCCAACAGATCCTTTGTTGTTGCCTAGGCCAGTGTCCTTTGTTCCTGTGAGGCTGGGCTGGGTTTGTCCCATACTGCTCTGGAGAGTTTTTGCCTGGGCTTGCTTTAAGCCATGAGGATACATTTTCAGCCTCATAACTATACATTAAATTACAACCTATAACAAACATTACTATAACAACAATGCTCAGTACATCATGAGCCTTCCAAAGACATCTGACATGACAAACTTTGCATTAGATACCACACAATCATATTATAAGGATGAACATGGAGGTGTAGGGTGTTCCCATGAGGTACAGAATGTCCGAGGTCTCACATCGGGGTTCCACAGTGATCTGGTGGTGTTCAACATATTTATTAATCATCTGGCTGGAGGAACAGAGAGCATACTGATCAAGTTTGCAGATGACACAAAGCTGAGGGTAGGGTATGCCAATACTTTGGAGGAGAAAGCTAAAATTCAGAGGGATCTTGATAAATTGAAGAATGGGGCTATAGACACCAAAATGAAATTCAACAAAAACAAATGTAAAGTGCTACACTTAAGGAAGAAAAACCAAACACACAAATACAGAATGAGGAAAACTGGTTTGGCAGCCGCACTGCTGAGAAGGATCTGGGAGTTGTGGTGGCTCAGAACCTCAACATGAGTTGCAACAAAAGCAAATGCAATTTTTGGTTGCATTAATAGAGATATAGCATGCAATTCACGGGAGGTGATAGTACTGCTCTACTTGGCTCTGGTTAGGCCTCAGCTGGCATACTTTGTCCAATTTTGCAGAGGGCACACTTAAGTACCCACCTGCCCAGGGCATGGACACACAACCAGGGGCATGGTAACATGCAGGAATGTAACTTAGCAGAAACACAGTATTTGCATTTCACATGCCATGTTTTATTTGGGTCTGAGCAGAGCCTGGTAGACTCCATTCCGCCCGCCTGCACTACTATGGCATGGGCATTGCAAGGAGCATGCAACTGCTTAGTGTAGCGTATTGTATGTAAACACTCCAGGCCACACATGGCTCTAGCAAGCCTGCTGGGAGAGCATTGGGGACCGATTTCAAGCTGTGGATCACAAGACTGACCGTGGCTCCCTTTCCTCAACCAAGGAGAAGAAGGGCCTAAAGCCCCATTCCCTGATCAGGAAGTAGTAGGGGTTAGATTCACGTTTCTGGGGATAGTGCTAACCCCCTCAGAGGGGGCATGCAGGGTTTAGCATTCATCTACACACACAATTTTTGAAGCAGTTTGACTCAGATGAGTTTTGATGAGGATGTACTTATTGTGGTAAAATCCACTGGGCAGACATTTAAAATGTTTTACAACTGATTTATCTCAATTCAGCTATTGTTGGTGTTACCATAGTGCCCAGAGCCCCAGGACCGCACTGTGCTAAGTGTTGTACAAACACAGAAAAAGACATTCCCTGCCTCCAGAGTTTGCAATCTATGTACAAGACAAGAGACAATAGATGGAGACAGACAGCTGGATACAAATAAAGGTTGGCATGACCAGCAGTGGTCTCAACACACCAGCAGCGTAACCGTTGTCAAGCTTTTTGTAGTCATCATCGCAAAGGAGAGGTTTAAGGAGAGATTTGAAGGAGGACACTGAGGTGGCCTTGGGGATGTTTATGGGGAGCACTTCTCAGGCGTGAGGGGCAGCAGGGGAGAAAGCATGAAGGCACTTGTTTGACAATGTAATAAGTGGGTGATGGAGGCTGCATTATGAGCTGATCAGAGGCATGAGCATTGACACCTTGCTAGCGAATGAGAGATGTTAGCAAGGGCGGGGCTTGACTGCAAACAGCTTATGTTTGATGTAATAGAGAAAGGGGAGCCGATGGAGGGCTGCAGAGAGGGGGGTGACATGGTCAAAGTGACAGGCTGGTAAAATCATCTTGAGAATGGAATATGAGCAGGGAAAGCCTGCATTTGTCAAGGCCAGAGAGAGGGGTGTTGCTGTAATTAAGATGCAAGATGCTAGGTGCTTGCATGGGTTTTAGGGGTGGGGATGGATAGGAAAGGCCGAAGCTTTGATATGTTCTGCAGAAAGATTGTGCAAGACTTAGGCCTAGTCTACACTACAGAGTAAGGTCAATGTAAGATGCTTTATGGCGACCTAACTCTGTAAGCATCTACACTATAATGTTTCTCCTGCCAATGTAGGTCACCCACTACACTGACCTAACAACTCAACCTCCACGCGAGGCCTAGTGTTTAAGTCAAAGTAGTTGGGTCGATGCAGAGTCGACATTGTGATGACTGTTCCAGCTGTCAACCCTGGCAACCAACAGATGGAGCCCTGCAACCCAGGGCAGACAGCCAGAGCCCCTCCTCCTTGGGAGCCCCAGGCAGTGCAGCGCTGGCTGTCAACCCTGCGTGGTGGGGCTCCAAGCTGTCAGTGCCCCACAATTAGGGTTACCAACTTTCTGATTGCAGAAAATTGAACACCCTCTTCCCCATCCCTTCTCTGAGGCCCTGCCCCCTGCTCACTCCATCTTCCCTCCCTCCCTCCATCACTCACTCTCCCCCACCCTTGCTCACTCGCTCATTTTCACTGGGCAGGGGGTTGGGGACCAGGAGGGGGTGCAGAACTGGGGCTGAGGGGTTTGGAGTGAGGGAGGAGGCTCCAGGCTGAGGCAGGGCATTAGGGTGCAGGTGGGAATGCAGGCTCTGGGAGGGAGTTTGAGTGCAGGAGGGGGCTCAGGGCTAGGGCCTGGGGTTGAGGTGTGGGGGTGCAAACAGCTGGTATGTCCCTGTGGCTCCCAGGTGGAGATGTGGCCAGGCAGCTCTGCACGCTGCCCCCACCCATAGGCATCACCCCCACAGCTCCCAGTGGACACAGTTCCCGGCCAATGGGAGCTATGGAGCTGTTGCTCAGGGTGGGGGTAGCGTGCAGAGCCTCCCTGTCCACCTGTGCACTTCAGGAAGCCACATGGAGCCAGGCAGGGAAACTGCCAGCCCCACTTCATCACCGACCTGTCAATGGTGGTTGACCACTGGTGGGGAGATGAGGGAGTTCAGGGAAATTCCTGAGGGGGCAGATTACCCCCATCACATGGGGCTTTAAGTAAAAACATCAACTCTCACAAGACTTGTGATAAAACACAAAGCGTTGGCAACACTTTGTGCTAATTTCCTTATTAAATTAGTCTTTAGGGCTCCAATTCTGAAAATACTTAAAGCGAGGAGTAGCTTTGCTCATGTGAGTAATCCAATTGAGTTATCTGGAACTAATCCCACAATTACTCTCTTCCAGAAGTGTTTCTATGGTCAAACCCATACAGTGAAACCCACCTCTGTGCAGAACAGGCAGCACAAGGCTGAGGCCTCAGTTCTCTCCCTCTAGGCCTAGGCACTTCACCACTGGGCTCAAGCAGGACTTAAGTGGTACCTAGATCTGGTGCTAGCCCCTCTGTATAGGGGAAGAATTTCAACCTTTATATTCCTGGGTCCCAATCAGCCCTGCTCTCTGAGGCCTTTGGGGCTGCAATATGTGGTTTGGGCACAAGTCCTTGGACAGCTGGTAAAATCCAGTGGCAGGTCCTTGGGGTGGTAACTCGTCACATCAGGAAGGTGAGGGCCTACTGGCCCAGTTATTATTAGTGTCAGTTGACCTAGGCATATGGCTGTAGTGTTTTTGCCCATGCACTTGCAGGTCATAACAGGTCCCTTTTTATACACTGTTATATAACAGCTTTCATAGAATATCAGGGTTGGAAGGGACCTCAGGAGGTCATCTAGTCCAACCCCCTGCTCAAAGCAGGACCCATCCCCAGACAGATTTTTGCACCAGATCCCTAAATGGCCCCCTCAAGGATTGAACTCACAACCCTGGGTTGCGCAGGCCAATGCTCAACCCACTGAGCTATCCCTCCCCTTTTGAGGAAAGGTTGTTTCGCCATGACTGCTGGAGCAGACATTCAGGACAAAAGGAGCATCGGAGCTAGGACTATTCCCTTGAGTGGCATTTACTATCTCTGAGCCAGCTCTGGACTGGGCAGCTCTGTAATGTCAATGGCACATATTTGAACATTATCCTATGAAGATCTGCTCCACATCTATGCAATCTATGCATTATGGTCCCACACAATAAACTGTGTGTATATAAGCACAACAGTTAGGGTTGCTAAAGTGAAAACAATGGAGTCACCTGTTCCATCACCACTAGTAACCCCTAGAGTTAAAAAAAAAAAATCATGAGTCAGACCCCCACCAAAATCCTGAGACTGGCTTCAGAATAATGAGCTCTTTCAAAAAATAATAGAGTTTTGAGCCTTTAGAGTGCACGTGGGTCATATTTTCAGGCTACTCTCTGCAGCCACAATAGCTTAGAAAATTACTTTAAAAATAAAAGCAAAGATTCTCATTAAATCAACTGATTCCAGGAGGTAGGGTTTGAAGAAAAACACCAAATAGCACAAAACTCATGATGAAATTGTGAGAGTTGGCAACACTGTAAAACTAAAGAAAATGAGAAAATCATAAATCATAGACTGTGCACATAATAAGAATAACAAGTTTCTGTTTAACTCTAAATAAGGCAGATTTCAGCCCAGTACAACAGTATCCTTCGTTCTGATCCATGACTTGTTTTGTTTTTTTTTAAATGTATAATTTTTCTTATTCTGATTTCAGGATCTAATTATTTTATGATAAAAGATACAGCTAATAAATGTCAAATGATACAATATTCTTTATTAGACCTTGTCCTAACAGATAAAAGAGGAAATGATCACAGAACTAAAAATTAATGGTACCTTAGGTACAAGCGATCATAACTTCACCATATTTATAATGTGCAGTGATGCTATCTCACAGGTTGCCATCAGGTTAATTCACTTGCATGCTCATAGAAATTAAAGGAATGTTAAAAGATCATGGTGTGTTCAAACAAATTCACTTGTAAAATGTAACTGTATTGTTAAGACTATATGCTGTTGTTTATTTGCTATTATGCATACTCTGCAATAAGTAACCTTACATCAAAAGGTGTGTTAGTACAAGGATAAGAATTTACTTAGGCCTGGTCTACACTACGGCATTAGGTCGATTTAAAAATTAATGCATCCACACAACCAGCCCCGTTCGGTTGACCGAAAGGGCTCTTAAAATCAACTTCTGTACTCCTCCCCGGTGAGGGGAGTAGCACTACAAATAATAATAACCTCGTTTAAAGAGGAAATGAAGGCAGCTATAAAAAATAAAATATAACAAATGGAAGAAAGAGGAAGGTGACTAATGAATATAAATCAGAAGCTAGGAACTGTGGAAAATGGATAAAGGAAGCAAGGGCCACAGAAATCTGTGTCCAGCAGAGTTAAGGAAAACAACAAGGAGGGTTTTAAATATATTACAAACAAAAGAATCCTGACATTGGTATTGGTCTATCATTAGATGGAAAAGGTAGAATTATCAATAAAATAATACAGAAGAGGCAGAGATGTTCACTCAATATTTCTGTTCTAGATTAAGGAAAAAAAAACCCAGATGTCGTCATCTCAGTCTTTCCATTCCACTAGCGTCTCTGGAGGATGTTAAACAGAAGCTACAAAAGTCAGCCATTTTTAAATCAGAGAGGTCCAGATAACTTGCATCCAAGAGGTTTAAAAGAGCTGGCTGAGGAGCTCACTGGGGAAGTTGATTTTCAATAAGTCTTGGAGCACTGGGGAAGTTCCGGAAGAATGGAGGAAACCTTATGTTGTGCCAATTTTTAGAAAGGGTAAATGGGATGAACTGGGTAATTATAGGCCTGTCAGCCTGACATCTCTGGCCTGTGTTATCCAGGTCAGACTAGATGATCACAATGGTTCCTTCTGGCCTTGGAATCGATGAAATTAGCTCAACAGGACATATTCATATTTAATCAGAGGCAACATTGTTTGTAAGGCATATGTAACAGCTGTCGCTTGAGAATAATACTGTATAATTAAGTATCAGAGGGGTAGCCGTGTTAGTCTGGATCTGTAAAAGCAACAAAGAATCCTGTGGCACCTTATAGACTAACAGACGTTTAGCAGCATGAGCTTTCGTGGGTGAATACCCACTTCTTCGGATGCAAGAACTGTATAATTAGTTTAGCATGAAAAATTAAACTATTGGTTTATGGTAAAGTGATGTATGTATAAGGACGTGCACTGCAGCTGGTCAGATTGGAGTTACTAACAGATATAGAAATACAAACCTTTTTTTGAAGGGTTTTAAGATTAGTGATGAAAAATAGTGTTTGTTTGGCATAAGGAGTGAGGCCCTGCTTTATTCAAGGTTACATTGAGCCATCAAGCTGCAGTTACCCTGAAAGGAAGCCTGGGCAGGAATATGCCTCATAGCACAGTTCTTCCTCAGCGCCTTCTCTTTTGGGAGAAGATGGAGAAGTAAACAACTTTGCTCCTTTTGGTCCAGCATAATCTGTGCACCCAATTAGCTATTCCAGGTGGGGAGGGAGGTAGCAACAGCTCCTCCCACTTCCATTCCTCTCCCCACCCCCTCACAGTGGCCATATTGTAATCCGTGGTGTTGCCCCAGACATACCAGATCCTCACCAGTTCCTCTGTCCTGCAGATCCCTGAGCAGACAACAGGATAGTTCACATAAGAATCTCAGGACACTACCCCTGTGACAGATTCCCCCCAGGGAACTGGGATACCTCTGGGCCTCCCTGAACCACCAGCACAGGCTCCCTTTTACACTGCACTGCTGTGACAAGCTGCACAGCCCTCTCTAGTCTGCACTTTCACCAGCATACATGCAGGTAGGGACAAACCCAACTCTGGTTACATGCAGGCAGGCTCTTTAACCAGCCCCTGCATGGGAAGGCTTCAGCTAGGGCACCTCCCAATTCCTAAGGCACACCTCCTCTTTGGAGTATACACCCAAAATTATACCATCTTGCGCTGCACAGGGAACTGTAAGCTCATCAAATTCACCCCCTCCCTCAATGTGGAAAGGAATATGCAACAGCTTTCTCCCCCCCCCACCCCCCGAGTTTTGATTCCCACACACTGGTTTTAGATAAAGCAGATTACCTAGCAAATAAAAAAACACAAACACAAACTGAGCTTAATATACTACATAGATCGGATATGAATAGCAGATCCTCACCCTAAGTGATGATACAAGCTGGCTGCAGATTTTTAAGGGGCACTTCCCCCAGTTCAGTCTTTGTTCCTCAGGTGTTTCCAGGAATCTTCTTGGGTGGGGAGTCAGAGAAGAACCAAGATGATGTCACTCCCCTGCCTTATATAGCTTTTGCATATGGTGGAAATCCTTTGTTTCAAAGCTTGGTTCCCACACCAGTCATTGGAAAAATACTGATATCCCAAGATGGAGTCCACCTGGTCACATGTCCCTGTAGAGTCACAGCAGCCATTCCCCACTGGCTGTTTGGAGCATTCACGGGAAGGCTCCCCATGTGGGAGATAAGCTTCTCCTAAGGCCTATTATTTCTTCCTAATGGCTCATTAATCTGAATGGGCCCTTCCTAGCCAGCCATCTAGACAGAGTATTTTGTGTAGTAGGCGTTGCCCAGGAATAGATACATAGTCAATATTCATAACTTCAGATACAAAAATGATACATGCATACAAATAGGATAATCATATTCAGCAAACCAAAACCTTTCCAGTGACACCTCACATGCCTTATCTTGCATAAAATACATCATCATTATGATATAATTATATTATACTAATATCACTATCAAGAATATGGGGTGCAGTGTCACAACCCTCACTACCAAGCAGGAGCCAGCCTTGCATAAGCACAGCCTCCACCTGGGGAGTCACAGGAGATTCCAGTTCAACCTCCTTTGCATTCCTACTCCTTATCGCCTGATGAGGTGGTGGTCTGGGGCATCCCCACCTCTTCAGGAGTTCCTAAAGAGGTTGCTTCCTCTCTGGAAATCTAGGTTGAAGTAGTGCAAGAGAATTCCCATAGGCTAGTGGATATACTGGGGTCAACACGCCCTTCTCACGTGGCTCTACTCATAAATGAAGCCCTATTAAAGCCCATAAGATTACTCTGGCAAACACCATAATCTCTGCTGTAAGGAACTGCCTCAGACTTCTGGAACACATGACCTCCTACACATGTCATCTAGCATGCCAGACTTCATTTCAGAAAGTTGTAGGGCTGGTTAAAGTAAGTGTACTCCCTGGCTCATCACCCATTGGACATGCTCATTCCAATGTCTGGACAGGTTATATCCTCAAATGCCAAATCCTCTCTCTTCCTGGGATTTGATTTGAGGGCTCCACTCTTTGAATCGCTGGCTACCTGATCTTTACTTCATCTATACATGAAAGTAGCATTTTTGTACTACCGCTGTGAGAAGAGTGGGGAAAAATACAAGTATTGGTACCCTTCTTACACAGTCTTTTCTAAAGAGCAAAATTTACTAACATCCTCAGCCAAAGTTTCTGACTAAAGTAATGTCTAAATTCCACCTCAATCAAGTGATAAGTTTACCAACTTTCTTTCCTAAGGTCTTATTCTCATAAAGGTGGAGAAAGCTCCCTACCTTGGATGTCAGAAAAGTATTAGCTTTTTACTTGGATAGAACCAGATTGTGTAGATTGTCATCTGAATTGTTCATAGCAGTTGCAGAAAGGATGAAGGGCCTTCCAGTTCTTCTTTGAGTGCTTGCTCATATCGATTCCAATTAGGTGTGCACACGCTGCGTGCACGTTCGTCGGAAGATTTTTACCCTAGCAATACTCGGTGGGTCGGCTGGGTTGCCCCCTGTAGTGGCGCCGCTATAGCGCCGAATATATACCCATGCCGACCCAACGGCCCTTCAGTTCCTTTTACCGCCCGTATCGGTCATTGGAACAGTGGAGCGCGGCTTAGCTGACCTCCACTTCCCTAGCTACTCGTAGTTCTCTCGTTAATTCTTGTATATATAGTTCAGATTTATATAGTTGTAGTTAACTTTATTCGTTTATAGTATAGTTAGTGTATATAGTTCAGAGGGGTTCGGGGATTATCCTCGTCCCGGTGCCGGGGCCTATGCCCAGTTCACTGGGTTTCAAACCGTGCTCGGCCTGCCACAAGCCGATGCTGACAGAAGATCCCCCGACTCCTGTCTTAAGTGCCTCGGGGAATCTCACCTAACATGTAAGTGCCGCATTTGTAAGGCCTTTAAGCCGAGAACAAAAAAGGAGCGGGACTTTCGTCTCAAGCAGCTCCTGATGGAGGCAGCTCTTACTCCTCCGCCCTCGGCACCGAGTGCTGGACAGTCTTCAAGAAGCGCTCCCTCGGCACCGGATTGTGCCGGTGCCGGCACCGACGTCCGCTCAGCACCGATCCCTCTCCCCGAGGGCGAAGAGGCACAAGACTCCTGCTGCGTCCGCGCCGCCTGCTTCGCAGCCCGAGCGCTCTACTAAGTTGGACTGCCCAGCACCGATACTTGCCGTGGCACCAACAACATTGGCACTGTCGATTCCGGCCACGCAAGAGCCGTCGAGTCCAGTGCTTGAAAGCTTCCCGGTGCGAGCCGTGGTCGAGCTCACTATTCCCTCCACGCCGGAGACATTTTCCACGGCGAGGGAGTTGATTGCAATGACTGAGTCTGCACTACCTCAACCCCTGGCACAGCCGGTGCGGGTTATACAGTCGATCGGCAAGCCTGCCTTGATCAGACCACCCTCCATCGGCACCGCAGAGCGGCACTGTTCATGATCACGGTCCCGCAGACGCTCTTGGTCCCGTCACCGATCCAGGTCCCGACGCCGCTCGCAGTCCCGGCACCATTCTCCATTTCGGTACCGGTCATACTCGCGTCACCGGTCAGCGTCCCGTTCGCCGGCCCGGTACACTCGGCACCGCTCCAGCCACCATGACTCTCGTAGCCACTCCCGTTGTCGAGCCTCGAGATCTCGGTCGACCTCCCGGCACCGCCTCCAGTCGCAGGTCCCGATCTCGCTCCCAGTACCGGTATGCCTCCCGGTACCAATCCCTGGTGCCGCGTCGAGCAACGCCAGCTAGAGAGGGAGACTCTGCCCAGGGCTTTTCAGCTCCTCCATGGCCTCCAGACATGCATCAGTGTCGTCCCACGCAGGCAGTTCATACGCGCAGGACCGTGATTCGGATGTGCCCACCAGGGTCTTCCAGGAGCCCCAGGCCCAGGACCCTGGCCCCCATCAATGGTCATTCTGGGCAACTTGGGCGTACCACCAGGCCCAAGGTGTACCTGTGATCCCATCCCACTCTGTTCCGTCAGAGCACCGGGTGCCAGAGGCGACTGTTAGCCATCCCCCTCCGACCGGTACGGAGGAAACCCCGATTCAGCCACCGGACTCCCAGATCCCACTGGAACAGGAGGTCATCCAGGAGCACAAGCCCACGCAGGACCCGCTTGTCCCCGGCCTTTCTTCTTCCTCCTCCCCAGATGAGGTGGTGGCAGGAACATCCTCCTCGGGCCCTCCTCCAATCGACTTGAGGGCCCATCAGGACCTCCTGAAACGGGTGGCACTCAATATGAACCTCCAAGTGGAGGAAGTCTCAGAGATAGAGGATCTGGTCATAGACATTCTGTCGGCTGACGCCCCCACTAGAGTGGCCCTACCGTTCATTCGGACGATCCAAGCCAATGCGGATACCATCTGGCAGTCTCCAGCCTCTATCTCGCCCGCGGCCAGGGGAGTCGAATGCAAGTACATGGTACCTTCCAGGGGGTACGAGTACTTATATGTACATCCTCCCCCTTACTCCCTTGTCGTCCAGTCCGTCAATGAGGGAACGCCATGGCCAGCAGGCACCAGCCCCTAAATCGAAGGAGGTTAGGCGAATGGACTTACTGGGCCGTAAAGTGTACTTGGCAGGGGCCCTGCAACTCCACGTAGCAAACCAGCAAGCCCTGCTTAGCCGCTACAATTACAACACCTGGGCGGCGGTAGGCAAATTTACGGAGTTGGTTCCTCAGGACTCCCGTCAAGAGTTTCCTGCCCTCCTGGAAGAAGGGAAGAAAGTGGCGAGAACTTCCCTCCAGGCCTAGTTGGATGCAGCTGACTCCGCTGCCAGGACTCTGGCCTCGGGTGTTGCCATGAGGCGCATTTCATGGCTCCAGGTGTCAGGCCTTCCCCCGGAGCTGCAGCATACTATACAGGACTTGCCCTTCGATGGCAAAGGGCCTGTTCTCTGAAAAAAACTGACCCTAGGCTACAAAGCCTAAAGGACAGCAGGGTCACTATGCACTCTCTTGGCATGCACACGCCGGTGACTCAGCGCCGGCCTTTCCGTCCCCAGCCCCACCGCCCTTACCCTGCGCCTAGACAAAGACAGGACTTTGGCAGAAGGCGTGGCCAAGGCGGTCGTAGGCATCAGTCAGGGCCCCAAGGGGGCCAAATTCAGGGTCCTTCTAAACCACCAGCGGGGCCAAAGCCAAACTTTTGAAGGCACGCCTGAGGACGGCGTACCAGTTATTACACAGGATCTGTTCCCTCCCTTTTACAGCTGCCTCTCCTTTTTCCTCCCTGCGTGGTCCCATCTATCCTCAGATCGTTGGGTCCTACGCATGGTGGAACTTGGGTACCGCCTCCAGTTTATTTCACCCCCCACCTCCCACCCTCCATCCTCGTCCCTCTTCAGGGACCCCTCTCATGAGCCATTCCTCTTGCAAGAGGTGCGGACACTCCTCGCCATCGGAGCTATAGAGGAGGTACCAAAGGACGAAAGGGGCAAGGGGTTCTATTCCCGCTATTTCCTAATCCCCAAGGCGAAGGGAGGTCTCAGACCTGCGGGAACTCAACAAGTTCATGATAAAGCTGAAGTTCCACATGGTATCCCTGGGGACCATCATCCCATCCTTGGATCCCGGAGACTGGTATGCCGCCCTCGATATGAAGGACGTGTATTTTCACGTCGCCATTTATCCTCCACCCAGAAGGTACCTCCGGTTTGTGGCCAACCGTCAACATTTCCAGTTTACGGTCCTTCTGTTTGGCCTCTCTACAGCCCCAAGAGTATTCAAAGTGCATGGCTGTAGTCGCCGCCTCCCTCCACCACCGTCGGATACATGTTTTTCCGTATCTAGATGATTGGCTCATTCGAGGGACCTCCGAGGTCCAAGTTACCCGTCATGTGGGCATCGTCAAGGACCTATTCCTGCGTCTAGGCCTGATGATCAATATAGAGAAATCCACTCTGATTCCCACACAGAGAATAGAATTCATTGGGGCCATCCTGGACTCCAATCTCATCAGAGCCTGCTTACCTCAGCCTCGGTTTCAGGCGATGACAACAATTATACAAGGTCTATGGAACTTCCCGGCAACTTCGGCTTGCACTTGCCTAGGTCTCCTGGGTCACACAGCTGCCTGCACATTCGTAACCAAACATGCCAGGCTACGCCTCCGTCCCCTCCAATCTTGGCTCACCTCGGTATACCACCCAGGCAGAGACAGCCTAGACATGATCATCACGATCCCCCCGAGCATCCTAGGCTCCCTCGACTGGTGGTCGACGCCCTCCCTGGTGTGTGCAGGGATGCCGTTCCATCCGCCTCACCCCTCGGTGTCCCTGACAACGGACACCTCGTCTCTCGGCTGGGGTGCTCACCTTGGTCAATTTCGCACTCAGGGCCTTTGGTCAGCTCAAGAGCTGGACTTGCACAACAATGTCAGAGAGCTGAGAGCAGTCTGCCTTGTGTGCCAGGCGTTTCAGCAGCACCTACAAGGCCGTTGTGTCTCAGTGTTCACAGACAACACAACAGCCATGTATTACATAAACAAGCAGGGAGGAGCACGGTCCTCCCCTCTTTGCCAGGAAGCCATCCAGCTCTGGGACTTCTGCATAGCCCAATCGATAGACCTGGTAGCATCCTTTCTCCCAGGGGTCCGGAACACTCTGGCGAATCGCCTCAGCAGATCCTTCCTGTCTCATGAGTGGTCGATTCGTCCGGACGTTATCCATTCCGTTTTCCAGAAGTGGGGCTTTCCCCGCATAGACCTCTTCGCTTCTTGCGAGAGCAGGAAGTGCCAGATGTTCTGCTCATTCAAAGGACTCTCCCTGGGCTCGATCTCGGACGCTTTTCTGATGCCATGGACGAGCCATCTGCTGTACGCTTTTCCACTGTTCCCACTGGTTCACAGGGTCCTGCTAAAACTCCGCAGGGACAGAGCGCACCTGATCATGATTGCTCCAGCGTGGCCCAGGCAGCACTGGTACACCATGTTGCTAGACCTGTCGATAGCCAACCCGATTCCCCTGCCTCTTTGCCCAGACCTCATAACGCAAGATCACGGCAGACTTCACCACCCAGACTTGCAATCCCTGCACCTCACAGCATGCTTGCTGCGTGGCTAAACTGATCCAAGTTACATTGCTCTGCCTCGGTACAACAGGTACTCCTGGGTAGTAGGAAACCTTCCACTCGGTTAACATATCTGGCCAAGTGGAAGCGTTTCTCCTGCTGGTGCAAAACGCACAATGTTACTCCCACCGAGGTCCCGATCCATTCCATCTTGGACTACCTCTGGTCTCTCAAACAGCAGGGCCTGGCGGTGTCATCATTGAGGGTGCACTTGGCAGCCATCTCTACCTTCCACCCAGGGGAGAGCGGCCGCTCCGTTTTATCGCACCCTATGGTTTCTAGGTTCCTCAAGGGCTTGGAGCACTTATAACCCCCAAGTTCGCCGCCCCGCCCAAACCTGGGACCTCAACCTGGTTCTAACCAGACTTATGACTGCCCCATTTGAGCCGCTGGCAACCTGCTCGCTGCTATACCTGTCCTGGAAGACAGCTTTCCTCGTAGCCATTACATCGGCCAGACGAGTCTCCGAGCTTCGGGCTCTCACGGTGGACCCACCGTAAACTGTGTTTCACAAGGACAAGGTGCAGTTGCGACCACATCCGGCCTTCCTCCCTAAGGTGGTGTCAGCCTTTCATATCAATCGGGATATCTTCCTTCCAGTCTTCTTTCCGAAGCCACACTCATCGCAAAGGGAGCAACAATTGCACTCCCTAGACGTCCGTAGGGCACTCACATTTTTTATCGAGCGGACAAAGCCCTTTCGTAAAGCGCCCCAACTCTTGGTTGCAGTGGCAGACCGAATGAAGGGCCTACCTGTCTCCTCCCAGAGGATTTCTTCTTGGGTGACGTCGTGCATCTGCACCTGCTATGACTTGGCCCATGTTCCATCGAGCCACCTCACTGCACATTCCACATTCCACATTCCACCACATTCCACACTCTTCTGCTGCCTTCCTGGCTCATGTACCCATCCAGGAGATATGTCGCACAGCTACCTGGTCCTCGGTCCTCGGTCCACACCTTTGTGCCTGTTCTTCGAGATGTGTTGCTAGGGTAAAAATCTTCCGATGAACGTGCATGCGGCACGTGCACACCTAACTGGAATGGATATGAGCAACACATCTTGAAGAACAACAGTTACAAAGGTGAGCAACCGTCTTTTTCTACTGAGAAGGTCCGTTCATGGATTTCCTTCTGTATACATATGTGCTATGACATTACCAACGTTACCCTGCCAGGAAGGGTGATAGCACACTCAACAAGATCTCAAACAACTTTGGCAGCTTTTCTAGCCCAAGTGCCTATACAGGCGAGTCGCATCATACGCGCATTTAACTTACGCTAATTCAACTTGGAAAAAAAAGAAAAACCACAAGATACCTGTAAATAGTACAGGTGATTCCACCCAATGAGCATATGCCCCGGAGTGTGTGAGATGGGAAACGTGAATCTGCTGTTCGCTCAGTCGGTCTCAGTTCCCACGTGACTCTCATAGTGTGAGCATCTCGCTGGGTTGAGTGTGATTCTAGTGTTTAAAGGTACGTATTTTTCATACAACATGGTCCCTAAACGCAAGCCAACTACTTCATCTGGTGCTCAACCAAAGAAACAGTGATCTGTTCCAACACTGGAGGAAAAACTGGCTGTGTTGGACTTATTGAGAGACGGTATATCGGTCTCCAACGTGGCACATAAATATGGCCGCAACGAATCTAGCATCTGTGCCATCAAGATTCGAGAGAGAGAAATTCGTCAAGCTGTGGCATCAAGTGCTCCAATAACTGCTAAGGTGATGAGCCAGGTGCGTGATAAGACAAGACTAAAAAGGCATTAAACTTATGGCTGGAAGACATGAATCGTAAACATGTGCCTATCGATGGCAACACGTTGCGAGAAAAGGCTCTTACCCTTGTGGAAGCAGGGAAAGAATTAACAAGGATTTGAAGGGATCTTAATGCATGTCAGTTAGTTAGCATGAGTTAGGCTAACTATGACCCTAATGACGTGAGACTTGAAGAAGCAAAGTTAGTGTAAGGCAGAGGAACGAACTGCGTAAAAAGTTATTACGACCTTGCACTGATAACCAAATATGCAGGCTTGCTTTTTCTAGTAGTGAGACAAATAAGATAGCAGAAAGGCTTATGTATAAACAAAATGCAATTGTTTCTCTTTACTGTCTGTATTATTGCTAGTTATTATCTGTAACAAAAGTATAAAGGCTTGCTGTAATTGTTTACCAATTGAGAGAGACCTGTCCGGGACAGGGGCGACCCTGTTTCCTAGGACACTCCCTCCCTCTATTGTAATTACTAGAGAAAGAATAAAGTATTTGTATAAAGTGATCAGGAACAGTCAACATGGATTCACCAAGGGCAAGTCATGCCTGACTAACCTAATTGCCTTCTATGACGAGATAACCGGCTCTGTGGATGAAGGGAAAGCAGTGGATGTACTATTTCTGGATTTTAGCAAAGCTTTTGATACAGTCTCCCGCAGTATTCTTGCCAGCAAGTTAAAGAAGTCTGGGCTGGATGAATGGATGGTAAGGTGGATAGAAAACTGGCTAGATGGTCGGGCTCAACGGGTAGTGATCAATGGTTCCATGTCTAGTTGGCAGCCGGTATCAAGTGGAGTGCCCCAAGGATCGGTGCTGGGGCCGGTTTTGTTCAATATCTTCATTAACGATCTGGAGGATGGTGTGGACTGCACCCTTAGCAAGTTTGCAGATGACACTAAACTGGGAGGAGTGGTTGATACGCTGGAGGGTAGGGATAGGATACAGAGGGACCTAGACAAATTAGAGGATTGGGCCAAAAGAAATATGATGAGGTTCAACAAGGACAAGTGCAGAGTCCTGCACTTAGGGCGGAAGAATCCCATGCACTGCTACAGACTAGGGACCGAATGGCTGGGTAGCAGTTCTGCAGAAAAGGACCTAGGGGTTACGGTGGACGAAAAGCTGAATATGAGTCAACAGTGTGCCCTTGTTGCCAAGAAGGCTAATGGCATTTTGGGTTGTATAAGTAGGGGCATTTCCAGCAGATCAAGGGATGTGATCATTCCCCTCTACTCAGCACTGGTGAGGCCTCATTTGGAGTACTGTGTCCAGTTTTGGGCCCCACACTACAAGAAGGATGTGGATAAATTGGAGAGAGTCCAGCGGAGGGCAACAAAAATGATTAGGGGGCTGGAGCACATGACTTATGAGGAGAGGCTGAGGGAACTGGGATTGTTTAGTCTGCAGAAGAGAAGAATGAGGGGGGATTTGATAGCTGCTTTCAACTACCTGAAAGGGGGTTCCAAAGAGGATGGATCTAGACTGTTCTCAGTGGTAGAAGATGACAGAACAAGGAGTAATGGTCTCAAGTTGCAGAGGGGGAGGTTTAGGTTGGATATTAGGAAAAACTTTTTCACTAGTAGGGTGGTGAAGAACTGGAATGGGTTACCTAGGGAGGTAGTGGAATCTCCTTCCTTAGAGGTTTTTAAGGTCAGGCTTGACAAAGCCCTGGCTGGGATGATTTAGTTGGGTTTGGTCCTGCTTTGAGCAGGGGGTTGGACTAGATGACCTCCTGAGGTCCCTTCCAACCCTGAGATTCTATGATTCTATGATTTTGCTGCACCCAAACAGAAAGTGAGAACTGAGTTTTTCTCCGACAATTTTGGGGCTTGTCCGGGATGGCAACGCCCACGGACCTACAGACGGCTACTACAGATCGTTCCCCTTCGAACACCATGGCGCCACAATAGAGGTAAGAGACCTTTTGAAATCTCTATTGGGGTGTCGGAGGAGGACTGTCTGTGGGGACGTCTGTCTCTGTTGGGCTCACGCCATCTGAACTTATTGACTGTGCAGCAAGATCAGATGCAGAGTGGTATTGGGGAAAGGCCCCCACAAAGGTTAGTTTATAGCAGTACTGGGAACTGCTGAGTTGTCCAACAAGGTAATGCATAGGTAAATGCATAAGGTAATACATAGGTAAATGCATTAGAATGCACCGGTGCTGAGGGGTTTTTACCGCCTCAAGAGGGGTTGTCATACCGCCTCATGGTATTGGTCCAGACCAGGTAAAGATGCATCGTGGTTAAAAAAAAAAAAATTTAAAAAGAGATAAAAAGGTTAAAAAAAAAGAAAAAAGAAAGAGGCCTTGGGGTGTGTGTGTGTACGTACACCAGTGTGAGTGATTGTTATCGGAAGACGCCCAGAGTACCCTGTGAAGCGAAAGCTAGTGATCAGGACTACTCTAACGCAAGCCCGGTAACTAGTGGATCTTTAGGAGATCCGACCCACGGTGGGCTGACTCGGCCTGGCATAGTCCGGCGAGGAAGCTACCTGGGTCTAGGAGTGTGTGAACCCGTCTTCCCTCCCCTTTCCCTTCCGTGTGGGCTACTGACAGTCTGATCATCTCACTGGATGCAATCAGAGTAAGCGGCGCCGTCTCCCAGAGACTAGCAGACACTCTTTGCTGAAGGGAGGTGTAGGAGAGTCGTAGTCTTCCTTGTTAGTCTCTCCTGTGTGAGTACCCTGTAGGGAGAGATTCTCAGTTTATGATCCGCTAGCGCAGACAGGCCCCCCCCCCCCGTGTTTGTGTGATTGGAAAATGGGGGAGGGACAGTCTAAACTTTCCACCTTACCCCCAAGGGTCATTCATCATCATTCATGCCCGTCACCCCAACCGGGGTATGGGCCGCCAACCACAGATCTCCATAGTCTTCTATCCTGGGCCATTCGCTCTAGCTGGTTCCAGGTATAGCCCATTTTTTTGCTATCAACCTGAAGGTCGCGTCGCCAGGTATTTCTTGGGCGGCCTCTTTTCCGCTTGCCTTGGGGGTTCCACTGCAGTGCCTGTCTGGTGATGTTGGTTGGCTGCTTGCGTAGTGTATGTCCTATCCAGCCCCACCTTCTCCTTCTAATTTCTTCCTCTGCTGGGAGTTGATGGGTCCTCTCCAAGAGGTGGATGTTACTGATGGTGTCTGGCCAGCGGATCTGGAGAATCCTTCTGAGGCAGCTATTAATGAAGGTCTGGATCTTCTCTGTCCAGCTTGCGTCCATCTTGTCTCGCTAATGCCTAGTAGGGTCAGGTTGTTGCTCCTCATCTCTGCTGCAACCTGCGCCGTCTTTCCTGACTCGTACATGGTCCTCACATTCCATGTGCCGATGGTAATCCTCCTGGTTGTAAGAAGGGTGATCGGTTTAGTGGCTTCCTCGTGGCTTTCACCACCCAGCGTCATGCATCTTCGAGTTGAAGACCCTTCTTTTTCTAGGCTAAAAGTCTCTGTTAACTCTATTGTTGGCATTTCTGTAGCAAGCTGATTTTTACAGGGTGGAGTTGCTAGCCCCACGCCCAACCCTCCTCCTTTACCCTGACTTGGGACAGGCAGATGGCCCCAAAGGACCTCTCTGGTGGAGTTACCCCCAAGGGTACCCCAGCATATTACATGTACGTACATTATGGTCCTAAAACCTGCAGGTATTTAAATGATTGGAATCTGTACACGCGTGAAAATTCATTTAAACAATGCCCATTAGAAGGTACATTTGAGTTAGATAAACTTACATACCTCAGAGGAACCCTTACTTCACAAGCCTCTGATGCACAGTGGGAGCAGTTTATGTATTGGTGGGAGGAAGCAACAAAGAGACTCCATGAGTCTCAGGTGCGGAGTCTGAAGGACTCCCAGGAAAAATTAAAAACTGAAGTACAGGATTTGAAACTTAAATGTAATGTCTTCCTGCTCGAGCGAATCCCTCTGCTTCTCTTATCCTCAATTAGTTAAGGCTGAAAAAAGTGAGGAGACTGCTGAGGACATAGTGGATTTTTTTTAGCATTCCCACAGCGCGCAGCCAGTACCTCTCCTCCCCCCCCCTACTAGGGCTATGCGGCAGTGGTGATATCGCCACCAATTATAGCTGCACAATTTGTTCATTCTCCTTCTTCAGAAGAATTCTCTTCTCTCACTGATGATTTCCAGTAGCCCAATTAACCCTTGATCTTCTGATAACAATGCCCGCTACTTTCTTAGAAGCACACACACACACACTCCTTTGAGATTTGAGAGAGGCTGGGGACTGGGGTTAGTAGGGGTTTATGCCCCATGCATGCCCCTACCTCCTAGAGATCTTAGAAAAAAAAAAAAAAAAGAAAACATCAGGAGGAGCCAGTAAAGTAGAAGAAGAAGAGCTCAGACACTTGGGCAGATATTAATCAACTTTTGCCGCGGTACTGCCAGCTGAAGTTCAGCAATGGCTTATCAGCAGGCAGATTGGCCTGATGTGCCCCCTGGTATTGGCCGTGAATTGATGGAGGAGGAACGTCTACTTAACTCTCTCTATTGAGAGTTTGTCCTAACAAAAAGAACACAACACACAAACACTACTGTAAACAGAACAAAGGGGAGTCCCCTGCTGATTATCTAGATAGACTGACAAAGGTCTTTGAACAGCATTCGGGAATTACTAATCCAGCTGAAAATGCCAGAGAAGCGGTAGGAGCTGCTTTTGTTCAGGGACTCTTACCAAAAGTTCAGCAACCATTAAGAACTATTTGTATTGGCTGGCAAACTAAACCCCTTTCAGAATTGGTGACAGTTGCAAATCATTGTACAGCTTGCATAGAGCAGAAGAAAGAAACTAGTGAAACAAAACTTATGGCTTTACAATTACAAACTTATCAGAACAGGGGCCGTGGGGGAATGAGAAGGGGACGAGGACGAGGTCGTGGGCGAGGTATGGGAAGGGGTTCCTCGTATCCTGCCCAGAATCCTGCCCCGACTGGGAGCACTGCATGCCACTTTTGTGGGCAGGAGGGACACTGGAGAAATGAGTGTCCAAACCGATTATCTCAAAACCCTCCTCTGTTCCCAAATCCTGAAGCGCCTGTTTTTTCCCCACAGAATACCCCTTACTAGGACAGCCTGAGGGAACGTAACTGCATCATGAATCCTTTCATTCCTATTAATCAGGAAGGCCCATATGTTAATTGTAAAATTGCAGGAAAATCTGTTACTTGTCTTGTGGACACTGGAGCTAGCAAATCAGTTCTAAGATCCTCAGAGTTTCCCTCTGTTCTTTTATCAACTTTGTCTGTTAATGCTGTAGGCATTTCAAACTGTCCTGTTTCGCATCCTGTCACAAACCCTCTTGCTGTTTTGCTGGGCCCTCTCGCTGATGAGCATGCATTTTTGCTCAGCCCCTCCTCTCCCGTGAATTTGCTGGGAAGGGAATCTGTTGTGTAAATTAGGTTGTACCATTTATTGTACACCAGATGGCGTATTCTTACAAGTTCCT
Organism: Mauremys reevesii; assembly: GCF_016161935.1. Lineage (NCBI taxonomy): Eukaryota > Metazoa > Chordata > Testudines > Geoemydidae > Mauremys > Mauremys reevesii. The sequence continues at coordinate 2,685,180 of NC_052647.1, forward strand.
GATGAGAATACTAACCTGGTGTTGGCCACACTCCATATAGCAGAGCCAGCTAAATCAAAGATACCTCTCAGTCCTGACCTTGTGCATTTGTTATCACAAGTTCCCCCCATCTTTGGTCTCGTCATGCAAATGAAGTGGGACAGATTAGGACAGCCGAGCTGGTTAAAATTCTTATTGACCCTGCTAAAACTTTGCCAAGGGTTCCACAATACCCACTGCGTCCTGAAGCAGAGGAAGGAATAGCTCCGGTCATAGAGTCTTTATTACAACAGGGTATTATTGTTCCCACAATTAGTTCTTGTAATACTCCTATCTTTCCTGTAAAGAAGCCAGGAAAGAACACCTATCGGTTTGTTCAAGACCTCCGCGCGATTAATGCTGTTGTTTTACCTTCTTTTCCTGTGGTTCCAAATCCAGCTACAATTCTTTCTTGTATACCACCGTCAGCCACTTATTTTACTGTTGTGGATTTGTGTTCAGCTTTTTTTTCTATTCCCATTCACCCAGATAGTCAGTATTTGTTTGCCTTCACTTACAGAGGATGTCAGTATACCTGGACCAGATTACCCCAGGGGTATACTGAGTCTCCATCCCTGTTTTCCCAGATCCTAAAGAAGGATCTGGATGATGTGGTTTTCCCTGGTAAATCAGTGCTTATACAGTATGTGGATGACCTTTTGCTGGCATCTTTCTCTTTTGAATCTTGTAAAACTGATACTCTGACACTTTTAACTGCTTTAGCTGCCAAAGGTCACAAAGCATCCCAGGAAAAACTCCAACTGTGTCAACCCAAGGTTCATTATCTTGGTCATGATATTTCTCATGGCACGCGTCATTTATCAAACTCTCGTATTTCAGCTATTTTAAATATGCCTAGGCCTGGTACTATTTCTCAAATGCGTACTTTTCTGGGCATGACTGGATACTGCAGACAGTGGATTTTAGGTTATGCAACAGTGATTAAACCCTTACAAGATCTGACTAAGTCAGGTACCCCTGAGCCACTTCCTTGGCCCCCAGAGGCGGAGAGAGCTTTTGTTGCTATCAAACAGAGACTATCCAGCGCACCGGCCCTGGGACTTCCTGACTATACTAAACCATTTACTCTTTTCTGTCATTAGCGTAATGGGTTTGCTTTGGCTGTACTAACGCAAAAGCACGGAGACAAACACCGTCCCATTGCTTATTACAGTACTACCCTAGACGCTGTGGCAATTGGATTTCCCCCTTGCCTTCGGGCTGTGGTTGCAGCAGCCCTTTCTGTTCAGGTATCTGAATCTATTGTGTTGGGATCTCCTTTAATTGTTGTTGTCCCTCATGCGGTGGCTGCACTGTTGTTAAAATCTAAGACACAGCATTTATCCACTTCTCGTCTTACAAAAAATGAGCTCGTTTTGCTATCTTCATCTCATATTACTTTGGCTCGTTGTCCTGTTCTTAATCCAGCCTCTTTGTTGCCTGGGCCTGAAGACAGAGAACCACATGATTGTGTGTTTGTAATATCTGTTCTTACTCGTCCTAGAGATGATTTACTAGATGTGCCTTTGCAAAATCCTGATCTCCTTTATTTTGTGGATGGCTCGTGCTTGCGAGATTCTAAGGGTAAATTGGTTGCTGGTTATGATGTATGTACTGCCTGTGATGTTGTTGAAAGTGCTTTCCTTTCTTCAGTGTTTTCCTCTCAAGTAGCTGAACTTGTGGCTTTAACTCGAGCTTGCATTCTAGCTAAAGATCAAACAGTTACTATGTATACAGATTCTCGTTATGCTTTTGGAGTGGTACATGATTATGGGTTGCTTTGGAAATATAGAGGTTTCCTTACATCCACTGGTTCTCCTATTAAGAATGGTTTTTATGTATCTGCTCTTTTGGATGCTCTTTTGTTGCCTAAAGCTATTGCTGTTGTTAAATGTACTGCTCACAAGACCCCTCATGATGAAGTTACCCGTGGAAATGCTTTGGCAGACTCTACAGCCAAAGCAGCGGCCCTTTCCGTACCTCAGGCTGAACATACTTGTGTCCTGATAGAGCAGCCTTCACTGGCTTCCCTTGAGGATCTGGCTAAGATCCAGGAGGCAGCTTCGAGAACCGAGAAACACTCTTGGAGTGCTGTTGGGTGCATTTTACATACTGATCATCTTTGGCGTGCCCCGGATGGTCGCCTGGTGGCACCGAAGATGTTACTGCCCTATCTTGCTCGCATATACCATGGAATGGCACACGTGAGCAAAGGGGGGATGGTTGCTGCAGTTAACATAGATTGGTATGCACCAAGTTTCCCTTCTGTAGCTCATTCCTACTGTCAACACTGTGTGATTTGTCAACAGCACAACATTGGTAAAGCTGTTAAAGCTAAGTGGGCAGCCCACCCTCCTCCTTGGAGACCTTTTGTAAATATTCAGATTGATTTTATTCAAATGTCTAAATGTTGTGGTTATGAATATGTATTAGTTTTAGTTGATGTATTTACCAATTGGGTTGAAGCTTTTCCCTGCAGGAAAGCAGATGCCAGGACTGTTGTGAAACTTCTGCTTAAAGATTTTGTACCACATTTTGGCATCCCTGTGAGTATCAACAGTGATCGTGGAACTCACTTTACTGGACAGATTGTAAAGGAGTTATGTGCAGCTTTGCAGATCCAACACAACCTTCACTGCCCTCATCATCCACAGTCTGCTGGGACAGTGGAACGCCAGAACGGGATTTTAAAAAATAAACTGGCCAAGATTTGTGCTGAAACAAACTTAAAGTGGCCAGATGCCCTTCCTTTAGCACTGATGAGTATGAGAGCCATTCCCAATCGAAAGACTGGACTCAGCCCTCATGAGATTTTGATAGGACGCCCAATGCGACTACCAACTGCACCCCCACTAACCCTAGCTCAGATGGACATTCATTTGATGGATGACATAATGCTTAAGTATTGTCATGCACTAATGAAATGTGTTAAGTCTTTTTATACACAGGTGAAGGAAGCATTACCGAAGGATCCTGTGCAACCTTGCCACTCCTTGGAACCAGGAGACTGGGTCTACATAAAGGTCCATCAACGAAAGACTGCCTTGGCTCCACGCTGGAAAGGCCCTTTCCAAGTCTTGTTAACCACCAACACTGCTGTGAAGTGTCAAGGACTACCTGCCTGGACCCATGCATCGCACTGCAAAAAGACCCCTCCACCTTGAGAGGACACTCCTACTGATGATCAGCGTGCTCCTTCTTCTAGCCCTGCTGTACCTGCTGGACAGCGGAAGAAGAGGACAAGGTGACGTACTAGCAACCTCTCCCTTGTCCTCTGACAGACCTACTGTGCCTTTGGATTTTTCTAAAGGAATTCCAACATTAAAGACCTCTCCCCTTTATCATGCTAAACCTCAATTGTTTTTGGAGGAGAAAAGAAGACACATTCGTTCTGCAGAAACCTCCAGAGTCCAGGGATTCCTGACTAAAAGAGACATTAAGAACTGGCCCTGGTGGAAGAAATGAAGCATCGTTAATTGGCAAGGAGGGAACTGTGGGAAGCGTGCTTGGGAATGTGGGGTTGAATGGTGGCTTGGATTTCTTCCAGGGGCAGGGCTCTGTGCTTATGGACAAGTACCCTGGGGATGTGCTGCCCTCCCTAATTGGCTCTCAGATGATGAATACCGAAAGCGCCTTGCTACCACAAAGGTTATCCCCACTAGCCCCTCAACCCTGGCCATCACATCTGTAATTTATCCGGATACAAACAAATTTGTATATTCTACTGAAACTCATTGGCCACGGCCTTCCCATCTTAGTGATTTATTAGCATATTGCTCAGAAAGACTATTTTTTAAAGTTCAAAAGAATTCATATGAGCGAACAATTGAGTGGAAAACAAATGGATCAGTGAAAATAGAGATCCATAATATTACTGCAAGTAAGCCCCAAGAATTTATAAATGAAATTGATGGGTTCCATGGTGAAGTAGATATGATGGTTATTCCTGGAATTTGTGCTATGTTACCTAAAAGAGGCCCTTATTGTTATTTGGTTACCCGATTAGTGAATAATCAAACGACTACCCAAAGAGTTTGTTCTGCTACTGGAAATTTTACCTGTATTGAAACCATTCTAGTGACTGATAATGTAACCTGTACTTTATTGCAATACACTCCCTCTTATGCTATTAATATTAATGCCTCCCGGAAATATATGAAGGTATACAACCAACAGATGTGGTATAGACCTACACTAAGGAGAGATGTAGCGGAATATCGATGGACTGTTATTAACACTACACTAGGGACTGTGAAGTTTACATTGCCTTTATCTGGTTTTCAGATCACCTCTACATATCCAAATTGTTCACAAGGGGCTGCCATTAGATTAGCACAACAGAGGGCCTGGGTTATTTCCTCTAGAAGGAAGAGGGACCTGACCGGATCCTTATGGGATAGGGCCAATAGTGCCGCAGCAGTTTGGAATATTTTTAAGAACCAGGAACATGATGAGAAATTGGGCCAACTAGAGAAGGCCACCGGCCTAATTTCTGGGGCACAGCTGACCCAAGTACAAACCGGAGTGGGTGAGTTACATGTCATTTCCGCCCTTAGTTCTAGGACCCAGAAGTTATTGAGAGAGATGGTACTGAATATCACTGAGGCTGGGAAGGCAGTGCAGTGGGATGTTCGGAAATTCAGGATTTCCTGAATGACCAGCTGATGGCCATTCGGAATGATCTTGAGCACCAAGCTTGGCCCACTGCCCTTACAGACACGTCAGGAGTACCATCTAATCTGTGGCCATGGAGACATACTTGGAGACTTTCTGGATGGAAGTGTGGATGTTCACAGTGCAACCGTATCCTACCGGGTCCATGGGGAGGATGCATATGGGATTGGGTGATTCACCGAGATATCTGGGAAGTGAGACCACCTGATTCTCCTAATCGATTTTTGGTTAGTGCTCCTGGGATTACAGCTGATATTTGGATGGGGTTAGGAAATCTGTGGACATTTTGGCCGTTAGAACCACCACAGCTTCAGTGTGTAGGGAAACTGAAGCCAGGGGAAGTTGTCACTGTTTATGACAATATTTGCGGGGAGGGTAGAGGTCAGGGAACTACCCTGACAGGACACCCACTTTTTCAAGCTAATGATAGCTGTGTGTACGTTAATGCCACCACATTGCAAGATATACATATTAATCTTACCACGGCTGCCGGCAATCATATCATTTACTGGCCTGCAGATAGAATGTTGCAAGTAGCTCTTAGATTTCAGGTATATTTTAATTGGACTAGAGTGGTGCCTGATCGGTTTCAAAATTTGCTTTCATTGTTACCAGAGGTTCAAAGAATCTCTGAATTGCAAGGGCAAATTCACGTGCTTCAGAATATATATCTAGCTGAAAAGAATGCCTTTCATACAGCTTATAGAATATCTACCTTATGTACTAAGTATGATGTATTGTGCTTTGTAACCAAGACTGTACAACAACCCCATTATATTATTCCTATGGGAATGTTATTGTTTGTAGTGTTGTTAGTTAGTTTAGGATTATGTTATTGTTGTTGTTGTAAAAGACGTAATGATAGTAATACCTTTCATGTTCATGCTAATCATGCATTGTCATTACATCCAATGAAAACCCCTAAGGTTGACATATCTGCTGTAGAATCTGAAATCCATGGTTTAATGCAAATTGAGATTTGAAAATATTTGTTGTACTAGAAGTACAAAAGGGGGGAGTGTGGAAGCAGGGAAAGAATTAACAAGGATTTGAAGGGATCTTACTGCATGTCAGTTAGTTAGCATGAGTTAGGCTAACTATGACCCTAATGACGTGAGACTTGAAGAAGCAAAGTTAGTGTAAGGCAGAGGAACGAACTGTGTAAAAAGTTATTACGACCTTGCACTGATAACCAAATATGCAGACTTGCTTTTTCTAGTAGTGAGACAAATAAGATAGCAGAAAGGCTTGTGTATAAACAAAATACAATTGTTTCTCTTTACTGTCTGTATTATTGCTAGTTATTGTCTGTAACAAAAGTATAAAGGCTTGCTGTAATTGTTTACCAATTGAGAGAGAGCTGTCCAGGACAGGGGCGACCCTGTTTCCTAGGACACTCCCTCCCTCTATTGTAATTACTAGAGAAAGAATAAAGTATTTGATTTTGCTGCACCCAAACAGAAAGCGAGAACTGAGTTTTTCTCCGACACCCTCTTTGTGCTGTTCAAACCTCCTGCCAAAGAGGGACAGCCTTCTGATGAGAAGGAATTCAAAGCCAGCCAAGGTTGGCTTAACAGTTTTAGGAACTGCTTCAACCTCAAAAATGTGCAGACTACTGGTGAAGCTGCATCTCCCAATGAAGAGGCAGCAAAAGCCTACCCCGAACAATTAAAGAAAATCATAGAAGAAAAGGACTATCTTCCAGAACAAGTTTTTAATGCTGACAAGACTGGGCTCTTCTGGAGGGGGGGGGGGAAGCCCAACTGTACTTACATTTTGAAATCAGAAAGACAAACCCCTGGCTTCAAAGCAGCTAAAGACCGTGTGACTGTGTTGTTCTGTGGTAACACGGCTGGGCATTTAATAAAGCCGGGCTTGCTCTACAGGGCTGTAAATCCCCGTGCCTTAAAAGGCAAGAACAAAAATCTCCTGCCTGTGTTCTGGCAATCAAATAAAAAGGCTTGGGTGACAGCAGCATATTCCTGGATTGGTTCCATAAGTGTTTCATTCCGGAGGTCAAGCGGTACCTCGAAGAGAATGGACTTGACTTCAAAGTGTTGCTGATTGTAGACAATGCTCTTGGTCACCCTGCGGCACTCTGGTTTGCACATAACGATGTTGAAGTCGTCTATCTCCCCCCAAATACCACCTCCATCCCCTCAACCAAGGCGTGAGTTTCAAGGCCACATATACGAAGCTTACGTTCTCATGGATACGTAGCACTATGGATGCTGATTCCAATCTTAATGTGATGGAGTGTTGGAAGTCCTTCAACATTGCCGATTGCATCACTTATATTAAACAGGCAATAGATGCAATCAAGCCTGAAACAGTCAATGCATGTTGGTGAAACCAATAGAATGTGTGAATGATTTTAAGGGTTTCCCAAATATTGACAAAGAAGTGAAACACATTGTTCAGGTGGTCAGGCAAGTGGGTGGTGATGGCTTTGTTGACATCCTTGAGGAAGAAACTGAAGAACTGATTGAGAGCCAAAGAGAAACACTGACTAACGAAGAATTAGAGGAACTGATAAAATCGTCTACAGAAGACGAAGATGATGACAACAAACAGGAAGAGCCAGCAAGTTGGAATCTTCATAAATTTGCTGAAGTGTTCCAAGCAGCGCAACACTTGAATGATTTAATTTCTGAATACGATCCCTCCATGGAATGAAGCCTCAAAATCACACGTAGTATTACGGATGATTTCAGACTGTATCAAGAAATGTTAGAGCAGCTCAAAAGACAAGAGTGACAGTTGCCGATCACCATGTTTTTCAAGGAAAAACAGCCAGCAGCGGATGAGCCTACGCAATCAACTTCTCGAGCCGAACCAGAGCCAACCACTTTGTCTACGACTCGCTCTCCGTCACCCAAGCTCTCCATCACCTCTGTTTCCTGGATCGACATCAAGCCATGATTACCCCCCTGTAATTAAAAATACAGTACTGTAAAATTATATTTTGCATATGCACTCTTTATTATATACTGTACATTACCGTATACATTATACATATTACTGTACAGGGTTGTATACACAAAACCATGTACAGTATACTGTACTTTATGTCAAGTATTAGAGGGGTAGCCGTTTTAGTCTGGATCTGTAAAAGCAGCAAAGAGTCCTGTGGCACCTTATAGACTAACAAACGTATTGGAGCATGAGCTTTCGTGGGTGAATACCCACTTCGCTGGATGCAACGAAGTGGGTATTCACCCACGAAAGCTCATGCTCCAATACGTTTGTTAGTCTATAAGGTGCCACAGGACTCTTTGCTGCTTGTACTTTATGTGTAATTTAAGGGATTTTCAAGGGTAATTTTGACTATACGCGATTTTTGCTTTATGTGCTGACTTTAGAACCTAACCCCCACGTAAGATGCGACTCCACTGTAACAGACTGCAACTTTGTCATTGGTACACATCTTCATGATTCATTACATCTCAGCACTCCAGAAACAATGCCAAGTTCAGATGAGTAGTCCTTCAGGTAGACTCAAACCCATCTTTGGATTGAACTATTTGGGTCAGTCTAAAGTGGAATGGACAGTGCAATCACTTGAAGAACAGTTCCTAGCCTATTCTGTAACTGTTGTTCTTTGAGACGTGCTGCACATGTACATCCCAGGACCTGCCATCCTTCCCCTTTATATTGGAGTCTGTGCAATAGGAAGGAGGGGAGGGATAGCTCAGTTGTTTGGGCATTGGCCTGGTAAACCCCACGTTGTGAGTTCAATCCTTGAGGGGGCCCATTTAGAGAACTAGCGTTAAAAACAAGCAAACAAACAACTATCTGGGGATTTGTCCTGCTTTGAGCAGGGGTTGGACTAGATCATCTCCTGAGGTCCCTTCCAACCCTGATATTAAATTATTCTATTCTATGATAAAGGAACTGAATGAGGTTGGAGGTGGCTCCACCCTTTATGCACAGCAGCACAAGGCTGCAGATGGTGCATGCATGTGTGTCACCACAATGGGTACTACTAAAGGAAAAATCTCTGACTCTGGTGCACAGGTGCACACAAACCTGAAGTGGAACGGACATGTGCAATGTCTCGAGGAACAACAGTTACAGAACAGGTTAGTAACTGTTTTATTGACTGCCCAAGAACTAGGTTAATGAATAGCTAAGTATGAGCAGCACTGCCTCACACCCTAGGCCTATGGATTCCCTCTGGAACACCACCTGCACTTCTCTCTGCCCTGTACCACTGTCACACTGTCATGTCTGATAGACTGCTAGAAATCCCCATGGCAACAATAGACCATAATGTTCCTCTGCCTGCAGAATCCACATAACATCACAGAAACAAGGCTGCATGATCCTTCTGATTACAGAGGCACCTCCATCCTATCACATTGGAAGCTGTAGCAACCCACTGTAAGTAATTCCTGATCCAGTCCATAGAGCTGCCCCTAAGACAGTGGGCATGCAAGGAGCTGAACGAAAGAATATAATTATATGGGACACACCATAGCACATATGGTAAATGTCTTCACAGAAGAGTAAACTGCCATTATCTGCACCTGAGTTAACTCCTCTGGAGTTGGCCTAGCTCAAGTAAATACAGTCACACTATGAAACAATACTTGAGCTGCACAGAGGAGCTGTGCTAGCAGCTGACAAGCTGTGCTAACTTGAACAGTATAGCCCACATCCGACTGGGCAGCCAACTGGAGTTAAAAGTAGCACCACCCTTAAGATGTTTTGTGTAAGGATGGGACTTGAGTTGGGGGATATTGTATTGATCTTGATCTTGAAGGTCTAAAGACTTAAGGTGACTATAAACTCTTTTACTGTCCAACATCACATGGTAATAAATAGATTTGGGGGTGGGGAAGTTCTACAAAGACTTTAGTTTACTCAGCAAACACCCAAAAGCATTCATTCATTCTAAAACTGAAAGCATATTGATCAAACACAAGAAAGAACAAGAAATTAAAACAAGCATTTATATTGAAACTGAAACAATCAAATCCTTTAACATCTCTCTCATTTGGGAGACAAAATAGAGACTTATTTTCAGAACCTTTCATTGATTAAAAGAGTTAATTTTACTTCCAGTCCTGCCTTGTAAAGGGTATTTACTTCTCCTGTTTCTAAGACAGACAGACAGGCTCAAGGTAGAGGAGAGAGAGGGAGAAAGGTTGGGGAATACAGATTTTACAGATATCTTCAGAATATTGGTCAATCATGAATGGATGCTTTGGCTGGCAGGTCAAGCTTAGCACTTTCTGCTTGATCCCTGTTCATGCTCTGATCGGGGACATCATCTATTTGGATTCTTGCTCCTTAGAAAAGGCACAGTTGTGGTCATCTCATCTTACTACATTCATACAAAAAGCTGAGAGAATGAGAGAGGAGATAGGACAAAAGAGGGAGGAAAGAAAGCAACACAACAAGGGAAGGGAAAATAATACAGGATCTTACATGCCTTTGCAGGGCTGGTAGACAGTCCCACTGGTGGGCTGATGAGGGGATGTTGTGATTGTGTGGTGACTGTCAGCGCTCACAGGTGAAAATAAAGTTCCTTCAACAAGAGCAAGGCCAGCCGGCCACCTCCCTCTGTCCCCGAGGAAGTCCTTAGCCTGGTCTGCTCTGTCTGACTTAAGCTTGAGGAAGCTGAGATGAGTCAAGATGAGTTTCAATGCTGGCAGATTGGTGGATGAGCTGAGGGAAGAAAACTATTTTTTTCCCCAAAGTCTCATTTTAGGAACCCCGAAAAGGAGTAAAAATAGGTGGCATAGTTTATGCTCATTAATGTGTCCATCATTTAAGTGCATTTCTGTAAGGCCAAACTTGGCATAGGTACCTTTGTTTCCGTATTTTCTTGTTTACTAAGTATAATCTGGCATAGTCCTTGAATTATATCAGTAAGCCCTGGTTGTTTGGACTACTAGAGTTTCTCTGTTGGGTTTTTTTGCACCTGTTATAATATTAGTCATTGTAAACAACTTGACCTATTGATCATGGGTATTGTAACTTTTATGAACTTCCACATACTTTTTACAGTTGAGCTCATGGTAAGTTTGTAGGTCCAATAACCACAACAGGCAACACTTGAATTTAGCTTGAATTAACTCTGCAGTGAAGATGAGCCCTTAGACATTCCTCAAGTCTGCTCATTACGGGGCAGTCCTGGCTGAACCATACTTACAGTATACCCTCAGTGGCTTTTGCAAGCTCCAGGAGCAGAGTTAAGGTTGGGTGAGGGCTGCTATGCACCTTACCTCTTTATTTTCTGGTTTTCAGAGATTTCAATCTAGTTGCACTCAACATTCTAGATGGGTACAAGGCACTGCCAGCCAACCATAACTCCTTGTTAGCTAAAGTTTTTTGGTAGTGAATGGAGAGCAGATCTCTGCTCCCATTTCTGCCCCATATTTCCTCTATAACCTTTTCCAAGTCACTTACATCCCCTGTCCTTTGGTTCCCCCACCCGGAAAACAGGCCCACACACATTCCCCTCGACCAAAGGGTGTTTGGATGGCAAACACAGCAGGAGAAGTCATTGTGCCAGATCCTAGACCCTCCTTTCACTTTGAAATATACCCTGTGTGGTTCACAGGCCAATGGTAGAAACACCCCCAGCACCAAGGGTGCTTCTCCATCAGCTTTGTTGCACCTAGTTTTCAAATAGCAGTTCCTGAGACACTGGATTATTCCTGCCTTTGAAAATTGTCTCTGGTTTGAGCCAACTACCAATCCCACTGTCAGGGTGTCATGGCTTGGTCATGGGCAGTCAGACCTTGTAGTCAGAGTCCAAGTCTGCAGCCAGGAGACAGGAGTCAAGAGCCAACTGGGTCAGGATTTCGGGAGGTCAGTAGTAGGAGACAAACTGGAGATCAGAACCACAAGTCGGGAACTAGAGTCAGGCCAGGTCAAGCTACTAGAGGGTCAGAGATAGGAAACCAGCTGGAGGCCAAGAACCTCAAGTCAGATGCCAGGAGTCAAGCCAGGATATCAAGCAGAATGGGTGGGAAGCACAAGGTGCACAGTCCAGAGCAGGGTGAAGCCCGGTTGTTCAGATAGCTTCCTGTTCCTGCTGCTGGCTTAAGCAGGGCCAGTCAGCCATTCAGCTACTCTGACACTCCACCAATCAGACCTCAAAGATGGAGCCTCACACGGGGGCTGGGCTTCATGGGTCCCAGGTAAGCCATTGTCAGCAGGCTGCTCCTATGGACTTGAGTTTGATACTGGTGAGTCATGACCCATGGGGTGTTTCCACAATTTTCATCCTTATCTTCAGAACCCCTTCCTTTGTCAACAAGATGGCACAGGCACAGAACTTGAGCCAAGCAGGACTGACTTTCCCTGTGGCATCACTATATTTGCACTTGAAGATCAGAGGCACAGCAGATCCTCTGAAAGATCATGGATCATTTTAGGGAGACAGACCAAACAGATGGAGTCCTTCAAATCAGTTATTGGAGCCAAGATGTTAGGGACCAGATTGTAGCCAGCATGAGAGTGGATGTATATGGGGAGGAGGAAAGGGAGTTCACATTGTGCCCTCAATGTAGATCTCAACCACACCTACAGGCCTGCTCTAGGCAGCAGATGGGGCAATGGCCATCTCCACATTGGCCAGCAGAGGGCATGCTGTGCCTGGGCATGAGAAACAGGAGTGGGTAGGGTTGCCAACCCTCCAGGATTGTCATGGAGTCTCAAGGAATTAAAGATTAATATTTAAGATTTTGTCATGTGATGAAACCTCCAGGAATACATCCAACCAAAACTGGCAACGCCAGGAGTGGGTGCTCTCCCTCTTTGCGTCTAGGCAGCATGGTCTGCCTGAGTCACAGTGACTGCTGGGGCTCCTGATGGGGAAGTGAGGTGCCACCCCATGCTCAGCCTACAGTATGCCTACACCAGACCTGAAAGGTGGAAACATAGCAGCGCGGCCCTGGCAGCACAAGAAGCTAGCTTCCTCAAGTACAATTCTGTCTGAAATTGTAGGTACATCCTCAGGACATCAAGCCCCTATTGCCACCAGGGCTACACTGCTCAGTCAGCGCTAGTGCAAATATGTCTCCTTGAGCTGGAAATTACACTTTCCAGCTCTGAGAAATTACACTTTCCATACACTGAGAGGTGTGAGTAAGTGTTGGCTACCAGGGGCTGCAGCAATCTGGGCAGTGCTGCATCCAAATCAATGAAGGGGAATTACATGATGCTTGTAGGTCACACCCAGTGCCAGATGAGACAGATATTTCTGCTAAAATGATCAGCAGTAAAACAGTTAATATGGACATTTGTGTACCAGACTTCAGAGTCAACAGACACTGGGGCAGACCCAGAAGTGGAAGGACTAACAATTCTCCAGAGCAAATGATTCAGCCAGCAGTTTTCGGGAGAGGCTCTTCTCCCCATGCAGTGGATGATGCCTATTCACAGGACAGATCTCCCCTCATCTCTTCGTGCAGCATACACCGTGCTGCAGGGACATGCCCCCTACCTGTACAATGCCCATCAACTTGCAGAAACTGCCTCCCCATGCAGTGCCCACCCACCTGCACAGAGTCGCCTTTCCCCTCCTTGTAGTGATCAGCGGGCTATAGAGGCTCCTCTCTCCGTACAGTCACCGCCTGCTGCAGAGCTGCCCCGCACCATGCACGCCCCCTCCTCCGCACAGCTGCCCCTCCCCCCGCACCATGCACGCCCCCTCCTCCGCACAGCTGCCCCTCCCCCCGCACCCTGCACGCCCCCTCCACCGCACAGCTGCCCCTCCCGCACCAGGCACGCCCTCCTCCGCACAGCTGCCCCTCCCCCCGCACCAGGCACGCCCCCTCCTCCGCACAGCTGCCCCTCCACCCGCACCAGGCACGCCCCCTCCTCCGCACAGCTGCCCCTCCCCCCGCACCAGGCACGCCCCCACCTCCGCACAGCTGCCCCTCCCCCCGCACCAGGCACGCCCCCACCACTGCAGAGCTCTCTCCCCCACCCCCCGCAACGTGGCTGCCGTGCAGTTCCCAACTGGCTGCAGACCCAAGAGCGTCCGTCTTCCCCCGCGCAATACACGCTCGGCCGCGGCGCTCCCTCTTCCTCCCTAGCGCAGCGCAGCGCAGCGCAGCGCCCCCCTTGTAGTGGCTGCCCGACAGCAGAGCGTCCTGACCTCTCTTCACTCCCGGCTCCGCCTTAGGCCTTGCGCTTGAGGGGCGGGGCTTAGGTAGCGGAGGGGACGCACGTAGCCTGCGCGGGATGCGTCGGTTGCGTGGTCTGTTGCGCCGCGACGCAGAGCGTTGCGCGGTGAAGTCAGTGCGGAGCCGCTATCGGTTCCTCTCGCTGCCCCTCGGTCTTTATCTGCCCCGCGGACGCCCCAGCCCTAGCCCCCGGTGCGACGCGGAAGAGACACCTCCCCCCCTCCGGGCCCCACGGCACCCGGTCCGGCGGGAGGGTGGAGAGCGCGCAGCCTGTCCCTCAGGTGAGAGCCAAGTTCGCGCGCGAGGGAAGCGGCTCCCTTGACTGGGGGGCGCGGTCGAGCGGAGGTGGGGGTGTCGGTATTCACCATCCTTGGTTACGTTGTCCTGCTAGCGTAACCCGCATTGCGTAGTGCGGCCGCTGCGCCAGGGAGGCTACGCAGTCTTCGCTGGGACGTCTGTCTCAGGCTGAGGCCTGCTGCTCAAACGTTGTATTCCGACCCGCTTTTCTCTTAGAGGGGAGTACTACGTTGTGTGTGTAGCAGGAGAGGCCCTCCAGGCCGCTTTTGTGCCATTCACGTAGCCCGCGTTCTGCAGCCAGCGGGCTGCGTAGGTGGGGTATGAGAACGGGTAAGGGGATCGGCTTTTTCTGCTGTTTACGCATTTTGCGCATTTGGCGACTGGTTAACCTGCAGCATGCTACGTGATTTACGTAGGGGCGTCTCTGGCTCTGTTGCGCCGATTGCGGTGGAAAGCGAACGCAGGGCATAGGGTGCGAGTTTGCGTGGGAGAGAGATTTGGCCCCATCTGTGGGCTACGCGATTTGCGTAGATAGTGCTTTCCCCGCGCGCGGACTGCGGTTTACGTACGTTGGGTGCGATTCTTCGCTGAGGATGGCTGTTCCCTGGAGAGGTAGGCGAATAGAGCTTTAGCGCTATTTGCGTAGCGACCTGAGTAGCCTGATGTATTTTTTTTAGCAGGCGCGCTGTTTGCGTAGGAGCGTTTGTCCTCTGGTGAGTGGGGAAAAGCTTTTTGGTACGCGGTCTGCATAGGGGTGGCTGTGTGTGAGGGGCCGTTGCGCCCCGGTGGGGAACGGGTAGCTCAGTACGCGGATTGCGCAGCGTACGGGAGCAGGGGCCCTGGGGCGGGGCGGCGGAGCTGATGGTACTTCCTGCCGCCGCCATTTTGTCATCTCGCCGGAGGAGGAAGCGGTGGCTCTTGAGTGGAGGCAGCGGCCCGGCCTAGCCCCGCGGCTTGCGGTGAGTGAGGCGGTCACGCACCCCACCCTCACGGGCTCTACACGCCCCGGCTCCTTCGTGGGTCACGCCAGCCCGGGCCAGGCGGCCCCCGAGACCGCCGGCGGGGCGTGGGACAGCCGCGTCTCTCCGCGCCGTTAGGCCGGGCTGCGGCCGCCACCCCCGCGGGGTGGATGCGGATAGATCGAGCCCGGCTCCTCATGGCGTTCAGGCCCAGCCGCCCCCGAACTGCCAGGGTGGCTGGGCCCAGCGCCGACATGTGCGGGTCCTGGTGATTGGGCGGGCGGGTCGGTCTCTGCGGAGGGCCGGGCGGGGATAGGTCATTGGGAAGGGAGCGGCGGCGCTGGTGCAGCAGCAGGAGGCGGCTCGGCGTTAAACCCTGTTCACTGTAACCAAGTGATGCAGCTTGTAGCGGCCTGCTGGCACTTTAATGTCCGGCAAACAGCCGCTGGCGGAAGGTCCTCTTTGAGATTGCATAGTAAATGCGGTACCAGCAGAGTCCCGTAAACCGGACTGAGGCGCTGATTCCGGTTTAAACGTGCCTGATTGGAAGGAAGACTTTGAACAATGTGTGCTTTTGATGAACCTTGACTTTTTTTTTTGGAATTCTGGTGCACTTCAGAGTATAAACTGATGCCGCTTACTACACTGGCTCTTCAGATTTTGTCATTTTGCAGTGTAGAAAAACAAATGTTCTCTCACGGTGTGAAAGACTCAAATAAGTTATAGTAACTATACAGTGATAAGAACGAG
Organism: Mauremys reevesii; assembly: GCF_016161935.1. Classification (NCBI taxonomy): domain Eukaryota; kingdom Metazoa; phylum Chordata; order Testudines; family Geoemydidae; genus Mauremys; species Mauremys reevesii. Next base: position 2,701,024 of record NC_052647.1, read on the forward strand.
GAATACTTGTGGCACCTTAGAGACTAACAAATGTATTTGGGCATAAGCTTTTGTGGGCTAAAACCCACTTCGTCAGATACATGCAGTGGAAAATACAGTACAAAAGCTTATGCCCAAATACATTGTTAGTCTCTAAGGTGCCACAAGTATTCCTCATGCTTTTTGCTGATACAGACTAACACAGCTACCACTCTGAAAACTGTATACAGTGATAGAAACAGTGGAACTGACTATACTGTGTATTTGGTGGTACATTCTGTATAGAGAATTTCCCAAACTACTGGTTTTAATCCTAAATGTTACCAGGGCCGCCCAGAGAATTCCGGGGGCCCGGGGTCTTCGGCGGCGGGGGGCCCCCGCTCAGGGGCGGCTCTAGACCCCAGCGCGCCAAGCAGGCGCGTGGGGCGGCGGGGCGGCATTTGGGTCCGGTTGAGCTCCCGCGGGTCGACCGGAGCCCGGGACGAGCGGACCTGCCGCAGGCATGACTGCGGAGGGGGCGCTCGTCCCGCCACTCCAGTGGACCCCCGCAGTCATGCCTGCGGGAGGTCCAGCCGAGACGCGGGACGAGCGCCCCCTCCGCAGTCATGCCTGCGGCAGGTCCACACGTCCCGGGCTCCGGTGGACCTGCCGCAGGCATGCCTGCGAGAGCTCAACCGGAGCCGCGGGAAGACGGGAAACACTCCAGGGGCCCCGGAAAACACTCGTGGGGGCCCCTGCGGGACGCGGGGCCTGGGGCAAATTGCCCCTCTTGCCCCCCCCTCTGGGCGGCCCTGAATGTTACAAGTAACACTAGTGAATTTAAAAAAAATTCAGAACTGTGGTTTATTTTGATGTGGACTAAAAATGTGTTGACACAGCTGTTTATATATTGTGAACTAGATAATTTGAAGTAGCCACTTAAAAGAAAGTTAAATGCAAAATTGTTCTACAACTCCCCATCCCCTCAAAAATATAGTTGATTGCATCTAAAGCACCTGATTCCATAAATAAATAAATAAATCATAGTTGTAGGACTGGAAGGGACCTCGAGGTCATCTTGTCCAGTCCCCTGCACTCATGGCAGGACTAAGTATTATCATTCTAGACCATCCCTGACAGTATGATTTCTGCTAATATGAAATTATGTGGGCTAATATTTTCTTCCTGCCTGCAGTGCTTCTCCCACTCTGAGTGATTCGCCCCCCCCACCAAATTGTTGCCTAGATTATAGAGGGAAAGCATTATCTAAATTGTATCTGTTCCTTGGGTGTAAACAGTCTGTTGAGAAACAGAACTTCCTATTAAGAAGGCTGGTCCATGTTTTGGGAAGGAGAGTTGGTAGTATGAGAGGAAAAGGAAGCTGACCATGTCCCTACTGACTGTATTGTGTGGAAGAGGGAAAATTGTTCTAACTTCAGTTAGACATGAGAACCAGAATTTGCCTATATAATATGCTGTCATTGCATTGTGATTGACTAGTGAATTCTACTTAAAATATAACCAGAGAAGTTAGATCTACTTGCACTGCTGGTAATGTGGCTAAAATTCCCCTCTCATAGCTACAGCAAAAGTATTTCAGTAATACTTTTATATTTTTATAGTTCCATTAACTGTTTATATAAAAATGTGAAGACTATTTTGCTTATTTTTAGTAACTTTTTTTTTTTCTTTTCCTGCCGCTTGTTAATCATGTAAAGTGAAACTATGGTCTGTCCTGGAACTGGATTGATTTCAGGAATGGGTCAGGACACATCTTTATCTTCCTTTAAATACTACTGATGTTCACACAGTGTTCTTTACCTAATTAGTGCATTATAGGTAGGTGATGTTAAACACTAAAAAAGGCCAAAAATTACGTGTCACTTAAACAAATAGTTATAAATGATAAACATCAATTAACTCTCAATAAGCCTTGTTAGATTTTTTTTGAGACTCTGTTTCTGTGAAGTTCTTGTTTACCAATGCTTTTGTAGAAAGACTTGTTTTTAATCTAAAGTTTTAGTGTTCAGACTTATTGCACGTTTTATAAAAACAGACTGGGAAAATAGCTGGAAAATGTAGGAAGTGCATGTGCTGTAGATCTGTGTTTGAGATGCATACTATACTGGGATGGAAAGAATTAAACTGGCAAATATTTACCAGACAGCCAAGATCATGAATGATGACCAGTGGTTGTGTATGATAGATGTTATAGTATGGATAGATGCATGTAAACTTAATTCTGCAGGCTACTTTGGATGTTGGGTTCTTTGTTGTATTTACAGAACCTTTTTCATAAAAGTAGAATGAAATGGTGGAGGGACTTTGAAAATCATCGATTTACACTAGATTTGTAGAGCCCCAACTTAATTTGAAAATTTATGGTATGGCTTGCAATTTTAGGTTTGTTTGATTATGAATTAAGTTTTATAAATTCTGGTTTTAAACTGTTCAGTGTCACTACCGTAGGATATCTTTGAATTGCCTGAAGCAGTTTCATAAAAACAACAAAAATGAAAATTCCATCGTAAAACACTTAAGCACTTCACTGCTTGGCTAGTTTGATTTCAGTAGCATAAGTGCTTTCATAATGGAGCCTTAATACTGTTTTTATTCAGAATTTATAGTCATACAATGTGGAATAAAATCTTCATCACTATGAAAGTTGCGTCATTGTTAACATTGAAAAGCTTAGTATTTCAAGATGTTAAAGTTCAAAATTGTAATTTTTTTTACACGTACAATCTTACAAATATGTTAACTTCAGTAATGTAACATTTTAAACAATTACAGTTCATGAGCAAAAGTCACAGTTGTTACTATTGCATCCAGTTATTGAAATTCACAGGGGGGTCTTGAAGTCATTCAGAAATAAAATGCTGAAAACAAAAATCAACTTTGAAGTTGTCCTAATGCAGTTTCTAGTCTGCATCAGGACACCAGGTGAAATGATGAAAATACGAATTTAAAGCCAGCAGAACCCTTAACAGTTAATTGACACTACTTTCATGATCATATCTTTTTCTCTCTGAGTATATACTTGAGATTATCACTACTGAATTGCTGTTACAATACTCAATTGGTGAACATGACTTTTTTTTTTTTTAAATTGAGGCAGCTGGCTTGCAGTTCAACTATTGTTGGCAGAAAACCTACTTTCATCATAAACATATTAATCTAAATAGTCAAGTGCAGGTGTTGGTTCTGCTGCTGTGGGTGGAACCAGCACATGCAGAAACTGGTCATATATTTTAGAAAATAATTAGGACTGCCACATAATACTTGCAGAACATGCATTTTATCATCAATTGCATTTCAGTAAATAGTTTGTCTTCCTCCACACTTCAACAGCTTCAGCCAAGGAACATGAACTTCTCTATACAAATTCATATGCTATTACTACTGGTTTCAGTATTTTGAACAATTTCTTAGTGATTTTTTTCTGGCCAGTAAAATCCACGCCCGAGTGACACAGTTATACTGACCTTACTCCTGGTGTAGACAGCACTGTATTGATGGGAGGACTTCTTCTTTCATTGACGTAACTACTGCTTCTTGGGGAGGTGGATTACCTATGCTGACAGTAGAAGACTTCCCATTGTTTTTGGTAATGACTTCACTGAAGTGCTGCAGTGGCAGCCTTTTAAGCATAGAGAAGCACTCAGTCTACATTCTTCACAGATCTTTATTCGCTTATATTAGTCTGAAACATAAACTTATAGGCAAGCTGCAAAAGTATTTCATCTTATTACTTGAGATGTGACAAATATGTGCTGCCACCTTTCTGTTTGTATTTGGCAGCTGTAAAGTGGCTGTTGAAAAGTAACTTAGGGTATGGCTACACTGGTGAGTTGCAGTGCTGGAAAGCCTCCACCAGCGCTGCAATTAGTAAGTGGCCACACCTGCAGGGCACTTCCAGCGCTGCAACTCCCTGGCTGCAGCGCTGGCCGTACACCTCACTCAGCATGGGGAATAAGGATTCCAGCGCTGGTGCTGCAGCGCTGGTCATCGTGTGGCCCCACACCAGCGCTGTGATTGGCCTCCAGGGTATAAGGATGTATCCCAGAATGCTTTTATAAATTACTCTTTGTTTTGTTATGCAGCCTCTCTTTGTTTTGTTATGATCGAGCTCCTGCTGAGCTCGTTACGCTGCTGCTTATCTAAAAAACAAACAGAGCTCCTGTTTGCTGTGATCATCTGTACCTGGCTGTAAACAATCAAATGAGAGGCAGGCAGGGAGCGAATGAAACAGCGGGGAGTTGTGTTGGCTGCAGGCTGTTTGCAATTAAGAGTTAAGACTAAGGGGTCGGAAACATGTTCTGATTTTTCAAGGCAGGAAGCTAAACACACAGTGTTGGCTCCAAAAATTCCCCCTCTCTCTTCCCCCCGCTCCCTGTCACACTAGACCCCACTCCACCCCCCTTTTGAAAAGCACGTTGCGGCCACTTGAACGCTGGGATAGCTGCCCATAATGCATCACTCCCAACAGCGCTGCAAATGTGGCCACACACCAGCGCTGGTAGCTGTGAGTGTGGCCACACACCAGCGCTGGCCCTGCACAGCTGGATGACCAGCGCTGCAAACCATAAGTGTAGCCATACCCTTAATCACAAATCCAGTTGTAAGATCAAGGTCCTGTGTGGGTGGATCCCTGTACTTGTGCAAAGAAATGTTGAAGTCTGTGGGGTTACAGGAGTCCATTGTGTGCAATCAGGAGCATAGATAGTATCTCACCTATCCTTTCAGATCTTTTGACAGCAGATTTAGCATGTTTGCAGAATAGGCATTTACTCTGTCCTGAAAGCTTTCTTAATCTTAGCCTCATTGGCTTTGTTTTTCTTCACAAACTGGTTATGTCTTTTGTCTATAGTGATTGTAGTCAAATGTTCAGATGAATGTGGATGATTACAGGTATCAGTGCAGAAAGAGCTCTGTGTAAACTCAGAAACTTCTGTACTTGTGGCACCTTAAAGACTAACAAATTTATTTAAGCATGAGCTTTCGTGAGCTACAGCTCACTTCTTCGGATGCATAGAATGGAACACACAGACGGGATATTTATACATATAGTATACATAGTGTTCCATTCTATGCATCCAAAGAAGTGAGCTGTAGCTCACGAAAGCTCATGCTTAAATAAATTTGTTAGTCTCTAAGGTGCCACAAGTACTCCTGTTTTTTTTGCGGATACAGACTAACACGGCTGCTACCCTGAAACCTGTCAGAAACTTCTGTCCCGCCAACAGAAGTTGGTCCAGTAAAAGATATTATCTCACCCACCTTGTCTTGAGTATGCAGCGTAAACAACGTAGATTGAAACTCCTGATGAGTATAAATTGTCCATGTTTTCCCACCATACATGAGTGCTGAGGTCACAAGCTTGGTACCACTAGAATTTTGGTCTTGATGATAAGCTTTGAATTGTTCCATGCTCTGTTAGTCTGCTGAAGGTGATGGCAGCCTTTCCAGTGCAAACATTTAGTTCTTCATCCAGTGAGAGGTTGGTGGTCACTGTAGAATTCTAAATAGCTGAACTTTTGGACCACTTCTAGCTGGTTTGTATTTAAGGTAATTGAATAATCTTGTGGAACCCTCTATCCTAATAGAACAGTTTTTGGATGCTGGTTGTGAGAGCAAATGCCTGACAGGTACTTGAAAGGTGGTCCATGAGTTCTTATACTAGACCTTCGTTGTGGCCTATGAGAACAACATCATCAGCGAATAGAAGGTCCCTGATTAGCACGTTTTTGATTTTGGTCTTTGACTTATGTCGGGACAGGTTGAAGTGTTTCCCATCTGATCTTGTGTGGAGATACACTCCATCATCCTTCTTTGCATTTTGTTAAATCTGCAGTGACAGTGTTCATAGATCAAACAACATGTGCCATCTGAATGCCTGTTCTCACTTTCAGGTGACATTGTAAATAAGAATCAGGCAGCAGTATCTCCTGTAAATGTAAACAAACTTGCATCTGATGAAGTGGGTATTGACCCACGAAAGCTTATGCTCCAATACATCTGTTAGTCTATAAGGTGCCACAAGACTTTGTTGTTTTTTACTGATCCAGACTAACACGGCTACCCCTCTGATGCTTGTTAGTCTTAGCGATTGGCTGAAATAGGACTGAGTGGACTTGTAGTCTCTAAAGTTTTACATAGTTTTTTGGTTACATAACCACACTCAAAAATAAAACAATGTTTATAAGTTACACTTTCACAATAGAGATTTCGCTACAGTACTTGTATGAGGTAAATTGAAAAATACAATTTATCATTTTTACAGTGCAAATATATAATAAAAATATAAAGTAATATAAGGAACTGTACACTTTGTATTCTGCATTGTAATTGAATTCAATATATTTGAAAATGTAAAAAACCATCCAAAATATTTAATACATTTCAATTGGTATTATATTGTTAAAAGCACGCTTAATCGAGATTTTTTTAATCACAGTTAATTTTTTTGAGTTAATTGCAATCCACACCCTAGTAAATATAATCCCAATCTATAAAAATGGAAATAAGGACAACCCAGGGAATCACAGACCAGTCAGCTTAACTTCAATTCCCAGAAAGGTAATGGAGCAAATAATTAAGCAATCAATTTGCAAACACTTAGAAGATAAGTAACAGTCAGCATGGATTTGTCAAGAACAAATCGTGTCAAATCAACCTAATAGCTTTCTTTCACAGGGTAATGGGCCTTATGGGTGGTGGAGAAGTGGTAGATGTGGTATACCTTGACTTTAGTAAGTCTTTTGATTCTCTCTTGCATGACCTTCTCATAAGCAAACTTGGGAAATACAACCTAGATCAGGGGTCTCAAACACGGTTATTTTCTGCGGCCTGCGTGGTCCTCGCGCCCCCCCCCCCACCGCCCTCCCCCAGCGTTTACCTAGAGCGGCTCTGGCCCGGTGTGCACCAGGGGCAGGGGAGGCTTCCTGCTCTGCCCCTGCGCGGTTCCGGGAAGCAGGAAGAACGTGGGGGAAGAGAGGCGCAGGGATGTGTGTTGATGTTGCTTTGGGCACTGCCCCCAGCAGCTCCCATTGGCCGCGGTTCCCCATTCCCGGCCAATGGGAGATGCTGGGGGGGGCGGTGCCTGAAGCAACAGCAACACACACCCCTGTGCCCTTGCTCCTCCATGTTCCAGCCGCTTCTTGGAGCGGCACGGGGGCAGGGAAGGCAGGCAAGGAGCCTGCTGGGCCAGATCCCACCCACCGAGCCCCTCCTGCAGTCGAACCCCCTGCCCTGAGCCCCTTGATGCACTCCGACCTCCTGCACTCCAGCCCCCTGCCGTACCCTGCACCCTGACCCCCTTCCCTGAGCCGCCTGCCGCACCCTGCACCTGACCCCCTGCCCTGAACACCCTGGTGCACCCCAACCCACTGCCCTGAGCCCCCTGCCGCACTGCTCCTGCACTCCAACCTCTTGCCCCAACCCCCTGCCACACTCCTCACCCCTCCTGCACTCCACACCCCAACCCCCTGCCCTGACCCCCTGCCTCACCCCTCATCCCTCCCACACCCCAACTCCCTGCCCTAAGCCCCTGCCACACCCCTCCTGTACCCCCTGGGGGCAGGGAGGGGGTGGAGTTGGAGTGGGGATTTTGGGGAAGTGGTTGGAATGGGGTAGGGAAGGGGTGGGAAGAGCCGGGGCCTCATGGAAGGGGTGGAGTGTGGGCGAGGCTGAGGGCAGCGGCGGGGAGGTGTCAGCAATGTGGCCCTCGGGCCAATGTACTAGTCCTCATGGTCATTTGAGTTTGAGACCCCTGACCTAGATGGAGCTACTATAAAGTGGGTTCATAACTGGTTGGAAAACCATTCCCAGTGAGTGGTTATCAGTGGTTCAATCAAGCTGGAAGGGTATATCAAGTGGGGTCCCACAGGGATCAATTCTGAGTCCAGTTCTGTTCAGTATCTTCATCAATGATTTAGATATTGGCATAGAGAATACACTTATAAAGTTTGTGGATGATACCAGGCTGGGATGGGTTGCAAGTGCTTTGGAGGATAGAATTAAAATTCAAAATGATTTGGACAAACTGGAGAAATGGTCTCAAGTAAATAGAAAAGATGACCTTTGAGGGAAGATTGAAAAAACTGGGTTTGTTTACTCTGGAAAAGAGAAGATTGAGGGAGGGACATACCAGTTTTCAAATACATAAAAGGTTGTTACAAGAAGGAGGGAGAAAAATAGTTTTTCTTAACCTCTGAGGATAGGACAAGAAGCAATGGGCTTAAATTGCAGCAAGGGCGGTTTAGGTTGGACATTAGGAAAAACTTCCTAACTGTCAGAGTGGTTAAGCACTGGAATAAATTGCCCAAGGAGGTTGTGGAATCTCCATCACTGGGGATTTTTAAGAGCAGGCTAGACAAACACCTGTCAGGAATGGTCTAGATAATGCTTAGTCCTGCCATGAGTGCAGGGGACTGGACTAGATGACTTCTCAAGGTCCCTTCCAGTCCTTTGATTCTATGGCCTGTGTTATACAGGAAGTCAGACTCAATGATCGCAACTATCCCTTCTGGCCTTGGAATCTATGAAGGCCTTCCAAACACTACGTGGTGCAGTGCCTCAGACCTCAGTGGTTCAGGAGCCAAGTGAACTATTAACATTACTCAAAAGAGCCACAGTAGTATGAATTCATTGTTTCATTTACTATAGTAACTATATATTCATATATAAACAATATGATAGGAAAATACTTAGTTTATATATAGATATTATTCTCAGATTAAATGACAGACCAAGTATTTTATCAAATACAATTGGTTAATAAACATAGTAAAAGCACCCTGATTTGGTTAATAAGTAAATATTTTAATACCAAGTGCTGCGAAGAGCTGCAGGAGACACATTGAAGAGCCATTTGCAGCTCAAGAGCCACAGTCTGAGTATCAGTGGTCTAGATGGGGTACACAACCTATGGCACGTGTGCCAAAGGTGATATGCAAGCTAATTTTCAATGGCACACTGCCCGGGTCCTGGCCACCAGTCCTGGGGGGCTCTGCATTTTAATTTAATTTTAAATTAAGCTTTTTAAACATTTTAAAAACCTTATATACAACAATAGTTTAGTTATATATTATAGATTTATAGAAAGAGACCTTCTAAAAACTTTAAAATGTATTACTGGCATGCAAAACCTTAAATTAGAGTGAATAAATGAAGAATCGGCACACCACTTCTGAAAGGTTGCCGATCCCTGGTCTAGATTGTTGTTCACTGATTACTACTGTGGTATGTGATCCCTTAACTCATTTAACTGGGCTTGAGTTAACACTGCATGTGTGCATAAAATGCGTGTTAGCAGGGAATCAACGAGATTTCTTGACATTTCAATATACTATCTAGCCAAAGCAAAAAGTGTCAAGTGGGCTCAAAGTCACTCAAGATGCTTATCTTCTATAGTAAAATCCTTTACAGTTTTGAATGATCTACACATATAACTTATGTGGAAGCTTTGCACAGTCAAAATTCATTGACTAGCCTATTCAGTCCCCGAAAAAAAAAAAGTAATTCTGCACTTGAGCTCACTCCTGTTCACAGGATCATGCTGATCAAAAAGATAAAAAAATCAAGAGCAAGAAAAGCAGATACTGCTGTTGTTGCTTTGGATAGCCCTTTTTTTCCGATAAGAGAATGGGATACGCTAAAGTTTGAAGGTGTCTTTTGACCATCCACTATTATAAAATCATAGAACTGGAAGGGACCTCGGGAGGTCTTCTAGTCCAGTCCCCTGAACTCATGGCAGGTCTAAGTATTATCTAGACCATCCCTGACAGGTGTTTGTCCAACCTGCTCTTAAGAATGTCCAGTGATGGAGATTCCACAACCTACCTACGTAACCCCCTGATAGGAAGTTTTTCCTAATGTCCAACCTAAGGTGCTTTTGCTGCTATTTGAGTCCATTGCTTCTTTTCCTATTCTCACAGGCTAAGGAAAACAATTTTTCCCCCACTTCCTCCTAACAACCTTTTCTGTACTTAAAAACGGTTATGTCCCCCTCTGTCTATTCTCCAGACTAAACAAACCCAGTTTTTTCAGTCTTCCCTCATAAGTCATGTTTTCTGTACCTTTAATAATTTTTGTTGCTCTTTTCTGGAAACTCTCCAATTTGTCCATATCCTTCCTGAAATGTGGCACCCAGAACTGGACACAATACTCCAGTTGAGGCCTAATCAGTGCAGTGCAGAGTAGAGTGGAAGAACTACTTTTCGTGTCTTGCTTACAACACTCCTGCACATCCCAGAATGAATTTTGCTTTTTTTGCAACTGTGTTACACTGTTGATTTGGGGGGCAGGGATAGCTCAGTGGTTTGAGCATTGTCCTGCTAAACCCAGGGTTGTGAGTTCAGTCCTTGAGGGGGCCATTTAGGGATTTGGGGATTGGTCCTGCTTTGAGCAGGGGGTTGGACTAGATGATCTCCTGAGGTCCCTTCCAACCCTAATAATCTATTATATGATTCATATTTAGCTTGTGGTCCACTATGACCCCTCGCAGTACTCCTTCTTAGGCAGTCATTTCCTATTTTGTATGTGTGCAACTGATTGTTCCTTCCTAAATAGAGTACTTTGCGTTTGTCCTTATTGAATTTCATCCTATTTACTTAGACCATTTCTCCATTTTGTCCAGATCATTTTGAATTTTAATCCTGTCCTCCAAAGCACTTGCAATCCCTCCCAGTTTGGTATTGCCCACAAACTTTTTAAGTGTATTCTCTATGCCATTATCTAAATCATATTGAACAGAACTGGACCCAGAATAGATCTCTGTGGGACCCCACTTATTATGTCCTTCCAGAATGACTGTGAACTACTGATGATTACTCTCCGGGAATGGTTTTCCAACCAGTTTTGCACCCACCTTATAGTAGCTTTATCTAGGTTGCATTTCCTAGTTTATGTGAAGGTCATGCGAGACAATATCAAAAACTTTAGTAAAGTTAAGATATACCACTTCCCCCCCATCTACAAGGCTTGTTACCCTGTCAAAGAAAGCTATCAGGTTGGTTTAACTCTCATAGACTTTAAGGTCAGAAGGGACCATTATGATCATCTAGTCTGACCTCTTGCACAACGCAGGCCACAGAATCTCACCCACCCACTCGTGTAACAACCCCCTAACCTATGTCTGAGTTATTGAAGTCCTCAAATCGTGGTTTAAAGACCTCAAGGTGCAGATAATCCTCCAGCAAGTGACCCCTGCCTCACACTGCAGAAGACGGTGAAAAACCTCAAGGGCCTCTGCCAATCTGCCCTGGTCCCGACCCCAAATATGGTGATCAGTTGAACCCTGAGCATGTGGGCAAGACTCACCAGCCAGCACGCAGGAAAGAATTCTCTGTAGTAACTCAGACCTCATCCCATATTTACCTGCTAATAATCAAAGATCATTTAATTGCCAAAATTAGGCTATCCCATCATACCATCCCCTCCATAAACTTATCAAGCTTAGTCTTGAAGCCAGATATCTCTTTTGCCCCCACTACTCCCCTTGGAAGGCTGCTCCAGAACTTCACTTCTCTAATGGTTAGAAACCTTCGTCTAATTTCAAGTCTAAACTTCCTAGTGTCCAGTTTATATCCATTTGTTCTTGTGTCCACATTGGTACTAAGCTTCTCCCTCCCCAATATTTATCCCTCTGATATATTTATAAAGAGCAATCATATCTCCCCATAACCTTCTTTTGGTTAGGCTAAACAAGCCAAGCTCTTTCAGTCTCCTTTCATAAGTCAGGTTTTCCATTCCTCGGATCATCCTTTGTTCCTGTTCCAGTTTGAATTCATCCTTCTTAAACATGGGAGATCAGAACTGCACACAATATTCCAGATGAGGTCTCACCAGTGCCTTGTATAACGGTACTAACACCTCCTTATCTTTGCTGGAAATACCTCACCTGATGCATCCCAAGACCACATCAGTTTTTTTTCACGGCCATATCACGTTGGCGGCTCATAGTCATCCTGTGATCAACCAATACTCTGAGGTCTTTCTCCTCCTCTATTACTTCCAGCTGTTGTGTCCCCAATTTGTAACCAAAATTCTTCTTATTAATCCCTAAATACATGACTTTGCACTTTTCACTATTAAATTTCGTCCTGTTACTATTACTCCAGTTTACAAGGTCATCCAGATCTTCCTATATGATATCCTGGTCCTTCTCTGTATTAGCAATACCTCCCAGCTTTGTGTCATCCACAAACTTTATTAGCACATTCCCACTTTTTGTGCCAAGGTCATACTGACTGTTACTTATTACCTTATTATCTTCCAGATGTTTGCAAATTGACTGCTTAATTATTGCTTCCCCAAAATAATTATCATAGAATCATAGAATAGAATCTCAGGGTTGGAAGGGACCTCAGGAGGTCATCTAGTCCAACCCCCTGCTCAAAGCAGGACCAAAGCCAACTAAATCATCCCAGCCAGGGCTTTGTCAAGCCTGACCTTAAAAACCTCTAAGGAAGGAGATTCCACCACCTCCCTAGGTAACCCATTCCAGTGTTTCACCACCCTACTAGTGAAAAAGTTTTTCCTAATGTCCAATCTAAACCTCCCCCTCTGCAACTTGAGACCATTACTCCTTGTTCTGTCATCTTCTACCACTGAGAACAGTCTAGATCCATCCTCTTTGGAACCTCCTTTCAGGTAGTTGAAAGCAGCTATCAAATCCCCCCTCATTCTTCTCTTCTGCAGGCTAAACAATCTCAGTTCCCTCAGCCTCTCCTCGTAAGTCATGTGCTCCAGCCCCCTAATCATTTTTGTTGCCCTCCGCTGGACTCTCTCCAATATATCCACATCCCTCTTGTAGTGTGGGGCCCAAAACCAGACACAGTACTCCAAATGAGGCCTCACCAGTGCTGAATAGAGGGGAATGATCACATCCTTCGATCTGCTGGAAATGCCCCTATTTATACAGCCCAAAATGCCATTAGCCTTCTTGGCAACAAGGGCACACTGTTGAATCATATTCAGCTTTTCGTCCACTGTAACCCCTAGGTCCCTTTCTGCAGAACTGCTGCCCAGCCATTCGGTCCCCAGATGTTTTAGAAAAACATCCAGTCTTGATTTAAAAAATTGTCCATGATGGAGAATCTGCAAAGTTACTTAAGGAGGCTAAGTCCCATTTTCAGAAGTGATTTAGGCAGTTAGGAGTCTAAGCCCCATTAACTTTCAATTAGGTTGGAAGCTGAGTAGAGCATTATTGAAATACGTTTAAAAATCTGGGCCTGTGTATTAGATACTTCATATTCACTGCATTTTGAAGGTTTGGATCTCTCAGGAGGTAGCTAGTAAACTCAAATTCTGAATCTTCATTTTTCTTTAGATGTCCTTAACCTACACAAAGGGCTTGGCTACACTTACAAGTTGCAGCGCTGGGAGTTACAGCGCTGGTCATGCAGCTGTGTAGGGCCAGCGCTGGAGTGTGGCCACACTGACAGCTACCAGCGCTGCAGTGTGGCCACACTTGCAGCACTTTCCAGCGCTGTATTGAGAGGTGCATTGTGGGCAGCTATCCCACAGAGCACCTCGTCCCATTTTGGCGCTGAGTATTGTGGGAAGGGGAAGGAAGTGTGTGGGTCATTCCGCTTCCTGTGTGCCAACGCCCCGTGGTGCATCGCTTCACATCCCAGCATTCACTCTTTCCGGCAACGTTTGGCGCCATTGTGAGTGTCTTTCTGTTTTACTCTCTGTGTGAATCGCGATTTCTGTGGCAAATGGAGCCCGAGCTGCTGAGGACTGTGCTGATGAGTGTCGCCAGCACAACACGTTTGGCAGTCGAGCTATTCCTTCAGCTCCAAAGTGACAGTGAGGAGTCTGACGATATCGATATCGATTCTCCTGCCGCGTGTGACACTAAAGTGCTTGTGGCATTCACGGAAATGCTCAGCACCGTTGAACGCCGCTTTGGGCTCGGAAACAAGCACTGAGTGGTGGGATCACATCGTCATGGAAGTCTGGGATGACGAGCAGTGGCTGCAGAACTTTCGTATGAGAAAAGCCACTTTCATGGGACTGTGTGCTGAGCTCACCCCACTCAGATGGGGCGCAATTCCTATTCTGGCCCCCCCTGGCATCAGAGAACGTTAATCATAAGGAAGGGGTTCTTCTTCTTCTCTCCAGGCGCATGGATCACACGGCGTTTTTATGACATTGACACAGCCTGGCCTGAAAGGTGCATGATGCATCTTTCGAACAGTGGCCTGTTCAGGAAGATGCAGGCAGGCACTTTTTTCAGGACAGGAAGAGACATCCTTGCTGGAGATGTCTGTATGGGAAGCTAGACTTGCGGGAAGCAGCATCCCCACGTTATATTGCGCTGTACCCTCCATCCATTGTGAAGGGGAAGGGAAGGGTGATTGAGTCAGGCATGGACCATGACCAAGGTTCAGTCCTAGAGGCCCAGCACAGGGCTTCAAGATTAGGATGCCTTGAGGAGAAAAATTTGAGGCTGAGCCAACAGTACTGTTTACACTGTTATTCTATTATCCCTAAAATGATTTGCAGTGCCTCTTTCTTTACTGGGCTAAGGTATCTTTCACTATCTATATAAAAAAAACTGTTTTTTCAAAGAAGAGAATTGTTTTAGAAAAAAAAAACTTCCAGACACAGACAGACAGACACACACATCACACATTTCATGACACAGGGGTGTAGTTTGCATATGTCCTGTCTGGAGTGCTGTTTAATGAATCCTGCACTTCAGGGTGCATATACTGGTGATGGATGGGGAGTGCAGACAAATTGTGCAGCCTCTGTGCTGTGGTGCATCTCTCTCAGCAGCAGTCAAAGGTCACTGTAGAAAGAAATGTAATACATTTTAACAGGCATCATTTATTCACTATTCTCAGACATTCTTAGTACTCAGTTTAGCATTTCTGACTGAGGGGTGCTTATAGAGGAGAAGTGGGCTTGATTGATAGAGGGGAGCTTGTTGCTAATCTGGAGTGGGAGGGGGTTGAGGAGAGAGTGCAGCTGCAGGGGCAGTCTTCACTACTATCCTATCTCTTTCAAGAGTCTCCCCAACATTTTTTTCAGATGGAAGATGCGGGCGTCAGCGTGACTGGGACAAAGAAACACAGGCTCTCCCTATAAACCTGCTGCGAGGCACATTGCGCCTGGCTGGAAACGCTCCTGGCTGCATGCCTCCTGGAAATCTGGGTGTCTTCCCCATCCAGCTTAGCTTCACTCTTTTCCCCCCCCCCCGCCGCCTCCCTCTCTCCTCCCTCTCCTCCTCCCCCCCCAGCCTGCTCAGAAGTCATTGTTCTGGCTGTAAAGATTAACTGATTGCACTCACACACACCTGGCTGCAGCAAACAGGAAGGAGATTTTTTAAAATCCCGGCATTTAAAGGGCGGGTCCTGAGGCAAGAGCAGAGAGTGCAGAGTGACTGATGAGCAGAGTGCAACAAATGAATTCTGGATGGATAACTCCCCTGGAGGACAATTAAAGCGCGCTCCACAGTGTGCTGCTGAGCTGAGCAGCTCTGGGCTGCACTGGCCAAGCCCAAAGGCTTAAGAGGGGTTATGGTGTACCCAGGAAGTATCCGTTCATATTTTGGTACATTTATTAGTAAGTACTAGGTATGAAAACTTTATGGTCCAAGGCAATAGTTACTCCTATTAACTAGGATTTCTTAGAAGGGGCTGAATTCAGTCTCTAGCATTCATAATTTCAGTACTGTGTGGTTGTATTTTTAGTTTGTGAAAATCAAAGTAGTTACCACAGTTCACTAATTCTTGCATGTAGAAGAAAATAATAGCTGGATGTTAGTGCAGTAACTCACTTAGTGTTGTGTTGTTTTGTTGTTTGTTGTTTTGATCAATTAGAACATGAGAATTTAAGCATGCTAAGTTGTGCAATGCCTCCGTTGTTTGTTGTGTGTTTGCCCACACTTTGTCACAAAAGCAAAAAAAAAAAAATTGGCCTTGGTGGGGGGGTGGGGGTGGAACCAGGAGGGAGTCCCAGTCCCCACTCCTCTAAGTTGACTGAGGAGCTTGCTGTCAGTAGCTGCTGTCTCAACTTGCTGATCTATAAAAAGGCAACACACTGTGTGTGTCTGTGTCTCTGCCATGCTGTCTCCCCTCCCTCCATTCGTGCTGCCTTGTAGAATGTGAGGCTACATTAACAACGTATTAATCCTTGAGGGCTCAGCCAAGTGCTAGTTTATCATTTAGCAGTAAGGCATTCCCTGGGAAATATCCCACCCTCTTACTTCACCACCTCAACCAAGCTGCACAATCATCATTGCTGTGTACAGTATTAAATTGTTTAAAATGTATACTGTGTGTGTGTGTTTGTGTGTGTGTATGTATGTATATGTATATGTGTGTATATATATACACACACACACACACTCTTTTGACTGGTGAAAAAAATGTCCCTGGAACCTAATCCTCCCCCCCCCGCCTCCCCTTACATTAATTTTTATGGGGAAATTGGATTAGCTTATCATCATTTCGCTTAAAGTAGCATTTGTCAGGAATGTAACTACAACATTAAGTGAGGCGTTTCTGTATATACAGAAACTTGAGAGAATGATGTAGTGTTTGTGGAAAAAACAGTGGGTATCTACAAGAATCCATGTTAGATATACCATAGCAGGAACTTTTTTTTTTTTTTTTTTTTTTTTAAAGTAAAATGACACCTTGGGTCAAGGTCATGGTTAAATTCTTGCTGCAGTTAATCCTAATTTTGACTTCTGCAGGCCAGGAGTTACTTAGCAGCAATGATGATGATTAGTTGTTGACTAACTGCTATTTTGTGAACGCTTCAGACAGTAGTAGTAGCATTACTAGAATGGATTGTCTGCCAGGGCTGTCTGTCTCGATGCTCTTGGGGAACAGTGCTTGCTTCTAGTTTTCTTTTATTTTTAACAGTGTGTGTTGCTCCATGAAGGTTTTTCCCATCACTGAGTCATCTTTGTTGCAATTAGTGTAACTCTTCAGCTGAATTTATATTAGTCTTCCATGTACAAGGAAGATTGCTAATTACAATTGAAAGGCTCTACACAATACACTTAACAGATGGACTGATGTCACTTAATGCAGCCAGGAAGCCTGAAGGATGAGCAGAATGGCATGTCTCCAGATAAAATATAGAATATATGGGGATATACCTATCATAGAACTGGAAGGGACCCTGAAAGGTCATCGAGTCCAGCCCCCTGCCTTCACTAGCAGGACCAAGTACTGATTTTTGCCCCAGATCCCTAAGGATTTTTTGCCCCCTCAAGGATTGAACTCACAACCCTGGGTTTAGCAGGCCAATGCTCAAACCACTGAGATATCCCTCCCCCCTTAGAATATCACTAAAATGATAAAAACGAAAACAAGAATTGCTCACAGATAGCAACGAAGACTCAGGCAAGGACTCTAAAACCTTGACTTTAAGTGATAATTTGGGAATGAAAATGTAAGACTTCCTCTGGCGAGTTTGATACGTTAAATATTAAACCTATTCTTTTTAAAGCCATCTTTCTGAAACTTTAATTCCATGAAATCTTTCAAGGACTACATGACATTTCTGTATTACTATTTTTCTGCTAGAAAGCATACGGAGATCTGGGTGTGCCTGTCTTGTCTGCAAAGAAATCTGGTATATGTTTGTTGGTTGGTCATCGAAGTAGAATGTCGCAGTTTTAAGGAATGTGGGAAGACATCCTTTTTATGATCAGGATGACCGTTAAAGACTACAGAAATCCAATGCAGGATTGAGACTTAATGTGTCAATGAAATGTTTTTTTAAAAATTAACTAAAATGAACCTTCCCTTATCTCCTGAGAGGCTATTCTGTGTTCTTATTGATAAGCTGGATTTCAGGTATATGGCCCAAACTTGTCTTTTTGCTAATCTTATTTCTCTTTGCTAATCTCCGAACGACCCTAAATAATTCCTCATGCAATGTTGATCCACTTCAAATAACTGTAGATAGCTGTCAAATTGCCTCAAGGCATCTTTTAGCAAAGTTATGGATATTTCACTCACCTTACTTGTAAGAAAAGTCTGTCATGTACTTGTTATCAAATGCTGTATTTTCATTTGCAGCCCATTGTAGAGGGAGACAAACCCTCATATAGTTACGCTGAAAATGTGACATAGAAAACTTGGCATTCACATGTTATCAGAGAGTAGGATTCTTACATTTTCATTATCTTGCCTTCACAAAAGGAATGTGCAAGGAATAGAATTTTTGTTCTTGCATAGCTGGCATATGAATTTTAGACCTACTAGTTTAAATTGTTTTTACAAACAAAATATGTGTTACTGGAAATGTTCACATAAGGGTTGCTTTAACAGTCTATAGTCTTGTAAATAATGAAACTTGGGGACATATTCCCAAGTGCATTCACACTTAAAAATATTGGCTGAGGGCCCCATGCCATACACCCAGAATAACAATAGGAACAAACTCCATTGATGTCCACGTTACTGTGTGGGAGCATGGCTTGCCCATGCCTGAACCCAATAGCATTCATGAATATTCTCTCGTTGTGTACTTGACCAGTGCCTGGGGGTTCATGAGCCACCTTTAATGATCCACCAAATCTTGCCTTGTCAGGAAATAATCCTTCTTATTGATGTGTTTGTGAGCACCTGCAGAATCACTGGTGTCAGCAGATAATGGGTATATGAATACCAACACAGTTTGGCCCGGCCACTGAAACACATCAGTTTTGATATATGAAGCACAGTGCTTTTGGTCACACAAACCTCCACACAATGGGACCCGTTGACCCCAAACTGGCCCCCAACAAATCTGTAACAGACGAGCTTCTACAGGGTAACTATTGCATACCTCTGTACTGGTATTAGGGCTCTCATCCTGGTGGTCTCACATGCCTGGACCTGCAGTGACAGCTGATCATCTGAGACCCAGAGAACCACATGATCCTACCAGTCTGTGCTTCTTGGTCTAGTTCAAAACTGTTGCTTAATGGTGAATGAAGTGCTCACTAAGATACTATGCAGCTACTCATGAACTGGTGCATTCAAGTCCTTTTCTTGTTGCTGGGCTCTCCACTGGTAATGATAGAACACTTCCCACTGCCTATTTGCAGCTGCTTCTGATGTCAACTGTATCCTCAAATCTAGGAAAACTTTCTTCTAGTGACAGTGCTTTCGCTTTGTATGCCACATAAAGCTGTTTCCACAGTTACCGACTGTCATCTGAGGTCTTCATTGCTTCTGGCTGGACTTACTCAGAAATATGAGGGGTGGTGATGGTGGTAGATATGAGAGTTACACCTCCGTCCAAAAGTGAGGGTTCCTGATGGGCCATAAGTAGGGCCCTGCCAAATTCACGGTCCATTTTGGTGAATATGATGGCCAGGGTTTTTTAAAATTTAGTCAGTTTCATGTTTTCAGATCTTTACATGAGAAATGTCATGGTGTAACTGGGGGTCCCGACCCAAAAAGGGGCCAGGGTGGGAGGGTCCCAAGACTATTATAGAGGGGTTGTGGGATTGCCACCCTTACTTCTCTCCTGCTGCTCACAGAGGCACTGTCTTCAGAGCTGGGCTGCAGAGAGGAAGGCTCCTGGCCAGGCGTCATAAGTGTGTGGGTGGTGGGTTACCATGTGTCCAGTTTTCCCGGCAGTCTCCTGCCTGCATATGGAGGTGATGGAGCTGCAGCCTCCCCACGTGGGTTGGCCACGGAGCTTTCTGTAGCTGTGGGAGAGCTTGGAGGTGGGTCTGACTCACACCAGGAGTGGCACTTGCAGGGGAAGAGGAAGTCTGGTTCCTCCCCATCCCTGGCCAGGACTAGTAGCTGGAACCCTGCGCAGGGTAGGAGCCTCTGGCTGGGCACCAGATTTCACAGTCCATGACACGTTTTTCATGGCCATGAATTTGATATGGCTCTAGCCATAAGCAGTCATTCACAGTACTTTTAGTCTGAAACAGAGAGGAGACTTCTGTGATATGTGCTTAGAAGGTATTGCTGCTAAAACAATTGGGTGCGACACTAGCATTGAACATATTGCATAACTGCAATCCCGCTTACCATATGTGAATACTGTGTGCAGATGTAGTGATTCATAACAATAGTTTAGTTACTTGTAATAGTTAACTTAGTAGTGTAGACACAGCTGCATTGTAGGGGCTTTTAAAACTCCCTCAATGAACCACAGGTATGGCTCCCATCCATGAAAGAGAATAGCAACTAAAATAAAATGCCATGAATTGGGTGGTGGGGACAGGCTAGATCAATTTGGTTAATGATTTTTATTAGAACTGGAAATGTGCCAAAGATGACTCATCTTAAATAACAGGCTCTAGGTTTTGAGTTTGAACAACAGCCAAGTGGCAGTATGCCTTTTTGAGATTATTTCTTAAGAAAATTGAATAGAGGCATAACAAAAAATGAATCTACATAAATGTTTAACAGTAGTGAACAAGTTTGTGTATAGCATTGTAGTCTGTGGCTACCAAAAAGTACACGTGTGGTAGTTGCTGTGGAGAGTAACTGTTAGCCGTTTGGCATTAAAACTTAATGTGGGATACCAGCATTAGAATGCTTTGTGTCACCCTATTGTGTCTGTCTCTCTCTCCCTCCCCCCCCCCACCCCCTTGCAGCTGCAAACAGTGGGTATTGCATTTGAGTACAGAAGTATTCTTTTCTCTGCCATCCTTGCTGTTAAGTGAAAGTGACTAAGATTAGTTTCACTGGAGTGCAGTGAATTCTTCCTATACAGATGCTGATGTCTGACTGTCCTATAGACAGCTATTGATCTGGTTAAGTTAAAATGTAGAATTGGATTAATTATTGGACAAGAGCAAGGGTTTGTGGAACATGTATTTGTAGAAACAAATGTTCTTACTTTTTTTTACCCTATATTTATTTATTTTTTAAGGCTTTTGTCAATAAAACTTTTGTCAGTCAGGAGTGTGGGGAAAAAAACACCCCTGACCAACGTAAGTTTCACCCATAAGTGCCGGTGTGGACAGCGCTATGTCAGTAGGAGACGCTCTCCTGCTAACATAGCTGCTGCCACTTGTTGGGGGTGGTTTAATTATGCCCCGTCGGCATAGAGTGGCTACATGGGAGACCGTAAAGCGGCACAGTGCTGCTGTAAGGTTTGTAGTTAGACATAGCCTAATGCAGGGGTTCTCACAACATTTTTTGTGGCCTCAACTCTTACTGGTGGCTGCTCTGACAATATTTCCTAAAATACTTAATTAACATTAGGAAAAACAAATAAATATGCACATATACATGTCCAAAGTATTTATGTAGGGTCTTTTTCAGACTCAATAATAAAAATAATGTACAGTTGTCCCTATTCTTTACTGGACCTAAGCAGAATAGAAACACAAGGTGCTTCTATTCCAGACAGCCCTGGCAACCCCGGGGGAGGGGCCGCTGCTTTGCGCCCACCCCCAAAAAAAACAAAAAACCACCACTGCCCAGGAAGCTGTGGCTGCAAGAAAAGCCCCTTGTGTCCACATTTGAGAAACGCTGGCCCAATGCACTGTAATTTAGGGACTAGTGGATAGAGCACTGGACTAGGACTCAGGATAGTTGGTTCCCCCTTCTGCTGGAAGATCTTGGACAAATCACTTCCATGTCTATTTCCCTGTGCCTTCATTTCCTCATCTGTAAAATGAGGATGATGCTTATCTTCTTTGTAAAGCACTGTGCGATCTGTGAATGAAGGAACTAATATTTGTTTACTAATCTAATGGGGTGGAGAGACATTTCCAGCTTTTCATGTTCTCTGTATGTATAAATATCTCCTGTCTGTGTGTTCCATTCTATGCATCCGAAGAAGTGAGCTGTAGCTCACAAAAGCTTATGCTGAAATAAATTTGTTAGTCTCTAAGGTGCCACAAGTACTCCTGTTCTATTTCCATCTCTGGTTTCATTCGTTCATATGTTTCGCAAGCACTAGTATTGCTAACTGTTTTGTTGTGAAGTGAAATGAGAATGAACTCATGAAAAAGATATGTAAAAAGAGCATTAGTATTATGTGGGTTTCTAATGAAGAACTCATATGGATATCTTAGTCTGGCTAAAGTATTGTAGTTTTTCATGAAATATATATGAATAGGAATTTGTACCAGTTGGTTTACGAATGAGTAATTTTAACCGATATTTGTAGAAATATCTTGAATTCAAGTTGAGTGAGTAGATTTGAATAGAATCTTAAATGTACACGTGTTGTTCAGCTGAATCTTAAGTAGTGGTGTTAAAAGTATGTACCAAAAGCAGCCCGTGGAAGTCTGTAATGTGGTCTGGGTCAATCATCCTTATTAATGTGGAGATTATAGTCAAGAGGCTACAGGTCCCAAGAGGCAGTGATCAAGGTAGCCTGGATGAATTGCATGTTGGGACCCCTGGTCTCAGGTAAGAGTAGCAGTATTTATGCATTTATATGTAGTTTTCCAAATTAGAGCTAAGTGCCCTGCTCTAGAATGATAGGTACAAGTATGTCATTCATATCATTAGGTCAAAAATAAAGTAATTTTTAGTTGAATATTTAGAGCATCCAGGGAATGTTCTATTAATCAATTACTGCATTAGGTTGAATATTTCCATATTTTTATGAGAAACATGGGCTTTTATAATGGGTTAATTCTGATGCTCAAAACGGGAAAGAATTAAAAATGTTGAGGGATGGTGCATAATGTACTATGTTGCTCATACTTAGTTTGGGCAAGCTGAGAACAGCTCACTTTCACCTCGTATTCCTTTTGGGCTTTCCTAAATTGCTCTTGAGAGCTTCGTTAGGAAAAGAGGCAGCTATTGTTTGTATTATCTATGCCAATACTGAAAATTGATTGTGGTGGAACTTGCCTGCAGCCCATTGAGAATCTTTTAAACTTACACATCTGATCTCAATTGCATCTGAGCCTTTTAGGGTGCTCCTTTGTCATTTTACATATACTTGTGCTTTAGTCATAGACTCATAGAAATATAAGGCTGGAAGGAACCTCGAGGTCATCTAGTCCAACTCACCCCATTCTGGGGCAGGAAGGAGCAAGTATACCTTGACCATTCCTGACAGATGTTTGTCTAACCCAGTGGTCCCCAACCTTCTACAGACGACGAGCCAATGCGGACTGTGGCTGGCGGATGAGCATCCATCGAAATGCTGCCGAGAAGCGGCAATGTCAATAGGCATCGCTGCTGAGAAGCAGCGTCATCCAGAGGTGTCGCCGCTGAAAATCAGCGGCATTTCGGCAGCGACGCCTCTGGATGACGCTGCTTCTCGGCAGCATTTCGGCAGATGCTCGTCCGCCGGCCAGTACGTGGGTACACATAGATACCCCAGCAGGCGCCATGGCATCCCGTGGGCACCGCGTTGGGGACCACTGGTCTAACCTGTTCTTAAAAACCTCCAATGATGGGAATTCCACAACCTCCTTTGGAAGCCTGTTCCAGTGCTTAACTATCCTTGTTAGAAAGTTTTTCCTAACATCCCTTGCTGTAGATTAAGCTGATTATTTCTTTTCCTGTCTTCAGAGGACATGGAGAACAATTGATCATTGTCCTCTTTATAACTGCCCCTAGCAGAGTTGAAGGCTGTTATCAGGTCTCCCCTCATTTCTCTTTTTTTCAAGACTAAACATGCCCAATTTTTTAACTTGTAGGTCAATTTCTCTAAACCTTTGATCACTTTTGTTGCTGTCCTCTGGACTTAATTACCTCGTGTGTCTTACAGCACCCTATAATGGAATTAACCTTTTTTGCAACTGCATTACATTATTAGTTTATATTCAATTTGTACTCCACTAGAACCCCTGGATCCTTTTCAGCAGTACTACAACCTAGCCAATTTCCCCCTATTTTGTATTTGTGCATTTCATTTTTTCCTTCCCATGCATAGTATTTTGCTCATCTTTATTGAATTTCACCTTGTTGATTTCAGACCAGTTCTCCAATTTGTCAAGGTAATTTTTAATTCTAATCCTGTCCTCCAAAGTGCTTGCAATCCCTCCCATCTTGGTTTAATCTGCAAATTTTATAAGCATATTCTCCGTGCTATTATCTAAGCCAGAATAATCCAACCTTTTCAGTGATGTGGGCCATGTGTAGTTGTGCGGCACCTCTTTAGGCCACAAATAAAAACAAAATGGTATCCTCCCTGCAGTGTGATCTCACATGCACGCTGTGTAGAGGACACCATTTTGTCCTACAGCAGACCTGCTCTACAAAATGGTGTCCTCCATGTAGCATGACCTTCCTCATCTGGTGTGTGTGAGGGCACCATATTGTAGAGCAGATCTGCTGTGTGGAGGACCCGTTGGGGGGCCGAACAAAATTGTCCTGCAGGCCACGAGTTGGACCAGCCTGATCAAGTCATCAATGAAAATCTGAATAGTACTGGATTTAGGATTAACCCCTTCGGGACCACACCTGATATGTCCTCCCAGTTTGACCGTGAACCATTGATAACTACTCTTGGGAGTACAGTCTTTCAACCAGTTCATATTTATAGTAATTTAATCTAGAACACATTTTGCACATGACATTCTCATAAGCAAACTAGGGACTATCAAAAGACATAATAAAATCAAGATATATTGTGTGCTCATTCCCCTCATCCACTAGTCTAGGAACCCTATCAAAGATGGAAATTAGGTTGGTTTGGCATTACTTGTTCTTGACAAATCAATGTTGGCTGTTACTATTACTCAGTTATCTTCTAGGGCTTACAAATTGATTATTTTTTTCCAGTATCTTTCCAGGTATCAAAGATAGACTTTCCCCAAATCATTACATGTCTGGTTATGAAATGCTTAGTTTGTGCGCATAGAAGTGGGGGTTTCTTTCCTCTTTCCCCACTTTTTTGGAGAAAGTGGTGGCATTTTTTTTTAAATATGTCTCTTGGCTACTAAAATCTTTCCTAAAATTAAGCGTTTATATGTGCCTGTTCTTTGTCCTCCGTTTGTCTTTGGTTTTTTCCCTATCTCTGAGGATATTCACCTCTCTTTTTGTCTCTACTCCATTTACTTCCCTCAGCATGCTGAATCATGTTGATACTGCTGTTTCAGAATTTTTTTTCCAGAGCAATCACAGAATCATAGAATATCAGTGTTGGAAGGGACCTCAGGAGGTCGTCTAGTCCAACCCCCTGCTCAAAGCAGGACCAGTCCCCAGTGTGGAACTGATTTCTGCTTCTCCTGTGTTACTCTGGTAATCTGTAGGGGGCTTCATCCTTTGGGGAGTTTCACCTTTTAAGTATCAGAGTTTCACCTTTTAAGTATCACCTTTTAAGGACTCCCTACACACATACTAGTTTGGCTCAAGAAAGAGCAGTGTGAAACTGACTAGGCTCAAATCACTTTGACTGTAACATTGCTCCTCTTGCTGGAGGCATACTGCCCCTGATATGCAATGTTGATATAGTCTGTGGAATTGTTCTGCAAGGGAATTTTGAAACAAGGCAACGATTGCAGGAACTCCATATTCCTTTACTGAACTTAAAACCCCCAGACACACTCTTTAATTGGTAAGATTAATGCTAAGAATTACCATCATTCATCATTTACAGGTAGTAATATTGCTTTTAAATTCATAGCCATACAGTCAGACATAAGTTCGCTCAAGTGCACTAGTTCCAGTTAAATTTGCTTCTAGGTATAAATTATTCTGGTTCCTTCCTGAAACTTTCTCAGAATATGTGGGATGATAATCAAATTGACATTTTGAAAATGTGTAAACAAAATTATACTCCCAAAGATCCTTAAAATTTTGGAAAGTCATTGGGGAATTGTTCTCAAATTATACAAAAGCCCTTTATATTGTTCGGGCAGTGTAAAGAGACATTGAAATAGGTGGAAATAGCCTCAGAGGATGCTCCCTGCATAGAGCTGTTCCACCTTCTATAGAACTGGCATGAAGGCTCTACAACACCATGTCTTCCATCCAGTCCCACAGTTTAGGGAGGGGACGTGTTGTAGGTATCAGAAGAGCACTGTACTATTATTATTCTCTGTTTCCTAGGGCCCTGGAAAGTACTGTGTAATGTTAGGGCAACCATGAAGCTGCCCTAATCTATATTGGTGGCTGGACTTCATTTCGGAATGCAGGGAGCCCAAAACAGGTTTAAAGCCACCTTTGTGCCTGCCCCCCCTTCTGTCCTTGTCTCAAGTGCAGGAATGGAGTAACTAAATCAAGCCCATGCAGATTTTTTCCTTGTCTTTTGAAATCCATTTTAATTCAGATTGTATAAGTGACAGTGGATTGTTGAACATAAGGTGACGCTTCTTAAAATGTTTGTCTTATCTTTACCTTATTTTTTCAGCTCTGACTTTCCTTGTGTAAGAGTCAGTAGCAAACAGTGGATATTTTTTTTTCTGTGCACTTTCAGCGATGGGCTTCTTGAATGCTAAAAGAGCCCAGTTTTCAAAACCATCTGCAAACATTCAGTTACTGTCAAAATGTAAGAGATGAAGTATTCCCTGGGGGGAGGTGTAATTTTCAAGAGTGCAAATTTGCTAATAGGCACCTACAGCAAGTACATATACGCTAATAGAAGACATTTGTGAACCAGTCATTCTTCCTTTTAAATATGCTGGTTTGTAAAAAGTGAGCTTGTTTGTAAAGAAGTGGTTTAATAGAATAGCTCCACTGAGAGAGAAAACTAATTGTTCAGTGTCACTGCTTGGAAGTCTCTGTGCACAGAGTCCCATTTCACTAGACTGGTGCTTAATAGATGCAACTGGTGTGGACTTAATAGTTCACTTTTCTCTATGTTTTTGCAAAGCCAGAGCAATTTGAGGTTCTCCATATTTATCTTAATGTTTGAGTAGGTGTTTGTGCAACAGGTTTGGCATTGAGTAGATGATGAAATACATTGCAATAGTACTAGCATTGAAAATAGCTGAGGTAAATCACTTGGTCCCTCTAACAGGCTTGCTGCTAGGTCATTTTAAGTGTTGTAAAAGATCACATTTCAATATTAATATTAGTGTGTGCTGGGTGGGGGTGGGGGTGAGTGGGTTGGTGAGGCTGGGGCAGGTTCCCTACCTGGTTCCTGGGAAGAGGCGACCTTCAACTCCTAGATCCATGTGCTGCCTCCGCTCCGCCTCAAGCCCCAGTTCTGCAGCTCCCATTGGCTGGGAACTGTGGCTGATGAGAGATGCGGGGGGTGGTGCCTGCAGGCGGAGGCAGCATATGGAGCTAGGAGCTGAGGGCCACCCCCTCCCAACTCCTGCTGCTGGGGTGTGTGTGTGGGGGGGTGAGACTGCCCCAGCAGTGGCCAGTGACAAAGAGAGCCTTAATCGTGATTCCTACATAGACTAACTGATGGAAGCTGCCTTCACTCCACACTAGATAAATTTAAAGTCAGTGGCATTGAAATCTAGAAGCTTTCCATGAAGTTTGTGTACAAACTGGCTTCCTAATCGCTCCAGATCTCTCTAGGTTTAGACTTATGCCCACTAGGATAAGTGAATCTCCCCTGACATCCTCTTCCCAATGTGCTGGGAAACCTGATAATCTTACATGTAGTGATGATCCTCAATGGATTGTGATCACCTTTAATGTTAATACTTTAAGGTTGGTGGTACTGGGGAATTAGTTGCCCCAAATCCTGAACATGGTCAGAGGAGGGAGAGAAGGTGTGGCCTGCACAGGTTAACTTTTGAACTGTGGTTGTAGATTTTTCTTTGTGATCATTTCACAATGTTTTAGTCATGGCATTTAGATAAACAGGAAGTACAAAATGTCAGTCTGAGCCTGGAATCAGGTCTTTGGCCTTGGTTGGTCTCATGCTACTATCAAGTAGCTTGATTATTTGGCAAGGATTCTCAATATTCCTGTTGATTGGCTGAGTAAATGCGGATTAATCCAGGTGATTGGGAGCTAGTATTCCAGTCTGCCTGTTCTCTCTGATCTCATTTGTGCTAAAGAAAATCCAAGGTGATAGGGTTTAAATTATTCTCATTGCTTTTGTGCTGTGCTATATAGACCTGCTACTTCAATTTATCATGTTGTCAAGAGTTCATTTGCCGCCCTACTCAAAGTCCAGTCAGTTATAAGCACCTAATAAACCTTTTGCTAGTGACCAGTTCCTTTTAGATTTGAGACTTTATGGCCAAGTTATTGTTGTTCTTTTCAAGAGCAAAGAACATTGCACTTTGACAGAGTCACTTTGTCTGGCTTATATAGGGCCCATGTAATCCTGAAAAGAGCCTTGATTTCCTACAGTTTAGGCTTCCTTCAGGTACAAGGACAAGGCCAGTCTTAGTATTGTATCTGAAAAGCTAGACTTGGGAATTATCCATTCCTTATATTTCAGAAGATTTTTTATTACCAACCCAAAAAGGAATGATTCTGGTAGATCCTCAACCTGATCTAGATTCTTTGTTCTATCAATGCAGAATGAACTTCTTGTGGCCTAGCAAGCTCCAGATCTAGGTTGAAGGCTTACCTTTAAACTGTCCTATAAGGCGCCTAGTATTCTAAGGGCTTGGCTACACTTACAAGTTGCAGCGCTGGTGGAGGCTTTCCAGCGCTGCAATTACACCCCGTCCACACTTGCAGGGCACAACCAGCGCTGCAACTCCCTGGTTGCAGCGCTGGCTGAAAACCCATCCCGGCAGGGGTATAAGGAGTGCAGCGCTGGTGATCCAGCGCTGCTCAGCAGGTGTGGACACTCACCAGCGCTTTAATTGTCCTCCAGGGAATAAGGAGTTATCCCAGAATTCCTGTTCAGCCACTCTGCTCATCAGTTTGCACTCTACTGCTCTTGCCTCAGGTGACCCGCCCTTTAAATGCCCCGGGAATTTTAAAAATCTCCTTCCTGTTTGCTGCAGCCAGGTGTGTGTGGAGTGCAATCAGTTAATCTTTCCAGGTGACCATGCCTCCACGCGGCAAACGAGCCCCAGCATGGAGCAATGGCGAGCTGATGGACCTCATCAGTGTTTGGGGGGAGGAATCTGTGCAGGCACAGCTGCGCTCCAGCCGTAGGAATTACGATATCTTTGAGCAGGTATCAAGGTCCATGCTGGATAGGGGCCATGATCGGGACGCACTACAATGCAGGGTGAAAGTTAAAGAGCTGCGGAGTGCCTATTACAAAGCCCGCGAGGGCAATCGCCGATCCGGAGCTGCCCCCACGACCTGCCGTTTTTACAGGGAGATGGACGCGATACTTGGGGGTGACCCCACTGCCAATCCCAGGACAACGATGGACACTTCTGAGCAGGCTGGGGGACAGGAGGAGGCGGAGGCGGAGGAGGCGGCGGGGAGACCGCGAGTGAAGCTCCTGGGATGGGGGAAGACACCCCAGAGTCCCTGGAGGCATGCAGCCAGGAGCTCTTCTCAAGCCAGGAGGAAAGTACCCAATCGCAGCAGCCAGCAGTTGCAGAAGGACAAGCAGAGGAGCGGGTTACCGGTAAGCGGCTTTTATTTTCTGGGTGGAAATGTTTCTGGAGAGGAAGGGGGGTTATGGCTGCATGCATGCCAGACTTTAGTAGATGTCGAATAGCCCGTTGATGTGGTCTATCACGTCGCGGTAATCTGCTTCAGTTATCTCAGCAAAAGTTTCATCCAGAGCGTGGGCAATATGCCTGCGCAGGTTTATAGGCAGAGCCACTGTGTTCCTTGTCCCAGTCACGCTGACGCGTCCGCGCCACTGTGCTGCAAGTGGTGGGGGGACCATTTCTGAACACAGGCAAGCCGCATAGGGTCCCGGGCGGAATCCACATTGCTCTAAAAGAGCCTCCCGCTGTTCCCTAGTGACTCGTAGCAGGATTAACTCCTGTGAAAAATGTTGGGAGACTCTTTAGTGAAGAGATAGGGAGATAGTGAAGATCACCCCTGCAGCTGCATCTTCACTCAACCTCTCTATCACTCCAGATTACCCGAAGCAACCAGCTCCCCTCTATCAATCAAGCCCCATTTCTCCCTCTATAAGCACCCCTCATTCACCATTTCGTGGCTTCTGTCGTGTTATGCGTGTGGTAAAAGAATGCTAAAGTGAGAACTCCCTCAATGTAACAATTCATGTCTGGAGATAGTGGATACAATGCTGCCCCTGTTAAATGTTGTCATTTCTGGGTTTCTACAGTGACCTTGACTACTGGACTGAGCAGATGTTCCACAGCACAAAGGCTTCAAAATTTGAGAAAAAATCCCCGAAAGAGCAAAGAGGACATGCTGAAAACTGTTCTTCATCACTCTGCTACAGAGAGTAAGGAATTGAAGGAGTGGAGAGAGAAGGAAAGCATGATCCGCCAGAGACATTGGCGTAGAAACGCTGTGGCAAAGAGGAAAAGCACAAACCAGCTGCTAGAGATCCTGTCGCGCCAAGCGGACTCTCTCCAGGCTATCGTAGCCATGCAGGCAGAGCAGTCCCGTGCTGCCCCACAGCCCCCCCCCCCCCCCGTCCCAAAGCTTTTTGCCTTGTGCCCCAATGTCAGCTCAAACCACCTTTCCCTAGCATCCAGGTTCTTACCTTCACCAGCTGCCTCCAACACCTGTACGTTCACCAACCAGCCCTGATACCTACCACCACCCTTACCCCATGCACTCAACCCCCATCACCATGCAGTATATGCACCCTGAAGTGCAGGATTCATTAAACAGCACTCCAGACAGGACATATGCAAACTTGTGACTGTACAGTTCACCAACCCACACTCCTGCCCTCTTGTGTTCATGAAATGTTGTGTGTCTGTCTGTCAAGGAAGTTTTTTTCTTTTCAATAAAACAATTCTTGGCTTTGAAAACAGTCTTTATTATAGCAGATAGTGAAAGATACCTTAGCCCAGTAAAGAAAGAGGCACTGCAAATCATTTTAGGGATAATAGAATAACAGGGTAAACAGTGCAATTCACTCCCATGCAAGGCAGCAAACATTACTGTTGGCTTTCAGCCTCAAATTCTTCCCTCAAGGCATCCCTAATCCTTGAAGCCCTGTGCTGGGCGCCTCTATTAGCCCTGCTCTGTGGGTGTGCATATTCAGCCTCCAGGACTTGAACCTCGGTGGTCCATGCCTGACTGAATGTTTCACCCTTCCCTTCAGAAATATTATGGAGGGTACAGCAAGCGGATATAACCGCGGGGATGCTGCTTTCCCCCAAGTCTAGCTTCCCATACAAGGAACGCCAGCGTGCCTTTAAACGGCCAAAAGCACACTCCACAGTCATTCGGCACCGGCTCAGCCTGTAGTTGAACCGGTCCTTGCTCCTGTCAAGCTTCCCTGTATAGGGTTTCATGAGCCAAGGCAGTAACGGGTAAGCGGGGTCTCCAAGGATCACAATGGGCATTTCGACGTCCCCTACTGTGATCTTCCTGTCTGGGAAAAAAGTCCCTGCCTGCATCTTCCTGAACAGGCCACTGTTCCGAAAGATGCGTGCATCATGCACCTTTCCAGGCCAGCCTGTGTAAATGTCAATGAAACGCCCGCGGTGATCCACAAGCGCCTGGAGAACCATAGAAAAATACCCCTTACGATTAACGTACTCTGATGCCAGGTGGGGCAGAATAGGAATATGCGTCCATCTATCGCCTCCACAGTTAGGGAAACCCATTTGTGCAAAGCCATCCACAATGTCCTGCACGCTCCCCAGAGTCACGGTCTTTCTTAGCAGGATGCGATTAATTGCCTTGCAAACTTGCATCAAACGATTCCAACGGTCGACTTTCCCACTCCAAACTGGTTCCCGACCGACCGGTAGCTGTCTGGAGTTGCCAGCTTCCAGATTGCAATAGCCACCCGCTTTTCCACCGTCAGGGCAGCTCTCAATCTTGTGTCCTTGCGCCGCAGAGTGGGGGCGAGCTCAGCACACAGTCCCATGAAAGTGGCTTTTCTCATACGAAAGTTCTGCAGCCACTGCTCGTCATCCCAGACTTCCATGACAATGTGATCCCACCCCTCAGTGCTTGTTTCGAGCCCAAAGCGGCGTTCAACGGTGCTGAGCATTTCCGTGAATGCCACAAGCACTTTAGTGTCACACGCGGCAGGAGAATCGATATCGATATCATCGTCAGACTCCTCACTGTCACTTTGGAGCTGAAGGAATAGTTCGACTGCCAAACGTGTTGTGCTGGCGACACTCATCAGCACAGTCCTCAGCAGCTCGGGCTCCATTTGCCACAGAAATCGCGATTCACACAGAGAGTAAAACAGAAAGACACTCACAATGGCGCCAAACGTTGCCGGAAAGAGTGAATGCTGGGATGTGAAGCGATGCACCACGGGGCGTTGGCACACAGGAAGCGGAATGACCCGCACACTTCCTTCCCCTTCCCACAATACTCAGCGCCAAAATGGGACGAGGTGCTCTGTGGGATAGCTGCCCACAATGCACCTCTCAATACAGCGCTGGAAAGTGCTGCAAGTGTGGCCACACTGCAGCGCTGGTAGCTGTCAGTGTGGCCACACTCCAGCGCTGGCCCTACACAGCTGCATGACCAGCGCTGTAACTCCCAGCGCTGCAACTTGTAAGTGTAGCCAAGCCCTAACACATCTTCCCTCTGTCAGCTAAAGTGGGAGGGGATTTGCAGAAGATCTGTGTAGAAAGGTAGCTGATTCAACCAACAGTTAGATAAGTTACTTTCAAAGTCTTTCTTCCCTAAGTACAATGGGCTAGTGATCCCTTCTACTTAAGAGTCCATTGCTTCATGAGTGGATCAGGTACAGATAGGAGGATTTTTCCCTTCTTATAAATTATTTAATGTCATGGAGCCTACCCTTGCCTCCAGTGTACTTAATATCTTGTCTCTGGTTATTTTGTTAAAATGTTACTTGTTATGGAAGTTTAACTATGCTGCTATGGAAGAACTTGATTGATTCCTGCCTAATATAGCGAGTAGAACAGCTCTGACAGGCAGAAAAAGCTAAATCTGGCAATTTGTCCATCTGCCTACTGAAATGATGGGATTGGAGGACAGTCTGTTTTATTGAAAAGGCAGTTGGCACAAACCTAATTTCCATCAAAATCAACCTATTTCATTTTGGTACTCCAGGGGGGTGATGGAATGTGAGCTGTGCCTGTAACATAGTTGCTCCTCAGCACAGCAGAATGTTTGGGGTCCTGAGTTCATGGTCCTGGTTGATATAGAACAGATCAAAATGGATGTCGGGGAGGCAGAAGGGGTCAAGAGATTAAGTGATTTTTCCTGAGGTTACATGAGAAGTTTGTGGTTTGTTTTGGAATTTTAACCCAGATTTCCTGAATCTTAGTTAAGTACATTAATCACAAAATCATTCTCCCTGCCTGTAAAATCTAATCTTTCCAAGCCTATATATTTCTTACACTAAACCAGTAGAGTGCAGCTGCCTGCTTTGCTTTAGGTGTGAATGTCACCTGTTTTTGTGAAACAAAAAAGTTCCTTAGAAGATAAAAGAGGGAACTGATTTTTAAATGTTTGGTTTTATATTGATAACTTGATATGTTCAGCTGGCAATTTGTTAGCTGCAGAAGCCATGTTACTTTCTTTAAATGAAATTATAGTTTGGTTGTTTTTATGTCATACAACCTATACTCAAAACACCTCATAACAGCATTCAAAATCACACAATCTTCATATGTGTTGAATCTGAAGCTATTAATTTCACACTGCTGAAAAAACACTGATTTGTCATTTCAGTCTGGGGATGCAGGGAAGAGAATTTACAAAACCAGATGGGTAAAGACACATGAACATATGTAGAGTTTGATCTCTTGATCTCTAAACTAGCAGAGTGGACAAAGACGGAGAGAGCACTTTCTATGGTGCTTTCTAATCAGTTTTCTAATGGTTGACTAAAAATGATCTCTAAGGCCTTGTCTACACTAGACAGTTTTGTTGACCAGCCATAAACTCATAGACTTTAAGGTCAGAAGGGACCATTATGATCATCTAGTCTGACCTCCTGCACAATGCAGGCCATACAATCTCACCCATCCACTTCTATAACAAACCCCTAACCTATGTCTGAGTTATTGAAGTCTTCAAATTGTGGTTTGAAGGTTTGAAGACCTCAAGCTGCAGAGAATCTTCCAGCAAGTGACCCGTGCTCCATGCTGCAGAGGAAGGCAAAAAACCTCCAGGGCCTCTGCCAATCTGCCCTGGAGGAAAATTCCTTCCCGACCCCAGATATGGCGATCAGTTAAACCCTGAGCATGTGGGCAAGACTCACCAGCCAGCACCCAGGAAAGAATTCTCTGTAGTAACTCAGATTCCATCCCATCCCAGACCACTGGGCATACTTACCTGCTGATAATTTGGCAATTGATCTTTGATTAATTGCCAAAATTAGGCTCTCCCATCATACCATCCCCTCCATTATCTTATCAAGCTTAGTCTTAAAGCCAGATATGTCTTTTGCCCCCACTACTCCCCTTGGAAGGCTGTTCCAGAACTTCACTCTGATGGTTAGAAACCTTCGTCTAATTTCAAGTCTAAACTTCCTAGTGTCCAGTTTATATCCATTTGTTCTTGTGTCCACATTGGTACCAAGCTTAAATAATTCCTCACCCTCCCTAATATTAATCCCTCTGATATATTTATAAAGAGCCATCATATCCCCCCTCAGCCTTCTTTTGGTTAGGCTAAACAAGCCAAGCTCTTTGAGTCTCCTTTCATAAGACAGGTTTTCCATTCCTCAAATCATCCTAGTAGCCCTTCTCTGTAGCTGTTGCAGTTTGAATTCATCCTTCTTAAACATGGGAGACCAGATGAAGTCTCACCAGTGCCTTGTATAACGGTACTAACACCTCCTTACCTTTGCTGGAAATACCTCGCCTGATGCATCCTAAAAAAGCTAATGCAGTTTTAGAACGGCCATATCACATTGGTGGCTCATAGTCATCCTGTGATCAACCAATTCTCCGAGGTCCTTCTCCTCCTCTGTTACTTCCAACTGACGTGTCCCCAATTTATAACCAAAATTCTTGGTATTAATCCCTAAATGCATGACCTTGCACTTTTCCATATTAAATTTCATCCTATTACTATTACTCCAGTTTACAAGGTCATCCAGATCTTCCTATATGATATCCCGGTTCTTCTCTGTATTAGCAATACCTCCCAGCTTTGTATCATCCGCAAACTTTATTAGCACATTCCTGCTTTTTGTGCCAAGGTCAGTAATAAAAAGGTTAAATAAGATTGGCCCCAAAACTGATCCCTGAGGAACTCCACTAGTAACCTCCTTCCAGCCTGACAGTTCACCTTTCATTACGGCCCGTTGTAGTCTCCCCTTTAACCAGTTCCTTATCCACTTTTCAATTTTCATATTGATCCCCATCTTTTCCAATTTAACTAATAATTCCCCATGTGGAACTATGTCAGATGCCTTACTGAAATCGAGGTAAATTAGATCCACTGCGCTTTCTTTGTCTAGAAAATCTGTTACCTTCTCAAAGAAGGAGATCAGGTTGGTTTGGCACGATCTACCTTTTGTAAAATGATGTTGTATTTTGTCCCAATTACCATTGACCTCAATGTCCTTAACTACTTTCTCCTTCAAAAAACTACTTTCTCCTTCAAAAGGAGTATACCAGTGGAGGTATACACACTGCAATGCTCCTTCTGCTGACAAAGCTCTCCTGCTTTGCCAGCAAAATAAAACCACCTTGATGAGAGGCATTGAGCTATTTGCTGCAAAGTTATATTGGCTGGCCAGCAGTTTGAATTCTTCTGCCCGGCACACGTGTACACAGGCTTTTGCCCTTCCCCCTTTAAAGACCTGGGAATTTTTGAAATCCCACTTCTGTTTCCTTGGTGTGGAGAGCTCACATTGTCTGTTCCCAGCTGACCATGGCAGCGCCATGCATCAATACTCTCTCGCTTGGAGCATATGAGTTGTTGGATCTGTTGGCACTGTGAGGAGAGAAGACTGTGCAGTCCCAGCTCCACTTCAGCTGTAGGAGCATTGATACCTACAGTCAGATTTCTCGTGGCTTGTTGGGTAAGAGCTACTAATGGGACATGCATCAGTGCCATATGAAGATAAGAGCTGATGTTGGCATACCAGACGGCAAGAGAGGCAAACTGTTGCTCTGGTGCTTCGCTGAAGACCTGCTGCTCCTAAAAGGAGCTGGACGCCATCCTGGGTGGCAACTCCACCTCCCCTGCCCAAGAGCACTTTGGACACTTTGGTGGGGCTGGAGGCGGCAGACAGTGAACTCAACCCAGTGGACGAAGAGGTTGAATTGGAGGACGATGTGGAGCACATGGTAGGGTCATCCAGTAGTGTGGGGAGTCAGGACCTCTTTTCCACTCGGAGGGGTCTAGCCAGTCCTAGCAGTCCATCTCTGTCGTTGATGAAACTGTATACTGTGGACAAGGCCTTAGAGACATTAGGGCTTTGATAATCAGAGAGGAAAGGGCAGGTCTTGATTCAATCAGTCCTGTCCCAGAAGAAGTAGAGAGTCAAGAAAAAAGGTCAACACTGGCTTTTTGTCTCTCAAACTCTTCCGCTTTTCTGTCATAGATGGGAAGTTTAATGGGTAAATAAGACAGCCAGAAAAAGAGTGTGGGGGAGAGGCATTGGAAAAGTGGATTGCATAACTTGAAAAGGGCAGGCATGAGAGTATTCCTGTTAGTTGAATTGGTAGCTCAAAGACACTTTCATTCACATGGAGCAAACGTACCTATAGGTGAGCCACCTCCACTAGGTACAACTTGAGAGGGAGTGGTGTCTGGGACAGTTAAAAGCTTTTAATTGCTTCTATTTGTGGGCATCTAATACTAAACAAAGTGCCCTGACAGAAACATTCTCAAACAGTATCCTATTACAACAAAGGAACATTGTGTAGCCTTAATTTGAAGGCATATGTTTACAAATGTTGTTGACCTTGTGCATATTGACAGATGCTTATTTGTACAATTCCAAAAGAATGCTGTTAAAGGGGGAAAAATCCAGGCATTTGTAGAAGTTCTGGCATTCAAAGATGGACTGGAAAGTTAAATGGAAAATACGTTTTTAAATATAAACCAATCCCTCAACCAGTAGCTTTTCTTGTAACTCAGATTGCATCTAAAAAAGTCAGACTTGTTCTGCTGCTCTCCCCATGCTATGTGCAGGAGTAGTTTGGTCTGGCCTCCCAACTTCCTGAACCACAGTCCCAGTGCTTTGAGATTCTCCTCCGTTTGGGAATAAGCACCTCTTTACCAGTATAACTGCATTCACACTATAGGTTGTATCCTTTTAATTATACTGCATAGTTAAATTGGTACAACTTTTGTTTGTAGACAAGCCACAAGAGAATACTGTCACTAGACTTTGTTGGAAGTCCCATCCTTGGTATCTGCCTTGGCTTAGTCATTTGGCTAAGTAAGTATTTGATTAAAATGTTAGAACTTTGCTAGTTTAATATTCTGTATTAAAATGGTGGTTTCTTGGGTGATGAAGCTGTGTTGTGCTTCCCTTGTGACTCTGCAAATAAGGGGAAGAATAAACCATGTAACTTAATCGCTTTTCTTAACCATCATCATGTTCCTATTACACCTCTGGCATTTAGGGCAGTGACGAAGCTTCTCCACTCCTGTCTGTTTCTCTCAAGTCTTTCAATAATTTCCCAGCTGTGCCCCAGGTTTTTCAGCTCAGCTTCGACAGCTCTTTGCCATGTAGTTTTCAGGCGGCCTCGTTTTTGCTTGCCTTCAGGTGTCCATCTTATTGCTACTCTGGTGATGGAATCAGTTTTCATCCATCGCCAATGCCTCCTGGCGGTGATGGTGCTCAGATCCTCTTGGCTGCACTGTGTCAATAGATCTTGATTGGAGATTGTTCTGGGCCAAAAGATACGGAAGATTTTTCTGAGGCAGGTTGTATGGAATGAAGACAGTTTGGACATGTCATACTTTCTCATTCTCCAGCATTCTGCACTATAAAGTAGTGTTGAAAGTACGCAGCTCTGATAAATCTTGAGTTTGGTTTTGGTGTTGCATTTTGATTTCCAGACTGTGTTTAGGCTCCCAAAGCTGTTCCTGGCTTTATTGATTTTGTTTCAGATGTCCAACCACACACATCTTAAATATGTAACTCTTCACCAATAAGAAGGATAAAGTCCTAGAGTTAGAAACAGCTCTGCTTATAACTTCTGGCATAAATACTATCTCATGTCCTGGTAGCATCCTGGCATCCTCAAATATGATTTGCCTTTGGTGAGGCAGCTTCTTGCTCTACTCTTTGGTCAGTTGCTTTTCTTCTTATTTTTCCCCTGCTGGGATTATTCTTTCCTTTATTTTTGTCTGCAAGTACAGATCATTTAAGTATGCTGCATGTTTGACACCTATTTTCTTTTTGCCCTCATCTCTGATTAATTTCTATTTTTCAGATGTTTCCTTTGACCTGATTTTGGGTTGATCTTTTGTTCCCAGGGTTCATTCAGTTCTTCAAGAAACCTTGCCATTTGGGAGTTGGTGATCTTTTATAGATAATCAATATGCTGTAAGTACACAACACTCCACAGTGTTAGTCCTTGTCCACAAGAAAAGATACAGAAGAGGATGAGCACAAGAATACATTTGGGTTGAGGGAGAATATAATGAGATGAAGCCAGTAGAAAGAGACTAAGTGTAAAATTAGCTGATTATAGAGTTAATCTTAAAATTAGGTCTGGTTTAGAAGCTCTTTTCAGAGTTTAGTAGTTCACTTCCATAGAATCATAGAATATCGGGGTTGGAAGGGACCTCAGGAGGTCATCTAGTCCAACGCCCTGCTCAAAGCAGGACCAATTCCCAACTAAATCGTCCCAGCCAGGGCTTTGTCAAGCCTGACCTTAAAATCCTCTAAGGAAGGAGATTCCACCACCTCCCTAGGTAATCCATTCCAGTGCTTCACCACTCTCCGAGTGAAAAAGTTTTTCCTAATATCCAACCTAAGCCTCCCCCACTGAAGCTTGAGACCATTACTCCTTGTTCTGTCATCAGGTACCACTGAGAACAGTCTAGGCCCATCCTCTTTGGAACCCCCTTTCAGGTAGTTAAAAGCAGCTATCCTCATTCTTCTCTTCTGCAGAATAAAGAATCCCAGTTCCCTCAGCCTCTCCTCATAAATCCTGTGCTCCAGCCCCCTAATCATTTTTGTTGCCCTCCGCTGGACTCTTTCCAATTTTTCCACATCCTTCTTGTAGTGTTGGGCCCAAAACTGGACAACAGTACTCCAAATGAGTCCTCACCAATGCTGAATAGAGGGGGAATGATCATGTCCCTCAATCTGCTGGCAATACCCCTACTTATACAGCCCAAAATGCCGTTAGCCTTCTTGGCAACAAGGGCACACTGTTGACTCATATCCAGCTTCTCGTCCACTGTAACCCCTAGGTCCTTTTCTGCAGAACTGCTGCCTAACCATTCGGTCCCTAGTCTGTAACAGTGAATGGGATTCTTCCATCCTAAGTGCAGGACTCTGCACTTGTCCTTATTGAACCTCATCAGGCTTCTTTTGGCCCAATCTTCTAATTTATCTAGGTCCCTCTGTATCCTATCCCTACCCTCCAGCCTGTCTACCACTCTTCCCAGTTTAGTGTCATCTGCAAACTTGCTGAGAGTGCAGTCCACGCCGTACTCCAGATCATTAATGAAGATATTGAACAAAACCGGCCCCAGGACCGACCCTTTGGGCACTCTGCTTGAAACCGGCTGCCAGCTAGACATGGAGCCGTTGATCACTACCCATTGAGCCTGATGATCTAGCCAGCTTTCTATCCACCTTATAGTCCATTCATCCAGCCCATACTTCTTTAACTTGCCGGCAAGAATACTGTGGGAGACTGTATCAAAAGCTTTGCAAAAGTCAAGGAATAACATATCCACTGCTTTCCCCTCATCCACAGAGCCAGTTATCTCCTCATAGAAGGCAATTAGGTTAGTCAGGCATGACTTGCCCCTGGTGAATCCATGCTGACTGTTCCTGATCACTTTCCTCTCCTCTAAGTGCTTCAGAATTGATTCCTTGAGGACCTGCTCCAAGATTTTTCCAGGGACTGAGGTGAGGCTGACTGGTCTGTAGTTCCCCGGATCCTTCTCCTTCCCTTTTGAAAAGATGGGAACTACATTAGCCTTTTTCTAGTCATCCGGGACCTCCCCTGATCGCCATGAGTTTTCAAAGATAATGGCCAATGGCTCTGCAGTCATATCCGCCAACTTCTTTAGCACCTTTGGATGCAGTGCATCCGGTCCCATGGTCTTGTGCTCGTCCAGTTTTTCTAAATAGTCCCAAACCACTTCTTCCTCCACAGAGGACTGGTCACCTTCTCCCCATACTGTGCTGCCCAGTGCAGCAGTCTGGGAGCTGACCTTGTTTGTGAAGACCGAGGCAAAAAAAGCATTGAGTACATTAGCTTTTTCCACATCCTCTGTCACTAGGTTGCCTCCCTCATTCAGTAAGGGGCCCACACTTTCCTTGACTTCCTTCTTGTTGCGAACATGCCTGAAGAAACCCTTCTTGTTACTCTTAACATCTCTGCAACTCCAAGTGTGATTTGGCTTTCCTGATTTCACTCCTGCATGCCTGAGCAATATTTTTATACTCCTCTCTGGTCATTTGTCCAATCTTCCACTTCTTGTAAGGTTCTTTTTTGTGTTTAAGATCAGCAAGGATTTCACCGTTAAGCCAAGCTAGTCGCCTGCCATATTTACTATTCTTTCTACACATCGGGATGTTTTTTTCCTGCAACCTCAATAAGGATTCTTTAAAATACATCCAGCTCTCCTGGACTCCTTTCCCCCTCATGTTATTCTCCCAGAGGATCCTGCCCATCAGTTCCCTGAGGGAGGCAATGTCTGCTTTTCTGAAGTCCAGGGTCTGTATTCTGCTGCTCTCCTTTCCTTCCTTCTGTCAGGATTCTGAACTCGACCATCTCATGGTCACTGCCTCCCAGGTTCCCATCCACTTTTGCTTCCCCTACTAATTCTTCCTGGTTTGTGAGCAGCAGATTTAGAAGAGCTCTGCCCCTAGTTGGTTCCTCCAGTACTTGCACCAGGAAATTGTCCCCTAAACTTTCCAAAAACTTCCTGGATTGTCTGTGCATCGCTGTGTTGCTCTCCCAGCAGATATCAGGGTGATTGAAGTCTCCCATGAGAACCAGGGCCTGTGATCTAGTAACTTCTGCTAGTTGTCAGAAGAAAGCCTTGTCCACCTCATCCCCCTGGTCTGGTGGTCTATAGCAGACTCCCACAACGACATCACCCTTGTCGCTCACACTTCTAAACTTAATCCAGAGACTCTCAGGTTTTTCTGCAGTTTCATACTGGAGCTCTGAGCAGTCATACTGCTCTCTTACCTACAGTGCAACTCCCCCACCTTTTCTGCCCTGCCTGTCCTTCCTGAACAGTTTATATCCATCCATGACAGTACTCCAGTCATGTGAGTTATCCCACCAAGTCTGTTATTCCAATACATCATAATTCCTTGACTGTGCCAGGACTTCCAGTTCTCCCTGCTTGTTTCCCAGGTGTCTTGCATTTGTGTATAGGCACTTAAGATAACTCGCTTTGTCAGTCTGAGATAGGAGTCCTCCCCTCTTGCACTCTCCTGCTCGTGCTTCCTCCTGGTATCCCATTTTCCCACTTACCTCAGGGCTTTGGTCTCCTTCCCCCGGTGAACCTAGTTTAAAGCCCTCCTCACTAGGTTAGCCAGCTGGCTTGCGAAAATGCTCTTCCCTCTCTTCGTTAGGTGGAGCCCGTCTCTGCCTAGCACTCCTCATTCTTGGAACACCATCCCATGGTCAAAGAATCCAAAACCTTCTCTCCAACACCACCTGCATAGCCATTTGTTGACTTCCACAATTTAAGGGTCAGGCTTGACAAAGCCCTGCCTGCTCCGATTTTTCAGAACGTTGTGCCCATAGACGCATATCCTGACATCTGTCCAGGAAATCTTCATTTTCTCGTATGCAACGCAGGGTCGATACTTGTTGCTCCAGACCTCGAACCTTCTCTTCCAATATGGAGATCAGCTTGCACTTTGTACAGACAAAGTCACTTCTGTCCTGTGGAAGAAAGACAAACATGGTAACCTGTGCAGGTTACAACAGCTGAATGCTTCCTCAGCTGTTGCAGCAATTCACAGAAGCCCGCAAGATCAAAGCCTCACTGGGCTCTCCCCAGGCGAACTCCCAAGCAAACTCCCTCTGTTAGCCTCCGCTGTTCGCACTTTGTGCTTGCACTATTCATAGGCTATGTAAATACTATATTAATACATCATTCAATTTGAGATTAACTGCAAAAAACACAGAAAATTCACAGCTAAACATCAACTGCAAAAAAATTTTGTTTGCTTGTTGCTTTTGCTCCTTTATTTACAAAGACTGAGTTTTCTCTGCCCTCCCCTCCCCTCCCCCCGTTTTCCTTTACTGCTCAAGTCTTGTCTTCCATATTTTCATCAGAGGGCTTTTGGGGGACCTCAGAACTAGAATGGGAACTGAGCCTTTCTCTGGGAAGGATTGGAGTGTTGCCTTTCACTCAGAGCTCTTCTCCCAAATACTTGTCAGGAGTTTAAATTAAACAAATACCCCAGTTCCCCCTTCTTCCTTTTGTTTTGAGGCAGTCCGACTAACTGCAGTTCCCTTACTTGCACAGGTGTCTCACTTGAGTTGTTGGCCATTAGTTTTCCAGTCATGATTCCTTAGCAAAATCAGGGAAATCAAGGCCTGATATGAAAAGTGCAGGGTGGGGGAGACGCTATGTATTTATCCTACCTTTTATGCATTCAGGAAAAAATGTATTCGATTCTTTGTAGTTAAGCGTTAAGTTTCCCACAACTTCTATAACTATGCCCGCTTGTGAATTTGTATTCTAAAAGGACACATGCATTATGGGGGAGGGATTGCTCAGTGGTTTGAGCATTGGCCTGCTAAACCCAGGGTTTTGACTTCAATCCTTGAGGGGGCCACTTAGGGATCTGGGGCAAAAATCAGTACTTGGTACTGCTAGTGAAGGCAGGGGGCTGGACTCGATGACCTTTCAAGGTCCCTTCCAGTTCTAGGAGATAGGTATATCTCATATTAAAATGAGCTTACAGTATATGTGCTCTTAAGGTTCTTTCTGTGCTGCATGATTGGCTGAAACTTTTGTCCTGCAACTATGTTATAACACAAGGTTCCATCTGCTTTACAAAATGGAACTGTCTCCTTAAGTCATGGACGTGTACATTTCTTTAGTAAGATTTGGGGGATAGGTCCCACCTATGCAACAGGACTCTGTACCATGTTGTATTTAGGTGTTGTGATATGGTGGTAGCTGTAATGCAGATGGGGCCTAAAATTCTAGAAAATTGCACTGTTGTTGACTCTCATGTTAGTTGGTACTTTTCTTAAAGCCCTGGCTCCTGAAGTCATGTGAATGAGACCCCCAGTTTTCATTTTTTTCAAAGTAAGTTTATTGTGGAGAAAAGCTTGAAAACACAAATCCCCAAGAGGCTCAAAAACCAGAAGGCAAATCATAGAATATCAGGGTTGGAAGGGACCTCAGGAGGTCATCTAATCCAACCCCCTGCTCAAAGCAGGACCAATCCCCAGACAGATTTTTGCCCCAGATCCCTAAATGGCCCCCTGAAGGAATGAACTCACAACCCTGGGTTTAGCAGGCCAATGCTCAACCTACTAAGCTATCCCTCTAACCTAATGAGTTTTAAGCAGTTGTATGACTTTGGGGTCAGAGTTATGATTTTTGAACACCTGTTGGCTTCTCTCTTTTCTCCTATAATGTATTTTTCCAATTATGTCACTGGAATGTATGCATAACAGGGATTTTATTTACATTGAAGATGGACCCAGGGAGTGCCTGCTCTGAATTTACTGACATCTGTGCATGAATTCTCAACATGCCAACTCCAAAAGGCTTCCCTATTATTTGGAAGATTCCCATTCAGGTATTATCATCAGACTTAACATTTCTTTGTCTGGTTATGAGGAAATGAACCCTCTTCTCCAAAATCTTGTTTAAGTCATAATATTCAGAATTCATGCTGAAGCTTTGGGACTTATTTTCCTCTCAGGGAATGTCTTCACTGCAAAGTTAACTCCTCCACATATAAACCTCTGACCCAAGTATAGTTGTGCTTTCATCCCAAGGTAACTGGTCCACCTGGGTCTGGAGGCTAAAGCCT
This sequence comes from Mauremys reevesii, assembly GCF_016161935.1. Classification (NCBI taxonomy): domain Eukaryota; kingdom Metazoa; phylum Chordata; order Testudines; family Geoemydidae; genus Mauremys; species Mauremys reevesii. Next base: position 2,744,986 of record NC_052647.1, read on the forward strand.
GAACAAGGCTTTCACTAAAGTTGGTGACTCACCCACTTTGCAGTGTGGATACAGGCTGAACCGCTTGAATGCTGATAGTCCTACTCTGAAAGATAGTCCTACAGTGTCTTCTCACAATTTCTTCAGTATGCCCAGGAAGACAGACAAGTTCTCTCATAATTTACTGGTGTAGAATCAGAATGGCTCAGCTTACTGCAGCACAAAGAACCATCATATGTTCTCCCAGAAGTCCTAGTGGCACACACTGGCAAGTGCAGCATCAGTGAGGCACCAGTAACTTGAGTGCAGCTTTGCAGTGTAGCTGCTCATACCCAGGGCAGGTTAACAGTACCAATTTCCAAGTTAACTCTGCAGTGAAAAGAGACAACCTAATTTACAGCAGATGTTGTAGAATCAGGGTCACCATCCTGTCTCTCTGTTGCCTAGGTATGAGTTGTATTACCTGCACTAGCCTCTTGCTGCAAGAAGCATCTTCCTCAACATCCTGGATAACTGTTCCAGTTTTTTTAGAAGGGCAGAAAGTCTTTAATTACACTGATTATGTACTACTGTAACAATTACATGTATTTCATAATGAGTAGTGATTCATTCCACTAATGGAATTCCTGGTAGAGGGGGGTCAGTGCTAGTTGGTAGCTGAATTTTTCTTGTCTTTCTATTAGTATAGATCAGACCTGCACAACATGTGGGCTCACTGTGCAGCCCGTGGGGGGGTGAGTAGGCAAGCGGTGGGTGAGGGAGGGGGGCTGAGGAGGCGAGCGGGTGGGCAGTGGCTGGAGGGGGTACGTGAGCCGGCGGCTGGCCCCAGCTCACTGCTGCTCTGCCTCCTACCCTGAACGCTCTGCCCAGTGAGGCAGAGACGGAGCCGAGGTGAGCTGGGGCGGGGAGGCCACCCGTGCCGCAGCAGGTAATTGGGGGGGCCCGCGCAGGAGAACCACTCCCTGCCCCAGCTCACCTCTCCTCCGCCTCCCTGGGCCTGAGCGCAAAGCCACCGCACCGCTTCTCTGCCCTCCCAGGCTTCCCGTGCGAACCGCTGATTTGCGGGAAGCAGGGGGGCTGCGAGCTCGGCCCAACCCAGTGCATCAGGCGCTGCGCGGCAGCGACGTGGCCCAGCTCCAGCCGAGCGGTGCGGCTGTAGCATGGTCAGCCACCTCCAGGCAGCGCTGTAAGGGGGCAGGGAGTAGGGGGGGTGGATAGGGGTTGGGGCGGTCAGAGGGCGGAGAACAGGGGGGTTGAATGGGGGCAAGGGTCCCGGGGGGGCCGCCAGGAAGGAGCGGGGGTTAGAAGGGGCAGCAGGGGCAGTCAGGGGACAGGGAAAGGGGGTGGATGGGGCAGGGGTCCTGGGGCACGACCCCTTTGTGGGGTGAGGAGAGAACCGATTGTTAAGATTTTGGCAGCTCATCACTGGCCGGGGGCTGGGAGGCTGAGGAGGTGAGCGGGAGGGCAGTGGCAGGGGGTGAGTATGCGAGCCGGGAGTGGGGGCTGAGGAGGCATGTGTGTGGGAAGTGGCGGGGGGGGGGCAGGTGAGCCGTGGGGAGCCGGGGGCCTGAGGCGAGTGGCCAGGCAGTGGTGGGGGCTGAGGGGCGAGCAGGGGGGCAGGTGAGTTGGCAGCAGGGGAGGGGGGCTGAGGAGGCTGGCTACGAGTTGGTGGCTGACCTGTTCTTCTGATCTGGTCTGGCTCCCATCCCCTCTCCAAGGGTTGGAGCTGTCTGGAGGTGCCTGCCTTCCTCAGTCACACCTCATTCATTCAACAGGGCAATTGATTACAAAGTGGGGGGAAGATCTTATTCTACTAATAGCAAAAAAAAAAATTTTTTTCTTTTACCTTCATTATACTACCTTAGGGACCTGCTATAACATTACCAAGGTTTAATACTGCCGTTTCGGTGAGGCGGCGCTGAGGAAGGAGGGTTTGTTTCCGTGGGGCAGGCGGCGCTTGGGAGGGGGTGTTTCGGGGGGGCTGGGCGGCCCTGCAGGGAGTTGTTTTCGCAGGGCGGGTGGTGCTGGGGGAGGGTTGTTTCAGGTGGGGTTGGGGGTGTGTGTGTTTCAGCGGCGCTGGGGGGGGGTTGTTCGGCGGGGCCAGTGGGCTTTCGACCCTCAGTTGTTTTCTTAGGAGTAATATGGCCCTCGCTGGTTTACGAGTTGTGCAGGCCTGGTATAGATTGTGGCTGTGGTCAGACAAATGACAAACTACTAAAATAATGTATTGGTCTTCCATGTCCTGTTCCTTCTGTGATTCCAGATCAGAGGTATCCATTTCAAAAGAAGGATTCTTTATAATTGCTGGAGCAGCAAATGCTACCTTGGATTTGAAATACAACAGGTTCTTTAAGGTACCACGTGTAGGATCAAGGAACATGCATGGCAATTTTTTAAAATCTTCTAGACAGCAGTGTCTGGGCTGCTTACCCCTTCTTCCCTCTCCTTTTGGGCAGGATTCTTGTTTATCCTTCTGGGCATGATTCCCTCTGTATTCTTAGAAGGTGCTGTGAGATGGATTATCACTTGATATCCTGAATTCTTACCTTATCATTTTTTTTCCTCGTTCTGCCCTTTTGGGAGCTGTTGTGTAGTTTTTTAAGAGGAAGGGTGCCCATATGTCAAAGATATTGTTTAGCACTTACCTTGCAGGTGACAGGAGGCTCTTCAGATCTAGTTGATTAAGTCAGGTACTGTGGAAATCCAGTATTGATTTTAGAAATCCACTTGCCAAAGTGACAGTGTGCCAGGTATAAACAGTGCTCTCCAGAATCTGAGTCCAATGTCGAGGATCAAACACTGTTGATTCTCAAAAGTCATTTGTTGGAGTGGCCAGTGTACCTACATCCAGGTTGAAGTTCAGTGCTGAGGATTTTGTCTTGCATAAGTTGCACTGCGGTCCCCAGATCTGTAACCAGTCTGGTGCTGTGGTTCCAGTGCCATAAAGTGCAAGGAGTTGCTCACCAATGTGTCTGTACCAAAATGAACCTGAGAGTCAATGCTGGGGTTTCTTGGTGACCCAGTCTCATCCTACCCCTTCTGTGGCAAACTGCAGCTTGCTTTGTCCTTGATCCCTGTTTACTCCACATTTTGATTAAAAAACTAGAATGATTTTAAACTAACACAGTGCACATTAAATGGTTTAAAAACTGGTAATATTAAATGGAATCATCAAGTGGGTGTGTGCAGGGTATGGCTCTTGGTCCTATACAATTTAACATTTTTATTAATGACCTGGAAGAAACAAAAACCATTACTGATAAAGTTTGCAGATGACAGAAAAATTATAGTGGTAAATAAGGTTCAACAAGGACAAGTGCAGAGTCCTGCACCTAGGACTGGAAGAATCCCATGCACTGCTACAGGCTGGGGACTGACTGGCTAAGCGGCAGTTCTGCAGAAAAGGACCTGGGGATTACAGTGGATGGGACGCTGGATATGAGCCAACAGTGTGCCTTTGTTGCCAAGAAGGCTAACAGCATATTGGGCTGCATTAGTAGGAGCATTGCCAGCAGATCAAGGGAAGTGATTATTACCCTCTATTTGGCACTGGTGAGAACACATGGAGTACAGTAACTCCTATTATGTTCCTGAAAAATGCTACTTTAAGCAAAATGATGTTAAGCGAATCCAATTTCCCCATAAAAATTACTGTAACGGGGGTGTGTGTGAGAGAGATTCCAGGGAAATTTTTTTTGCTAGACAAGAGACAGGACTGACATGCACACACAAATTTTAAACAAACAATTTAATACTGTACACAGTAAGGATGATTGTGAAGCTTGGTTGAGGTGGTGAAGTCAGAGGGTGGGATATTTCCCAGGGAATGCCTTGCTGCTAAATGATAAACTAACAGTTGGGTGAGCCCTCAAGGGTTAACATGTTGTTAATGTAGCCTCACACTCTACAAGGCAGCAGGAATGGAGAGAGGAGACACAATAGACCAGGGGTCGGCAACCTTTCAGAAGTGGTGTGCTGAGTCTTCATTTATTCACTCTAATTTAAGGTTTTGCATGCCAGTAATACATTTTAATGTTTTTAGAAGATCTCTTTCTATAAGTCTATAACACAGAACTAAACTATTGCTGTATGTAAAATAAATAAGGTTTTTAAAATGTTTAAGAAACTTCATTTAAAATTAAATTAAAATGCAGAGCCCCCCGGACCGGTGGCCAGGACCTGGGCATTGTGAGTGCCACTGAAAATCAGCTCGCGTGCTGCCTTCGGCACGTGTGCCATAGGTTGCCTACCCCGCAATAGACCATAGCAGTGGCTGCAGACATTCCCTGCGGAATCTGAATGTGATGATGAACCCACGCTATCCCACTGGAGAGGGAGACGCACATTGCCCCATTAAGTGCACTGACCCCACTCTGAGTACACTGCCTTTTTAAGTAGATCAGCAAGTTGAGACAGCGGCTGCTGCCAGCAAGCTCCCTCAATCCTGAGCCCTGTTGTCCCCCACCCTCGCCCGCTCTGTGAAGATGGGGTATGGGAGAGGGGGGACACCTGACATAACCCTTCTTTCCCCCTGCAAGCAGGAGGCTCCCAGGAGCAGTTCCAAGGCAGAGGGCAGGAGCAGCACCCGACAGTGGGGAGAGGGACACCTGAACTGCCCTGCAATTGATAGCCTGCTGGGCGGCTGTCGCTCAAGGAATTTAGGGGAGCTGATGTGGGGGCTGCTGGCCTACTCTGGTTCCAAGCCCCCACCAGCTAGCTCCAATGGGATGCTCTTCCTGCAAGCAGTGGACAAAGCAGAGGGCTGCCAAACAACGTTATAAGGGAGCATTGTGCAACTTTAAATGAGCATGTTTTCTAATAGATCAGCAGTATAACAACAAAACAACATTAATCTGAATGATGTTAAGTGAGGAGTTACTGTATTGCATCCAGTTTTGGGGCCCCCCACTACAGGATGTGGACGAATTGGAATGTGTCCAGCGGAGGGCAACAAAAATGATTAGGAGGCTAGGGCACATGACTTGAGGAGAGGCTGAGGGAACTGGGCTTATTTAGTCTGCAGAAGAGAAGAGTGAGGGCAGATTAGATTGCAGTCTTCAACTACCTGAAAAAGGGAGAGGGTCCCAAAGAGGATGGAGCTCGGCTGTTCTCAGTGGTGGCAGATGACAGAACAAGAAGCAATGGTCCCACATTGCAGTGCGGAGCGGCCTACGTTGGATATTAGGAAAAACTATTTCACTAGGAGCGTGGTGAAGTACTGGAATGGGTTCCCTAGATGGGTGATAGAATCTCCATTCTTAGAGGTTTTTAAGACCTGGCTTGGCAAAGCCCTGGCTGGGATGATTTAGTAGGTGTTGGTCCTGCAGGGGATTGGACTAGATGACCTCCTGAGGTCTCTTCCAAGCCTAATCTTCTATGATTCTATAATGAAGAGGCCAGGTCATTGAGTCAGAGCAATCTGGGGCATTTGGTAAACTGTACATGCAAACAAGGTGCCTTTAGATGCAGCTAGATGTAAATGTACACATCTAGGAACAAAGAATGTTAGCCATACTTACGGGGTGGGGGACTCTATCCTGGGAAGCAGTGACTCTGAAAAAGATTTCTGGGTTGTGGTCAATAATCAACTGAACATGAGCTCCCAATGTTATGCTGAGGCTAAAAGAGCTAATGCTGTCCTGGAATGCATAAACAAGGCAATCTTGAGCAGGAGTAGAAACAGTTCAAAAAGGTTGTTGATAAATTGGAGAGAGTTCAGAGATGAACCACAAGAATGATTGAAGGATAGAAATATACCTTACATTGATAGACACCAGGAGCCCAATCTATTTAGCTTAACAAAGAAGGTTAGAGAGTGACTTGATTATAGTCTACAAGTATCTACATAGGGAACAAATATTAAGTAATTGTGTGCTCAGTCTAGCAGAGAAAGGTATAACATAATCTAGGGGCTGGAAGTTGAAGCTAGACAAATTCAAATTGGAAATAAGGGGTACATTTTTGACAGTGAGGGTAATTAATCATTAGAACAATTTACCAGGGTTTGCGGTAGATTTTTTGATCACTGTCAGTTTTTAAATCAAGATGGATGTTTTTCTAAAAGCTATGTTGTAGGAATTATTTTGAGGAAGTTCTATGGCCTGTGTTATACAGGAGGTCAGGCAGATGACAACAGTGATTCCTTATAGCCTTGGAATCTATTAATCTGTCCTAACTCTGGGATTCATATGCCTCCTGGAGAGTCTCTGGGAAGTTTACCTCTTGCAGCTAGCTTCTGGTTTCATAGATTCCAAGTCCAGAAGGAACCACTGTGCTCATGTAGCCTAATCTAAACCACCAGGGAGATGGATGCTCTTCAAGATCTACTAGCAGCTAACTGTGTGGATTTGGCAGTTTGATGGAGTAGTTGGTCGTGGTTTGCCAGGAGATGAACTGTTTTTAAAGCGGATTAGAATAAATGAGCCTGTAATCAGCTTTCAATAGATATTTTATTAAAATGAAATGTTAATGACCAGTAGCTCGTAGGATCTGTTGAATGGTTTTTGGAAAATCAGAATATGGATTATTGTATTCATTTACATTTTGCAATAAGTTTGAGCTGGAAATTTTGTTGCTGTGGGCCCTAAATTGACTTTCACTTTGATTTCACTAAAGCATTAGTACTGGGGATGTCTGCAAGAGCCAGATAAACAGTTGCAAAAATCAACAGATCGGTAGTCCCAAAATAGCCAGTAAGAATGTTTACACACACCTGGACTCTGAATATGTCTGTCTGTCTTTGAGGTATGTAACTTGCTACCAGAACCCTACACGCTAGATTTAAATCAAGAGATAAAAGTATCCATTATGGGAGTTTAGTTAAAATTAGACTTGTGTGTTGTCACCTGAACTGCAGATAAGCCTATAGTTACTTTCAAAAACTGAAGGCCTCCTTTAGGAAGTGCAGATCTCTAGCAGCAATGGTGCAAGCAAGTCCAAAGATAACACAAACTGTCATTTAGATGGTCTGTGATCTTTACTTTACAGCTAAGATACTTGGATTTATAGTAGTAAAAATTTTTTTTTTTTTAAGTTCTGGGCTGCCTATTAAATCTTTTCTAGTCACTTTATTAAATATATAAAATATACTTACAAACTAAATTTATTAGCATATATCTATCTAGGTGTAAAAGTTAAACAAAAAGTGGATTTTCAAATGTATGTTATGTAGCATTAGGAGATCCTCTCAATGATCAGATGGGAATGTATTTATTACTGAGACCAAAGTTCACAGTTCTGTTTTCTTTCTGCAGCAGCTGATTTACTTCCTTAAAAAGAACAGGAGTACTTGTGGCACCTTAGAGACTAACAAATTTGTTTGAGCATAAGCTTTTGTGGACTACAACCCACTTCATTGGAACATACAACAAGAAAAAGTAGCAAAGAATCCTGTGGTACCTTATAGACTAACAGACGTTTTGCAGCATGAGATTTCGTGGGTGAATGCCCACTTCGTCGGATGCAAGAGACTTTTGCATCTGACGAAGTGGGCATTCACCCACGAAAGCTCATGCTGCAAAACGTCTGTTAGTCTATAAGGTGCCACAGGATTCTTAGTCTGGTTCTGTAAAAGCAGCAAACACGGCTACCTCTCTGATACATATACAACAAGAAGATACTTATACATGCAGAGAACATGAAATGGTGGAAGTAGCCATACCAACTGTAAGAGGCCAATCAAAACTTTTTTTTTCTCCTGCTGGTGATAGCTCATCTCAATTGATTGGCCTCTTACAGTTGGTATGGCTACTTCCACCATTTCATGTTCTCTGCATGTATAAATATCTTCTTGTTGTATGTTCCAGTCTGTGCATCTGATGAAGTGGGCTGTAGCCCACAAAAGCTTATGTTCAAATAAATGTTAGTCTCTAAGGTGCCACAAGTACTCCTGTTCTTTTTGTGGATACAGACTAACATGGCTGCTACTCTGAAACCTTTACTTCCTCAGTATCCAAAGCAAAATAAAGCATTCAGCTTTCCTGCCCTGCTGTGTTCAGGTATTGTATTGCAACAGACGCTAAGCCCTGATGGGATTGGTAGGGGAAAGCCTTTATTAATCACCTAATATAAAAACTTCAGCACTTCTTAAGATTTAAAAGAATGTTTAGTTTGTACTTTTCCCCCATAACCACATCTCTTTAATGGACAGTTGTCATGGTCTTGAATCCTGTATAGATTGTTTGTTTGTCCCACTATTTGTAGATATCTGTGGGTTCCAGTTCAGGTTAGTGATCTTCACCATATATATATATTTCCTGGGACAAGTTCACATCCAGTACTGGACAAAATAAATGCTCTTCCCCTTTTCTAGGTGGGCAGGTCAGCAGACAGTGAGAACTAGAGATTGTCATTTCTGACCGGGTCACTGGGCAAGTAGGGTCAATTTCCTGCATGGGTTCAGGATTGGGCCATTCATTTCCATCTCTAGTTGGTCTGTGAAGATGTAGCTTTCTGCATCAGGTCAGGAGAGCAGTTCCACCAGGTTACCACAGAGGGTAGTGCTATGCAAAAGTCTTATCTAGCATAGCAGTTCCCCTTGTGTCAGGCTGCAGGAATTGCTTTCTTTGCTGTTGCACAAAGTCCTACCTAGGAAGTGGTTGCTTTGCAGGCTTCAGGGTTGGACCCACAATTGGGCTGTTAGTGTGTGGTGTAGAGATATTATTGCTCCTGGGGGAATTCTGTGCCAAAATATTAAAAATTCTTCACATAATATTTTTAAATTCTGCAAATTTTATTTGTCAAAATAACACTATATAATAATCATGTCAGTTTCAAGTATTTTTGTAATTTATTTCAAAATATCTGTCAGCAAGTATGTCTGTCACAATATAGACACACACACAAATTCCCCTAGGAGTGGAGAGTTAAAGAAACCCCTACGAAAACCCAGTTCTTGCTTCGCTGGCCTCTCCATCCCTTCAGCCATGGGGCCAGACACTCACACTCGCTCCCCCTAGTGCCCAGCTGAGGGCGCCCCAACCCCCCTCAAGCCCAGACACACTCACCCCCTATCTCCCAGAGCTCTCTCTCCTCCCCCCCCCGCCCAGTCCAGACACTCAGACACTAGCCTCCTAGAGCCCAGGGATCAAGAGGAAGAAACAGTCTGATGCTGGATCCCGAGCTTGCACAGAGTTTTCTGCAGGCCACCGTCTTCTTCCTGGTGCTGGGAACTGCAGCTCCTGGGAACCTGCCCCCCCTCCTCCTTCCGAGGCCTGGTCTTCTATTTGTGAGCTGGCTCTGCTGGTCCAGCGGCCTTCATCTCTGGTCGAGTGAGGAGGAAAAGATGGAATACTGTAGTAAAGAGAATTGGAAGAAGCAATAGGTTACAAGATTAACAGGGATTGTGAAGGAGGAGACAAATTACTACTTAAATACTACAGTGATGGGTACTATAGACAGCCTGAAGACAGCTGAGAATGAGAACTTGAAGTGGTGATGGGGAAAGGAATGGCAGACGAGAATATGGTGCAAGAAAGAAAGAAAGAAGTGGAGGGAGTAAGAAGGAAAGTTTAAAAAAAAAAAAAAAAAAAAAAAAGTAGGAGGTTCAAGTTTTGCATAGTGTATGCTGTTTATCTGCTCCATGATCAGTTTTCCCAGATCTTCTACTTTGGCATGCATACTGGTCATGTCATCAATGTGTTTATTTGCCAACATAAATAAAAATAGGGCTGCTTGGCTTGTATTTTTAGTTTAATCACTTTTGTAATATCTAACTTAATTGAGGGGTTCGGTTTCTGACATAATTGCTATTGTGCCTTCTATTTTGTTTCAGATTGTCAGTATTTGACAATTCTAGTGCACAGTTGTAAAATAAGGTTTCTTGCTTCCACTTGATGCAGACTATACAGTTTTTTTATAAATTATAACATTTTTCACAAAATAAATCTTGGGAATTATATACTAGTCCTTGCTTCCTGAATACATTATTTTTAGATATATAGTAATGTTTTACAGCTTTTGATCATTCCCCATGGCACAGGGTGGATTTGATTTAAACCATTAGTCAGGAAGGCTCAATTTAATCATGGATTTCCACATAAAAGTGCATTCTTGTTGGTTGTTATAACCTTAATACATATTCTTTGCAACTCAGAGATAGGTTTGCAAATGTAGGTTTCATTTTTAGAAGGTACACACTACATTTTTAAAGTGCTTTATTTTGAAAACTTTTCAGATTAGTTTTACAGCTATATCAGAAAATGAAGGATGTTTTTTTTCATTTACCAAAGGTAATTGAAGCAGATAGTTCACCTCCCTGTGACTTCATAAATATCTCCAGTTCAACAAGTTAATCATTAATATTTGGATAATTTTCTTGCCATGTTGTATTAAGAGGAGACCATCACCAGACAGACATTTAAATTGTGTTTATTTAACTACAACAACGTTATGTGTTCTGGATTTTTTTCTTCATGATATTCTATCATGCAAACATGATATTTTAACAAAACAAGCGCATGCATTTTTGAATTTAGTTAAACATTCAAGTTTTTTAAAATCAGGTTTGTTTTTGTTAAAATTGTTTTTAGCTAAAATAAGTTAATTTTTAAAATTTCATTTAAATCGACCATGTCAGCCAGGTCAGCATGAGAAAACTTAAAATATTGGCTTCTGCAGCTAACTCAGTCGTCTTCACCTTCATTTTCCTGTTTCTTCATAATGTGGAAAAGGAAAACAAGCTTTCCTTCTTTTTCAGGTCCCAAATGATTTCTCAATTTGGAATGAATTAGTCCAAAGGAAGAAAATATTCTTTCTACACCAGCAGGAGTTACTGCTGTTAAAAGTGAGATTATCACTTCAACAGTCTCTGAATCCAAGTGCCTAAGTGACTTCCACCAGTTCACTGGTGTGACTTTCTTTAAAACATCATCAGCAAACATATATTTCTTGAATGTTTCTTATTCCAAACTGGGTCTCTTTTACGGCCTGCTGCCATTATAGGTTTTCCCTTCTAGTGAGAGAATGGTATGGTAGGTCTCAAATCAGAAGGCTACACTCAAAGACCTCAAGACTTCTGGAATGTGCTGCTCAAACAGTTTCCCTTTTGTTTCTACTGCCTGTCCCTCCTTTCTCACATTTATCTCCAGACTTATTATCCTTGTCCAGATCAATTCCGCCTCCAACAATCTTATTCATTGAACTTTTTGAAACTTTGCACTTTTAGAGAGAGGTAAGTGATTGACTCTTTGTACACAAATTTGCAGATGGACAATAGGGTTGAGGTCTGTTATTTCTCACCTCTATATATTATTTATTTTAAAACATTTTTGCTGTTAACAAGCATGTTATCTGTGGAGAGACAAATCCAGTTTGAGAACTGCAAAACTAAGCCTCTCTGATGGTATCTTCTAGACTGACACGGAGTCCCATTGGGTAGCTAGAAAGATGAACCTAAATAATCTATACAGAAGCCCCTGGAATCCCATAAGATTGGGTCCCTAAACCATAAACTATTGGAACTCATTTACAAAACTTTTCTTAAACATTACATGAATATATTGTTTCATACTATAGAATTAGAATTTATAATCCCTGTTCCATAATGGAGATATCTTTGCGCTATATTGTATCTTAATTAAAACTATCTTTAGATAGGTTTTTCCTCAAAAAGCATTTTATTAAAAAAATTGATTTAAATAAAGGGTTTTTTTAAATCATTTGTATCCACCCTGACATGGCATAATTCCATTTAAAATCCTAATGTATTTTAACATTCCTACTTCCCTAATATATAGTTGTCTCAGAGAAGCTAATAATTAAAGGGTTGATATTAAATTCCCCTCATTTAGAGATCATCTGAGGCACATTAGTAAACTAGACTGGGAAAGTTAACAGTACTGCTACACCTGCCGTATCTGTTTGTTAGTTAAAGGATATCCGCCTCCAGGGTTGTCCATATCAGGCAGCTACAAGCATCTAGCCCTGTTTCCACATAGCATGCATGTGCTGAAGTCCCTTTTGTCTTCAATGGGATTTAAGCATTACCTCGACGGATTGCCGAAATGGGGCCTTGAGGGCCAGATTTTCAAAAGTTCTCAGCATCCATAATTGGAATCAGATTTTCAAAACATAATTCTTTCTTTTAGGCACCTAAAATGAAGTTGCTACTTTTTCAAAAAATGCAGTCTTTAAATGGAATCCATTGAGTGCTGAGCCTTTGAAAATCCAGCCCTATAATCTTAAAAACCTAAAACCAAACATTTCCCAGGTGGGCTTGGATAATTGCTGAATGATTTGTGCAGAATCTAAGTGGGCAGACTCTTCTAGTGGTTTAACTTGATACAACCACTGTCATTCCCCTGAGAGCAGAGAAGCACCCCTGAAATGCAGGCATTTCCTATCTTAATCCAGAAACCAAATAGTCCTGTTCAAAAAAAATGGGGGGCAGAACTTCCTGGTACCTAGTAAGAATTTTATTAGAAAAAATGCTTTATTTTTGGATTGAAAGTGTTTTAATTCTGTATTTTAATTTGAACCCTGAGCAGAGAATTAGGAGCTAAACTTGTCTTCTCATTTGAAGGAAACCAAATGATCTGAAGGCAAGAGAGGCATGGCAGAGAAACAAAAATAAAACAAAAATTTCTGAAAATACCTGGGATACCTGGTGTCTTAAAGAAAATTGTTTGAGTGAAACACTTTGAAGCATAGACATATACTGGTTGCCATAAATGGGAATTTTTACGTACTACATGATGCATGGAGTATAATTATTTAACACAGATAGTATTGGATATGTATTAATGCATGTCTTCTGATTTAATGATGTATTAATGAGTTACAGTTGTGACCCAAGACATTGCTTGTGGGTAGAGTAGAATGTGCTCATTTTAAAATGTTTTTGGTTGTTACATAGGGCTTGTGTACACTTACAGTGCTGCAGTGGCGCTGCTGTAGCACTTAGTGAAGATGCTACCAATGCTGACAGGAGAGCTTCTCTGTCTGCATAGGTACTCCACCTCTCCGAGAGGCTATAACTGTGTTGATGGGTGAAGTCCACCCATCGACATAGCATTGTCTACACCGGGGATTAGGTCAGTATTACTGTGGCGCTCAGGGTGTGGATTTTTCACACCTCGGAATAATGTAGTTATATTGACAGGGTTGGTAGTGTAGACCCAAACCTAACTGCAGTGGCTGAAAGGAATGTGACAATGTCAGTTGAGGAGTTATTCAGATGGAAGCGTGCTCAATTGACAGACACCAATCATTTGCAGAATTGGATGAAGTGCCTTCAGTCCTTTGCTTCTATGAGCACCAAAGAACCAGTTCAGTAAGATGTTGCACAAGTTTAACTGTATTTTCTGATGAGTATTGCACATTTTCTCTAGTGTTGAAAAATCTGCGCTTAAAGACCTTAATTGTGTATTTATATATAATCATTGCTTTAAAAAAGTTGCTAGAATTGTAGCTATTACAGGTCTATTGGGTCAGCACTCTGGCACATGCGGTATAAGGTGTTGGATATTAAAGACTGCCGTTGGAAATCCTGTGTTTACTGCTTTCTCACAACTAATTTTTAATTTACAGTAGTGGCTGATCCTAAGACTTCCTTTGATTGCATCAAGTTGTGCCTTGCTGTTTCATCATCTCTTGTTCTGTAATATTGGCCATTATCTTGACATCTGCACAATACTTGGGTATCTGCCATTAACCTTGTTGCACACCTGCCGCCTTAACTCCTGCATAGCCTTCATGGAAAGTGTGCTGATCAGTTTTCTGTCTATCCCTGTCTCTTTAGGTTCTTGTACAGTGCCCATCACTGTGGTATGAGTGACCTGAAAAGGTTCTATAAACTTTGAAAAACACAGATATGAGATGCTAAAAGGACGAGATTATAGGCAGGGCTGGCAGTGCCACTTACAGTTAAGGTTGTCTGACACCTTCCACTGTAAAATCTTATTTTCAGTTGCTTATAACTTCATCAGATTTTCATTATGTGGGATTAAATTTCTGAATCTAGGTCTCTGCCTCAGGTTGAATCATTTTGGAAAGTTTCAGTAAAAACAGTTGTAGCTTCAGAGAGCGAGGTTAGGGAAAAATACTGTGCTTTGCCAGTGCTTGGGAAAAAAAACCCAACCTTACAGCTGTTTTGTTAAGCTCTAGCATCTCCATTCTTTAGAGCTGAAACTTGAATTTTCTGTGAAGGAGATACTAGGGTCAGAGGTGTCACTGAAAATCCACCCAAATTCGGCCAGGATACAAGCCTCTGAAAATAACTGCACATGATCAGAAGGGGTGTGTTATAGGCTGTCAGTAAAAATCTCTGAATGTTGTTTGTGGTGGGTAGAGTCCACTGCTACAGAGCTCTGTGTCAAGTACATGGAATATGCTCCATCCCCAGTGAGCATGCTCTGTTCTGGGGCTGAGCAGGAGGTTTCCTGCAGTTAGTCTTCCTGGGTATATGGGACTGTAGCAGGGTGGACCCTGCTCCTGCTGGAAGGGGTTTAAAAAGTGGCCTGACAGGGCTTGAAAGCAGTGGCTCTCAAGGCTGAGCTGATCAGGGAAGTGGCTGCAGCTGGGGGCCACGCCCCAAACAGAGCAACAGGGCCTTATAAGAAGGCAGGGAAGCCAGGAGCCAGACAGTCTCTCTCTGGCTATAGAGAGAGATGGGCCTGGCTGCTTAGGAGCTTGAAACTAGATACCTGAGTGCAGCAGGGCTGGGGACAGGCTGAGGAGCTGGGGAGCTCCAGCCTAGACAGCCCCAGGCTGCGGCCTAGCAGTGGGCCAATAGGTACTAGGGGTTGCAGGGGGCAACCCAGGGGTAGGCCAAGGCAGCAGGTCCAAACCCAACTTTGCCTGTGATGAGTAGGCTGATACTGCAGTCTGTCCCAGAGTGTGGGGCTAGACAATGACTGGCAGTAGCCAAATACTGAGGCAAGGTAGGGATAGAGGGTGGGGGTTCCCTGAGAGAGAAAGGGAGACCCAGAGAGAGAAAGGGGTTGCTGCTAGGGGGCAGCGCCCCATGTAGAAGGGCACCGGGTCCAGGGAGGGACACGGGGGCCTACGAACAGGTGGATCACCGGCCTGCAGAGGGTGCTCCAGGGCTGGACTGGCCTAAATACAGAGAGCAACCAGCAGGAGGCGCCGCAGGGGTGAGTCGACTCGTTTACAGGGACTGTTTTGACATCAGACACTTGGAACTGAGAGCAGGGAGTTTCTCTCCTGTGCTCTGTCTCTACTAGTGCTCAGGCTGCATAGAGAAGGAAGAGGGGAAGCAGCCTGATTTGAAGGTAGAGGGTGAGCAGTGTGGAAGGAGAAACCTGAGGTAGGGACAGATGGAGTCAAGTAGGTTCTATAACCACTAGACACTGCCCTCCAGATCCCAGAACAGAAATTTGGATTCCCGAGTTCTTGCTTTCCTGTGGTGTCGGCAAATATCCATAAAACTCACTGGCAAAGTCTGTCTTTTCTGCCTCTGTGCCAGATACTCCATTGGCTTAAGTGGTAGAAGCCGTACTATGGATCTAAAGGTTCCAACTCTGCTGATGACTTTTGGGGTCACTATGGTTCC
Source organism: Mauremys reevesii (assembly GCF_016161935.1). Lineage (NCBI taxonomy): Eukaryota > Metazoa > Chordata > Testudines > Geoemydidae > Mauremys > Mauremys reevesii. The sequence goes on from NC_052647.1 coordinate 2,760,476, forward strand.
ACATGATGGAATTTTTTTAGTTTGCTTTTATAAAACCTAGGAGATTATAGAAATGTTAAGATTAAGTTGGCAGCATAAAGCACTTAAGTTATGAAATGCCAGAATTGAGGTTGCCCATTCAACCTTAATTTGATCCCCCTGTGTGTGTATATTATGGTACAGTCTTTAATTATATAATACCATTTTTTCCATGGGATCATGGTCTCGTTCAATACATAGGATAGGCAATGCTTAGGGAATGAATCAGGTTATGTAGTGAATGAGGTTGTTTGTAGAAGCCCTGCCTCATTTGTTGCAGAAGCTGGAAGATGTGCAGTGAATGAAGCAAGGGTCTGCAGGAAGAAAAGGATGATCTCGTGGTTAAGGCAGTTGAATGTCACACTGCAAAACTACTCTGTCGCTGTCTCTGCCAGAATTTCTATATGATGCTGGCAAGGCACTTAAACCAAAGTTCTCTCCATTAGTCGCTGTGTTCCTCATTTCACCAGGGGCCCAACTTGAGACACCAGAGGCCTGATTTTGTTGAAGTGCTGAGCACGCTCAATTGCAACTGCAGTCAACTGGAACTGTGCTTTCAATATATTGAAGTTCTATATAATGCTAAGTATTCAGAAAAATAAGTCCCCGTGTGTTTCGTTGGACGGCCATAAGTAGTGGACACTTGATAATTTTGTTGCTATTATATGTGCGTGCCTCAGTTCTCTATCCATAACATTGGTATAATACTATTTCACCTCAAAGGGATGTTTTGAAGGTGAATGAATTAATTAGTGTTTGAGAAACATGCAAGTGCCACAGTGGTAAGTGCCATAAAGCCCTTTCGGAAATTCTGTATTCAGTGCATGGCTTGGGTGGTGTACTATAAATAAGCTCTGGGATTGCAAACTGAATTAAGATAAAAAGAAATGTAGACTAGCTGCATATTCAGTGTATTAATCTATCCTATGCAATGAAGTATGGGTCCTGTGGAAAATAGTATGTGATCTTGTAATTAAAGTCTGTATCATAATGCATAAGCCCATGACGGCTGAATTAAGGTTACACAAGCAACTTTGTGGCACTTCTTAACTATTATGGGTGACTATGCAACCCTACCCTTTTAATATTCTTTTGTGTTTAATATACAAGCTTGCCATACAGTAGACTATGTGAAAAAGGAGAGGCTGAGAGAACTGGGATTGTTTAGTCTGCAGAAGAGAAGAATGAGGGGGGATTTGATAGCTGCTTTCAACTACCTGAAAGGGGGTTCCAAAGAGGATGTATCTAGACTGTTCTCAGTGGTACCTGATGACAGAACAAGGAGTAATGGTCTCAAGCTGCAGTGGGGGAGGTTTAGGTTGGATATTAGGAAAAACTTTTTCACTCGGAGAGTGATGAAGGACTGGAATGGATTACCTAGGGAGGTGGTGGAATCTCCTTCCTTAGAGGTTTTTGCGGTCAGGCTTGACAAAGCCCTGGCTGGGATGATTTAGTTGGGAATTGGTCCTGCTTTGAGCAGGGGGTTGGACTAACTGACCTCCTGAGGTCCCTTCCAAGCCTGATATTCTATGATTCTATGACAGCAGTCATTGTGGCAAATGTGATGCCTGTCTAGATATAGCCATCATTGGCATGCCCTGCCTTCTTGACTACGTCAGGAATACTGGAGGATATTAATTTTTGTTTCAGTTCATGTCCCCTCAGCCACTGAGAATGATCTTTCTGAATTTGCTGGCTGAGACATGGGAAAAGATAGGGGCTTATTGGGAACAGCACAGTAGTTGCTGTTTGCCAGTCAGAGAAATAGGCCCACCTCAGTGGCATTCTACATGAAGGTTAGTTCATCAATCTGAACTTGGAGGTGTTTTGTGGATCACCAAGACTTTAAATTTGAAAAGGCAAATGTTTGGCCTAAAATATTTTTTTCAGGTCATTGGGAATTAGGTTTGGATTATTCTGTTGTCACAAGTACCATGTATCCTGTTATATTGTCTAAACTTGTATTCTGACTTCTCCCATTCACTTTGAAGGAATTTTATCAGGTGGGGAAATCTGCACTACTACTCTATAAAGGAAAACTGCAGTGACTAATTATAATATCTCATGTAAATAATTACCTGTGTGTGAATTTTCATCGGTTTTTAGAAACTAATGATGGGAGAGGTCCTGGAAGATTGTAGAAGGGCTAACGTATTGCCCATCTTAGAAAAAGAAAGAGCTGGGGAACTATAGACCAGTCAGCCTGACTTTGATGCCTGGGAAGTTTACTAGACTGATGTTACAAAAGATTCAATTTGTGAATACTTGGGGGATGAAGGGGTAATCACTAGCCCCCCATTGTGTGTTTACCAAGAACAAATCATGCCAAATCAGCTTGATTTCATCCTTTGACAGAGTAACTGATTTAGAGGATGGGGGAACGGAGTGGACATAATATACCTGGACTTCAGCAAGGCTTTTGACAGTCCCACATGACATTTTGATAAGTAAGCTGGAGAAATGTGGGCTTGACAGAACTACCATTAAGTGGATACACGATTAGTTAAGCCAGCCGCAAACAAAGAGTAACCATTAATGGAATTATGTCAGATTGGAAGTTCTAAAGTGGGGTTCCACAGGGATCTGCTCGAGGTGTGGTATTGTTTAACATCTTTATTAATGACCTGGATGTAGGTATAGAGAGCATACTGATCAAGTTTGCAGATGACACAAAGCTTGGGGGGGGGGGGCAAGGGGAGTTGCCAGAACTTTGGAGGATAGAGCTAAAGTTCAGAGAGATCTTGATAAATTGGAGAACTGGACTATAGATGACAAACTGAAATTCAGCAAAGACTGAGGTAAGGTGCTACACTTAAGGAAGAAAAACCAAACACACAAATACAGAATGAGGAAAACTGGTTTGGCAGCCACACTGCTGAGAAGGATCTGGGAGTTTGTGATGGATCACAACCTCAACATGAGTCAGCAATGCGCTGCTCTTGCTCTCCCTCTTCTCCCCCCTGCCTTCCCCCCCCCCCCCCCCCCCCCCAAAAAAAAAGCAAACACAGTTTTAGGTTGCGTTAATGGAGACCTAGCATGCAACTCACAGGGGTGATAGTACCGCTCTATTCAGCGCTGGTTAGGCCTCAGCTGGAGTACTGTGTCCTATTTTGGTCACCGATGCATAGAAAGGACGTAGCGAAACTGGAAAGGATCCAGAGGCAAGTGACAAATGATCAAAGGGATGAAATGTAAGCCATTTGAACAAAGGCTGAAAGAACGGGGTGTGTTTAGTTTGAAAAGGACGGATTGCATTCTCAAATGGAGTGTCTGTTCCAACTACCACAAGGCAAGCTCTGAGAGCAGCCTTCATTCTCTAGACTAGTACAGCACTTCTTTTTAGGACAACAAGGTTCTCTAGACAAAAGATGGGCATATTTTATGACAGTGTCTGCTTTTTGTTATTGGTTTTGACTGATTCAGGATTAGCTGGCCTTGTAAATTAAGGCAGTGATTATAACAATCTTCCATGCAACTAAAGCAAGAATTGGAAACCACAAACACTTGTATGTAAGGAGGTACCAACCCGAATAAGGTCTTTCAGTTCTCTCATTTTGACGTTAAATGTGGAAGGAAATTCTCTTAAGGGTGAGGAGCTGGATAGTAGATCATTGTGCTGGAGGTAATGTCCCTATAAAGGGCTTGTCTGTGCTTAAAATACTACAGCGTCAGAGCTGCAGCACTTCAGCCTAGGCACTACCTATGCCAATGAGAGGGATTCTCCTGTCAGTGTAGGTAATCTATCTCCCTGAGAGGCGGTAGCTAAGTCGACCGAAGAATTCTTCCATCAACCTTAAGCTATTAATACAGGGACTTAGGTCCTCTTAACTGCGCCACTGAGCGACATGTTTTTTTTTTCCACACCCCTGAGCGACATGATTATGCCGACCTAATTTTCCAGTGTAAACAAGGGCTGATATGCTTCTACCCCGATATAATGCAACCCGATATAACAAGAATTCGGATATAATGCGGTAAAGCAGTGCTCCAGTGGGGCGGGGCTGCGCACTGGGGGGATCAAAGCAAGTTCACTATAACATGGTTTCACCTATAATGCGGTAAGATTTTTTTTTTGGCTCCCAAGGACAGCATTATATTGGGGTAGAGGTGTACTAGTGTGTTGTAATATTTCTTTCAGACTCTGCTATTCTGTTTCAAGTTCTGTGCATTCACACTTACAACTTCTGAGGCTGTGCATTGTGTCTAGTGCATTTAATTGTGTAACTGTGAATAGCCATTCTTGCTCCAAGAAACAAAGGGAGTTCTTAAAAGTTACCTTAGGATATGTCTACGCTGGCAAGTTTCTGCACAACAAGTTATACCACTTTTATTAAAGCGCTGGAATTAACCCGCTGTTGCGTGTTCCTTGTGACAGTGGAGCACATCCACATTAGTAGCTCTTGCAATGGCAGAGTGCATTGTGGTAGCTATCCCACTGTGCAACTGGCTGCAGGATGCTTTGGGATGGGTTTGCAGTGCCTCATGGGGCAGGCACAGCATCACACGATGCAGGTTTCCTAATCCCATTGTTCCATGTTGCCAGCTGCTTTTCAACTGAAGTGGGGTGGAGGGAGTGTGTGTGACGGGTGTGTGTGTGTGTGTATGGAGGGGGGAGAGAGACTGTATGTTTTGGGGGACAGTGTGTATGTCAGTATCCTAAGAACATAAGAACGGCCGTACCGGGTCAGACCAAAGGTCCATCTAGCCCAGTATCTGTCTACCGACCCTGGCCAATGCCAGGTGCCCCAGAGGGAGTGAACCTAACAGGTTCACTCCCTCTCTCCAAGTGATCTCTCTCCTGCCATCCATCTGCACCCTCTGACAAACAGAGTCTAGGGACACCATTCCTTACCCATCCTGGCTAGTAGCCATTAATGGACTCAACCTCCATGAATTTATCCAGTTCTCTTTTAAACGCTGTTATAGTCCTAGCCTTCACGACCTCCTCAGGTAAGGGGTTCCACAAGTTGACTGTGCGCTGTTTGAAGAAGATCTTCCTTTTATTTGTTTTAAACCTGCCTATTAATTTCATTTGGTGACCCCTAGTTCTTGTATTATGGGAATAAGTAAATAATTTTTCCTTATCTACTTTCTCCACACCACTCATGATTTTATATACCTCTATCATATCCCCCCATTAGTCTCCTCTTTTCCAAGCTGAAGAGTCCTAGCCTCTTTAATCTCTCCTCATATGGGACCTTTTCCAAACCCCTAATCATTTTAGTTGCCCTTCTCTGAACCTTTTCTAGTGCCAGTATATCTTCTTGAGATGAGGAGACCACATCTGTACGCAGTATTCAAGATGCGAGTCTACCATCGATTTATATAAGGACAATAATATAGTCTCTTTCTTATTTTCTGTCCCCTTTTTAATGATTCCTAACACCCTGTTTGCTTTTTTGACCGCCTCTGCACACTGCATGGACATCTTCAGAGAACTAGCTATGATGACTCCAAGATCTTTTTCTTGTTTCGTTGTAGCTAAATTAGCCCCCATCATATTGTATGTATAGTTGGGGCTATTTTTTCCAATGTGCATTACTTTACATTTATCCACTTTAAATTTCATTTGCCATTTTGTTGCCCAATCACTTAGGCCATGGCTACACTTGCAAATTTGCAGCGCTGCAGCAGGGTGTGAAAACACACCCTCTCCAGCGCTGCAAATTGCGGCGCTGCAAAGCGCCAGTGTGGTCAAAGCCCCAGCGCTGGGAGCGCGGCTCCCAGCGCTGTACGTTATTCCCCACAGGGAGGTGGAGTACGGACAGCGCTGGGAGAGCTCTCTCCCAGCGCTGGCGCTTTGACTACACTTAGCGCTTCAAAGCGCTGCCGCGGCAGCGCTTTGAAGTGCAAGTATAGCCATAGCCTTAGTTTTGTGAGATCTTTTTGAAGTTCTTCACAGTCTGCTTTGGTCTTAACTGTCTTGAGTAGTTTAGTATCATCTGCAAACTTTGTCTTGTAAATTCAGACAGCGGCAGGAAGCAACCAGTCCTGAGGCAGGGGAAGGGGGAACCCCAGATCAGCAGTAGGCTGAGCGGGCTGGTGGCGTGAGATCAACATTTTAATTTAATTTTAAATGAAGCTTCTTAAACATTTTGAAAACCTTGTTTATTTTACATTACAACACTGGTTTGTTATATTATATATAGACTTGTAGAGAGAGAGAGAGACCTTCTAAAAAACATTAAAGTGTATTACCGGCACGCAAAACCTTAAATTAGAGGGAATAAATGAAGATTCGGCACACCACTTCTGAAAGGTTGCCGACCCTTGGTCTAAACCATCACAGATGGCTCTCCAGCCTCCTTTTGAAAACCTCCAGTGAAGAAGCTTCCACACCCTCCCAAGGCAGTCTGTTCCAGTGTCCTACTGTTTTTACAGTTAAGAAGTTTTTCCTGAGATTTGTTTCCTTGAGGCAACAAATTAGACTCCTTGTGATATTTGAGTCAGATCATAGTGTAGGTTAATATGCAGAGCTCCTTTGTTGTAGTTCTTTGTGGAGTAGCAGGATTAGCTTGCTGGGAGAATAGAAAGGAGCTCATGAAACAGAAAGGAGTGCTTTAATCTACATGACCTGCAAGTAATTCAGTGGTGACTCTTAAGCTGTATAAATCTGTCTGGGTGGGAAGTTCTATTTTTGGAAATAGTTAAATTAGACCTTCTTTGTTGGGGAATGTATGTAGTCTTGCTAATGTTTCTGCTCAGATTGTGATGTCCTGTGTGTGTTTACACCTGATTAGTTTTCAGAGTGGTAGCTGTGTTAGTCTATATCAGCAAAAACAATGAGGAGTCCTTGTGGCACCTTAGAGACTACTAACACATTTATTTAGGCATAAACTTTTGTGGGCTAAAACCCACTTCATCAGATGCATGGAGTGAAAAATACAGTAAGCGGAATATGTATCACGGCACATGGAAAAGATGAGAGTTGCCTTACCAAGTGGGGGATCAGTGAATATAGTGAGAAGCAATCAGTTGTTCTCTGTGTAGTGATGTGGGAGGAGGCGGAAAGCTCCATAAAGTCAGTTGAACGACACAAATTGTTCTGTAAGAGAAACAGTTACATTTAAAACATTATTTAGGAGATTGTATAGGATACTAGCACCATTAAACACTTTCTTGACAAATGAACTTTTTTCAGGTGTGTTTGGTTCTCAGAGTTCTCTGTGGAAAATAGAATATAATTAGTGTAATACAGATCATTATATGGCTCTGAAGGAGGTTATTAAAATTTCCATTGTTCGTTGTTTTGCTATTTTACTATATTTTATTACTACTATTTTACTATATAAACTAGAAAGCCATAATGAAGCCGCTGGTGGGTCAGGTGTGATCCACAATTCTTTAATTTGGCCCAGTGCCTTAATCTTTATGAAGAAGTAGCTTGCAGAGACTACAGGTCCTATTGTGTTGGACCATGCTATCCAAGCAGACCACCTGTAGCTTGGACAAACATGGAGCATTACATGCTGGGAACTAAAATCTGTTTTGTCTCCCTATTAATAAACATTGTAATCTGCCCCATTTTAAGCAAACCCCAGGGCTCCTATTGAAGTTGCCAGTGCAGCCTACAGTTGTCCAAAGAATGGGTTCCTGTATAAAATCTTTAACATAAATTGCTAAGGTAACACTAGTTTCTGACTTCAAAGGATATTCCACTTAAACCTTGCTAAACAGTTTTATTTTAGTTAATTACTAATTTAAAAAAATCAGGATACTGCTTTATTTACCGTTCCCATTTGTTGCAGTTAAATAATGAAGACTGCCAAATTCTGTTTGTTTATTATTCATAGTGGTCTTAGGCAAGGTCTTCATAAGAAACTTTTGTCGATCTAGTAATGATAGCAAGGGGTGTGAGTTTTTTGCAACATCTTTCAAACAGTATGCATTTTAATACAACCATATGTAAAGGTACACATCTTGGAACAAAAAAAGTAGGCCATACTTACAGGACTGGAGATTACCACGACACACAAGTCCTTTTCAATCAGTTGAACATGCGCTTGCAGTATGAAGCTATGCTAGTAAGACTAAAGCAATCTTTGGATGCATAAACAGGAATCTCGAGTAGGAATATAGATTACGCTGCCCTTTTTGGCACTGCTGTGACAGCTGCTGGAATCTTGTGTCCAGTTTTGGTGGTACACTTCAGGAAGTATGTTGATAAATTGGAGAGTGTTCAGAGAAGAGCCACGAGAATGATTGATAGGATTGGAAAACATGCCTTATAGTAAGAGACTCATGGAACTCAAACTAGTTTGCTTAACAAAAAGGTTTAAGGGGTGATGTGATCAGTCTGAGGAACAAATATTTAATAGTGACTTATCAGTCTAGCAGACAAAGGTATAACAAGATCCATTGTGTGGAAGCTGAAGCTGGACATATTCAGACTGGAGATAAAGTGTAGATTTTTAACAATGAGGGTAGTTAATCATTGGAAGAATTTACTTGGGGTTGTGCTGGATTCTCCGCACTGGCAATTTTAAAATCAAGGTTGGATGTTTTCTAATAGATCTACACTAGTTCAAAGAGGATATATTTCAGAGAAGTTCTACACTCTATACTAGTAAGTACTGGTGGACATGCAGTTATACTGACCTAAAAATGCCTTTGCCAGTAAAGCTCATTTTGCTCAAGGAACTGGGAAAAGCTATACTAATGAAAGCAAAGTATTTCTTACCAATATAAGCTATGTGTATGCTAGGAAGGTTTGTCAATACAACGACCGTATTTTCCGGCGTATAAGACGACTGGGCGTATAAGACGACCCCCTAATTTTCCAGTTAAAACATAGTTTTGGCCTATACTCGCTGTATAAGACTACCCCCCCTTCCGAGGCAACACCATTTAATAACATCAGATTTGATTTAAATAATTTTAATTAAAATGGTTTTGACTTACCGGTACTTAAAATCCTTCAAAATCCTCATCATGTTCATCCTCTGACATCATAAGTTCATCAATGACATCTTGTGGTATATTTGTAAGACAGTCATCATATGGATCTAATTCCGAATCAGATGGTGTGGCTTCAGCTTCGGCTTCCCCTTCATCTTGCCACAAGAAGTTGTCCTCCATACCATCCAAAGAATTTGATATGCCACACTTCTTGAAAGACTTGATTACTGTTTCTGCATCAATATCATTCCAGGCTTTTATGACAAAGTTACACAAAACATCCAATTGTGGCGCACGCATGTTTCCTCCTTTTGTGAATGACTTTTCGCCGCTAACCATCCACTCATTCCACTGTTCTCGAATGCGATCTTTAAATGACTTGTTTAGGCACACATCCAGTGGCTGTACCAGTGATGTCAATCCTGCAGGAATAACTGCCGCATCTGTGTTTATTCTTGCCAGCCTTTTCTTTGTGCTGGTAGTTAAATGAGCCTTGAACATATCCCACACCAGTAGGCTACGTTCTTGACGAAGACCACCTGGTCGCCTACTCCATACATTATCAAGCCATAGCTTTACCCCTTCTTCATCCATCCAGCCTTTTTCATTCACATGTACAAAAACTCCAACAGGGAACTTGATTTTCGGCATTGTTTTTCTTTTAAAAATAATCATTGGTCTTAATTTGGCGCCATCAGCTGTACATGCTAGTACCACTGTAAAACTGGACTTCTCATGTCCTGTTTTAATTAACACTGTTTTTGCACCTTTTGGATTAACAGTTTTATTTCCAACCATATCGAAATTCATAGGAGTTTCATCCATATTTCCAATCTGATTTAACACATAGCCATGTTTCTTAAGCTGTTGTATTACATATCGATGGAAAAGACTTACTTTGCCATCGAGATCTGCAGGTAATTTTTGTGCAATTCTGGTCTTTTGCCTCAGTACCAGACTATGCCTTTCCAAGAACCTAGTACACCAGGATACAGTGGCCTTAAATCCTTTGCTGTGATCTGGGTTAGATTTGGCCCACTGAAGTGCAAACATACGTATTTTGTTTCGTGTCACTACATAACCATTTTGACGATGCTCATGCACCATGTCTGCTACGTGCTTTTCAAGTTCTGACCAATGTGGGCTGCCTCTTCTTAATGCACACTTACTCCTTGGCATACTCTTTAATGCATCTTCATTTGCTTTCCAGTCTCGGACCATCTTTTCTGTTACTCCATATTGACTTGCAGCAGCACAGTTATTATGTTCCTTGGCAAAGTTTACAACTTTCAGCTTGAAACTGGCTTCAAATTTCCTTCTTCTTGCTGGAGCCATGATGGGGCCGCTGGATGTGCGGTAATACAGTTAGTGATGAGCTGCCAAAATCTTAGGAACCGGTTCCCTACTGGGTCACTGAAACAAACATTGTGGCTGGATTTTTAAATGAACTATGTAATTTTGACCATTAGTAACACTTACAGCTACACAAGCTAACAGATGAGAGTAACCACATTTCATGATTCAAAGCATGGCATGATTTTTTTTATCACTTGAGAATGTGGGGTTAGGAAGGAATTTCTCATATGCAGAATTGGGGTTGTTGACATTTAATTTTGGGGGTTTTTGGAGTGGGGGGAAAGAGGGACAGTCACTTTTCTCTTCAGTATCTGATACTGAACACTATTGGAAGAAACTGAATGCTGAATTGCCTGCGCCAATAGATCTGTTCTAAGTTCCTTTGGTATAACTGTCACTGTTTATTTGCAATACAATACACAGTGCCTGAATTCCCTGCATACCAAATATATCTTAAGTAATGTTTATTTTGTTTATACAATAACGATGATTTTGTCATGCAGTTTATTTATAAAATGGTTTTGCTGCAACTGCCTTGATTGCAGTGAAAATAGTTAAAACAGTCTCCTCAGCTTTTATGGCTGAGGACTCAGGCTTTATTGCAACCCAGGATCTGGGTTGTAACTCAGGATCTTTATTGTAACCAGCTCTGAGGTTAGCGCCGCAGGTAAGCTGTCCTGCCCCGTCCCCCTCCCCCACACGCCCGACGCCGGAGCCGCAGCCGCGGGGCCCGGCTCCCGTCGGCGCCGGGAACGCAGCCGCGCGGGCCGGCTCGGGCCGACGCCGGAGCCGCAGCCGCGGGGCCCGGCTCCCTGGGCCGACGCCGGAGCCGCGGGTAAGCCGTCCCACCCCCTCCCCGTCCCCCACACGCCCGGCTTACCTGCCCACTCCTTTTTTCAGGCTTCCCGCGAACATTTGATTCGCGGGAAGCCGGGGAAGGGGAGGAGAAGGAGGGCGGAGCGTTCAGGGGAGCAGTGTCATCTATTAAGCCTGCTCGGATTGGCTGAGTCAGAGAGGCAGGCTATTACTACCTTTGCCAATCCGAGCAGGCTTTGTATGCATTAATGGCATATAGCAGAGAGACGCCTCCCAGGATTGGCTGTTTATACCCGGCGTATAAGACGACCCCCGATTTTTGTGTTTTTTTTTAAGTTTAAAAAGTCATCTTATACGCCGGAAAATACGGTATATTGAAACTTTTTCTAGTGTAGACTTTGGCCTTACTTTCTGATTCTTGGTGTGAAATATTTTTTAAACATTGCAGAGGATTAGTTTTGTTTAAAAACAGTTGGAAGTTTAAAATCATGGAAACAATCTGATTAGTCTTACCTTTTTCTTAATAAAAACTGAGGCTCACTTTTTCCAACCTGACCGTGCTTTTGCCTATTCTTTGCCAACCCTTTCACCTCATATTTCTGCTCAAGCCCTAACTTTGATATACATTTTATTCATGGGGTTTAAAATATTAGGACTGAATTCCCGCGCACCCGTCCCCCATTAGTTACTAACAATGTTAAACTCAAAATGGACAAATCCTGTTTTGAGAGAATCTGCTCTTGCTATTTATTCTCCTGCTAAATTGCAATTTTACATTTGACATACTCAGGCCCACTGTAACTCACTGTATCTGACTTCCCCTCTCCTTTCTGTTATACCCACAGCTGTTGTATCTTTTCTTCAATTAGTTCATAAACTCTTTGATGCAGGGACTACTGTACAATACCTAGCATGATTGGGCTGATGCTTATTTGTGTCCCAGGTGCTACTAGGACTGTTCTTATGAAACGAAGTATCTTGTTTTTCAAGTAACAGTGCAGTGCGGAATAATGGAAGGTTACAAAATATAATAATGAGGAAAACCCTAAACTAATACCACAGTATGACTGAGAATTTAAACTAGTCAGGTATTAACATGGCTACCAGTCTTTCAAATTGTGTAGGTGTTAGAGGCACATTAGAATATTTTAGGGACAGATGGATTGAGAACAAGAGGGGAAAAAATTAAAATGTTACTTCTGGTAATGAAATGGAAACAAATGTATTTTGTCCATGAAATCAAGGTCATTTGTTTTTTCTTTGACTGTTTTCTTCTACCTTCTGTTTTAAAAAAATCTATGTTTAGCATACCCCTCCCCCACTGTGTGCCTCACCCCAGAAAAGTTAAATAGCTCTTAAAGGAATCCGTTTGAAGCAAGTAACAGAGTCCTTTCAGTAGACAGCCTCTTATAAAAGCCTTGTCATGCAGGGACCACAGATGTGAAAGAATCCTCTTAATTCTTATATAGTACATTAAAGGCCTTAATGACTGTCACTGACTCTGAGTTAAGTCAACAAAAACTATTTTTACAAAACAAATGGGTTACTGGAAATATGACAGTAATCTTAATGTGAGTGAATGGTGTAGCATTTCATTTAATCAGTTAAGCAAATTGTGATTGAGCACTATATTAATATATATATCAGAGGGATAGCTGTGTTAGTCTGGACCTGTAAAAAGTGACAGAGTCCTGTGGCACCTTATGCTCCAATACATTTGTTAGTCTATAAGCTTTTGTGGGTGAATACCCACTTCGTCAGATGCAGCTATATTAATATATGTAATTTATAGAATCAGTGAAATAAGCTTATTAATGGGAGGAATTCTTGCAATTTAGCACTTTCTAATATTCTGTGAAATGTTTCTCTGTTGCAGCTTTTATGGTCAGTAGAGGAACCAAAGGTAGCTGAAAGAATAATTCTGTGGTTTAGTTTTTAGTAATGCAGATAGTAATCCAGGCAGGTAATAACCACTGGGGAGAGTCAGTAGGCTCAAAGAACGAGGAATACTTGTGGCACCTTAGAGACTAACAAATTTATTTGAGCATAAGCTTTCGTGGGCTAAAACTCACTTCATCGGATCCATGCAGTGAAAAATACAGTAGGAAGATTATATATACACAGAGAACATGAAATGGATGGGTGTTGCCATACCAGCTATAAAGAGACTAATCAATTAAGGTGGGCTATTATCAGCAGGAGGAGAAAAAAAAAGTTTGTAGTGATAATCAGGATGGCCCATTTCCAACAGTTGACAAGAAAGTGTGAGTAACAGTAGGGGAAAAATTAGCATGGGGAAATAGTTTTTACTTTGAGAGTGGATGGGTCATTACACAGTCTTTATTCAAGCCTAATTTAATGGGGTCTAGTTTGCAAATTAATTCCAATTCTGCAGTTTCTCGCTGGAGTCTGTTTTTGAAGTTTTTTTGTTGGAGAATTGCGACTTTTAGGTCTGTAATTGAGTGACTAGGGAGGTTGAAGTGTTCTCCGACAGGTTTTTGAATGTTATAATTCTTGAGGTCTGATTTGTGTCCATCATTGGCATCATCCTGCAAGGATAAGTATATTGGTCCGTCGATGCCGCAACTCCACCTTTTGCAATAACACTTCAGGTATCAAAAGGACTTACTGGTGATTGCTGAACCAGATTCTCCATTGCTGGCAGGTACTGTGTGTGTCTTGGTCTCCAGACCCTTATACATCCTGGTACCGTTGCCTCCCTTTTCACTTGGAGCTCCCCCATTACAGGAAGAATAGGACAATGATGAAGACCTCCCTTCAGTACCATCATTTTCTGTTTAGGATTCTTCTACTTTCCCATATATGAATCCCCTTTCCTCCTCATTTCTTCTGAGAGCAATCCTGGATTCCACTCCCTTTTCCCTGTGGTCTATAGAAATCTACAAAATCATGACTGGTGTGGAGAAAGTAAATAAGGAAGTGCTATTTACTACTTCTCATAACACAAGAACTAGGGGTCACTAAATGAAATTAATAGAAAGGTTTAAAACAAACAAAAGGAAGTATTTTTTCACACAATGCATGGTCAACCTGTGGAGCTCCTTGCCAGAGGATGTTGTGAAGGCCAAGACTATAACAAGGTTCAGAAAATAACTAGATAAGTTCAGGGAGGGTAGGTCCATCAATGGCTATTAGCCAGGATGGGCAGGGATGTTGTCTCTGACCTCTGTTTGCCAGAAGCTGGGAATGGACGACAGGGTGGATCACTTGATGATTACCTGTTTATTCCCTCTGGGGCACCTGGCATTGGCCACTGTCGGAAGACAGGATACCGGGCTAGATGGACCTTTGGTCTGACCCAGTATGGCTGTTCTTGTGGATTCCACTTCATTCCTCCTATGGTCCTCGGTGGCCATATTGGGTTTCCTGGACAACGTATTGCCAGCATTTTCCAGGGCCCTGACCTTCTTGTGTTGGGGTGATAGGGAGACTCAAGCTGCTTCTCCTCAGCAACAGAAGGAAATGTTCAAAGATCAAGAGACTTGAGCGGATAAAGTAGCTACTCCTCAGAGTACCATCTTGTCGTCTTCACTGGATAAGCTGGTAACACCGCCTCCTCAGTCTATAATTGATGATTTTTGGCAGTTTTAAGACCTCTTTAAATGGGTGGTAGACTCTCTACATATAGCTCTTGAAGAGGTCAAAGAATCGTAACACAAGCTGCTGGATATTCACTTTGACACCATCCAGGGTTGAAAAACATTTGGCAAACCCCGGTTACAGTAACATCCACGCTGTAAGAGATCCAATAAAAGTATTATGTTCCTACCAATCTACTGGAATTCTTTGAGGGGGTCAACAAGCATGCGGTCAAAGGAGATCCAGTGGATATAGTGTATTTAGATTTTCAGAAAGCCTTTGACAAGGTCCATTCACAAAGGCTCTTTAACAAAATAAGCAGTCATGGGATAAGATGGAAGGTTCTCCCATGGATTGATAACTGGTTAAAAGATAGGAAACAAAGGGTAAGAATAAATGGTCAGTTTTTCAGAATGGAGAGAGATAGTGGTGTCTCCCAGGGATCTGTACTGGGCCCACTCTTATTTTACATATTCATAAACGATCTGGAAAAAAGGGTAAACAGTGAGGTGGCAAAATTTGCAGATACAAAACTACTCAAGATAAAGTCCCAGGCACGCTGCGAAGAGCTACAAAAGGATCTCACAAAACTGGGTAACAAAATGGCAGATGAAATTTAATATTGATAAATGTAAAGTAATGCACATTGGAAAACATAATCCTAACTTTACTTATACAATGATGGGGTCCAAATTAGCTGTTACCACTCAAAAAAGAGATCTTGGAGTCATTGTGGATTCTGAAATCATCCACTTAGTGTGCAGCGGCAGTCAAAAAAGAGAAAAGAATGTTGGGAATCATCAAGAAAGGGACAGATAAGAAGACAGAAAATATATTATCTCTATATAAATCCATGGTATGCCCACACCTTGAATACTGCGTGCAGATGTGGTCGCCCCATCTCCAAAAAGATATATTGGAAAAGGTTCAGAAAAGGGCAACAAAAATGATTAGGAGTATAGAATGGCTTCTTTATGAGGAGAGATTAATAAGATTGGGACATTTCAGCTTGGAAAAGAGGCGACTATAGGGGGATGTGATAGAGGTCTATAAAATCATGAGTGGTATAGAGAAAGAAAATAAGGAAGTGTTATTTACTCCTCATAATACAAGAACAAGGGGCCACCAAATGAAATTAATAGGTATCAGGTTTAAAACAACACAAGAAAGTATTTTTTCATGCAATGCATTGTCAACCTCTGGGACTCCTTGCCAGAGGATGTTGTGAAAGCCAGTACTATAACGTGGTTCAAAAGGGAGCTAGATAGATTCATAGAATATCAGGGTTGCAAGGGACCTCAGGAGGTCATTTAGTCCAACCTCCTGCTCAAAGCAGGACCAATTTCCAACTAAATCATCCCAGCCGGGGCTTCATCTTAGTTTAATCTAGTGACTACAACTTCCCAGTTTTGACTGAAATGTGAATTAAAATCACATACCAGCATCTTTGGAACCTGCTTATCTCCATTTGTTCCTATTTAAAGATGGTCTGGTTCTAACTTCCAAGATTTTCTTTCTTTGAGAATTCAGTTGCAAATGAAGGATGGACTTTTTAGAAGAGACAGTCTGAAAGGATATTCATAGTCCAATCCAGCAGTTGGATGGTGAAGTATGCCATAATATGTTGGAATGGAGCATGTAACTGCTGGTAGAAAGTAATTTTTCATTGGAGAAGCATACATTTTGTGCTCTGCTTTATCAGACAACTGAAAAGCACCATGAACAATGCTGTAGATGCCTGTTATGCTTTCCTCTGACATCTGTTAAATAGCAGTGTTTTAAATAATTTTTTGTATGTCTTGGGAAGGGGAAGTTGATATGCAAGTTGTAAACATAAGTAGGATGGCCGATGACTCTAAAATGGAGTAGTAACTTCCCTTAATAAAATTATATTCCAGGATGTATTTTTCGTAAGAATGTCTTGCATTGCATTGCATTGCATTGCATTGCAATGTCTGGCAAAAGTTGACCATAAGATTAAATTAAGGAGTCCTGTCCAGGTCTGTGATACCCTTCATTGTTGACAGTTGTATTGCAGGTGGCCTACACAATTTCTTTTTTCCACCTGGGTTTCACAATTGTTGATATCAATACCATTTCCAGCTGATGAAGGACATGACTTTACTTGTTTTAATTCCTAACTTGTGTTCACTCTGGTCATGAAATTACAAAGATAATAAACTTCAAAAAATAACTAGGTAAATTCATGGAGGATAAGTCTATCAATGGCTATTAGCCAGGATGGGCAGGGATGGTGTCCCTAACCTCTGTTTGCCACAAGCTGGGAATGAGCAATAGGGAATGGATTGGTTCATTTTCTCTGGGACACCTGGTATTGCCCACTGTCAGAAGACAGGATACTGGGCTAGACGACCTTTGGTCTGACCCACTATGGCCGTTCTTACGTTCACTTTTTGTGTGTTGGAGTACAGTTTTAAATACCTCTCTAAAGGGTATGGCACAGGTCCTGGGATGGAGAAACTTAATTTGTCTTGGGATCTTTAGGTCTAATACTAATGTAATATACACCTTTTTTTTCAATCCAGATCTTTCTTTCAATAATAAAAGCTGCAGAAATGAAGGTGAGAGGGTAACAACTGTGAAGAAAAACAGAACACACAAGGGTCATCTCTGCTTCAAGGTAACTATCATCATACATTTTACTTCCTTGTGAGTCAGGATGACATGACTTTCAGGCTGGATTATTTTTCAATTGTGTTTTAGGGCATACAGCATGTCTGCAGGACCTTATGGAGGGTCTCAACTCATACCTTGAGGTTATGGCATAGCAGGCTTTTTTCGTGGTAGTGATGGGAAATTAAACCAATTACAACAATCTTTTTTTAGTGCAGTTGTGTATAAATCTGAGCTTGTCATATCCTCTCAGGTCTGGTTTACACTTAATAGTTAAGTCAGCATACTTACAGTACTCAGGGATGCGAAAAATTAACCAGTGGAAGAATTCTTCAGTTGACCAAGCTATTGCCACTTGGGGAAGTGGATTGCCTACATCAATGGGAAAAATCCCTTCTGTTGTTCTGAGACATACTATGATACTGCAGCGCAATGGCGCTGTGCCACTGTAATACCTGTAGCGTAGACCTGGCCTTAGTAACCTTGTGTTCAAGTGTTTGCTCATGTTTGTTCCAATTAGATGTGTGCGCACCATGTGCACAGTCGCTGGAAGGTTTTTCCCCCTATTAGTACCCATTGGGTCAGCTCAGGCGCCCCCTGGAGTCACACCTTCATGGCTCCGCATATAGGGCCCTGCTGACCCACTGCCTCTCTTTCTTACTGACAGTGACAGTTGTTGGAGTGTTCTCTTTTCTCTTGTTTTCGAACGATCCCCTAGTGTACTCGTAGTTCCTACCTGTAAATAGTTTCAGTGGGTAGTTAATAATTTTTAGTGTAGTGTCGTATTTGAACCCCCTCCTCTTGTTGGTCGGGATTCCCTTCCCCTACCCGGGGCTAGTGCATGCCTCGGTCCCAGGGGTTTAAGCTATATGGGGTCTACCAAAAGCTGATGTCAAAGGGCGACCCGCACACATCCTTCTTAAGGTGCCTGGGGAATCATCGAATATTAGGGTTGGAAGGGACCTCAGGAGGTCATCTAATCCAACCCCCTGCTCAAAGCAGGACCAATTCCCAACTAAATCATCCCAGCCAAGGCTTTGTCAAGCCTGACCGTAAAAACCACTAAGGAAGGAGATTCCACCACGTCCCTAGGTAACCCATTCCAGTGCTTACCTCTCTGATGCAATCATCAATATCCTTTATCTTGGATTGTCTGCTACATTTAAAGCAGCAGGGCTTGTTGATCTCGTCGATAAAGGTTCTCTTGACCACCATTTTGGCATTCCACCCAGGAGTGGCAGACTGCTTGGTCTTCACTAACCTAATGGTGGGGTCATTTTCTTAAAGCACTGAACAGGTTATACCCGCAAGTTCGGCAACCGATCCCGGCATGGGACCTTTAATCTGGTGCTTTTGAGGCCGATGGGGCCTCCATTTGAGCCCTTAGCGACATGTTCATTACTCTATCTGTAATGGAAGGTGGCTTTCCTGGTCGCAATAACTTCAGCTAGAAGTGTGTCTGACTCAAGGCCCTCACATCTGACCCTCCTCATACCATCTTTTACAAAGACAAAGTGCAGCTTCGGCTGCACCCAGTCTTTCTCCCTAAAGTTGTCTCTCAATTTCATGCCAATCAAGTCTTTTCCGCTAAGCCTTACGCTAACAGCCAGGTGCAGAGGCTCCACTCTGTGGATGTTCGGTGGACATTGACCTTTTCTATCAAGTGAATGATGCAGTTTCGTAAATCAAACCAGCTCTTTGTTGTGGTAGTGGACAGGATGAAGGGCTTCCTGGTGTCCTCTCAAAGGCTGTCACCATGGCTCACATCCTGTATCTGAGCATGTTATGATTTGGCAAAGATACCTGCCCTCGTGCTGATGGCACATTCTACAAGAGCACAGGCCTCCTTGGCCGCATTCCTGGCCCAGGTCCCAATCTAGATCTGTAAAGTGGCGATGTGGTTCTCGGTCCACACTACTTCTTCTCATTATGCTATTACCCAGCCATGCCAGTGCTTCAATTCAGTGGTTCCATGACCTCTGCCTCCTAGGTAAGGCTCGGGAGTCACCTACTTGAAATTGACATGAGCAAGCACTCGAAGAAAAAACAGTTACCTGCCTCTCGTACCTGTTGTTCTTTGAGATGTGTTGCTCATGTCCATTCCAGGATCCACCCGCCTTCCCCTCTGTCAGAGCAATCCGGCAAGAAGGAACTGGAGATGCAGCGGGTTGGCAGGGCCCTTTATGTGGCTCCATGAAGGTACCACTCCAAGGGGCGCCTGAGCTGACCCAACGGGTACCGCTAAGGGAAAAACCTTTTGCTGACTGTGCATGCGACGCGCACACACATACTTGGAATGGACATGAGCAGCACATCTCAGAACAGTTACAAGAGGTAGGTAACCTATTTTTTACTTATAATTGAGTCAGTCTTGTACTACCTATGGTTATAACTTGCACCTCTGCTGGCTCTTCCTTAGCAGTCATGTGCCAGAGCCCTAACACTCTCTGCTAGCCCTACCCAATGCACCTGTTTGACCTTTACATCTTTCTCTCAGTTGCCACGTAATCTGGCTTCTTCCTTTGTAGCGGCTACAATAAAGGTATGGGGCTATATGAAGACCTATAGTAAATAGAAATTTCAATGGAAGTATGTAATAGACTAAAAACATTCCGAAAAGTGTTTTATTAATTATTGAAATGAATAGCAATACAGTATTGTTAGCCTTTTAACTATTGGAAAGCATGTTTTGCTGCTTATTTAAATGTGACCTGCAAAGAAGAAATTTGGGTTTATTGATCTCAGATGTATAAATGTGGCCTGAAAGGGGGGTGGGGGTGGGGAGAGTGTGTGTGTGTGTGAAATTTCTTCTTGGGTTTTTACATTAGCAGTTATTTATTATAAAGGTCTTTACTTCTCTGTTGCTGGAAGATGTTAGAGAACTAGCTTGCTTATGTCTTACCAGAGCCTGAAACCTGAACCTTTGAAAAGAGAGAGGATTTTTTGTTCAGATAGTTTAATACTCTGGCTTCAGTTTAATGCCTGTTTAACAAACACTTGAAAGAAAAGCTCTCTATGAAAGTGTCAGCATTCTGCCCCATAAAGTACAGGCTAAGGCAGTGAGCAAACTACGGCCCGTGGGCTGGATCTGGCCCGTCAGGGCTTTGGATCCAGCCTGCGGGATTGCCAGCCCTGTGGCGCAGTGGAGCTAAGGCAGGCTCCCTTCCTGCCCTGGCCCTGCACTGCTCCTGGAAGCGGCCGGCACCACGTCTCTGCGGCCCCTGTAGGGGGTGGGGGCAGAGGGCTCCCACAGGGGCTGCAGGGGTGTGCTGCTGGCCGCTTCCAGGAGCAGTGCAGGGCCAGGGCAGGCAGGGAGCCTTCCTTAGCCCCACTGCGCGCTGCTGCCACCCTGGAGCAGGCCGGAGCCTGAACCCCACACCCTTCCTGCACCCCAGTCCCCTGCCCTGAGCCCCTTCCTGCACACTGCACCTTCTCCCACACCCCAATTTCCTGCCCCAGCCCTACATTCATGGCCCTGCATGCAATTTCCCCACCCAGATGTGGCCCTCGGGCCAAAAAGTTTGCCCACCCCTGGGCTAAGGGCTAGTAGTCTGCACTGCAGAGGCTTTGCGTTTGACAGCTGTGCAGTGGCTATGCAGCATATACTGGCAAAAGGCAAGTATAGTTGTCAGTATAATTAAACTATCTCCCTGAATGACAGCTGGTGGTTAGGTGTGTGACTTTTTTGCTCTCCTAACCAATGTAGCTATGCTAGCAAAACTTTGTTGGATAGACTTAGCCTTAGACTTTCCCACTCATGTCCTCCTAGATGCCCAAGAAGAAGAGGGAAAACTATTTAATATTCCTGATATTGCCTGGGTAAAACACACAGAAAAAGCTTTGGGGGAAAATGGTCTCCTTTGTTCATCCCTAAAGAAGCAGAACGGGACACAGTCTACTTTTTTTTCTTCCCCTTTACAGGTCACCTTTTAATGCTGCCACATAATTTAAATCCAGTGTAGTGCAGAATAATGGGGCTTTTGATCTCTTTGAGTTCTGAGTATATTTAATGAGGAACGTGGAAGGCTTCATGGCAGTATATTGTGAAATTCTGTTATGGGGCTCAGGAAAGAGTATAAAACTGTGAGATGTGCATATATGGAAGAAGTGTGCTTGCCATGGGCCAGGTGAGAATAACTGGGAACAGTGGGATGAATTGGAATAAAATTAAACTTAAAAAAAAGAAAAACTTCCGAGCAACCAGGCCTATTAAGGTGGAATAGGTTCCTTGGGAAAGAGTAGGAAAGTGCCATTGCTTACGATGTTGAAGGTTAGACAAAGAACTGTATAGGGAGCTGCCCTGCATGGGCCAGAGCATGGACAAGGTGAGCTTGAAGGACTTGTCCATGTCATCTAATTCTAAAGTTTCTACCATGATCACAAAGCAGTCTACATCTCTAGGGGCAAAAGGGGATAAAATGTGAGTAGTAAGCACCTGAATGAGATCTCTGGATATGGAGGAGAAACTATGCAGGTAACCATAGATGTCAGAGTTTACACATAATTGTGTGAGCAAGGATTAAGGATTCTAATAACAGATGATTGCAGTATGACTATTAAATTTGTTCCAGACAATGCTGTCTTGCTGGTGACATGAATGCTATTCTCACCAGCTGCCTAAATCAGTCAGATGGAAAAGTAATCCTATTTGTGATTTCCCACTGACACAGATTGCATAATTAAAATAGCGAAGATCTGCTGTGAATTTAAATTAGTTGTTTTTGTATTTTGCTGCTGCTGTTTGCGGGTTTTAAAGCTATATAGTGAGGTGAAATTGCACCGATATTTGCTTAAATGTTATAACTGTTGGACATAAGTGCCAACTCCATGTTGAGCCCATGGTATAAGAATGGATTTTTATATAGTCTTAGTAAAAGCAAATTCAGCCCATCCACTTCCTTTTTTGTAAGGGATATTCAAGAAATTGATGAAACCACATAAATTATCATAGCAGTTGGGTCTAGTTAAATACTTTGCATCATATAGCTAAGGACATCAAACACATTCCCTTTGGAGTACATATTCGTAGATTCCAAGACCAGACGGGACCATTGTGATCATCTAGTCTGACCTTCTGTATAACACAGACCAGAGAACTTTCCCAAAATAATTCCTAGAGGACATCTTATAGAAAAGCATCCAGTCTTGATTTAAAAACTGTCAGTGATGGAGAATCCACCATAACCTTTGGTAAGTTGTTCCAATGATTAATCATTCTCACTCTTAAACATTTATGCCTTAGTTCCGGTCTCAATTGTTCTAGCTTCAACTTCCGGCCATTGGATCAGACTGCTACAAACTAGGGACCAAGTGGCTAGGCAGCAGTTTTGCAGAAAAGGACCTAGGAGTTAGTGGACGAGAAGCTGGATATGAGTCAACAGTATGCCCTTGTTGCCAAGAAGGCTTAACGGCATTTTGGGCTGTATAAATAGGAACATTGCCAGCAGATCGAGAGACATGATCATTCCCCTCTAGTCAGCATTGGTGATACCTCATCTGGAGTACCATGTCCAGTTTTGGGCCCCAAACTACAAGAAGGATGTGGAAAAATGGGAAAGTGTCCAGCGGAGGGCAACAAAAATGATTAGGGGCCTGGTGCACATGATTAATGAGAAGAGGCTGAGGGAACTGGGATTGTTTAGTCTGCAGAAGAGAAGAATGAGGGGGGATTTGATAGCTGCTTTCAACTACCTGAAAGGGGGTTCCAAAGAGGATGGCTCTAGACTGTTCTCAGTGGTAGCAGATTACAGAACAAGGAGCAATGGTCTCAAGTTGCAGTGGGGGAGGTTTAGGTTGTATAATAGGAAAAACTTTTTCACTAGGAGGGTGGCGAAGCACTGGAATGGGTTACCTAGGGAGGTGGTGGAATCTCCTTCCTTAGAGGTTTTTACGGTCAGGCTTGACAAAGCCCTGGCTAGGATGCTCTAGTTGGGAATTGGCCCTGCTTTGAGCAGGGAGTTCGACAAGATGACCTCCTGAGGTCCCTTCCAACCCTGATATTCTATGTTCATGTTATACCTTGCTCTGCTAGATTGGAAAGCCCATTATTAAATATTTGTTTCCTCTGTAGGTATTTATCAACTGTAATCAAGTCACCCCTTAATTTTCTCTTTAAGCTGAATTGTTTGAACTCCTGGAGTCTTTCACATCTTTTAATCATTCCCATGGCTCTTTTCTGAACCCTTTCCAATTTATCAGCATTTCTTGAATTGTGGATGCCAGCCCTGGATACAGGATTCCAGCAGCCAAATACACCAGTGCCAAATACAGAGGTAAAATAACCTCTTCTGGAAATTTCCACTACATGCATCCGACGAAGTGGGTATTCACCCACGAAAGCTCATGCTCCAATACGTCTGTTAGTCTATAAGGTGCCACAGGACTCTTTGCTGCTTTTACAGATCCAGACTAACACGGCTACCCCTCTGATACTCTCTATTGTTATTCAAGATTCACCTATTTATGCATCCAAGGATTGCAGTAGCCCTCTTGGCCACAGCATCTCACTGGTAGTTCATGTTCCACTTTATCCAGTATGACCCGCAAATCTTTGAGAGTTGCCATTTCCCAGGATAGTCCCTACATTCTTTCTTCCTAGTATGTATCCATTTACATTTAACTGTATTAAAATACATGTTATTTGCTTACACCCAGCTTACCAAGTGATCCAGAATGAACTGTGTCAGTCAACTGTCCGCTTCATTTTTTACCACCCTCCGACCTTTTGTCTCATTTGCTGGTGATTTTGTTTTCTTCCAGGTCATTAATAAAAATATTAAATAGCACAGGGCCAAGAACCAAACCCTGTAGAACCATATTACACACACCTCTTTGATGATGATTCTCCATCTACAGTTACATTTTGAGACCTGTTAGTTAGCCATCCATTTAATGTGTGCCAGGCTAAACAAAATGTTATGCTGTACCAAGTCAAATGCCTTACGGAAGTCTAGATATATTACGTCAACTTTATTACTTTTATCAACCAAAGCTGTATTCTCCTAAGAAATCAGTGAGTTTGACAGGATCCATTTTCCATAAAACTATGTTAATTGGTGTTAATTATATTACCCTCCTTTAATTCACTATTATTGTTTAGTCCTGTATCTGTTGGTCTTGTATCTTGCCCAGAGTCAATGTTAGACTTCACCCTTTTTAAATATTGGTGCAACATTAGCTTTCTACCAGTGTTTTGGAACTTCTTTGATGTTCCAAGACTTAAATCAACAGTAACGTCCAGTGAGATCCTCAACCAGTTCTTGTAAAACGTTTGAGGGCAAATTACCCTGACATGCTGATTTTTAAAATGTCTGACATTAATATCTGCTGTTTAATATTCTCCTTAGATGCTTGTGGAATGGAAAGATTGATATGACTACGTCATCTGTTTTTTCCAAATACAAAACAAATATTTGTTGAACACCTGCCTTGTCTGCATTATTATTGATAATTCTACCACTTCCATCTTGCAGTGGATTAATATCATGGTTCTGATTCTTTCTCTTTCTAATATTCTTAAACTTCTTATTATCCTTAACTCTGCTGGCCATAGACTTCCCCTTGTGTCCCTTTCCTTCCCTTATCATTTTTCTACAGTTCCTAACTTCTTATTTATAGTTGTTACCATAGGTACTGATTGCAGCGCACCCCCTAGTTGGCACCTATGGTTGTTACTATTAATTCCCTTTTCTTCCATTTGTTTTGTTTATATATAATTTTATAGCCACATTCACTTCCTCTCTAAACAGGGTCCGTTTTTTAACCAGTATGACATTCTTCCTTGGTTGAGGTTTTTTGGGCTTCTAGTAAAGTGTTCTTAAACAATTCCCAATTGTCATTCAATTTTTTTTGATTAAATTATCTCCCCAAGTTGTTGAATAAGTACACAGTTAAACAGTACACAGACAACACAAGTTGAGAGCAACAAGTGAAAAATATAACATGGAATCGAAACTGCATGGGCAATTTAGGTGTGCTGAGTGTAACTATCTAACTAGTAGATTCTTAAACAGTTCTCTGTCAAGGGCTTTCTGGTGTTCTATGGAGAGCATGCCCTCATTTCTGGCTGCTAAATTGGACAGCTGTAATACTTCTGATGTATGTAATTGCTGTAGTTGCCACAGGGATGTTATGTAATAGTCTGTTAAAATGTGGTCGGTGCTATGAACAAGTTTGTGATCTTACATGAGTTGAAATTTGGCCAGGGTACTTGGTCAGATATCCTCTTATGCAAAGTGCATTGGATGTCTAATGGCACAAATGTTGAGAAATTTTTAAAAAGGTGTCATTCAAAAGACAAATATCCAGATATATGCCACCCCAGCACCATGCTGGAGTGTTGGGTTCAGTATACGTTCTTTGCCTGGCACAGTGGGTTTATGGTCTGATTAGCGCTGCTAAAGTGAGAGTGCCCCATGCTGAATCATAACTTTCCTCAATCTTGTGTGGGAGCCAGAGGTCTTAAAATAGTTTTGGTGTCTGTCCTGTATTGTGTACCTTATCTTAAGGATTAGCACTATAGTTTTCTTACATTTTTGCTGCACTTCTGAATTAACACCTCCAAATCATGGTTTCACTACCTTTTTATTGTAAGCAGATGCATGGATGCCATGGTGGAAGGTAAAACTATGCTGGCTTGCTCAGCAGAGCTGCAGTAAAGATTGGATTAAACGTGTATATTATGTAAATTGCAATAAAGCTTTTATATAGGAGAATGATGTGTAAATTTAGATTTATAATTTGATACACATTTAAAGGCTCAATACTGTTTCTTTCAAAAATATATAATCTTGTAGAATTCTTTCTCAAGACATACTTGAATAGCTGGGAGTGGAAGCTTGTATGTGGGAGCTAGGAGTTCTGTTCCTGGCTCTGCAAGACATGACCTTTTATGTGACCTTCTGTAAATTAATCTCCCAGCTTCAGTTTCCCTCTGTAAAATGTATATAATACATGTTTCTTAGGGTTAGTGAAATGGAATTCATTATAATTTCTAAAGCACACTGCGATCCAATGTATTTGAATGGCAAAATTGTATCTCCCTTTCTATGGAGACACTGTTCATTCTCAGCACTTTTTAAAAATTATTCAGACTGTTTTGTGCACTCTTTGAGAAATTAGGATAGATGAGTTACCAGTCTTCAGTGAGGATCAGTTGCTCTGGTGAGTGAATACATTTATCAGCATTTGTGGAAGCACAATATGAATTTTCTACTAAATTAAGATGCACTTGTTTGTGTCACTAGAGTTGTGCAAAACACTGTTGCTCTGCTTCCCCATGGTACAGCTAGTGGTATAGTTGTATAGTGGTATACAGATTGATGCAGTTTTAAAAAATGCAGGGCAAAATTTTCATCTCGGCCTCTACTAGGCCTGGCCTCCCTTTTCTGTAACTGCAAATTGCAGGCATATTTAACTCAGTTATTTTCAGGTGCAGTTAAAATACCTTGAAACCACAAAATAGATATCCAAGTGACAGTAATTGCAAGTGCAAAGAGGCTGGCTTTTGAAAACCTGGCCCAGAATATCCCTTTACTCATTATAGACACAAAGTGGGTGTGGTAATATATTTCATTAGACCAACTTTCATTCATGAGAGAGACAAGCTTTCGAGCCACACAGTTTTTACAGTTGCAGCTTTCTAAAGTATCACTTTCTGAGCTGAAATCTTCAATGTTTGTTCTTTGCACAGAAGGGGAACTTTCATGAAGTTGAGTAAAATCCCTTTCATTTAAAAAATTAAAGAATTGAACCCTTCCCTTCCCTGTCTCAAGCAATGTGTTTTTGAAACATCCAACTTGACACACAAACAATCCTTAGTGAAGGACAGGTGATGTTAAATGAGAGGAGGGATTAAACAGTGATATTCTATTCTACAAGAATAGAAAATGCTGTTTACTATAAGTGGAGCTGATAGCAACAAGGCTTCCCTGGCTATTGGGTGGACAGGGGAAGAAAAAGAAAGCTGGGCCAAGCTTCCCCCCAGCTACCTCATGTACCCAGTGCATGGGCCAGCAACCTCCTCCTGTGTGTTCCTCCTCTGTGGCAACACACAGGGCAAGATCCCCTGCAACTCGTGAGCAAGGAAGAGAGAGCGTGCATGTGAATAAGGCTGGGCTGGGCTTCTCCTCTGCCGCCCCTCTTCCCCACCCCAATAACCACTAGATCCAAGTACCCATCCCCATTCCTCTGGGAAACAGCCTTCAACTACTGCTAGCTAATGCTGTTAGTCCTGTGGATCCAGTGGCAGTAGTCTGTACTGCAATGCTGAAGATTCAAAGGTCAGATGCTGTAGATGACTGACATCCATATTGTAGGAGCGCTAATATCTGTGCTATCAGACTTATTTTTAAATGGATAACCTTAATATCACTTTAATGTTGGGTTTTTTATTTAACGTTTACTACTTTTTTCCCTGACAAGCCGTTTGTACGTATCGTGGTTTTGCCCTTTTTACTTCACATTTGCACCTTTTCTGCAATAGTTTGTGTTCAAATACATGTTTGTGGTTTTAGCAAAGCAATTGGGAAGACTCGTTATGATCTAAAACTGCATTTAAGCATTACCCTCGTTTAATTCTAACAACGCTTATTTGATATACAGGCCTGGGAATAGAAATAGTTGATTTTTTTGAAAATGGGAAAGCCAAAGTCCTGCTTTAAAATGCAGCTGTCGTATTTGCCTTGTGCGATAACAGCATAAATCTCTCAGTATTAAGACCCTAACTGAATTGCGAGATGATCTTCAATAACTGCGGCTGAGTCGCGGACAAAGCATAGAATATTGCAGAAAAGTAATAATGGACCTTTATTAATAGGAGTAATTTGGAAAAGCGACAGTAGATGTATTTGTTTCAGAAAAAAATGCTGGAATGATGTTAACATTCAACTATTAGTTTATGCCTGCAATTTTTTTTGATAACCAGACAGTTTGGTGCAACTACAGGGCTGTCACTAGGGGGCAGGGCAAGCGGGGCAGCTGCCCAGCGTGCAAAGCTGGGGAAGGAGGGGTGGAAAAGTGAGGGGGGAAATGGTAGGGGATAGAACCCTGCAGCGGACATGATATTGCCAGCCTTATTTGTGCGCTGCTGGTGGTGGCAGTGCTGCCTTCTGAACTGGGCAGCCGGAAAGTGATGGATGTTGGCTGGGCATCCTGCTCTGAAGGCAATGCTGCCTTCAGCAGCAGCAGCGCAGAAGTAAGGTGACGGTACTATGCCTGCTGCAAGACTCTACTCCCTACTGTGTGTTTCTCCTCATTTTTTCATCCCCACCCCATCCCTCAGCTTTGCACCTGGGCAGCTGCCTCACTTGCCCCGCCCTGGTTATGGCCCTGCCCAAAACTCTTCAAGATCATTTAATGTAATAATGAGGGAGAAGCGGGGAGAGGAGTGTGTGTGTTTCAAACCTCAAAATATATGCAAAATCATGGACTGTGCAAGGTAAGCTAACTTAAAACAAAATTGTGATGGAAGCCTAATATTGTGGAATCCACAGTATCGCGAATGAAGTCGAACCTTACTCATTATAAAATGACCTAGTAACTTGGCCATTCTCCAGTCTGCAGTATTGGATTCCTTTTACAGGCTGAGAGTCAGCATTTTCGGGTGAGTCATGTTTTTAGTCATGTGCCCTTATTGTAGGGACCGATGAGAGGAAGACTCAGTGGAGGAGAAACTCAGTCTGAAGCCAGAGGACAGTATACTTCCTGTTTCCTGAGGCTAGTGGTGCACTTACTGATTACAGTGAGGATTGTTTTACTTACACTGACTTTTCTATCTGGAAACATCTGAGTTGCTGCTAATGGCTTATAATTTTAGTTCTTCAGATAAATTAGAAATGTGAAATGAACACTGTCAAATAAATCTTCAGTTTTTATTTTACACTCCATTCAACACTTTTTTGACCTTGACAGTTTACTTTGGATAAAATTTTCAAAGCGCTTAAGTGATGTGATGGCCTGTCTCATGGACACTTGAATCACTTTTGAAAATGGAACTTAGGTGCCTAAGGGCTTGGCTACACTTGAGAGTTGCAGCGCTGGGAGTTACAGCTGTGTTCGTACAGTTGTGTAGGGACAGCGTTGGTGTGTGGCCACACTGACAGCGCTGGTGTGTGGCCGCATTTGCAGCGCTGTATTGAGAGGTGCATTGTGGGCAGCTATCCCACAGAGCACCTCGTCCCATTTTGGCGCCGTGGGTTGTGGGAAGGGGACGGAAGGGTGCGGGTCATTCCGCTTCCTGTCCCAACACCCCGTGGTGCATCGCTTCACAGCCAGCAGTCACAGTTTTTCCTGCCACGTTTGGCGCCATTGTGAGTCTCTTGCTGTGTTTTACTCTCTCTCTGTGAAGCACGATTTCTGTGGGAAATGGAGCCCGAGCTGCTGAGGACTGTGCTGATGAGTGTCGCCAGCACAACACGTTTGGCAGTTGAGCTATTCCTTCAGCTCCAAAGTGACAGTGAGGAGTCCGACGATGATATCGAGTCGCCTGACGAGTGTGACACTAAATTGCTTGTGGCATTCACGGAAATGCTCAGCACCGTGGAACGCCGCTTTTGGGCTCGGGAAACAAGCACTGAGTGGTGGGATCACATAGTCATGGAAGTCTGGGATGACGAGCAGTGGCTGCAGAACTTTCGGATGAGAAAAGCCACTTTCATGGGACTGTGTGCTGAGCTCGCCCCCACCCTGAGGCACAAGGACACAAGATTGAGAGCTGCCCTGACGGTGGAAAAGCAGGTGGCTATTGCAGTCTGGAAGCTGGCAACTCCAGACAGCTATCGGTCGGTCGGGAACCAGTTTGGAGTGGGAAAGTCAACCGTTGGAATCGTTTTGATGCAAGTTTGCAGGGCCATTAATCGCATCCTGCTAAGAAGAACCGTGACTCTGGGGAATGTCCAGGACATTGTGGATGGCTTTGCACAAATGGATTTCCGTAACTGTGGTGGGGCGATAGATGGGATGCATATTCCTATTGTGGCACCCCCCCACCTAGCATCCGAGTACGTTAATTGGAAGGGGTATTTCTTTGTGGTTCTCCAGGCGCTTGTGGATCACCGTGGGCATTTCATTGACATTTACACAGGCTGGCCTGGAAAGGTGCATGATGCACGCATCTTTCGGAACAGTGGCCTGTTCAGGAAGATGCAGGCAGGGACTTTTTTCCCAGACAGGAAGATCACAGTAGGGGACGTCAAAATGCCCATTGTGATCCTTGGAGACCCCGCTTACCCGTTACTGCCTTGGCTCATAAAACCCTATACAGGGAAGCTTGACAGGAGCAAGGACCGGTTCAACTACAGGCTGAGCCGGTGCCGAATGACTGTGGAGTGTGTTTTTGGCCGTTTAAAAGCTCGCTGGCGATCTCTGTATGGGAAGCTAGACTTGGGGGAAAGCAGCATCCCCGCGGTTATATCCGCATGCTGTACCCTCCATAATATTTGTGAAGGGAAAGGTGAAACATTCAGTCAGGCATGGACCACCGATGTTCAAGTCCTGGAGGCTGAATTTACACAGCCAGAGAGCAGGGCTACTAGAGAGGCCCAGCAAAGGGCTACAAGGATTAGGGATGCCTTGAGGGAGGAATTTGAGGCTGAAAGCCAACAGTAATGTTTGTTGCCTTTCACGGGAGTGAAGTGCAGTGGTTACACTGTTAGTAGGATTCTATTTTCCCTAAAATGATTTTCAGTGCCTGTTTCTTTACTGGGCTAAGGTATCTTTCACTTTATGCAATAATAAAGACTGTTTTCAAAGCCAAAAATTCTTTTATTGAAAAGAAAATAACTTCCTTGACAGACACACAACATTTCGGGAACCTAAAAGGGCAGGGGGGTGGGGTGGTGAACTGTACAGTCACAGGTTTGAATATGTCCTGTCTGGAGTGCTGTGCAATGACTGCTGCACTTCAGGGTGCATACACTGCATGGTGATGGGAGTTGAGTGCAGAGGGTAAGGGTCGTAGTTCTCAGGGCTGGTTGGTGAACGTACGGGTGTTGGAGGCAGCTGGTGGAGGTAAGAACCTGGATGCTGGGGAAGGGGGTTTGGAGCTGACATTGGGGCTCAAGGGAAAAACTTTGGGACGGGAGGGGCGGGGGGACAGCATGGTAGTGCTCTGCCTGCATGGCTACGAGTGACTGGATAGAGTCCGCTTGGCACGCCAGGATGCTTAGCAGCTGCTTCGTGCTTTTCATCCTGGCCACTGCGTTTCTCTGGCGGATCCTGCTTTCCCTTTCTCTCCAGTCTTGCAGGTTTTTACTCTGTCTAGCAGAGTGATCCATAACTGCTTTCAGCATGTCTTCCTGGGTTTTTCGCGGCTTCTTCCTGAGGTTTTGTAGTCTCTGTGCAGTCGAGGAGATGGGCAGTCCAGCAGTCAAGGTCGCTTTTGGAAAGGCAAAAATGGCAACAGTTAACAGGGGTAGCATTGTTCATAATCTCATCCAGACAGTAATTCCCACACACTGAAGGAGTTTACAGTCTTCACTTTAGCATACTTTTCCCATACCAAACAGCACACATAACCCAACAGGAGCCACAAAATGGTGAGTAAGGGGGACTGATTGCTTCAGGGCTGTGCAGGGGTTTCTGTGCGTTGGGGACAGCAAACAGGTACAGGGGGCATCTGCACTGAACAGTCTCCCAACATTTTCCACAGGAGTTAATCCTGGAAGATATCTCGCTGCTGCGGGTCACCAGGGAAGAGCGGGAAGGTCTTCTACAGCAATGCGGATTCCGCCCTGGCCCCTATGCAGCTTGCCTGTGTGCAGCAATGGTCCCCCCCCACCCCTCGCGGCACAGTGGCGCGGACGCGTTAGTCTGACTGGGACAAGGACCATAATGGCTCTCCCTATAAACTTGCGCAGGCGCATTGCCCACGCTCTGGCTGAAACTTTTGAGGAGATTACCGCAGCCGATTACCGCGACGTGATAGACCACATCAATGGGCTATTCCACATCAAGGCATGCATGCATGCAGCCCTAACCCCCCCTTCTCTCCCGAAACATTTCCATCCTGAAAATAAAAGCTGCTTACCGGTAACCTGCTCCTCTGCTTGTCCTTCGCCAAGTACTGGCTGTGCGATTGGCTACCTTCCTCCTGGCTTGAGAAGAGCTCCTGGCTGCATGCCTCCTGGGACTCTGGGGTGTCTCCCCCCACCCCAGTACCCTCATTCTCGGTTTCCTTCCCCCCCCTCCTGTCCCCCACGCCGCTCAGAAGTGTCAATCGTGGTCATCGGATTGGCAGTGGGGTCACCCCCAAGTATCGCGTCCATCTCCCTGTAAAAACGGCAGGTCGTGGGGGCAGTGCTGGAGCGGCGGTTTCCCTCGCGGGCTTTACTTTAACCCTGCACTGCAGCGTGTCCCGGTCATGGCCCCTTTCCAGCATGGCCTTTGATACCTGGCCAAAGGTGGTATAATTCCTATAGCTGGAGCGCAGCTGGGACTGCACAGCTTCCTCCCCCCAAACACTAATGAGGTCCAGCAACTCGCCATTGCTCCATGCTGGGGCTCGTTTGCCGCGTGGAGGCATGGTCACCTGGAAAGATTCACTGATTGCGCTCCACACCTGGCTGAGCAAACAGGAAGGGGATTTTTTTTAATTCCCGGGGCATTTAAAGGGCGGGTCACCTGAGGCCAGTGCAGTAGAGTGCAAACTGATGAGCAGAGTGGCTGAACAGGAATTCTGGGATATCTCCTAATACCCTGGAGGCCAATAACAGCACTGGTGTGTGGCCACACTTGACGAGCAGCGCTGCATCACCAGCGCTGCACTAGTTATACCTCATGCAGACCTGGTGTACAGCCAGTGCTGCAGCCAGGGAGTTGCAGCGCTGGATGTGCCTTGCAGGTGTGGACAGTTACTAAGTTGCAGTGCTGGAAAGCCTCCACCAGCGCTGCAACTCTCAAGTGTAGCCAAGCCCTAAGTCACTTAAGCACTTTTTGAAAATTTTACCCTCTCTCCACCTCCAGTATGTAAAGGGCTTGTTGATGTTGCCTCTATTTGCTTGGATTTAAAATGGATGGAATCTGGTTAAATTGAAATGTATTTTGGGGGAAAAAAAAAAATCAGGCGTGACCATTTCAGATGACCTCTCCCATTTTTGCTGTAAGGTTATGTGCTGAATACCTTAAAAATGCCCAGGTTGCATGGGTATTGGCACAGAAGAAAACCTACTACATGTACATTTGTGTGCTTGTGGTTGGGATGTTACGTTCCCAGAAGTCATGGTGGGCTGGTCCCCATGCTTTTAGCACACCTCAGCATCCATCTGAAAACAAAGGAGGATCCATTTTCTGCCTGAATAACCTCTTATATTAAATTGTTTTAGACACAGGGTGCCTCAATTAGCTCATTTAAGAGAATATGCAGGTCATTTTAATCGCTGGATTACAAATAGCCCAAATAAAGAAGTGGGGGGGAAAAAGCTTTTTTTTTTTTTTAAGTGGGTATTCACCCACGAAAGCTCATGCTGCAAAACATCTGTTAGTCTATAAGGTGCCACAGGATTCTTTGCTGCTTCTACAGAACCAGACTAACATGGCTACCCCTCTGATACTTGAAGGATGAACCTGGAGGCAGCTTGTTCAGAATGAGACTAATACATTTGTCTTATTTTAAAAGTATTACACTTCCACATGTTCTACCCAGGAGCCACAGCTTTTTTCTGGAGCATGCCTTATTCACACATTCTTTTTTAAACCACTCGGTTTTCCAGCTTCATGCTGTTAATAGAAGCATCTTGAAACATCTGACTAGTATAATTGCGCTAACATAGAATCATAGAATATCATGGTTGGAAGGGACCTCAGGAGGTCATCTAATCCAACCCCCTGCTCAAAGCAGGACCAATTCCCAACTAAATCATCCCAGCCAGGGCTTTGTCAAGCCTGACCTTAAAAACCTCTAAGGAGGGAGATTCCACCACCTCCCTAGGTAATCCATTCCAGTGCTTCACCACCCTCCTACTGAAAAAGTTTTTTTCCTAATATCCAACCTAAACCTCCCACACCGCAACTTGAGATGATGCAACATCTTTTTTTTTTTTTTTTTTGCAGTATATCCTACCCGTAGCATCTTGAATGTTTTGTTCTGTGTTTCTAGGAAATGCAACTCAGAGCTCGCCCACTTGCTTAACATCTTGTTCGCCTTTGACTTTCACAAGACTGTCGTCTCCTCGTGCTTTCTCCTTACCTGTGATTGTTTATTCAGAGTGTGTGTGTGTGTTGGTAAAGCTTCCTCTGACTTCTTTTTTAGGGGTCCTGTTTGACTGTCTTTGTCGTCTCCTCTTCTCCCTCTATACCCTATCACTGGCTGAGGTTATCCACTCACTGCATCAACCACAGTTTCTGTGCTGAACTTGCAGATCTTTCTGTTCCTGGCCCATCTCTTGATCCAGTCTGTCACCTCTGCCATTATTGTAAAGGTATCCAGGATAACTAGGATATCTTCCTAGTTTATACCAACACTCTCTTGGGCATGGCTTCTCTCTTACAGAAACTTTCTCCAGCATGTCATTCTGGGGCTGGCCTTTTTAATTTGGCAGGACCATGTAGCAGCAACGTTAAAGTGACCATTTACAACTGACTGCTCAATCTCCCTCTCTTCCAACTGTCATGTTTGTAGTTCTTGTTTCCCTAGTTTTTCCTTTCTAATTACCAAGAATTCACATCTGCTGTCAGTTTTAAGAGAAACTGCTGAGCTTCAGTTC
Source organism: Mauremys reevesii (assembly GCF_016161935.1). Classification (NCBI taxonomy): domain Eukaryota; kingdom Metazoa; phylum Chordata; order Testudines; family Geoemydidae; genus Mauremys; species Mauremys reevesii. The sequence goes on from NC_052647.1 coordinate 2,795,497, forward strand.
AACTGCAAATTTGATACCATCAGCTCAGGATTAAACAAAGACTGTGAATGGCTAGCCAACTACAAAAACAGTTTCTCCTCCCTTGGTTTTCACACCTCAACTGCTAGAAGAGGGCCTCATCCTCCCTGACTGAACTAACCTCGTTATCTGTAGCCTGCTTCTTGCTTGCATATATATATACCTGCCCCTGGAAATTTCCACTACATGCATCCGACAAAGTGGGTATTCACCCACGAAAGCTCATGCTCCAATACGTCTGTTAGTCTATAAGGTGCCACAGGACTCTTAGCTGAGTTTAAACTTAATATGGCTAAAGCTGTCCCCCACTTTGTTACTGAACACATCACCATCCATCCTGTCACAAACCTATAACCTGTGCGGTCCAGATCATCCAGGCAGTATTCACATTCTGCTGCTGCTTTCACAACATTTTTAAGACCCTCCTGTCCATACTCCTATCCAGGCTCCTGTTATCTCCCACAACTTCTCTGGCTTCCTTGATAGCTGCTGCTTCATGCCTCTCCTTTAAACACAGAGCTCCTAAGATCACCTGGATCCATCATTCTGACCATGTCGGCCTCCTTCCTTTGAATCCTTTGTTTCGTTCCCTGTTCACCACCACATCAAATTCAAGCCTTCAAAGCCCTTCACAGCTATTCCTCCTCATTCATTTGACTGTTTCTTGTCAAACTTCAAAGCATGACAGCCTTAGAACCCATTTGTCCCATAACCACCTCTGTTTTTCTTCTCCCTAACTCCCCTTATGTGTGAATCACTCAAGTCTTTAAGGTAGCTTTTTTCAGTGTAGCCTATCAGCACCCTCTCCTGACCAGACTGATGCATTACAGTCACATTGTTTTCTGCATCTTCACTCAGATCAAGGGGTCTCTCCAGAGCATTTCATGGCAGGCTGGAAAAAGAGAGTCCAAAGTCTTTCTGTTCTGCAAGGGTAAGTTTTTGAAAGACTGTTTTAAGATGAAAAGAGAAGCCAAGATAATTCAGTCTTTTTCCTTCTGAAAGGAAAGCCTAGCACATCTTTAGCAAACAGAACTTAAACATCAGAGGGGTAGCCATGTTAGTCTGGATCTGTAAAAAGCGACAGAGTCCTGTGACACCTTATAGACTAACAGAGGTATAAACACTTTAGCCTTTTTGTCTGAAGATTAAATTGTAGTAAAACAGTCTATGTGAAGCTCTCTCCAGGCTGTCTACAATCCCGCCATGAACAAATATAAAAGAAACATAATCTCTCTTCCTTGGAGCAAGTCTTTCCAGGCTGGCTATACTCACCATGTGAACAAATCAAAGAAAAACAAACTTAGTTTCTTCAGTAACTTTTGCGGCACAAACTTTCCCAAAGACCCACCACACAGGATGGTCTATTTACTCCCAGCAATAGTAGCAGCTGCCTTCCTGTTTCAGTATTTGGTCCAGCCTATGTTGCTTGAAGGCTAACAGGCCCTAGCTGACTCTGAATCTGTTCATTGATCTGTGTCTTCCTAGCTTGAAGCCTCCTGGCTTCCTTCCTTGGCTATATCTTGAACTGTAGTGGTCCCCTTAGGGATAGTATATTCTATCATAGCAATATTTCCCTAAACCCCCTAATTACACTTTTATCCATTTAAGTTTTTTAAAGCAGTTTTGAAATTGTCTAGTTATAGTAATAATGCAGTTGTCTCATCTCTTATTTTCCATGTTGGCGCGCGCACACAAAAATCCCCTGTCAAGAGAGAAACTTTAAACATTAAATTGTTAATTATCATTTTACTAGGCAGAGTAATATTTTATGGGTGCAAAAAGTCACATTAGTGACTGTTAAACTGTCTAGTAATGTGCTTTTGCTCCTGGCATTATGGGTGAACAATTAAGCTAGTAAAATGGTCTTGTTAATGCATAGTAAAATCTTAATTTATACTTACCCTACTGCAGCTATTATTGGGAAATGCTGCTTTTTTTTTTTTTTTTTGAGCACCTGTAGATCTACCAAATACAAATCTTAACAGGTTCTTAAGATTTTTTTGTTCCCTCCCAAGGTACCGCTATCTCATTCTGCTCCAGGGAAAGACTTGTATCCTTTCCACGAGACATGCGATAGTTCTGGGGGGGTTCTGGTCAATTGCTAGAGACAAGATAGATGAGCTACTCATCCGAGACTCCACAATATTCAGATTACACCAAGTGGCAAATCAGTTCTGTGACTTCTGGCTTCTCCTTGTGAGACAATTCCATCATATTAACCAAGAATATTTGTATTTAGTAAAATCTTAGCTGAACAGCTTGTCAGTTTTCATCCTTTTTGTTATGTATATGGAAAGGATGGAAAAGGTGTGTATAGAACAGAGCCCTCTCTGGCTCTGTTGAAATGGCAGGAGAGTCTAAGCAAGTGCAAAACCCTCTAAACGTTTGAGATAAACTTTGAAAATGGAGATGCTATAGGTTGTCCCCTTCCCATGCTGAGTAACAAGGATTCAATGCAGCAGGTACTATTTGCCTTGATAATCACAGTTACAGTATCTCATGAATGATTTCAGGATTTAGTGAGCTCCATGCTTCTCTGGATAACTTAAATCTGTTATATGAAGTTGGACCATCTTCTTCAACAGAGACTTAAGTAGGATTTGTGAATGGCTGGCCCAGAGAGATTGAAATAAATGACTTGGGTGCTAGGGAAAGACATGGAAATAATCCTTACCTCAGCTGTTTTACACTGAAAATTTATATTCCTCTTCGAGTGATGTCCCTGTAGGTGCTCTATTTTAGGTGTTCGTGCACCCCGGAGTTTGTAATCTCGTACTGCTTCAGGCAGTTATCTGACACTGTGTGACCAACCCCCCCTCAGTTCCTCCTCTTCCGCCTTTGACTCAAGTTGGAACAGCTAGCAGCGCCTTTCAGCTTATTCTGAGTAGGATAGGTTTATCATTCGTGTGCTCCTTCATGTTTTGGCCACCATTCTGGAGGACATGCTTCCATGCTGATGACGTTTTTTTTTTTTTTTAATGCATGAATTAAATTTGTGACTGAACTCCTTGGGGGAGAATTGTATGTCCTCTTCTCTGTTTTACCTGCATTCTGCCATATATTTCATGTTATAGAAGTCTCAGATAATGACCCAGCACGTGGTGGTCGTTTTAAGAACACTTTCACTGCACATTTCACAAAATGCAAAGAAGGTATCAATGTGAGATTTCTAACGATAGCTACAGCACTCGACACAAGATTTAAGACTCTGAAGTGCCGTCTCAAATCTGAGCGGGATGAGGTGTGGAGCATGCTTTCAGAAGTCTTAAAACAGCAACGCTGAAGCAGAAACTACAGAACCCGAATTATCAAAAAAGAAAAACAACCTTCTGCTCGTGGCATCTGACTAAAGATAATGAAAATGAACATGTTGGTCTGCACTGCTTTGAATTATCAAGCATGTCCCCTGGAATGGTGGTTGAAGCATGAAGGGACATATGAATCTTTAGTTCATCTGGCATGGAAATAACTTGCAACGCCAGCTACAACAGTGCCATGAGTATGTATGTTCTCACGTTCAGGCGACGTTGGCAGCATTATCTCCTGCAAATGTAAACAAACTTGTTTGTCCGAGCGATTGGCTGAACATGAAGTAGGACTGAGCGGACTTGTAGTTCTAAAATTTTACATTGTTTTATTTTTTAGTGCACTTTTTTTGTACATAATTCTACATTTGTAAGTTCAACTTTCATGATAATGAGATTGCATTACAGTACTTGTATTAGGTGAATTGAAAAATAGTATATTTTACAGTGCAAATATTTGTAATAAAAAATAAATCTAAAGTGAACACTGTACACTTCGTATTGTGGTAATTGAAATCAGTATATTTGAAAATTTAGAAAACATCCAAAAATATTTAAATGGTATATTATTATTTAGCAATGTGATTAATTGTGATTAATTTTTTAATCACTTGACAGCCCTAGTTTAAACTAGTTAGCTTTATTCTTTTGTCTCCGCCCCCCCCCCCCCCAAATTGTTTCTCTTCATAGGATTGCAGGTTTCCATTCAACTGTTACTGTAGAGTAGTCACTTCTTTCTCCCCCCGACCTCCCTTTACAGGGAGAAAATGCTCCCTGAGGGGCATGCGTGGCTCCCCAGAGTTCAAACACTGCCTTACTTACAGACTTTCAATACCATTTTCAGACAGATCTGTGTGTCTGCTGTCTTGGCGAGACCGGTATACCGCAGAAGTGCTTGCACTGCCACAACCTCAAAGCCCACACCAGGAAGGCGAGAGACCTTCAACTTAAACTCTTCCTCATGGAGAAGTCTCTCCACCCTGCTTCTGAGCTTGAGGTACACACCGTTCATGGCCGGAGATCTCCAACAACAGCCTCTGACAGGGCCTTTCTTCCATGGTCCAGGTTCCCAACCAACAGCCAAGAAGGCAGCAAAAAAAAAGAAAAGGGTACAACGACCCTGACTCATGAGTTGGCCAATAAAAGGCGCTCCTCCAGCGGGCAAACAGCTTAAGTACCAACTGCATCAGCTCCTCCCATCACCAAAATAGCAAGATGATCTGGCACTGTTGGTGCCAAGAAAACAAAAGATGCCAAGCGGCCGAGCTCTGACCCAGGCAGCAAGGGAACACTGAAACCCCATACTGCAGTACTGGCGGAGCTGGTCAAACACCCAGTACTGAGAGTCTCAGCACTTCTGCAGATGATGGCACCACCTAGTGAAGGCACCACGCACCTGGGGGCGCACAACGGCACCGATGAGCAGATTGCAACATTTGGTACCAATTCCTATGATGCCGGCGGTACCAATGCCATTGACACCTTGCTGTTAGAGTTTCCCATTCTCGGTACCGACGGTACCTCAGGAACACTCAATACCAAGTCAACCCACCTCTCCATGTCTTTCTGGTCCGCCATTTTCGAGCAATGATGAAGATGTTCTTCACTTTCCACAGCATTCCTCTCCTGTGAGTGCTCCTGTTAAATCAGTTCCTGCGCACAAGGGCTACCTAGTTGACCCAAAGTGACACCCCTGGATGCCACCTGTGCCCTTCTTTCCACAGTGGCCGTTTTGGAACCCAGGAACGGCTTACCCGCCACAGCAGCAACAATACAGACCTATCAGCCCACCCAGAGAGAGCACACATTCACCCTTAACGGCACAGGGACCATCTGAACTTACAGAACAGGGCTGAAGAGGAGGAGAAATTCTCTGACCAGGACACCGCACCTGAGGCTCACTTCTCATCTTCGCCTGATGACACTATCCTGTCCCATCCTCCTAACACAGGAGATTATTTCAAGCAATTCCGAGACCTCTGTAAGAGAATTGCGAGTTCACTGGATATTTCGCTTGAAGTCCTGTAAGCAGGAAAAAAACCAGGAAGTCCTGTAAGCAGGAAAAAACCTGTTTTTGACCTACGACGACTCAACAAGTTTGTGAAGAGACAGTGATTCAGAATGGTCACACCATGTACCATAATTTCAGTGCTAGAAAGGGGGATTGGTTCTCAGCCCTCAACCTCCAGGATGTGTATTTTCATATAACGGTCCATTCCTCTCATTGGAAGTTTCTCCAATTTGCAATAGCGCAGGAACATTTCCAATACAAGGTTACAGATGTGGTCTCCTCACCTCAAAAAAGATATTCTAGCACTAGAAAAGGTTCAGAAAAGAGCAACTAAAATGATAAGGGGTTTAGAGAGGGTCCCATATGAGGAAAGATTAAAGAGGCTAGGACTCTTCAGTTTGGAAAAGAGAAGACTAAGGGGGGACATGATAGAGGTATATAAAATCATGAGTGATGTTGAGAAAGTGGATAAGGAAAAGTTATTTACTTATTCCCATAATACAAGAACTAGGGGTCACCAAATGAAATTAATAGGCAGCAGGTTTAAAACAAATAAAAGGAAGTTCTTCTTCACGCAGCGCACAGTCAGCTTGTGGAACTCCTTACCTGAGGGGGTTGTGAAGGCTAGGACTATAACAATGTTTAAAAGGGGACTGGATAAATTCATGGTGGCTAAGTCCATAAATGGCTATTAGCCAGGATGGGTAAGAATGGTGTCCCTAGCCTCTGTTCGTCAGAGGATGGAGATGGATGGCAGGAGAGAGATCACTTGATCATTGCCTGTTAGGTTCACTCCCTCAGGGGCACCTGGCATTGGCCACTGTCGGTAGACAGATACTGGGCTAGATGGACCTTTGGTCTGACCCGGTACGGCCTTTCTTATGTTCTTATGTCCTACCCTTTGTCCTATCCACTTCCCCTTGGGTATTTTCAAATGTCTTAGCTGTTGTAGCTGCCTGCCTCTGCAGAAAAAGGAATCATGATATTTCCATAGTTGGATGACCGGCTGCTGAAACTACTGACACTGCAAGCAGCATTAGAGTCCACTGAACAGACAGTAACTCTATTTACGAGGTTAGGCCTTCAAATATATATTTAAAAAATCAACTCTGTCGCCAGTACAAGCACTAGAGTTTATTGGGTTCTATCTCAAGTCTCCCTAGGCGACGGCCTCTCTACCAAGAAAATGATTTCTGGTTTTAACCAACCTGATCTCCACGACATGAAACAGTCCACAAGTATCTGACAGAACTTGACTGCAATTTCTAGGCCACAGGGCTGCCACGACTTTTGTCATCAGACATGCGAGGTTACACATGCGGTGTCTACAAACTTGGCTCTGGACAAACTATGTCCCACACAGGCACAGTATAAACAAGCACATCACAGTGTCGAACAAATAAGACTCCCTTATTTATCCACAGAGTCTGCAGGGGGGTGCAAGCTCTGGGAGGGATTAGGTAGGGTGCAGGAGGGGGCTCTGGGCTGGGGCAGAGTATTGGGGTGCAGGAAGGGTTGCTGGCTCTGACGGAGTTTAGGTACAGGAGGGGGCTCCTGGCTGGGGTGCAAGAGGGGGTATGGGGTGCTGGCTGGGGGTTGGGGTGTGGCTCCTGCTGGGCAGCACTTACCTCGGGCGTCTCCCAGTCGGTGGGGCAAAGGCAGGCTCCCTGCCTGCCCCGGCCCCACACCACTCCCAGAAGGGGCCAATGTGCCCCTGTGGACCCCGGAGTGGGGCACGTGGCTCCATGTGCTGCCCCTCTTTGCAGGCACTGCCCTCGCAGCTCCCATTGGCTGCAGTTCTGTGTTCCCAGCCAATGGGAGCTGCGGGGGCGGTGCTTGCAGGCAGGAGCAGCACCCAGAGACCTCTGCCCCTTCCTCCCCTGTGGGCGTGCGAGCCACTTCTGGGAGCAGCATGGGGCCGGGGTAGGCAGGTAGCCTGTCTTAGAGACAGCCCCACTGCACCACCGAACTTTTAGCGACAGGAGATCGCTATAGACTGGGAGAATCTCCAGGATCGACCAGTTGATCACGATTGACCTTTTGGTGACCACTGGTTTAGATCCATATGGACAACGTGGCTTCTATGTTTTACATAAGCAGACAAGGGAGAACATGATCACACTCTACCTTGGGGGGTTCTCAATGATAGATCTCTCTGCAGTAGCACAAAACAGCAGATGGCCCGCAGTTTTGCTCCAGGGTGGGACTCGGTCCGCATTCTCTAAGTGATGCCTTCCTCATCAAATAGAACGCTCCCTTCCTATAGGCCTTCCCTTCCAGCCTCCTCCTACCTTAAGAGATTCATACGTCAGCGTATGTCGACAACTGGCTTCTAGCTGTATGATTCAGGCAAGAAGCCCAAACATCAACCTCCATGGTTCTCAATTTCCTTTCATCCCTTGGAGTCAGCGTCAACGTTGAGAAATTGATCCTAGACCCCATTACAGTCTCTGGATTTCATAGGGGTTATCATCAGTTCAGTTACAGCACGGGTCTACTTACCAAAAGACAGATTTCAGACAATGAGCAACGTCATAACTCGCATCGTGAGCAGTCCTTGTGTACCAGCCAGGACTTGCCTATCCCTCCTGGGCCATATGACTTTGTGTACATATGTGATTCATATGTTCTATCCACAGCTCCGGCTCTGACTCGCAGTGTGACATCATTCACATCCCTTCCCCTCTCAGTGCCTCAGTTTCCATATCAGTCCACCTCCCTTCCCCTCTGTGCTTCAAACTAAGAAAGGTGAATAAAGTTTCAAAAAAGGACTTGTATTGCACACAAACAAATATTTTTGTGACAGAAGTGAACCTTACAAGTACAGGGGAGTAAACTTGGGAGGGGGAACGCACATTCATCATCCTTTTTTAAATACTGATCTTGTCTGTTGCACCTCAGTGTATTTGCAGCTGTGCTTGTCTGTACCCTCCCCCGGGGTGAAGTGTTAGGAATAATGCACCGGCCCCTGTTGCCAAATGGAATGTGGTGGCGGGGGGGGGGACGGGGACAATGCAGTGCTGGAATGCAATTCTGATCTGGTTGCAGAGGGGTCAGCCTTCAAGTTGTTTCTCCTGAAGGTCAGCCAGATGCATCAGTATGTCTGTTTGGGCCTTCAGAATTGCCATCATCTCCTGCAGCATGTCACGCTCATTCTCCTGAGCTTTTCGTTTGTTCTTAATTTCCATGTACTTTTTTTGGCCTGGAGTGCTCCTCCGCACCCTCTGCTCAGTGTCCGCTGTTCCAGAGGCATGCATACTCTCTTCAGGCGTCATTGTGTGTTCTTTCTTTTTGTCCTAATCTGGTTCAGTCTCTCTGTTGGTGTGGAGGGAGAGTTGAAGGCCCACATTCTAAGCTACAAAACATGCAATGCACAGCGACACCAATGTCAGTGCATAGTCAAGCTGTAGTGCACACTTGCGTAGATTCAGAGGAGTGATTTAAATATAGCAAGTGTAAAAAGTACACTTTCATTTCAGCCAAATATCCATTGAACCGGTTGTCCCAGTCATGGTGAGCATGACCCAGGAGAGAGGGTGAAAGCTGGCATATGCGGGTGTGGGAATGGGATGGGGACACAGGCACTATTGCAGAGGTTCTCAAACTGGGGGTTGGGACCCCTCAGGGGGTCACGAGGTTATTACATGGGGGTCATGAGCTATCAACCTCCACCCCAAATCCCACTTTGCCTCCAGCATTTATAATGGTGTTAAACATATAAAAAAGTTGTTAATTTATAGGGGGGAGGGTCACACTCAGAGGCTTGCTATGTGAAAGTGGTCACCAGTAGAAAGGTTTGAGGGCTACTGCACTATTGCTTGCTGTTTGGGCAGTTGAACTGAATATTGGCACACTTACCCACAGGAGTGAGATATCAGCTAAAGGCACCTTTGGGAAACAGGCGGAAAAGGAACAGCTACTGCATGCGTCTGGCTACAGATTGGGTCAGTATGTTGCTAGCCTATGTGCTATCTGATGCCTGGCGAATTAATACAGGAGTGGTGTGGGAAAGTATCCTATCGTGGTGGAAGAAATTAAGGCAAGCCTCCCCGAAACCTTCTGCAATGGATTGCAGACTACCTTCAGGAAAGTTTCCTTGAGTTCAAGTGCTTTGCTTACTCATGTAGATTCCATTCTGAGTGCACAGTTGCTGGAGATTTTTCTCCTAGTGGTAGCCGTAGGCCTGGCTCTGGTGACCCCAGGAGGCCCGCGCCCCATGCCCTTTCAGTTCCTTCTTACTGCCTGTGACGGTTGTCAGGCTTTCATGAGGCAAAAATATGCTGTTCTTTCTCTAGTGGTTTTGTTGAACTATATTGTTAATTAATTACTCAGACAATATGATGTCTGTGTTTATATGTCAGCATATAACAAGGGGGAGCCCACTCCAATGTCCTGTGTCAGGAAGCCCTATGGGACTTCTGTGTGAAACGTAAAAAGAACAGGAGTACTTGTGGCACCTTAGAGACTAACAAATTTATTTGAGCATAAGCTTTCGTGAGCTACAGCCCACTTCATCAGATGCATAGAAGGGAACATAGAAGAAGAGTATGTATACATACAGAGAAGATGCCATACCAGCTCTGAGGCTAATTAATTAAGATGACCTGTTATCAGCAGGAAAAAAACTTTTGTAGTGATAATCAGGATGGTCAATTACAGACAGTTGACGAGGTGTAAGGATAGTTATAAGAAAATAGATTCAAGTAGTGTAATGGCTCAGCCATTCCCAGTCTCTATTCAAGCCAGAATTAATGGTATCTAATTTGCAAATCAATTCAAGCTCAGCAGTTTCTCCTTGGAGTCTGTTTTTGAAGTCTTTCTGTTGCAAAACTGCCACTTTCAGGTCTGTTACTGAGTGGCCAGAGAAGTGTAAGTGTTCTCCTACTGGTTTTTGAGTGTTATGATTCCTGATGTCAGATTTGTGTCCGTTTTATTCTTTTTCTCTTGCAGCACCGTTCCGCAACTCCAGCACCGCGAAACCATTCCCCTGCACTGTACTCTTCAGCACTGCCATGGTTGTTGCAGTTTAGGTCCTGTTCATTGGACTTGGAGGCAGAGTCCTACTATTCCAGACACAGCTGGTACTGATCAGACCGACGTAGGTCCAGGCATGATGCTAGCATGGTGCTGTGGCAGGGGCCTGTACTGTTGCCATTTTGGACCCCGTGGGCCTATCACCAGGTCAATAGCCTCAGAGGAACATGCGCCCCCAACAGCCAGGCACTGTCCCCGCCAAGGGGTTCAGAGGCAGTGTTGGCTCGTGATGCTCAACAGGATCCAGCTCCCGCCACCCACTCCCGGCACCTAGACTGCAGTTGGCACCAAGAGTCATGACACCAAGCAGGATGACCCTTGGGAGCTGGAGGGCCTGGTGCCGCCACTGGCTTCATCATCTTCATCACCTGACGAAGCAGTGGCAGGGTCTTTCTCCTCTGGACCGCACCCTATTGATAACAGGGCACATCAGGACCTGCTGTGCAGGATCCCTTGCAATATGGAGCTACAGGCGGAGGAGGTGGTTGAGCTGGAGGACCATCTCGTTGATATCCTAACACCTGAAGGGCCATCCAGGGTCACTCCGCCCCTTATGAAGACAGTTCAGGCCACTACAAAAAATCTGTGGCAAACCCCTGCCTCCATCTCCCCAATAGCCAAGGGGGTGGGGAGAAAATATTTAGTACCCTGGGTAAGAGTACCTGTTCTTGCATCCACAGCCCTACTCATTGGTGGTGGTGGTGGTGGTTAACGAGAAGGAGAGATGGGCAACAGGGCCCGACCCCCAAGTCAAAAGACACCCCCCTCCCCCCAAAAAATCTTTTTGGCCAGAAGGTCTGGGGGGCTCCAACTGAGGATAGCTAACCACAAGCAATCCTCAGCAGATATAATTTCAATCCATGTTGAAATTTAAGGAACTTGTGCTGCATGACTCTAGGGCAGAGTTCGCAGCAACAGTGGATGAGAGCAAGGCAGTGGCACGGACCTCTTTATAGGCCTCACTGGACTGGCTGCGCGAACCCCGTCCTCCAGCATAGCCATGAGGAGGAGGAGCTCCTAGCTACAGGCATCTGGGCTTCCTCCCGAAGTCCAACAAGCTATCCAGGACCTGCCCTTTGATGGCATGGGCCTGTTCACAGAGCAAACGGATTGCAGGATTTACAGCCTTAAAGATTCCTGGGTGACGATGAAGTCTATTGGGCATGCATTCCCCGGCAACCCAATGCAAATATTTTAAATCCCAACCCAGCACTGCTTCTCCCCTCCCCGTCCTAGGCAGGGCTTCTGTAGGAAGCGGGGCAGGAATGGTGGCACAAGCCACCCCATCTAGCCAGGGCCAGGGCCCGACAAAATCATCATCGGGCTCTAAGCAGGCCTTTTGAAGGTGTGCCCGAGGATGGAACACCAATCACAGTACCGGATCCTCAGCCCTGTTTCCTGAACCATCCGTCCTATTTTTACTGTGCTTGGTTCCAAATAACATCAGACTGCTGGGTCCTTTGCACGGTAGAAGTGGGATATTCACACCAATTCTGCTTCTCCCCTCCCTCCTTCCCACTCCCCCTTTCCTGTCCCTCTTCAGGGACCCTTCTCATGAGCGTCTCCTCATTCTAGACCTTCAAGGCCTCAACAGATTAATTAAAAAGTTGAGGTTTTGTGTGGTCTCCCTACGTGTGATTATCCCCTCTCTGGATCCGGGAGACTGGTATGCCGCCCTCAACCTCAAGGATGCCTACTTCCACATATCCATACTTTCTGCCTACCGACAATTCCTCAGGTTTGTGATCAACTGGAATCACTAACAATTCAGTCCTGTCCTTTGATCTGTCTGCAGCCCCATGAGCGTTTACCAAGTGCATGTTGGCCGTGGCAACCTTCCTCCACTGCAGGTATATCCGTACCTCAACAATTGGCTGCTCGGGGTGTTCCAGGGACCAGGTGGAGGCAAAGGTCCGCTTTGTCAGTTCCACCTTTGACAGGTTGGGTCTCCTCCTGACCAAAAAGAAGTTGACTCTGTTACTGACTCAAAGAATAGAGTTTATCGAGGGGGAAGGTGTTGGACGCGAGCTGGGCCAGGGTGTCCCTGACGGAGGCTGGTTTCCAAGCGATGACGGACATCATACCAGGCCTCAATTGGTACCCTACCACCACAGCAAGGGGTTGCCTAAGGCTCCTTGATCGCATGGCGGCATGCACATACGTAGTACAGCACGTCAGGCTGCGGCTCAGACCTCTCCAAGCTTGGCTAGCATCTGCCTACTGTCTGGGGCAACAGCCTGGACATAGTGGTCCTTTCCGGTGCAGGTCCTTGAGTACCTCTGCTGGTGGCTCAACCCACAGGAGGTGTGCGAGGGAATCCCCTTCAACAGACCCCAGCTCTCTCTGTCCCTGGTAATGGACGCGTCAGCACTGGGATGGGGGACACACCTGGGGGAGCTTCAGACACGGCCTCTGGTCTCAGGATGAGCTCTCGCTCCATATCAACCGTTAGGAGTTGAGGGCGGTCCGACTAGTGTGCCAAACCTTCCAAGCCCATCTACAAGGGCAGTGCATGGCACTTTTGACAGACAACACAACTGCGATGTTTTACATAAACACATGGGGTGGAGCCAGTTCCTCTCCCCTATGTCAGGAAGCCCTCAAGCTGTGGGAGTTCTTCATAGCCCACTCCATTTTCCTGGAAGCGACCTACCTCCCAGGTTCCCAGAACGAGCTGGTGGACTATCTCAGTGGATCCTTCCACAACCATGAGTGGTCCATCTGTCTGGACATGATTCATGGCCTTTTCCAGAGGTGGGGAGTTCACCAGGTTGACTTGTTTGCCACATGAGGCAACAAAGTGCCTGTGACTCTAGTCCTTCCAGAATCACAGTCTGGGCTCATTTGCAGATACATTTCTCCTCCCCTGGACAGAACATCTGCTGTAGACATTCCCACCGTTTGCACTCATGCATAAGGTCCTGCTCAAGATCTGCAGGGAGAAGGCGGTGGTCATACTGGTGGCACCGGCATGGCCTCTCCAACACTGGTACACCATGCTCCTGGAGCTGTTGGTGGACGCCCCATCGCACTGACTCTGGTCCTGGACCTGATTACCCAAGACTACGGTTGCCTTCATTACCCCGACCTCCAGTCCCTTCCTCACACAGCTTCATGGCTAAACCCCATGGAACTCGTGTGCTCAGAGCCTGTTAGGTAGGTCTTGTTTGGTAGCAGAAGCCCTCCACCAGGGTCACCTACCTGGCCAAGTGGAAAAGGTTTGCTATCTGGTGCCCTCAGGGCCGCACACCTCAGCTGCAGGTGCCCATATCTCTCATCCTGGACTATCTATTGCACTTAAAACAACAAGGTCTGGTGGCATCGTCCATCAAGGTGCACTTGGCAACCATTTCTGCCTTCCAGCCAGGAGCAGCTGGGTGTTCCATCTTTGCCAGCCCCATGGTTAGATGTTTCCTTAGAGGTCTGGAAAGGCTGTACCCTCAGGTTAGACAACAGGTCCTGGTGTGGGACCTTTACCTGGTCCTTTCACACACACACCTCCTCCCCCCACGTTGGAACCCCTGGCGCCTTGCTCGCTGCTATACCTATAATGGAAGGTGGTCTAGTCACTATTACTTCGGCAGGGAGGGTATCGGAGCTTCAAGCCCTCACCTCCGACCCTCCCTACATGGTTTTCTTTAAGGACAAGGTGCAACACAGGCCTCATCCAGCATTTCTTCCAAAGGTGGTGTCCCAGTTCCATTCCAACCAGGACATTTTTCTTTTACCCTAAGCCTCACACAAGTAGCCAAGAACAGAGGCTTTGCTCATTGGACATTTGAGCGCTGGCCTTTTACATTGACTGCAAAAAGCTGTTCTGTAAATCGAACCAGCTGTTTGTTGAGGTAGCAGACCAGATGAAAGGACTCCCGCTTTCGTCATAGGTCGTGTCATGCATCTGAACATGCTACGACTTAGCCGGAGTTCCAGCCTTGGCACTAATAGTGCATTCCACAATGGCGCAGGCCTCCTCAGCGGTGTTCCTGGCCCAGGTCCCAATTCAAGAAATCTGCAGGGCAGTGACGTGGTCCTCGGTTCATGTGTTCCCCTCTCATTATGCTATCACCCGGCACACCAGAGATGATGCAGCATTCGGCAAAGCGGTGTTTCAATCAGCGATTCCATAACACCAACCCCACCTCCTGGGTAGGGCTTGGGAGTCACCTAATTGGAATCGACATAAGCAAGCACTTGAAAGAAAAAATGATTACCCACCTTCTCGTAACGTTGTTCTTTGAGATGTTGCTCATGTCCATTCCAAACCCACTCACCTTCCCCTCTGTTGGAGTAGCCAGCAAAAAGGAACTGAAGAGGCCACGGAGGCGCCACTCCCGGGGGCTCTACAACTGACCCAACAAGGTGTTGCTAGGGGAAAAACTTTCCGATGACTGTGCACATGGAGTGCACACACCTAATTGGAATGGACATGAGCAACAGATCTCGAAGAGCAACAGTTACGAGAAGGTGAGTAACCGTGGGTTTTTTTCCTTTTTGGCTAGGTAGCAGAAAGCCCTTGACTAGGGCCACCTACCTGGCTAAGTGAAAATGCTTTACTTACTGTGCCGGCGACTGTGGCTTCCCTCCTCTGCAAGTGTCCTTACAGTCCATCCTGGACTACCTTCTTATGTGAAACATTAAGGTCTGTCGCTAGCCTCTATCAAGGTGCATTTGGCAGCCATATCGGCATTCCATCCTCCAATCCAGGGTTGGACAGTGTTTACCAAGGGTATTACAGAATCAGTGAAGGTCTGGAGAGGCTCTACCTGCAGGTTCGTGACCCAATCCTGCCATGGGATTTAAACCTGGTCTTGTCCAAGTTCACTGGGCCTCTGATTGAGCCATTGGCAAAATGCTCTCCTCTGCTACTCTTCGAAAGTCACCTTCCTGGTAGCAATTACTTTGCCAGAAAGAGTCTTGGTGGTTCAGGTGCTAACATTGGAGCTTCCCTATATTGTATTCTTTAAGGACAAGGTCTGATTGCACCTCTGCTCAGCCTTTTTACCCAAGGCGGTGTCTTTTTTTACATCAACCAGCACATCTTCCTACCTGTCTTCTGCCCTAAATCGCATAATACAGAAGAAGAGCATCATCTGCATTCTCTGGATGTTAGAAGGGCCTTGGCCTTTTATATAGACAGGAGAAGACCTTTCTGCAAATCAACATGGCCTTTTGTGAAAGGCCTCCCAGTAACAGTCCAAACAGTCTAGCCATGGGCCATGGCCCATATCTGGGCCTGCTATGAGCAGGCGGTGGTGTCTGCCCCAGGCATCATGAAGGCCCACTCAACAAGGGCTCAAGCATCTTCAGCTGCGTTTCTGGCACATATACCAATACAGGACATCTGCAAGGCAGTGACGTGGTCCTCGGTCCACATAGTCTAATTCCACTGTGCGATCACCCAACAGGTAAAAGATGATGCTAGTTTTGGGAGGGCTGTGCTGCAGTCGACACGACCTGAAACTCCTAACCCATCTCCAGGACTTCTGCTTGTGAGTCACTCAGAATGGAATCGACACGCACAAGCACTCGAAGAAGAAAGGACGGTTACTTACCTTTCGTAACTGTTGTTCTTCGAGACGTTGCTTGTGTCCATTCCATGACCTGCTCACCTACTCCACCATAGGAGTTCACAGCAAAAAGGAACTGAAACGGTGTGGGGCCGGTGGCACCCCTTATATCGGTGCATAAGTGCTGGCCTCCAGGAATTGCCAGAGCTGGCCCTACAGATACTATTGGGGGGAAAAATCTCTGGCAACTGTGCACGCAGCGTGCACACTCATGGAATGGACATGAGCAACACATCTTGAACAACAGTTACGAAAGGTAAGTATTCACAGGACATACAGGACATCTCGGTGTGCATAAATAATCTTTTTTGCAGGGCGCCTTCTGGCTATCTGTGCCAGGCAATTAGAAGCAGATAGCTACTGTACCTGCACTGGTTATTTCAAGAAAAAATAGCAAATAAGATGTGCTCCCACAATATTAATGTGAACTGCATACTTACGAGAGGTTCCTTCCCTGTATTATGCTCACCCATGCTGGAGTGCTGTGACTGGCTGTACTGCTCTGGGGTTACAAATAGCTCCTGGCTCTCTGGGACAGTGGATCCCTCATTTGCCTGTCTCTCTTCTTCGTCCAACACAGTTGCCTCAGTGTTTTCTGTGTTGGCCCGTGACTCTGACTTATCCAAAGTATTCACGCAGCTGTTGGGGGTGGTTATGTGGTTGCTGCAGAATGTATCATTCAGCTTCTTGTAAAAGCGGCATGTTTGTGGCGCTGCACCAAAGCAACTGCTTGCCTTCTTTGTCTTCTAGTATGCCTGCTGCAGCTCCTTGGCTTTCACATGGCACTGCTGCAGGGCCCTCTGGTAGCCATTCTGCACTATGCCCCAAGAGATCTGCTCGTAGATGTTCACGTTTCTGTGGCTGGATCTGAACTGTGGCTGGACAGCTCCTTCTCCCCACAAACCCAGGAGATCCACCACCTCCTGTGTAATCCAGGCAGGAGCGCATTTGGAGTGTGGAACTGGCATGCTTAGCTGGGCAGGGAAGCGCTCCACACCAACCAAACAGTAGATGGAAATTCAAAATTAGTGGTCCTTTAATAGGGGAGGGGCTTTTACCTGCTTACCTGACTGCTGGGCAGAGGAGTTGAAGACTGTGACCAGAGTGGTCACAATGGAGCATTGAGACACACCTCCTGGAGGCCAGTTAAATTGACATAAGGAATGCATTGTCTATACTGCCATTACATCAACCAAACTATATTGACTTAAGCACTACACCTCTCATGGAGGTGGAGCTAAGTTGACATAGCAGGTGGGATAAGTTAGCGGGAGGGATCTTGCAGTGTAGATACTGACGTTATTAGGATGACGAAAGGCAGCTTATGTTGACCTAACTCCATAGCATAGACCAGAGCTTAAACTCTTCACACCACTATCAACTTCCTAGACTCCACGATCAGCTGAAGATAACTATATACAAGAAACTCACAGATCACTACAGATCCAGTAACCACCAAAAATGTTATCTACAGCCAGGCACTCAGCTACCATAGAATGTTTCTAGGAGAAAATCTGGGATACACACCATAACACACTTAAAACCATGTTCACCAAACAAGTACACATCACCAGAGAAGTAAATCACATCATGGAATGGGCTGCCCAATTACCTTAAAAGGACCTGCTTCAATACGGGGTTGGGGAACGACAACACTGCACTCCCCTACTTGTCACCTATCGCCCCACACTGCAGTCTGTAGGGGGTATCATTAAACAACATACTTGATGTGGATCAAATCTTGAAATAAATCTTTCCTAAATCCCTAATTTCCTAAATCTGGCCTTCATACAACCCCCAACCTCTTCAAGCAGATCAAAAGCAAGCTACCCTCAGAACAGGATGCAGCAACTCAAAGTGGCACCAGACCCTGCTGTAACAGATGCAAAACCTGTAGACATACCTCCGCTACTACAATGATCAGTACCCCTCACAACACACCTTTCAAGATCCATGGGTCCTACACATTCTTATCACATGGTGTACCTCATCCAGTGCACTAAATGCGCCAGTATCTATGTGAGTGAAACAAAATAATCATCACTACATTCTCAAATGAACTCACACAGAAAAATTATAAAAACGTCTGTGGGCAAATACTTTTTTCATAAAATGGTCATTCCATATCTGATAGCTTAGTCCTTTTTCTCAAAGGAAACCTGAATAATAGCTCCCAAGCTCGTCTTTTGATGGTTAAATTAATTACTTTGCTAGACCCTAAAAATCATGGACTCAATAAAGACACTGCATTTATGGCTCATTACAACAATTTGTAACCCACTCACCTGCCTTTGTCCTATAACTGTCCATTTCACCTTGAATGGTCTCTTGCAAGGCGTGTTAACTCTTTATGCTTAAGTCTGTTCTACCTTTCATTTAGTTGTGACATTGAGTTCCTTTCCCAGAACTGAAGAAGAGCTCTGTGAGACAAAAGCTTGTCTCTTTCACCAATAGAAGTCGGTCCAATAAAAGATAATACCTCACCCACCCTGTCATTACTGTCGTCCCTGGTCAGGGATGAAAGTAATATGAAACACTTACCTTTATGGGAGCCTGGCTCCAGGCCTTGAGCAGAAGGGGCAGAACAGGAGGTCAGCCTCCCCCAGCCAGCTCATCCGCACTGCCTGGCCTGCACCACCTAGCCTCCAGCCGCGATTTAAAAGGCCCAGGGGCTCTGGCCGCCATCGTAGTAGCACTTTAAGGACCCTCAGGAGCGATTTAACACTATGCCGCGGCAGCTCTTTAATGTCGGCTGCATACGGGCCGGTACTGGCTTCTTACCGGTATGCTATACTGGCCTACTTTTACCCCTGTCCGTGACCTGGTGGATGAGGTGCTTGACTGCATGTAGAAGAGACCCAATAGTATGATCAGCTGACACTTTGTTGTAACATCTTGCTATAGCTGGATTTTGATCTAGCATGAGTGGTTCAGGGAAGATGCTAACACTGCTTTGTGCATCTGAGAGATGTGGCGGTATATACTAGTGTTGCTTTCCAAGGTTTAGATGGATAGGAGAGGAGCTCTAGGAACAGCTCAGTACTTCTAGTCCAACAGATTAAGCACATAACTAGTTGGGATGTAATACTGTTGTCTAAGACCAATGCTTTCTCTGTCAGCTTCCTATGGTGTTATATGAAAGCAGTTTTGGTGAATAATGAGAGAAACTTATGTTTTGAGAGACTCATATTTTGATGAGATAAAAGTAGTCTATCAGTGTCTGCTATAATCAATATCTTTGTATCACAGAATTATAGAGTATCAGGGTTGGAAGAGACCTCAGGAGATCATCTAGTCCAACCCCCTGCTCAAAGCAGGACCAATCCCCAGACAGATCTTTACCCCAGATCCCTAAATGGCCCCCTCAAGGATTGAACTCACAACCCTGGGTTTAGCAGGCCAATGCTCAAATCACTGAACTGTCAGTGTTTCTCAATGTTAAACTATAACAATTGGCAAAGAAGACACACCGAAGCAGATTTCAGTGATTAGTCACTACTGAATAATATGATTGAAACACTTCACAGAAATTGTTAGGTGTGAGTCTCATATGATTTGCCTGAATTAGGAAAAGTTTGAGTTATATTTGGGTTAGCTGACATGTTAGCTACTTTCTACCTAACCATGACATTTTCAGTATAACTTGTTGAGATATAAAGGTGTTAACCAGCATCTACACCACAGTAAACATTGTGGTTGGTTGCAGTTAATTAATGTGTTAGCTAACCCTGACCCAACACAGCCTGGTCTCAGAAGTTAGAAGAACTGTTATAGTGAGGGGCTTAAATCTGATAATTAAGGTTCTTGCTCTTCATAGAAAATGAAAGACTTTAAGTGGCAAAGGCAATGAAAAATTAACTATGTCGCAGCTAACAATGCCATGCTAATTTGGTTCTCATTTGTGATACTAGGGAGGAGGTGATTCTTCTCTACACAGCATTAATAAGACTACTCATATTGAGGTATTCTATTCCTTTTTGGGCTCCTTGTTGAAAAAACTCACTCTAACATGGGCAAATACAAAAATAAAAGATATATCCTATAAGGAGACAGAAGAAAATGGCTAGGTGCAAAAAGAGGGGAACTAGAGTCAACTGAACGACGCAGGATATCCTTTTCAGCCTTGGGATCTAGGAATATGTCCAGTAATTTGACTAATACATGTTACTGAACAACAGAAGGCTTTTACTGAACTATCCTGTGAAGGTTGCAGGCTGTTGGAAGTGCATCCAATATTCTCAGTAGATTTGAAGTATGCAGTGATTTCCTGGTTTGTATTTAAGCAATATGTAGCTTGTAATTAACACTGTCAGTTTAAACTGACCTGCAGTTAATTCTGTTGCATTTGTCTTACAGAGTTCCTGGTGAGGAATGCGATGGGATCAATAGCATGTCTGTGGAGAGCGGCCCTGGGACAAGACTGAGAAATTTACCAGTAATGGGGGATGGACTAGAAACTACACAAATGTCTACAACACAGGCACAGACCCAACCCCAACAAGGCAATACTGTAGGCACTAACCCCCCTCCACCAGAGACTTCCAACCCTAACAAGCCCAAGCGACAGACCAACCAACTGCAGTATCTACTCAAAGTGGTGCTCAAGACACTATGGAAACACCAGTTTGCGTGGCCTTTCCATCATCCTGTGGACGCTGTCAAGCTAAACCTCCCTGTAAGTACAGATTGAGAAATCTGCTGCTGCTTCTCAGATTACACATTACATGTCTGTGACAGGTTCCCCCCACCTTGAGATGCTGCCTGGAACTGGGGTGCCATTGAGTCCGCCTGACCCCTCCATTTACACTGTATTGATGAGGCAAGCCAGCCAAGCCCTCTCTTAGGCTTCACACTGCACTTTTCCAGCACACATACAGGTAGGAACACACCCAGCTTCAGCTGTACACACAGATGCTGAGATCAACTGTGCATGGGAAGGCACAGCTAAGGAATTGCCCAGTACTCAAGTGCACACCCTGCTCAAGAGGATAACCGCACAATTGTACCATCTTGTGCTGCACAGAGAACTGTACAATGTAAGCTCATGAAATTCGCTCCTACCCTCAATGTGGAGAGAGATATACACAGCTTTTTGCCCCAATTTATGATTTCCCCATACACTGGTTTTAGACAAGACAAAACAAGTTTATTAACTACAAAAGAGAGATTTTAAATGATTATAAGGGATAGCAAACGGTTCAAAGCAGATTACCTAGCAAATAAAACAGACACACAATCTATGCTTAATAAACCAAAGAAACTGGTTATAAGTAGCAAATTCTTACCCAAAATGTTGTTTTAGGCAGATTGCCAAGATTGTTGAAGGTAAACTGCACTTGCTTGCAGCTTTAAACTCCAGATATTCTTTTCACAGGCCAGACACTCTCTAGCCTGGGCTCAGCCCTTCTCCCCTAGTCCAGTCTTGTTCTCAGGTGTTTCCAGTAGTCTCTTTCTTGGACAGGGAGTCATAGAAGTACGAACCACAGTGATGTCACTACCCTGCCTTAAATAGTTTTTGCATATGGCAGGAATCCTTTTGTTTACCAGTTTGATCCTCAAACCTGGTCAGTGGAAAAACCCTAGTATTATTATGGAGTTCAGTACCAGGTGACTTGGTCACAGGTCCCTGCAGCCATAACCCAGAGTCTGTTTGCATCATCCCCTGGAAGGCTTCTCAGTGGGTGATCAGCATTTTCTAAGACCTATTGTTCTCCCTAGTGGCTCTTCCCAGTGAGACATCTAAACTGATTGCATTCTACCTAGTGGGCTTTCCCCAGGTGTAAAGACATTTCTAATTGATGCATAGACAGCATTCCTAACTTCAGATACCAAAATGATACATGCATACGAATAGGATAATCCTATTCACCGAATCATAACCTTTCCAATGATATCTCATGTCTTACCTTGTATAAAATACATCATAGTTATGCCATAATCATATCCTATATAACAATATCTCTATGAAGTATATGGGGCGTAATACCACGTCTATGAAAAATATGAAGTCCTTTGTATCTTGGGTATTTTCTCCCTCCTTCTGAAATCACCGAATCAGTGGTTTTTGGAGATGGACACCGGGAGGGGTACACTCTCAATGATTCAGCCAGTCTTCAAATTTTGAGGAGCGGAGGGTATTTATTATTAGGAATAATATCCCTTCTGGTTTATAGACAGAAAATGCATTAGGAATAAATATTTTGAGGAGTTTAATATGTTAGGATACTGTTCCCTCCTGTTCCCCAGCCCAGACTAGTAAATTCATTGCTCTGGCTGTCAAGCAGCAGGAATCCTTAAGATGATGAGCCAAGGAATTTGCCACCCTGGACTTTACTCTTCCCTGCCACTCAGAATACTGTCACTTGCTTGATCTGTGCTATTTTGTATTAATTAGCATAGACCTCGATGGAAGCTAAAATACTCATGGCCTTAGTGGAGTGCCTTGGTACTCATACAGCCTACAGATTGCCTGCAGCTATGTTTGTTGCGGCCTCCAGTGCTGTTCAGTAATATTCAGTAATTTTATAAGGGAAGATTTTGAAATGTAAACATACTTAATTGGCTTACAGACATTTTGAAGCCTCTTGTGCCTCCATGGTCACTCCTCCACTGTCTGCCAGAGTCCCATGGCTCACATAACATGAGGGGGAAAGGAGTCCAGGAGAGCTGGCTGTATTTTAAAGAATCCTTATTGAGGTTGCAGGAACAAACCATCCTGATGTGTAGAAAGAATAGTAAATATGACAGGTGATCAGCTTGGCTAAACAGTGAAATCCTTGCTGATCTTAAACGCAAAAAAGAAGCTTACAAGAAGTGGAAGATTGGACAAATGACCAGGGAGGAGTAAAAAAATATTGCTCAGGCATGCAGGAGTGAAATCAGGAAGGCCAAATCACGCTTGGAGTTGCAGCTAGCAAGAGATGTTAAGAGTAA
Source organism: Mauremys reevesii (assembly GCF_016161935.1). Lineage (NCBI taxonomy): Eukaryota > Metazoa > Chordata > Testudines > Geoemydidae > Mauremys > Mauremys reevesii. The sequence goes on from NC_052647.1 coordinate 2,818,365, forward strand.
CAAGAAGGGTTTCTTCAGCAATAAAGAAACAACCTGCTTCTACGTTAGCAATAAAAAGAAAGTCAAGGAAAGTGTGGGCCCCTTACTGAATGAGGGAGGCAACCTAGTGACAGAGGATGTGGAAAAAGCTAATGTACTCAATGCTTTTTTTGCCTCGGCCTTCACAAACAAGGTCAGCTCCCAGACTGCTGCACTGGGCAGCACAGTATGGGGAGAAGGTGGCCAGCCCTCTGTGGAGAAAGAAGTGGTTCGGGACTATTTAGAAAAACTGGATGAGCACAACTCCATGGGGCCGGATGCGCTGCATCCGAGGGTGCTAAAGGAGTTGGCGGATGTGATTGCAGAGCTGTTGGTCATTATCTTTGAAAACTCATGGCGATCAGGGGAGGTCCCGGACGACTGGAAAAAGGCTAATGTAGTGCCCATCTTTAAAAAAGGGAAGGAGGGTCCGGGGAACTACAGGCCAATCAGCCTCACCTCAATCCCTGGAAAAATCATGGAGCAGGTCCTCAAGGAATCAATTCTGAAGCACTTAGAGGAGAGGAAAGTGATCAGGAACAGTCAGCATGGATTCACCAAGGGCAAGTCACGCCTGACTAACCTAATTGCCTTCTATGAGGAGATAACTGGGTCTGTGGATGAGGGGAAAGCAGTGGATGGTGTTATTCCTTGACTTTAGCAAGACTTTTGATATGGTCTCCCACAGTATTCTTGCCAGCAAGCTGAAGAAGTATGGGCTGGATGATTGGACTATAAGATGGATAGAAAGCTGACTAGATTGTTGGGCTCAATGGGTAGTGATCAATGGCTCCATGTCTAGTTGGCAGCCGGTTTCAAGCAGAGTGCCCCAAGGGTCGGTCCTGGGGCCAGTTTTGTTCAATATGTTCATTAACGATCTGGAGGATGGCGTGAACTAGACCTAGACAAATTAGAGGACTCTGCCAAAAGAAACCTGATGAGGTTCAACAAGGACAAGTGCAGAGTCCTGCACTTAGGAAGGAAGAATCCCATTCACTGCTACAGACTAGGAACCAAGTGGCTAGGCAGCAGTTCTGCAGAAAAGGACCTAGGGGTTACAGTGGACGAGAAGCTGGATATGAGTCAACGGTGTGCCCTTGTTGCCAAGAAGGCTAATGGCATTTTGGGCTGTATAAGTCTGGGCATTGCAAGCAGATTGAGGGATGTGATCATTCTCCTCTATTCGACATTGGTACGGCCTCATCTGGAGTACTGTGTCCAGTTTTGGGCCCCATACTACAAGAAGGATGTGGAAAAATTGGAAAGAGTCTAGCGGAGGGCAACAAAAATGATTAGGGGGCTGAAGCACATGACTTATGAGGAGAGGCTGAGGGAACTAGGATTGTTTAATCTGTGGAAGAGAAGAATGAGGGGGGGATTTGATAGCTGCTTTCAACTACCTGAAAGGGGGTTCCAAAGAGGATGGCTCTAGACTGTTCTCAGTGGTAGAAGATGACAGAACAAGGAGTAATGGTCTCAAGTTGCAGTGGGGGAGGTTTAAGTTGGATATTAGGAAAAACTTCTTCACTCAGAGAGTGGTGAAGCACTGGAATGGGTTACCTAGGGAGGTGGTGGAATCTCCTTCGTTAGAGGTTTTTAAGGTCAGGCTTGACAAAGCCCTGGCTGGGATGATTTAGTTGGGAATTGGTCCTGCTTTGAGCAGGTTGTTGGACTAGATGACCTCCTGAGATCCCTTCCAACTCTGATATTCTATGATTCTGTGATAACACCTTTATAGGCAGGGAGGGACGATGGGTTGTAAAGTATGCCATCTGCCTATACTGAAAGACCACAGAATGGTGGGGGAAGCCATTGAGAGCTCTTCTGGAGAGAGCGCTGTGTGATTATAGCAGTAGAAATATATTACTAACCACCTGACCAAGATGGTGATTGTGAAATGCTCAGGGAGATTAGAGAGGCTGTAAAAAAATAGAAATCTCAATAATAATGCAGGATTTCCACTATCCCCAAATTAATGGATACATGTCACCTAAGGATGGTATGTGAAGATAAAGTTTCTAGACACACACTATTCAATAACTCCTCCTTGGAACAGCTAGTCCTGGAACCCACAAGGGGAAAAGCAGTTCTTGATTTAATCCTAAGCAGAGCACAGGATCTGTTCCAAGAGGTGAATATAGCTGCATCGCTTGGTAATTGCAACCATAATATAATTAAATTTAACATCCGGGGGCGGGAGGGGGAGGAAGGACAGCAAAGTAGCCCACCATAGTAGCATTTAACTTCAGAAAGGTGAACTATACATAAATTAGGAAGCTAGTTAAATGGAAATTAAAAGGCACAGTCATCAAAGTGAAATGCCTGCAAGCTGCATGGAATTTTTTTTAAACCACCATAATAGAGGCTCACATTAAATGTATAGCTCAATTTAAAAACATTGTAAAAGGACCAAAAAAGTGCCACCATGGCTAAGCAATAAAGTAAAAGAAGCGGTGAGAGGCAAAAAGGCATCCTTTAAAAAGTGGAAGTTAAGTCCTACTGAGGAAAATGGAAAGGAGCATAAATTGTGGCAAGTCAAGTGTAAAAATATAATTAGGCCAAAAAAGAATTTGAAGACCAACTAACCAAAGTCTTAAAAACAAACAGCAGGTTTTTTTAAAGTACATCCATTAGAAGCAGGAAGCTTGCCAAACAATCAGTTGGTTCACCGGATGATTAACATGCTAACGGGGCATTCAAAAAAGATTAGGCCATTGCGGAGAAACTAAACACATTTTTTGCATCAGTCTTTGCAGAGGATGTGAGGGAGTTTCCCATAACTGAGCCACTCTTAGGTGACAAATCTGAGGAACTGTCACAGATTGAGGTGTCAGTAGAGGAGATTTTTGACCAAATTGATAAATTAAACTAATAAGTTACCAGGACCAGATGGTATTCACCCAAGAGTTCTGAAGGAATTCAAATATGAAATTGCAAAACTACCCTATCATTTAAATCAGCTTCTGTACCAGATGCCTAGAGGATAAATTATGTGACACCAATTTTTAAAAAAAGCTCCAGAGGTGATCCTAGCAATTACAGGCCAATAAGCCTAACTTTCAGTAGCAGGCAAATTGGATGAAGCTATAGCAAAGAACAGAATTATCAGACGCATAGATGAACACAGTTTGTTAGGGAAGAGTCAACACTGCTTTTGTAAAGGAAAATCATGCCTCACCAACCTATTAGATTCTTTGAGGGAGTCAACAAGCATGTGGACAAGGGTAATCCAGTGGATATACTGTACTTAGACTTTCAGAAAGCCTTTGACATGATCCTTGAGCAAAGTAAGCTGTCATGGGATAAGAGGAAAGGTCCTTTCATGGATCAAGGACTGGTTAAAAGACAGGAAAAAAAAGGATAGGAATAAATGGTCACTTTTCAGAATGGTGGGAGGTAAATAGTGGTATCCTCCAGGAAATGGTACTGAGAACAGTGCTGTTTATCATATTCATAAATGTTCTGGGAAAAGGGGTGAACAGCGAGTTGGCAAAATTTGCAGACAATACAAAATTACTCAAGATAGTTAAGTGCAAAACAGACTGTGAAGAGTTAGAAGGGGATCTCAGAAAACTGGGTGACTAGGCAAGAAAATGGTTGATTAATGCAAAATAATGCACATTGGAAAATGCAATCCCAACTATACATACAAAATGATAAGTTCTAAATTATCTGTTACCAGTCTGGAAAGAGATCTTGGAGTCGTGTAGAGTTCTCTGAAAATGGCACTCAATGTGCATCTGCAGTCAAAAAAGCTAATAATGTTAGGAACCATTAAGAAAGTGATAGATAGTGTGATAGACCCAGGCCAGTTGGATACAGCAGAATAGCAGAAGGCAGATATACTGGCCACTGGATTAACAGTTTTCTGTTCCCTGACTGACCAGAGCAGGGGCTGCTCCAGGCTAATGAGAACACCTGACTCTAATTAACCTGTAAAGAGTCAGGTGAGGCCATTCAGTTAATGTGACCACCTGACTCTAATTAAGGCCCTGCTGATACTATAAAAAGGGCTCACTCCAGTCAGGCAGGGGAGTCAGGAAGCCAGAGGAGAGGAAGTGCGGCTGAAGGGCTGGTTACTGAAGACACCCTAAAACCATCGTTAAAGGAGCCCTAAGGTAAGGGTGAAGAAGGGAGAAACAGGGGAGCTGTGGGGAAGTGGCCCAGGGAAATGTAGCAACTCTGGCAGTGAAAGGTTGGCTGCCAACAACTGTTACCATTAGGGTCCCTGGGCTGGAGCCCGGAGTAGAGGGCGGGCCCGGGTTCCCCCCAACCCACCACTACAGGAACATCTCCTGGAAGGGGAAGTCAGGTCCCTGTCAGGACAGGAGGCTGAACAGAGACTGTGGGAGTTCTCTCACCAACCTCCTTGCAGGCCTATGATGAAAAGGGCTCAGTAGACGGTAACCCTAGCCCTAGAGAGAGAAGGGCTATGTGGAGGGTCACAGTGAGCCACTGAGGCTAGCATAAACCGCCTAGAAGCGCAGGACCCACAGGAGCAAGGTCAGAGCTCTGCCACAATAGTAAGACAGAAAATATCATTATGCCACTATATAAATCCATGGTGCACCCACACCTTGAATACCGCATGTGGGTTGGTTGCCCCATCTCAGAAAAGATGCTTAGTATTGGAAAAGGTACAGAAAAGGACAACAAAAATGATTAAGGTTATGGAAGAGCTTCCATGTGAGGAGAGATTAAAAAGACTGGGACTTTTCAGCTTGGAAAAGAGATTACTAAGGGGGGATATGATAGAGGTTTATAAAATCGTGAATAGTGTGGAGAAAGGGAATATGGAAGTATTGTTTATTCCTTTACTTAACACAAGAGCCAGGGGGCATGCAATGAAATTAATAGGCAGCAGGTTTAAAGCAAACAAAAATAAGTACTACTTCACACAGCATACAGTCAACCTGAGGGTAAAACGGGCACAGAGAGCACAGCTGCTGCTGGCATCCCAAAACTGCCCACGCCCATATGGCGCTAGCTCATTGGCTGCGACAGTGCCTTCTGAAGACGTCATGGAGTGCCATGAGAGGAAGAAATAAGGCTACCATCCTTAAAAAATTTTAGGAGAGGATTACAGAGTACCATCATGAGGCCTCTCAGGAGGATACAAAAGATATGTCCTTATGGACATAAACTGCCCATGCGCCTAACTCTGCCAGGGAATGAAAAGCAAATGACTCTACCTCTGTTTGTTGTATCACTACCTCCTCTTGAACGAGTAAAACAATGGAAAGTCAATACCTTTCTCCTGCTATCTCAGGGTTGGTCCAGGCATCATCTTTACATTTACATATTATAAGGAAAAATGTATGCACACACTTACCTGAAGTTCCTTACCCTGGATTGGGCTCATTCATGCTCAGCTGGTGACACTGACTAAACTGAGGTAGAGTCTCAAACTGGTTCTGGTTTGTGGCATAGCTGGACCCCTCTCCCCCCAGTACTTCTCCTCCTCCTCGCTGTTCAAGGCCGGGTTCTCTGTGTTGGGCTCCTCAGAGGTATCCAGGTGGCTGGTGGGTTCTCTACTAAGTATGTCATGCAGCTTGGTGTAAAGGCAACAGGTCTGGCCTTGTGGTATGACTTCCACAATTCAGAGACGACTCCTTCTGTTTCACACGTTACTGCTGCTGATTCCTGTTGTACTCCTTCATCTGCATCACTTGTGCAATCATTTTGTAGCTGTCCACATTTCTGTGGCTGGTCCATAGCTGTGCCTGTACAGCCTCTTCTCTCCTCAGGCCCAGTAGATCCAATACCTCCTGTCTACTCCAAGCAGGAAAGTGTCTAGTATACAGAGCCGGCATGGTTGGTTGGGCAGTTGCACACAACAAAGGAGAGCTTCTAGATGTGCTTACCGAGGTGGGCTATCAGCAGGGATCTTAGTTTTCTGTGATAACTCAAAATTATCCTATGATAAATCCAGGCCTTTGGAGCAGAGCCTGGAGCTGGAGCGTTGAGCAGCTCCAGAGCAGTGGAGTGGCAGATTTTTGCCTGAAGCTGGAGCACAGCTTCAAAGCCCTGTAAAAATCTGTTTTTTTTCTGTAATTAAAATGAAATGCTGAACTTTAGTTTTCCTAGCCATAGTATATAGGTATCAGTTGAACACAATGTTTTATTGATGTATTTACAAATTTTGTGCTGACAGACCAAGCCCCACTGCCTGGGGCTGGCAACCTGAGCCTCGCCTATTCTGCTGATTGGATAATCAAAAATTCTGTTACTCTGGCCCCAATCCCAATTAGATTGGGTAATCGGAGTTCCATAGTATGTTTTTAGAAATGTGAAAACTAAAGATTATCCGTAAAAATGCAAATTCCACGTTTTTTGGTGGCAAACGGATTTCTAGGATCACTGGCATTTAAAAAATGTGGAGATTTTAACGGGTAAGGGAGTGTCTTCCGATCTTGATGCTTGGGCAGTGGAGTTCACAAATGTAACCAAGAGCAGTCACTGTTGGTCATTGTGTGACAACTGCTGAAGGGTCGAAAACCTACCTATGAGAGGAGACTCAGAGCTTCCCTTGTTTAGCCTAAGCAAAAGAAGGCTGAGGGGAGATATGATTGCTCTCTATAAATACATCAGGGGGATAAATAACAGAGGAGAGAGGAGTTATTTTAGCACCAATGTGGATACACAAACGAATGGATGTAAACTGGCCAGCAGCAAGTTGAAACTTGAAATTAGGCAAAGGTTTCTAACCCTAATCATAGAGGAGTGAAATTCTGGAACAGCCTCCAAGGGAGCAGTGGGGGAGAAAACCTAACTGACTTCAAGACTGAGCTTGATAAGTTTACGGAGGGGATTGGATGATGGGACTGCCTCCAATGGCATGTGGCCCATCTGCGACTGCCAGAAGCAAAAATCCCCAGTGGCTGGAGATGGGACATTAGATGAGGAGGGCTCTGAGCTTCTACAGAGAATTCTTTCCTAGGTATCTGCCTGGCCATGCTCATATTTGGGGTCAGGAAGGAATTTCCCCCCAGGCAGAGACCCCAGGAGTTTTCGCCTTCCTCTGCTGCACGGGTCACTTGCAGGTTTAAACTACTGTAAATGGCGAATTCTCTATAACTTGAAGTCTTAAAACCATGATTTGAGAACATCAGTAACTCAGCCAGAGGTTTGGGGTTTATTTCAGGAGTGGATGGGTAAGGTTCTGTGGCCTGCAATGTGCAGAAGGTCAGACTAGATGATCATGACTATTCTCTCTGACCTTAAAGTCTGACACATGTCATGCAGCATCTACACTCACTGTCAACCTCAGTAGATCGACCATGGCTCAGTGCAATTTAGGGAGGTGGTTTTACTACATCACTGTAATGGGGTGCTTACGTTCACCAAATACCATTTTATGCACAAATAGATCAACCCAAGATGATTTACATCAGCCTAACTTTGTAGTGTTGACCCGGCCTAAGTTACTGTAAAGTAATTGATGGTGGCTGAGGCAAGAACTGTTTGTGATAGATAGGAATTCTGACTATAGTTTTCATTTGAAAGCTCCCCGGGCTTTGGTTAGAGCAGTGGTGCCTAACCTTATGACACAGGAGGGCCACATAAACCTACGTACAACCTTGTGTGGGCCAAACAGATTTTACATCCTTGTTTAAACGAAAATGATGTAAATATGATGACAAAATGGTGATGAATCAGCCGTTCGTATATTGTGTTGAAGCAGGCCATGGGCTTTATCAAATCTTGTGGGCCGTGGATGGCCCGTGGGTCATAGGTTGAGCATCCCTGGGTTACAGTAATCAGTAAAGTTCAGTGATTAGAAGTAAGAGGCATGAAAAAGCTTATCAAAGCTTTGCATTTATCCTATAGTATGACCTGTAAATATGCACTTTATGTACTAGCATTGTTGGATTTTTCCAGGTTCTAAACTGATATTTCTCTCTCTGATTTCAACAGGATTATTATAAGATTATTAAAACTCCTATGGACATGGGAACAATAAGGAAACGTTTGGAGAATAACTACTACTGGAATGCTCAAGAATGTATCCAGGACTTTAATACAATGTTTACAAATTGTTACATCTACAATAAGGTACATGACTATGAATTTGTGCCTGCCAAAGGAATGTACTGTAATCTTGCACCACTTCAGAACTGCATGTGGTTGGTTCAGATATTACTTATTATAACAATCCTTAAATGTAACTGAATCCAGATTAACAGTTAGTTTCTTGAGAACTGTGAATACTAATAATTTGATAGCCGTTTAGGCCCCTCTTGCCTTTATGCAATGAAAAGACAAGACAGACCTGTCTTCCTGATATTCTCTCAGATGAGTTAATAGTGGATATTGGCATTTAAATATCTATTGTTAAGAGGCAGGAGACTGCTGGGGAGTGAGGCTACATGCTTGGTGGTAGGAAGGAGGTGAGAAGTGGAATGCTGCAATGAATCCTTTGGGCCCAGTTGTGTTCTTACTATAGCACAATGAGATTCCCCCTTCCACAGTGTGGACTGTTCTGCATACTATTTTACAGGGGGGATATCAGGGAATTGAAAAAGATACAGAGAGCAGAAATGATCTCTAGGGTGGCAGGGAGTGGGGTGTTCATAATTGAGGATAGGTCAGGAAAAGAATACATTTATGCTTCTAAAACTGAAATAGGGGACATGGCTGAGTTGTGAAACTATGAGGTAGAGAGAAGATGGAGGCCACCAAACTGTTGGAGAAGGTCACAGCTCCTTGGTCTTAAGACAGTTCCAGATCAAGTTAACAAAGTGTTAAGAGACGCTTCCTTAGAGTGAGTTATTAGCTTGTAGGTTCCATAGGCAGCGAAGAAGCTGTGTGACCCACACAGGATTTTGTTCATTTGTTCAAAGATCTGGTGTGATCCTCCCACTACACTACACTTCCCTTCCTCCTCTTGCCCTTAGTACACTCTCTCCTTCTCCTCCCCCATCATTGGCACCAAGACTTCCTGCCTCCTCTCCTCTTCCTGCCCAACTGCCCCATCCGCTCTTGTCTTCTAACCTCCTTCATATCTGCTCTCACCCTTTTCTCACTCTTGTCATCCTCTTTCATCACATTCCTTTTCTCTTACAATGCAAGCATGTTTAGGCCTCCCTGTCTTCCCCCTCAGACCATGGTCCAATCTCTCTTCTCACCTTCATCTCCAAACTCATTAAACATTCTATCTGCAACTGCTGTTTGGAGTTTTTCTTCCAGTTCTGTTCTTGACCCTCCAAACTGGCTTCTGCCCTCTGCACTTCACTGAAATTGCACAGTAAAGTCTCTAATGACCTTTCCATGGCCAAAACTAAGTTTCTTCTTCGAGTGATTGCTCATATCCATTCCAGTTAGGTGTGTGCGCACCGCGTGCACGTTCGTTGGAAGACTTTTACCCTAGCAACCCCAGTGGGTCGGCTGAGCGCCCCCTGGAGTGGCGCCATAACGGCACCGCATATATACCTCAGCCGACCCACCCGACCCTCAGCTCCTTCTTACCGCCCGTGTCGGTCGTTGGAACAGTGGAGCGCAGCTTGCCTGACCTCCGCTTCCCTAGCTTCCTCATAGTTCTTCTCTGTAAAATTCGTACATAGTTCATATCTTAGCTTAGGTTTCTTGTTTTGATAGTTTAAATCAGTTTAGTTAGATAGTTAGCGGGTTCGGGGATTAGCCCCACCCGGGACCGGAGCGTATGCCCGGCTCCCCGGGTTTCAAGCCGTGTTCGGCCTGCCGCAGGCCTATGCCTACAGAAGATCCTCATAGCTCCTGTTTGAAGTGCTTAGGAGAGTCGCACTTATCTACTAAGTGCCCAATTTGCAAGGCTTTCAAGCCTCGCACAAAGAGGGAAAGAGACATTAGACTTAAACAGCTCCTAATGGAGGCAGCCTTAACCCCTCCGGCCGCGGCACCGCCCGCTGTCCCTCTAGACTCTCGCAGCGCCGCCACGGCGCCGGGCCACTCTGCTGTGCCACCCGAAAGCGCCATTGGCACCAAAGCCGGCCCAAAGGCGAAGAAGGGGAAGGCCGCTGCCTCTTCGGCACTGCCTGCTCCGAAGCACCAGAGTGCGCCCCGTCCGGCACCGAAACCTGCCGCTGCACTGGTTCCTCTGCTGCAGACGCTTCTGCCGGCACCAGCGACTCTGGCCCCTCAGAGGCCGTCGAGCCCGGCACCTGTGACCTCCCCGGCTCCAGCCGCGGTAGAGATGCCACAGCCGTCGACTCCAGAGACCTTCGAGGCAGCGCGGGACCTCATCGCATTGAAAGACCCGGCTGTGCCACCACCCCCGGCACCGCCGGTGCGGGCGCCCCGTTCCATGGGCAAGCCGTCAATGCTTAAGCCGCCAGCCGGCACCGACTCTGACCGGCACCGATCCTGTTCCCGCTCCCGCCACCAATCACGCTCTCGATGCCGATCTCAATCTGGGAGCCGATCGCAACGCTGCTCGCAGTCCTGGCACCGCTCAACTACGCGGCACCGGTCATTCTCCCGCTCTCCGACTTGTCATTCCCGGCACCGTTCAGGATCTCGGTACCGCTATGGCCGCCGCTACTCGCAGAGTCGCTCCCGGCACCGAACATGGAGTTCCCGGTCGACCTCCCGGCACCGGTCACCGCAGAGGCGGAAATGCAATCCGTGCACTTCGGCGCAAGGGTTATCTGCTCCACCCTGGCCCTCTTGACACACCTTGGCCCTCTTCGCACGCCGACAGCTACTACGTCGACGACCATGACCCTCAGGTTCCTTCGGTAGTTTTTCACCAGTCCCATTACGCGGACCAGGACCCTCATCAGTGGGGTTATTGGACCCCTTGGGCCTACCACCAAGCCCAAGGTGCTCCTCTGCCTACCACACGTACCGTACCACACGAGTCACGCATCCCGGAGGCTACTGTAAGCCGCCCCACAGTTGACACTGAGGTACTCTCGAGCGCAGAGGAAGGTATTCAGCCTGCCCAGGAACCTCTGGAGCAGGAAACTTCACAGGTCCCAGACGCTGACCGGGACACCATCATGCCCGGAATTTCTTCTTCCTCCTCTTCCCCGGATGAGGCGGTGGCGGGGTCGTCATCGGCAGGTCCCCCGCCAATTGACTTACGGGCGCACCAAGAGCTCCTTCGCAGGGTGGCACTGCGAATGGACCTGCAGGCTGAGGAGGTATCGGAGGTGGACGATCCGATAGTGACCATTTTGTCAGCAGACGCCCCAACCCGCATAGCCCTCCCCTTCATTAAGACTATCCAGGCGAATGCTGATACTTTATGGCAGACTCCGTCCTCTATTGCGCCCACAGCCCGAGGGGTGGAACGCAAGTACATGGTCCCTTCCAAGGGATATGAGCATTTGTATATACACCCTGTCCCCTCGTTGGTGGTCCAGTCTGTCAATGATAAAGAGCGACACGGCCAGCAAGGCCCGGCTCCTAAATCAAAGGAAGCCAGGCGAATGGACTTGCTTGGTTGCAAGGTTTACTCTGCCGGTGCCCTGCAGCTCCAAGTGGCTAACCAGCAGGCCTTGCTAAGCCGTTACGGACATGATACTTGGGCTGAGGTAGAGAAGTACAAAGAGCTCCTACCTCAGGACTCACGCCAGGAGTTTGCAGCCTTCGTAGAGGAAGGTAAAAAGGTAGTGCGTACCTCATTACAAGCCTCCTTGGACGCAGCTGACTCCGGGGCACGTACTATTGCCTCGGGCGTTACCATGCGCCGGATCTCTTGGCTCCAGAGTTTGACGCTTCCCCCTGAAGTACAGTACATGATTCAGGACCTTCCTTTTGACTCCAAGGCTCTGTTCTCCGAAAAGACGGACTCTAGGCTCCAGAACTTAAAGGACAATAGAGTCATTATCCGTACTTTGGGGATGCATACCCCGGCTACCCAGAGGCATCCGTTCCGCCCCCAGTTTAACCGGCCTTACTATATGCCCCGCTACAGGCAAGACTCTGGTCGGCGACGGGGTCGCGGTGGACGTAGACGACAGCCTGGCAACCAACCGTCCCAAGGGCGAACCCCTTCTAAACCACCGGCCTAAGCCATCCTTTTGAAGATGCGCCCGGGGACGGCATACCAGATCTTTCTCCAGATCCCTCCCTGCCTTTTTCCAACCGCCTTTCGTATTTCCTCCCGGCGTGGGCCCGGCTGACCACCGATGCCTGGGTCCTACGCACCGTGGAACGTGGTTACCAACTACAATTCGTTTCACCCCCACCTTCCCACCCTCCTTCCCGGTCCCTCTTCAGGGACCCCTCTCACGAGCAACTCCTCTTACAGGAGGTGCATTCGCTCCTGGCCATCGAAGCAGTCGAGAAAGTTCCGAACGAAGAACGGGGCAAGGGGTTTTATTCCCGTTATTTTTTGATCCCCAAGTCCAAAGGGGGGCTCCGACCCATCCTCGACCTGCGAGACCTCAACACATACATGCTAAAGTTGAAGTTCCGCATGGTATCCCTTGGGACAATTATCCCTACTTTGGATCCGGGAGACTGGTATGCCGCCCTCGATATGAAGGACGCTTATTTTCATATCGCCATCTTCCCACCACACAGACGCTTCCTCCGCTTCACAATCGCTCACCTGCCCTTCCAGTTTGCGGTCCTCCCCTTCGGCCTATCCACGGCCCCAAGGGTGTTCACAAAGTGCATGGCCGTTGTCGCCGCCCACCTCCATCGGCGCGGCATCTCTGTTTTTCCCTACCTGGACGACTGACTCATCAGGGGGGAATCGCAGGCCACGGTCCAGCATCATGTCACAGAGATCAAAGACTTATTCACGCGTCTGGGCCTAGTTCTCAACATAGAGAAGTCCACCTTAGTACCAACTCAGAGGTTGGACTTTATTGGCGCGACCCTGGACTCATCTCTAGCCAAAGCCTACCTTCCGCAGCTACGGTTCCAGGCCCTTACGCAGCTAATCCGCGCCCTTCAGGCCTCTCGTATGACCTCGGCCCGTGCTTGTCTCCAACTCCTCGGTCATATGGCGGCTTGCACGCACGTCACTCCATTTGCCAGGCTCCACCTCCGCCCACTTCAGCTGTGGCTCCACTCCAGATACCGCCCGCACAGGGACCCTCTGGATACCCTACTCGCCATTCCAGCGGGTGTCCTTCAATCCCTGGATTGGTGGCTGTCCCCTTCCCACGTATGCGCGGGGGTACCATTCCAGGCTCCTCAGCCTTCCCTTTCCCTGACAACGGACGCCTCGTCCCTCGGATGGGGAGCCCATCTCGGCGCTCTTCGTACTCAAGGCCTTTGGTCAGTGCAGGAATTGAATATGCACATCAATATCAGGGAGCTCCGGGCAGTGCGCCTGGCATGCCAGGCGTTCCGAACTCGCCTCCACGGCCGTTGTGTCTCAGTCTTTACAGACAACACAACGGCCATGTACTATATCAACAAGCAAGGCGGGACCCGCTCTTCCCCCCTCTGCCACGAGGCGATGCTACTGTGGGAATTCTGCATAGCCCACTTGATCCATCTAGTGGCGTCGTTCCTTCCCGGATTCAAGAACGCCATCGCGGATCTTCTGAGCAGGTCCTTTCTCTGCCACGAGTGGTCGCTGAGAGCAGACATCGCTCATGCCATTTTCCAACAGTGGGGATTTCCCCATGTAGACTTGTTTGCATCCTGATCAAACCGCAAATGCCAGGAGTTTTGCTCCTTTCAAGGCCTGGCACCGGACTCTCTGTCGGACGCGTTTCTCCTTCCATGGACTCGTCATCTGTTCTACGCCTTTCCTCCGTTTCCCCTCATACACAAGGTCCTGCTGAAGCTCCGACGGGACAAGGCACGTCTCATCTTAATTGCGCCAGCGTGGCCCAGGCAACACTGGTTCACCACGCTGCTCCGTCTGTCGGTAGCCAGCCCAATTCCTCTACCGCTTCACCCGGATCTTATAACACAAGATCACGGCACTCTCCGTCACCCAGACCTGCCGGCCCTCCACCTCACGGCGTGGCTCCTGAGTGGCTAGACCAGTTGGAATTGTGCTGCTTTGCTCCCGTGCAGCACATTTTATTGAGCAGCAGAAAGCCTTCCACTCGATCTACCTACATGGCCAAGTGGAAGCGCTTCGCTTGCTGGGCTCAAGCGCGCGACGCTATTCCTTCCGAGCTTCCGCTTCCAATGGTCCTTGACTATCTCTGGTCGCTAAAACAGCAAGGGTTTGCACTGTCCTCCATCAAGGTGCACTTAGTGGCTATCTCTGCTTTCCACCCCGGTGAGGGAGGGTATACGCTGTTCTCTCACCCGCTGACTACTCGTTTCAGAAAGGGACTTGATTGTCTCTACCCCCAGGTGCGCCACCCGATTCCCACCTGGGACCTCAATCTCGTCCTCAGCAGGCTCATGTCCCCGCCATTTGAGCCACTGGCTACCTGTTCCTTACTGTACCTGTCATGGAAGATGGTTTTTCTAGTGGCTATCACATCAGCCAGACGGGTCTCTGAGCTCAAAGTGCTCGTGGTGGACCCACCGTACACCATTTTTCATAAGGACAAGGTACAGCTATGTCCACATCCGGCATTTCTCCCGAAGGTAGTGTCCACGTTCCACAATAACCAGGACATCTTCCTTCCAGTTTTCTTTCCAAAGCCTCACGCATCCTCGCGAGAGCAACGACTTCACTCCCTTGATGTTCGCAGGGCATTGGCTTTCTATGTTGATCGGACAAGACCGTTCCGCAAATCCCCGCAACTGTTTGTGGCAATTGCTGACCGGATGCGAGGTCTTCCTGTCTCGTTGCAGCGAATCTCCTCGTGGCTCACAGAGTTCATACGCACCTGTTATAACTTGGCTAATGTCCCTTTGGGCCATCTCACCGCCCACTCTACCCGGGCCCAGGCGTCCTCCACTGCCTTTCTGGCTCAAGTACCAGATATGCCAAGCGGCGACCTGGTCGTCCGTCCATATTTTCGCCTCGCACTATGCCCTGGTCCAACAGTCGAGAGATGACGCAGCCTTTGGCTCTGCGGTCTTGCATACCGCCACGTCTCACTCCGACCCCACCGCCTAGGTAAGGCTTGGGATTCACCTAACTGGAATGGATATGAGCAATCACTCGAAGAAGAAAAAACGGTTACTTACCTTTGTAACTGTTGTTCTTCGAGATGTGTTGCTCATATCCATTCCACACCCACCCTCCTTCCCCACTGTTGGAGTAGCCGGCAAGAAGGAACTGAGGGTCGGGTGGGTCGGCTGAGGTATATATGCGGTGCCGTTATGGCGCCACTCCAGGGGGCGCTCAGCCGACCCACTGGGGTTGCTAGGGTAAAAGACTTCCGACGAACGTGCACGCGGCGCGCACACACCTAACTGGAATGGATATGAGCAACACATTTCGAAGAACAACAGTTACAAAGGTAAGTAACTGTTTTTTCTGTACTCTATCTTTATCCTCCTTGACCTCTCAGCAGCTTTAGACACCATCAATCACTCCTTACGTCTTGAAATTTTGCCCTTTGTTAGCTTTTCATGATTCTGACTTCTCATGGTTCTTTTTTCCTCAGACTGCTCATTCAGTATTTTCTTCTGCTGTTGTCCCTCAAGGCTTCCTCCTAGGGCTTTCTCTTTTTCTCCCTCAACACTCTCTAAGCAGTCTATCTGCAAACATGGTTTTAGTTATGATCTTTATGCGCATGACTCGCAAACTTAGCTCTCCACTGATTTACTATCTCTTTTCATCCAGTCTGGTATCTCAGCCTGTTTTTCTGACATCTCTTCATGGAAGTCCAGTCATCATCTTAACTTTAACATGGCCAAAACTCAGTTCTTGATCTTTCCTTCCAAGCCCTCCACATTCCCCCTTCCTCTGTCACTCAGGCCCATAACCTGGGTGTTAGCTTTTGACTGTGCCTTGTCACTGGACCCACGCATTCAGTCATGGATGGTGGGTGGAGGCTCTTCTCTCTTCCTCCCCGCCCCCCGAAGCCTTGGGTTGGCCGAAGCTGTGCTATGCCTCCCCGTCCCAGGACCCAACCTGCCCAGGGGAAAAGTGTCTGATATGCCCCATGCAAGTTCTGGAGCAGCTGAGGAGGTAGTATGTGCCTCCTCAGCCGCCTTGGAACCTGCATGGGGCATAATAAAGCAAAACCTTCGCTGCCAAACCCTGCAACCAGGAGTCTGGCAGCCTGGGGCATGCAGAGCCTCCCTGGCCTATTATACCCTCCGCCCATGAATTCAGTTTTTTTTATATATTGCTGTTTTCTTGCACATCTTTAAAATATGACCTCTGTCCACACAGCCAAAACTTTCACCCAAGCCCTCATCATTCATGTCTTGACAACTGCAGTCTCCCCTCTTCTGTTCTTAATTGCTGCTGCCTGCTCCCATGAGGTCTATTCAGAATGCTGCTGCTAAAACGATCAACTTGGCTTGTTGCTCTGACCATATCAGCTCTTGTTGATTCCTCCTATTGACACCTTCTTCACTTGTGCATCACATAAAAGTTTCTTGTCTTCATCTTTAAGGATGTTCCTAACTTAGCCCCATCCATACCAAACTCATCAAGTAACCGTATCAGCATATTCATAGAATCCTAGAATATCAGCGTTGGAAGGGACCTCAGGAGGTCATCTAGTCGAACTCCCTGCCCAAAACAGGACCAATCCCCATCTAAATCATCCCAGCCAGGGCTTTGTCAAGCCTGACCTTAAAAACATCTCAGGAAGGAGATTCCACCACCTCCCTAGTAACCCATTCCAGTGCTTCACCACCCTCCTAGTGAAAAAGTTTTCCTAATATCCAACCTAAACCTCCCCCTCTGCAACTTGAGACCATTACTCCTTGTTCTGTCATCTGGTACCACTGAGAACAGTCTAGAGCCATCCTCTTTGGAACCTCCTTTCAGGTAGTTGAAAGCAGCTATCAAATCTCCCTTCATTCTTCTCTTCTGCAGACTAAAGAATCCTGGTTCCCTCAGCCTCTCCTCATAAGTCATATGCTTCAGCCCCCTAATCATTTTTGTTGTCCTCTGCTGGACTCTTTCCCATTTTTCCACATCCTTCTTGTCGTGTGGGCCCAAAACTGGGCACAGTACTCTGGATGAGGCCTCACCAGTGTTGAATAGAGGGGAATGATTGTCCCTCGATCTGCTGGCACTGCTCCTACTTATACGGCCAAAATGCCGTTAGCCTTCTTGGCAACAAGGGCACACTGTTGACTTATATCCAGCTTTTCATTTACTGTAACCTCTAGGTCCTTTTCTGCAGAACTGCTGCCTAGCCATTTCAGTCCCTAGTCTGTAGCAGTGCATGGGATTCTTCCATCCTAAGTGCAGGACTCTGCACTTGTCCTTGTTGAACCTCATCAGATTTCTTTTGCCCCAGTTCTCTGATTTTTCTAGGTCCCTCTGTATCCTATCCCTACCTTCCAGCATATCTACCACTCCTCCCAGTTTAGTGTCATCTACAGACTTGCTGAGGGTGCAGTCCATACCATCCTTCATTAATGATCTGAAGATAATGAACAAAACCGGCCCCAGCACCAACCCTTGGGGCACTCTGCTTGATACCAGCTGCCAACTAGACATGGAGCCATTGATCACTACCCGTTCAGCCCGACGATTTAGCCAGTTTTCTATCCACCTTATAGTCCAGTCATCCAGCCCATACTACTTTAACTTGCTGGCAAGAATTCTGTGGGAGACAGTGTCAAAAACTTTGCAAAAGTCAAGGAGTAACACGTCCACTGCTTTCCCCTCATCCACAGAGCCAGTTATCTCCTCATAGAAGGCAATTAAGTTAGTCAGGCATGACTTGCCCTTCGTGAATCCATGCAGACTGTTCCTGGTCACTTTCTTCTCCTCTAAGTGCTTCAGAATTGATTCCTTGAGGACCTGCTTCATAATTTCCCATGGACTGAGGTGAGGCTGATTGACCTGTAGTTCCCCGGATCCTCCTCCTTCCCTTTTTTAAAGATGGGCACTACATTAGCCTTTTTCCAGTCATCCGGGACCTCCCCTGATCGCCATGAGTTTTCAGAGATAATGGCCAATGGCTCTGCAATCACATCTGCCAACTCCTTTAGCACCCTCAGATGCAGTGTATCCAGCCCCATGGTCTTGTGCTCATCCAGTTTTTCTAAATAGTCCTGAACCACTTCTTTCTCCACAGAGGGCCGGTCACCTCCCCATGCTGTGCTGCCCAATGCAGTAGTCTGGGAGCTGACCTTGTTTGTGAAGACAGAGGCAAAAAAAGCATTGAGTACATTAGCTTTTTCCACATCCTCTGTCACTAGGTTGCCTCCCTCATTCAGTAAGGGGCCCACACTTTCCTTTACTTTCTTCTTGTTGCTAACATACCTGAAGAAACCCTTCTTGTTACTCTTAACATCCCTTGCTAGCTGCAACTCCAAGTGTGATTTGGCCTTCCTGATTTCACTCCTGCATGCCTGAGCAATATTTTTATACTCCTCCCTGGTCATTTGTCCAATCTTCTTCTTCTTGTAAGGTTCTTTTTTGTGTTTAAGATCAGCAAGGATTTCACTGTTTAGCCAAGCTGATCACCTGTCATATTTACTATTCTTTTTACGCATCGGGATGGTTTGTTCCTGCAACCTCAATAAGGATTCTTTAAAATACATCCAGCTCTCCTGGACTCCTTTCGCCCTGATGTTATTCTCCCAGGGGATCCTGCCCATCAGTTCCCTGAGGGAGTTGTCAGTCTGCTTTTCTGAAGTCCAGGGTCCTTATTCTGCTGCTCTCCTTTCTTCCTTGTGTCAGGATCCTGAACTCGACCATCTCATGGTCACTGCCTCCCAGGTTCCCATCCACTTTTGCTTCCCCTACTAATTCTTCCCTGTTTGTAAGCAGCCAGAGCTCTGCCCCTAGTTGGTTCCTCCAGTACTTGCACCAGGAAATTGTCCCCTACACTTTCCAAAAACTTCCTCGATCGTCTGTGCACCGCTGTATTACTCTTCCAGCAGATATAAGCGTGATTGAAGTCCCCCATGAGAACCAGGGCCTGTGATCTAGTAACTTCTGTTAGTTGCTGGAAGAAAGCCTCATCCCCTTGGTGGTCTATAGTAGATTCCCACCACGATATCACCCTTGTTGCTCACACTTCTAAACTTAATCTAGAGACTCTCTGGTTTTTCTGCTGTTTCATACTGGAGCTCTGAGCAGTCATAATACTGCTCTCCTACATACAGTGCAACTCCCCCACCTGTTCTTCCCTGCCTGTCCTTCCTGAACAATTTATATCCATCCATGACAGTACTCCAGTCATGTGAGTTATCCCACCCAGTCTGTTATTCCAATACATCATAATTCCTTGACTGTGCCAGGACTTCCAGTCCTCCCTGCTTGTTTCCCAGGCGTCTTGCATTTGTGTATAGGCACTTAAGATAACTCACCGATCGTCCTGCTTTCTCAGTATGAGGCAGGAGTCCTCCCCTCTTGCACTCTACTGCTCATGTTTCCTCCTGGTATCCAATTTCCCCACTTACCTCAGGGCTTTGGTCTCCTTCCCCGGTGAACCCAGTTTAAAGCCCTTCTCACTAGGTTAGCCAGCCTGTTTGCAAAGATGCTCTTCCCTCTCTTCGTTAGATGGAGCCCATCTCTGCCTAGCAATCCTTTTTCTTGGAACACCATCCCATGGTCAAAGAATCCAAAACCTTCTCTCCCATACCACTTGCGTGGCCATTCGTTGACTTCTACGATTCAACGATCTCTACATGGTCCTTTTTTCTTCCACAGGGTGGATGGACGAGAACACCACTTGCGCCTCAGATTCCTTTATACTTCTTCCCAGAGCCATGTAGTCTGCAGTGATCTGCTCAAGGTCATTCTTGGTAGTATCATTGGTGCCCACGTGGAGAAGCAGGAAGGGGTAGTGATCCGAGGGCTTGATGAGTGTCGGCAGTTTCTCCGTCACATCGTGAATCCTAGCTCCTGACAAGCAGCACACTTCTCGGTTTTCCCAGTCGGGACAGGAGGTAGATGACTCAGTCCCCCATAGGAGGGAGTCTCCGACCACCACCACCCGCCTCCTTCTCTTGAGAGTGGTGGTTGTTGAACCCCCATCCGTAAGACAGTGCATCTCATGCCTTCCAATTGGTAGTCTCCTTCTGCTCCCTTCCCTTGGATGTATCACCTAGTCCACTCTCTACATTAGTACCTATGGAGAGAACATGAAAACGGTTGCTCACCTGTATCTGCATTGCTGGTATATGGATGCTCCTCTTTCTTCTCCTGGAGGTCACATGCTGCCAATTTTCTTCACTGTCCTTTTGTCCCCGCTGCGCAGCCTGCTCTGATTCTTAAGAATGTTGTGCCTGCAGAAGCATATCCTGATGTCTGTCCAGGACATCTTTGTTTTCTCTTATGCAATGCAGGGTTGATACTTGTTTCGCAGTCCTTGAACCTTCTCTTCCAATATGGAGACCAGCTTGCACGTTGTACAGAAAACGTCACTTCTGTCCTGTGGAAGAAAGGCAAACATGGTACATCCTGTGCAGGTCACAACAGCTGATCGCTCACCATCCATATTACCTTCCTTCTAAGAGCTTCCTCAGCCTTTGTTGTAACTACTCAGAGAAGCCTGTAAGATGAAAACCTCAGTGGGCTCTCCCCAGGTGAACTCCCAATCAAATTCCCTCTGTTAGCCTCTCTGCTATTCGCCATTCAGCTGGTTCGCAACTGGCTGCCTTTTTTATAATGAACCCTTCGTTCTCACTGCCAGAATTCCCAGCCTTTGCTGCCCACCATTCAGCTTCTTCCTTAAACAGCTGTATGCTTTCTCCCATAATTCCCCTTATGAGTGGGTAAAATTCCCTGATAAAATCCAAAGAGACTTTGCCATATTGTCCTACAGATCCCTCCTTAACACACACCTGCCATGATGCCTACAAAATGCAGCCTGATGATCATACCACTTGTAGGTGACAAACTGGGATTATTCCACTTCCTTTCTTTTCCCACTCCCTACTTCTCTCTCCAGTTGAAAAACCAAATTACAGTGCAGCAACAAAGCTGTTCTTCACCATACTCATTTGTCTGTACGTTGTATTCACATCTTTCTACCCGTCATCTGTTTGTGCTGTCTTTAGACTGTAAGCCCTTCAGTGCAAGGATAATGTATCTCTTTTCTGTTTGTTCAGCGTCCAGTGTCGGAGGACCATAGGCCTTTGGATATGATCATACTATAAATACCACTACTACTACTAATAATGTAAACATTTAAAAAAGAAACGTTAGAGGAACCACTTGGGTGGGATCCAGAAGTAGTAGAGCAGAGGTCCCCAAAGTGTGGGGCGTGCTCCCCTAAGGGGTGTGGATGACAGTCGGGGGGGTGGGGTGCGCGTGGCGGGGCCTGGGCTAGCCCCCACGGGGGCAGGGAGGGAGTGCCAGCCAGCCCCTAACTGTCCCCAACTCTGTTCTGGCCTCTATCTGCATTCCTGCTTCCCAGACCCACGTGTGCCTGGCCCCATCCCCAGCCTTGGCCGGTGGCCCCAGCTCCATTCCTAATCTCAGGCTGAGGCTGGGGACAAGGCAAGGAATGGAGCCACACCCGACCATGGGTCTGGATGCCGGCCCCCAGCCCAGCTGCAGCTATGCTCCTGCCCTCACCTGAGTCCCCCTTATCGCGGTCTGTGTCTTCCCCCACGCCACATCCCCATTCTCAGCCCCAATTCAGGGAGGTACCGTGGGGTGGGGAGGATTCACATGGAGTAAGGGGGATGTGATCCTCAAAAGTTTGCAGATCGCTGTATTAGAGTGCAGGATAGGATAGGTGAGTGGAAGATGTATGTCTGTACTGAAATGGTTTTGTTGCATTTTCAGTCTTGGTTATGACTAAACTCAGTATTAAAGGGAGAAAAAGACGGCGTAAAATCCTAAATGTGGCATTAATTTTCTAGGTTACAATCTCATGCAAACCTTGCTTCGAAAGTGTGTGCCAGGCCTAATGTATTTTATCTATCATTAATCCAGCCAGGGGATGACATAGTCTTAATGGCAGAAGCTCTAGAAAAGCTTTTTCTGCAGAAAATCTCTGAAATGACTGAGGAAGAAACTGAAATTGTAATAGTCCAGGCAAAAGGAAGAGGACGTGGGAGGAAGGAAGCAGGTAAATTACTTTACTGACCACTCTTGAGTTCAGTCCTTGTTCTTGTTCGGGGTACCCTCTAGTGCTGCCCACTGGTTGCAGGGTCCATGCAATTTGAATAAAATAGCAAAAAATTAACAGCCACCCTCATGTAATCCTCAAACTACAAGTCACAACATACAGTGCTTAATCTTAATTTCAGCTGCTTATCTATATTGGATATCTGAGCTGTTGACAGCAAATGGATATGGGCCACATTTTAGAACTCCCTTGACCATGTTTGCCTTTGAGCACCTTGTTATGTAGTAGAAACCATACTAATATGTACACATTGTAATTAGCAGAAGTAAATGGTTCTCTCCCTACTTTTCAATGAAGTTTAAAAGATGAGAACTATAGGAGTGAAATCTTATTACTGTCACTTCATTATATTTACTAAATATACTATCAATACATTGTGAAGGCCCATAAAAGTAAATTACAGTAGTCAAACAAGCAGAGTATTTTGTATTATATCATTTCCCCGAACTTTACTGTGTTTTCATGTAACAGCTAATTTGCTTAATTAAGTCATCATGGCAAATAGCAGGTTCTACTGTAATTAGGAAAGGATTAGTAACGGAAGGGAAACTGATTCTCAAAAGTCTGTTACTTGCATGTTTGTTTTGGTGACACCTACATAACCCTTCAAGAATATTAAGGTTTAGATGTAACCAAGCTCCTAATGCAAAAAGCATCTGAAAACAGGAGCAACAAGCAGAATAATGCACTGAAGTCATTTTTGCACCTAAGAGGCATCCATATTGGTGACAGCTTTTAATTTTGATAAATCTGTCTACTGGGTGTGTTTTCCAAGTTTGTGTGTATACAACATATTTTTATTGCATTTTGTAATAATCTGCCATCATTTGAAAAAGTGTGCTTGCTACCTTTGAGATGAAATGCGCTTCACTGAAGATAAATTCAGCTTTGTTTAGACAGCTTACACAAGGCATGTGCCCTACTGAATTATCACCCATGCTCTATTTTGAGGGCTAAACTGATGCATTAGCTTTGTGTGGATCTTTGCAAGATGGGGGTTTCAGCCTGAATGCTTTATACTTTTGTTTATTTAAAGGTGAGCTACATCACATTGAAGGATATTTAAAATTACAATCAGTAAAACTATGCATATAACCTTACATTTGATATTTGTATTGTGTGCTTACATCTCGAGCCTACACATTTTTAATAATTTAGGTTTTTTGGCGCTTGGTTCATAGATTCATAGAGTCTAAGGCTGGAAGGGACCATTGTGATCTAGGACTGACCTCCTGTATATTACAGGCCATAGGACATCCCTACATTAATTCAGATTTGAATAAGACTAATTCAACCTTGATTTAAAAATTTCCAGAGAGACTCCACAACAGTTGGACTTGTTCCAATGGTTAATTACCTTTGGAAGACACCATGGTGAGTAAATCTAAGTACGTTGACTTCAGCTACTACAGTTATTCACGTAGCTGAAGTTGCGTAACATAGATTGATTTCCCCCCACACTTCCCCAGTGTAGACCAGGGCTGAGTTAAATAAATTGAGCTCCTTGAGCCTTTACCAATTTAGGCTCTCCAATTTTTCAACGTCCTGGAATTGTGGACACCAAAACTGGATATAGTATTCCAATAGCAGTTGCAACAGTGCCAAATTCTGAGGTAATATAGTATCATGCTTTTAAATTTAAAAAATCAAGTTAGTTTGACGAGAACTTTTTTTTATATTAATCATGTCTAATTGGCATTACCCTCCTTTAATTCTTTATTAATCAAGTCCCGTAGCAGCTGCTCCATTATTTTGCGCAGGCTCAGTGTCAGTCTGAGAGGCCTATAGTTACTTGAGTCATCCTGTGTATCCTTTCTAAATACTGGCACAACCTTAGCTTTCTTTCTTTCCTCTGTAACTTCCCCATTATTCCAAGACTTATTGAAAATCATGTTGAGTGCAGCAAGCTCCTCAGCTTGCTCTTTTAAAACTCTTGGAGGCAAGTTACCCAGAGCTGCTGATTTAAAAATGTCTGACTTCAGCAGCTGCTGTTTAATGTGCTTCTTAGTTACTGTTGGAACAGAAAGTGTTTCATCATCTTACATTGTGAATTCATCTGGCTCTTTTCCAAAAGCAGAACAGAAATAAATGACACGGTATTCTTGCCAGCAAGTTAAAGTAGTATGGGCGGGATGAATGGGACTATAAGGTGGATAGAAAGCTGGCTAGATAGTTTTGTTCAATATCTTTCTTAATGATCTAGAGGATGGTATGGACTGCATCCTCCGCAAGTTTGCAGATGACACTAAACTGGGAGGAATGGTAGGTTCGCTGGAGGGTAGGGATAGCATGCAGCGGGACCTAGACAAATTAGAGGATCGGGCCAAAAAATCTGATGAGGTTCAACAAGGACAAGTGCAGAGTCCTGCAGTTAGGACGGAAGAATCCCATGCTCTGCTACAGACTAGGGACTGAATGGCTAAGCAGCAGTTCTGCAGAAAAGGACCTAGAGGTTATAGTGGATGAGAAGCTGGATATGAGTCAACAGTGTGCCCTTGTTGCCAAAAAGGCTAACAGCATTTTGGGCTGTATAAGTAGGGGCATTGCCAGCAGATCGAGGGACGTGATCACTCCCCTCTATTCGACACTGGTGAGGCCTCATCCAGAGTATGGTGTCCAATTTTGGGCCTCACACTACAAGAAGGATGTGGATAAATTGGAAAGAGTCCAGTGGAGGGCAACAAAAATTATTAGGGGTTGGAGCACAGGATTTATGAGGAGAGGCTGAGGGAACTGGGATTGTTTAGTCTGCAGAAGAGAAGAATGAGGGGGGATCTGATAGCTGCTTTCAACTACCTGAAAGGGAGTTCCAAAGAGGAATGATCTAAACTGTTCTCAGTGGTACCAGATGACAGGACAAGGAGTAATGGTCTCAAGTTGCAGTGGGAGAGGTTTAGGTTGGATATTAGGAAAGACTTTTTCACTAGGAAGGTGGTGAAGCACTGGAATGGGTTACCTAGGGAGGTGGTGAAGTATCCTTCCTTAGAGGTTTTTAAGGTCAGGCTTGACAAAGCCCTGGCTAGGATGATTTAGCTGGGAAATAGTCCTGCCTTGAGCAGGGAGTTCGACTAGATGACCTCCTGAGATCCCTTCCAACCCTGATATTCTATGATTCTATGAAAACATCTGCTCAGGAGTTTCTTTCCAACAAAAAGCTCCAGCCATGACAATCATGACAGACGCTTCCCTAGTTGGTTGGGGGGCACATCTATGTAACAATATGATCCAAGGCTACTTGTCCCCAGTGGAGTCTAGCCTGCACATAAACTTATTGGAGCTAAGGGCAGTCCGAAATACATGCGAATACTTTCTCCCTTTAATCAAGAACAATGCCATCAAGATCCTTACGGCCAATATAGCATGCATGCTCTATATAAATTGCCAAGTGGGATCGTACTCCCTAAGTATCTGGATTTCCTAGCTTTTTAGTCTGAGGGCTTTGCATTTCAGTGATGAGGCTGCTGTAAATTGGTTTGCCAAGCTCCGCATCCAATAAGAAGAATGGTTGGGTTAGTGGTGGTTGTACTTGAGACATCTTAACTGCTACACAATGCCACGCTTTTGGGTTGGAATTGTAGCTATAATTTATCAGTGACTAAATTTGGCCACAGCTCCTCAATAAATTGAATCTGTGGACACATCCCTGCTTACTGAAGTCATGCACATGCTGCTGCATGTCCTGCTAAAGAGTTTCCAGTGCTTTGCTGAAAGAGCAATACTGGGAAATGGCAGCCAAAATGTAGATACAGTAGAACTTCAGAGTTATGAACACCTCGGGAATGGAGGTGGTTCAGAACTCTAAACAAAGCATTATGGTGGTTCTTCTTCGAGTGCTTGCTCATATCCATTCCAGTTAGGTGTGCGCGCGCCGCGTGCACGTTCGTCGGAAGATTTTTGCCCTAGCAACCCTCAGTGGGTCGGCTGAGCGCCCCCTGGAGTGGCGCCATAACGGCACCGGATATATACCTCAGCTGACCCACCTGACCCTCAGTTCCTTCTTACCGCCCGTGTCGGTCGTTGGAACAGTGGAGTGCGGCGTAGCTGACCTCCACCTTCCCTAGCTTCCTTATAGATATCCTCTTCATTATTCTGTATATAGTTCGTTTATATTTTTTCTTTATCAGTTTTTATTTACTAGTTTAGTTAGTTAGTTAGTGTATTATTAGTTAGCGGGTTCGGGGATTATAGCCCCTCGCCTGGGACCGGAGCGCATGCCCAGCTCCCCGGGTTTCAAGCCGTGCTCGGCCTGTCACAGGCCTATGCGTACAGGAGATCCGCATAGCTCCTGTCGAGTCCGGAACCTGTGTCCTCCCCGGCACCCGCCGTGGTAGAGCTCCAGATGCCGTCAACTCCAGAGGCCTTTGCAGCGGCAAAGGACCTTATTGCCTTGACGGACTCGGCTCTGCCTCCGCCCCCGGTACCGCCGGTGCAGGCGCTTCAGTCTATTGGCAAGCCGTCCTTGCTCCGGCCACCTCCTGGCACCGAGTTGGCCCGGCACCTCTCTCGCTCCCGCTCACATGGACGCTCCTGGTCCCGCCAAAGGTCTCCCTCCCGGCACCGTTCTCAACGCCGCTCGCAGTCCCGGCACCGCTCTGCCATGTGGCACCGGTCAGACTCGCGGCACCGGTCGTTCTCTCGTTCCCCAACTCGGCACTCGCGGCACCGATCCAGATCCCGGTACCGCTACGGACACCGTGCCTCTCGGAGCCGTTCTAGGCACCGCGAATGGAGATCACGGTTGACCTCCCGGCACCAGGTTGGTCGTAGGCCCCGATCTCACTCTCGCTGCTGCGCTGCCTCCCGCCACCGGTCGCTTCAACGCAGGGAAACGAGATCAGTCGGCACCTCGGCACAAGGCTTCTCCGCTCCTCCATGGCCCTCCAGGCATGCGTCGGTATCATCACAGGCCAACAGCTATTATGTGGACGAGCATGACCCTCAAGTGCCCTCGGGAGTCTTCCAGGAGGCCCGTTTTGCAGACCAAGACCCTCGCCACTGGGGTTTTTGGACCCCTTGGGCTTACCATCAGGCCCAAGGCGCTCCACTGCCTTCCACCCACGCAGCCCCACCAGAGCTGCGTGCCCCGGAGGCTACAGTAAGCCGCCCCCCAGCTGAAACGGAGGTTCCGCCACCACCCCTCCAACATTCACCAGACCCTCTGGACCAGGAGCCGTCCCAGGAACCAGAGGCTGGACAGGACACCATCGTCCCGGGGGTCTCCTCTTCCTCCTCCCCGGATGAGGCAGTAGCAGGGTCCTCCTCCTCAGGGCCCCCTCCAATAGATTTGAGAGCCCACCAGGACCTCCTTCGGAGGGTGGCATTATGCATGGACCTCCAAGCAGAGGAAGTGCCAGAGGTGGACGACCCTGTGGTCACCATTTTGTCGGCGGACGCTCCAACTAGGGTGGCTCTGCCATTCATAAGGACTATTCAGGCGAATGCTGACAGCCTTTGGCAATCACCAGCTTCCATCCCTCCCACCGCCAAAGGGGTGGAACGCAAGTATATGGTCCCCTCTAAGGGATATGAGTATTTGTACGTCCACCCTCCCCCCTCGTCACTAGTGGTTCAATCCGTCAACGACAGGGAGCATCACGGACAGCAAGCCCCGGCTCCTAAGTCTAAGGACGCAAGGAGAATGGACTTGCTGGGCCGCAAGGTCTACTCTGCGGGCGCCTTACAATTGAGGGTGGCTAACCAGCTGGCTTTATTGAGCCGTTATTGCCATGACACATGGGCTGAGGTGGAAAAGTTCAAGGAGCTGCTACCTCAGGACTCGCGCCAGGAGTTCGCGGCCTTCCTGGAGAAAGGTAAAAAGGTGGCTCGTACATCATTGCAGGCCTCCTTGGATGTGGCCGATTCAGGAGCCCGAACTCTGGCCTCCGGCATCACCATGCGCCGCATCTCCTGGCTGCAGAGTTCGAACCTCCCCCCTGAATTACAATATACAATTCATGACCTTCCCTTCGACGGCAAGGGGTTGTTTTCAGAAAAAACGGACCCCAGGCTTCAGAGCCTGAAGGATAACAAGCTTATTATCCGCACATTGGGGATGCACACCCCTGTGACCCAGAGACGTCCATTCCGCCCCCAGCTTAACCGGCCTTACTTTATGCCCCGATACAGGCAAGACTCTGGTCGGCGACGCGGTCGAGGGGGACGTAGACGGCAGCCTGGTCTGCAAACATCCCAGGGTCGCGCCCATTCCAAGCCACCGGCGGGGCCGTAATCGTCGTTTTGAAGATGCGCCCGGGGACGGCCTACCAGCTCTTACTCAGGATCCTTTCCCTCCTTTTTACAACCGCCTTTCCTACTTCCTCCCGGCATGGTCCCGGCTGACCTCCGACACCTGGGTCCTCCGCACAGTGGAACGTGGATATCACCTCCAATTCGTTTCACCCCCACCTTCCCACCCTCCTTCCCGGTCCCTCTTCAGGGACCCCTCTCACGAGCAACTCCTCTTACAAGAAGTGCAGACGCTCCTCACCATCGGAGCGATAGAGGAGGTTCCAGGGAAAGAGGCAAGGGGTTTTATTCCCATTATTTCTTGATCTCCAAGTCCAAAGGGGGCCTCCGGCCCATCCTAGATCTGCAAGACCTCAACAAATACATGCTAAAGTTGAAGTTCCGTATGGTCTCCTTGGGGACCATCATTCCTACCTTAGATCCTGGAGACTGGTATGCCACCCTCGATATGAAGGATGCTTATTTCCACATCGCCATCTTTCCACCGCACAGGCGCTTTCTACGATTTACACTCAATCACCTTCACTTCCAGTTTGCGGTCCTCCCCTTCGGCCTATCCACAGCCCCAAGGGTGTTTACAAAGTGCATGGCCGTAGTCGCCGCCCACCTCCGTCGGCGCGGCATCCGCGTTTTTCCCTACCTAGACGACTGGCTCATCGGGGGGATTCGGGGACCCAGGTGCAGCAGCATGTGACAGCGATCAAAGACTTGTTCACGCGACTGGGCCTGGTACTCAATGCAGAGAAGTCCATCTTAATGCCCACCCAGAGGCTGGACTTCATTGGAGCGACCCTGGACTCTTCTCTAGCCAGGGCCTTCCTTCCTCAGCTTCGATTCCAGGCCCTCACACAGATCGTTCAAGGGCTTCAGACCTCCCGCATGACCTCGGCCCGTACTTGCCTCCGCCTCTTGGGTCACATGGCGGCTTGCACTTCTGTAACCAAACACGCCAGGCTCCGCCTTCGCCCCCTCCAGATGTGGCTCAACTCAGTGTATCGCCCGCACAGGGACCTTCTAGACACCCTGCTCACCGTTCCAACGAGCACCCTTCGCTCTCTGGACTGGTGGCTGAACCCATCCCAAGTGTGTGCAGGGGTCCCATTCCATCCTCCTCAGCCTTCACTTTCACTGACGACGGACGCCTCGTCCCTCGGATGGGGAGCTCACCTCGGCCACCTTCGTACGCAGGGCCTCTGGTCATTGCAGGAGTTGAAGCTGCACATCAACGTCAGGGAGCTACGCGCAGTGCGCCTCGCGTGCCAGACGTTCCAAAATCAACTCAGCGGCCGTTGTGTCTCAGTCTTCACAGACAACACAACGGCCATGTATTATATCAACAAGCAGGGGGGAACTTGCTCTTCCCCACTCAGCTACGAGACGATACAACTGTGGGAAGTCTGCATAGCCCACTCGATAGATCTAGTGGCGTTTTTCCTCCCAGGCGTGAGGAACACCTTAGCAGATCGCCTGAGCAGATCCTTTCTCTCCCACAAGTGGTCGCTGAGACCGGACATCGCTCATGTAATTTTCCAACAGTGGGGATTTCCCCAGATAGACCTGTTCGCATCTCAAGCAAACCGGAAATGCCAGGACTTTTGCTCATTTCAAGGCCTGTCACCGGGGTCCCTGTCGGACGCTTTTCCCCTTCCATGGAATCATCATCTACTCTATGCATTTCCCCCATTCCCCCTAATCCACAGAGTCCTGCTGAAGCTCCGACAAGACAGAGCACATCTCATCTTGATTGCGCCAGCGTGGCCCAGGCAGCACTGGTACACCACACTGCTCCGTTTCTCTATAGCCAGCCCAATTCCTCTGCCGCTTCACCCAGATCTTATAACCCAAGATCACGGCACTCTCCGTCACCCAGACCTGACGGCCCTCCACCTCATGGCGTGGCTCCTGCGTGGCTAGACGAGTCGGAATTGCGCTGCTCTGCTCCTGTGCAGCATGTCTTGTTGAGCAGCAGAAAGCCTTCCACTCGCTCTACCTACCTAGCCAAATGGAAACGCTTTGCTTGCTGGGCTCAGGCGTGCAACTCTGGCCCCTCGGAGCTCCCTATCCCGGTTGTCCTCGACTACCTCTGGTCCCTGAAACAGCAAGGCCTAGCATTATCCTCTCTAAAGGTACACTTAGCGGCCATATCCGCTTTCCACCCAGGAGAGGGTGGACATACGGTTTTCTCTCATCCATTGACTGTTAGATTCCGAAAGGGCCTTGAGCGTGTCTACCCTCAAGTACGTCACCCGACTCCTACCTGGGACCTAAACCTGGTCCTCAACAGGCTCATGTCTCCACTCTTTGAGCCGTTGGCCACCTGCTCGCTGCTGTACCTGTCCTGGAAGACGGTCTTTTTGGTAGCCATCACATCGGCTAGGCGGGTCTCTGAGCTCCGAGCGCTCACGGTGGGCCCGCCCTATACTGTCTTTCATAAGGACAAGGTACAGCTGCGTCCGCATCCAGCGTTCCTCCCAAAAGTGGTATCGGCTTTCCACAACAATCAAGACATCTTCCTTCCGGTTTTCTTTCCAAAGCCGCATGCATCCTCATGCGAGCAACAGCTTCACTCTCTCGATGTTCGTAGGGCGCTTGCTTTCAATATAGATCAGACAAGACCGTTCCACAAATCCCCTCAACTGTTGGTTGTAGTTGCCAACCGGATGCGAGGTTTTCCTGTTTCATCGCAACGGATCTTCTCGTGGCTGACAGCGTGCATACGCACCTGCTATGACTTAGCTTATGTTCCCTTGGGCCATCTCACCGCCCACTCTACCAGAGCACAGGCTTCATCCGCCGCCTTTCTGGCTCACGTTCCAATACAAGAAATATGTCGTGCAGCAACCTGGTAATCGGTTCATACCTTCGCCTCACTATGCTCTGGTCCAGCAATCTAGAGATGATGCAGCCTTTGGCTCCGCGGTCCTACATTCCGCCACATCTCTCTCCGACCCCACCGCCTAGGTAAGGCTTGGGAATCACCTAACTGGAATGGATATGAGCAAGCACTCGAAGAAGAAAAAACGGCTACTTACCTTTGTAACTGTTGTTCTTCGAGATGTGTTGCTCATATCCATTCCACACCCACCCTCCTTCCCCACTGTCGGAGTAGCCGGCAAGAAGGAACTGAGGGTCGGGTGGGTCGGCTGAGGTATATATGCGGTGCCGTTATGGTGCCACTCCAGGGGGCGCTCAGCCGACCCACTGAGGGTTGCTAGGGTAAAAATCTTCCGACGAACGTGCGCGCGCACACCTAACTGGAATGGATATGAGCAACACATTTCGAAGAACAACAGTTACAAAGGTAACCGTTTTTTCTTTCAAAAGTTTACAACTGAACATTGAGTTAATACAGCTTTGAAACTTTATTATGCAGAAGAAAAATGCTGTTTTTAACCATCTTAATTGAAAAGAAAGAAGCAGAGAAACAGTTCACTTACCTTTGTCAAATCTTATTTTAAACTTTCCCTTTTTTGGTAGTTTACATTTAACACAGTGCTTTACTGTATTTTTCCTTTTTTGGGGTCTCTGCTACTGCCTGATTGCGTGCTTCCAGTTCCAAATGGGGTGTGTGGGTGACTAGTGTGCTCAGAACTCTGAGGTTCTACTGTATTTGCTGGCCTACACTGTGATCTCTTAATTTCAGGTTGCTATCCTCGTTAGAACTTCTGCAAGCTAAAAATCAAAATCATTTTTTGCTCATGATTAGGTTTTGTTAGTGATTGGGAATGGATGTTCCAAATAGTATGTAAGTTAAAATGTCAGGAAGTCCCTGTCTAGAATGATAGGTGCTCCTTTTCCTGGAATTTGCATATATAAAAATAGAACTGTTGCTAACAGACACAATGAAATATATCTGATGTCTGCTAGGAGGGTACTCTTGTAATGCCTGCTGGCCTGCAATGGGTGGATGTCTTTCTCAGAAGTACTGCCTCCTAGCATGAGATTACTGTGCTGGCAAACCTCACCCTGCAAACACTATCAGAAAGAGGCAGTGCTTCTGGTTAACACCAAGTATGGTACCAAGTATCAGAGGGGTAGCTGTGTTAGTCTGTACCCACAAAAACAACAAGGAGTCCAGTGGCACCGTAAAGACTAACAAATTTATTTGGGCATAAGCTTTCGTGGGTAAGAAACCCAGAAGAACTGGGTTTTTTACCCACAAAAGCTTATGCCCAAATAAATCTGTTAGTCTTTAAGGTGCCACCAAGTATGGTGGAATTCCTCAATTACTTAGGGGCATGACTTTCAGAATGCCTTTCCCATCTTTTAATGTGGAAACCCTATGTTCACAGGTATCTGGCCTTTGCACAGGTATCTGAGGTTCTTGTTGCATTTCACTTTAAAAGTTGCCTCATGGGAGTTCCTGCTATCTGGCAGACTGATGATCTTTCTCTGTGACTGTTGCAGATGTGTTGATGTGACTGCTTATTGCCACTGAATAGCAACTGCCGTTGTTAATTAATGGGTATTGACTGCTTCTGAAGGAAGTTCTGCCCAGTGCAGTACCACAAGCCTGGTAACTGTGAAGTGTAGCCATGCGAATGGCCAGAAAAAGATAAGCAGGCAGGGAAAGGAGAATAGACTCTCACCCTTTCTCTCCAGGCTCTGATAGGGAGCCCTTTGAGGGCAGTGTGTCTTTGGACCTGATTCTACTTAAAATGGACCATGAAAAATTTGATTAGTACCTGTCCTGAATTTGATTATCCGGGGAAGGATGCGCTAAAAGCATTGTTACCCAAGCACCACTATTTAAAAAATAATAATGACCATTATGAAATGTGCATTTGTTGCTTGATCAAAATGAGTACGTTTGAAGCATTAAGTGTGGCCCTTCTTTATTCCTTCATTTTTTGACAGTTACACCCAAGCCAGGAGCATCTACGGTACAAAATGTAACTCAAGCATCATCCCCAGCTCAGACGCAGGCCTCACAACAGAATCTTCAGTCTGTGCAAACAACTCATTCCTTTCCTTCTGTGACCCCTGACCTTATTGTCCAGCCGCCAGTAATGACAGTGGTGCCTCCTCAACCACCTGCACCTCCTCCCCCACCTTCTGTCCCCCCAACCCCTGCTCCCCAGCCCATTCAGGCACACCCACCTGTTATCCCAACAGCTGCACAGCCTGTGAAGGTGAGTAAAAGGACTCTGTGGAGTTAGTGAGTCAGGATTCTTTGTGTTCAATTTCCTCTCTAGAAGAGAAAAGATTTTATTGGATGACTATTTTAAAACATTCACTGTGAAGTCCCTTTCATCTTGGGGTTTAAAATTGCTTTACAGATTTTTACTGATTGGAGGGATGGGACTGAGGCACACAGAAGTGAAGGGTGGGATTTTCAAGAGCACTTAGGAGAGTTAGGTTCCTAACTTCTCATTTGCCTTTGAAAATCCCACCTGAGTTACTTGTCCAAGGTCATACTGCAGGTCAAGGGCAGAATCATAGAATGATGATTAGGGTCCAGGAGTTCTGATTCCCAGTCCTCTTCTCTCACCACTAAGACCCTGCCTCAATTGTCCTTATTGAGTAGAACTGTATTTGCTCACCAGAATTTCTGCTAAACATATAGCCAGCAGCCTTGTGTACTGGAGTTAATAGTGGTTTTTTGAGGCTTTTCAAGGAAAAGAGAGCCATCTGGCTTGAAAAGCTGTCTCACTGTGACTAAGCTAACCAAAAGTGACTAGTAATTTTGGGTGCCTTAGTTTTTGGATGCGCAACATAATGTTCTTTAAATTTATTATTCAAAAAGAGCCAAGTTCCTACCCATTAAAATCATGCTCCTTTATCATGTCTCAAGTTGAATACCTGAATCACTAGTTACTTTTGAAAATTTTGGCATACATCTTCAGCAGATCAGATCCTGCTAACTAATATTTCTTATTTTGAGCAATGCCTTTTATATCATTGCATCAGTAAGATTGCCATTTCCTTTCTCCTGAGACATGGCACTTCTGTGGCTGTCAAGTGCCATTTACAAAAGTTCTTGGCAGAATTAGGTACCCAAGTTATATGACCCTTCAGTGGGAGTTGGTCAGCTGATTGCCTTAGGTACTTCTGAAAATCCCATCCAGCAACTCAGCCAAAATAATCCAAGATCTGGGCTTCTGTAAACACTGCACAAGCTGTAGAAATGAATCCTAAGAGGTTTACTTGACCCTAACATGATTCTTAAGTAAAAGATTTTGAATACTCATTTAACCATCCTCTTGACCTTTGCTAATATAATAAAGATAATTTGTAGTTACGCATTTTCTAGAGGGTTCAGTACAAACTGCTTCCAGCATGCATATTTATAGAAAGCTTTTTTAACTTTTTAGTCCCATCTCACCTGAGTACTTAGTGGTTAGACTTTAATATACAATCAGAGGTGGATCCTGTGAATACAATAGTAACAAAAGAGCACAAGACTAAATAAAATATTATAATGCTGTTGTATTTCTTGTTTTACAGACAAAAAAAGGAGTGAAGAGGAAAGCAGACACCACAACGCCAACAACAATAGATGCAATTCACGAATCCTCCTCGCTGCCCACTGAACCCAAGTCTGCCAAGATGGGTCCACGAAGGGAAAGCAGCCGGCCAGTGAAACCTCCAAAGAAGGATGTTCCGGACTCTCAGCAGCATGTGGTAGAAAAGAGTAACAGTAACAAAGTGTCTGAGCAGTTAAAGTATTGCAGTGGCATCATCAAAGAGATGTTTGCCAAGAAGCATGCTGCCTACGCATGGCCCTTCTACAAACCTGTGGACGTGGAAGCACTGGGACTGCATGATTATTGTGATATCATTAAACATCCCATGGATCTGAGCACAATCAAAGTAAGCTCAGTTTCACATAGCCAAAAAAAATAAAATAAAATAAAAAAATTGACTGTGCAGGAGGAATAACTTCCCTGGGGAAATGCAGTCTGTTTTACATGCCAATTCATGTATATGGGCGTACGTGTGCAGCTGCATGCTTAACATGGTGTGTTGTAGATATCCACCAAAAATGTGTGTGTTACAAAAGAGAGGATTCTTCTCTGGGACTCTGTCTGAAAGCAATTAACCATTCATTCTGTGTAACCTGAGAATTCTGGTTGGTGGAGACTCTCATCTGTCCATAGTGTGCTACTCTTTAAGTGACAGGTCCTGAAAAGAAGACAGTCCTTTCCAGAATGAGTCTTCAAAACAAAACAAAACAAAAAATTGCCTATGCATTTTTTAAAAGTAAATGTCCTCTACTATGGCAGCCTATACTGAATATGCTTAGCCAAGATAATGGGCTCAATCAGTCAGTACAGATTGCTGTAGTAGGGGAATTTTCTTTAAAAAAAAAAAAAAAACAAAAAAAAACCCCACCACCACATTGGCTATTCACCTTTAAAGGAAATGTTCTGCTTAATGTAAAGAACCATGTTTCCAGAGCATCTAAATCAAAGCTTTCTGCTGTGAGGACACAGCTAACTCCCTCTCATGGAGTATTTGAGAGTTACTTATCCCAGAGAAGTAATTGCAAAGCAGTCCATATCTCTGCTGAAAATGTCAATTCATTGTTTGGAGCACTGTAATTTTATAATCTCATCATGGACATAGCTTTAAACTGCAGAATTCTTTGGTTGTATCAATTTAACTCTGAGCCCTAATATTCTCACAACTCGGGTTTCTTTTTTAAAATACTTTAAGCAGAAGAAAGAGACAAATTTATCTCTCCCCCACCCCCATATTGAGATTACACTAGGAACTTTTCCAGTATGAAGTGAATGAAGGAATATAGTTTTTCCTTCAACTGAATAATTAAAAACTGTGCTGAAAATTGAGCTGGTACCATCGCCCCTTTTTCTGAATATGCATAATAACTTTGAGCATTCTGTAGTATTCTCCAAATCTAACAAAAAAAAAAAACAAACACACACCCCACAGCTAGGAAATTCTGAAAAAACACAAGTACAGAGAGGATCTGGATGGCTGAAGCATTGGTAATGGGATAACAAAGTTCTTTATTTCAGGTCACTGATTGAAATTTAGTTCAAGTTGGTTGTGAGCAAAAATAATTGCCCATGACAACTGTTTTATGTTTATATGAAATGCATTGGTGGGTCTTGTTCCTGTTGCTGATGGTCAGGTGTCCACCTCTCAAAAAAACACCATCACTTTTGGCCTTGTTGTTGGCAGGCACAGCAGAGAGGCAAAGGATTGAATGAGCCATGGAGACAGAACTATCCTCACCTCTGGCTCCTTCAGACAAAAATTGAGGTATATAATGAGATGGTGTGGACAACTGTCGATAAATTGAGATCTGCACACATCAGGGCTTCACACCACTACATTCACTTCATAATAAAATGAGGTTGCTGTGCAGGGAGTTTATTTTAAGGCTTGTGTTTTTGTAATGCCAGACAGTCTCACTCTGGACTGACTAAGCCTGCACAGTTCAACTGCTCTGTTTCTTTAATCAAGCTCTATCTCTTCCCCGGGGGTGGGGATAAGATTCATCCTTAGATCCTTGGGGGATTTGTTCCCACACTACTCTCAAAAATCCTGCATTGCCAGAGCCAGTTGGATGTGGTTCCCTGTGTCTGACAGAAAAATGCCAAGCATGTTGCCTTCTTGAATGCTTCCAAGTTTCTGCTGACCTGAAGGAGGGACTATCCTGTGGTCCCAATTTCTAATTCCTCAAACTGTCACTGCTATGCTGGACTGACCCCACTTGCGGGATGTCTTTAACTGCTACTGACAATTTGGGATTTCTCTTATAAGAAAGTGATACAAAGATTAAAAATTTGTTTGTTTAAAAAAATATTTTCAGATGTGTGTGTGAAGTTTTAGCGCATTGTTGTTCAAACAGAACCCTGCACTGTGATTGGTAATGATGTTCATGGGCATGGGGACCAGTAATCTAGTGAATTAGTTCCTTCATACTGTCCTTTGAATTGGTAGTCAGTGAAAGTGTCTGCCAAATGTGGGCTGTCATGTTCTCCCATGTAGCTTGCAGCTGCCTGTTATTATGGAGGGATGGTCTATGAAGGAATACCAGCTCCAGCATGCAATGTTCCGTTTTGGTCTCAGCAGTCTAGCTGTGTTGTATGCTATTTCTGTAGTCGTCTTTTGGATGCACCTCCATGTTATAGTTCAGGATGGCTGTAATCATCTCCATTTTATGTAAATCAAATGCAGATCTCAGGTTTCTGGCAAGTTTCCAAAGCAGTGCTCCATTTGGCAAAGGTTAGATATAAATGGAGATTAGGTGGAAGCCTAGAACTCAATGGATGCCATAGATCCAAGATATTTCTTGTCCATTCAGTAACTTCTTTTGCTTGCTCTGTTGATAGTGGAGTTTTGTTTTCCCTTCTAGTCTAAACTGGAGAACCGGGAATACAGAGATGCTCAGGAATTTGCAGCAGATGTCCGATTGATGTTTTCCAATTGTTACAAATACAACCCTGCTGATCATGAGGTGGTAGCTATGGCACGGAAACTGCAGGTAAAGAAACTGCTTTGTTAGAGTGCTTTTCTGTTTTGAACTCATACCTGAAACTTTTTCATAATGGTCTAGCATAACCTACTCCCTAAACATAAAAGTAAAATAAATTGAAGTACAGAAATATAACAGAATGGTACACTAAATTTTCAAAAACAAATCTTCCACATTGGAGTATTAGCATGAACTGTAGTTGCTATACCAGCTTGAACAGACAACTGGTAACTTTTTTTTCTTCTTTGAGTAGTGTCCCTATAGGCACTCCACTTCAGGTGTGCATGCACCCCTTGCATCTTTGGAGGTTTTCAGTAGCAGTGCCTGTTAAGCCCATGCATGAGCTCCAGACATCCTCGTTTCCTGTCCCAACTATGAGTAGAGCTGTGTGGCAAACCGCCCTCAGCCTGAGAGAGCATCTAGCATGCCTGCTTCTAGCGTTGCCCTAATGTTGCTTTAGGATCATCTATTTTTTAATTTAGTGTAATTATTCACTTCTACAAGTTGTATTTTATAATTTCTTTGCTTCATTTGTGGCGAGCTTTTTTCAGTGCTTCTCCTTCTCCCCGCCTGAGGGGTTCCCTGTGGGGGTTTTTGCCTTGTCGCCAGAGTATGCCAGGATCTCTGGGATTCAAGTACGTCTCAGGAATCTGTCCTACTCAGTACTGGACATTGCCAGTACAATTACTGTTTGAGGTACAGTCATATCCCTCAAAAGTACAATACCTATTTAACCTTTAAGATCAAAGCTAGAAAAAAAGCAGGAGATTAAATTCAAGCTCCTCTATGATGGAGCACTCCCATCTTTGGATCCAGGCCATGGTACTCCCCTGGACATCAGCCTTTGAGTGAGCGTAGTACTTCATCAGCTTCTGCACCAGATTTCCCCCCACCTTCTCAGGGAAAGATGTTGGAGGGTACCAAATAGCCTCTTAAAAAGAGGAGTTCTAGTTCTCCCCATGAAGAGACTATTTCAAAAAAGCCTGTGTCTTTAGAAATTGACTGTGTCAGAGACCTCAGGTCCCAGACTGGATACTGCTGAGGCTCCAGGCTCCTGTAATACTGGGAAGTCTTCTAAGACTCAGAGCCCTTCAGAGAGCCACAGTAACAACCATACCTTGGTATCAAAGCTATACTCAGTACCGCCTAAACATGAACGCACGAGGAGAGACAATAAATTTTCTGCTTCCAGGAGCGCTGTACCGATAGGCCACCTGTGCTGCCTTCAGTTTCTAGACAAGTGATCCAGGGTCCCTTGGTGTGTCCAAAGAAGTCATCATCTTTGGTACCAATGACTTCTGCTAGACGGAACCCATCGAAGCAGGTCTCAGCCTGGTACAAACTGTGGAACATCCCTCATTCTCAGTACAAATCCACCTGATACCACAAGAATTTAGGTATTCAAGAGACTTGTTTGTCTCAGAAGAGCCGAAGTCTCCCCTCTCAATGGGGACTGCCTGTTGATACTGATATCAGCCGGGTCACCAGGATTAGCTCTTTCTCTGGTGCCACCTGCTTCTCCAGTACTTTCTGAGCTAGGCTGAGCTCATCCTGTAGACAATGAGGACCTCTCTTCAGATTCCCAAATCTTTGTGCAAGGACCTGTCAGCATAGGGACATCTTTCCTGACACCTTTATGGAAAGAGGATCTAGGGGCAAGACAAATCTATGTCCCTTCTCATTGGTCTGAGCAGCATTGGATGCCATCTTCTGTGCTTAATGGCTCTCCTCAGTGGCTATATTAGAATCTTTGGGCCACCAATTAACGGTTTTCAAGAGCCTCATGCCTTTCTCATGGTGACCACTGGGAAGACCGTTGCTTCCAACTGCCAGAACACGTGCAGCTTGTACCTTTGTAACATAACATGCCAGGTTACATCTTTGCTGTGTCCAGGGATGGCTGAGGATAATCTATAGCCTGAAGAAGCACAATCTAGCATCTTTTCCTCACTGAGTACTGGACTTACTCAGTTGGTGGAAGGACCCATCCAGTGTTTGTGCAGGTGTTCCTTTCATCCAGCTTCATGTGACCGTAACATTAGATGCATCCATGGTGGGGTGCAGGGGCACACTTGGGGATGCTCACCATTCAGGGCAAATTGTCTGCCCAAGTGTCTCTTCTACACATCAGCCTCTTGGAGCTGAGGGCAGTCAAGAATGACTGTAGCTATTTCATTCCATTGATCAAAGGCAAATCCATTACAGTGATGACAGACAGCATAGCCTGCATGTTCTACATCAATTGTCAGAAGGAAAGGGGTGCAGGATTTCCCCTCTGCCCCCGCCTCTCCCATGCTGAAGCAATAAAGCTATAGAACTGATGTAATAACCAATCACGTCCTTATTTCAGTCTCACCTTCCAGGTATATAAAACACCATGGCTGACAATCTCAGCTGTCACTTCTCCCTAGATAACAATTGAGAGCTGGACCTATGGAGCCGCAATTGCATTTTTCTGACCCTGGAGTTTCCAGAGGTGGCCTTGTTTACTGCCACCACCAACAGGAAGTACAAGAAATTCTGCTCAAGAGGAGGGCAGACTCTTTTCCTCATTCCTTGGACAAAAGGCCCCTTCTCCATGCATATCTTCCCACAGCTTTGATCTTGAGAGTGTTGAACAAGATCAGAGAAGACAAACCCAGTGCCATTTTAGTTATCCCATAGTGACCAAGTCAAGAGTGGTACCCTTAGCTGATTCGTCTTTGTTGTCTGGCATCTCCCCACTTGCTGTCTCAGGATTCCGGTTGGACTCTTCATCCCAACCTGGGAATTCTTCATCTCAGAGCTTGGCTCCTTGGTGGTTCTTGGGGATAGCATCTTCCTATTCTCCAGAGGTATAACAGTGATGCTAAACAGCAGAAAGATATCTTGCGAAACATTTGCCTTCAAAAAGGTAAGAGATTTTGTCACTGTTGTACTGGGCAGCAGTTTTCACGTGTTCAGTCTTCCCTCTTCGCTGTCCTTGACTACCTGTTAGAACTGAAAAAGTCAGGACTCTCCATGAGTTCAGTAAAGCTCATATGGCAGCCATAATACCCTTTCATTGCTGTGTTGAGGGATTCTCAGTGCTTGCTCACTCCAGGACAGCAAAATTCATTAAGAGGTTGAACCTTTTCCACTGAATAGAGCTCACCCCTAAACTAAACTTGGTCCTTAATTGTCCCCTTTGAGCCAGTGGCTGCCTGTTCTCATCTTCACCAGGCCATGAAAACTGCTTTCTTGGTGGCTGTCACTTCTTCCAAAAGAGTTGGGGAAAGGGGGCTATAATCCCAGACCTCCCTTTACAGTATTCTTGAGGGAGAGTTTTGTTATGATCACATCATAGCCTTCTACCAAAGGTATATTTTGAATTCTGTATTAACCATTAATATTCCTGGATATTCATCTTCCAGTCTTCTTCCCAAAACCACACCATACCACTGAAGATTTTTTCCTCCACACTTTGGATGTCAGAAGAGCATTAGCCTTCTATCTGGACAGAACCAAACCATTTTGAAAGTCTTCCAGACTGTTTATAGACCGATCCAGAGGATCCACAATCTCCACTCAAAACACCTCCTTCTGAAGTGCCTAGCCCATTCTACATGATCTCAGCATGCTTCTATAGCACTGCTGAAGGATATTCCAGTGGCTGAAATCTGAACAGTGGCAACCTGGCCTCCAAACACTAAGCTTTGATTCATGCTGCCAGATCAGATGCTGTATTTAACATTGCATTTATAACTTCAGTGTTGGTCTCAAATCCAAAGCTCCTTCCTGCTTCCAGGGATGCTGCTCGGGAGTCACCTGAAATGGAGCACCCATAGGGACATTACTCGAAGAAGGAGAGGTTACTCACCTTGTGCAGTAACTGCACTTCTTCGAGATGTGTCTCTGGGTGCCCCACTACACACCCTCCTTTCCCTTTGGTTCAGAGTTTTGTCGTGCAGAAATCATAGTGGAAAAGGAACTGGGGGTAGTTTGCCCGCGCAGCTCTATATCTCAGTATAGGGCATGAGGCCATCAGGAGCGCTTGTGTGGGACAAATGGGCACTGCTGCTGAAACTCTCTGATCCAAACCTCATGGGAGGCATCTGAAGTTGAGCACCCATAGGGGTGGTGGTGGTGGGGAAATACCTTGAAGAACTGTAGTTACCGCACAATGTGAGTAATCTCTCCTTGGTCTCTATAACTGTGTACTTTGTTTACCACCCTTTAACTGAAGTGAAAACTTGTTTTGTTTCCCATCTTATACAGCCTCAGAAGCAAATAGCTTTATAAATAACTTTCTCGTACTTAGTACTCTGTGTTGCCATCACAGTAAACCTTTGTGTCAGAGCTTTTCATTAAAATGTGCAGCTCTCCACTCACTTC
The DNA here is from genome assembly GCF_016161935.1 of Mauremys reevesii. NCBI lineage: Eukaryota > Metazoa > Chordata > Testudines > Geoemydidae > Mauremys > Mauremys reevesii. The sequence goes on from NC_052647.1 coordinate 2,860,515, forward strand.
TGCAGCCTGTAGGGCTTTTTAAAATAGCAGTGTAGCTTACAGAAGGGAAGTGTTTCGCTCGATATGGAAACTTCAGTATTCCATGAAAAAGTCTGTTTACATTCGTATTCAGAGCAGCTGGAATGACTCTCCTAGTTCCAATAGGGTGTGCAGGAACAGTCAGTTATCTTTCAATAACTTCACACTCTTGCATAATAGCTTGAGCTCTGCCCAACAGTAACAGGAAGAAGATCCAGAATAAGAGCCCAAGGTTCCCATGGTGCTGTGCTATCTCATTTTGTATGCTGAAAACACACGTGCACACTCTGCATTGGGCATTTTGGCATGTAGTTTGTGGATATTGCTGGCCTTAGAACAGAACAGAATATTGAAGGTCTCCTATAACTGTCATGAAAGCTACTCCATTGTATTGCCCCGTACACCATACTATATTGATATACTTGGATGTTCTACTTAATCTAGCCTTTTCAGTGAAGGCCAGATCCATCCAGACTGACAGCTTGTCAGGATGGCTTTTAAAAGGGAATTATATTTGGCTGCAACTTAACTCATCGTCTTGCTCCTGCATCCCCCTTCCTTTGGAGATGATCTTATATAGGAGAATTGACAGGCACTTAGGCCTGGTCTATACTGGGAGGGGCCGGGGGGTGTCGATCTAAGATACACAACTTCAGCTATGAGAATAGTGTAGCTGAAGTCGACGTATCTTAGATCGACTTAGATTGACTTACTTCGCATCCTCGCAGTGCGGGATTGATGGCCGCCACTCCCCCGTGGACTCCGCTTCCGTCTCTTGCCTTGGTGGAGTTCCGGAGTCGACGGGGAGCGCGTTCGGGGATCGATGTATTGCGTCTAGACGAGATGCGATACATCGATCCCCGATAGATCGATTACTACTAATCCTGTGGGTAGTGTAGACATACCCTTATTTATGTAAATGTGAACCGGAAACATGTAAAGTTTTCACCTTCCTTCCAAGAGGAGAAGAAACCTGAAAGCACTTTGCCCCTTCATCAGGTCTCGAAGCATTTTGTAAGGGTTGGATTACAAACTGTCTTCGAAAATATGTAGGCAAGCTACCCAAAGGAAAACTGAGCAGTTCCTCCTGAAGTGAGCCAAAGTACTTCTCTCCAAGATATGCTTTGAAAGACTAATCTCTTTTGGTAGATAATATTAAAGGAGGTAGGAGCCATTGGGTGGTCATACGAAGAGTTGGCTATTTTGCTGGAAGTTTCACATCTTTTTTCCATTTTAGAGCAGTTTAATCAGTTCTTTCTGCTTTCCAACCCCAGATATTGGGTTTTAAATTCCAACAGATCTATTTTAGGCTATGCACTTTGAGGACAGGGGAATTATACATTTACTACTGTCCTAGGGATCATAGAATATCAGGGTTGGAAGGGACTTAAGGAGATCATCTAGTCCAACCCCCTGCGCAAAGCAGGACCAATTCCCAACTAAATCATCCCAGCCAGGGCTTTGTCAAGCCTGACCTTAAAAACCTCTAAGGAAGGAGAGTCCACCACCTCCCTAGGTAACCCATTCCAGTGCTTCACCACTCTGAGTGAAAAAGTTTTTCCTAATATCCAACCTAAACCTCTCCCACTGCAGCTTGAGACCATTACTCCTTGTTCTGTCATCTGGTACCACTGAGAACAGTCTAGATCCATCCTCTTTGGAACTCCCTTTCAGGTAGTTAAAAGCAGCTATCAAATCCCCCTCATTCTTCTCTTCTGCAGATTAAAGAATCCCAGTTCCCTCAGCCTCTCCTCATAAGTCCTGTGCTCCAGCCCATTTTTGTTGCCCTCCACTGGACTCTTTCCAATTTTTCCACATCCTTCTTGTAGTGGGTCCCAAATCTGGACAAAGTATTCCAGATGAGGCCTCACCAGTGTCGAATAGAGGGGAATGATCACGTCCCTCAATCTGTGGCAATGCCCCTACTTATACAGCCCAAAATGCCGTTAGCCTTCTTGGCAACAAGGGCACACTGTTGACTCATATCCAGCTTCTCGTCCACTGTAACCCCTAGGTCCTTTTCTGCAGAACTGCTATTTAGCCACTCGGTCCCTAGTCTGTAACAGTGAATGGGATTCTTTCATCCTAAGTGCAGGACTCTGCACTTGTCCTTGTTGAACCTCATCAGGTTTCTTTTGGCCCAATCCTCTAATTTGTTTAAGTCTCTCTGTATCCTATCCCTACCCTCCAGCGTATCTACCACTCCTCCCAGTTTAGTGTCATCTGCAAACTTGCGGAGGATGCAGTCCATACCATCCTCCAGGTCATTAATAAACATATTGAACAAAACCGGCCCCAGAACCGACCCTTGGGGCACTCCGCTTGATACCGGCTGCCAACTAGACATGGAGCCGTTGATCACTACCTGTTGAGCCCGATGATCTAGCCAGCTTTCTATCCACCTTATAGTCCATTCATCCAGCCCATACTTCTTTAACTTGCCTGCAAGAATACTGTTGAAGACGGTATCAAAAGCTTTGCAAAAGTCAAGGAATAACACATCCACTGCTTTTCCCTCATCCACAGACCCAGTTATCTCCTCATAGAAGGCAGTTAGGTTAGTCAGGCATGACTTGCCCCTGGTGAATCCATGCTGACTGTTCCTGATCACTTTCCTCTCCTCTAAGTGCTTCAGAATTGATTCCTTGAGGACCTGCTCCAAGATTTTTCCAGGGACTGAGGTGAGGCTGACTGGCCTGTAGTTCCCCGGATCCTTCTCCTTCCCTTTTTAAAAGATGGGAACTACATTAGCCTTTTTCTAGTAATCCAGGACCTCTGCCGATCGCCATGAGTTTTCAAAGATAATGGCCAATGGCTCTGCAGTCATATCCGCCAACTCCTTTAGCACCCTCGGATGCAGTGCATCTGGTCCCATGGACTTGTGCTCATCCAGTTTTTCTAAATAGTCCCGAACCACTTCTTTCTCCACAGAGGGCTGGTCACCTCCTCCCCATACTGTGCTGACCTTGTTTGTGAAGACCGAGGCAAAAAAAGCATTGAGTACATTAGCTTTTTCCACATCCTCTGTCACTAGGTTGCCCCCCCCTTCAGCAAGGGGCCCACACTTTCCTTGACTTTCTTCTTGTTGCTAACATACCTGAAGAAACCCTTCTTGTTACTCTTAACATCTCTTGCTAGCTGCAACTCCAAGTGTGATTTGGCTTTCCTGATTTCACTCCTGCGTGCCTGAGCAATATTTTTATACTCCTCCCTGGTCATTTGTCCAATCTTCTTCTTCTTGTAAGGTTCTTTTTTGTGTTTAAGATCAGCAAGGATTTCACTGTTAGACAAAGCTGGTCTCCTGCTGTATTTACTATTCTTTCTACACATCAGGATGTTTTTTCCCTGCAACCTCAATAAGGATTCTTTAAAATACATCCAGCTCTCCTGGATTTCTTTCCCCCTTATGTTATTCTCCCTGAGGATCCTGCCCATCAGTTCCCTGAGGGAGTCAGTCTGCTTTTCTGAAGTCCAGGGTCCGTATTCTGCTGCTCTCCTTTCTTCCTTGTGATGTGTACTTCTATATATTCTCAGACACTGGGTTTCACTGTTCCACTTTTTCAATGCTGGTTGTGCTTTTATGTTTTGATTCCAAAGGCACTATGGGTGCTTCTGTGGCTTCTTTCCTGCAATTGTAGGACTGTTTAAAGACGTCATTAGCCTGAGCTTTCACAGTCCCAAAAAGCTGCTTCTGATCCATGTATGCAGAGTTGTTGTAGTCGTGTTGGTCCCAGGATATTAGAGGTAATATCTTTTAATGGACCAACCTTCTGTTGGTAAGGGAGACAAGCTTTCAAGCTTGCACAGAGCTCTTCTTCAGGTTAAGAGAGACAGTGGCATTTGGTAGTAGCTGTCTTGTGCAGGGTAGGCATGTGTGTTGTGCTGTAATCAAAGCTACTTAGTGAAACCACTGTTTCTGCTAATGATGTCCTAAATAAGTGTTTTCTTTCACAGTTCACAGACTAGTTCTGTTGATGGAGTTCTCCTTGAATGCATTATTTAAGCTTCATGTTTTTGAATGACCTGATGAGAACCCAATGAATTACACTCCTTAGTTAAGGCAGCCAGTGGTGACGTGGCAGATGTGGTCCTCATGGTACAGTGTCATTCATAAATAGCAGTGTTTTGCTGGATCCTGCCTACCAAATACATTTCAGATACATTTTGAAACTCAGCCTCTTCCCCTTGCTACTTTAACCTCCATTTTTGCACCCTCTTCTATATATAGCTTTCATTGCTGGTTTTCACAGCTTTTCCCAAGCAACAGCAGAGTGAGACTAGCTTCTTTGATACTGAAATTCTAGTCAATTTCTGAATAGCTGCATTGACACTGTGACCAGTCTTAATTTTGCTCAGCTCTGTTTTTGAAAGCCTTAAGCTGCAAGAAACACAGGGTGAAATCCTGGCCCTATTGAAGCCAGAGGCAAGATTCCTATTGATTTCAGTGGGACCAGGATTTCACCCACAAGCTAGACCTGTCTGCAGACTAAAAAAGGCAAGTCTGCACATTGGGAAGGTTTCTTCCCAGCCATTAAAGAGTGAAAACTTGCTTTTGTTTTTTAAAATGAAAGGTTAAATGCCGCAGAAATTGTTGGCTTATATGCAGGGAATTTTTCCTATACGCCATTTTTAAATGTTTGTTTCATATTCCTCATGTATCTAAATTCCTATCACTTTTGCTGCTGTGTGCTGCATTTACTCAAGCTATATTTATGTCCTTCTATTCCCGTGTGGTTTTGGATAAAGAATCCCGCACTGTAGCTCAAAGGAGCATTAGCTCTTTTGACTGCACCATCACAGTGTGTGTGACCTCTCAAGTTTCTTGTCAGTGCATCATAACTGTCTAGCTATAGCAATGCTCAAAGCACACTCTGAATTTGCATACTACTGAGTGATCTGCTTAGCATTTTAAACAGCATGTTACAGTTTTTAAAAACATGGTTAAAATTGTTAAAAGGAGAAAGATACGTTTTAAGGAGGAACTGAGGGAGTCACCACAGAGAGCCTGCAAGCATCAGTGATGCAGGGATATCTGGCAGGAAGCGGTTGGCTAGCGCAAGGGAATTTAAATTACAGCTCACAGTTCTAAACATCAGAGCTTCGGTATATGAATGCTGTACCAGGCTGCAAGCTATTACTACATGGAGATCACTGTTCTCCTTCCTCCCTGCCTCCTATAGTAATTTATTTGAAATCCTGGCCTCCCAGTCTCAGCATTCTGGGCATTTTCGCATTAATTGTGTCCTCTAACTTTGTTTAGGAGAATGAGACTAAATTTATGAAGATGTGAAAAGTTAGATGCATGGAACTCCTCCTTTCAGGTTTTGAAGTGATGTTAGGGATCCATGTTAAATCATCTCTGTCAGATCTCTACCCAGTCTTCACTGTACAGTACTGCATAGATGGATCCAACAATTGCATGACAAGGTCTTGGGACAATCTGAAGATCAGTTTGTGCCCAGCCTTCTAGTGTAGCACCAGAAATGAGCAGTTTTAAGCCTGCTGACTGTCCTATTGTGTGAGAGGGTGGTCTTTTTCCACTCAGTGCCTGCAACTTCAGAATGTTCTACCCTCTGATATGCACCAAAATATATCAATGACATCTGTCATAAAACAGTTAGTTAAGGGTTAAGGTCTCTTTTACCTGTAAAGGGTTAACAAGCTCAGTAACCTGATGAACACCTGACCAGAGGACCAATCAAGGGACAGGATAATTTCAAATCTCTGGGGAGGGAAGGCTTTGTCTGTGTCCTTTGTTTGCATTGCCATTCTCTCTTTGGATCTAAGAGAGGCCAGACATATTCTTCAAGTTCTCCAAGGTTTCCTGAAGTATTTTCTTCTATTCAGTATAGTAAGTATTAGAAGGCGGTTTAGTCTTATAATTGATTTCTACATTTGCAATTGTATGTTTGCTGAAGAAATATCTTTATTTCTGTTTGCTGTTACTTTGATTATTCTGAGGAAGGAGGAGCGGGGGGAAAGCCTCTCCAGGCTTCTAAGTTAGACGCTGTATTTTTTCATCCTGGTAATATAGAGAGAGTGTACTTTTTTCTTTCTTTAATAAAATCTTTTCTTTTTAGAACTTGATTGATTTCTTCCCTTGTTTGGATTTTCAGGGGAGAGGGGGAAAGTGAATCCCTCTTTGTTTGATTCAAGGAGTTTGAATCAAGGTATCTCTCCCAAGGACAAGGGGAGGGGGAATGGATTATTTCCCTTTGTGTTAAGATCCAAGGAAGTTGGGATCTGTGTTCCCCAGGGAAAGTTTGGGGGAACAGGGAGTGTACTAGACACTGGAATTTCTAGTTGGTGGCAGCGTACCAGATCTAAACTAGGATTTAGTTTAGAGGAGTCCATGCAGGTCCCCATCTTGTGAACGCTAAAGTTCAAAGTTGGGAATAAACGTATGACATGGTAGGCAGCGGCTGGGATGTTTTAAGAACCAGGAGCCATTGAGAGCTATTCTCTCCTTCTAGAGCAGGGAAGCAGCCTGAGAGAGGATGTGGGGGTAGAGGTATTCAGTTTCTAACAAGGTATTGTTAGAATGAGTTTTTCCAGCTGGGCTAAGTTGGAGGTAATAGGTTTTTCTAACAAGGCTTGTTAGAAAGGACCCCTACTGAGAGATCATTAGCAGTTTGCCAGAAACAAGTTACAAAACCAGTTTTTCTGGTTTCTTGTGAGACAGCAACAACAGCTAACACCATTTGCAAATGAAAAGTTTTGTTTTCTTTTTATTCAATCGGGAGTAGAAAGGGGTCGGAACTTGTAACCCAAGCAACTGAACCAAGCAACACAGGTAATTCCTTGACTGCAGAGGGGTGTGGCCAGCACCAGAAAGCAGGAAACATGAGTGCCAAGGAAGCATCAAAACTGGAAACAAGACAAAGAGAACTGCAATTAAAAGAAAAGGAATTGCAATTAAAACTCCAGGAGATGGAAATAAAAGAAAAAGCCAGAGAGGCTGACCACAAGAGAGAGATGGAGAAGCAAGAGGCTGACCACAGGAGGGCGTTGGAGCTCCAGAGGGAGGCCCACCAGCAGGCCCTGGAATTAGCAAGGGCTAACCCAAATGTTCCAGCCAACCCTAACAGTCCTTCTCCAGGCACTGTTCCCCACCCCAAGACATTTCCCACCTACAGGGCAGGTGATGACACTGAGGCCTTCTTGGAAAATTTTGAAAGAACCTGCCATGGGTACAGCATCCCTGAAGACCAGTACATGATAGAGCTGAGGCCACGGCTCAGTGGACCTTTAGCAGAAGTGACAGCTGAATTGCCTGTCCAGTACAAGGGCTGGTCAGGAAAGTGGACTTTTACTGTCTATGACAATTCTTCCATCCCCATGCTACTGGGGGAAGACTTGGCCAACCAAGTGGAACTGGCCAAGAGGGGGGGAGTGGTCACCCGCAGCCAGGCCAAACAAGCTTCCACTCCCATCCCTGTTCCTGAGCCGTCCACCAGAGACCCAGACAGAGGTGGAGGAACCAGATCCAATGCCAACAACTACCTCAGCCATAGTACTTCCAGTCCCGGAACTGGAAGAACAACCAGCGGCAGAACCATTGCCAGCACTGATGCCAGCGCTTGCAAACCCGTCTCCAACCCCATCGCCAGAGGGCGCCAGCGGGCCTGAACTGGCAGAAGCAGCAGACAACCCTAATCAAGAGGCTCAGCCAGAGCCTGAAATATCACCTAGTGCACCAGCGGAGAGCGGTTCACAGTCAACCGAAACAACCTCATCACCTACATCGCTTCCAGGGGGACCAAGTCCACAGTCTACGGAGGAACTGGTGTCTCCAGCCTCAAGGGAACAGTTCCAGACTGAGCAGGAAGCCGATGACAGCCTTAAGAAAGCTTGGGCAGCGGCACGGAGCAACCCACCGCCTCTCAACTCGTCTAACCGAAACCGGTTTGTTGAAGAACAAGGACTTCTATATAAGGAGATTCTTTCTGGTGGACACCAGGAAGGCTGGCATCCTCAAAAACAGCTGGTAGTTCCAACTAAGTACTGGGAAAAGCTCTTAAGCTTGGCCCATAATCATCCCAGTGGTCATTCTGGGGTGAACAGAACCAAAGACAGGTTGGGGAAGTCCTTCCACTGGGAGGGGATGGGCAAGGACGTCGCCAAGTATGTCCGGTCAAATGGTTAAAAAGTGTTCTTGAATGTCAAATACCTTGTTGTTTTCATACTTAGTAGTATATGTAACGGTGCATGTGTTTTATTAATCTGTTTATTTTTAAAGTTCTAGGAAGAAATCACCGCCAGTGTGGTTCCCCCACTGTCTGCGATTTGGGGGTGTGTGTCATAAAACAGTTAGTTAAGGGTTAAGGTCTCTTTTACCTGTAAAGGGTTAACAAGCTCAGTAACCTGATGAACACCTGACCAGAGGACCAATCAAGGGACAAGATAATTTCAAATCTATGGGGAGGGAAGGCTTTGTCTGTGTCCTTTGTTTGCATTGCCATTCTCTCTTTGGATCTAAGAGAGGCCAGACATATTCTTCAAGTTCTCCAAGGTTTCCTGAAGTATTTTCTTCTATTCAGTATAGTAAGTATTAGAAGGCGGTTTAGTCTTATAATTGATTTCTACATTTGCAATTGTATGTTTGCTGAAGAAATATCTTTATTTCTGTTTGCTGTTACTTTGATTATTCTGAGGAAGGAGGGGGGTGGGGAAAAGCCTCTCCAGGCTTCTAAGTTAGACGCTGTATTTTTTTCATCCTGGTAATACAGAGAGAGTGTACTTTTTTCTTTCTTTAATAAAATCTTTTCTTTTTAGAACTTGATTGATTTCTTCCCCCTTGTTTGGATTTTGGGGGGGGGGGGGGAAGTGAATCCCTCTTTGTTTGATTCAAGGAGTTTGAATCAAGGTATCTCTCCCAAGGACAAGGGGAGGGGGAATGGATTATTTCCCTTTGTGTTAAGATCCAAGGAAGTTGGGATCTGTGTTCCCCAGGGAAAGTTTGGGGGAACAGGGAGTGTACTAGACACTGGAATTTCTAGTTGGTGGCAGCGTACCAGATCTAAACTAGGATTTAGTTTAGAGGAGTCCATGCAGGTCCCCATCTTGTGAACGCTAAAGTTCAAAGTGGGGAATAAACCTATGACAACATCCTTCCGGGCAAGATTTTAAAATAGCTTCCTGTTTTGTTTGCATTTTTAGGGGGATTTATTTATTGCCGAATGGTGGATTACAAGGGTTTCCTATGATGATTCACCAACTTCTGGAAACTTATTAATTTGGATTGTTTTTTTTTTCTTTTTGAGCAGAGCTCAATCCTTTGTTTTAAGTGAAGAAAAAATTGGTTGTACCTCACTTGTCTATAGGCTTTTTGGCTGGAGAACATTTTGAGCACTGTCTGTTTGACTACTGTTCTACTTGGAGCAGGTTCACAAGGACAGGAAGTGTTGATAGGCTGGTGATCATAACTGTCTCATTGCATGCAAAAGCAGTAAAGAATCCTGTGGCACCTTATAGACTAACAGACGTTTTGCAGCATGAGCTTTCGTGGGTGAATACCCACTTCGTCGGATGCAAGTAAGGAAGTCTTCCATGTTGTTTTTGTTTGTTTGCATTACCTTAGCACCTAGAGGCCTGAACTGAGATTGTGGAACCCATACTTACAGGAACCCATAAGGATTCTTGTCCATATCCAAAACAGTGAGATCAGTCCTGGGATCAGTCCCACCCCTTCTCCTGTATGGACCACTAGGGTCTTTGGGCAGCGTATCGGCAGCAATTTTCTCGACCTCTGGCTCCACTGCACCAGGAAACTAGGCTCAAACATTCTCCTCCACCAAACCCCCAACACCAGAAGACCTTTGAGGGACAGGAGGCTAGGGTGGACAGCAAGGCTACCCCTCAAACCCCTGTTTAATCTTTCTCTCTGGATGAAGTAGTCATGTTTCCATCACTATCGATGGTTGACCTTTTTTGCTGATTACAGGATATTGTGAAGAAGATGGTGGACACCCCTGAGATACCTCTTGAGGAGGTTAAAGACACACAATACAAGCTCCTGCACACTTTGTAGCCAGTGACACCTACCCAGGTTGCGTTACCCAATGAAGATGAGCTCATGGATCCAGCAAAGGCTGTGTGGAAAATGTATGGCACTATACTGGCAACTTGTAAATGGACAGATAAAAAATATTGTTACCCCAAGACTCAGGGTTTTTGTTTTGCCATCCTCCAACTAATTTCCATGTGTTGGATGCTGTAAAGGAGCCAGGTAAAAAGCATTATTCCAGGTCTCCCTCTTATGACAAGGACCAGAAAAGGATAGACCTTTTTGGGGGAAAGGTTTATTCATCCGTGACCCTTCAATTTTGGATCACAAATTATCAGGCAGACATGGCTAAGTATGATGTCACAAGAATTACAGCAAGTTTGCAACCTTTATTGAACATCTCCCACAAGAGCATAGAGAGCACTTTCAGGCTATCATTAAGGAGGGGCAGTTATTAGCCAGAAACTCTCTCCCAGCATTCTTCGATGCTGCAGACACTGCTACTAGAGCCATCTCCACAGCAATTGTCATGCACAGGGTGTCATGGCTCCATCTGTTGGGGTTCCCGAGAGAGGTACAAAATGCAGTTGAGGACCTCCTGTTTGATGATCAGAAGCTTTTCTCAGGAATACAGACAAGTCCCTGCACATGCTGAAGAATTCCAGGGCTACGGTGAGGTTTCTGGGTATATGTACTCCTACCAAAAAGAGGAGATTTAGTGGGTCTCAAACTGCCCAAAGATCACACCCAACACAGTTATCTGGATTTCACAGAACCTGCTAGAAAGAGATTGAGATTCCAGAGAGGAAAAGTTTCCCACCTGCCTTCAGCAAGTACCCAGTCATCTTTGAAATAGCTATTTTGACAGGATGGTCAAAGGCTCAACTCCTCCCTCACCTCTAGTTTGCAAGCTGCGACCTTTTGCCCACCTCCACACTTTTGGAGACTGCCTTTCCCATTTCCAGCAGACACATGTGTCATGGAGGTTATAACATTGGGTTCCACCATCCACGTTATCAATTCCTCCCTTCCACTCCCTTCCCTGTCCTCTTTAGGGACCCCTCTAACAAGACTATACTGAGCCAAGAAGTACACTCCCTTCTTTTTTTAGTTATACCAGCCCCGCCCTGGTGCAGCAATGGTTAATCCTTTTCTTTGGGCTGAGGAGGTCATGCTCCCTCTGCTCTGCTGGGCATGCTCCAGCTGGAGACAGGGTATAAAAGGAAGCAGAGCTGCTCAGTGTGGGCTGACTGCTGGCGAGGTAGGAAGTGCACTGCTGGCTCCTGTCTGAGGACTGCCTGCACTCCAGGATGCAGAGGCCAGCCAGACAAACCCCCAGGCTCAGGATGCCGCAGAGAGTGGAGAGACTGTGGGGACCCAGAGATGGCAAACTGCAGAGAATTGGGTAGGAAGTGACTCGGAAACTTGTCGAAGAATCAGTTGTAGAACTGGAGACTAGCTCGGCATGTTTCAGTAGGATCCCTGGTGAGCTGGTGGTGGGCAACCCCACCACCAACAGGGCCCTGGGTTGGAACCCAGTGGAGATGGAGGGCCCAGGTCCCCCAAACCTGGCCACCGCTCACCCCGGGATGGTGGCCCAGCTCACCCGTACTATTGACTCTGGCTGCTAGGCCACGTTGCCCTGGCAGCAAGGGCTGGGCTATTTACTCTGGCCGCTAGGCCGTGCTGCCTCAAGACCAAGGACAGCCCTACAGACTCAGCCACAGGGCTGTAAAGCAGCTCTCCCCTACCCCCCAAGGGTTGACTGGATGTACCAGCCTTGCAATAAGGAGCAGTAGACCTCACAGGGAAAGGGGTTTTACTCAAGGTATACTTTTGTACCACGTCTCAAAAAAGTTCCAAATGGTGGCTCTGACAGCCCTAATCTCTTCTCTAAAGGCAGGAGATTGTAGATCGAGGGCCGAAAACCAGATTGCCTATTTCCATCTAGAGATACATCCTGCAAACAGGGATACCTGCACTATGGGCCAGGATTGTTTTTAGTGCTGAGTACGTCTGTTCAAACTTTCTTTGGCCCCAAAGGCATTCTTAAAGGCTTTAGCAGTAGTAGTTGCTCATCTTTGGTGAGAAGCAATTTTAGTCATCCAGTATCTTGACAACTGGTTAGTCAAGGGCTGATCTTACAAACCGGTACTAACTTCCACCCAGAGCCCTCTCTCTCCTCCAGGAATTGGGTCTCCAGTTAAAAATTAAAAAAAAAAAAAAAAAATTATCCACATTAGCCCCTGTAACAGAGAATACAATTCATAGGGGTATATGGTAGCCAGGGACTTCTTTCCCACATACAGATTCGTAACTTTGTCACATCTGGTTTGGACAAGTCAAGGAAGTCCCTGTACTACAGTAAGGAACTGATTGCAGCTCCTGGGACATATGACAGTTTGCACCTTTGTGACCAAGCATGCAAGATTATGCCTCTGCTGCTTTTAGGGCTGATTCAGGGAGACCTATTGGACAAACAGGTTAAGGTTCCCCTCCAGGTGAAGAACTCACTGGATTGATGGCAAGATTAATGCAAAGTCTGTTTGGTGTCCCATTGATCCAACCTGCTCCAATAATAAGTGTGACAATGGATGCATTGCTGTTTAAGATATACTCCCATCCCTCACTCATAACTCAGGGCAGGTAGTCACCTCAGTCAACTGGTCTCTATATCAATTTGTTGGAACTCAAGGATTGCCTACCTTGAGTTCCTGCCATCATCAATAGCAAAACAATCACAATCATGACAGACAATGTGGCTTGCATGTTTGATATCAACAACCAGAGGGGAGAGATTCTGCTTCCTGTGCGCCGAGGCTAGAAAGTTATGGAACTGGTATATAGTCGATCAGAGTCGGATCTCAGCTATTTTGCCTTCCTGGAGCCCAGAATGTCACAGCCAGTTAGCTCAGCAGGCACTTCTCCCAGGACTAAGAATGGGAGTTGGACTGTCAAATCGAGGTACCAGGCATGGAGTCCGATCGAGAGGTAGGACGAAGCACAAGCTCTATGAGGAGGGCCCTTAAGCAAATATCCTGCTCCTGCTGAGTTTGAGGGTGAAAGTTTTTGCAGATCCTGCACTTATCCTTTCTGTGGGACTCCCCCAAACATTTTAAACAGCTCTCGTTGGGGGTCACTAATGGGCATCGGCCGGCTACACAATGAACGTGGCTTAAAACCTGGGGAATGGGCATGCCCCCAGCCAAGCCGGGACTCTAACTCCTAAACAGCTACTCTAACACGTAACTTAAACAATGGACTGTAAGGACCACTAACACTCTTGTGATGCAAGACACGGCGCTCCAACCAACCGTCATGGGCAGTAAGAAGAAACGGAGAGGGCATAGGGTTGGCAGCACCTAATATACCATAAGCGTGGCAGATCCTACAGATACCACTAAGGCAAAAATCTCCCAACTGTGTATGTGGGCACGCACACACACACCTAGAATGGAATGTACATGAGCAACACATCTGAAAGAACAACAGTTACAAAAAGGTAGGTAACTGGGTGTTTTTTGGTTTTTTGGCTTGTTTGGTGATTCAATACAAATAACTTTAGCTAGGAAACTCCATGCAAAAAAATTACATTAAGAAAATACCAATATTGCGAAGTTAAGCACACGGAAGCCAGGAAATGCTAAATTTAAGACTAAATTTGTAAAATCTTGTAACACTGGCTACTAATCTGTGTATAATAGAAAAAACAGACTTCACGAAAGTCTATATAGTATGCAAAGTCTATATAGTATGTAAACAATAGTTCCTTGAGTAACTACACATGTGCATTCCAGACTAGATGTTGGTGTGCATGGCTGTCAGAAACTTTTCCCCGTATAGTACTCGCTTAGCAGCTTGAGCCTCCACCCCATTCATCATTATATGCAGAAATAAAAGGTAGCCCCCCTCAGTTCCTTTTTATCACCCATGACAATCATTGGAACTCTGTTCTATATCAGAGCAATTCTTTCTCTCAGCCTTTGTGAACATAATGTGTGTGTGTATATATACATAGTCTAGTCTTTAGTATTATTAGCCATGGCCAAATGAGCAGGGCAGTTGCTGGCATTAATGTTGGGACTTCCACAGATGATCCTCTTTAAAGACAAGGTTTACCTGCATCCTCATCTGAAGTTGGTCCCAAAGGTGGCTTCCACGTTCCACATCAACCAGCCAGTTTATTTGCCAGTATTCCTCCCTGCTCATATGTGGTATTGGGTAGAAGATCATTTGCATATGTTGTACATAGAATGATAGAATATCAGGGTTGGAAGGGACCTCAGGAGGTCATCTAGTTCAACCCCCTGCTCAAAGCAGGGCCAATTCCCAACTAAATCATCCCAGCCAGCACTTTGTCAAGCCTGACCTTAAAAACCTCTAAGGAAGGAGATTCCATCACTTCCCTAGGTAATCCATTCCAGTGCTTCACCACCCTCCTAGTGAAAAAGTTTTTCCTAATAGCCAACCTAAACCTCCCCAACTGCAACTTGAGACCATTGCTTCTTGTTCTGTCATCTGCCACCACTGAGAACAACCGAGCTCCATCCTCTGTCTTACTAGACACTTATTACCAATTTCCTACATTATCCGACATAAGAGCCTTGCCATTTTACCTGGACAAACCAGTCACTTTCATAGATCCTCCCAGCTGTTTGTAGCATTGGCAAAGAGGGTAAGAGGTTTCCTCCACCCAGAGAATTTTTTCCTGGATTGCACCCTGCATATGCATGCGCGTTGACTTTGGCTAATGTGTCAGCTCATTTGACGAGGTCACAGTCAGCCCCAGCGACCTTCCTGACACAAGTCCCAGTTGCAGACATTTGTAGTGGCAGCCTGGTCCTTGGTCCACATCTCCATGATCCACATGCTGTGCTTAAGACTCCAAAGACAATGCTAGAGGGGAACAAGTTGTTCTCCAATCTTTATTGAAATAGATTCCAATCTCACTTCCTGTCTTATTGCTTGTGAGTCACCAAGAGTGGAATGAACATGTGCAATTACTCGAAGAAGAACAAGAGTTACTAACCTGTTCCATAACTGCTCTTCTTAGAGATCTGTTGCACGTGTCCATTCCATGACATACACTCGTACCCATCTTCATTTGGAGTTATGGCAAGAAGGAACTGAGGGGGCTAGAGGGAGCTCTGCTCTTTATACGTGCATGCAGTGACACACAGTAGCAGAGGACGTTTAAGCCACCAAACAGGTACTGCTGAAGGAAAAAGTTTGATGGCCATGCACTGGGCATATAGATTCCAAAAGCGAAATTGACATGTGCAACACATCTCAAACAGTAGTTACGGAACAGGTTAGTAAAAGTTTTTCGTACTAAGTCCTGCAATCCAATCTGAACCAGACTACAAGTGTCAAGTCTGGGACAGCTGAGTTTGGCTCTCCGTTTGCCTGTGAGGTCAGCCTGTGGCGCTTATTTGTGACAGCAGCTGTGTGCCTTACTCCTGTCGTCTGCCACCATCTGCTGCTCTGTGTGTACGCTGCAGTGTGAGAGGTATTGCGATGCCTCGGCATACTCATTTTGCAGGGTACACACAGCAGAGCATGGGTGACAGGACCAGAGCATGCAGCTGCCTCTGTGCCAACCCCGCAGGCAGAAGGTAGCAACAGTCGCAACTCAGGTTCAGGAGAATGGAGTAGAAGGGTCAGGGTTGAAGTCAGGTCAAAAAAATGACTTGACCCTACTTGGGCGGGACCTAAAAATTAGGTCTGAGCAGACCTCTGGTAACTGAGAATACTATGATTGATCATAGATAAGGTTTTAAATTGCACGTTAGGAGACGCCTACATCATACTAAAAATGGAAAGTCAGTCTGTAACCACTGAGAATGTGCTAGAAATTGGTTCTTTCTGTGGCTCTGCTCAATAGTGTCGTGTTTTGATATGACTAGTTAACCTTTTACCCATTTCTGATCACTATTTTGTGCTGCTCATAAAGATGTTTGCTTGTATTTGAATATAAATTAGTGAATTTTTGTTAATAGGTTAACAATGTATTTTTGCCACTAGATGGTATCTGTGTCAACTTCAAGCTGCTTTTATTGGATATTTTTTCTGCCTGTTTTATTTTTAATTATTACTTGATCCAGTTGGCAATTGTAGTTTTTAGTTTCTGCATTAACCTGCTGTGAAAGTGTTGCTTTTCATTGTTAAATATCTCAGATGCAGAGGTTTGTTTGTGGAGGGAAGGTTGTATGATTAATAAAGCTTGTGAAGCACTTCAGGATCTTTAGAGCCTTGTCTGCAGGAGACCTTTTTTTGCCAAAAACTTGCCACTAACGGTGCTGCTTGTTAGGGCAGACAGGGCTTTAGGTGGCCAGTTATGATATGATTAATCAAAATTTGTCAACAGATTGGGTCCCTAATGTGATAGATATCCACATATAATAAATGGCAGTCCCTGCCCTCAAGAGTTTACCCCTCTGCATCATCTTAGACCTTCTGTAAGGAAAGTTAGATGATAACGGTAGTTAAAATGTAAATGCACGCCTGGAGTTACGTGTGCACTAGTGCACTTACCATTGCTACCAAGTTGAGAAGCTGAACTGGAGGTAGCAACAGAGAATATTTTGGCAAAAAATCTAGTGTATACAAAGTCTGTGGGAAGGCAAATGGTGCTATAATTACTTTGATTCATTTACAAAAAGCATACAGTGAAAAAATCATACAAGTTCTTGAGGCCAAGACTGATGAGAGTTCAGAGATGGGTGCAAATGAAGGAAGGTGTCAGGAAAGGATTTCATTAGTGACAGCTGTGGTACAAGAGCCAAAGTAGACTAGTATAAGTCAGTACAAATGTCGTATCTCTGTTCCTTTGCCTGTACTCTAAGGGAGGACAAAGGAGAAGGAAAAGCATGTTGATTTTGTGTTCCCTTTCCTTATTTAAAAAGTCTTGTTAAATGTTTATTGTTTAAAGGAATCATTAGTCTCTTGTGTAAATATTTTTGATAATGCTTAATAGCTGTTGTGTGAAATGAGATTATTGATTTATTTTATTTAACTGTGTTAAAATAGTTTCGTATTTAAATAGTAATTTTTTTATACTGCAGCATATTTTATTTGGTGAGTGATTAAAATGAGTTACATAAATACATGTGTAAATATTTATTTTCATACCAAAAGTATGCGTAACACCATGATGAGCAGACATGTGCCCTGTGCTAAAGAGTTTCTAATCTAAGTTGTATACACAGTAGAGTTCAGAGATGAAACTCTTACGTACACAAAACAACTTCTATAGGTTAAATGTTGAACTTCCAGGCAGAACGTGAATTTTTGCCTTATTCTTCTAAATGCATTCAAAACTTGATAGAGGGATGGCACTGAGAATCCTGACAGCAGAAGTGTGTCATAGAGAAAGATGAGAACTTGTGTCCTTCTCCCCCCCCCACCCACCACTTTTTTGTTTTGTGTTTTGCAGCAGTTAATTAGGGCTGTTCATATTTATTATTTCAAAACTTCCTTTCTAACCGTTGTATTTTTGTTTTACCTACATTTACTCTTCCTCTATATAAATACAGTTGAAGAGAAGAGCCGTAGTTATATGAACAAAATCCCTTTTCTTCAGATCTAAATTATTCACAAGTTACGTTTTATTTGTAAAATCCTTCACCCTTTCTATGAAAGGGATTCAAATGTGAATCACAAAGGTTTTGATAAGTAAAAAAACTTGTTTATCTGATTTTAAAAGTAAAAAGGCTATGGCTCTTGAAAATACAAAACTGTTCCTCTTAGGAGTCAGAAATCTGAGATATGGTCATCTTGGTCTCTCTGCTAGAGTGAGAGAGTTCACAAAGGGAAACAGCATAAGGTTTGTGAGAGAAGAAACTAATGTCTCTAAAGTTCAGTTTTTTTCAACCTCTTAAGGATATGGTGAGATGTTTCAAGTGTTGCTAAAATCCTATGTCATTGGTTATGTCGTCTTTTGGAATATTACAGGAAAAACAAACTTTGCAGTTAAACATTCAAACAAAGTGGACAGATGTTGAAAAATACTTTTAGGCTTTCACATCAGACTCTTAAATCAAGGATGCTTGATTTAGCATAACTAATTTTGAGCCTTGCTTGGCCTGTTATTTTTGCCAAGTTGTCCGTCTTTGTAAGTTTTTATTGGCATCACTCAGTAGTGCAGTATCAGCAAAGTCTAGGTCTACTAGGCATTTTCCATCTGCCCTTGCTGTTCTGGTGTTTGTGTTGCTCATGCACTTTGTTATCCAGTCTTTTGCAATGCCAAACAACAGTGGAGATAAAATGCAGCCGTTCAGCACCTGTGTCCACATTGAACCATATCATCTGGTTGTTCAGATTTAGTATTAGCCATTCTGTAAGGGGATTTTTTTCAACATTTCAGTACATCTCTGTACTGGGTTTTGTATTAAGGTCTTGACTCTGCAAGCATAGTTGTAATTTTTCCTTAGGACTTCAATCTACCATATCCTCCAAATCTCAGGTTCACCTTTTGACTTTAATTTTGTTTAAAATATCAGTTAAGGAGCGAACAGACAGGTAGTCTAGTAGCGTAGTAAGATTTAAGCTGCCTCAGTTATTTTTAATCAAGGAAGCTAAAACATTGAGTTCTATTCTTTAGAAGTAATTTTGAGGAATTGTTTGCGCCCTCTGAACTTTGTCTTCTAATAAGTAAGGAAGCTTCTGTCCTGAATTGGACAATCAGTGTTTCTTTTTGCTAATCCATAGAGCTGTTCTGCTATTTTAGTAGGTTTGATCATCCTGCATCTTAGTATTTATTGTGTGGATAGTATCATCAATTCAGCACTTTTACCTTATTTGGTTACATAAGTAGGCTTTGAAGGATCAGATTTTTATCGGTAAATGTCAGTAAACCTCAATTTCACTATACACACACAAACTCAATATTTCTAGCGATAATAGAAAGTTACAGATAAGCAAAGTAAGAAAAATGCTGCTTGAGAACTTATTTTGATTTAAGGATATTTACTTTGTATGTTTGTATATGTGATATTGCAATTTGTATTTTAATGGTAATAAAGCTTTAACTTTTTGAATCTCTACATCTGCTGTCATTAAATAATTGTCTGACCACCCCATGCTGCCCTGCGACTGTGGACATTTAAATAGATAAATAGGAAAAAAAAGTTTAAAACTTGTAATTTTTTGCAACTGTGAAAAATTAAATGGACAAAAAAATGCTTAAAAATAAACATTGATATCAGAAGTTGAATTCTGCCAAGTCTGTACAGAACATATATTGAATCTTAGTCTGTCCTTCCTTCGTTCCTTAAAGGAGGAAAGCTTATCTGTGTTTGTCAGGTGCTTATGTTTCTTGAATAATAATCATTATTACATGCTGAGCTGCTTGTAAATGTGTATTTGTATAGTACATGCAAACCTAGCATTATTTTTTCAATGTGTTTTTCTCCCCTAGGATGTTTTTGAGATGCGCTTTGCTAAAATGCCAGATGAACCTGAAGAACCCATGATTCCAGCCTCCTCTCCCGTAGTGGTGCCACCCCCAACCAAGGTGGCCCCCCCTTCATCCAGCGATAGTAGCAGTGATAGCTCCTCTGATAGCGATAGTTCATCAGATGATTCTGAGGAAGAACGAGCTCAGCGACTAGCAGAACTCCAGGAACAGGTAATGTGTTCTGTGGGTCTCGGGGCTAGAGCAAGGGGAACTTGGAGTCAGGCATTCTCAACTCTTCTACTGACTTGGGTGACCTTGGGCAATTTGCTTTAGCTCTTTGCCTTAGTTTATCCATCTGTAAAATGTGCTACCAGCTTCCATGGGGCTCTGAAGCTGAATTGTAAAGTGTTCTGACATCTGTTGTTGAAAGGGCTTAATGGGCAAAGTATTAATAAATATTGTGGTGTATTTCAAAACATTTGATTATGTTCTATTTAGTACACATATAATGTTCAAAAAAATCACAGCA
This sequence comes from Mauremys reevesii, assembly GCF_016161935.1. Taxonomy (NCBI): domain Eukaryota; kingdom Metazoa; phylum Chordata; order Testudines; family Geoemydidae; genus Mauremys; species Mauremys reevesii. The sequence continues at coordinate 2,880,465 of NC_052647.1, forward strand.
GCACACTATACCATTGCCTTGAGTTAGGTAGCGTCATTTGAATGGATAGAATACAGTTTTGGGCTGGCTCAATTTACGACTAAAGTGTGGCATGTGGACTTATAAAATGGGACCTGTAGCCACCACCTCTGATAGGGAGGTGCAGCTCCGAATACAGGCAGTGCTCCATCTGGAGCATTGTAGCCGCACAGGCCCTCCTCGTGCATTAAATCATTCATTGTTAATAGCATTTAGTGTCCAACTGGCGCTGAGGAAGTGGGCAGTCTGTTCTTGGCCGAAAGGTGAGGAGAATAGTAACTTTATAAAGACTTCCTCCCCCCTGTCAAGCGGGTCAGGGTGCTTTAAAGTATAATGAAAAAAAAATCAGTGTACAGTAAAAAGCATCTAGAACTGACCCACTTAATATTCAAAGAGGTGAAAGCAAGTGAGAGTAGCCAGGCCATAAAGGAATGAATATGGGAGTGTAGGTGATGCAGAGCGAAAGTATCTTGATCTTTGTGTGTCTGCCTCTTAGCTTAAAGCAGTGCATGAACAGCTCGCTGCCCTGTCCCAGCCACAGCAGAGCAAACCAAAGAAAAAGGAGAAAGACAAGAAAGAAAAGAAAAAAGAGAAGCACAAAAAGAAGGAAGAAGTAGAGGAGAATAAGAAAAGTAAAACCAAGGAACCACCACTCAAGAAGGCCAAGAAAAATAATAGCAACAGCAGTAACTCAAGGTCAGCTTTGTGTCTCTCATATCTTGCAGTTTTTGTATTTTACTGCACTGAGGCCTGGTCTACACTAGGAGTTTGTCGAATTTAGCAGCGTTAATTCGACTTAACCGTGCACCCATCCACACCAGGAAGCTAATTAGTTCGACCTAGAGGGCTCTTTAGTTCGAATTCTGTACTCCTCCCCGACGAGGGGAGTAGCGCTAAATTCGACATGGACGGAAATCGACCTTAGTAGCTCCGGGAGCTATCCCACAGTGCACCACTCTGTTGACGCTCTGGATAGCAGTCCGAGCTTGGATGTTCTGACCAGCCACACAGGAAATGCCCAGGGAAAATTTGACACGCTCCGGCGCCTTGTGGATGTTCTGCAGGTCCGCAGGCAGGAGGACAGAGCCCCCCTGCACTGTATCTGCAACCGCCCTCCCCCGCCACAAAGTCCCAAACCCCCCTCACCCAAAGTAACAAGAAGGAGGGGCGACAGGGGCCGTGAAAACTGTCACTGCACCCCTGCAGAGTGCACAAATACAAGAACGCTCTCATTCCCTAAATGTTGAGAAGTCCTTCCCTTCCTGGCTCACCGAAGCCCCAATCCCAGTTTCATCCCCTAACTGTGTAGTTGATTATTAAAAGTAGTTTGCTGTTAATTACTATTTCCGTCAAGTTTTTCTACAGAAGACTGACTGTGAAGGGGTGGGGGGTTAATTGCATAGGACAGTCACCTTTACCAGGGTACAGACACGGGGGCATGATCAACAGCAGGTCACACACACAATGCAGTCAGTAGGCACCCTGGTCGGTCTGGGAGGTGTTTTCCATGTTCTGTGTGGGTGTGGGGTATGTGACTTTGTGGCATGGGAGGGCGGTTACAGAACTTATGCAGCGGTCCTTGTCCCGGACCACAGAGCCACGCAGCAGGGGAATCTGTAACCGTCCTCCCGCGCCACAAGGTCACATAGCCCCCGCACACAGAGTCCCGAAAAGGAGGGATGGCAGGCTCTGTTGAAACAACCAGTCTGGCACTGCAGACCGCTCTAGGAGCAGGAGCCTATCATTCCTCGAGTGTAGAAGCGGTGTTAACATCACTGCACACCCTACCCACCACAGTCTGCGTCCCTGTTTCAACCCTTTAACGCGAATTCATTAATAAAGAAAACATTGTTAATTAACAATGTTCCGTTAACTTTATTTTTAAACGTGTGTTGGAAGGGGGGAAACGTGGTGAACGGGGTATGTAACCGCAGAAGAAAGTCAACAGTAACTGAAGCAGGGGCAGGTTCAGCTTCTCTGTAAAGAAACTGAACAGTCACAGGTTACCCTGCTTCCTGAGGAACCTAGCTTTCAAAGCCTCCCGGATGCACAGCGCTTCCCGCTGGGCTCTTCTAATTGCACGGCTGTCTGGCTGAGCGTAATCAGCAGCCAGGCAATTTGCCTCAACCTCCCATCCCGCCATAAAGGTCTCCCCCTTGCTCTCTCAGAGATTGTGGAGCACACAGCAAGCTCCAATAACAATGGGGATATTGGTTTCGCTGAGATCCGAGCGAGTCAGTAAGCTCCTCCATCTCCCCTTGAGACGTCCGAAAGCACGTTGAATGATGACAGTTACCCAAGACCACCCTCGACACATTTTTCCCCCCAGCATGCATTGTGGGGAAATCCCAGAATTCAAATGGGCAGCAGGGACTGCGGGAACTGTGGGATAGCTTCCCACAGTGCACCGCTTCCAATGTCGACACTTGCCCCATTAGTGTGGACACACAAATTCGACTTTGTAAGGTCGATTCCACAAATTCGAATTAAGTTAAATCGAACTAATCTGGTAGTGTAGACAAACCCTGAGGAACAATAGAGAGTTAGAGACAATCTTCTTGCATTCAGGATTACTTCAAACAGTAACCCTTAGTGCCTGTGGTGTAGTGATGGCTCACTCTGGGGTTTCTAGCTTCTGTAAGGGCCTTGGCATTGATAGTATCAGTTCCAGCAACACGTGTTGGTGCAGCCCCCCAATCCGTTGTGCCTCAGTGTGACAGTACTTGTTTTCACTCATGCACCCCTGTGCTTCTTTGTCTGACTTGTGGGGCTGCCATTAGTATCCAGTATGAGATATGATAGAGAACTAATTTTTGTTCCTCTGTATATTGTCACTGTGACATTGAATCCCAGATCCTGGAGTTTTTTAGATTTAATCTATCTTCCCCTCCTGGGTGCCGGAGGGATTGGCTTATAAGGGAAAAGGTTATGAGCTAGATATTTACAGTTGGGTAAGTGACAACTCAGCGGAGGTAATATATCTTCAAGTATTTCAAGGGCATAACCCCCAGCCAGGGGGAGGAACTATTTACAGTGCAACAAAGCATCATAACTTCGGGTAATGGGGATGAAATGAAGAAAGGGGAAAATGTAGTTTGCATATAAGTACAAACTGCTTGCAGTGAGCTTGATTAGGCTGCAAAATTGTCAAAAGTAAGGGATATAAGCCCATTTCTCATCCCCAATTTAGGGCATTGAGGCTGAATAAAATACTAGACAATGTACTGTAGAGCTCAATTGTAAATTCTCCCCAGGGAACTGAACTGACTGTGGCCTAATAGATCTTTTACTTCTCTAATTTCATCGGTAATCTTTTTGCTACATAGGCTGTCTTTTTTTTTTTTTTTTTTAATAATTGGAGATATGCCAATCTCCTAGAACTGGAAGGGACCTTGAAAGGTCATCGAGTCCAGCCCCCTGCCTTCACTAGCAGGACCAATTTTTGCCCCAGATCCCTAAGTGGCCCCCTCAAGGATTGAACTCACAACCCTGGGTTTAGCAGGCCAATGCTCAAACCACTGAGCTATTCCCCCCTGTGCATTCTGTATTAACGCTGAGGTGCTATGAATCTGGCTGAAGTGTGACCTCTTCAATTAGATACACATCCTTTTTATAACTACAAACCTAGTTTCTCAAACTCAGTGATAGTCTAATTTCTGTATTCTCAGAATAAAACCACAACCCTAGTATATGAAGTCTCTAACAGATCGTTACTTATTCTGAGGACAGGTTTTTCTTTATGCCTGCTGCTTCTTGCTTCCCCTCCTCTCCCACATACAGTATATAGATCAGCAAGTCAGAAATCGTAAGAGGGGTCCATATATTTAATGCTGAAAATGAATGTCACCAAGAAGCGCCTGTCTATCACGTTCTGTTCTCTCTGCCCTCTTACCCACCCATTCCAATTGTACTCTTAATGGCCTACTGAAAATAAACAACTTTGATCATTTTTAATTAGAGTGTAATGTAATCAATGTTACATTTAAGACATTAATATCAAGCTGCTGCTTTTTAAACTCCTCACAATTTTGGTGTTTCTATAATAATGTTTTATAATTATTCCTAAGTAGTAAGAAGGAGCCTGTGATGGTGAAGAACAGCAAACCGCCTCCTGTCTACGAATCTGAGGAGGAGGACAAGTGTAAGCCAATGTCCTATGAGGAGAAGAGGCAGCTGAGCCTGGACATTAATAAACTCCCTGGGGAGAAACTGGGCCGAGTTGTCCATATCATCCAGTCAAGAGAACCCTCGCTTAAAAACTCCAATCCTGATGAGATTGAAATTGACTTTGAGACATTAAAGCCATCCACGTTGCGGGAGTTGGAGAGATATGTAACATCATGTTTACGGAAGAAGAGGAAACCCCAAGGTACCTTTCATCCTCAAAGCAATTTACTTCACATTCCAGCGATGTAGTGCAAATCTTGTGAGAGAGAGAGAGAGAGACACAGACGCACACACATGTAGAGAGAGATGATGCACATACTGTGTATATAGGTATTTATATCCTCATGCCAGGGAAGAGAAGAACTCATTTCAAAACTACTACTTTTCTATCAAAAGATAGATTTGATTAATGGCACAATAGCATGTGTGTTAAATCTTACCACTGGACTTTAACTCAATGGCTTGTGATTTAGGGCTAATTTTATCTTAATATCCCTGTACTTTGATCTCTAATGTAAATATTTTCTTCACTCCAAACACTTGATACAAGGGACACATCATATGGCCAGCTAAATGGAATATTACATGCTGTTTCAATCTCATGTAAACTTTTCTTGTAAAACCTTTTAGTTTTCTTTTACTGTACAACAGTATTTGCTTTGGGATGCAAACTCACCTTCAGTGTGCCAAAAAAGCCCCAAAGCACCTCCTCTCACTAAAGAATGCTCTCATGCCAAACTGGGGCGTCATCATGTGAAACAGTTGGCACATGTATAGGCCTGGATTTGGATTGTCCCAGGCATGAGACTCACTACACTGGGGCTGCCATCCTGGATTCTTTCCACCAGTTTTTGGAGCTGTTTTTGGACTTTGTTTTAGTTTTTAATATATGGTTAATGCTCAGAAAGGCATTTTAAAGTTGAAGTAAAGCCTCTTACAGAATCAAGTGACTGCGCACGTGTAGAGGGGAGTTTGCAGAACTCGCCAATTGCCCATTCCCATGCTTTTCTTTGTACTGATATATCCAAATAAAACCTTTACATTTGGAATTCAACAAGCCATAAGAAGATGTGAAATTGCCCTATGTGCTGCTGGCCTAAGCATCACTTGTAAGCTTATTTGGTGTATTGGAAAGAAAAATAGCCTAGAGCCTGAAGTGTAAATGTCAAATGCTGCATATGCATTATAAGCCTTCTCTAATACAGATTGCAGAAGGATTGGGTCATGTGCAGGATTGAGTATATTCAGTGTTGGACCCATTATAATTCATTGGGTCAATAGCATTCTTTTAAAAAAAATACTATGCATTAATTATGGGCCAGTATAATCTAGTCAGTAAATAATGTGTGTGAACATTTCTAGCACGCTTTCCTTCTGCAAGAATCTGATACATGCATGTTTATGGGTTATTTAGGCAAAAGTTGTATTTGTTACCTCATTAGAGAATTGGGAACAGTAGGGCAAACTCTTCATTTCTGCCCTAGTTTGTAAAGTTCAGGTCTAGGAAGGAACATGGGAACAGGGCAATGAGTTTGCTGTGCCCAATTGCAACAGTACTTTACTTAGTTAAGCTACTTATGACCCCAACTATAGAGCATCAGCATACAAGCAGCCCTCCATGCAATAGAATTCCTGTTACGGGCGTTGTTGATTACAGGAGGACCACACAGCACAAGACTGGATTCTGGGTTATTTTTGTCATCCTTTGACAATATTGTACTATTATCTTGTTGCAGCAGAGAAAGTGGATGTAATTGCTGGTTCCTCTAAAATGAAGGGGTTCTCCTCCTCAGAGTCTGAGAGCACCAGTGAATCCAGCTCCTCCGACAGTGAAGATTCAGAAACAGGTTAGATGCAGCTTATTTAAAGACTCAGTCCTATACCTGTCTTCTGTATAAATAAATATGTTTTCAGTACTGGCTTGGTCTTTAATTTTTTTGTCTTTGTAATTAAAACAGTACACACAGTGTAGATCCTGCATGTTGCAGTTGCCTGTATTGGACCCGACATACGAAACTTGGAGATGGGGGTATGGCATCTTGCACTTCCCAAGATTACAAGATTTTATTGCCTTTCTTCCTTACTGTGGGAGAGCCAACCTGTAACATATGCCCAGATACTTTCTATCTGGCCAGTGATGTAATTACATATTTTTAAAAAGACCCCTTCTCTTTTCAGTTTGCTCTTGGGGAGTGTTAAGTGTTTTCACCAGGAACACTTCTGCACCAGGGCGTTTTTCTGGACAACAGCTGAGGAAATGTGGGTTTATGTATAAAAAATAAAAACAATGGCATGAAACAATTCTCCTCAGGAAAAGTAGGGTGAATTTAGTGAGCAGTAATGACTTTGTATAGCTTTTCTATTCTCAACTGATACGCCCTTAGAATTTGTGATTTAGGCATGTTAAGCTGAGGATGTTTTTGCACTTCTGAAACAGAGGAAGAACCACACTTTAAGAAACTAAAGTGACATTGTGGCATTAATGTGTGTCGAAGTGAGCAAAGCTGCATAGCTAAGAATTTGAGTTATTCTTTCTCGAACTGCCAGCTCTGTATGGGTTCTGAAAGTTAAGCTGGGTTCTTTCCGGCACATAAATCACCAGTAATAAAGTTTCTGCAACTTTAACTTTGTTAACTATGTCTGATGAAGTTGTATGAGGTAGAAAAGAGTTCTGCTTCCACTTCTATAGCTGGATTGACTGAAGTGCAAACAGGAGTAAAAATAAATAAAAATGCACTTGTAATGTAAGAAATTCTGTGACTGAAGTAAGACATTTTCAGGCCTGCCATTGGGTTTGGAGGGGCCTGAGAGCACAGGTGCTGAATGCATACTGCTCTAAAACTTCAAAACAAGCCCCACATGTATGCTAAATACTCACCTCTGCTTTTCCTGTCCCCTCCAGTCAGCAGAGATTAGTATTTATAGGAGTTGCTTTGGATGCTTACTGATGACACTTCCTACAGACACTCCAATTTTAAGCCTGTATTTTCTTTGGGGGGAAAAAATCTGCACTAAACTGTAGTTAAATATAACACATTTAAGTTTCATTATTGTCAAGCATATTTTTAAGTTAATTTCAGTTTTTTGAAAGGAACGTGTGACCTTTGATGATAGTTCTTTAGAGGAAATTATATTTAATACTGGTCAAAATAAAACTTTCAGTGATAGTGAGTGCTGTCCTCAGTGTGTGTGTTAGCGGAGGGGAATGTTAGAAGAAAATGGTCTCCTGCTACTAGATAAGTCTTGAGGCAGAGCTGCCACATTTACACTCAAGCTATAGACTGTTATTGTACAATTGTTGTATTTCAATGGCTTTATTTGACTAATGCAGGCTTAGGCTTGTCAAAGCTTCTGTGAAAAACTTGTTTAGAAATCAAGTTCTCTGGTCTTTCTTGAACGACACTTTGCTCATTCAGGTCTGAGACATTGGAATGAAAAAAGTATTGTTCCTCTCTGCCCCAGAGATTTGTTCCCAGTGTGATGCAGTTGTCTGCAAAAGCGCAGTTGTGGATATCTCTGCCTGGTCTATGAAGTGTTTTTACTACTACTTGGCTATACTATTATAGTTAAATCAGTGCAAAACCTGTGTAGAGAAACCCCAAGATGCCACAATATGGTAAAAACGGAACGTATGTTCTCATTTGTCTTTTTCCATGGCAAGTGTGCATGATCCAGATAAAATTATTTCTAAGTTAAATGTTTCTAAAATATTCCTGAGAATGAGGCAGGGGAACCTGATTCGTTTGATTGGGTGGATGAGAGTGAAATTGAGCATCACTTGCTCACTGTCCTGTAATTGACCTCTTGGATTGTGATTGGCTTAGGGAGCAGACCTCTTCTGTTCTTCTGTCATAGAACACTTTATCCTTAAGAATGAATTGCTTTATAGTTTGTTTTGTATTTTGAGTAAGCTGTGACTGGGCAGAGCTAATTAAAACCTTAGCTCTTTATAAGTTCTATGGAGTGTATGGTATGGAAATCTGTAAGATGACAGTTTGCTCAACTTTGCAACATGGCAGTCACATTAGTGCCTCTAGTGTACTTCCGTGTGTACCATAACAGCACGTCCTTGGGGGAGTTCTAAACGTGACTGAGCTTTATCCTCTAATGTTCTCTGTTCCATAAAACTATAAGAACTGACTGTAAAACTGCTCTTCCCAAAACATATCCATTCTCCTAGTCTGATTCCATCTTGACAGTCTTGGGATGACAGGGCCAGTGTTTTCAAAACTGGCCTCTTAATTTTGGTTGCCTCTCTTTTTGGGTGTCCATTTTGGACTTGCATGTCAGCACCTGTGATGATAATCTCTCTTCTCTTCTCTCTCCTCCTCCCTCCCCAGCTCTTTGACTCGAATTGGCGCCCCAGTAGGTGCTCAGCATCTCTGAAAATCATGGCCAGGGTGTCCCATGTTGGCTACTGGAAATCAGATGTTTTTGAAAATGTTGACATTAAGTGATTTAGTGCTATAATTAGAGCCATTGGACAGCACTCCGCCTCTACGTATAGTGCAATGTGTGTGCTATGTGAGCCTTCTTTCCCTTCAAATTTATTTTGAAATTGCAAATGTTCCTTGGGATGCAATTTTTGGGTTTGTTTTAGCTTGTTGGCTCTTATCTTTCACTTTCTGTTCCAAAATGAATCATATAGTATGTTTGTAATTCTCACAGTTTAAACACTGTTTTTAAAAACCAGCAACCCTTCACACAGTTTGTATTCTTTATCAAGCTTTCTGCCACAAAATAAAGCTACAGTCACCAGATTTTTTTTAGTAGTCTTTGAATATGTACAAATGAATATACTTGTTTTGATAATACTTTGTTTCCAAAAAAAAAAGAAACTAAATTTTTCTGGTCTAGAATATTTACAGTGATGTTTGTTTTGCTAAATCTTTCTCCTGCTTTTTTGATTTAAATATAGGAGCCCTTGTTGACCCTGTACTGCAGGATAGTAACCTAATAATTAACATATAGAATACTGTTGAATTGAAATGTAATTGTTTAAACATTTTAGAATTGTATATTTGACACCGTATGTAACTAATGTATTGTTAGTTCATGATACCCTTTACTTAACAGCCCTGTCATTGGCCATCCTTTGAGCTTCTCTCTCTGTAATATTTTAAGGAACAATATGATTCTGGAGAAGTTGCAAAATATATATCCTGATAGGAGAATCTTGGAAACACCTGCACTGGCGAAGTGGAAAATTAGATTTAAAAATCTTACTGATAATCTTTGCACTTCAATTTATAATAAGATCTGGCTTCTTATGCTCCTCTTTTATCATAACTTGGTTTCTGTTTTTCCTTTTTTTACCCACTGAGCTGCTGTTTGGTGGGTGTACATGGTATTTTGTGCAATATATATATGGAGTTTTAAATCATCTAAAAATCTTAATACTATAATTGTAACTTATTTTATCTTGGTTTGGTTTATCATAAAGCACTTTGATACATGTAAAAATACACACCAGTTAATTCTATAATATATAAGAAAAAATAGGTACACATTATATAACTAGTTATACTGAAATTACACTTCTGCTCCAGTCTCCTGCAGTTCACTCTCCATAGTCACTCAAGACAACTTTTAATGCACTAGTACAGTACTCTCTTACAGCTGCCTGACTCATCTCTGTAGTCCAGATTTCTGAAAAGCTATTTACATTCTGGGTTGATTTTGCTCCACTCACTTTAATCCACCTGTTGTTGCTAAACCTTAATCTAGAATTTAAAACAGAATTTATAAAGCATTCTTGTTAATAATCATGAGTACTATACTTTGAAAATCAGCCCTGGAAGATTTAATACCTTGAAGACAGATGATATTAGTAGAGAAAACAAATTACTGGGGGATGTTTTGCAGAAGATTGGACCAGGTGAACAGAATGGTCCCTTAGTTTTATAATCTATGAAAACAGAGGTACAGGATTAAAGGATTAGTGCAGTTTAATTTTTGTTGTGTTTTGATAGTATCTTTATGAATTGTAATGAGATTGAAATTCATCCTGGAAACACCCACTTGTGATATAGACTAAACATGACCATCATGTTAGCTGGTAACTTTCTTACCTCCCGACTTTCTATGCTAGTACCGTGAAATTTCTAATAGATTCCATTGCCTCTTTCAATTATGGTTTTTGTATCTTCAGCCTTAGGTGAAGTTGCATGTAAGCAACCTTTTTTCTACAGAATACAAATAGTTTTGTAAGCATATCTGTTCTTTTGATAGTAATCATTCAGTCATGAATGATCAGGCTGTAGTACACAGTGGTGCATCTTTATGGCAGAGTGTGTCTAGAGCTCACAGAACACACAAATATATGTTAACAAGTCAGAAATTATCTTTAGAGGTGCAGTGCTGGGTCTTTCTGGCTTGAGTATCCTCTTACCTCTTTAGTGAAGCAAAGAGCTGAGTGTTTTTCATACTGCGGGGGGAGGAGGGGAATGTGGGAGGCAATACTTGTGGTGAACTCGGTCTCCATGTTTCATAGCTATTGTTTCATATTTCATAGCTTTAATGAATGAAGTAATATTGTGATGTTATGCCTCATCTGAAGATCTTGAGTATTATTTTGTGTTCATGCCTTAGCTAGCAAGCCTGAGATGTCTCCTGAAAATCCTCAATATGTAGAAACCATTCTACTAAAATTATTTCCATGGTAACAAACGCTGAAGTTGAGGTTTCAGCTTGACTTGTGTCAGCTTTCTCGCAAATTTTGCTTTTGTTCTGAAACTTCCTATGCTGTAGCTCAGCTCAGAGGTAAACTTTTGGGTTGAACATTGAGTCCACTCCAATTCAGCTGTGAGTTGTGCAAAAGAAAGAGATTTTTCCTGTGTTTGTAATATGTATTTTTATGCATGGATTAAATGGCTGACCTTTCAAACTTCAGACCCTGCTAAATTGTAATCTGTTCCTTAATAAAGTTTCCTGTTTCCTTATGAATCTGAGGGGGAAAAATACGTCCCTCCTCAACAGTACTTCACCCATTTGAATTTAATTGGCTTCTGTTTTGTCTTTATCAGGCATAAGGTAGCTTTTTAGTCATGCCCTTCTCAACAATCAAACTCCTTAACAACGTCAATATACTGTGGTGACTAAGAAACTTAAGAGAATGTGGGGCATCTAGATTTGGGGTGGGGTGTCTGTGCAGAAACTTCCTCTCTTTTTCTCACGTGGGTGGAGCGCCTCTACCAATTTGGATTTAGTAGTCTTAATGCCTAGTAGTATCAAAGTTCCTGATCATCTGGCACCTAGGAAATTTAGATGAACTAGGATATTCTACCCTAGTGTCCTGCATTCAGGATGTAGTTTGAATGGTGCATCTGAGGAGGCATTCATATCCACACACACAGGGGCGGCTCTAGGCACCAGCAAAACAAACTGGTGCCTAGGGCGGCAAAATCTAGGGGGCGTCCCCTGCAGCCGGGGGGGGGGCAGCTGGCTGGGCCGGCGGACCTGCCGCAGTCATGCCTGCGGGAGGTCCACCGGAGCCACGGGAGGACCGGACCTGCCGCAGGCATGACTGCGGAGGGGGCGCTCGTCCCGCGGCACGGCTGGACCTCCCGCAGGCATGACTGCGGCAGCTCAAGCGGAGCCGCGAGCCGTCCGCAGCCGCGGCAGGTCCAGCCGAGCCACGCGGGACCAGCGGTCCCTCTGCAGTCATGCCCGCGGGAGGTACGCTGCTCCCGCGGCTCCGGGGCGCCTCCCGCGCATGACTGCTTGGGGCGGCCAAAAACGTAGAGCCGCCCCTGCACACACAGTGATTTGTGAACAGAATGCCAGGTGTCAGATTGGCAGAGCTTGTACACAGTAACTGACCTGCCTGCTAATTCAGTAGGCCACCATTCCCCTCATACAGTTGTACCTTCAATACCTCATATGGCTCTATATGAATAAACTTACTTTGCTAAACTCCTAGAGGTGATTTGGCTCTTGGATTCTGAAATAGGAAACTTGATTCCCTGTAGTCTTAACTTACTGTGCAGATAATGTTTCAAAGTGCTCACTACCTCTGTTGTAGCTCCTCCCTGGGAAACACCAAATGGGGGAAGAAAAAATAAGAGATTAATTTTCTCTAAGTAGAATCTAGAATTAACTTTATATTAATCACCAAGGACACTCCTAATAGCATCAGTAGGACGCTACCAAATTCATGGTCCATTTTGGTTAATTTCACAATCATAGGATTTTAAAAATAATAAATTTCATTATTTCAGCTATTTAAATATGAAATTTCATGATGTTGTAATTGTAGAGGTCCTGACCCAAAAAGGGGTGGGGGGGTTGCAAGGTTATTGTAGGGGAGATTGTGGTACTGATGCCCTTACTTCAGCGCTGCTGCTGGAGGTGGTGCTGCCTTCAGAGCTGGGTAGCTGGAGAGCGGCAGCTTCTGGCCAGGAGTCCAGTTTTGAAGGCAGAGCCACCGCCAGCAACAGCACAGAGGTAAGGATGGCATTGTATGGTATTGTCACCCTTCTTTGCGCTGCTGCTGGCAGGGCACTGCCTTTAGAGCTGGGCATCCAGCCAACAACTGCTCTCCAGCCACCCAGCTCTGAAGGCCACGCAGAAGTAAGGGTGGCAGTACTATGAGTCCCCTAAAATAATCTTGTGACCCCACCCCACCCCCGCAGCTCCCTCTTGGGTCAGGACCCCCAATTTGAGAAAAGCTGGTCTCCCCTGTGAAATCTGTATACTGTAGGGTAAAAGCACACAAAAGATCAGATTTGACGGGGAGAGACCAGATTTCATGGTCCATGACAAGTTTTTTGTGGCCATAAATTTGGTAGGGCCCTAAGCATCAATAAAGGGGCTTTGCAGAAGAGCACTGCTATATCTGTGGTCCTGCAAACCACTTGAGTAGTTTCTCAGAGAACTATGCAGTTGGGGAGTTGACTATTGAAATTCAACTGTTAAGGCTCTATGACTGATCAAATTTGCACCCTGACCATTCTGATAACTGTATAAAATTTGGTTTAATATTCTATTTTAATGTGTATTCACCCACGAAAGCTCATACTCCAATACATCTGTTAGTCTATAAGGTGCCACAGGACTCTTTGTTGCTAATTTAATGTGGTGAGTTTTAATAGAAACTCTTTTTTGTTGGGAGTTTGGGTATGGGATATTCTTCTCTTTATTCTTTTATCTTTTAACTGGGGATGTTCATTTTTTAAAACATAGTTTCCATATTTTCTAATGAGACGTCAGGAAAAGTGCTTTGGTTTTGAGCCCACTGAACAATTACAGTCTTGATACACCACTCCTTGTCAGTTTACAACATGCTGATTCTGGTTGCATCTGAATTGAGGAAGTAGAACTAATTAATATTTGTAAAGCACTATACAGAGCTTCGAAGTCCACTAGGCACCTGCACTTGGGTGTAATCCTATTTTAAGAAACTATTCACTTGCATAACTGACTGCAGGATCTGGGCCTTAGTGTGTTTATGTACTGTGATACATAGAAAAGCTAAGTACTATTTTTAATCACTGTGTTTCCCTGTTAAGATTAGGGTTTTGAAGAGAAAACCCAACAACCGTAGTGTTTTTTAACGTAATAATTTGACAAATATCGCATCAGCATTTTTCTACTAAGGTGATAGTTCCATTAGAAATGCAATAAACTCATAAGCCAGCACATTAGAATATAGGTATCCCTTTTTCTGTAAAGCTAGATATACATCTTATCCAAGACCAATTTGAACCTTGGGCTTTAGTGCTCTTGCTACTACTAACAACTTGCTTTAGCCACAGTTTTAGGGAACACGTCTGCCTTACTTGACTGTGTCAGTGGCATAGAAGCCACAATGAGTTGATCTGCTCTCCCTGCACAACAGGGAAAGGGAAGCAGTTAGATTTAATTGTCTTCCAGCAAAATGCCAAGAAAGCATCACAACACAGTCTGGAGACCATGAGTCACTTATACACAGTATTCACATTTTGAGCTCATCTCTAATACCAGTGTAGTATGGAGGTTCTCTGTGCTATCAAGGGAAGTTTAATTTATAACCGAAACTATCTTGTAAAGTATTTACTTAGTCTCTTAGCATTGTTAAAATGTTTTCTCCAAATCACATGATTGTTCCTGTTGTGTTTTATTTTTCTATAAACTGCTGGGGACTGGGATTGATTTTTTTTTTACTGGAATGTATAACTGCATGTTACTAGCAAAGCTGTAATCCTAGTTTCTCTGATGCACAAGTATGAACTGTTTGAAAGTAAGAATGCATTTGACAATGAATGGACTGTCATTACCATTTTGATTCAGATTCCTTTTAAGGCACTTCAATTAGCATTTATCTACAAATAATTACTTTATACAAATCTGTTTATTTTTCTATTTTTATCTGCATGCTTTTTGATTTAACAGTAATGTAACCACAATATTTTTTAAAACAAGTTGTATAGTTTTTTATATTTTTGTTTTTAAATAAAAATAAATAAAGTGTTTGGTTTGCTACAGAAAATGTACCTTTTGTATAATGGCATTGCAGTTTTAAGAAGTCATTTCAAAATGGAAAGAATATTTTTACCAACTGTCTAATTGTATACTATTATATTGAGTATTTCACCTTACTCAGTGAAAGTGTGGGGAAGTAACTAATTAATAATTGGAAAAACTTTTGTGAGTGGGGAAGATACCCTAGAACCTTCCAGAGAGGAAAGCTATTTGATAGAAGCAACAAAGAATCCTGTGGCACCTTATAGACTAACAGACATTTTGCAGCATGAGCTTTCGTGGGTGAATACCCACTTCTTCGGATGCAAGTGGATGCACTTGCATCCGAAGACGTGGGTATTCACCCACGAAAGCTCATGCTGCAAAACGTCTGTTAGTCTATAAGGTGCCACAGGATTCTTTGTTGCTTTTACAGATCCAGACTAACACGGCTACCCCTCTGATACTATTTGATAGAATAAGTTAATTGTAAGCAGAGGCTTCACTTACTGGAATCTGGGCTCTGATCTTCATGTTTCTACTCTGAAAAGTGACTTTGTGAGAACGGCATTGTGGAATCCCATATTTATTGTGTCTTGAGGATTTCTGTGTCAGATGTGCTGTGTACACAAGTAGAAATTTTTTCTAATTACCAGCCTTGAAATCTCATCCTGGGCTCTAAGAGCCAAAGCTTAGTTGAAATGTGGTATGAAGAGAAAAATGGTTCTGTGAACCAGATTTAGTTCACGTGGAGCCCTTGGTGCCTTTCATGGACTTCCCATAGGTGGAACTCTGATTTGGAACTTAAGCAATTTTGTAAATACACAAGATGGAATAGAATCAGCAGCTCAGTCAGTCTTGGCTGTGTTGGCTCTGCAGGGTTAATAAGAATAAAAAGCAGCAAAATTTTATCTCTAAAATAGCTGATGTGACTATTCAGAGTAAAACTGCACTTTAAGCTTAGAAAAGTGATTTTTCTGGGCCATGTTTTATAACTTTGTCTTTTGTTTGCCTGTTCTTGCATTTCTGGAAACCTCATGGTTAGTTAAATGGCCAGAAGGTTAGTGTACTGTGGCTGGCTGGAGTGCAGCAGAGTGGAGCTGTGTCCATAGCTTCTTTAGTCCCACAGACTCACGGGTGTGATTCCAATATTAAACAGAACTGCTGATCCAAACAAACCAGGAGATGCACAACCATTTGCTCAGAGCAATATAAAGTGAATGGGGCTTCTTGTCAATCCAGACCAAACCATTTTCTCTTACCTAAGTGCAGAGCATGGTCCAGTATCTTGGCTAAACATGTGATAGTTTGTCAATAATTCAGTTTAAACTAAAGACAATATCAATACGAGAAATATGCACACCAGTAAGCAAACGTGCCGCTTCTGAAGAGCTTGGTTAGAAGCTAGCCATCACACCTCTGAGGAATATAGGAGTGAGAGCAAACACCTGTACAAAGAAGCAACTAGGGCAGAGTGACACCAGGAGTAATCATGTCAATTTTACAGGGCTTGATACCTTTTTAACTGCTTTTCAGGGTTGACACTTGCACATAGCCTTATAATATGTCTGATAGTCCCTCTTTTTCACACCTTTACTATTGTGAAATACATGTTGATCAGCTGCATGGAAACCATGAAGCTAGGGGGTCTCTGACATAAAGTACAATGAGAAATGTTATATATTAAACATGGCATTTTTGGCTGACTCCTGAAACAGAGGACTGTCTATATATAATCTCCCATTTCCAGTCCCATTCACGTAGGAGTGCCTTTTTGCTGATAATGTTTACTAGTGCAACTTCCTTGTGTACTTATGCATTAAATCTGCAACTTGTGAAGAGGAATTCTCTCAAATCCCATTGATTTGCAAAGATCAAATATTTCATAGTTTTCCTTCTCTTCCCTCAAGTGGTGTCCTTTTATAAAACTCCTCCTTTCCTGGAACCCCCCACATTTGTTTGTATCCTGCCCTTTGGTTTCTTCCCATGGGTATTTTTTCTTCTGATTAAATGGAACATGACAGAAATATTGGTACCTTCAGTAACTTCTTTTTTACAGCCACACAGCTTATTCAGTTTCCTCCTAGTTTGGTATGCATGGTAGGAAGCTTCTTGTAATGCAGACAAGGTAAAAGTGGATCAGCAAGTAGAATGTTTATAGCAACGTGAGTCAGGTTCTGTTTGCTATATATATTACACTTGCATCAGATAAGAATGTGGCAGTTACAGGCTCCAAAGCACATTTGCACACCCCTCACATAGTGTATGGCTCACAGTAAAGGAGACCAGTCTCTTAGATACTTACTGTTACAGAGAGTGACATCTGTCACTTTGATGACTTTTTTCTGTAAATTTGATTTTAGTTTACTGATTAGTATGGGGCTTCTATTTTCTGCCCTCAGTCATAGAGTAGGAACTCAGAAAAGATCTCAGTGAATAGTTGTAAAACATGATTTTCCTGAAGACCTACATGTTGCTGTGTTTCCTTCTTGCCTTTCAGTGGCTCAGTGGTGACTCTTCAGTTGATTGGTGTGGTGTTCCTGTGATTAATTCTCTCTCAGCCTCTCTCTCTGTTACCTGGGTTTTTGACTCAGATGGGGAAAGTCTATGTGGGGCAAGTCACTTAATAGCAGAAAACATCAATCATTCTCTTTCTTCTTTGTGCAAAGTAATGTCAAAGTGGCTGGTTAAGATGGCTTTGTATATTTAAGTCAAAATCTACTCTTTTAAACAAGTTTGCAAGCAGATTAACCATAATCATTTTTTTCAATTGTAGTCCATTGGAAAATGCACTGGACTGGGATCCAATTTCCAGCTCTACCATATAGAGTTTCAAGAGAGACATTAAACCTCCGTGTTTTAGATTCCCTATCTGTAAAATGGGAATGATGATACTTGGCCCCATTTGTAAAACAGTTGGAGAGCCTCGTAGGAAAAGTGCAAAGGATTATTTATTTTTTGTTCCATCCACTGTATGGATGTTTAGCACATGAGCCTCAATGCATGTAACTTACTGAGGTTTTATTGGCTCTTTGAAATGTCTTCTACTAGGTCAAGGCCTAGTTAAGTAATTATTCTTACCAAGTTAGACTGGCAAAGTGTCAGATTTGTACAGTAGTCCTCAAACGACTAGTGGCCCCAACCAATGGTGTTGATGCTTCATCTCCCTACTGTAATGATGGAGCTCTGCTACCCACCTTCCATTTACTCTTGGACATGTTCTGACCTGCAGCTGAGCTTGGGTTGTTTCTAGTGGTCACGAAAACAGCCTGAACCATGGAAAATGTGAACAGTTGACTGGGAGTCTGTTGACACACTTGAGGTCTAGCTCTGGTAAAATATCGCTTCCTGAAAAGCTTAGGGAATCCCTGTAATGATAGACCCTGGTGGCTGAAGGGACCTCCAGGAATACTTTAATTATGCTGTGTTTACCTTATACCACAGGGAAACTCATAATGAGAGACACGTATGAAGGAAGCATAATATACATTGGAAGTGGGTCTGAATACTTACTAGATCATCTTAAATTTTGCTACAAAATGGTTTGACTTTGTATTAGCCTTGCATAATTATGAAAATTTCATAGATTCTAAGGCCGGAAGGTACAAAAGTGATTATCTAGTCTGACTTCAATTTACCAGCCTAAGTACAAATTCTACCATATTTGCCTGTCCCCTCCCATGAGGATTCACGGCGGTGAAAATAGGAATACTTTACTTACCGATTTAAAAAAAAACAACACCTGGGGCATGAATGGGCCACTAGAATTTTGCCAAGGCTGTTTTAAACCTATGTTCAGGAGTAGTTCTTGAGTATTAACCCCACACCACTGGTCATGCCAAATAACGATGAAGTAGAGCACGTTCAAGCAAGGGAATTGATTCAGGTGTTTGGCTGGAATTCTGCAGAGGAGGAAATTTAAGCCAGATGGTCAATACTGTGCCTTTCATTTTTGTTGATTTAATAAACTCTGAAGTAAGCTGTAAAGGAAGTCTTGGGAAGCTCTAATATATAACAAATTTTCACCGATGGAGAGAGGCTGACTGGTAGTGAAAGCTGCTGAAAGTCCCAGACAGTTTTGTTTTAGGGTGGAGAAGAAAGTTTCTTCTGTTGACTCCCAGTGTGACCTCTGATAGAAAGTGGTGAATTTAAGCCCTCTTCTTGCTTAAACAGCAAGAGGCCCTTGGATGCAAACTCTTAACAATTCTCCAGTGTGAGAGGAAGGATGGCTTTCTGTGTAGCATCTGTTCTATCATGGCTGCTGTCTATTTATTTCCTCTTCTCCATCGCGGACATTGTAATGTTCAAATAAGTGCTCTTGAGCTAACTAATGGGCTGTGAAAACACTTGCTTCACAGCCAGCTCTCTGCAGCCCTGTCAGGTTGTATCTCCAATAGGCTTTTTGAGAGATTTTTCCATCATTCCAGCTCCACCAATGGTAGCAATGGAAGTATTTTCAGTAGACCACTGGCATTTTTACCACCGTTATCTAACACTGGTCAGAATGGGTGTAGAAGACACCATGACACAAATTCTGGCAGCGCCCTGAGTCCTATCCACAGTAACTCCCACTTTGGTTACCACCAGTGGCACTGCACTGGTGAGAGATTTCCAAGAAACTCTAATATAGGCAAGGGCTAACCAGTTCTTATAGTCTGTCACTTTGGTGTCCCAAAGGCCTGCAGCTGAAGAATTAGTGTTGGTCAAAGTCTTGAAGAAATTTCTTTGTAAATCATTGTAGTTGATGTTTTGAAAGTTCTGATCCTTCCTGGTTTTGTGAAGGAACAAAAATGTAGCCAAGGAAACCGCATTTCTTTCCTTAGGAATCTGTAGTAAGTTTCAAAGTTAAAATCAAGGAAAAGCTGCCTGGTTTTGTGTCTGAAAATGTGTTCTTCATGAGTGCTTCAGAGAGCAGTTTGCAGTGAGCACCAAAACTTCGCTACTCTTCCTGTGATTTAAGTGTTGTACTTGTAACCGAGATCAGTAATATTAGTTGCTCCCATATTTGTGTCAGTGATTCCTGGAAGAGCAGCACGTGGATGCTAACCCTTTTATTATCCCTTCTTCCTTTCTCCACAGAAATGGCACCAAAATTGAAGAAGAAAGGGCACTCTGGGCGAGAGCAAAAAAAGGTGAGTTTTGGAGAAGCCTCCCTCCTGGAGCCATGAGAGAATTCCTATGAATTAGAGTCCTCAGTATACATTGACCACCGAATCATCATAGAGGTTGGGCTGGGCCGGGCACACAGGCTGTTAGCAGAACAATACTGTTATTTAGATCAGGAGCTTATAGTCAACCACAGGCTCAGTCCCTCCGTTATTGATGTCTGGAATTGTTCTGAGCTGCCTCCCTGCATACCAGATGACACAAGTCTGGAGAAGGTGTTCTGCTGATCTCATGAGTTTTTGTCTTCTGTAGCATCACCACCACCACCATCAGCAGGTGCAGCAGCAGCAGCAGATGCAACCACTGCCTCCACAGCCTGTCCCTCAACAAGCACCGCCTCCGATGAAGTCCTCTCCCCCTCCTTTCGTACCTGCACAGGTCCCCATCATGGAGCATCCGCTCCCAGGGAACATGTTCGACACTATCACACATTTCACCCAGCCCATCATGCATCTTCCTCAGCCAGAGATGCCACCCCATCTTCCCCAGCAACCTGAGCATAGCACTCCTCCTCACTTGAACCAACATGCAGTAGTCCCTCCTCCAGGTAAGCACTTAATGGGCAATGCTGTGTGTCTAAAGCTGTAGCCCTTTCTTCTTCTTGGAGTAGATGCAGCCATGTATTCCATGTAGATGTGTGTCTCTCCCCAGCACACCAGAACAGGAGAAATTTGCCCAGCAGTACCTGTAGAGGTGTGGCACTCGTGCCTTGTGGCTATAGTCCTCCTGGCTACATGAGGCAGTGCTGTCCTGATCCTCCCTCAGTTCCTTCTTCCTGCTCGTGACTGGCTTCGGAGCTTTGTGTGGTCTCAAACTCTCAACTAATTTAGTTTTTTCTCTTGTATATAGTTAGTAGTACCCTTAATGTCAGAGTAGTTTGTGTTACCAGTCTGTTTCCCCAGCGATGCCTTTCTGGAGTTTAAACATTGTCTTTTGTGCAGGGAAGCAATCCCCAGTAGCAAGGCCCATGTCAAGAAGCATTGCGCAGTCTGCTGATCAGTTTAAGAAACTGACTCAAGTGGCTCGGAACCTTTGCCTAAAGCAGCACCTGTTCAAACAGGCCATGTGGCCTGCTTTGGTCCCAAGGCCCTCAGTGGGTCAGAGGTTGCCCTTGGGCTCCAACAGCACTACCACTTCACGTTCTGGAGCAGGTACTTCAATAGGGGCTGTTCCCTGTTGACTGTGCCGAGGAAAAGGTCGCATAAGACCAATCATAGAATATCAGGGTTGGAAGGGACCTCAGGAGGTCATCTAGTCCAACCTCCTGCTCAAAGCAGGACCAGTTTCCAACTAAATAATCCCAGCCAGGGCTTTGTCAAGCCTGACCTTAAAATCCTCTAAGGAAGGAGATTCCACCACCTCCCTACGTAACCTATTCCAGAGCTTCATCACCCTTCTAGTGAAAATGTTTTTCCTAATATCCAACCTAAACCTCCCCCACTGCAACTTGAGACCATTACTGCTTGTTCTGTTGTCTGCTACCACAGAGAAGAGTCTAGATCAGAGTAGGCTACCTATGGCATGTGTGCCGAAGGCGGCACGCGAGCTGATTTTCAGTGGCACTCACACTGCTCGGGTCCTGGCCACTGGTCCGGGGGCCTCTGGATTTTAATTTAATTTTAAATGAAGCTTCTTAAACATTTTAAAAACCTTATTTACTTTACATACAACAATAGTTTAGTTATATATTATAGACTTATAGAAAGAGACCTTGTAAAAACATTAAAATGTATTACTGGCACGTAAAACCTTAGAGTGAATAAAAGAAGACTCGGCACATCACTTCTGAAAGATTGGCGACCCCTGGTCTAGATCCATCCTCTTTGGAGGCCCCTTTCAGGTAGTTGAAAATAGCTATCAAATGCCTCCTCATTTTTCTCTGCAGACTAAATAATCCCAGCTCCCTCAGCCTCTCCTCATAAGTCATGTGCTCCAGCCCCCTAATCATTTTTGTTGTCCTCCACTGGACACTTTCCAATTTTTCCACATCCTCCTTGTAGTGTGGGGTCCAAAACTGGACACAGTACTCCAGATGAGGCCTCACCAACGCCGAATAGAGGGGAACGATCACATCCCTCGATCTAGTGGCAGTGCTCCTACTTATACAGGCCAAAATGCTGTTAGCCTTCTTGGCAACAAGGGCACACTGTTGACTCGTATACAGCTTCTCATCCACCGTAACACCTAGGTCCTTTTCTGCAGAACTGCTGTTTAGCCATTCGGTCCCTAGTCTGTAGCAGTGCATGGGATTCTTCTTTCCTAAGTGCAGGACTCTGCACTTGTCCTTGTTGAACCTCATCAGATTTCTTTTGGCCCAATCCTCTAATTTGTCTAAGTCTCTCTGTATCCTATCCCTATCCTCCAGTGTATCTACCACTCCTCCCAATTTAGTGTCATCTGAAAACTTGCTGAGGGTGCAATCTATGCCATCCTCCAGATCATTAATGAACATATTGAACAAAACCGCCCCCAGGGCCGACCCTTGGGGCACTCCGCTTGATTATCGGCTGCCAACTAGACATGGAGCCATTGATCACTATCCGTTGAGTCCGACGATCTAGCCAGTTTTTTATCCACCTTATAGTCCATTCATCCAGCCCATACTTCTTTAACTTGCTGGCAAGAATACTGTTGGAGACCATGTCAAAAGCTTTGCTAAAGTCAAGGAATAACATGTTCACTGCTTTTCCTTTATCCACAGAGCCAGTTATCTCTTCATAGAAGGCAATTAGGTTAGTCAGGCATCACTTGCCCTTGGTGAATCCATGCTGACTGTTCCTGAGCATTTTCCTCTCCTTGAAGTGCTTCAAAATTGTTTCCTTGAGAACCTGCTCCATGATTTTTCCAGGGACTGAGATGAGGCTGACTGGCCTGTAGTTCCCCGGATCCTCCTCCTTCCCTTTTTTAAAGATGGGCACTACATTAGCCTTTTTCCAGTCATCCGGGACTTCCCCTGATCGCCATGAGTTTTCAATGGCCAATGGCTCTGCAATCACATCTGCAAGTAGGGACTGCTCCAGGTTTTGGGGTGACTCTTCCACCTCCCGCAGGAAAAGCATGGAACGGCATGGAGCTGGTGCTTCTAACCCTTCCCCGGAACCTAATAGGGAGGTGAGAAACCATCTACCATTTACTTTAGTTCCAGCCTCTGGACATCCATTGAGTCTGGTACTGATGAGTGAGATGCCAGTACCGACTGTTTCTGTGTCGGCAGCATACCAAGTAGCTACAGACCTCCTTCTGCCTTTCAGTCCCAACCTCTCCTTTGGTCCAGGACTTGGCCAAGTCTCTGTCAACTATAGCCCCTTCTATTGAACAAGTCACTGAATCCTCGGGTCAGTTGGCAATGCGCCCCAATGTTCCCCTTCCACAAATTGTGGAAATAGGGCTGGTACTGTGATTGGTACGTGGGACCCCGGTACCAGGAACCTCAGCACTGCTGCAGTCGGCACAGCACATGTTTCCATGGTGGCTTTCACCACTCTTGACGGTGCCATCAGACGCTCTGGTATGACTGTTCACTTCGGTACTGACACTGCGTCAAGCACTGGCATGCTTGGTACCAATGGTATTGCTTCCATTGGCAGCACTGTTTCCTGCCTCATTCTGGACAATAGACGAATCAAACATCTACTTGCTCCCTTCGGTTTTGCTCTACCCTTATCTCCAGAATCCTGAGGCTCCTTTGAGTTGGTGTTGTCATCCTCCCATTCTCCATTGCCCAACCAGCATTGAGGGCCACTGATGAACTGTTACATGTAACAGGATTGGCGCATATCTCATGTTCAGGACGACGGTCCCTGGCCCTGCACCTGTTGGCAACCAATGCCTTATCCATGTCAGTGGAATCTGGGACACTCCTCGATCGCAGAGGTCCTATTCTTCATCTTGCTCAAAGGCAAGATTGCTGGCCAAGTCTGTGGTGGTGACCATCGATCCACTGCAGGCCAAGGCACTGGCAGTCCTCCCTGTGGCACTTCCAGAGGTGACCCATCTGGGTCCGTCATCCCTGGAACAGGATCTGGCTTTGGCTCAGTTAAGGGCCTCATCTACATCCCCAAATTATGCTGTGCTGCATGGCTCATCCTCCCCTTCGGTACTGGATTTTAAGGTGTACCAAGACCTTTTGCAGTATGTAGCTGCTTTTCTTGGTATCCAAGCAGAGTTCTTTTAAGAGAACCCCTACAAATTGATGGACATTTTACAGCTCTGTGCCCCTGGGAGAGTCACCCTGTCTGTTAGCAGTGTGCTCCTTGAACTGGCTAAGGCCCTCTGGTGCACTCTGGCTTTGACACCACCTATAGCTAAGCACATAGAAAAGCACTATTTCATTCCCATGCTGGGATTTGAGGGATTTAACTCCCATCTGGCCCCAAATTCACTAGTTGTAACTGTGGTGAACAACAGATTAGGGACTCTAAACGATTGGTCTTCATGGGCAGGAAGATTTACACCACCTCTTCCTTACAGATGTGAATTGCCAATCAGCAAGCGTTGCTGTCCAAGGACAGTTTTGTTAACTGGACAGCTCTGTCAGGAGGAATTGTCTGGCATTTGTCACTGAGGGCTGCTTGGTGGCTAAGATGCCTTTTGTAATCCACATGCGATATCATGGACACCTCGGCCAGGGTGGGTGGCCTATGTGGTCACCATGAGATGGGGTTCCTGGCTTTCTTTGGCCTTTGACAGCTGAACACTGTTCTCAGACAAAACTGAGGAGACGCTGTGCTCCTTTAAGAATTCCAGGGCTATCCTGCAGTCCTTCGGGATGCAGAGGCGCCACTGTGGCATCCAGCAGCAGCAGTATTGTCCGCAGTGCACATTTGGCCAGCCTTTCCCTCCTCTGAGGCCTGGTCTACATTGGGGAGGGATCGGTCTAAGTTATGCAACTTCAGTTACGTTAATAACGTAGCTGAAGTCAACGTACTTAGATCTACTTAGGGCATCTTCACTGCGTTAGGTCCACTGCTACCCCGTTGACTCTGCCTATGCTTCTCGCTCCGGAGTCGACAGGCGAGCGCTCGGTGGTCGATTTATTGCGTCTTCACTAGACACGATAAATCGACCCCCGCTGGATCGATTGCTCCAGAGGTAAGTGTAGACATGCCCTGAGGCACAGGACTACACCAGAAAGAGGGATAGATCCCACAGGAGGAAGCTGTTGGTCTTAGGGTTCGGCTAGTCCCCACACCTTTCCCTGGTGCCTTTCCAAGTGCCCATTTGACTCCTTGCTCCAAAGCACTGTCCTAGTCATTGCTCCTTCCTCCTCATCTCCCTCCTTTGGGGACAGGCTGGCCCTCTTTCACAATGATTGGGGTTCAGTCGCTACTGAGAGCAGGGTCCTAAGCACTGTCAGATTGGGTTATGCCATCCATAGAATCATAGAATCTCAGGGTTGGAAGGGACCTCAGGAGGTCATCTAGTCCAACCCCCTGCTCAAAGCAGGACCAAACCCAACTAATCCAATCCAGTTCCTCTCCACACCATCTCCCAACCCTCCCTCCCTGTCCCTCTTCAGGGACCCCTCTCACGAGATACTGCTCCTCGAGGTGGTCTATTTTTTGCTGCCTTTGGGAGCAGTGGAGAAGGTTCCACTGGAACACAGGTCATAGCTTCTACTCCCAGTACTTCCTGGTATCCAAAGGAGAGGTAAGGCCTCAAGAAATATATCAGGTACATGGAGTTCTGAATGGTCACTCTATAGACTGTCTTCCCTGCATGCTCTGGATCTCCAGGACACCTACGTTCAAATGGCAGTTATTACTCCTGGGGAATTCTGTGCATCTACGGTCATGCAGAATTCATGTGTCCTGCAGAATTTTTTTCCAGCAGAAACTACATTTTTGCCCCAGAAGTGCTGCAGTTCCACCTTTCGCCAACCAGAGGCCGCTGTGGCACCAGAAGAGCCAGCAGCATGAACGCAGCTGGCTGTTCTGATGCCACAATGGCCTCTGGTGGGCAAAAGGCAGAATTGTAGCACTTCTGGGGCAGAATGTATTGGGGGCAGGGGATTCTGTGCATGCCCAGTGCTGCAGACTTCCCCCAGGAGTAGAAGTTCATCACAGTGCCGTGCCCGTGGAGTCAGGTTAGAACAGAGTGGGGCTGCTGGGGGGTAATAGACATGGGTTCAGAATGGCTACTGGGGGAAGAGACTGGGGCGAAGGATCAGGAGCTAGTGGGGTGACAGCATTGAGACTGGGGATGGGGGAGGGGGACTGCAGGGACACATGGGGATGGGGAAGGAAGCGGTAGAGACCCCTGGGGATCGGAGGTGCGGGGACAGGGGCAGATGTGCCTGACTGAATGGAAGAGGCTTGGGTTCAGCCAGGATCTGCATGGGGAAGGTTCCCCAACTCCCTTACAATCCCACCCCTCAGCCTCAAAAAACCTTTTCCACTAGGGCTGTCAAGCGCACCTGAGAGCCACCTCCTGCACTCCACACCCCTTCCTGCACTGTGCCCCTGCTCCTGCACCCCAACCCCCTTCCCTGAGCCCCCTCATACACCCCACACGCCTCCTCTGCCCCAACCCTTTGCCCTGAGCTCCTTCCTGCACACCACACCCCCTCCCAGACACCACACTCCCTCTGACAACCCAACCCCCACCCCAGCCCTACATTCTTGGCCCTGCATGCAATTTCCCCACCCAGATGTGGCCCTCGGGCCAGAAAGTTTGCCCACCCCTGCTCTAAATAAATGCCAAACATCCACACTAATACCGTGCAACAAATAGAGTTCATTGGAGTCTTCCTCAACTCTCTCGAGGCAATGGCTTCTGTACCACAATAACGTTTCCTCACATTGACCAACCTGATTGCTACAGTACAAATCAGCCCACAAGTCACCGCCAGAACATGCCTACATGGCTTCCAGAACATGCACAATTCCATATGAAATGCCTTCAAGCCTGCCTCCACTCAGTTTATGTCCCACACAGGCACAATATAAAAAAGCACCTCACAGTACCAAACAAGGTAAAGGAGTATCTTCCCTGGTTGGATTCAACCAGACAACATCTGCGTAGGAGTGCCTTTCACGCAAACTCTCCCAATGATGACCGTCACAACAGATGCATCACTTCTGGGTTGGGGAGCGCATCTACGTCTGTGGACTATCCAGTGCCGCTGGTCCCCAGCGGAAACTCTTCTGCACATAAATATCTTAGAACTAAGACAGGTTTCAGAATAGCAGCCGTGTTAGTCTGTATCCGCAAAAAGAATAGGAGTACTTGTGGCACCTTAGAGACTAACACATTTATTTGAACATAAGCTTTCGTGGGCTACATCCGAAGAAGTGGGCCCACGAAAGCTTATGCTCAAATAAATTTGTTAATGTGTAAGGTGCCACAAGTACTCCTGTTCTTTTTAGAACTAAGAGCCGTTCACAACACTTGCTCCCACTTCTTACTGATAATGGAAAGCAAGACTATACAAATCCTCATGGACAATGTAGCTTGCATGTTTTGTATAAACAGACAAGGGGGAGCACTATCACACTACCTCTGTATAGAAGCCCTCAAACTCTGGTAATTATGCATGAGAGACTATATTCACATTACAGCACAATACCTACCTGGTTGCCAGAACACCACGGCAGATCCATTAAGCGGGAATTTCTCCCAGGACCATGAGTGGAAACTCAACATGCACACTCTGGGACATCTTCAGACATTGGGGATTCCTGACAATAGACCTTTTTGCAACGATACAAAACACCAAATGTCCTCAGTTCTGCTCTGGGAGGAGGCTCAGTTGCCACTTTCTGGGCGATGCCTTCCTCATGAAGTGGAACACTCCTCTCCTTTACGTGTTTCTCCCAACCTCCCTTTTGGCCTTGGTGATCCACAAGATTAGGCAGGACAACTCCAGGGTAATTCTGATAGCCCCCATGTGGCCTTGCCAAACTTGGCATCCTTACCGTCTCAGATTATCAGTATGCCCATCATGGATGCTTCCGCTTCTGCCTCATCTCCTATCTCAGGATGCAGGTCACGTTCTTCATCCAGATCCCCAAAGACGCCATCTCAAAGCGTGGCTACTCCATGGCTCAAGTGACATGAAATAACGTGTTCCAATGAAGTACAAAACACAGTCACAAAACAACCAGCCACACCAACTACCTCCATGAATGGAAACAATTTGAGGCATGTGCCAACAAAAATGAATTCCGGCTGTGTCAGCATCTTTACCCTGAATATTGGACTATTGGAATATTGAGAAGTCAGGCCTCTCCATGAGCTCAGTTAAGTGCAGTTCTCCACTATCACAGCGTTCCACAGCAAAGTAGATGAATTCTCCATATTTGCTCACCCACTCACCAAAGATTCCTCAGAGGCCTCAGCAATTTCTATCCTGAAGTGGGAGAACCTATCCCACCATGGGACTCAACCTATCTTCCAAGTCCTAACTGGCCCTCCATTTGAACCCATGGTGACATGCTCTTTGTTACATCTTTTTATGAAAGTAGTGTTCCTCATTGCCATTACATCTGCCATATGGGTGGGAGAATTGGGTGCTCTTTTGGCAAATCAGCCAGATAGTCTTTTTCAAAGATTAAGTTTCCTTGAGATACAGCCAAAGTTTTTGCCCAAGATTGCCTTATCTTTTCACCTCAACCAGCCTATCTACCTTCTGACATTCTATCCTAAACCACACCAGGATAGACAACAATACACACTATGTACCCTGGGTGTACACAGGGCAATTGCTTTCTATTTAGAACAAAAGCATTCTGTATGTCTCAGAAACTGTCTGTCTCAATCACTGAATGATCCAAAGGGAACGCCATATCTACACAATGTCTCTCCAAATGGATTTAAGATTTCGTAAAACTGTTACTCCCAATGTGGTGGTCAACCCCCTACAGCAGTGGTGGGCAACCTGTGGGCCACACATGGCCCATCGGGTAATCCACTGGTGGGCCTCAAGATGGTTTGTTTACATTGACCATCCACAGGCACAGCTGCCCGCAGCTCCCAATGGCCGCGGTTCACTGTTCCCGGCCAATGGGAGCCGCTGGAAGCGGCACGGGCCACGGACATGCTGGCTGCCGCTTCCCGCAGCCACTGGGAGCTGCGGGCGGCTGTGCCTGCGGACGGGCAATGTAAACAAACTGTCGCGCGGCCTGCCAGCAGATTACCCTAACGGGCCAAAGGTTGCCCACTACTGCCCTATGGGGATTCACACGCATTCCACCAGGGCCTTATCAATCTCTGTAGCATTTGTTAACAATGTCCCCATTGCGGAAATCTGTAAGACTGCAACCTAGGTGTCAGCCCATACATTTACTCAACATTACACTTTAGAACAGCAGGCAACCTCCAATGCCCTGTTTGGACTCACTGCACTTTTGTCTGCTACGACTTCAAATCTGAAGCCTTCCGGAGGGTACTGCTCTGAAGTCACCCAGAGTGGAGCGCACCCACAGGGACATCACTTGAAGAGAAAGTTACCTTGTGCAGTAACGTTGGTTCTTTGAGATATGTCCCCCTGTGAGTGCTCCACTACCGTCGCTCCTCCCCTCTACTTCAGAGTTATTGGTAGGCTCTGCAGTAGAGAAGGAACTGAGGGGGAGTTTATTGCACAGCGCTAATTAACCGCCTGAAGCAGCGCAAAACAGGGACTGCGCATGTGTGATCCAGCCAAGCACAGCTACCATAAATCTCTGGTTATGCACGCAGGGGTGCCCGGACACCTAGAGTGGTGCATCCATAGGGGGACACATCTCGAAGAACCTACATTACTGCACAAGATGAGTAACTCTCTTTTTTTAGTGCAGAATTCCCCAGAGTCAGTTATACTGAGTCACAGAAAATTCCTTCAGTTCATCATGGCAGAATGCCAGTTTCAGTACACGGTGCTTCATTTGGCCTCTCTTCTGCCCCCAGGGTTTTTACTAAATGCACAATTGTTACGGCATATGTCAGGAAGAATGGAATTCACATCTTCCTGTATCTTAACAACTGGTTACTGAGGAGCAGATCCAGAGAGCAACTTCTTGCTCATGTCAGTACCACACTGCGGTTGCCTGACTGTCTGGGTCTCACCCTAAACAACAGAAAGTCAACCTTGGCTCCCACTCAGAATATTGAGTTACTTGGGGCCCTATTATATTCCACGACATCAGGAGCATTTCTGCTGACCGACCGTTTTCAAATAATTCGCCATCTTTGCTTCAGTATGAAATATCAGCCTTCCATGACAATTAGATCATGCCTGAGATTTGGGCCATGTGTCTGCTTGCACACAGGTGGTCCAGTTTGCAAAGTTATACCTCCATCCACTTTAAATGTGGCTCAGGACTGTCTTGCATCCTACTCTTTATTCTCTAAACAGACTGGTTCATCTCCCTCCACTGGTCCTAGACTCTGCAGTGGTGGATGTGTCCACAGAATGTTTGCCAAGGAGTTCTCTTTGTCCAGCCCTTGCCAACCAAGTCCGGTCGTTACCAAAGCCTCCCTGATGGATTGGAGGGTGCATCTGGGGTCATTGAAAGTACAGAGACTGTGATCGGCACAGGAAGCCTCACTCCATATCAACTTGCTGGAGCTTTGGGCCATCTAAAATGCATGTCACGCTTTTTGGCAACATATCAGAGACTTGGTGGTTCGCATACTTACTGACAATATCACCGCAATGTGTTACGTAAACAAACAACGGGGAGCATGCTCCAGATTGCTCTGCCTAGAGGCAATCAGGCTGTGGCAGTTCTGCATCAAGAATAATGTTACTCTAGTCATTCACTTGCCTGGGGTTCAAAATAACGTTCAGACTATCTCAGCAGGTATTTTTCACTAAGACACACATGGTCCCTGAAAACAAGTGTCCTCTGGGTTATCTTCACAGCTTGGGGCATCCCAGTGATCTACCTGTTCACTTCAAGGGACAAGAGGAAATGTCGTCTGTTCTGCTCTCAACTGGGCCTTAGTCAAGCCTCCCTGTCCAAACTCACTGTGGTCGTGATCCTGATCATCCTCAGGTCATCCTCTAGCTCAAGGTGGCTCAGGCCAAGATCATTCTTGGTGACGTGTTGTGGCCAAGACAAAGCTCCTTCTCTGACTTTCTCATGCTGTCTATTCAGCCTCCCATGAGGCTTCCTCTCCATCACAACCTGCTAAATCAGAATCAGACGCATCTTGCATCATGTGCTCAGCTCTCTGCATCTCACGGCATGGCTTCTGCATGCCTGAATGAGGAGGAAGAGCAGTGTTCAGTGGCTATCAAACAAGTGCTGCTCAACAGTAGAAAGTCCTCTACCAGAATGGCCTACTCAGCAAAATGTAAACCTTTTTTGGTATGGTCATTAGCTCGTGGAATCCAATCGAAACTGATTTCTCCCCATGACATCTAGGAGTACCTGCTACACCTTCAGACGTGGGGGCTTGCACTAGTTCTCAACCCACAGGCCACTTGTGCCCCAATCAGCACACAGTTGCAGCCCATGTGACATCCTCAGGGCCATACATGTAAAATATATTGTGTGGCTGCAGCCCACATAACACACAGAGACCTGCATATGTGGCCCACCATGGTAAATAGGTTGAAGACCACTGGCTTAGTCCATTGAAAGTGAATCTGGTAGCGATACTGGCATTTCATCCCCCTGTTCAGGGAAAATTAGTCTTCTCCAGTGCCATGGTAATGAGATTCTCAAGAGGGCTTCTTTGTCTGTATCTTCCATTATGAGAGCCAGTTCCCTTGTTGGACCTAAACACAGCCCTGGCAACTCTGATGGGTCATCCATTGTAGCCCCTATTATCTTGTCCCTTTTTGCTCTTGTGTCAGAAAACCGCTTCTCTGGTAGCAATAAGATCAGCAAGGAGACTGGTGAGAGTTGCAAGCTCCAATGGCAGAACCTACTTATATACAGTCCTCTAAAGACAAGGTAACTTTACAACCACACCCCATGTTTTTGTCTAAAGTGGTTTTTGTTTCATTGGAACCAGGTGATGTATTTACTGGAGTTTTTTACTAAACCGCTTTCATCTTTGGAGGACCTGCATCTCCTTACCTTAGATGTCAGGCAATATCTAGCCTTTTTATCTGGACACAACTAAACTGTTTTGTGCCTCATCTCATTTGTTTGTGCCATATGCAGATTGCATGAAGGGTCAACTGCTCGTCACAGATCTCCAAATGAGTAACATCCTGCATTGACAGCAGATGAAATAGCCTTGGCTACACTCCTCAGTGCGTGTGAGCTCATTGTACGAGGATGCAATCAATGTCCAGAGTGTTCCTTAGTAATTTTTCCATACTGAATGTTTTCAGGGCTGCTGCGTGGTCATTGATACATACATTCATGAACCATTACGCCATCACCACATCTTCCAGGGCAGAAGCAAGCTTTGGTAGAGCTGCCCTGCAATCCTTGTTTAGGTAGACTCTGAGCCCCGCCTCCGGGGGGGGGGGGGTGGTACTTGTAATTCACCTAAGTGGAAAATAGAATACACAGCTGCATCTACTTGAAGAAGAAGAAATGGTTATTTACTGTACTTGTGGTTTTTCAAGATGTGATGCAGGTGTGTATTCTGCGACCCGCTGTCTATCCACTCTGCGTCAGAGTCTCATGTCTGGGCATTCAACACAAAGGAACTGAGGGATGGTTGGGGTGGTGCCGCCTCATATAGGCATGAGCGCTGCCCCTCTACGGGTACTGTTAGGCAAATTTCTCCAGCTCCAGTGTTCTGGGCGCACATACAAACCTAAGTGGAATATGCATCTGCATCACATATCAAAGAAACATGGTTACAGTAAGTCATTGTTTTTTCTACAGCCCTGGGTTCCCTAACTGGCACCACATGGTCCCAGGCTGTGCAAGTCTGGGGATAACTTGATGTGTTAGAGAAGGACGTATAGTCACATGATTAAGAAATGGGGTTAGATGCCATGAGATCTTATTTATATTCCGTGGGTATTCTGTGTGATGTAATGGCACAGCTTTTTCCTCTGTTTGGCGTGGACAGTCTAATAAGCAGAACAACTTGTGCAGTTTTGCTGTGGGGAATTGTGCTCTCTTCTGTTGTATGTGATGCCATGTATTCCTGCTCTTCTTCCCCAGCTTTGCACAACGCTCTGCCTCAGCAGCCATCGAGACCCAGTAATCGAGCCGCAGCACTACCCCCTAAACCTTCGCGTCCTCCAGCAGCATCACCAGCCATAAGCCAGCAGCCCATGCTCCCCCAGCCGCCTTTGCCTCAGCCTCCCCAGGTCCTCCTGGAGGATGAGGAGCCTTCCACGCCTCATCACAGCCTGCCTCTGAGCACCAGCCAGATGCAGCTCTACCTTCAACAGCTGCAGAAAGTGCAGCCGCAGACTCCTCTCCTCCCTTCAGTGAAGGTCCAGTCGCAGCCTCAACCACCCCTTCAGCCTCCTGCTCATCCCTCAGTACAACAGCTGCAGCAGCAGCAGCAGAGGCCGATGCACATGCAGCCCATGCAATTCCCTCCTCATATCTCTCAGCCTCAGCCACCTCCACAGCAGCATCCACCCCCGCAGCCAGCTAAACCTCAGCAAGTCATCCAGCACCACCCATCACCACGGCACCATAAGCCCGACCCCTACTCAACTGGTGAGTGCTGAAATTTCCCCTCTGAGTTCTTAACATCAGTGCAGCTAAAATTAGTAACAAATTAAGGGCGGTGGATGCCTGGTTGGAATATGATTGTTCCACAATCTTCTAAGCTTTGCGAATACTGTTGGTGAGCTGGCATCGGGCTTGGAGCACAGACAGGTCATCAATTAACGTACTTAGTCTCTGAGGAATTCCTTGATAACTTGATAGCCTATTGAGGACTAAGCTTTTCTTCTGGGAGCTTAAATCCCAATCCATGGGGGAAACCAACTGTTGTAGGGCTCAAAGTTAGGAAGCAGATTCTAACTAGCAGTGCTGTGCCCTGTTTTAAGATTCATCCCATCCCATTTCAGCCCAGAAGTCTAGCCTGTCCTGAAATCAGGGTACAGTTGGCGAGCTCCAGCTAGAAAAGGGGTTGTTTGCTCCCTTTGGCAGGACATTTGGTTTGTGATTTCATAGTAATAGCATAAATCACCACCTCCCCAGAGCAGATCAGGCTTCCTGAGTCTGTTTGGATTTAAAGTTCTGTGTGCTATTGGCATGCATGTTGGGAAGTTCTTCATGAAAGGATTGAAAGTGCATGAGTGCCAGCGTAGTATCCAGTAAAAGGAGATAAACTGAAGTTAAGGAGGATGGCTGCTGAGTATTGTTTACTAGCCAAGCACTTTAAATTGTCCCCTTGAGTAGTTTATTAGATGTTAAAATACAAATACACGTCTACCTCGATATAACGCTGTCCTCGGAAGCCAAAAAATCTTATTACGTTATAGGTGAAACGGCATTATAGGTGAAACCACATTATATCAAACTTGCTTTGATCCACTGGTGGGCGCCGCCCCCCCCCCCCCCGAGCACTGCTTTACCGCGTTATATCCAAATTCGTGCTATATCGGGTCGCGTTATATCGAGGTAGAGGT
The DNA here is from genome assembly GCF_016161935.1 of Mauremys reevesii. NCBI lineage: Eukaryota > Metazoa > Chordata > Testudines > Geoemydidae > Mauremys > Mauremys reevesii. Next base: position 2,914,744 of record NC_052647.1, read on the forward strand.
GTAGTTAGAATCTGGTGACAGCCAAACTCTGGAAAGAGCCAGCATCTCCAGAATAGCCAAGCTCGCATTACAACACTAAACATGTACATGTATGCTAGCCCCCAGCAAGTGATCAGATGGCAAGCACCCTTTCCAACGTGCTTTCCCTGCCTTAATGACAGCCCTTCAGGAATAGGCTCCAGTGGAGGCACAGCTGAAAAGGACATAAAGTTCCTATGACTGCGTGAGTGGTTCTACCCAGATTGGGCGAGTGGAAAGTCTCAAGCGGAATGCTCAGACTGGTCCCTGAGACATAGACAGTGCCTTGTCCCTCCTAGCTATGGGCATGTTTTAAACCCTCGTAAGATAATTTGTGCTGATGATGGTGTAGCCTAGTCTCCCTCATAGTGCCTTTGATCAAGAATATTTTCTCTACAATCTCTAACAAGCTTTGTTATAGGATAATAGGAAGATGGGTATTCATTTTTTGTGTGAAGGACAAATATATATTTTTTCTGTCTTAAATATTTAGCATGAATTCTTTTTGCTTTTCCTTACCTTTGTGTTGTTTTAGATATGTTATGTAATGACCCCTGGCTGTTGGGTGGAGTGCTGTTTTCAGAATGTGCTTTTAATTTTTTCCTCCTATGCTAAACATTGAACTGTGTCAGTGGCCTTCAGCCATCATACTTTGGGCTGTGACCTTCTCAGATGTCAATAATAGGTATATCTCCATATATATATATCTCATAGAGCTGGAAAGGACCCCGAAAGGTCATCGAGGCCAGCCCCCTGCCTTCACTAGTAGGATGATGTACTGATTTTTGCCCTAGATCCCTAAGTGGCCTCCTCAAGGATTGAACTCACAACCCTGGGTTTAGCAGGCCAATGTTCAAACCACTAAGCTATCCCCAGATGTTAGAATGGGTTGAGCAGGATTTTGATGGGAGAGGAAAGGCCTCCAAGAAAAACCCAGGCATTGCAAAAAGTGTTACAGGTCATTTAGCGATTCAGGAGGTGGTTCTCTTTAGCACCAGGCTGGGCCCCCAGCAGGGTGCTGCTGGAGTGCTGTCTTTCCAATTAAATGTAAAACTGAGGATCATTGGTTCATTAATGAACTTTGGTTCATTAAAGATATCTAGTTGGGGGGGGGGGGGTTCATGGTGCCTTGGTTAAATTCTAATTGGAATTACTACATCCTGCCTCTTTCAATCCCCCACCCATCCTCTCTTTTTTTCCCCCGCCGCCGCCACCTGTAGTTTCAAATGAATGCAGGATTCTTCCATTCCTGCCATAAATCATCATCATAGGATTTCTGTGAGCTGTTACAAGCCAGGGAGATATAACAGTAGAGGGCAGACAAATAAAAAAGGGTACAGGCAAGTGAAATTCAGTTGCCCCCCACCCATAATACAATCTGCTGAGCACCTCTCTAGTGTCTTAGTGTATTGTCTGAGTCCAACCAGAGCTTGAAAAAGGAAAACTCACTTCCCTTATACATTTCAGTGAACAGCAAATGAAATAGATGTCCCCAGGTGCTCCCTCAGTTCTCTGTGCCCTAAAGTCCATGTGTGATTCCTGAACAGAGGTCTTCAGGGACTCTGGTGGCATAGAAATGTAAGGGGAGAGTTTTTTAAAATAGTAAATGTTCAGTGATTATCAAATGTTCAGTGATTCAATGGAAGAAATTGCACAGGGGAACTTACAAATTCTTTAAAATATGAATGTGTTTTGGATGGAGTTTTTCCATTCCTCAGAATGAAGTCCATAGGCTTCATGGCCAAATCCAAAAGGCAATCCAACACAATCCTTTTCACTTCCCAGTCACCTACAGCCCTTGTGCATTGTGAATGTGCCTGTGACAACCATGGCACTGGCCTGACACCGGACAGTAAGAAGGCTGGTGGGAGGTTCTCTCTATCTGAATACCACTCCATGCAAGTCTGGCAGGCTTATGGAGAACAGTAAATAGATGCAATTAAGTGTATGGCTGTTTGTGTGCTGATCTGAGTGACAGAGTCCTAAAGTTGCTTCTAAATTAGTGCATGCTGTGTGGCAGTGCAGCCCATGTGACACCTGGAAGTACTGAGGGGTAGGACTAGACTATGGAAACTACCAAACTGGTGTGGAGTCTTCCTATGTCTGTAAGGTGTGCCTGGGCTAAACTCAACCTGCATGCTGCTCGATCTGACTCAAGGACGAGTTCTCACATTGGTTAATGTTTGGATAAATGATAGTGATGACCGGTTAACTGACTGGTGCTGAATTGTTCCAGGTCACTTGAGGGAAGCGCCTTCCCCTCTCATGATGCATTCCCCACAGATGCCCCAGTTCCAGAGTCTGGGCCACCAGTCACCACCTCAGCAAAATATCCAGCCTAAAAAACAGGTAAAGGAAGGCATAGCCTGAATGTGGGGTCCCAAAGGGCCTGCTCTCAAAGCACATGGTTCCCAACCTGTATGGGTAGCTTGGGCACATGCTAACAATGGTGCACACTCCAGGAGCATGCATTAGAGGCTAGGCCAGCCCCATTGTGGGACCCTTGTGGTGGATTGTTCAGGATGTTACTGGCTCTGTGGATGTGGGATGGACTTGCATCAAGGAAGGTGTTTGGATAGTGACTGATCCATCTCAATGTGCTAACGTGGCAGGAGCTGAGATCACCCTCTGTCGTGCAATCCCAGCCCATGGCGGCAAAGGAAGAGAAGATGCATTCACCAGTCATCCGAAACGAAACATTCAGCCCCACGTTGCGACAGGAACCTCCCAAGCACCCAGAGAGCATCAAACCCCCTGCACATATCCAGCAAAGTGAGTTGGAGCCCCTTCACTGTTAGTGTTGAAATGTGTATTTTGGGTGTAACATGGGCTAGTCTGTTTCCCTTTGAAGGCTGAGATGGAGAAATGGACTGCTCAGCATGGTGAAAGCCTTAGAGTCTACACCTCAGTCTATTGGCCTGTCCTCAACAGTGGGGAAGGAAGGGACAGGATTACTCCCTACATGCTCAGACACCCTGGCAGCCTGCAGGAATGGTCTTTTGCCCTTACCGTGGTGTGTGTGTGTGTTTCAGGAACAGAAATGAAACCAATGGAGGGTGGGCGGCCTGTAATCAGACCCCCTGAACAGAATGTGCCACCACCTGGAGTACAGGACAAAGACAGACAAAAACAGGAACTGAAAATACCCGTCGCCCCTAAAAAGGTAACAGTTCACCACACCTGGATGCAGTCGGTTTGGGGGAAGGGGTTGTTTAGTGGCCTGGTCTGACCTGCCTACACTCCAGCATTTGGTCTATATTCTTTGTGTGAATGGGGCACAGGAACTCTAAGCTACTAGGAGAGGCTAAACTCAGTGTAAAGCTCTTAAAAATTCTAGGCCAAAGCTGTCCCTTCTCTAACAGTTTGATCTACTCAGCTAGATCCCCCATCCTCTTCTGCTTAGGACACAGGTTGGGGTGCCTCGAAGTGGACTTGGCCTCATGTCTTATCTGAGATTGAGCAGACCTGTCCCTTCACGCCAGGGTGAGGCTCACCAGAGTAAATTAGTTTTAGTGCGTGCGCGCGCGCTTTCTCTCTCTCTCTCCCCCTGATGCTGTGCCCTGCAGTGGTTTCTGAGCTATGGGGATTAGTAGTCAATATTCTGGATGCAAAATAAAATACCAGCTGAATAGCAGCAAAAGTCAAAGCTCACTTGCAGTGTGATCTACTGCTAGGTCACTTAGTGACATAAAGGAAAAGGAAAGTCCTTTAATTGTACTGAACAAATAGACACTGGTGTGCAGTCCTGCACTGGGCCATGGGAGATGTGCCTGGTGTCTGATTACTTGGGGAATATGCATGGGTCCATTCCTGGGCCTTGCTCTTCACATCATATGGGAAGGGTGTTCATGTTTCCCTCTCACCACTGGTAACCGTTTCAGTTGCCCGAGTTAATGAAATATGCTGTCTGTTTTGGGTGCAGAAAATGGATGCAGTGGATGCATCCTACTACCAGCAGGGGGCTGTCCTGGACTCCTGCAAGGGTAGTGCAACTCTGTGTGCCATAGAGCCAGTAAGCACAGAGCTGTTCTAAAATACACTGAGACTCGGTAGGTGAGGTAATAGCTTTTATTGAACCAGCTTCTGTTGGTGGAAGGTACAAGCATTTAAGCTTCATAGAGCTCTTTTCAGGTCTGGAGAAGGAAATCAGACTTCTTCCTTCCCAAGACATGGAGAAGAGCTCTGTGAAGCTTGAAAGCTTATACCTTCCACCAGCAGAAGTTGGTCCAGTAAAATATATTACCTCTCATATGCTGGGGCCAACATGGCTATAACAACACTTAAAATACCATTAATTAGGCACGTCTGGTCACAGCTTGGGGTCTGGGGAAACAAACATGAGGCTCAGTGGGCAACAGCTTTCACCTGTGAGCTTCAGTGTCCCCATTTCTAAAATGATGAGATGATACCTGCCCTGCCCATTGCAGGGGGAAAAGTTGTGAAGTGTTTGAGACATTCAGCGCTGGGTGCACCAGTGCTGTGAGATATGGCTTATTTGGGTGCAATGGCTGCTTGGGAGCTAAAGAATGATATTGCCATCAGTGTATCCTAGCTCATATTTGTATGGGTGCTGGAATATCCTTTGAGTCCCAGTTCAAGGATCAATCCCTATAGTAATTAGTTCAGCTTCCCCTGAGAACTCTTGGTTCACAGAGTATGCAAGTGTCGGGGGTGGAGGGACACTATTAGCCTCGCTACTTCATTTAGGTTTGGGCCCAATTTTTTAATGTTAAAGTGATTGTACAAGAGAGTTTGTCCTGGCTGAGAGCTGTAAGAACTTATGGCTTCTATCTGCAGATCAGGAACAGCCTGGGCACAGCAGGGCAAGTGTCTCCCACCTGTGTCACTGGGATGCAGAGGGGACTCCCTGTGCATGGGAGGGGAGCTCAGTCTTTGTTACCCATTCAGCCCTACACTTCTGACCACAAATTGCGGGCACAGATGTGGTGGTTTGACAATACAGGAACCAGGAGCCATAAAGTGAGACTACCAACTCATTTCATACATGCCACTGTGAACAGCCTTCAGATGGTAACATCACCTTCTTCAAGTAATAGTCCCTATTTGTGTTCCACTGAGGGGTTAAGCCATGTGCCCAGAGTTGGAGAATTTGAAAGTACTGTCTGTTGGTCCTTTCATGCGCCCTGGCTCACCTTGTGCTTCATCTAAGGTGTTAAAGGGAGGGGCTGACCAAATGCATCTCCAGATCGTCTCATTGCCACATGGTTCAGGTCGGAACTTTCAATGTCCTCCTCTCTGGTGCATCTTTAATTAAGATAGTTGTACATAGTTTTAGCCAGTTTTATGGTATTTTTACCAGTTTATTACAAGCAGCAAAGAGTCCTGTGGCACCTTATAGCCTAACAGACGTATTGGAGCATGAGCTTTCATCTGTTAGTCTATAAGGTGCCACAGGACTATTTGCTGCTTTTACAGATCCAGACTAACATGGCTACCCCTCTGATACTTGACAGTTTATTACAGTTTTTATTGCAGTTTTAGCACTTAGTTAAGATAAGATTGGGGCTTGTTTTTTTCTTCATCCAACACACCACCCAGTACCAGTGTGCAGGTACTGGACTATGCCCAGGATTCTGGGCTTCAAACTCTGTGCCTCGTGCCCTCTACTGCTTGGGGGAAGCTCACATCACATCCAGATGCAGTATTTGCCAATCCTTTCCCAGCCACACCAAAAAAGACCAGATCCTCCGCTTCCAAAAGCATCACATGGAGCTTGCCATGAGGCCTCACTTGGACCCAGGCAGAGAAACTCCCCCTGTGTATCAGCCTGAATCAGCGAGGAACATGCACCTCCCATTACCACATCCAAAGCCAGTATGGCAGAACCACCCCCACAAACCCTATGGCAGCATCTAATTGGGAGGTAAGGAAGCATACCCATAAGCATGATACTAAGTCTTCCTCAAAGCCAAAGAAAATGGACACTCCTTCCACGAGTTCGAGCCATGGGGATGGAACTCACACTAAGTCCCATAGGCATGAGAAGAAGTCCCACAAGCAATGGAATCTGGTACTTCCAAGCACCTGTCCAACAGTACCGTCATCACCAACCCTCCACAAGACATGGAGTCCTCCTGTTCTGGGAAATTCCATGCCACCAGCACTGATACGAGCCCAGGGAAAGGGTGCCTGTGACACCGGGGAGATCTGGAATTGTACCTGAACCCCAGGACATATTTGCCTTGCTGGACCCAGAGTCACCCCAGCCAGCCAGCCCTTCCACCTTTAGAGAGAGGATTTCTCCACCTCAGGATATGTCCCCAGTACAGGTCCTCTCACCATCTGCTCCGAGGGTCTACACTCTTCCGCCAGTTCTGACGGTACCACCATTTGAACCAGTCTGCCTTCTCCTCCTCTGAAGAATCGGAACCAGCTATGTCCTATCACCGGTACGTGTCTTCACAGAGACTGCTACATCCATGGCAGCATCCACCATTTCAACGGCCTCAGAGCCTTTGGTACCGTGGGGGCCACCACAGCCTTCCTTGGATCTGGCCTATTGGCTATACTGGGGACCTGGTCCCAATACCCCCCCTTGGAACCAGCCTGGTCCACAGAACGTTTTGCCTGCCTCCTGCTTAAAGGCTCCTTCTAGCAGACTCTTGGATCTGTTGGTAGAGGAGGAACACCTCAGTCTGGTCCTGGCGGTGCTGCCAGAATTGGTAAATTTTTCCTCTTCATCTCCGGATGAAGCAGTGACTGCAGCATCCCCTGTGCCTCTGGATGACTTCAGGCAATTTCAAGGAACTGTTGCAGAGATTCTCAAGGGAACTCCAGTTTCTGGTGGAAGAAATCTAGGACCCCGGAACCAGTCACAATTGCACTGCCTACTGACTCCAGGCTATTCTGGAGCCTGCCAGGACCATGTGGCACACCTCTCCCACATGTATGGCTACCCCAGAGGGACCAAAAAGCATTACGTTCTTGCTAAGGGATCTGAGACCTCCCTCCCACTTTATTTTTTTAATTTTTGCATCCTCCTCCAAACACCCTAGTTGTCCAGGCAACAACTGCACAAGCCAAGCAACAGCACTCTCAATCTTTACCTGCTGATAAGGAGGGCAAACATTTGGACCTTTAGGGATGCAAGGTATTTTCCTTAGCCAGCCTTCAATTCTGTATTGTGAACTCTCAGGCATTACTAGTCAAGTGCGACTTCCTGAATTACAGCAAGTGCCAGGAATTTACTGATAGCCTGCCACAACACGATTGGGGTCACTTTCAGGCATTTATTGAGGAAGGGAAGCTGATAGCCAGAATAGCCCTCCAACTGGGGATAGATGCAGCAGATACTTCTTGCAGGACCATAGTTATGTGTAGAATGTCTTGGCTCCATTCCTCTGGTTTCTTCTTTGAGTGCTTGCTCATGTGTATTCTACAGTAGGTATCCGTGCTTGCCATGTGCACCAGTGCCGGAAGTTTTCCCCTCAGCAGTACCCGTAGGGGGAGCGCTGCAGCAGCCCCTGGAGTGGCGTCTCTATAGCGCGCTATAAGGGGAACTGCACACTCTCCCCACCCTCAGTTCCTTCTTGCCGCCAGTGATGGTACATCAGAACTACTTGCTCCAGCTTTGCCCCAGAACTCGTTTAGTTGTTAGTAGTACCTGTGTTAGTTCAATAAAGTTTCAGCATGCCCCAGGGTTTAAATCGTGCGAGTCTTGCAGGCATTCAGTGCCTAGAAGTATGTCAACTGTCTCCACTGCTTGAGTGAATCTCACATCAGCGACCACTGTAAGATCTGCAGGTCCTTTAAACCCAGAACTAAAAAAGAGAGAGACATTAGACTTTGAGCCCTTCTCATGGAGTCGGCACTGGCCCCAACTCCAGTGCGCCGAGCGGAATCGGCACTGGGCACTTCATCTTCGGTGTGCAGTGATCTCCCGGCACCTTCCAGTGGCTGGCATCTCTCCCCGTCCAAGAAGCAGAGAAAGGCCCTGTCCCCTCAAAGGTGTCAAGAGAAAGCAAGGGGTGAGGCTAGACCCACATCGGGCAGCCCCAGTTGGCTCCTCAGCTTGGGAGCTGTGGAGAAGGTTCCGGGGGAAAGGGCTTTACTCTCGTTACTTCCTGATCCCCAAGGTGAAAGGGGGGCTCAGGCCCATCCTGGATCTGAGAGACCTCAATCGGTTCATGGCAAAATGCTGGTTCCGCATGGTCTCTCTGGCGTGTATCATACCCGCTCTGGACCCTGGCGATTGGTATGTGGCCCTGGATCTTCAGGACGCATACTTCCATATCCATATATTCGAGGGGCACAGACGCTTCCCCCGTTTCCTAGTGGGACAGGACCACTACCAATTTATGGTCCTCCCGTTTGGCCTGTCCACTGCACCCAGGGTATTCATGAAGCATATGGCGGTAGTGGTGGCCTACCTCAGACACTGAGGGGTACAGCTATTCCCCTACCTCGATGACTGGCTGCTAAAGGGCATCTCGCGGTCCCAGGTACAGAACCACATGAACCTGCTCTTGGCTATGTGTGCTAACCTAGGCCTCTTCGTAAACGAGGCCAAGTCAACATTGGTTCCGGTGCAGTGCATAGAATTCATAGGCGCTCCCCTGGATGCCTCCAACGCCACAGCCTCCCTTCCTCTGGACAGGTTCCAGACCCTGAAGCGGCTTATAGCCTCGGTCACAGAGTTCCCCATCACCATGGCCAGGGCATGCCTGCGGCTCCTGGGCCACATGGCGGCGTGCACGTACGTGGGCTGTCACGCCAGGCTTCAGATGAGGCCCCTCCAACTCTGGTTGGCCTCAGAGTTCTCCCAGGCCCGGGACAAGGTCCTCTCGGTACCAGCACGGGTGATCGGCACACTACAATGGTGGTCCTGCCCGGCCAATATGCTCCAGGGAATTCCCTTCCGGGACCCAACCCCATCACGAGACCTAATGTCCTGACGCGTCGGACCTGGGCTGCGGGGCCCTCATAGGGAACTCACAGACCCAAGGGGTGTGGTCAGCCGCAGAGCTGTTCCTTCACATAAACGTCAGGGAACTGAGGGTGATACGCTTAGCCTGTGTGGCGTTCGGCTCACAGCTGCGCGGCAGGGTGGTTAGAGTACTCACAGACAACGCCGCTGCGATGTTTTACATCAACAGGCAAGGCGGGACAAGGTCCTCGGCCCTCTTCCTGGACGCCCTCAGTCTCTGGGAGTTCTGTATAGCCCACGACATCTCCCTGAAGGCTTTCTACCTGCCAGGCGTCAACAACACACAGGCCCGATCACTTGAGCAGGTTTTCTGCTCCAAACACGAGTGGTCGCTCCACTCGGAAGTCACTCACCAGCTCTTCCGAGCGTGGGGCACTCCCCAATTAGACCTGTTTGCGACCTGACAGAACTGCCATTGCCACAGGTTCTGTTCCGGGAGGGGGGCGTGGGGAGGAACACGATCTCAGATGCCTTCCTCCTGTCATGGTCGGGTCAACTCCTTTATGCCTTTCCCCCATTTCCCCTCATTGGCAAGGTCCTGGAGAAAGTGAAAAGGACAAGGCGCACGTCCTCCTGATTGCCCCAGCTTGGTCCTGGCAACATTGGTACGGAACCCTCCTGGGCTTGCTCATGGCCCCGCCGCGGCCATTGCCGCTCCGCCCGGACCTCATCAACTCCTAGACTTTAAGGTCAGAAGGGACCATTATGATCATCTAGTCTGACCTCCTGCACAACGCAGGCCACACAATCTCACCAACCCACTCCTGTAACAAACCCCTAACCTATGTCTGAGCTATTGAAGTCCTCAAATTGTGGTTTGAAGACCTCAAGCTGCAGAGAATCTTCCAGCAAATGACCTGTGCCCCATGCAGAGGAAAGCGAAAAACCTCCAGGGCCTCTGCCAATCTGCCCTGGAGGAAAATTCCTTCCCAACCCCAAATATGGCAACCAGTTAAACCCTGAGCATGTGGGCAAGACTCACCAGCCAGCACCCAGGAAAGAATTCTCTGTGGTAACTCAGATCTCACCCCATCTAACATCCCATCACAGACCACTCTCCCAGGACCAGGGCCACCTCCTCCACCCCAATCTGGCCACCCTCCATTTGACAGCATGGCTGATCAATGGCTAGATGCGGAGGAGAGAAGGTGTTCGGAAGAGATCAGACGTGTCCGCCTCGAAAGTAAAAAGCCATCCACGTGCCGAGCCTACCTGGCGAAGTGGTCCAGATTCTCCAGGTGGGCGGGCGAGCTGGGTACTTCCCCAATGTCTTCCCCGCTCCAACTTATCCTTGAGAACCTCCTTCACCTTAGAACTCAAGGCCTGGCTCCTTCCTCCGTCAGGGTGCACCTGGCGGTTATTTCAGCATTCCATCCGCCGGTCCAGGGCTGCTCGGTTTTCTCCCATGCTATGACCAGGCATTTCCTCAAAGGGCTAGACCAGTCCTTTCCTTATGCTAGAACCCCTGTCCTTCAGTGGGATCTAAATTTGGTGTTATCTCGCCTCACGGGGCCCCCATTCGAACCCTTGGCCACATGCTCATGGTCTCACCTTTCATGGAAAGTGGCCTTCCTCATGGCCATCATGTCAGCCCGGCGGGTCTCAGAGCTCAGGGCCCTGACCGGCCCCCCCCCCCCCCCTTTACACAGTCTTTCACAAGGACAAGGTTCAGCTCCACCCACACTTGGCATTCCTCCCTGAGGTGGTCTCCGCTTTTCACATAGGCCAAGACATCTTCCTGCCTATCCTCTGCCCTAAACCTCATGGCTCCAACGAGGAACGTTGCCTCCATATGCTCGATGTGCACAGAGCACTGGCTTTTTACCTGGATCAGACTAAGCCGTTCCGCAGCTCTGCAACTCCTTGTTGCGCATGAGGGATCAGCTGATCCCTCCATCCAGAGGCTTTCCCGGTGGATTACATTGTGCATCCACACATGCTACGACCTAGCAGGGGTTCCCGCACCACCTATCGTAAGGGCTTACTCGACAAGGGCTCAGGCCTCAGCGGCGGCCTTTGTGGCCCATGTCCCTATCCAGGACATCTGTAGAGCCGCTACCTGGTCCTCAGTACACACGTTCACGTCGCAATATGCGATCATCTCCCATGCCAGGGATGACGCTGTTTTCGGTAGAGCTGTGCTTCAGCCTGGGACTCTGTGAACTCCTACCCACCTCCATCAGACATAGTTTGCAATCACCTACTGTGGAATACACATGAGCAAGCACTCGAAGAAAGGACAGTTACCTGTTCCGTAAGTGGCATTCTTCAAGATGTGTTGCTCATGTCTATTCCACATCCCGCCCTCCTTCCCCTGTGTCGGAGCTGATCCGGCAAGAAGGAACTGAGGGTGGGGGAAGTGCGCGGCTCCCTTATAGCGTGCTATAGAGGCGCCACTCCAGGGGTTGCAGCAGCGCGCCCCCTATGGGTACTGCTGAGGGAAAAACTTCCGGCACCGGTGCACATGGCGAGCACGCACACCTACTGTGGAATAGACATGAGCAACACATCTCGAAGAACGCCAGTTACGGAACAGGTAACTGTCCTTTCCTGAGGGAGGTACATAACACTGTTGAAGACCTCACTTTTGGTGAATCCCATCCTTTTAACCAAAAGACAGATAAATCACTGCATTCCCTCAACGACTTCAGAGCCACCCTTTGTTCACTGGGCATCTATGCTCCTGCCCCCAAGCTCAAGTTCCAGCAGTGCTACAGGTCCCCACAATTTTGCCTTCAAAGACCCCCTGGAAGCATCAAAAGACACAGATATCTCGCCTCCTCCTGGGCCTCCTTTGCAAGCTTCAACATCACAGCTACAACCTCCAACCAAGAAGTATTTCTGAGGCGATTCCCAGAGCTGCCAACAACTATGCCTGCCACCTCACAACCACACTCCCCCCATTGGGGGTCATTTAGCACTCTTTTCCCACGTTTGGAGTGTGATGATAGACAAATGGGTGTTGAACATCATCCACCAGGGCTATGTGATCGAGTTCATCGAATTACCTCCTCCAAGACTCCCCTCCCTGTCCCTCTTCAAGGTCTGCCCTCACAACAGCATTCTCACCCAAATGGTGAATTCCTTATTACAGCAGGGAACAGTAGAACACACACACACTCTTTTTCTCTCTCTCTCTCTCTCCACCAGGGAACAGGGTTTTACTCAACTTACTTCTTGATACCCAAGAAGAAGGGTGGGTGGAGACCAATCCTCAATCTCCGACATCTGTTGGTTCATTCACAAGTTTTATATGGTCATTCTGGCAGCAATTATCCTATCCATAGAAAAGGGCATGTGATTTACGGTTCTCGATATTAAAGTTGCTTATTTTCACATTGATATCCATCCGTCCCACAAACATTTCCTGAGATTCATAGTGGGCACCCACTATTTCCAGTACAGGGTGCTCCCCTTCAGAATAGCCACCACTCCAAGTCTTCCGCAAAGTTTTTTCCATCTTTGCAGCCTATGTCAGACATTAGGCTGGCTTCTAATTGCACGATCCAGGCAAGAAGCCCAAGCATCAACCTCCATGTTGCTCAACTTCCTTTCATCCTTGGAGTCCACATCAACGTTGAGAAATCTACTCCTAGACCCCACACAGTCTCTGGACTTCACAGGAGCTATCATCAGTTTGGACACAGTACGGGCCTACTTACTGAAAGACAGGTTCCAGACAGTGCTCACATCATGAGCAATCATTATGTACAAGCCAGGATTTGCCTGTCCCTCCTGGGCCACATGGCTTTTGTGTACATATATGACCCCATTTGCACAACTCCACCTTTGCTGCCTTGAGTCGTGGCTCCAGTACGTTTACTCACCAAACCGTCACTCCCTGGATTTCATGCTGTCATCCCTCTGATGATGGTCAGAGCCATGTCATGTATGCGTGCGGGTTCCCTTCCTTCCCTCCTACCAGACAAGACGATCATCACCAATGCATCCCCGATAGGCTGAAGAGCCCACATGGATGAGCACAGGTCACGTGGTCTCCCCGAGAATCCAGGATGTACATAAATATCCTGGAACTCAGAGCTGTAAGAAAGGCATGCCAATCCTTTCTTCTGTTTATTCACTCCCATCACAGTCTCCTCATGTCAGACACTACTGCTGTTTTCTATAACAGGAACGTGATCGGCCGCTCTATGCACAATCTCTGCAATTGGTGCATCAATCCCCAGATTCTCTTGTCTGAAGGCTATCATCCATGGACACAGAATGTAGTCTCAGACTTGATCAGCAGACATTTTGCAATTCCCACGAGAGGGAACTTCACAATTCAGTAATACACAGCATCTTCACCCGATGGAGGACCCTGACCAGAGACCTATGCATGTCACAAACAAACAGCAAATGTACCACTTACTGCTCCAGAGGAGGCCTCGGTCACCACCCTCAGGATGATGCTCTCTTGGTCAGACCAAATCAACTACGCCTTCCCTCCTCTACCTCTCCTGCCTCAGGTACTCACAAGATCTAACAAGACAGCACGATGGTCATTCTGATCTCCCCGTTGGCCCAGGCAATTCCGGTTTCCCAATCTCCTCTACATGTCATTCTGCCCACCAATTCCCCTCCACAGCTTCCCCGATCTCCTGACCCAGTACAACAGTGAGATCAGCCATCCCAATCCACATGAGCTCCACTTCAGAACATGGTATTTGGATGGGCATTTGCTTTAGCGTGCACGTGCTCTCCTGCTGTGCAAGACATCCTCTCCAGCAGCAGGAAGGACTCCACTAGATAATGTTACTGAGCGTTTCTTATCCAACAAAAAGTATTTCTGCCTGAACTGATGGGGATCCCCCTGATCATCCTGGATTATGTTCTGTCCTTGAAGTCATCAGGTCTTATCTCAACTCTTTGAGAGTCCAGCTGGCAGTGATTAGCCCGTTCTACTGTCCAGTGGAAGGTTGCACTGTCTTTGCACACCCACTAACCACTAGGTTTTTGGAAAGGCCTCATCACAACCTCTCCCATCCAAATGATCATACCCCAATGGTTACCTGAATCTAGTTCTCTCCATGCTAACGAAACCACACTTTAAACTGTTACCATCGTGCTCATGTCCCTCCTTTCCATGAAAGTTGTTTTCCTTGTTGCTATCACTTCTGCGAGAAGGGTTGGTGAACTTGAAGCTATGATAGAGGACCTGCCTTTTATAGTGTTAGAGAAGGGTTCTTTTCCCTACATCTACTCCCCAGCTTTTTACCAAAGGTGGTCTTCCAGTTTCACATCAATCAATCTATTCTCTTAGCTATTTTCTTCCTGAAACCACACCCATCTGCAGAGGAACATCAACTCCATTCCCTCAATGTCTGACGAGCTCTGACCTGTTGCGTGCAGAGAACAAAACCAATCAGGAACTCCTCTAGGCTGTATATGTTGCAGTAGCAGAAAGACTCGGGGGACAAGCCATCTCCACCTAGAGAATCTCTAAATGGATTTTGGGTTGCATTTCACTTGGCTACCAACTGTCAGGCCTACCTATCCCCACAGGGGGCAGGCTAACTCCACGAGACCTCAGGCTTTGACCATGGACTCCCTTCAGTTAAGGAGAATGTAGAGCGGCCACCTGGAGTTCTTACACAGCTTTGCAGCACACTGTCTTAATGCAGGACTCAGTGGCAGATGCCTCCTTTAGATGGCAGTTCTCCACACAACCATTCCTTCCTCATCCTTGCACCCTCTTCCGACTTAGGTACTGCTTGTTAATCACCACCAGTGGAATAATAGGGATCATCACTTGAAGAAGAGAAAGTTACTTGCATGTAATTGGATGCGTGGTCCCTATCTGTATTCCACTTCCCACCCTCCTTCCTCTCTGCTACGCATCTGTCTGATTCGTATTGGAGAAGGAACTGGCGGCATGGTCCGGTTCGCCTCACCCTTTATCACCTTGGCTGGAAGCAGGGCACATGCACACACCAATGCACACTACTTTCAAATGCTCTGATTGCAGGCGCATGGTTCGCATGCATAACCCCTCAGTGGAATACAAATATGGACCACACATCTCGAAGAACCTCCAGTTATAGGTAAGTAACCTCCTCTTTCAGTAACTATCAGTCTGTGCTGGATTGAAACAGGTCACAACCTTCAGCAAATGCTTTTGGGGGAGTTCTGTGGCCTCTTACTGTGACTCTCTGAACGTAACCATAATGCCTAGCACTAAGGTTCATGCCAGACTCATCATGCTACTGTGTGCTGTTAACATTAGCTGGGAGGCTTTGTCTGCTAGCTATGGCCCAGTTCAACACTAATGCCTTCTTGACTTCACAGGATCTGAAAATAAAGAACATGGGCTCGTGGGCAAGCTTGGTCCAGAAACCCCTCACGACTCCATCCTCCACAGCAAAGTCCTCCAGCGACAGCTTTGAGCATTTCAAGAGGGCAGCGCGGGAGAAGGAGGAGCGGGAGAAGGCACTCAAAGCTCAGGCAGAACAGGTGGAAAAGGAGAAGGAGCGGCTGAGACGGGAGCAGGAGAGGATGAGGTGAGAGGCCTGCACATCTGTATTTCATTGCTCCTAAAACTTGTCTCCACAGGGTACCAAAGTGCTGTGAATGGGGTTATGTCCCCATTGGGGACAGTCACTTCTGTTTTTTGCTTCACTTGTCAGCTAGGTGCCTTGGAGCCACTGCTGATTCTTTGGGAAAAGACAGGTTTTGCAGCAGGATCAGCCAGAAGACAGTGAGGGTAGAGCTGTCTCCACTGTCCTTTTGAGGGGTATACCCGACATGGCCCTGTTGTCCAGGCCACCTTTTCTCTAGCTCCCTTGGGTTGTA
This sequence comes from Mauremys reevesii, assembly GCF_016161935.1. Classification (NCBI taxonomy): domain Eukaryota; kingdom Metazoa; phylum Chordata; order Testudines; family Geoemydidae; genus Mauremys; species Mauremys reevesii. The sequence goes on from NC_052647.1 coordinate 2,930,501, forward strand.
CCTGGGCTCTGTTTGCCTAGACACGTGGCAGCACTTACATGCTGCAGTGCAGGAACTCTGAACATAATCAGTGTGTGTAATATAGCCACTGCTTCCATTGTGGGCCCACGCAGGAGCCAGTGCAAGTTGTAGAGTTCCAGCATCATACCAGTTCTGTTCACAGTTCATACCAGTGAGGTATCTGGGTGTGCCGCTGGATAACAGCTGCTGTTTCCTCCTTCTCAAGCTGGCTAACAGTACTGTTAAGCAAGAAGCAACATGAGCAAGAATATCTTGATGCTAAGCACTTCCCATTCCACAGTGTGGATGTTGCAAAATGGGTGGCTTGACTATGCAACAAACTTCACAGGGAGAAACCCCTTAGCTGCCCATTCTCCAACTGGGATCCCCAGGGAGCACTTGCTGGGGGAGATGGCTGGACACATGGTGCTGGCTGCTCTTCCTCGTTTCCAGTTGTTACCTGGCATTAAAAATGTAATACATTGAGTCTTTTCCTGAGAGACTTCACTATGTCAGTGATTGTTGGAGTTCCCACAGGAAGGTTATAGGATCACAGAGGGGAGGCATCCATGAGACGCTCTAAGGTGCCACAAGTACTCCTGTTCTTTTTGCTGATACAGACTGACACGGCTGCTACTCTGAAATCTAAGATACGGGTCACACTAGGAACAAGTTTGAAACAGCCAAATCTGAGACATCCCTTCCCACTCTAAAATGGTGTTTCCTCAGATAGTCCATCACAGCAATGATGAGCCAGCCCATGGGGTGGAAGAAAGACTCAGCAGTACCCCCATAGAGCTGCTTAAGAAACTTCTATGCCTTATGGGGTTGCACAGAGCGCCCCACCATTCTAATGACACTCTTGGGTCTTGGCAGGAGTCGTGATGACGAGGATGCCCTGGAGCAAGCTCGTAGAGTTCAGGAAGAAGTCCGAAGACGCCAGGAGCAGCAGCAGCACCAGCAGCAGCAGCAGCAGGTGTCAGCTGCAGCCTCTGCACCCCAAGCACCGAGCTCTCAGCCACAGTCCTCTCAGTCTATGCTGGATCAGCAGAGAGAGATGGCCAGAAAACGGGAGCAGGAGCGAAGGCGCAGAGAGGCGGTGAGTGGTGGTGGGGGGGGGTATTGGGCACTCTGATGGGGGCAATTTGAGGCAGATGTTCAGGCAGAGTGCTTTTGCTGGGATGCCGATGCCTTGGTGAACTGAGTGAAGACTCCCAACTTCAACAGATTGGCAGACAACTGTGCCAGGAAACTTAGGTCCACTTTTATAGGGCAAAAGTACTAGATTATACCAGTAAAAATTTAGGTAGCCCAGCAAAATCCCTGGCCCCTAATGCCACCCCATTGAGTCAAGTGCAGCATCCCTGCAATGTTGCTCCTGTGAGCATCAATCCTGCAGCCTTTGTAATTCTCTTATCTCCTCTCCCCCTTCAGATGGCAGCTACTATCGACATGAATTTCCAGAGTGATTTGTTGGCAATATTCGAAGAGAATCTTTTCTAATAGCACCTGGTTTTCTTCTCCTGACTCTTTAATTTCCCGGCGAATCTTTGACTCTCCATAGTGTTAACGGCGGCTGGGAGGGGGAGCGTTCCTGCAGCCCTTCTGCATGTATGACCATTGCAGATCTTTCAGTCAAGGCCTCAGAAGGATCAGCAGAGTCTGCCTTACAGTTTGACTTTTGCCCCCCCCCACACACACTGAAGAAAGACCGATCAAGACAAGCCAACTACGTACTAGGTTTGATTGGACATGCAGCTGCTGGGAAGGGTGCCCTGATCACTCGACATTCTCTATGCCAAACGTATTCACAGTATATCCAGGACTTCATGTTCTTCACACCTTTTCTATCCATAAAGGTTCTAAGTTACAGAATGTCTATGAATAAACAGTGCTGTGTCATGACAGCAAGAGATGCTCTTCACTGAGAGGCTGCCTATGGGAGTATCCTGGCAGGAATGGGAGACCTGGGGTCCAGCTGGGAAAATACACAAGCTGTGTCTGGTCCTTTCATCACTGGCTTTGCCTTTAACTTAACTTCCCACAAGCCTTTAGCTGGGAGCCATTCTCTGTAAGTGTTCGCTTGTGCAAAAGGGAATAGTACAGTGGAGGTGTCAAGTGTAACTGGCCATTTGAGTGAGGTTTTTGTTTTAGCATTGTGTGAAGGTCCGGGAATTGGAGCTAGACTACCAACCAAAGTCAGTTTCTTTCAGTCTGTTTTTTTCCTCCAGGCAGTTTGTCACTGCTCAACTCTTGACTGGGTATTAATTGTCTCTTTGTTATAGAGTGGAGTGGGGAAACCAGTAACACCAGGGGAAGCTACCACCCTGTCACTAGTGTTTGACCGTGGCTGTATTGTATAGTGACTATAGTTGGCATATATTTGTTTGAGGGTTTTGGTGAGCCACCAAACTCGGTGTAAAAACACTGCTTATATTTTGCTCAGTTTCAAACTTTTAGTCTATATTTTTAACTGTAAAACCAGAAAGCTGCATTTTGGTTTTTTTAAAATGTCATAAAATATGGTTAAAAAAAAAAGTTTTTATACCTAAAAGGAGTGGCTGAGAGGAGGGCAAGTGGAGGCGGCAGTTTTGGAAAGGCTCCTTCCACCACCTATCAAATCTCACTCACTAGCAGCGGACGCTTTCCCATGCACCTTCAGTGTGTATTCTTTTAATTTTAGTCTATGAACTGTTAAAATGTTATGTGCCATAAATACCCACTATACAGTACAATACTGGTGTGTCAGTATGGGGTGAGCGCTGGAGTAATTGATTGGTTTTACTTTAATACGGTGAATATGCATTTGGTCTGTACTGATCATGGAATAAACTCATCTCTTTTTTTTTAAAAGATGGTGTCGTACTGACATTTCTTTGAATCCTACTTGTGATTGAGTTGTTTAAAGGGGTGAGAATTGTTGAGGAAAGGTTGTCCCTATATCTTGACTGTGCTCTAGGGGAAAGGAAGGAGTTCTCATGCTCCTGTACCCATCCTGGGGGGAAGCTTGTCCCAGGTAGCCAGTGTGCATTTTCCCTCCTAAGCGAGGGCCAGGAGAGCTGCCATGCTAAAGCAACGTGATCCTGGACAAGGTGTAGTGAGGCTGATCTTGTGTGAAGGCTTCATCCTGCTGTTGGCCCCCCTCCCTCACCTAGAGGGCACATCAGGACACCAAGCACTGACACCCACAGCGTCTCAGACAACCAGCGCAGTCCCTTCCCAGTTTCTGAGATCGTGATGCAGATGTAGCTGACACTATGTAAAGCAAGCACAAGAGCCTGCCTAACTCCAGAAGTGACATTTGTCCTACTGAGCAAGAGCTGGGATTCTCCAAGCCTTGGTCAAGCTATTTATTTTGAGAGCTGATGGCTTCCATTGATGCTTGCTTTCTGAGGTTTGAATGTGGGGGGTGGACGATGGGGTGGGGAGGGCCTTCTCTTCACATTCCAGACCTAGTTCAGTGTGAGAACTGGGTGCAGCTATCCCTGGGAAGATCCAGTCAGGACAGGGGACAGATTAGACGGCACTAGTATGGATAAACTCCACTTTGCTATTGTCTCAGTGACCAAGCAAGCATTGAAATAGCAGCCTCAGGTTGTAGGGTTTGACTGTCTGCCATAAGCTGACTTCAGTGTTTTCTAAGCTACTTTCTTGTCATCCCTTAGAGCTCTCTGCTGCCAGTGGGGAGAGGAATAAGTTTAGAAGAAATCAGCCTGATAAGTAAGTTTCTCTTAGCTAACATGATCGACCTAGTGCTGTGTCTGAGGCTGGGGTAGTGGGGAAGCTGCAAGAAAGTCTAGAAATCTATCCCAGAAACCTGCCCAAGTCTGTCCCCTACCCTCCACTCTAATGAAGCAACACTCAGTCAAACCTGATAGGCTCCTCCCGATCGAAACTTGTACTGACCAAGAGAATGGTCAGGACATTCAAGTCCCTCATCTCTATAGCTCTTAATCTCTGGCCTCCCCACTGTGCTATCCATAGCCACAGGCAAGCCCAGAGAAGCAGAGTCCAAGATTTGTCTGGTGATGGCATGAGGAATAGTTCTTGATTCTATCTGATTATCATAGGGAGCTTATTAACTGCATCAGGTGAGGATCTCTTTGTGCCTGGGAATGTAGAGCCCCACTTTTCTGTTGGCTATTTCAGGAAATCATCCCAGACTGCCTGTCTCATTAGAGCCCCTTGGTATTCCTAGTGGAAAAGTCCTGATTTCCGTTGTCTGGGAGAACCTGCACCACAGAACTTCATTAGCAGCTGATCCTGCTGCTGTTGCAAAGAGAAACCCAAAAGAGCAGCATCCCTGTTCTCCTTGCTTGGCAGAGCCCCAGGCTAGACCAGTGACTGGCTGCAGCTTAGCCTCAAAGCTCAGTGGGTTTATTTAGATGAGATGTGCCGGTGTGGATCAACAAGTGGTGGCTGCCCTTAACTTTAAAATACAACTGCAATCTAAAAGGTCCTAGTGGCCTGGCCAAGATCATTGCATGCTGGGACTTGTAGTATTCTTGTGAGCCAAGGCCCCCACCCATGATGATAATGGACAGAACTGGCATCATTTTATGCAAATTAGGAGCCACCCTTATGTTGCTGGCAAATGGTTGATAGGGCCTCAGGTTGGGCAAAGTGTGGGCAGGCTCTCCTGGCTTGGGCAGATTCTCTGTGCTGTGCCGAGCAGGGGAATAGGGGATATGCTTGATTTTACTCTGATCCCCAAGAATTGGCAGGAGCAAAACCTCATGGCACTGTAGGGCATGAAAGAGACGTAGGGAACGTGGCATTCCCATGTCCCGAGGGCTAGTAACAGTCGCTTCTTACAGTCCTTTCCCAAGACTTCAGCTGCATCCTCTGCAGAACAGGCCTGTGTCACAGTCTGTAAATTGCCTTTGGATTTCAATCTTTTTTTGGTTGTGCATTGTGTAAGATCGTAGTGGGGGAAATCTGAACCATTGGCTTCTCCTCTAACCTCTTCCAATGACATCTCTTGAACCTCATGCAGAGCCATGAGGTGACCTGCTTCCATCTCTCACCCTTCTTGGGCAGTATTCCTCTTTCCAAGCGCTCTCCTCTTCTTATGAAAGCACTTTGGGTGATCATCTCCTCCCTCCTTTAATTTTAAGCTCAGGGTTTCCGGGTATTTTTAAGTGCACATCCGCTGTAAGAGTGACCACACACACACTCATCGCAATTGTACATAAAATCCACCATATTGCAAACAAGAAAACAAACCAATTGGAAGTGCTGGAACTTCTAAGAGAGCACCCTAGGTTGTAAAATAAAGAAAACAAATATTATATAATTTATATGTATGCAAAGAACAAACCCCCCTGTATCTAGTCAATAGCGATATTAGTCCTTTTTTTAAATGTTCATCCCTTTTTTGCATTTGAAATTTGCCAAACCTTTATCGTCAGTAGTTAATAATTTGGAGTAGTGGTAGCATTTTTTAGACTGGTGGGTTAATCCAGTAGTCTCTCTTTTCTTTTTTCTTTTCTTTTCTTTTCTTTTCTTTTCTTTTCTTGCTCACCTCTGTATTGTTTGCAAATATCTGGAAACGTTTACAGGTTGCAACTACATACTCTGTAACTTTAAATATTTTTTTAAGCTGTACTCTTCTTGTTCTCTTCTTTGCATTTTTTTTTTTGTTTTTACACGTCGCCGAATGATGACCATAACGTGGTATCTTTAGCTGGAGAAAAGGTTCCTTCAGTTTTTTTTTCTGCCAAAGGTTGGTTGGGGTTTTTTTGTGTTTTGGGTTTTTTTTGCTATTCTCATGTTTTTTCCCCTGTTTTACTGTGTGTGTTTGTTTATAATTGGGTTGTAATTCAGATGATACACTATTTAATTTCCTCCACCCCATCCCCTTGTGTATGATTTAACAGTTATGGACTTTAGAATGCATCTTTTTGCTATAGAAGTCTAGTCTAAATGATGTAATCCTGGTTATTTTCTCCTCCTCTTTAATCCTGTACAAAAGAATAAGAGAAACGTACAATCCCACTGTACTTTTTGCACGGAACGCTTGGCAAATAATTCTGTCAGTGAATTTGAGACTTGTATTAAACACTTTAGACATTTGTAGAAGGGAATTCATAGAGTTTTCACTTATATACTAAAGGTTTTTTTGTGCGGTTCTCATTGCAAAAATAAACATTTGTACTGAATATAAAGCTAGAACTACTTTGTCTGAAATTTTATCTGGTTTTCTGAATTGAGACTGGATTCCCCCCAAGACTGCGATAGTGTTTGGGCCCCAGCTCCATAAAGAGCTTATTGCAGGATCGATACCTTAATCATCGTGTTTTATATTCCAAAAACCAGCTAACATGGCTAAATTGCAACAGTGCCACTGACCTCACTGATAAAACCCCAGTACTTAAAGCAAGGCAATGGATAGTGCTGGCTATTCTAACCTGTTTGCTGCCACATGGTTGTCAATGCGCTGGCCAAGAGTCTTCACAGTGATGAATGCTTTTGGGGGCCCAACAGGAGACCCCTTGAACGAGACTAGTTTCATGTAAGTGCCAGGTATCCCCTCTGAAAATGTCACTCCTGTGTATTGGAGCATAAGCTTTCATGTGTGAATACCCACTTTGTCAGACGCATGTGGTGGAAATTTCCAAAGGGCAGGTATAAATATGCAGGCCAGATTCAGTCTGGAGATAACGAGCTCTGTGCTATCGGAGGATGAGGCCCTCTTCTAGCAGTTGAGGTGTGTTGGAGACAACAAGGTCAGTTCAATCAGGGAGGATGAGGCCCTTTTCACACATCTGGAAATTTCCACCATATGCGTCTGACAAAGTGGGTATTCACCCATGAAAGCTTATGCTCCAATACAATACGTCTGTTCGTCTGTAAGGTGCCACAGGACTCTGTTGCTTTTTACAGATCCAACTAACACGGCTACCCTGCTGATACTTGACTCCTGTAAGATATCACAAACTGGCACCTAAGATCTTAAGTTTGGATTGAATCATGACCATCCCCCTCACATGGGTAGGGCAAGCTTTCTGCTGTCCTGAAAGGCTCTGCTCCTTGCTCTAAATGCTTGTGTTTTGGAAATGGTGCGATATTGTATGCAACTACATTGTGGTTGTTCAACACCTGACAGAGGGTGCAATCCCTGGCCCTGCTGATGTCAGGGACAACACCCCCAAAGAGTGTCACAGCTCCCTTCACTATGAACGCTGAGAAGGAAAATGCAAAATAAGTGTCAGCCCCAAGACTAAAGCCCAGTTCTCATGGCTTCACAGCTGATGCCATCCAGTGGGGCCATGTGACCTCCCTGCCATGTTACTGACCTTCTCTGGGCTTAATGTCTGAGAAGATGGCTAAGGGCACTCCATTGCACTTGCACGGCACGCTGTTGCCTACAGATCTCAGTCTTTCACAAAGGTGGGTGAGAATTGTTAGCTCCATTGTGTGGTGGTCTGAAGTCAGCAATTTGAAGTCTGTTGTGTGAGGCCCGGTGCTATTGGCTCAGACCTAGAGCTGCTGCCATCGAGAGCAGAGCTCTGTTCCCCATTCTGCCCTGCATTTTCTATGTAACCTTTTCCAAGTCACTTACGCTGCCTATCTCTCTGTTTCCCCCCACTGGAAAATGGGCCTGTGGACCAGGGGCGGCTCTACAAGTAGGGCCCCAAGCCAGCGTGAGCGCGCGCCGCCCCCCCCAGTCCGTGTGGTCCCCCCTTCCCCCGCGGCCGGCTGGCTGGGGGAGGCGGTGCTTGAGCTCGCGAGCCGCGCCCCGCATGCTGGCGGGTCCGGGGGCAGGCGGACCCGGGACCAGCGGACCTGCCTGTGGGAGGCCAACGGAAGAAGGAACAAGAAGCGGGGCGGCAGGCAGGTCCGGCTGGCTGCCCGGGCGGCGGACATGCCCCAGGCATGCAGCCAGCAGCAACCGATGCCCCAAATGCCGCCCGCCCCGCGGCTGGCCCGCGCTGGTGCTGCTGTGGACATTTCCCTGGGCCAAGGGGCATTTGGTGGTGAACACAGCAGGAGAAGTAATTGCACAAGATCCTAGAGTAGCCTTCCACTTTGAAATGTCCCCATTGCTGTTCACAGGTGGGAATCATCCCCAGCACGGGGGCGGGGGGGCCTTCTGCATCATCTTGATTGAAAGAAAAGTGCATCTAAACAGACATGGGACTATTCCTGCCCTTGAAAACTGCCCCCTGGTGTGTACCAGCTACCACTCCCCCTGGGGTTCCAATGCCACCAGGGTGAGATGAAGGGGGCGGGGGGGGGCACAAACATCAGGCACATAACAGGCTTCATAGGCTTTAATCCCAGACAGCACTTCCCTGGTGTGTCCACCCATGACACAGACCTCTAAACATTTGACAGCTGGATTTTTAGTTTTCCCTTTTATTTGATGATGTTTTGGGGGATCGTGGGCCCTATTGCACAACATTCACCTTTGAGTCCCCTTTGAATAACAGTCCAGCTTGGCGTCTCCCGCCTTTGCCTTTGTCCAGCCAAAGGCCATGACCTGCAGAGCCTGGAATCCTGATCTGAAATTCCTTCTGCTTCCAAGCACTGAGATGCATGGCCCAGCTGAGCTACTTCAGCTGCTGAGGGCCAGTGTAAATAGCATGTGGCCAACTTGGGCAATAGTTGGTATTTGCCATTGTTGGGAATCTTTATCCCTTCCCCATAAGGTTCAATGAGTCTACAACAGGGGTAGGCAAACTACGATCCGCGGGCCGCACACGGCTCAGCCCTGCTCTGGGGCTCCAGCTGGGACACTGGGTCAGGGGATGCACCATGCAGCTCAGTCCCGCTCAGGCTCCAGCTGGGACACTGGGTCAGGGGATGCACCATGCAGCTCAGTCCCGCTCAGGCTCCAGCTGGGGCACTGGGTCAGGGGACTCACCATGTGGCTCGTTCCCGCTCTGGCCAGGGCCACACCACGCAGCTTGGGACTGCTCTGATATTCTGGCCGGAGCGCTGGGTCGGGGCTGCACCACACTTGAGGTAAGCACCACTCGGAGCCTGCGCCCCTGAGCCTCTCCCCACGCCCCAACCCCTGCCCCAGCCCTGATCCCCCTCCTGCCCTCCGAACCCCTCAGTCCCAGCCCAGAGCACCCGCCTACATCCCCAAACTCCTCATCCCCATCCCAGAGCCCGCACCCCCTCCCACACCCCAACCCCAATTTTGTGAGCATTCATGGCCCGCCATACAATTTATTTCCCGATGAGGCCCTTGGGTCAAAAAGTTTGCCCACCCAATAAAGGTACTTTAACTGAAAGTACCTTTATTAGTCCAAAGGCTGGTCAGCCCAATAGCATATTAGATGATTATATGAATTAATTGTCCCCACCTAAATACTGTAAGGACCCATCAGATACAGCAGAGTCCGAAACAGAACCCATCACACCTTCCAGTTGTTCCGTGGTTTTGGCTGTCGATGGACCTTCTGAGCTGCTTTTCCTAACTTTCCCCCTACACCTCTTGCCCGCAGGTTCAGCTTTACTTGGGCTGTGTCTGCCTGCAACTGCTTGCATAGCACTCACTGGTGTGGAAGCAGGGAAAGAAAGAGAGGGTTCAAGTTGCCATTTAAGTGTAAGAAACAGAGCAACCGTTGAGCTAAGTCTTAGCCTAATATTGTGAGACCTGTAGAAGCAGGGCTCACGTCAGAAGCGAGTGGAAAATGCAGAGTAGTCAGTGTGACCTAGCCTTGAGATAACGATGTTTTGAGAAGAGAAAGTGAGAAAATACTGGAATAGAGAGCAAATAGCCTAAATAAAATGCAGATGTTTTTTTAATTAATGCACGTCACAAAGAAGTATAAATGCTTGCATGATTTTGCTTGTATTTTGGAGAAACTGAGGCACTGATGCTCTCTGCCAGCTGTATTCTTCCCTTGCAATTGCTTGAATAAAGCTGTCTCTGATTTTATTGCTTCCAACCTGAGAGTGGAGTTTTTCTTCCACAGTTGTCAACTGTTTCTGTGCTTAGCAGTTACAGCTAGCTCCTGCTAAGTCTCTGGCTCTGACAGAGAGTCCCTCACCTCCCCAGAAAAGGTCTAATTTGCCTAACAGTTACAAAGTTGACTATAACCAATTTGCCTAACTTCACCTCCTGACTCAGGCACCATTTTACTAGCAACCCCCCTATCCCTGCCCATTTCTCAAGGCCTTGATAGTGCCTTGTATTCCTTCAGCCATAAAGACCCAGCTCCCAGAGTCGGGATTATGGGGGAATCACAGATTTCATTTAAATATGAAAAGCAAGTTCAAGTGATTGTCCATTCTACATCAGGTATGTGCATACCATGTGCACCATTGCCAGAAATTTTTTCCATAGTGGTATCAGTCAGGCCAGCTCTAGTGCCTTTTGGTGCCACACGCTTTGCTTATGTGCCGTTATAAGGGGCACTGCCAGCCCGGCACCCTCTCAATTCCTTCTTACTCCCCATGACAGTCGCTGGAACAACTCTTGCTTCAGCAAAGTGTTATTCAGTGGTTTCTCTTCAGCTTAGTTTTAGTCTTAGTTTTAGTAGTAGTGTAAATAGCATTGGCGTAGATAGAGCTCCCTCTCTTAGCATAGAGGGGCTCCCTTTGCCACTGGGGCTGGGTATGTCCCTGTCCTCTGGCTTCAAACCCTGTGCCTCCTGCAGCAAGTCTATGCTGGTGAGCGACCCACACTCCAGCTGTCTGAAGTGTCTGGGAGAGGCTCACATATGAGAGCATTGTCAACTGTCGAGACTTTAAGCCTTGTGCAAAGAAAGACAGGGAGGCTAGACTAAGGGCTATCCTAATGGAAGCCGCACTTAGGCCAGTGTCCAAGCCAAGCCAGTTGGATTTGGCACTGAGCACCTCAGCTTCAGTGCGAAGTGCCCCTCCAGCACCGCATGTTTCTTGGCACTGTTCTCCATCTACAATGACAAGAAAGAAACATAAGAAGCAACAGTCTGAGAGGGGATGCTCCCCGGTCCCAAGGACAAACAAGGGGAGTGCAGCGGAGTGTGACCCATGTCAGGCCGCCACTCCACCTCCGGTGCCCTAGCAGCACCATTGACTCCACCCTGCCCACAGGTGCTGTTGAATCTGGAGTGGGATCACCCATTGATGCCAGGGAGTCATTGTGACGCCAGCAGGATCAAGGTGCCTTCCACCCTGGAGGCTTTGCAGTGGCCAGGGACCCACTGTCCCTCCCGGTCCTGCAAATGGGACAACCACTGGCTCCCATGAGTGTGACGAGCAGAAGGGAGCATGGGGCTTCGAGCTCTTACCTGGCACCAGGGGCCTCAGTACTGACCACAGGCAAAATGGCCCTCCTGTGGTTGACAAGGTCTTCCCTGATCAAGCACCGATCCCCAGTCCCTCATGACTGACCAGGAGAAGTAAGGGGCACCACTCCCCCATGGTCACCTCAGGAAAGCTCTTCTTTGGAGTTGGAGATCGAGCCCTGCACCCAGCCTAAGAGCTGCTGCCACTACCCATCCTACATCCCTCCGGATCCCGGTGTAGGTCCACCTGCCAGCACCTGGCCTGGAGGACAATGGCCAATGCAGGTCCAGTGGCCATTCTTGAACCTATGGGGCTACCCCCCAGTACCAGGACTACCATCCAACCATTCCTATTTGCTTGTGTCCAAGAGGAGGGCCCCTCCACCTCACCATTCTGCATCTGACCCAGACTCTGGTACTAAGCCCAGTACCAACACACAAGATGTGTGCCTGGGGAATGTAATTGGGGCCAAACAAGAGAAGGAAGACCCCACTGCTTCAGGCCTCTTCCTCTTTCTCCACAGATGAAGCTGTCTTGGGATTGAGCAGCGTGGTGCCACAAGATGACTTTAGAACCCATCAGGAGCTTCTAAAAAGTGTAGTTTCTAACATGGGGCTGGAGGTGGAGGTACTCAGAGTTAGCGCATAGCCTCATTGACATTTTGTCCACAGCAGTCCCATCCAAGGTTGCTCTACTCATTAACAAAGCTGTTATGGGTGTCAGGTCCCTGGGTGGCACACTCCATCTTCTCTGCCTCCTTCTTCAAAGAAGGCAGAAAAGAAATCCTATGTGTTGGCCAAGGGGTATGAATACTTGTATTCTGGCCCTCCTCCCGGGTCTCTTGTGGTCACAGCAGCCAATAAGAGGGACAGGCAAGGCCAGGCAGGCAGCAGACGAACTTAAGGAAGCTAGACTTGTTCAGCAGAAAAATGTATTCGCTGGCTGGGTTACAGCTTCGTATTTCCAGCCAACAAGCCCTGCGTGGGAACTATGATTACAATATGCGGGACTCTATGGCCAAGTTTAAGGACTCTCTGCCTCAGGACTCCAGCCAAGAGTTTTCCATCCTCTTAGAGGAGGAGAAAACTGTAGCCAGAGCCTCACTCCAAGCAGCTCTGGATGCCACAGCTGAGGGGAATTAGCTGGCCTGAGTAACTCCGGAATAATGCTCCACCCCAGATGGGAAGGAGCAGGCAGGGAAGGCTAAAGCCAGGAAGCTGGCAGTAGAATGGTGCTGCAGTGAGGAGTCTGTAGCCACTCTGGACAGTCGAGAGAGAAAGAAGGAAACTAAGTGGCAGGGTGCAGGAAAAGGTGGCAAGGTTTAAGGGGGTGCAGACCTTGGCTGCTGATTAGAGGGTCCCTAAGCTGGAACCCAGAGTAGACAGCAGGCCCAGGTTCCCCTACCAGCCACTGGGGAAGAGGCCTGGTCCAGGAAGTGAAGTTATCTGCACTGTTCACACAACAGGGTGACGGCCATCTTGGAGGAAGCGACTTTGATACCTCAGAAAGGGAAACACACACATGACCTGCCCGGAGGGCCAAGCCACGACAACAGAGCACCCTGGCAGAAGAGGGTGAGAGAGAGGAGGCAGCAGGTGTGTGGTGACGAGCAGAAGGGGGTGTCAGACCTGGAAAAAGCTAATCCCATTGCGGCCAGGAGGAGGCGTCCTAGCAGTGAGAGCATCCTGTGGGGCAGGGAGACATCTCGAAGAATCACAGCACCTGTCCAAGGTGTAACCTCATCTTCCTTTTCCCTGACACCCACAGAGGCTTCAGGAGCTCGTGGCCGGCTGGGTTCTTGTTGGACCAGGTAATTTAGAACCAGTCTGGCCAGCTCTCAGGGTGCAGCCCTGGAGCTGGTGCTATTCAGGATGGAAGAATGCTTGGAATGCATTGCTCAGTTTCAGAGACACCCTGCACGTGAATGCTAAGGAAAGTAGAGGAGAGTTTCAATCTAAGGGATGAAATTTAGCTGCCAAGGGGTTGGGAGGGAAGGGTGGGTGTGGTGGCGTTTGCATGGCAGTGCCATGCAACTGTGCCAAGCTGGAGGGGCCTGTTGGCTCTGGACAAGTGTGTATGGAGACAACACCATCGCCATGCTGAAGAGCAAACACCGGGCTGGTGGGAAGAGGCACAGGCAGGTCCCTCCCTGGGTTGGTGCTGGGAGGCTGCAGGGAGGGGCAGGTTATCTTGTTCAACCCCACGCCCGCCCCCTCACTGATCCCTGGCAAACAACAGCTCTGGGCCTGGCAGACGCACATGCTGGCTGGGCTTGGGTTTCCAGCCTTTGGAGCTGAGCTGCTCCATGGCCCTTTAGGTTGTGGCCAGGCTTGAATGGGCCACTGTGTTTCACCACTTGGTAATGAACCTGCTGGTGAATTCCAGCCTTGGCATGTGGCTCGGTGCAGGGCTCCAGCATTGCCTGCGGGTGGCACTGGGCTCTGGGAGCCATAAACTCTGTGTCCGGTATGCACCCGAATTCCCAGCTGCATTATCAACATGAGACCAAGTCCCAGTGCAGCTGGCTCCATGCCGAGGTGGCTGTTCTGAGTCCCAGCCTGCAATGTGTTTGCCCCTGTTCCAGCTGTTGATGGCAGCCATCCCAGCAACTGCCCCAGGGCTGATCCCCCAAGGGGCAGAAGGCTCCATGCTGGGCAGGGCAAACACCAGTGGGGCAAATGGTGGGTGAGCCTGTCTCAGGCCCATAGCCCTCAATTTCTTTGCCCTGCCCCCCCCCGCCCCCCCTCTCGGAAGATGTGTTCCAGTCCCCTCACCCCTGTTTCTTAGTCTGAGTTTCCTCAGGTGAGTGCTTGTAGGCCTAAGGCCAGAGCCCCAAATCCAGGGGCTGGCGGGCTGCATTACTGACTGCATTTCAGCTAAGTGACGTTTGGCAAGCGCATTGTGTTGCTGCTGCAATAAAAGATGGGTAACCCTGGTAAGAAAGCGTCTGCAGGGAGGGGCCTCTGCAGGGAGCCCTACAAAGTGGGGGCGCAGGGGGCGACGCTGGAGTTTCTGTGCCAGACCCTGCCTACCTGTCTGGAGAGGAACGAGTCCTTTCAAACTGTGGGAGAGGAGAAAGCTGCTTTTGGATCACATGTGTGTGTGTGGCTGGGCTGCCCAGAGCTGGAAGGTTCCTCTAGAGCCCAGAAGCAGCCTTCGAAGGACTGTCCAGGGACTGCAACACTACTGCAGGGTCAAGGGGAACTCCTAGGGCTTGTCTACCCTTGAAACGGTTCAGCAGCGGCAGCACCGCAGCTGCGCCATGGTAGCGCGTCAGTGTGGACACTCATCACACCGACGGGCAGGGGGGTTCTCCCTTTGGCGCCATTAATCCACCTGCCCAAGAGGTGGTAGCTAGGTTGGCAGAAGAATTCATCCATTGACCTAGCTCTGGCCATGTCTATGCTACAAAATTATGTTGACCTAACTTATGTCGGCACCCGGTCATTAAATCGCTTGTGTGCGCGCATGCTTGACTCCTTGTGCCGGCCTCACCAGGAGCGCTTGTTTTGATGGTATCATCACGTGGGGCTTTGTGGGACAGCTCCTGAAAGCCAGTAACAGTGACATAAGCAACCCAGCATCTACACCAACACTGCATTGACCTAGCTACAGCGACCACAACTGTCTGCTGCTCGGTTATGACGTTGGCGTAGAGAGGCACTTACGTCAGCTGGAGCCAAATTTGAGTGAAGATGCTTCACAGCGACGCACAAGGTTAGGCTGATGTAAGCTGTCCTTTCATCACCCCCAACCTTGTCGTGTAGATCAGGCCTCTGTTTACACCAGTGTTGCCAGAATCAAGGGCGCCAGGGCCCTCCTACTTTTCACCAGGGCGGACGGATCCTGCCCCCTTCCCCGAGACCCCACCCTACAGCCAAGCCAGCCAGGGAGCCTGGGCAGCTGTGGGGAGCTGCAGCGAACCCTCCACCTGCAGTGCAAAGAGGCTTGAGAGCAGCCACCAGCTCCACCCGGTAGGTGGAGGGTCCATGACTCCGCAACAGCTTCCCACAGCTGCCCGCATGGCTCTCCTCAACCCAGCTTGGGGTGGGGGTGGGGCCCTCAGAGCCGCAGCCTGGCCATGGTAAGAGCCAGGTGGGCAGCTGTGGCGAGCCTGGGTCCCTCCACCTGCCCTGGGCAGGGGGTCTGGAGGGTAGGCAGTAGGCTTTTGCCCCCCCCCACACTCCGCCCCACCCCGGGTGTGTGTGTGGGGGGTTCCCCGGCCCTGCTCCAGCTTCCAGCTTGGCTGGGAGTGGGGTCTGAAGGGCAGGGGTGGGGACCCCCGGCCCCGTCACTTTTGGGAGGCCCTTGGTCTACACAGGGTGCTAGGTCCACCTAGCTACGGCACATAGGGGTGTGGATTTTTTACATCCCTAAGCAACGTAGCTGGGTCAATTTAACTTTGGATTGTAGACCTGGTTCTATGTTGACGGGCAACAGGGTTGTGAGCCCCATCTCTGTTAAAGCTGATAAGGCCTTTTGTTTTCCTTGGCCAATGTATGCACAGCCTGGCAATGCTGGTGGAAGGGGAGCTGATGTGGTTTTTATCACATCTGGATTTTGCAATTGGAAAAATGCCCTTTCTTTGGGCAAAGGCTTAATCAGATATGAATGCAATGGCTGATTGGACTGCAGCAAGGAAAAGAGAATCTGTTGCTATTTCTACATTTCTGTGACTATCAGGGTCCAGACACCACAAGGGGAGAACAGGGGATCTGAACCCCCAAAGAATGTGCAATTTAATCTATTGGCTGCATGCATTGTGTGCAAATATGTCAGGTCAAGTCTCTTATGAAGGCTTGTAATGTTCTGTCCCAGACGGTCATCATGAGATGTGAACAGACTGAATTTGTGTATATGTAACACTCATAATTTGTGCTGCAACATTCAGCTCCACCTCACTACAGGCAGGGAGGGGCTGCCTTCCCCTCCAGAGACTAGCTCCTAGTAACTAGCATTGTGCGACCCAGGAAAAGACAATGGTGGGCTATTAAAGTTAATGGGAAAACACCGCAACAGCTTGACATTGGAAAAGAAAGCCATCTTGGAAAACTAAGAAAGGGGGGATTTTTTCGCACCCTGAATAACCATGAGTGACTGTGCCAAGAGAAGGAGAAAAAAAACTTTTCCAAACAGGCTCTTCAGCCCCTAGAAACTTGAGGAAACTCCAAGATTTGATGTGGCAGATCCAGCATACAAAACATTGACAAATGTTATGATTTCAGTTTACTCACTTGCTCAATAACGTTACTGAATTATGAATGTGATGCTTATTTTAATCGACTTTTTTTCAGGTGCTACAATTGCTGCTTTTGTCTCATAATCATGAATGGAAAGAAACAGTTTGCTGTGATAAACAAGTTGCCTCTGAGAGGATATCACAAGGTCATAAACTTCAGAGACTAAGGCCAGATCTACACATCAGTTTAATGATGTCACTTACTTACACTAACCTGAGCGACTTAGTTATATTGACTTAGCCGCCGTGTAGACAGTGCTATGTCAACAGGAGAGCGGCTACTGTCTCTTGGGGAGGTGGATTAACTATGCTGTTGGCCTAGGAACAGCTTCACTTGAGCAGTGCAGCTGTGCCGATGCAGCATTTTAAGTGTAGACTTACTCTAAACAGTTCATCAGGAATTTTCTTCCATCTGCATAGATTTACTGCAGGACAAGAACCAAAATTCAAGGATGCGCTGAAAACCACTCTGAAAAATGCAAAGTACTGAGATTCAGAATGAAAGAATTGATGATATGAGGATGGTTTTGAAATATATTGTTGAAAATATTCTGAAAAATGGTGGTGTCCAGTTCTGCCTGACATGTAACATGACACGGGATGCTATGAATATAGAATATAGAATATAGAAAATGTTCCGCCATTACTAGGGGTAACTAGTGGTGTTCCCCAAGGGTCAGTCCTAGGACCAATCCTATTCAATTTATTCATAAATGATCTGGAGAAAGGGGTAAACAGTGAGGTGGCAAAGTTTGCAGATGATACTAAACTACTCAAGATAGTTAAGACCAAAGCAGATTGTGAAGAACTTCAAAAAGATCTCACAAAACTAAGTGATTGGGCAACAAAATGGCAAATGAAATTTAATGTGGATAAATGTAAAGTAATGCACATTGGAAAAAATAACCCCAACTATACATACAACATGATGGGGGCTAATTTAGCTACAACGAGTCAGGAAAAAGATCTTGGAGTTATCGTGGATAGTTCTCTGAAGATGTCCACGCAGTGTGCAGAGGCGGTCAAAAAAGCAAACAGGATGTTAGGAATCATTAAAAAGGGGATAGAGAATAAGACTGAGAATATATTATTGCCCTTATATAAATCCATGGTACGCCCACATCTCGAATACTGTGTACAGATGTGGTCTCCTCACCTCAAAAAAGATATTCTGGCACTAGAAAAGGTTCAGAAAAGAGCAACTAAAATGATTAGGGGTTTAGAGAGGTTCCCATATGAGGAAAGATTAAAGAGGCTAGGACTCTTCAGTTTGGAAAAGAGAAGACTAAGGGGGGACATGATAGAGGTATATAAAATCATGAGTGATGTTGAGAAAGTGGATAAGGAAAAGTTATTTACTTATTCCCATAATACAAGAACTAGGGGTCACCAAATGAAATTAATAGGCAGCAGGTTTAAAACAAATAAAAGGAAGTTCTTCTTCACGCAGCGCACAGTCAACTTGTGGAACTCCTTACCTGAGGAGGTTGTGAAGGCTAGGACTATAACAATGTTTAAAAGAGGACTGGATAAATTCATGGTGGCTAAGTCCATAAATGGCTATTAGCCAGGATGGGTAAGAATGATGTCCCTGTTCGTTATTGGATGGAAATGGATGGCAGGAGAGAGATCACTTGATCATTGCCTGTTAGGTTCACTCCCTCAGGGGCACCTGGCATTGGCCACTGTCGGTAGACAGATACTGGGCTAGATGGACCTTTGGTCTGACCCGGTACGGCCTTTCTTATGTTCTTATTTTATGCTACTCTGTTGATGGCAAAGCCAAGGACTTACTGGACTAGCCCCATTGCATGGCCTCACTGCTGAAGATCTCTCACAACAAATTTTGAAAGACTTCCACTGAGTCTTGACCCTCAAAATACTTTGTTCTTGCTCTGATGGTGCCAAAGTTATGTCCAGGTGCAAAGGAAGGGCACAGATGCTTTTGTAAGAGAAATTAAACAATCAAATACCTGACACTCACTGCATGACTCACCAGTTACATCTAGTGGTTACTCGTGTGTGGGAAGAAAGAACTCAGCAGTGCCAAATATGTTCTAAAATTGTAACTCTATACACATTTTCACAGGCCCAAAGTGAGTGTTCTGTACATAGGGCAGCACCTGCAGAAGCTCATGGAAACAAGCTGTACTGGTCACTTGAAAACCTTGGGAAGAGATTCAGAGTTTTCTGTCAAACTTCGTGAGTGGATATGTCCACTGAAGCAAGAGGGCTGGTGGCAGTTACAGAATCATCCAAATCCTTGTTCTTAGCTGAGGTTATGAGACTGTTTTTAAAAGTTTTTGCTCCTGTGAACAATTACCTTCTAAAGGACCCAATGTGCCTTGCTAATGTAGGTGAATTGATAACTTGCCTGTGAAGAACTTCAACAAAAGAGACATTTGAAGATTTTTTTTTCTGAGATTTCACCCAAGCACCATTTTGAAAGATGCATGTGATGAAGCATCAATATTAAGAAGTGCCACCAAAAAAGCCAAGGTACTGCCCCAAAAATGTCGAGATTTCATAGTCATTGAGCACTTACCAGGATTCCAAAGCATAAATGAGTATCAGTGGTCCCAGATTTCTCAGGAATTGATTGATGAATTGCAAAGGAGATTTTCTGAGAACTCCATGTTATACAAAAGCTTGTCAGCAACCTATTCCACCAGCTCTCCAGGCGTCTTGAAATTAGAATCACTGTGTGCTTGCTCGGATTAGATATTGCGAAAGGTGAAAGCAGAAATGCCTTTATTTAAAGCACGATAGATATGAGAAATTGCAAAGCATTTGAAGAAGTTTGAGCTGTTGCCAAGGAATTAGAGGCGGCTTTCCCATGGCATTTTAAAAATGTCTGTAGTAGTCTTGTTGTTTGGAGCATCAACTGTAGCTTGTAAAGTTTCCTTTTCTTGTTTGAAAATACCCATGAAAGAAAGAGAAACCTAATTGTCCTGTCATATGAAAATGCTTTTACTTCAGAACTGACCCTGGATGTCTTTGTGGAAGAAGTCAGACACCATTATCCAAGAAAATGCCAGGTTTAGTTTTATGGCCAGTGTTTGTTACATATGTTATTTTCATGACCAGCACTTTCATGTTAAGATCCATAGTTTAATATTTCTGAATCTTTGAATTATTTGAATGCTTGAATATTTCTTATACTGAATAAGTGCATGAATATGTATCTTGTACGCAGTTCTGTTGTAGCTGTGTTGATCCCAGGATATTAGAGAGGCAAGGTGGGTGAGGTAATATCATGTATTGGACTAACTTCTGTTGGTGAGAGAGACAAGCTTTCAAGCCACACAGAGCTCTTCTTCAGGTCTGGGAACCCCAACAGAAGGTGGTCCAATAAAAGATATTCCCATCTTCTCTCTTGTTTTTCTCATCTCATAAAGTTTTTTAAAAAAGGGTTCTGATTGCACTTTTTTTTTTTTACCAAGTACAATAACTTCTGCCCCGAGGTGCTGGAACGACTCGTATACAGGGGGTGCTGAGAGCCACTGAACCAAACTGTAAACCCTGTATATGATGGAAACCACTTCAAGCCAGGGGCTTGGCAGCATCCCTAGTTCCAGCACCGATGCTTCTGCCCCTAGGGGTGAGATGGCTCTAGAGGGGTGACACAGTGGCAGAGGTGCTGGCGGGATGAGCAGAGATCTATTTAATTTGGGCACCGTGGCTGAGATAAAATGGCCCCCAGTGCTGGGATGCTCCTTTTCCTGGGGACAGAGCGCCCAGTATCAGAGTCCCTCCTTGTGCTGGGAGCTGGGAAGTCGCCACTGGTCCTTTCCCTAATCCAAAAAGATGTTCTGGCCAAGCCAGGTGGGCACGTGCCACACAGAATCATTGGCTGTGCAATGGAGTCCTGAGACGGGAGTTGAAGGTTCCACCCAGAGCAGCTGAGCCAGGGGGTGGAATTTCCTCACTGTCTCAGAGCCCGTGTGATCTGCCTTAGATCCCCACTGTCCAGCCTCAGACACACAAGCCCTGCTCCCCGCTCTGTCTGCCTGTGACCTAGGCCCTGAAGCGAACACAGTAAATACCAGGCCTCCTGGAGCCCAAGGGGGGGAGAAAAGCATTAACCCAGCCCCATGGAGTGTATTCGGCTCCCACTGTGTTCCAGGGACCGGGTGCTGGCTGCTCCCCCAACACACACACACAAGGGAATGTTCAACGCAAGAGGAAGGCAGCTCATTCAGAACAGATACAAGATTAGTTTTCATTCAACGTGTGATTTGCCTGCCATGCAATGGGGTTGAGGTGGAGAATGTCACACCATTCCCTGACAGACTGGACATTTGTATGGATAACGGGAGTAGCCGGAGTTAACAGTTCTGCTGACAGTTTGGAAGGAAGAAAGAAAACTTCCTGCTGCTGAGCTTATGACCCAAGATCTTCAGAGGGGTAGATTATCCCCCAGCTGTTACTGCAGGGCTCAGACACCTGCCTCTGCAGCAGCTAGTGCTGGACCCTGCCAAAGAGAAGATCCTGGGCTAGATGAACCTCAGCTCCAATCCAGTCCAGCAGCCCCTGTGTTCTGACACCCCAACCCCCGTTCTCCCTTGCAGTACAGCTAGGTCTGGGCTGTGATGAATGCAGGTGACTCCATGCTGCTGGAAACACAGACCCTCAGACTCCCTAGATCCCCGCCCATGCTGCCTGGTGTTACCCATCTGCCTGCCTAGCCCTTGAGCTGGAACCACCACAGCTCAGGGTACGTCTACACTACGGGACTATTCCGAATTTGCATAAACCGGTTTTGTAAAACAGATTTTATAAAATTGAGTGCGCACGGCCACACTAAACACATTAATTCGGTGGTGTGCGTCCGCGGTCTGAGGCTAGCGTCGGATTCTGGAGCGTTGCACTGTGGGTAGCTATTCCCTAGCTATCCCATAGTTCCCGCAGCCTCCCCCGCCCCTTGGAACTTCCGGGTTGAGATCCCAGTGCCTGATGGGGCAAAAATCATTGTCGCGGGTGGTTCTGGGTAAATGTCGTTAGTCACTCCTTCCTCTGGGAAAGCAACGGCAGACAAGCATTTCGCGCCTTTTTCCCCTGGATTGCCCTGGCAGATGCCATAGCATGGCAATCATGGAGCTTGTTTTGCCTTTTGTGACTCTCACCGTATGTGTACTAGATGCCGCTCACAGAGGCGATTCAGCAGCGCTACACAGAAGCATGCTTTTGCTTTTGCATGACAGCAGAGATGGTTACCAGTCATACTGCACCATCCAAACCCTTCCATAAATTGGAACTGGTGAGGATGATTATGGCTACCAGTCCTGTTGTACCATTTGCTGCTGTCATAAGTGCCCCTGGCTGCTCTTAGCCAGGGGCGCAAAAGCCAAAATTGGGAATGACTCCCTGAGTCAATCCCTCCTTTTTGGTATCTAAAAATAGAATCAGTCCTGCCGAGATTATAGGTAAGTGTACTAGATAACCACTGTATCATAGAACCAGAGAGCACAGCTGCTCTGTGTCAGATCCTGCAGAAACTATGATCTGTATGCTATTCACAGGGGGTGCTCCTGTAACAACCCCACCTGTTGATTCCGTTCTTCCCCCAGCCTTTCTGGGCTACCGTAGCATTGTCCCCCCACTTGTGTGATGAAGTAATAAAGAATGCAGGAATAAAGAGACATGGTGACTTGTTAGTGAGAAATGAGTGGAAGGCAGCCTCCAGCTGCTATGATAGTCCAGACAGGACATTAAGCAGTGTGTAGGAGAGAAGCCCAGCATCCCTCTGCTAGTCCAGGGGCAACTGAATCTGTTCTTTACACATGAAGGGTGGGGGCTGATGGAGCTCAGCCCCCTGTTGCTATGATGACGATGGTTACCAGCCATACTGCACCATCCACCAGAAAAAATTAGGGCCAGGCGCCCACGGATGCTAATCAGCATGGTTACTGCCCCATGTGCCAATAGGCTGATGACGAGGATGGTTACCAGTCCTTTTGTACCATCAGCCACCCATGGCAGGGGGGGGGAGTGAGGATGTTGGTGTTGACGGCTGCAGCATCGTGTCTATCTGCAGCATTCAGTAAAGATAGGGTGACATGTAAAAGAGTCAAGACAGGATTGTTTTCCCTTTCGCTTCTGGGGGTGGGTGGGGGGGGTGAGTAGATTGCCAAGCTATGTCCTGACCCACCGCGGACACTGTGTTTGACCCTAGAAGCATTTGGAGCTCAGCCAAGAATGCAAATACTTTTCGGAGGCTGCAGGAACTGTGGGATAGCTTCAGTCCTCCAGTCCATGAGCGTCCATTTGATTCTTTGGCTTTCCGTTACGCTTGTCACGCTGCAGTGCGCTGAGTCCCTGCTATGGTGTCTGTCTGGAGATTTTTTAAAAAGGATTCTGAATTTCATCTTCTGTAACGGAGCGCTGATAGAACGGATTTGCCTGCCCTTACAGCAATCACATCTGCATGGTCCGTGCTGGAGCTCTTTCTTTATTTTGATTTCGGACTGCATCGCCACCCGTGCTGATCGGAGCTCCACGCTGGGCAAACAGGAAATATTCAAAAGTTCGCGGGGCTTTTCCTGTCTACCTGACCACTGCATCCGAGTTCAGATTGCGGTCCAGAGCGGTCACTGCTGCACTGTGGGATAGCTCCCGGAGGCCAATACCGTCGATCAGCGTCCACACTAACCCTAATCCGATATGTTAATACCGATATTAGCGTTACTCCTCTCGTTAGGGAGGAGTACAGAAACCGGTTTAAAGAGCCATTAAAATCGATATATGGTGCCTCCTAGTGTGGACGGTTGTGGCGTTAAATCGGTTTTACGCTCCTAAAACCGGTTTAAACGCCTAGTGTAGACCAGGCTTCAGTTACCCAGGAAATGGGATCCCACCTCCTCTCCGAGTTTTGCAATCCAGCAGTCTGCCTGGCTAGGCTGGGGCACTTCTCACAACCTCAGAACATCTTGCACAGCAGTTCTATCTGGCTAACTCTGTGGGAAGAGTCTGTCACCCAGGCCTGGCATCCTGGCATGCTAAGGGCATGGTGATTTCCTGTGTCTGCACTATGGGGCACTGAGGGTACCCAACAGCTGATCCCAAACCCGGCTCCCTGCCTAGCCCGACAGGCGCACAGCCCTTGTCTGCCCTAGGGCTTAGTCTGCCTCACAACCACAGACTGAAGGGAGGGTTGGGTCAGTCCTGTCAAGGGCTGCCAACTTTCTAATTGCACAAACCTCAACACCCTAGCCCTGTCCCTTCCCCAAGGCCATGCCCCCTTCCCCCCACTTGGTACATTCCCCCTCCCTTGGTGGCTCACTCTTCCCCCACCCTCACTCACTTTCACTGAGCTGGGGAGGGGGAAGGGCTCTAACTGGGAGTGGGGGCTCTAGGGGCTGGGGCAGAGGGGTTCAGGGTGTGGAATGAGGCTCTGGGCTGGGGCAAGGAGTTGGAGTGGGGAGGTGAGGGGTTTGGGGTACAGGAGGGGGCTCTAGGGTGGGGTGGGGTGTGGGCTTACCTCCAGCGGCTCCCACTCACCAGCGCAGTGGAGGCATTAAGACAGGCTTCCTTCCTGTCCTGACTCCGTGCTGTGCTCTGGCAGCGGCCAGCAGGTCTGGGTCCTAGGCAGAGGCACAGCAGGCAACTCTGTGCGCTGCTCTCACCCTTAGGCACTCCCTGCAGTTCCCCGGGGGGGGGGGGCAGCACACGGAGTCAGGACAGGTAGGGACTAGCCTGCCTTAGCTCTGCTGTCAGGGTCCTTTTGGACCACAGGTTCTGTTCAAAAACCAGACACCTGGTCACCCTAGTCCTACCCCACAGGGCAGTTGAGACATCAAGCAGGCAGGGAGCTGGCCAGAGTGTGCAGCCAGCCAGCAGCAGAGCTGGGGCCAGAGCCCGCCCCCAGGCTGGGAAAGCGCCCAGCACTCATTGCTCGGGGTGGTATGGCTGCAGCAGGCGGCCCCAGTGCTGCTGGGTGCCGCACAGACTGAGAGATGGGCCCGGCTCTGCCTGGGGCGCTCCCCCCGCCCCCCAGCAGCTGGGCAGTGGGGCGCTGAGCACCACCCAGCAGGCCTGGCCTTGAACCACGTGACTCATTTGGCCGGGGAGGCCCAGGCCCAGCACGTGCAGCCTCTGCCTGGCCAATGGCTATCCGGCTCTCCCCACTCCCGTGAGCGCTTCCCCATCAGGGGGCGGGGCTGAGTGCGCTGATCCCGCCCACCCCCGTTCTCATTGGCTCCCAGCCGTAGAGCGCTCCAGCGCCCACCGACTGCTCCCGGGGGCTCCGAGAGTCGAGTGGCCAATCATTGAGCCTGTGCTGGAGCCGGAAGGGAACGGGCTGGGCCGAGAGCTCAGGTAGGTGGGGCTGGAGGCTGGGGGCTAGGTCAGAGGACGGAGCAGGATCAAAAGGGAATGTAGCCGGGGGTTGGGGGTCGGCGCTGTGGCTGGGGTTATGGGGGGCAGGTTCCCCTCGGGCTGGGGGTTGGTGCTGTGGCTGGGGTTATGGGGGCAGGTTCCCTAGGGCTGGGGGTTGGTGCTGGGGCTGGGGTTATGGGGGGCAGGTTCCCCTAGGGCTGGGGGTTGGTGCTGAGGCTGGGGTTATGGGGGCAGGTTCACAAGGGGCTGGGGTTGGTGCTGTGGCTGGGGCTATGGGGGCAGGTTCCCCTAGGGCTGGGGTTAGCGTTGGGGCTGGGGTTATGGGGGCAGGTTCACAAGGCGCTGGGGTTGGCGCTGGGGCTGGGGTTATGGGGGCAGGTTCACAAGGCGCTGGGGGTCGGTGCTGTGGCTGGGGTTATGGGGCAGGTTCCCCTAGGGCTGGGGTTGGTGCTGTGGCTGGGGTTATGGGGGTAGGTTCACAAGGGGCTGGGGGTCGGTGCTGTGGCTGGGGTTATGGGGGGCAGGTTCACAAGGCGCTGGGGGTTGGTGCTGTGGCTGGGTTATTGGGGCAGGTTCACAAGGGGCTGGGGGGGGCAGGTTCACAAGGGACTGGGGGTCGGCGTTGTGGCTGGGGTTAAGGGGCAGGTTCACAAGGCGCTGGGGTCGGCGCTGTGGCTGGGGTTATGGGGTAGGTTCACAAGGGGCTGGGGATTGGCGCTGGGGCTGGGGTTATGGGGGCAGGTTCACAAGGCGCTGGGGGTCGGCGCTGGGGCTACGGGGGCAGGTTCACAAGGGGCTGGGGGTCGGAACTGGGGCTACGGGGGGCAGGTTCACAAGGTGCTGGGGGTCGGCGCTGTAGCTGGGGTTATGGGGGTAGGTTCACAAGGGGCTGGGGTTGGCGCTGGGGCTGGGGTTATGGGGGCAGGTTCACAAGGGGCTGGGGTCAGTGCTGGGGCTACGGGGCAGGTTCACAAGGCGCTGGGGGTCGGCGCTGGGGCTACGGGGGGCAGGTTCACAGGGCGCTGGGGGTTGGCGCTGGGGCTGGGGCTATGGGGGGCAGGTTCACAAGGCGCTGGGGTTGGCGCTGTGGCTGGGGTTATGGGGGTAGGTTCACAAGGGGCTGGGGTTGGCGCTGGGGCTACGGGGCAGGTTCACAAGGGGCTGGGGGTTGGCGCTGGGGTTATGGGGGGCAGGTTCCCCTAGGGCTGGGGGTCGGTGCTGTGGCTGGGGTTAAGGGGGCAGGTTCACAAGGCGCTGGGGGTCGGCGCTGTGGCTGGGGTTATGGGGGCAGGTTCACAAGGGGCTGGGGTTGGCGCTGGGGCTATGGGGGGGCAGGTTCACAAGGCGCGGGGGGTTGGCGCTGGGGCTGGGGTTATGGGGGGCAGGTTCCCCTAGGGCTGGGGGTTGGCGCTATGGCTGGGTTATTGGGGGCAGGTTCACAAGGCGCTGGGGGTCGGCGCTGTGGCTGGGGTTATGGGGGGCAGGTTCACAAGGGGCGGGGGGTCGGCGCTGGGGTTATGGGGGGCAGGTTCACAAGGCGCTGGGGGATGGCGCTGTGGCCTGTGACCTGGAGTTCAAGGCTGCAGCTGGGATCCAGCTGCCTGGGGAGGCTGTCCCCAGCCACAAGCCTGTGTAGCCCATGAAGAGGTGTTCCCTGGTTGGAGTGCCATCTCCCCCAGCTGCACCCATGTCCTGCTAGTGTCACCACAGCCATGTCTGGGCTGCACCTGATTCAGGCCTTGGCTCTGGAGGCAGCAAGCTGGGTGACCCTGCTGGACAGAGTGCACTGTGTCCCCAGGAGCCTCATGGCTGGATCAGACTGACTGTCCCCCTGCCCTGCCCTGCCCTGCCCTGCCCCCTGGGGTATCTCGCAGAGAAGGGACCAGGTGATAGGGTTGCCTGCCCTAGCAGGGCCTGGACTTGATGCCCCAAGAGGTCCCTTCTGGCTCTACATCCTGTGACTCCAACTGGATTCCACGAATCATTGTGGCTGCCCCGGCCGAGTCTCACTGTGGGTAGAGCCTCTGCCTCAGGCCTGAGCCCTGACCTGAGCTGGGGGGATCGTGCTCTGTGGGGCCAGCCACAGAGTGGGCTTTCAGATGAACGGGCCCATCCCCAGTTGTCGGTGAGCTCATGGGTTCAGCTCTTGATGCAACTCCTGGTCGTGGCTGGACAGACATGGCCCTGGGACGTGACACTGTGTGTGATCTCTTCCTCCTGGACCTGGATATGATGGGCAGAGGGGGCAGATGTGAGGGAGGTCACACACACCCTCAATGGAGGAGGAGCTGGGGGTCGAGGCGGGCATGGATGGTGCTGTACAGTGAGGCAAGTCCTGCCCAGAGGAGCTGGTGCAGTCCAGTGCTGTACACTATGCAGTCTCGTGCCAGGACCCCTGTGGCCTGGGTGGTGCGGTGGTGCGGCACTCAGTGCAGGTGCCATGAAATCAGGAATGGGTGAAGGAGATTAAAGGGTGTGAGGCAAGGAATAGTAGAAGTGGGAGGGGCCTGGAGCTGGATTGTAATTGTGCAGAGCCTGGAAAGCAGGCTGGACGCAGAAGAAGCTGGTCTGCAGCCAGGGTTAGATTGGACTGGAGCAGAGCTGAGGTGAGATTTGGGGGTGGCCAAGGGGAAGGGAGGCTGTGGCAGGTGAGAGGGACCCAGAGGTTTATCAAAGGGGAAGGATGTGGTAGAGAAAAGCACCAAGACTTGGTTACAACCTGGACAGAGGGGCTGAGCCCTTTGGGGTGGGAGAGCGAGTAGTAAAAGTGTGGGGAGAGTGGGGGCAGCCAGAGAGAGGCACCAAATGCAACTGGGGAGGAGGTGGCTAGTGAAGAGGGCAGGGGTCAGACATTGGGTGGGTGGGTGGGTGGATGTCGGCAGTTGATAGTGTAACCCCTTTGGGGTCTAGAGAGCATGGCCCCTTTAAATCTTTTTCCCAAGGGGGAGGGGGAGAGTTAGAAAAAGGAGGGAAACTCCAGGGGGCAGGGCTGGAGCTGGAGGGAGAGAGAGGAGAGGCAGCATGGCTGGCCCTGGAGAAGGAAGCAGAGAGAACCTGCCGGAGGCCTGAGGAGGACAGGCCCGATCGGGGACAGCCCAGGACAGGAGCCAGGAGGAGCCCTGTGCCGGGGGGCATCACCCAAGGAGGACAGGCCGGAGCTGGACCCAGTATCACGGCTGCCTGGAGCTGCCTGGGGCTGTGAGTACTGGGGCTTGTGACTCTGCACTGGGAATAAGGAGGGAGGCTGTTAGATAGTTAAGTGGGGAGGTGGTCGCTCTGTGCGGCTTTGCAGAGAGCGGCAGAAGAGGGCACCGGAGGGGTTTGCTGGGGAGAGTTCACTGGCGCCGAAGACGACCAGGAGCACCAAAGACTCACCACCGGACTGGAACTTTGCTCAGGCCTCCTGAACTGTGTGCGCAGACACATTGCTCAGTGTCTGCCCCTCCAGACTGTGCTACCACTGGGCCTGTGGGGCCTTGTTTTGAATGCAGCCCTGTTTTTACTGCTCCCCCTATATTTCTCCTTGTTGCTTTTCTCCTCCCAGCCCTCCCTTTGTTATGTCCATTGTACTTTTCCTGTGGGTGGGTGTGTTCACTCTGGGGGGTTTGGAACAGGTGCCCCTGGGGTGGAAGGGATTTCTCCTGCTGCATTCCTGCGCGCGCTGTCTCTTGGCCAGAGCTGCCTGCAGAGCAGACTCCATCTTGGCTACGAGGGCGCTAAAGTTACAATAGAGACACCTCCCCCCCTCCCCCCCCCATCCTGTGCTGAGGGAGTGTGGTTCCTGCTGTGTGGCCAGCAGGGTGAACACAACATGTCTGGGGGTCAAATCTGTGGGCCCCTGGCTTTTAAAAACAATTCCCTTGTAGGCAGATCATTATTGTCCTGTTGCACCATCTGAGAGGCCAGGGTTCGAGGCTGGGGCTCCTGGACACTGGATGGACCAGGGTGCAGCAGTGGGTCCAAGTGAGTCACACAACCCCCCCCAAGCCAGTGCCTCCTGAGCCAGTGCACTGCCGGAGCGCTTTGCTTTGGAGCCCAGGGAAAGGCACTGGGCTTGTGCCCTTTGCTCCTGCTCATTGTGGGATACAGAAGCGCTGGGAGAGTTGGAGACAGACACATGCTCTCTCATTCACTTCTTGCACTAGACATTCAGTTCCAGTTTAGCCTGGTGGGTTCCGCAGGCGGGGAGGCAGCTTGCAGCTGACTGGGCTCGCTAACCTAGACAACAAAGGCAGAACGAATTCCAGCAGCTGGGACCTGAACTGAGATAGTGTCAGATTGGCAATGAGGCACAGATATTTGCCAGGGAGGAGTATTGGCATTGGGACGACTCCCCTGGGGAAGAGCTGATTTCGCCATCACCCAGAGGTGGGATGTGTAAGAGCCCCATCCCTCAGCCAGCAGTTCTGGGTCCATGCAGGAGTCCCTGGGTGGGGTCTGCAGCCTGGGCTCTGCTGGGGATCGGACTAGGTGAGAAAGGTCCCTTCTAGCTGAGGTAGTGAGTTCTTTGTCACTGTTTAAAACTCTCACTGAACTTTCCAAACCTGGGAGCATAAAGCTGGGTCCTGGTCCAGGCACTGCCAGGAGTGGCCTGGTGGTTGCTGCTCCTTTGTGGGTCACCGCAGATGTTCCTCCTACTCCAGGCTGGGAGTGAGGCAGGGCTGAGCTATGCCAGTCCATGCCGGCTGTGCAGATGTGTGTGACATGCTGTCCAGTGGCACAGAAGGTCCCAGCTCTGCTCTTCTCCATCCCATGTCACAGCAGGGCTCTGGCACCACTCACCCAGCTTCTCCAGCTCTAGCAGAGACCTCCTAGCACTCACAGGGGCCTCAGGGCAGACTGCTGCCTCTGGGCTGCTCTGCACAATGGACTGGGGGCCTCGGGGCTTGGCAGGAGCTGGCTCCCTGGTCTTGGGCTGGGCCAGCTTGTTGCAGTTGGGGCTGAGATGCTGGGGCCTGTGTCTGCAGATCTCAGCAAAGTTGGGAGGGGGAGGGTTAGATCAGGTACCTTGTGGGTATTCTGTGTGGGCTGGCCTCCCCGGCTGCACTACGTTTTCCCTGCTGTGCTGTCCCCCTTCACCTTGGGGCTGGGGGAACCCGTGGGTGCTGCGGGAGTGACGTCCAGGACAGTGTTTCCATTTCAGGTGAGAACCCTCTGCCCCAAACACCCAGCTCAGAAGATGCCATCCCCTGCCGCATTCCCTGAGCAGCTGGAGGAATTTCTGTAGGACCCCATCAGATTCCACAGGGCTTTCCCTAGGGACTGAGGGAGTGTCCAGTTCCACATGCTCCCTTGGCCTGGGGCCTGCTATTATCCCTTGCTTTCAAGGCTGACATGTGGGTGCCATCTAGGGGTGGGATGGGGGGGAGTGGGGTGGGGCAGGGCAGCCTGGGGGCTCTCTAGGGATGGGAGTGGGGTGGCCTGGGGGCCCTGCTGGGCTAGGGGATGGGAGCAGAGAAGGGTGGGCAGGGGGACCAGAGCACAGGGTACGTTAAGGACCCCCCACTTCAGGTGCTCATGGGCCCTGTGACAGCAGGCGGTGGGGTGTTGAGTGCTAGTGAGCACCCCCTGGTGATGTGAGGAGAGGTCCAGGGGATGCTAGCTCCCCAGTGTGACCCCTCCCTCCTTGGCCTGTTCCCCCTGCAGTCCTGGGCCTGAAGGAGATGGCGCTCTCCCTCTACCACCTGCTGCTGGTCCCCACCCGCCTGCTGCTGAAGCTCTCCAAGCTCTTAGACTGGCTGGCCATGCGTAGTGCCTCCTACCTGGCGGCGGCTGCCTACTGCCTGTGGGTGCTGTGGTTGGTGCTGACCCAGGGGCCGTGTCGGGCCTTCCGCTGGAGGGTGCGAGAGACGCCACCACCGTGCCTTACCGATGCCTCCTATGGGGAGCACCGCTACCTGCAGCTTAAGGTGCTGTGGGGTGTGTTTGGGGGGAGGGGGAGGGATGGGTGGGAGGGACCGTGGAGCTGGGTCAATCCCTGAACTGATTCTCCTGCAGCTCAGTGTCTTGAGGGGCAATGGCCTGGAGAGACCAGTCTCCAGGCTGCAGCTCTTACCCCTGTGATGGTTCTTGGGATGCCCAGGAATGAGTCATCTTGGAACCCCCGGCCTCCAGCCAGAGGAAGTCTTTGTGCTTAAGTGGGTGTCAGCTCCCTGCCACCTCCAGTCTGTTAGCCCCCAGACAGCCCTTCCTTTGCCTTGCAGGTTAATAATAGGTGCACCCCAGTCTTGGCACCCCTGTGAAGCATTCCCCTGTAGTGCCTAGCCCCCTGTCCACTGAACATGGAGACTTGGCAGGTCAGCTGTCCAAGGGACAGCACACACCAGCTGGGATGGTTCAGCGTCGTGTCTAACACCACAGGGCTGAGTTCCAGTTCAGGTGAGAACAGGCGTACAGGTCGTATCGAAGAGCGAGAGCTAAGAGCTAGTGAGTGAGGATGATGGAAATGGGAAGGTGACACAAGACAAAAACATAACACGATACTTAGAGCACATCAGACACGTGGACCCGTCCATCTCCCTGAAAGGTCTGCGGCAGTTGTTCCAGACAAGGCTGGCTGGGAGCTTGTTTTCATGCATGTAAACATGCTGTGCTTTTACTTCCTGAGTGCAGGACATGGGGTGTCTCCTTGCCTCTGCGTGTATCCCCAGAGTTCACTCCCTTTGCTCCTTTCTTGTTGACTCCATGTGTAAATGGGGCTTCCCTGGTGTTGACTCGCAATGCTTATGCTCCATGGCTGACAGAGAGATCAGTGAATCTACAGCTGTTGTCTGACCCAGAACCTGTCCTCTCTGCCTCGGACACAGACATTAAACCAGGGGTCTCAAACCCGTGGCCCGCAAAGTTATTTTCTGCAGCCTGCGAGCTCCTCACAGCCCCCCAGCGTTTACCTAGAGCGGCTCTGGCCCGGCGTGCACCGGGGGGCAGGGCAGGCTCCCTGCCTGCCTTGCCCCCATGCTGCTCTGGGAAGTGGAAAGAACGTGGGGGAAGAGAGGCACAGGGATGTGTGTTGATGTTGCTTCAGGCGTCACCCCCAGCAGCTCCCATTGGCCGCAGTTCCCTGTTCCCGGCCAATGGGAGCTGCTGGGGGGGGGAGGTGTCTGAAGCAACAGCAACACATGCCACTGTGCCTTTGCTCCCCCACGTTCCAGCCCTTCCCAGAGCAGCGCGGGGGCAGGGCAGGCAGGGAGCCTGCCCTACACCCAGTGTGTGCCGGGCCAGAGCCCGAGCCCCTGCTGCACCCTGACCCCCTTCCCTGAGCCCCCTGCTGCACCCCGACCCCCTTCCCTGAGCCTCCTGCCACACCCTGCACCTGATGCCCTGCCCTGCCCCCCCTGCTGCACCCCTCATCCCTCCTGCACCCCCTGGGGGCAGGGAGGGGGCAGAGTTGGGGGTGGGGATTTCGGGGAAGCGGTTGGAATGGGGTAGGGAACATAAGAACATATAACATAAGAACATAAAAATGGCCGTACTGGGTCAGACCAAAGGTCCATCTAGCCCAGTATCTGTCTACCGACAGTGGCCAATGCCAGGTGCCCCTGAGGGAGTGAATCTAACAGGCAATGATCAAGTGATCTCTCTCCTGCCATCCATCTCCATCCTCTGACGAACAGAGGCTAGGGACACCATTCTTACCCATCCTGGCTAATAGCCATTTATGGACTTAGCCACCATGAATTTATCCAGTCCCCTTTTAAACATTGTTATAGTCCTAGCCTTCACAACCTCCTCAGGTAAGGAGTTCCACAAGTTGACTGTGCGCTGCGTGAAGAAGAACTTCCTTTTATTTGTTTTAAACCTGCTGCCTATTAATTTCATTTGGTGACCCCTAGTTCTTGTATTATGGGAATAAGTAAATAACTTTTCCTTATCCACTTTCTCAACATCACTCATGATTTTATATACCTCTATCATGTCCCCCCTTAGTCTTCTCTTTTCCAAACTGAAGAGTCCTAGCCTCTTTAATCTTTCCTCATATGGGAACCTCTCTAAACCCCTAATCATTTTAGTTGTTCTTTTCTGAACCTTTTCTAGTGCTAGAATATCTTTTTTGAGGGGAGGAGACCACATCTGTACACAGTATTCGAGATGTGAGCGTACCATGGATTTATATAAGGGCAATAATATATTCTCAGTCTTATTCTCTATCCCCTTTTTAATGATTCCTAACATCCTGTTTGCTTTTTTGACCGCCTCTGCACACTGCGTGGACATCTTCAGAGAACTATCCACGATAACTCCAAGATCTTTTTCCTGACTCGTTGTAGCTAAATTAGCCCCCATCATGTTGTATGTATAGTTGGGGTTATTTTTTCCAATGTGCATTACTTTACATTTATCCACATTAAATTTCATTTGCCATTTTGTTGCCCAATCACTTAGTTTTGTGAGATCTTTTTGAAGTTCTTCACAATCTGCTTTGGTCTTAACTATCTTGAGCAGTTTAGTATCATCTGCAAACTTTGCCACCTCACTGTTTACCCCTTTCTCCAGATCATTTATGAATAAATTGAATAGGATTGGTCCTAGGACTGACCCTTGGGAACACCACTAGTTATCCCTCTCCATTCTGAGAATTTACCATTAATTCCTACCCTTTGTTCCCTGTCTTTTAACCAGTTCTCAATCCATGAAAGGTCCTTCCCTTTATCCCATGACAGCTTAATTTACGTAAGAGCCTTTGGTGAGGACCTTGTCAAAGGCTTTCTGGAAATCTAAGTACACTATGTCCACGGATCCCCCTTGTCCACATGTTTGTTGACCCTTCAAAGAACTCTAATAGATTAGTAAGACACGATTTCCCTTTACAGAAACCATGTTGACTATTGCTCAAGAGTTTATGTTTTTCTATGTGTCTGACAATTTTATTCTTTACTATTGTTTCAACTAATTTGCCCGGTACTGACGTTAGACTTACCGGTCTGTAATTGCCGGGATCACCCCTAGAGCCCTTTTTAAATATTGGCGTTACATTAGCTAACTTCCAGTCATTGGGTACCAAAGCCGATTTAAAGGACAGATTACAAACCTTAGTTAATAGTTCCGCAACTTCACATTTGAGTTCTTTCAGAACTCTTGGGTGAATGCCATCTGGTCCCGGTGACTTGTTAATGTTAAGTTTATCAATTAATTCCAAAACCTCCTCTAGTGACACTTCAATCTGTGACAGTTCCTCAGATTTGTCACCTACAAAAGCCAGCTCAGGTTTGGGAATCTCCCTAACATCCTCAGCCGTGAAGACTGAAGCAAAGAATCCATTTAGTTTCTCCGCAATGACTTTATCGTCTTTAAGCGCTCCTTTTGAATTTTGATCATCAAGGGGCCCCACTGGTTGTTTAGCAGGCTTCCTGATTCTGATGTACTTAAAAAACATTTTGTTATTACCTTTGGAGTTTTTGGCTAGCCGTTCTTCAAACTCCTCTTTGTCTTTTCTTATTACACTCTTGCACTTAAGTTGGCAGTGTTTGTGCTCCTTTCTATTTGCCTCACTAGGATTTGACTTCCACTTTTTAAAGGAAGTCTTTTTATCTCTCACTGCTTCTTTTACATGGTTGTTAAGCCACGGTGGCTCTTTTTTAGTTCTTTTACTGTTTTTCTTAATTTGGGGTATACATTGAAGTTGGGCCTCTATTATGGTGTCTTTAAAAAGGGCCCACACAACTTGCAGGGATTTCACTTTAGTCACTGTACCTTTTAACTTTTGTCTAACTAACCCCCTCATTTTTGTATAGTTCCCCTTTTGAAATTAAAGGCCACAGTGTTGGGCAGTTGAGATGTTCTTCCCACCACAGGGATGTTGAATGCTATTGTATTATGGTCACTATTTCCAAGCGGTCCCGCTATAGTTACCTCTTGGACCAGCTCCTGCGCTCCACTCAGGATTAAATCTAGAGTTGCCTCTCCCCTTGTGGGTTCCCGTACCAGCTGCTCCATGAAGCAGTCATTTAAAGTATCGAGAAATTATATCTCTGCATTTCGTCCTGAAGTGAAATGTTCCCAGTCAATATGGGGATAATTGAAATCCCCCACTATTATTGGGTTCTTAATTTTGATAGCCTCTCTAATTTCCCTTAGCATTTCATCATCACTATTACTGTCCTGGTCAGGTGGTCGATAATAGATCCCTACTGTTATATTTTTACTAGAGCATGAAATTTCTATCCATAGAGACTCTATGGAACCTGTGGATTCGCTTAAGATTTTTACTTCATTTGAATCTACACTTTCTTTAACATATAGTGCCACTCCTCCCCCTGCACGGCCTGTTCTGTCCTTCCGATATATTTTGTACCCCGGAATGATTGTGTCCCATTGATTGCTCTCAGTCCACCAGGTTTCTGTGATGCCTATTATATCTATATCATCCTTTATCACAAGGCACTCTAGTTCACCCATCTTATTATTTAGACTTCTGGCATTTGTGTACAAGCACTTTAAAACTTGTCCCTGTTTATTAGCCTGCCTTTTTCTGATGTGCCAGATTCTTTTTTATGTGACTGTTTATCATCTGATCCGGCCCTTACGTTATACTTCTCATTCCTCTGCTCCTGACTATAACCTGGTCAGGAGCAGAGGAATGAGAAGGATAATATAAGACTCTCCCCTAAGAGAAGTCTGTGTCCGATCCACACGCTCCTCTGCAGCAGTCGGCTTTCCCCCATCTCCTAGTTTAAAAACTGCTCTACAACCTTTTTAATGTTTAGTGCCAGCAGTCTGGTTCCACTTTGGTTTAGGTGGAGCCCATCTCTCCTGTATAGGCTCCTCCCATCCCAGAAGTTTCCCCAGTTCCTAATGAACGTGAACCCCTCCTCTCTACACCATCGTCTCATCCACGCATTGAGACTCTGAAGCTCTGCTTGCCTACCTGGCCCTGCACGTGGAACCGGGAGCATTTCTGAAAATGCCACCATAGAGGTCCTGGATTTCAGTCTCTTCCCTAGCAGCCTAAATTTGGCTTCCAGGACATCTCTCCTACCCTTCCCTATGTCATTGGTACCTACATGTACCACGACCACCGGCTCCTCCCCAGCACTACACATAAGTCTATCTAGATGCCTCGAGAGATCCGCAACCTTCGCACCAGGCAGGCAAGTCACCATACGGTTCTCCTGGTCATCACAGACCCAGCTATCTACATTTCTAATAATCGAATCTCCCATTACTAACACCTGCCTTTTCCTAGAAACTGGAGTTCCCTCCCCCAGAGAGGCAACCTCAGTGCGAGAGGCAACCCCAGCACCATCTGGAAGGAGGGTCCCAACTACGGGAAGGTTTCCCTCTGCTCCCATTGACTGCTCTACTTCCCTGGGCCCTTCTTCCTCCTCAACAGCACAGGAGCTGTCTAAGTGGAGGTGGGACAATTCTACAGTGTCCCGGAAAGCCTCATCAACATACCTCTCTCAGCTCCTCCAGTTCCGCCACCCTGGCCTCCAAAGTCCGTACATGGTCTCTGAGGGCCAGGAGCTCCTTGCACCGACTGCACACATACGCCACCCGCCCACAGGGCAGGTAATCATACATGCGACAGTCAGTGCAATAAACTGGATAGCCCCCACTCTGCTGCTGGGCTTCTGCCTGCATTGTCTCCTAGTTAGTGAAAGGGTGGTTTATGGAAAGTAGTTTTGGAATGTAGTTTGGTTTATAGGTTTTAGGATTTTAGGGGGGGGGCCACAGGGAAGGGATTACGGCCGGCGAGGGGCTCCCACTCCCTTGCGAAACTCCCTTGCGAAACTCCCTGTTAGCAAAGCTCCCTGGTCGCTTGTGCGCGGCTTTATAAAGCCCTGGCCTGAGTGAATGCCCCGCCCACTGATTAAGGCTCAGCCAATTACCAGAGGCTTTGAGCTTTCAAACCTGCCTCCAACTGCCAGGGGTGAGAAGAGCCGGGGCCTCATGGAAGGGGTGGAGTGGGGGCGGGGCTGAGGGCGGGGAGGAGGGAGGTGTTGTAATGCGGCCCTCGGGCCAATGTACTAGTCCTCATGTGGCCCTCATGGTCATTTGAGTTTGAGACCCCTGCATTAAACCATGTGTTCAGTTCATGTACACAGCTCCTTCAATATCAGCCATACCCCCCACCCACAATGATTCTGAGGAGTGGGATGACATCGCCTTCCATTGGAAACCTCCCATGATGTCATCGCTGGGTAAATGCCTTTAAGTGGTGTGCTCGGTGTAGTGAGTTTGTCAGGCTGTTGGAACAGTGAACCCTTTGCCTGCTGGTACCAGTGGGGCTCTGCCAGGCTCCTGCCCAGCTGTCCCCCATGGTCCTTGCTGATGTTGGGTGTGGCACAGGGGAAGCTGGGGCACGTGCATCAGACAAGGCCAGTGTCTGGGATGAGGCAAACCAGGGCAGAAGTGGGTGAACTACTGCCCGTGGGCCACATCCGGCCCGCGGGACCATCCTGCCCGGTCCCTGAGCTCCCCGCTGGGGAGGCTAGCCGCCGGCCCCTCCCCTGCTGTTCCCCCTCCCCCGCAGACTCCACTCACTGCGCCGCTGGTGCAATGCTCTGGGCAGCAGCGCAGCTGCAGAGCTACAGCCTGACCCAGTGCTCTGTGCTGCGCGGTGGCATGGCTGGCTCCAGCTGGGCAGTGTGGCTGCCTATCCTGGTGCTCTGGGCAGTGTGGCTGTAGCACTGCCAGCCACCGGTGCTCCAGGCAGAGTAGTAAGGGAGGCAGGGAGCAGGGGGGGTTGGATAGAGGGCAGGGGAGTTCGGGGTGGTGGGCAGGGCGGTCAGAGGGTGGGGAAAAGGGGGGTTGAATGGGGGCAGGGGTCCTGGGGGGGCAGTCAGGAAGGAGGGGGGGTTGAATGGGGCGACAGCGGGCAGTCAGGAGCAGGGGTTCCAGGGGCAGTCAGGGAGAAGGGGTGGTTGGATGGGGCAGGGGTCCTGGGGGGGGCAGTCAGGGGTGGGAGGATCCGGGGGTGGTCAGGGGACAGGGAGGGGTAGATGGGGCAGGAGGGCAGGCCAGGCCTGGCTGTTTAGGGTGGCACAGCCTCTCCTAACCAGCCCTCCATACAATTTTGGAAACCCGATGTGGCCCTCAGGCCAAAACGTTTGCCCGCTCCTGAACCAGGGGGACACCAGCTGCTAAGCCCAGCAGCCCCATTGTTCAGCGGAGGCACTGGAGGTGCCACCCAGCTCCTGCCATGGTGCAGCTGACCCCTGGGTGACTAGGCATGAACATTTCCTTCTCCCCCCTCCCCGTCCTTGCAGAGCCCAGGGCTGCGTTTGCACTATGTCACAGCTGGCCAGGAGGAGGCGCAGCTCATGCTGTGTCTGCACGGATTCCCCCAGAACTGGTAGGTCTCTCCGGTTACTGTTGGGTGAGAGGGGCACCTGCATCCCATGGCCTGTGAGGAGTTGGGATGAGGGGGTGTTAGTCATGTGGGTCAGGGCCCCATTGTGCTGGTGCTGCACAGACGAAGCAGCAGGCAGTCCCTGCCCCGAGGAGCTGACAACGTGATGGAGGCAGGACAGGTGAAGGGGCAGAACACACCACTGGACACGGGTTCAAAGGCTGGCCTGGAAGGAGGGCCACGTCCCCAGGGCATGGCCTGCTCAGGAACCCTGAATTCTCTCCTCAGAGTGGAGCCCTGGAGGATGGTGCCACCGAGTAGCTGCATGTTCCTCCTGCAACACCCCTTCCTCTGTGCAGAGGTGTGTCGCGCAATGCTGGGTGAGCTGTGCTGGGGGCGCTGGCTAGCACAGCTCAGGCTCCCACACTCAGGCCTGGCCCTGGGCAGCGCCCTGGCCAGGCAGCTGCGGAGGGGATGGGAGCAGGGAATGGCCTCGAGGTTTAGCTGGCAGGGACTCTCCCCCCACCCCCCAGCTGGGCAGGGTATCCCCTAGGCACGGTTTGAGCTCAGGGTTGTGTGCATTGGCAGGTTTGCCTGGCGCTACCAGCTGCAGGAGTTCAAGAGGCAGTTCCGGGTGGTGGCGCTGGACCTGCGGGGCTATGAGGGTTCAGACGCCCCGTGCAGGAAGCAGCATTACCAGATGGAGGCCCTGCTGGAGGACGTGCATGGTGTCATCCAAGTGCTGGGCACCAAGGACCAGAAGGGTGAGGAGTGGCTGCTGGACATGTGTGAATGGAGGCCTCCCACTCTGCACTTCAGCTGGGGAGGGTAGGAGCTGTGAGGGAGCTGGCCCCTCTGCTGGAGGAGAGGAACCTCCCTGCTCAAGCTGTTCCCAGGCGCAGAGGGGCCTTTCCTTGAGACCCTGCTGTGCCCCCCTTTGCACTGTCACAGATGGCTCTCCCCTTTGGATGAGTTGTGGGAGTGCCCAGCCTGAGCTATTCCCACAGAAGGGGAAGAGG
Source organism: Mauremys reevesii (assembly GCF_016161935.1). Classification (NCBI taxonomy): domain Eukaryota; kingdom Metazoa; phylum Chordata; order Testudines; family Geoemydidae; genus Mauremys; species Mauremys reevesii. Next base: position 2,969,616 of record NC_052647.1, read on the forward strand.
GGTTCTCCAGCCCCCACAACGGCGACCCCAGAGCACCACCGAGGTTGGGTGGGGCGCTGTGAAGCCTGGGATATGCCCCTGACCCCAAACCTTAGCATCTCCCTGGTTGGACACCACATAGCAGCAAGTGGGCAGAGCTTGGCTGCCGTGTGGCAGCGTGGCTGTGCTCTGCCAAGGCAGGAGTTCCATTTCTGGGGTGAGAATTGGATCAATGAGCAGGTGTGTCTACAGCAGAGACAGACACTCAGCGTCCCATCCCACCTGCTTGCTTGCTTGGTCTGTCTGGGCTGTCCCAGCCTCTGGCCATTGCCCCAGTTGGGGAGCAGGGAGACAATGGAGGGGGGCATCTCTGTGGCAGGAGGGGGGTGCAGGGGGTAGGGCAACTCTGTGGGAGAAGTGGACATACCCTTGGCAGGGAAAGGTAGAGGGGGAGGCGGGTGGAGTGGGAGAGACAGTGTGTGGGGGGTGTGCCCTGACTGTGGAAGTCCAGCTCTGTTCAGCATTGCTCTGCCCTGACGGTTGGTCTGCCTGGCTGTCTCTACTTCCAGGCTTTACCAAGTGTATCTTGGTGGGGCATGACTGGGGTGGCGCCATTGTGTGGGAGTTCGCCATGAATCACCCTGACATGGTGGAGAAGCTCATTATCATGAATGCCATCCACTCGTCCATTCGTAAAGGTGAGGCTCTGACCTGCAGGGGTGCTGGGCTCCCCCCCCCCCAAGGGTCTGTGGCAGGTCCAGGGTGGAGGAGGCTGGTTCTTGCAGCAGCACGGAAGTTCCGACCAGGTGACAGTGGCACTCCTTGGGGTGGGGAGGCGAGGGCTCTTGGGGTCTCTGCATTGTGACTGGGGCTCCCAACCTGCCCCCACTCCCCACAGGGGCTGCAGGCTCTCTGAGCACCAGCCCAGCCCAAGTGAGGTCTGAAATGACATCACTGGCACATGCTATGTGACTTTGGCTCCTGCCTCTGGTGGGAGGCCTGGGTGTTCTGGGGGCACTGGCGTAGGAGGCCCTCCAGCCTCAGCATGTCTGTGTCTGCCTTTCTGCCCACCCGCTGCAGAGTACATAGCCTGCCACCCCTGCCAGCTGCTGCGCTCCAGCTACATATTCATGTTCCAGCTGCAGAGGCTGCCTGAGCTGCTCTTGTCTTTGGGTGACTTCCAGGTGAGAGCAGGGAGTGGGGGGATGGGTGAGGTGGGAGCAGGGAGTGGGGCTGATTGGCTGGGGGAGCTGGGGAAGAGGGGGGTGGGAAGGGTCCTGGCACCTGTGGCTCAGCTTAATTAGGATTCCAAATGTGTCCATTTATAGAACTGCCCCTTGGCTCTCCCCCAGAGCCCTGGGTGCAGCCACCTCTGGGGAGGGATGTGGCACCTGGTAACTAAGCAGCATGTTAGGGCTGGAGGTCAGGGAGGCAGGGTGGAATGGCCGCAGTGGGAGTTTAACCCTGACTCAGGAAAGCTGCCAGGCGATCGTTAATGAGTGCAGACATTTACAGCTCTGGTGTGCAGCTCCTTCAGCGCCCCATACAGCCCTGCTGGGGTATTGGGATTGGCACTGACTCCTGAGGTGAGGCCCCAGCACCATTGGGGCCAGCACAGTGCAGGGGGAGAAAACCTGCCTACTGAGTGGTGACTGGCACTGTGTCCGGCAGTCCCTTGCCTTTCGTTGGGGGTGGGTGGGGTAAAACAGAGGCCGTAACCCCACTGGCACTTGTTAAAGATCTCAGGTGCTTTTTGCAAGGGTGCTGGCCTGGCTGAATTCTGCGATTACACCCACCTAGGGAATTCAGTTCTGTCCACGCCCCCCACTTTCTTTTGGATGCACCAATTGAGCTCCCTCTCCTCCTCCTGTCCCAGTGGCTGTGTTCCACCCCAGCAGTGGCTGCATGTCAGTGGTGGGTGGAAATCTAATCTACCATTTTGTGTGTGTATTAACCTCGGCCCTGTGAGTCAGAGGGACAGTGGCTGCTTTGTAAATGGGAAACACCCATTCTAATTAGGGATCATCCCATTCCTAATGGCTGCAGTAATAAACTGCTGGTTAATTAGCAGGTGTGGAGGACAGATTAATGGGAAGGGGCTGGGAGTAGCTAGAAGGGGGGGCAGGAGCGACACCATGGAATTCATGCTGGATAAAGGTTGCTCCTACAGCAGGGTTGGGAAGGGGGAACTAGCCAGCCCCACATTAAATGGGGGAGAAGCTAGGAACCGGTAATGCAGCTAGACAGCATGGGATGGGGGGATCCCAGCGAGCGGGGCAGGGGGCATGAGTATCAATTAATTTGGCAGCTGATAATATCCCAACAGCCCTGAGGTGAAGGGGGGAACAATGGGCATGACCCTTCTAGGATGGGGCCACAGGCTGTGGTGCAGGGGTGGAGCGGGGCTGGGATAAAAGCTACCAACTGCCTTTGGGGCAGTAATTACTGGAACTACTGCAGGAGCCGCTAAATAGCAATCCAGTAAACTCTGATTCGGAGGGAGCTGAGCTTTATACTAAAGGACCCTGGCCCTTTGGAGCAAGGTGCTTTGTTCTGGGCCCCACAGCCTGTGGCCCCATCCTAGAAGGGTCATGCCTAGAGCCAGACTTCAGGAGAAAGGTAGGAAAGTCAAACCCATGAAAGAAAATAATTAGCTGGTGGAATTCACTGCTTCGGGAAGTCATTGAGGCCTGAACTTAGTGAGGGTCAAACAGGAACTGGATGTTCCTCTGGGTAAGGAGGAGAGCCAGAGTTGTTAGGTTATGACCCAAACCAAAGGCAAAACACTATGTTGGCCAGGAGATGGACAGTCCTGCTTTAGTGCGTCTCTGACAATCAGAGCCTGGGAGGAGACCTTGTGGGGACTGGCGGTGAGTTCTTACCCCTTCCTCTCTAGCAGCTGGCACTAGACCTGTCAGAGGTGGGATCCTGGGCTAGATGGGCATCACCAACCTGGATCAGCCACACACCCCATGTCTCTTCCTCCCCATCTGTGTATGTCCTGTCCATGCCTGATCTGCAGGCAGGAGCTCAGCAGTGTGACCACCTCTCTCTACATCCTCCAGGACTCACCGAGGAGATGTATTTTAGGGTCCCTCGTTATTCTGGGATTCTCCCCTCGGATATGGGATGCTTGAGTGACTCTATCATGGGGATGGGCAGGACTCGGCCCTCTCTACATGCACTTTTTGGGCCCCCACCAGGGAGATGGTACTTGCTTGATCAAAGCCACGTGGGGGTTCTAGGGCAGTGCTTCTCAACGACCAGTCCCTGAGTTCTCCCTGACACACTTGGAAGGCAGCAAGCTTGTCCCTGGTATGAAAAAGATTGAGCAGCACTGTTCTAGGAGAAGCAGCATGAGCATGCGAGGGGCCCACTCTGGGATAGAGGAGACGGAATAGGTCAGTTTCCTCTGTGGCGGCTGCTGACTTCAGCCTAAGCCTGCAGACTAGGAAGAATGGGGGCCAATTTTGGGGAGCACCCCACCTGTCTCAGTATCTGGGCAGGGTCATGTCTAGGGGGGGGAGCCCCCATATGCCAGGCTCTTGACACTAGGTGGAACTCTGCTTTGCATTTCATGAGGGCTCCCCATCCCTTCGGTGGGGGACAGGCTCACCGGCTCTGTAGGGGGCTAAGATTTGGGGCATGACACACTGTTGGCCAGGAGCCAGGCCCCCACCCTTTTGGCTCACCAGGCTCCAGATCCGAGCCATCCCTGCAGAGCGATTAAGCTGCCTGGCTCTGGATGGAACATGATGGTTTGTCTGCTGGGAGCCCTCCCCGAGGCTTACTAGGCCCCAGATCTGAGCTGTCCCTGACCCCGGCAATGTCTGTCCTGAGGCAGGTGTTGAAGGACACTTTGGCAGGCAGGAAGGGAGGAATCCAGAACCCCGAGCGGCGCCTGACAGCACAGGAGCTGGAGGCCTACATATTCGGCTTCTCCAAGCCCGGAGCACTGACACCACCCCTCAATTACTACTGGAACATATTCAGGTAGGGCCCCTGCCCCTCCATGGGGCTCACCCCTGTGCAGCACACGGAACCCAGTGAGGTGCCCTTCCAATGCTGGGGAGATGGGACGGGTGGGGGCACACGTGTGGGCTGGGAGGAGCCAGGAGGAGGAAGTGGCTGCTGCAGCCCCACTGGCTGCCCGAGCAGCCCTGCAGGAAATGAGTGGAGGGGCTAGTGGGTGGCAGCCCCGAGGCAGGAAGGGATATGCTGGGTCCTGCATAGGGCTGTAGGATCCCATTCCATCCTGTGCTTCCCCTGACACTGCCCAGAGCCAAGGGCTGGGGGATCTGTGCACACTGGGAGCTGCTGCCCCTCTCTGCTCCCAGCACCAAATCTGTGGTGTTGTGGGCCCCTGGCAGAGTCTGGTGCTGCCAGGGGTAACTATGGGCATGTTGACACTACAAACTTAGGTTGACCTATGTTAGGTCGACTTACAGCCACTGCAGATTTGTATCTACACTACCCTCCTTACCAGCACGAGTCCACTGACTTAAGTGGGGCAGTGCAGGGGGCTGAGAGCCTGGGCTCTCAGCTCTGTGCGGGGCTGCCCCCAACCCTTCCCTGGGCTCTCAGCTCCCCGATACCCACTGCTGGGAGCCCTGATGTGCTCCCCACGGGGAACTCTGCACCCGGAGCCTGGGCGGCTGCGAGGCTCCTGACAGGGAGCCAGGAACTGAGAGTCCGACGGCAGCCGGGTGCTAGCTGGAGCTCTACCCCCACCCCAGGGTGACAGCCTGAACTATGAGCTAGGCTCTAAGAGGGAGCCGTGAAATTGACAAGAATGACATCCAACAGCTGATGTTGAATGACACGGACGCTGTGTCACCCTATCTACACCGACATAAGCCCTAAGCCTCTTGTGGAGGTGGAGTAGTTCTGTCAGAGTACTAGTGCACTTACATCAGCAGGAGCAAGGCTTCAGTGTTACTCCTGGGAGAATTCTGTGCCACTGCATGTGCGCAGAATTCATATTCCCTGCAGATTTTCCGGCAGGGAAGCAGAGGGAAGCTCCAAGAGCACTCATGCACCACTCCCTAGCTGCGCAGGTACATCATTTCAGGCATCCAGAGCAGCCAGTGGAGAGGTAAATCACCATAGGGCTGGGGGCACCCCGGGGCCAGTGGCTCCTACCCTGAGCTGGGATTAACTGCTAGTCCTGGCTGGCCTGGAGGCAGGAGAGGACTGGACTTCCTCTTCCCCTGCATGGAGTGGCTGGGGCTATGTCAGACCCACTCCCAGAAACCTCCCCCAGATGCAGGAAGCTCAGCGTCCTCCAGTGCTCTACCATCCACTCAATCCCTGTGCATATGGACCTCCCATACCCAGACACCCCTGCCAAGCCTTAGCCCGTACACCCAGAACCTCCATACCCAAACCCCACCCCACTGAACTTCAATCCCTGCATCTGGAGCCCCCCTGCACCCAGACTCCCTGCCTCCAACCACTCCCCACTGAGCTCTCTACTCTCAACCCCCCATCCTGATGAGTCCCATCCCCTGTACCACCCTGAAGGGGAGGGATAGCTCAGTGGTTTGAGCATTGGCCTGCTAAACCCAGGGTTGTGAGTTTAATCCTTGAGGGGACCATTTCGGGAACTGGAGTAAAAATCTGTCTGGAGACGTGTCCTCCTTTGAGCAGGGGGTTGGACTAGGTGATCTCCAGAGGTCCCTTCCAACCCTGATATTCTATGAGCTCCCACATCCAGACCCCCACTCTCCCAGCATCCAGACCCCTGTGCTGAGCCCCAACCCCCTTCACCTGGAAGCCCCTACAGAGTCCCTGCACCTGGAACACACACCCCCAATGAGCCTCTGTGCTTCAGATCCCCTCATACTTAGACCCCACACTGAGCTGCCTACATCCAGATTGTCCCACACAGAATCCAAAACTCCCACACTTTGATCCTCCCTGGTTGAGCTTGCCTGGTGCAGAGGTCCAGGGCCCCACTGTGTTTCTGGAGTAGGCCCAGGCCTTGTGCTGTGTCAGGACTGGGTGCAGCCTCACCACTGAGTCCGTGTTCGTGGGGGTGGGGAGGCTGTAGAGTGATCTCCCACCTTTGTACAGCCATCGGCCTGTGCTCCCCACTGCCATGCTGGAGTCTCTACATTTATTTACTGACAGATAAAACTTGCAGAATTATTTTTTTGGCGCAGGATGCCCTCAGGAGTAGTAGTGTGGACACTGATATAGTTAGGTTGATGTAAGGCAGCTTACATCTACCTAACTGTAGTGTAGACCAGGCCTTAGTCAGGTGCTACCAGGCCTGTGAGTGGCAAGAACAAGACCCCTGGGTTCTCGCTGGGGTAGCAGTTCTAACTATGGAGTTCTGGGAAGGAAGGTGCAGTCAGGCAGCTGCCCCAGAGGCTGTGCCACCCCCCATCGGCACTAAGGTAACCTGAACATCCTCCCCCCTATTCCGCTTATCCTCCTGTCTTTGCCCACCATCCCTGGGCTGTGAGGGGGCACTGTGCCCAGTGCCCTGGGCAAGTGGTCACTTCTTTCTCTCTCCCCCTCCCTGCAGCAGGAGCCCTATGCAGTGCAAGGACATGCTGGTGCCCATGCTGGTGATCTGGGGGGAGAAGGACGTGTACCTGGAGGCTGGGATGATCCCCCTCCTGGAGCAATATGCGCGCAAGCGCTGCCGCGTGGAGCACATCCCTGAGGCCAGCCACTTCGTCAGCGAGGACCAGCCCGACAAGGTCAATCAGCTGATCTGGAGCTTCCTGCGGGAGAGTGACTGAGCGGGTCTGGTGCCATGCCTGGGCCCCATTTACTGGCTTGGGTGTGGCAGGGCAGGGACCTGATCCTGGCAAACCAGCCCTGGACCCTCCACTGGGCCAAGTGCCCCCACGCCCCTGCACAAATTGGTCTTGTGCAGCTGGAGAGCAGCAGCTGCTGGCTGGGAGCCCAGCTCTGAAGGCAGAGCTGCCGTTGGCAGTAGCACAGAAGGATGGTATGGTATGGTATTGCCACCCTTACTTCTGTGCTGCTCCCTGCAGAGCTGGGACCTCAGTCAGCAGCTGCCACTCTCCAGCTGCCCAGCTCTGAAGGCAGCAGCACAGAAGTAATGGTGGCATGGTATGGTATTGCTACCCTTACTTCTGCGCTGCTGCAGGTGAGGCGCTGCCTTAAGAGCTGGGTGCCCAGCCAACAGCTGCCTCTCTCCAGCCACCCAGCTCTGAAGACAGCGCAACAGTAAGGGTGGCAATACAGTTTTAATCTGGAATCGCCCTGACTATGGGCATTGGACTATAACCCATGGACTAATTCTGAAAGAACTCTTTGCAGCTACAAAGCTCACCATCTCTACTATGAATTTAATCTCAAGAACTGTACTCATGTCTGAACTTTTATGCTGATCTTTTAACCAATTCTCTCTCTCTCTCTTCTTTTAATAAAGTTTAGTGTAGTTTAGAAGAATTGGCTGTAAGTGTGTATTTGGGTAAGATCTGGAAGAACTTTCTTATATGATGAATAAGATTTTAGTAATACTCTTCATATTTGACTTTGGTGTCTGGGTGGAGGCCTGAGGCTGGGTTGCTTTAAGGGCACCGTGCTGTTAGTTTCTGGGTAACCAGTGAGGTATTATAGAAGCTGTTTTGTGCTGGCTTGGTAAATCTAAGTATTGGAATATCCACCGACTTTGGGGATTGTCTGCCCCATTCTTTGTAGCTCACCCTAATTGAGTGAGCTCTGTGCAGGCTCCCTTGGGACTCTGGTCACAGTGGTCTTTAGCTCTGTTGTTCCTGGCAGGTGGGAGCCCCTGCTCAGTGCCTGGAGCCGGGTTTCACTGCACTGGTGCCGGGGTGGTGGTGGGAGCTTAGCGCTGACCTCGCTAGAAAGGATGGCTGGGGGCAAGCAGCTCTTTTCTGCTGTGGATTCCCCACACTTACTGTTCCCCTTAGTGACTCCCTGTGCTGTTGACCGTACATATGGCTGGAGCTCAGAGTGCCTAGATGCCAGTGCCTCTCTGCCAGGGATGGGCCCCTTAGCGCCTTGACTATAAATCCATTTGCGGAGGGTGATGGCCCCTGGATAGAAAGTGCTGCATTATGGTCCTGATGCTTTGAGTGCATTTAATAAATGACATTTGGGACAGAAACCTCCATGGTGTGGGCCGTTCACCAGCCGGCAGGTGTGGCCGGCCTTGGACAAGGGATCTGCACGTCGGGAAGCCTCCCAGGACTAGTCCAGGATCTGTGTTTACTGTGTGAGTTAGGGCTGCCCTGAACGTGCCTATGTGGGGCTGTGCTTCCTCCCCCCTCCCCGCCTCAGGCTGCCCCTGCTTGCAGAGAGGCGGCAGTGCCCAGCTGGGATTGCTGATGGCCAGGGATCTGGTAAATGGGTTTGTGGATGCCTCTGGGGCTGACTGGGTCAGTAGAGCGGAGCAGCCCAGCTTACAGCTACTGACTGGGCAGAGAGGTAACGCTGTGCCTGCTTCCTCCCAAGTGGCGGGGGGGGGGGGGAGGCAGGAGACCACCTGGGCTGCCCCACTTGCTCGCTGTCCGAATTGCTAGGGCCCCAGCCTCCCCCCACGGGAGTGGGTGGGAAAGGGGAAGCTGGCCCTGAGCAGGGGGGAGCTGGCTGTTGCTGCCCCAGCCCAGTAAAGCAGCTCACTTTTGCTTTTGCATCAGCTGCTGCACAGAGCTCCCCTGTCCCCAGGGCTGGGCCCCCCACCAGGGTATCTGGGCATATCACAGACACCCCTGGGGTTAGGAGGGAGGAAGGTTCCTTATCCCCATTGTATAGAGAGGGGAAGGGACTCGCCTAAGGCTGCGCAGAGTCTGTGGCAGAATGAACTCAGGTGGCCTGGCCCAGCCCCAGAACCACAGACCAGCCTCCTGCTTAAAGTGCCCAGGGCTAGAATGAGACCTCAGCAGGGGAGGCCTGGCCTCCCCTCTCCCTAGCACAGCAACACCCCTCTGCCCTAGCTCCAGTCACCCCTGCCGCTGGAGGCTCTCCTTTCCCAGCCCTAGCTGGAGTTGCATTGCACACTGGAGGCTCAGAGAGGTTAGGGCCAGAACTATCAGCCCACAAAGGGGCTGAGTTGTCTGACAGCCCAGCAGGAGCATGGGGCAGAGGCTAGGCTAGAACCCAGGGCACATGGCTCCTAGGCCAGGACCCTAAGCACAGACCCCTCTTGGGCAGGCCTGCTGCCCCTTCTCCCAGGCCCCTTCCTTTGCTAGTAGGGATGGCCAGTGTCTCTGCTGATGGCACAGGAGAAGCAGCTGGCTCTGGAGTAGCCAGCGCCCAAAGCAGCCTGGTTCTCTGGATTCATCCCTGTGCTCCAGACCCAGGGGTGGCCCTAGACTAGCTGCCAGCAACTGGCGCCCTAGGCGAACCATGCAATCGGCACCCCAAACCCCAAGGGCAGATCTAGGCTGAGGTTTCTGGTAAACGAGGAAACATTTTGCCCCTTTTTTCCTTTTAATGTTTTTAAGCTTGTTTGTTTGTTTGTTTGTTTGTTTTTTGTTTAAACAGGCTTAATTATTCGGTTTGTCCATCCGTCTGTCCAACCAATGTTTCTGAGATCAGATAAAGTAGAGACACAAAATTTTCAGAATAGATTTGTGCAGGACAGCTAGATGCTATTTCAGTCCGATTTCAAATAAAATGCATTAAAAATGTTAATTATAATTTTTATTATTACAAATCCAAAATCATCCTTTACGCTATACTGCTTTAACTGCCATTTCCACCACATCCAATATAGAAAGAAATAAGAAAATTCTTCAATGAACTTTAACCTGTATTTACAAAACACTCCAAATAAAAAACACTCTGTGCTCTTAAAACATGACTTTTCTTGCTTTAAGTTTTGAAAATTCAGTCACTAGTTCTTTTAGATCCAGTTTTCCAGCTATTTCATGCTCTATTGACGTTGTGGCAAGTCCAACGAGTCTCTCTTGCACCATTGTTGAACTCAGATATGTTTTTATCAATTTTAACTTTGAGAAGCTACATTCCCCACTAGCTACGGAAACTTGCAAAGTTAAAAGAATGTGTAGAGCTATAAAAATGTTTGGGAAACTGTCTGAGAGTTTATTTTCACAAACAAACTTCAGAACTTCTTCAGGAGTGGAGTTACCGCCGAAGACGGAGCGGGACCCGCCGCCGAAGTTCAGCTCGGTCTTCGGCAGTAATTCGGCGGTGGGGGGCCCTTCCCTTCCGGGACCCGCCGCCGAAATGCCCCGAAGACCCGCGGCGGGGGCCCCCCCGCCGCAGAATTACCGTGGAAGACCGGGCTGCACTTCGGGGGCGGGTCCCGCTTCAGCGGTAATTCGGCGGCGGGGGGGTCCCCGCCGCGGGTCTTCGGGGCACTTCGGCGGTGGGTCCCGGAACGAAAGGGCCCCCCGCCGCCGAAGACCCCGGGCCCCCGGAAACCTCTGGGCCCTGTACAAAATTCTCTTATCTGTTTTGCTGTTTTCTTTTGCAAGCTGTGGATGTCATATAGAAAGCCAAATACTGACTCTAGCTGCTGCATTTGTTGAAATCTTTCGTCAACAAAGTGAATAGCAGTATCAACGACTGCAAAGTAGAAATTCACTTTGAACCTTTGTTTTGGTTCTGAATGGGTGTGTCTCGTCCTTCATACGAAAACTGCTGTTTCTTTTGCTGAATGTGAACTGGCTCTGCTTCAAATTCTGTCTGAAAGTCTATTTCTTCAGCAAGCTTGAGAGAATCTACCAGTGTTCTTTCGAATCCTTCATCACTTCTGAATATTTTTAGTTTGTTGCAGTTTTTGAATAGCAGAATGTAGGTTCAAGTTCTTTTCCTGAATCTGCTTAATAGTGAGATTAATCTTGAAAAGGATATTATACCACAAAATGAGTGAAGTCACAAATTTGAACTTGGAAAGGCCATTTGCAAGAGCTTCTGCATCTGAACGTGCTCTATTGCCAGATGATCCAGTAAAGGTAGTATCATCAGAAATTTCAATTAGGGCATCATAAATGGTTCCAAGTTCATAGTGAAGAGGCTTCAAAGCATCAATGTTACTCTCCTGTCTTGTCTGACTAAGTGGTTTCACAGTTAGAGTAATTCACAGGGTGAGTCAGAATCTCCCAATGGCATGTTGAGCCTGAGAAAAACACAAACATGTTGCATCAGGTCAGAGAAACTGCTTGCCTCCAAACAGCATCTAGCAGCATCATTAACAACTAAATTCAGAGAGTGCTCACTAGAAGGAATGAATAAGGTCCCAGGATTGATTTCCATCATTCTCCTTTACACACCATTGTCTTTACCCTTCATAGAATATCAGGGTTGGAAGGGACCTCAGGAGGTCATCTAGTCCAACCCCCTGCTCAAAGCAGGACCAATCCCCAGACAGATTTTTGCCCCAGATCACTATATGACCCCCTCAAGGATTGAGCTCACAACCCTGGGTTTAGGAGACCAATGCTCAAACCACTGAGCTATCCCTCCCCTCATATTACTCCCATTATCATAGCCTTGGCCATGTAAGTTTTAAACAGATAATGTCATTTCAAGCTCTTGTAGAATAATTTCAGTCATAAATGCTCCAGTCGTCTCCTTCAGTGGTAAGAAACCCCAAAAATGTTCCTTTATGAGCACTTCAACGTTATCTTCATCTGCAGACTTTTCCATATCCACAAAATGAATGATCATCGTCATTTGTTCAACATGAATCACAGCTGGTGTACAGTCCAGTATTATTGAAAAGTATTTTGCAGAATGGGCAGCTTCTACAAGTTTCTTTTTAATAACATTTGCTAGGATTTGAATCAGTTAATTCTGCATATTTTTTCCTAAGTAATGAACCTGTGTTTCATGATCAGTTATTTTACGTAGATGCTCCTTCATGACTGGATCAAACAAAGCTAGGTATTCAACATATTTTAAAATGTTTTTCATTTGTGCCATGGAATGCTAAATTTTGCCCACCGAGAACTCGCACTAAAGCAATCAGACTCTCTAATATTTGTTGCCAATATTTTTTTCCTTGATCACATGTAAATTTTCTTCATCGATAGTTTTTCCTTTTTTCAGTCATAATTCAAGTTCTTTCCCATTTTGAAAGCATTCCAAATGTTCTGTACTACTTTCATGTGAAGAGAGAATTGAAGATGTGGTTTTCCAGTACTTTGAACCATTTTCAGTAAGTGATGTACCAATTGCTTGATTTCTAAACAACGTGCAGCAAAAGCAAAACACAGAGTCCTTCAACATTGAATATTGTAACCAGTTTTGTTGAATTTCTTCCCTATTAATGATTTTCCTCTAGTAATGCTGAGCAGAAAAATTTCTTTTATTTCCATCCTTAGGGAAGGGAAATTCATTACCTTGTTCGGGTCCATGTTCCATGAGTATTTGCTGCACACTGTCAGCACATCTGGGCCATGAAGCTGGGTCCCCATACTGTAACTTGTTTGTAACGTCCTCATTCTTTCTTCCTTCTACTTCATTTACTTCAATTTCTGCACGTCTCTCTGAAGGTGAATATATTTTCTTCACTTCCATATCAGACTGATGCTGTGAGCTGTCTTCATCTAGAAATAAGTTTCCATCATCTTGAGTTTCCAAACTGCTTTTTTGTGGATGTGAGCTACCCTCATCTTGAAGTAATGCAGGGCCACCCGGGGGGGGGGGGGGCAAATGGGGCAATTTGCCCCAGGCCCTGGGCTCCGCAGGGGCCCCCAAGAGAACGGGTGAGGCTCTGGCCCTGGCCTGACCCCGCCTCTGCCCCTCTCCCAGAGCCTCAGCGCATCCAGGAGCATCCCTGAACAGCTGTGCAGCGTGCCTCCGGCGGGGCCCCTGAGCGCCACTCCGCTCAGAGCCACGTGGTAAGGGGGCGGGGCTGGGAGCTCAGGCCCCGCTGGAGCTCGCAGCCCTGCCCCCTTACCACGCTGCTGTGAGCGGGGAGAAGCTCAGCTGTCACCAGAGCTATGCTGCACCACTGTTCAGGGACGCTCCTGGATACGACGCGCTGAGGCTCCGGGTGAGGGGGGAGCCGGGGGTAAGGGGCCGGGGAGGGGGGTTGGATAAGGGCAGGGAGTCCCGGGGACAGGGAGGGGGCAGAGGTTGGGGGGGCAGTCAGGGGACAGGGAACGGGGGGGGGTTGGATCGTGGGCATTCTGGGGGTCTGTCAGGACTCAGTGGGGGTGGATAGGGGTTGGGACAGGCAGGGGACAGGGAGCAGGGGTGGGGGCCTGGGGTGGTGGTTGGGGGGGTCTCTGGGGGACGGTGAGGGGGCAAGGAGCAGGATGGGTTGGGGATTCTGAGGGGGGGCAGGAAGTAGGTGGGGTCAGATAGGGGGCAGGGCCAGGTTGTTTGGGAGGCACAGCCTTCCCTACCCTAAAGCTCATTCAGCAGTTTCAGGCTTGCAGAAGAGCCAAGCTGTTAGCTTTTCCATTAGGGCTATGATTAATAGTTGGCTCAGGGAGTGGTGTTACAAGGAGGGCTTTGGGATGTATGGGCACTGGGAGGCTTTTGGGGACAGACAACTGTTCTCAAGGGATGGGCTCCACCTAAGTAGGGAAGGAAGTAGACTTCTAGGAGGGAGGCTGGCTCATCTGATTAAAAGAGCTTTAAACTAGACACTGGGGGGAGACGGTCGGGAGAGGTCCTGGTGCTCTCCACGCCAAATTTATACATTGGGAGTGAGGACAACAAGATAACAACAGATATAGCCAGAGGGGGGCAGTTACGTGTAAGGAAGAGGGGGGGGACGGATACTAGATCTATAAGTCATACTGGAAGTACTGTGTCCCTACCGAGTTGGGTGAAAAGAGTGAGAGGAGCCCAACAGGAAAAATTAGGATGTTTGTTCACCAATGCGAGAAGCTTAGGTAACAAAATGGAGGAACTGGAGCTCCTGGTCCGGGAATTGAAACCGGATATCGTAGGAATAACCAAACATGGTGGAACAGTAGCCATGACTGGAGTACAGGTATGGAAGGGTATGTGCTGTTTAGGAAAGACCGATGCAAAGGTAAAGGTGGGGGAGTAGCACTGTATATCAATAATGAGGTGAAATGTAATGAGATAACTAGCAATGCAATGGATAATACAGAGTCTGTTTGGGCAATGGTCACATTGGGGAAGAAAACTACCAGAGCCTCACCTGGATAGTGATTGGGGTGTGCTATAGACCGCCAGGATCTAGCTTGGAGACGGATAGAGAGCTCTTTAATGTTTTTAAGGAGGTAAACACTAATAGGAACTGCTTGATCATGGGGGACTTTAACTTCCCGGATATAGATTGGGAAACAAATGCTAGTAATAATAATAGGGCTCAGCTTTTCCTAGATGTGATAGCTAATGAATTCCTTCATCAAGTGGTTGCTGAACCGACGAGGGGGGATGCCATTTTAGATTTGATTTTGGTGAGTAACGAGGACCTTGTTGAGGAAATTGTTGTAGGGGACAACCTTGGCTTGAGTGATCATGAGCTAATTCGTTTCCAAATAAATGGGAGGATAATCAATAGTGCATCTGAGACTAGGGTGTACGATTTCAAAAGGGCTAACTTTACTAAATTAAGGCGACTAGTTAGGGAAGTGGACTGGGCTAACATATTTAGGGATCTAAGGGCAGATGACGCCTGGGGTTACTTCAGGTTGAAGTTGCAGGAGTTGTCAGAGGCATGTATCCCGAGAAGGGAAACGGCTCATAGGTAGCAGTTTTAGACCGAGCTGGATGAGCAAGCGTCTTAGAGGGGTCATTAAGAAAAAACAGAAAGCGTACCAGGAGTGGAAAATGGGAGGGATCAGCAAGGAAACCTACCTTATTGAGGTCAGAGGGTGCAGGGAAGCTGTGAGAAAGGCAAAGCGACGAGTGGAGATGGACCTAGCGAAGGGGATTAAAACCAATAGCAAACGTTTTTTTAGCCATATAAATAGGAAGAAAACCAAGAAAGAAGAAGTGGGACCGCTTAAAACTTTAAACGGAGTGGAGATTAGGGATAATCTTGGAATGGCACAATATCTGAACGAATACTTTGCCTCGGTCTTTAATGAGGCTAATGAAGGGCTAAGGAATAGTGATAGAGGGACCGATGGGAATGAAGATATGGGGGTAGACATTACGGTATCTGAGGTAGAAGCCAAACTTGAACAGCTTAACGGAAGTAAATCGGGGGGCCCGGATAATCTTCATCCTAGAATATTAAGGGAATTGGCGAGGGATATTGCTAGCCCGTTAGCGATAATCTTTAATAAATCCCTAAATTCGGGGATTGTACCGACTGACTGGAGATTAGCTAATGTAGTTCCTATATTCAAGAAGGGGAAAAAAAGTGACCCGGGGAACTATAGGCCTGTTAGTCTAACATCTGTAGTATGCAAAGTCATGGAAAAAATCTTAAAAGAGAGAGTGGTTCCGGAGCATGAGGCCGATGGCAACTGGGATAGATTACAGCATGGATTTACGAAAGGTAGATCGTGCCAAACCAACCTGATCTCCTTCTTTGAGAAAGTAACAGATTTTTTAGACAAGGGAAATGCGGTGGATCTAATATATCTGGATTTCAGTAAGGCGTTTGATACGGTACCGCATGAAGAATTACTGGTTAAATTGGAAAAGATGGGGATCGAAATGAAAATCCAGAGGTGGATAAGGAGCTGGTTAAAGGGGAGACTGCAGAGGGTAGTATTGAAGGGGGAACTGTCCGGTTGGAGGGGGGTTACCAGTGGAGTTCCTCAAGGCTCGGTTTTGGGTCCGATTTTATTCAATCTATTTATTGCTGACCTGGGAACCAAGAGTAGGAGTGGGCTGATAAAGTTTGCGGATGACACCAAGTTGGGGGGTATTGCCAATTCGGAAGAGGATCGGGATATTCTCCAGGGAGATTTAGATGACCTTGTAAACTGGAGTATTAGTAACAGGATGAAATTCAATAGTGAGAAGTGTAAGGTTATGCATTTAGGGATGACTAACAAGAACTTTAGTTATAAGCTGGGGACGCACCAGTTGGAAGTAACGGAGGAGGAGAAGGACCTAGGAGTCCTGGTTGATCGTAGGATGACTATGAGTAGGCAATGTGATGTGGCCGTTAAAAAAGCTAATGCGGTCTTGGGTTGCATTAGGCGAGGTATTTCTAGTAGGAATAAGGAGGTGCTAGTCCCGTTATATAAGGCGTTGGTGAGACCTCATTTGGAGTATTGTGTGCAGTTTTGGTCTCCCATGTTTAAGAAGGATGAATTCAAACTAGAACAGGTACAAAGAAGGGCCACTAGAATGATCCGAGGAATGGAAGGCCTTTCGTATGAAAGGAGACTTGAGGAGCTTGGTTTGTTTTCCTTAACCAAAAGAAGGATAAGAGGAGATATGATTACACTCTTTAAATATATCAGAGGGATAAATACCAGGGAAGGAGAGGAATTATTTCAGCTCAGTGCTAATGTGGACACGAGGACAAACGGATATAAATTGTCAGTCAGGAAATTCAGGCTTGAAATTAGACGAAGGTTTCTAACCATCAGGGGAGTGCAATACTGGAACAGCCTACCGAGGGAAACAGTGGGGGCGAAGGACCTCCATGACTTTAAGATTAAGCTAGATAAGTTTATGAAGGAGATGGTATGATAGGATAACGGGCTTAGTCAATAGGTCAATTAAGTGCCACACTGGTAAATAGTACAATGGGTCAATGGTATGATATAACCTTTTCCAGAGGGTTTGGCTGGAGAGTCTTGCCCGCATGCTCGGGGTTCAGCTGACCGCCATATTTGGGGTCGGGAAGGAATTTTCCTCCAGGGAAGATTGGCAATGGCCCTGGAGGTTTTTCGCCTTCCTCCGAAGCATGGGGCAGGGGTCGCTTGCTAAGGAGTGGGTGGATTGGCTTATGTGGCCTGCATCTTGCAGGAGGTCAGACTAGATGATCATAATGGTCCCTTCTGATCTTGAATTCTATGATTCTATGATTCTACCGTCCCTTTCACTTCTCAAATGCCAAGTTATAGTCTATATTTAATTTCAGTGCCATAGGGAGATTCATGTCAGGGGAGGGTAGCTTCATTTAAAATTAGCCACTGGGGGAGGGATCACATGAGAAGAGCAATATCCTACACCACCTACCTCCTTCCCAACCCTACCAAGGGAGACCTCCCCAATCCCCTGCATTCCCTGAGGCTTCAGAGGGGTTAATTCAGTGGTTCTCAAACTTTTGTCCTGGTGACCCTTTCACATAGCAAACATCTGAGTACGACCCCCCCCCCCCGCTTATAAATTGAAAACACTTTTTTATATATTTAACACTATTATAAATGCTGGAGGCAAAGCGGGGTTTGAGGTGGAACCTGACAGCTCATGACCCCCAGTAATAACCTTGTGACCCCCTGAGGGGTCCTGACCCCCAGTTTGAGAACCCCTGGGTTAATTTAATTTTAGCACCCTGGGTCCATTCACATGCATGTGCTATTTTGAGCATTTCAGTTTTCACAACATAGGCTCATCCCAGATTCTGGAACAAGCTCAAATGCTCAGTTCGTGGAGTATGTACATAAGCTATACTAAAGACAAACCCACAGTAACCATCTCCAGTTTGTGAGAGACCCAATGGAGCCAGTCTCCAGGAAACAAATAAATGCATGGAGGTTAAGTCCATTAATGGCTGTTAGCCAGGATAGGTAAGGAATGGTGTCCCTAGCCTCTGTTTGTCAGAGGGTGGAGATGGATGGCAGGAGAGAGATCACTTGATCATTGCCTGTTAGGTTCACTCCCTCTGGGGCACTTGGCATTGGCCATTGTCGGCAGACAGGATACTGGGCTGGATGGACCTTTGGTTTGACCCAGTATGGCTGTTCTTATGTTCTAACCTAAATGAACCCAAAGTTATGGAGACAGATATGAGTCAAGGAAGCCAGCAGAGTATCAGAAACCCAGAAAAATCTCTGACTGGATGGGCTCAGGCGTTTGGTCACAAGCTGAGGTGGTTCAAAAGTTTTGGATTTTTTTTAAAGCAGAATTTTTTATTGTTTCTTTAAACAATCAAACACAGCACGCAGCAAATATTTGGCCACACAGTTCTGAAACCCCAAACCATATTCAGGTTTTGGCAGACTAATTTCAGCTTTTCATTTAAAAAAAAACACAACAAATTTTGAAGGAAAGCAGACATTGTCCATGATTTTTTTTCTGCTTTTTAAACCCCCCTAGTTTTCGATCCAAAAAAAGTTTTGATGGAAAATATTTGTCCAACCCTTTTAATGAGCTTTAGTGCCTTTTAGCACTAGCTGATGCTGAGAACCAGTGATACCTTGTAAAGAAGTTTTCTGAAAACTGGGTTTGTGCCAAGATGCGGAAGGTTTATTTTTCCCAGGGCTGCTCGTGGGGGGGAGCAAGTGGGGCAATTTGCCCGGGCCCCACAGGGGCCCCCACGAGAATATAGTATTGCAATTTTTTTTATGGAAGGGGCCCCCGAAATTGCTTTGCCCCAGGCCCCCTGAATCCTCTGGGCGGCCCTGAAGTAATGTAATGGAACATCATCTGGATGTTCCAAACTGCTTCCATGCGGATGTGAGCTAACCTCCTCTCCAAGTAAAATTCCTTCATCTGGATGCTGTGAACTGCTTCCATCTTTATTTGGATTAAAGAGAAGCTATTTCAGGAAAGATCCCTGCTGTTTTGCTTGGTCCTTTTCCTTCTCAGCCTTTCGTTTACGATACTCAGCACCTGAGGGTTTTCTTTTTCCTCTTTTTGCCATGGGGTATTTGAATATTATGTACTGTGCTCTCGACTGCAAGCACTATAGTGTTAAGGATGGCTGACACACCCACCACATGGTTGGTGATTTAAACCACATTACAGCCATCCCAACACGTCTTTTCAGTGCCTAAAGGTTCAATGATTAGTAACATACACAGCACTCACTTATCTATAAAAACAGTTAGTTACAGCATTTACACGGAAACAAGATGATCTTTTTCAACATTATAACCCGACAACTGTTGTTTGGAAAGTAATCCCCTTCCTCACGATTACCCACTTGGAGTGTGACATCATCACTTTTGTAGTCTATTAAGCATTAATGCTGTTACTTTTCTTTTATGGACCTTATTTAGTACATGTGAACCAGTTATAGCAAAGAAAAGTTCATAATTATACAACCCAATAATAACACTAAGGTTTAATAATGCTTAAAGATACTCACATGTTGGATTTATAATGCTGAAAGACGTTATTCTTTATTCTTTGGCACCAAGAAACACAATTTTCCACAGTATTCACTCGATTCTTAACCATCTACCTGTGACGTGTGTTAAAATGACTGTTTGACATGTATCAACTTGCGATATCTCCGCTCTACATGAATTTCTGGCTATGCAACCTTGATGTATATTCAAGTTAGGTGTCACTAGCATTGCAGCTCTTGCCGCTGGTGGATGTGTTCATTGTGGCTGAGTTATTGTTTATCAAAATTGCAGAGTGGGTCATCTTGACCCTATGCTGCAAATTGAAAAAAAAATCACTAAAATATTATTCATTTTTGCAGTAAATAAAAGATTTGACATATTAATAAATTCTCAGAAATGAAGAGAAATGAATTATAATTCATATTCCCGCCATACATGCACAGGAATTGAAATAATGACATTGCTGTTATTTTATTTGGGTTTTTTTCATCTTTTTCATTTTTTTTTCCATTTCCCCCGCCCCTCTTGAATTTGGTGCCCCATTTAATTTGGCACCTTAGGCGACCGCCTAGTTCACCTATATGGACGAGACCCCTGTCCAGACCCCTCCACCAGGCACTTGGCAGCTCTTGGCCCTGCCACATTCTGTACTAGAATCTGTGGGGTCGGGGCCCAGCCCTACACCAGCTGTGCCTTGGGGTGGGCTTGGAAGCAGTGTGGGGAGCCCTGCCCCCTGGGGGAAGGGGACATGTGGAGAGGTCTGTCCCCTCATCAGGGGTAAATAGAGGGCTGGGGGGGAATTCAGGAGGTTGAGGGGGCAGGGAGGCCTCTCACAGTCCATCTCCCACTGAGATTGGGCCCAGTTTGCAAGCAGAAGGAGTTAAGAGCCACTCATGAAGAATCAGGGTTCCTGTGGCCGGGCTTGGTGGGGGATCTAGGGCAGAGCGCTGGGCACTAGAGCCAGCGAGGGCAGTGCAACGGGGGGGTGGGGGTGAGGGAGCAGCTTCGTGCCCCAGGCTCAGCTGCTCTGGGTGGAGCCTTTGACTGTCTCAGGATTCATCTGTGATTCCGTTTGGCACCCCCATGTGGCTGGGCCAGACATTCTCCTGGGGTGGACGAGGCCAGTATGCGACTCATGCACAGGGAGGGGCTGTGACACTCAGCCTGCTGCTTCAGGGAAACTGGAGAGTCCCAGCACTGGGGCCACCTTGTCCCAGCCCCCTTGAAATAGATCTGTGCTCGTCCCTCCAGCAGGGAGCGGTTTTCTCTTGCTGAGACACACTCATCATTTTGCTGCTCTGCTCACCTTTCTTGGGCTAAAGCCTTCACCCTGCCTCCAAGAGCTGCCTGTGGTGCTCCCTGCTGGAACTGCAGCTCATCCCCCTAGGGCCTGGTCTGCTGGGGGTGCCCCAATCCCAGCAGATGCTGGCAGCCCCTGCTGCAGCTGGCCCAGCCCAAACCCTCGTGTAGACAGGCTCAGCTGCCCTTAGGGTGACTAGATGTCCTGATTTTACAGGGACAGTCCCGATTTTGGGGTCTTTTTCTTATATAGGTTCCTATTACCCTCCACCCCAGCCCGATTTTTCACATTTGCTGTCTGGTCACCCCGGCTGCCCTTTACCCTGCATGAAATGGAGCTGTGCCTTCCCCCCAACACCCCATAGAAGCTGCAGTGGGCAGGGCCGCCCAGAGGATTCAGGGGGCCTGGGGTCTTCAGCGGAGGGGGGCCCCCGCTTCGGCCGCCGCTGAATTACCGCCGAATTACCACTCTGGGCGGCCCTGGCAGTGGGGCAGTGCTCACATTGGAATTTGTGGCTCGCACTGGGTTTTGGATGGTAGACAAGAGTCTGGATGCTTAAATGCGGCTTCCATGCGTGTGCCCGGAGGCAGAAATTTAGGGGGAGGTTAGGCACCTGCAGTGTTTGGCAGCAGCCGAGTGGTAGTTTTGTGGATTGCTGGGGTATTTTAAACTGGGGTTTAGGCACCTAAGTCCCTTGGTGGCTCTGTACCTCAGAGCCCCGCTGGACAGAGGGGGAAAACAACTCTGCCCTGCCTCCCGGGGTGCGTGAGGATAAATACAGGAATGAGTGGGAGGCGCCCAGCCTGTGATGGGGCTGGATGAGGTGGGGCCTTGGAAGGACAGACGGAGGGAAAGGCAGCCACTGCACTGGACTGGCACAGGCTCTCAAGGGCCCCCCCATTAGAACAAGTCTGTCCTAGCACAGGCCTTCAGGATGTATGCTCTGAGCGCTGGTTAATGAGGGACAATGGCAGAGCTTTGGGGCTCTCGGAGGAAGAACATGAATCACTGTGGAGGAAAATAGTGTACCTGCATCATGGTCAGGCCCAGCTGAGCTCCTAGGCCTCGGCCTGGCCCAGGGACTCGCTGCTCTGGGATGGCGCAATTTGGCTCAGCCCCTGCTCTCCTGATGCGCCTCATCCCTGGTGCCTTAAGGACAAAGGGGTTTTGCACCTGCGCGGAGGAACGCAGCTCGTCTCTGCTACATCCTTTTCCCCCTTAGCTGCTCCTGTCCTCCTGGGAGCCAGAGGAGAGGGCAGTGGGCTGGGGAAGAAGAGTCCCAGCAGCGGGTAACAGCAGAGGGGAAGGGGACCGTGAGCTAGGCCAGGGCATGGAAAGGGAGCAAGGCAGGAGCGGCGTGGGCTGTCAGCTGGGGCAGGCGGAAGCCCAGCAGCAGGCTCCTGTGGGGAGTGGAGCTGGGGTCAGCTCTGACCTGCTGTGGGGTGAGAGTAGGGTGACCAGATAGCAAGTGTGAAAAATCAGGAAGGAGGGCGGGGGCCATAATAGGAGCCTATGTAAGAAAAATATTGGGACTGTCCCTGTCATAACTATAAAGGAAAGGGCAACAACCCTCTTGTATACAATTCTATAAAATCCCTCCTGGCCAGAGACACCAAAATCCTTTTACCTGTAAAGGGTTAAGAAGCTCAGGTAACCTGGCTGATACCTGACCCAAAGGACCAACAAGGGGACAAGATACTTTCAAATCTTGAGGGTGGGGGGGGGAGGCTTTTGTTTGTGCTCCTTGTTTTGGGGGTTGTTCGCTCTTGGGACTAAGAGGGACCGGACATCAATCCATGCTCTCCAAATCTTTCTGAACAAGTCTCTCATATTTCAAACTTGTAAGTAATAGCCAGGCAAGGCGTGTCAGTTTATCTTTGTTTTTCTCAACTTGTGAATGTTCCCTTTGCTAGAAGGAGGTATCCCTGTTTTGCTGTAACTTTGAAACTAAGGCTAGAGGGGGTTTCTATGGGCTCTTTGAATCTGATTACCCTGTAAAGTTATTTTCCATCCTGATTTTACAGAGATGATTTTTATCTTTTCTTTTTAATAAAATCCTTCTTTTAAGAACTTGACTGATTTTTCCATTGTCCAAAGACCCAGGGGTTTGAGACTTTGATCACTTTGTAACCAATTGGTTAGGATATTATTCTCAAGCCTCCCCAGGAAAGGGGGTGTAAGGGGATATTTTGGGGGAAGAGGCACTCCAAGTGGTCCTTCCCTGTTTCTTGTTAAATCACTTGGTGGTGCAGGGGCCGCTCTAGCCATTTCGCCTCCCCAAGCACAGCGGCATGCCGCGGGGGCGCTCTGCTGGTCGCCGGTCCCGCGGCTCCGGTGGACCTCCCGCAGGGGTGCCTGCGGATGCTCCACCGAAGCCGTGGGACCAGCAGACCCTCTGCAGGCACACCTGCGGGAGGGCCACCGGAGCTGCCTGCCGCCCTCCCGGTGGCCGGCAGAGTGCCCCCCGCGGCATGCCGCCCCAAGCACGCGCTTGGCGTGCTGGGGCCTGGAGCCGACCCTGGGTGGTGGCAGCGTACCAGGTTTTAACCTAAGCTGGTAGAAATAAGCTTAGGGGACTTTCATGTGGGTCCCCACATCTGTACTCTAGAGTTCAGAGTGGGGAAGGAACCCTGACAGTCCCTATAAAATCGGGACATGCAGGGGCCCTGAACTCTGCCCCCCAGGGCCATGTATGTCCAATGGGACTGAGCCAGGGCAGGTCCCAGCCCCCTGGCAAGTGGGAGGTCCAGCTGGGATGACCAGCTGTCCCAAATTTATAGGTATAGTCCTGATATTTGGGTCTTTGTCTTATATAGGTGCCTATTACCCACCCATCCTGATTTTGAGCCGGCTGCCCATGCCAAGGTGGAGCAGTGCATGCTAGGAGCTCTGCAATGGGGATTGGGGATGGGGCTTCGGCCACTCCCTCATGCTGGGGTTGGGGGTAGGGACAGGAGGGGCTGACCCGGGCTGTACCAGGCTGAGGAGAGAGGAGGAGAGGGAAGCCAAGCCTGCCTGGGCTGAGCTCGGGCTGTGCTATTGCCCCCTCACACACACTTCTGCTCTCACCCCTCACTGACTGCCCAGGGTGGCGCCTGCAAGACTTGGCTTGGTGCTCACCGGGTTGTTCTCAGGCAGGGTGGGTGGAAGTTGAGCCACAGTCTTGGATGGCGGAGGGGGACTGTGCCCATCTCAGCATCTGGCCATGGCAGCTTTCAGCCAGGTGCCCCAGCTCATGGTTTCCAGCAGCCAGGCAGAACAGGCCCATCCTGCTCCTGGCCAGGTAAGGTGACCAGACGTCCCGATAAAATCAGGACTGGCCTGATTTTGAGGAGTTTCTCCTGCATCCTGACCAGTGTACAGTCGGGATGCCATTTGTCCCGATATTTTGATTCCTGGTCTTTGGTGGCAATTCGGTGGAAGAGTCCTTCAGTCGTGGATGGTCTTCGGCGGTATTTCGGCAGCAGGTGCTTCTGTCTTTGGCGGCAAGATTTATTACCTGCCGCCGAAATACTGCCGAAGACCGTCCGCGACTGATGGGCTCTCTGCCAAATTGCTGCCAAACTCCTTGAGCAGCCCCCACACTCAGATCTCACACTGCAGTCAGATGCAGGAAGGAAATTGAAGTGATTCACAAAGAAGGGCATTACTGGGCTTAGAGACAGCAGAGTCTAGTGCAGAGGTCGGCAACCTCTGGCACACGCCTTGCCAGGGTAAGCACCCTGGCGGGCCAGGCCAGTTTGTTTACCTGCCGCGGCGCGGTGCAGGTGAGGGATGTGCTGGCTGCGGCTTCCCGCTACCCCCATTGGCCAGTGGGAGCGACGATCGGCCGAACCTGCCGATACGGCAGGTAAACAAACTGACCCGGCCCACCAGGGTGCTTACCCTGGCAAGCTGCATGCCAGAGGTTGCCGACCCCTGGTCTAGTGGTTAGAGCAGGGCGGCACTGGCAGTCAGGGCACCTCAGTTCTATCATTGGGTCTGGGAGCAGGCAGGGTCTAGTGAGTTAGAGAAGGGAAGGCTAGAAGCCAGGACTCCTGGGTTCTAGTCCCAGATTGGGGAAAAGACTGGTTTTGAGTGATTGGTGGGGCTGGGAGCCAGGACTCCCAAGTTCCATTCCTAGCTGTGCTCCTGACATGTGGTGCCCCTTTTGGTCTCAGCAAGTTCGCTGCTATTGGAGGCCTCGCTAAGGTATTTCCATTTGGAGGAGAAATTGAGGTGGAGTCCAGTATTCCTGCAGTACAGTCCTCTTTATTTACAAAGCACGAACAAAGGCCATTCCCCGACCACTTTCCTTGATCAGAAATCCAAGTCTGCCTTTTCAGCCAGTGCCATGTGCAAAAAACCTTCCTGCTGGCTTCCTTCCACGGCCCAGGTCCCTGAGCCCCACTGGCTGGGGCTGAAGCGTGAGCAATGTAGATTTGTGGGGGCCCCTGTGGCATGGGGCCCCAGGCAATTGCCCTGCTTGCTACCCTCTATGGCCAGTCCTGGCTTTTATATGCAGAAAAACAGTTGCTGTGGCACAGGTGGGCTGTGGAATTTGTGTAGCAAGTGTGTGTGTGTGTGTGGGGGGGGTGCTCACAAAAAAAAAGGTTGAGAACCTCTGCCCTATTCCACACACTGAACCACAACAAGAGTGACATCAAACACAAGTTCAGCTCCAGCCCTGCTCCCCTTGCAACAACTCACCACCAGCCCCCCATTGCACAGCCCCAACACAAGGCAATGGGAACCCCCAACCCTCTGCGCCTGGCTCGTGCGGATTTCATGGGCAGGAGGCCGTGACTGCAGAGTGGGGGAAGGGCAGCAAGGGAGCCGGGTGCCGGCCAGGGGAGGCAGAGAGAAGCCGGGTCCGCGCTCCAGCTCCAGGTTTCCCGCGCGCCCAGGCTGGCTGGCGCAGGCTGCAGGAAAGTTACTTCTAGGCAATAATGAGAAAAAGCTGCAGTTTCAAACCAGGGCGGCGCAGAACCCGGCTCCGCCAGGAGGGCCCCGGAAATGCCAGCGCTCGCCACCACTATGGAAGGGGGGCACCACCCATCCCAGAAACTGTGCTAGACCCCAACTCGGGGGGTTGCAGTTAGAGACCACCGGGGAGGAGGGGGCTCCCCTGGGACTCACAGCTGGCGTGATCCCGTCCCCGACTCTCTTGTAGCATCCACTCCCTTCAGCCTGCCCCTCCAGTCTCACTGTGCTCCCCTCGGCCTGCACCTCCCAGTCCCACTGTGCTCCCCTCGGCCTGCACCTCCCGGTCCCACTGCGCTCCCTCCCCTCAGCCTGCCCCCCCCCCCAGTCACACTGCGCTCACCACGGCCTGCACCTTCCAGTCCCATTGCGCTCCCTCCCCTCAGCCTGGCCCCTCCCCAGTCCCACTACGCTCCCCTCGAACTGCACCGTCCCGGCCCACTGCACTCCCTCCCCTCACCCTGCCCCTCCCAGTCCCACTGCACTCCCCTCGGCCTGCACCTTCCAGTCCCACTGCTTTCCCTCCCCTCATCCTGAACCCCCCCCCCCCAGTCCCACTGCGCTCCCCTCGGCCTGCACCTTCCAGTCCCACTGCGCTCCCCTCGGCCTGTCCCCCCAGTCCCACTGCGCTCCCCTCGGCCAGCACCTTCCAGTCCCACTGCGCTCCCTCCCCTCAGCCTGCCCCCCCAGTCCCAGTGCGCTCCCTTTGGCCTGCACTTTCCAGTCCACTGCACTCCCTCCCCTCAGCCTGTGCCTTCCAGTCCCGCTGTGCTCCCCTCGGCCAGCACCTTCCAGTCCCACTGCACTCCCTCCCCTCGGCCTGCACCTTCCAGTCCCACTGCGCTCCCTCCCCTCAGCCTGCCCCCCCAGTCCCAGTGCGCTCCCTTTGGCCTGCACTTTCCAGTCCACTGCGCTCCCTCCCCTCAGTCTGCGCCTTCCAGTCCCACTGCACTCCCTCCCCTCAGACTGCCCCCCTAGTCCCACTGCGCTCCCCTCGGCCTAGACCTCCCAGTCCCACTGCGCTCCCGCCCCTCAGCCGGCCCCCCCCGTCCCAGTGTGCTCCCTTCGGCCTGCACCTTCCAGTCCACTGCGCTCCCTCCCCTCAGCCTGCATCTTCCAGTCCTACTGCGCTCCCCTCGGCCAGCACCTTCCAGTCCCACTGCGCTCCCCTCGGCCTAGACCTCCCAGTCCCACTGCGCTCCCTCCCCTCAGCCTGCCCCCCCAGTACCACTGCACTCCCCTCGGCCTGCACCTTCCAGTCCCATTGCGCTCCCTCCCCTCAGCCTGGCCCCTCCCCAGTCCCACTACGCTCCCCTCGAACTGCACCTTCCAGTCCCACTGCACTCCCTCCCCTCAGCCTGCCCCTCCCAGTCCCAGTGCGCTCCCTTTGGCCTGCACTTTCCAGTCCACTGCACTCCCTCCCCTCAGCCTGTGCCTTCCAGTCCCGCTGTGCTCCCCTCGGCCAGCACCTTCCAGTCCCACTGCACTCCCCTCGGCCTGCACCTTCCAGTCCCACTGCTTTCCCTCCCCTCATCCTGAACCCCCCCCAGTCCCACTGCGCTCCCCTCGGCCTGCACCTTCCAGTCCCACTGCGCTCCCCTCGGCCTGTCCCCCCAGTCCCACTGCGCTCCCCTCGGCCAGCACCTTCCAGTCCCACTGCGCTCCCTCCCCTCAGCCTGCCCCCCCAGTCCCAGTGCGCTCCCTTTGGCCTGCACTTTCCAGTCCACTGCACTCCCTCCCCTCAGCCTGTGCCTTCCAGTCCCGCTGTGCTCCCCTCGGCCAGCACCTTCCAGTCCCACTGCACTCCCTCCCCTCGGCCTGCACCTTCCAGTCCCACTGCGCTCCCTCCCCTCAGCCTGCCCCCCCAGTCCCAGTGCGCTCCCTTTGGCCTGCACCTTCCAGTCCACTGCGCTCCCTCCCCTCAGCCTGCATCTTCCAGTCCTACTGCGCTCCCCTCGGCCAGCACCTTCCAGTCCCACTGCGCTCCCTCCCCTCGGCCTGCACCTTCCAGTCCCACTGCGCTCCCTCCCCTCAGCCTGCCCCCCGAGTACCACTGCACTCCCCTCGGCCTGCACCTTCCAGTCCCACTGCGTTCCCTCCCCTCAGCCTGCGTCCCCCCAGTCCCACTGCGCTCTCCTCGGCCTGCACCTTCCAGTCCCACTGCGCTCCCTCCCCTCGGCCTGCACCTTCCAGTCCCACTGCGCTCCCTCCCCTCAGCCTGCCCCCCCAGTCCCACTGCGCTCCCCTCGGCCTGCACCTTCCAGTCCCACTGCGTTCCCTCCCCTCAGCCTGCGTCCCCCCAGTCCCACTGCGCTCTCCTCGGCCTGCACCTTCCAGTCCCACTGCGCTCCCTCCCCTCAGCCTGCCCCCCCCAGTCCCACTGTGCTCCCCTCGGCCAGCACCTTCCAGTCCCACTGCGCTCCCTCCCCTCAGCCTGCCCCCCCAGTTCCACTGCGCTCCCCTCGGCCTGCACCTTCCAGTCCCACTGTGCTCCCTCTCCTCAGCCTGCCCCCCAGTCCCACTGTGCTCCCTTCAGCCTGCACCTTCCAGTCCCACTGCGCTCCCTCCCATCAGCCTACCCCCCCAGTCCCACTGCTCTCCCCTCGGCCGGCACCTTCCAGTCCCACTGCGCTCCCTCCCCTCAGCCTGCACCCCCAAGTCCCTCTGCACCCTTCCCCTCAGCCTGCTGTCGCACTGCACCCACAGCCTGTGCCACCTCATCCCATTTCACCCCCCCACTCTCCCACTGCACCCCTCCTGTTGGCCTGTGCCCCTTCACTGTCCCACTGCTCCCCCTTCCTCCAGCCTTCACCATACCATCCCACTGCACACACCCCCACAGCCTGCACCCCCCCATCCCACTGCACCTCACTGCCCTTGACCTGTGCCCCCATCACATTGCACCCCCTTCCCTCAGCCTGCATCCCTCCACTGTCCAACTGCGTCCCCTCCCTAAGGCCTGTGCCACCCCCTGCTCCACTGCACCTCTGACTCTCCCACTGCACCAAATATCAGTTGGTAATAAATAGCCCTACAGTTTGTGATATTTGGTTATGCATTGCACCCCAACACTCTCTAATAACTGGACTCATCCACCATCTACGTGCTGACACTTTTCGGGGTTAGGTACCCAAGGTGTCTGGGATGAATCACGACCACCTGCTTAAAGCAGGAGGGAGCCCTGTCTGTGCCCATGGAGGGAAACTCTCCCCAGCCGCTGGCTGCTGTCTATGCAGGTGCTCCACTCCAGGTTCTGTCAGCCTGCGCCCCCCTGTCGCATTGCACCTCCTCCCCTCAGCCTGTGCCACCCCATTCATCAATGATTTAGATAATGGTATAATCAATACACTCATAAAGTTTGTGGACGATATCAAGCTGGGAGGGGTTACAAGTGCTTTGGAGGATAGGATTAAAATTCAAAATGATCTGGACAAACTGGAGAAATGGTCTGAAGTAAATATTATGAAATTCAATAAGGACAAATGCAAAGTACTTCATTTAGGAAGGAACAATCAGTTGCACACATACAAACTGGGAAATGACTGCCTAGGAAGGAGTACTGTGGAAAGGGATCTGGGGGACCATCAGCTAAATACGAGTCAGCAGTGTAAAACTTGCAAAAAAGCGAACATCATGTATTAGTAGGAGTGTTGTAAGCAAGACGTAATTCTTCCACTCTACTCTGTTCTGATTAGGCCTCAACTGGAGTATTGTGTCCAGTTCTGGGTGCCACATTTCAGGAAAGATGTGGACAAACTGAAGAAAGTCCAGATAAGGCCAACAAAAATGATTAAAGGTCTAGAAAACATAACCTATGAGGGAAGGTTGAAAACATTGGGTTTGTTAATCTGGAAAAGAGAAGACTGTTTGAGGGGACATGATAACAGTTTTCAAGTGCATAAAAGGTTGTTACAAGGAGGAGGGAGAAGAATCGTTCTTCTTAACCTCTGAGGTTAGGACAAGAAGCAATGGACTTAAATTGCAGCAAGGGAAGTTTAAGTTGGACATGAGGAAAAACTAACTGTTAGGGTGGTTAAGCACTGGAATAAATTACCTAGGGAGGTTGTGGAATCTCCATCATTGGAGATTTTTAAGAGCAGGTTAGACAAACACCTGTCAGGGATGGTCTAGATCAGTGGTTCCCAAACTGGGCTTCATGAACCCCTGTGGGGGTGTGTGAAATGTTACAGGGGGTTCTCAGGAAAAAATTCCCTAATGGCAGACAGAGCTGTTCCTAGGGTCCCCGGCAGCACGGGTTGAGCAGCCCGGGGCCAGCAGCCCAGAGCCCCTGGACTGCCAAGAGCTAAGCAGATCAAAGCAAGCATATCTATCACACTAAAAGAACAGAAGTACTTGTGGCACCTTAGAGACTAACAAATTTATTTGAGCATAAGCTTTCATGGGCTACAGCCCACTTCATCAGATGCATAGAATGGAATATATAGTAAGAAGATATATAGATATATATAGATATGAGACCACGAAAAGGTGGAAGTTGCCATACCAACTCTAAGAGGCTAATTAATTAAGATGAGCAAGAGAAAAAAAACTTTTGTAGTGATAATCAAGATGGCCCATTTCAGACAGCTGACAAAAAGGTGTGAGGATACTTAACATGGGGAAATAGATTTAATTTGTGTACTGACCCAGCCACTCTAAGTTTCTATTCAAGCCCAAATTAATGGTATCCAGTTTGCATATTAATTCAAGTTCAGCAGTTTCTCATTGAGTCTGTTTTTGAAGCGTTTCTGTTGCAAAATTGCCACGTTTAAGTCTGTTACTGAGTGACCAGAGAGGTTGAAGTGTTCTACTCACCAACAACCACATACACTAACCCAGGAACCTGTCCTTGCAACAAAGCCCGATGCCAATTCTGTCCACATATCGTTTCAATTGACATCATCATAGGCCCTAATCACATCAGCCACGCCATCAGGGGCTCGTTCACCTGCACATCTACCAACGTGATATATGCCATCATATGCCAGCAATGCCCCACTGCCGTGTACATTGGCTAAATTGGACAGTCTCTACGCAAAAGAATAAATGGACACAAATCTGTCATCAGGAATCATAACATTAAAAAAACAGTAGGAGAACACTTCAACCTCTCTGGTCACTCTATCCCTCAGCTGGCCCCCGCTGTGGGCTGTGCCCACTGCAAGGGGCAGGGCCATCCCTAGGGGGTGTGGGGCCCAGAACAACTCCCTCCGCCCCACCTCTTAGTCTTCCCTTGCTCCACCCCCGGTCCGCCCCATTCCACCTCTTCCCCCTGTTAGGCCTGAATAAAGATGTAGCACAAAACCAGTTGTGCCAACCTGACTGGAGTCAAGCATCTAGAGGTTTCTGGGTAATCTCAGAGTGGAAAATACTGAGAAGCAGCATTGTCTCACAAAGCCCTGGGAAACAGTGAGATCAGTGAAAGGGCTGGGACCAGCTGTGTTATATTGAGAAACAAACTGTCTGAGGAACTGATAAGACATACAAGCATCTCACAGTTCTGACTCTAACTTCTTGGTTTAGTGTTCGGTGTGTTTTAACTCCCTCGCATTCCTAACCTTTGGCGCTTGTTGAGATATTAACAATTCAATATTGTAGAGACTAGGCATGCGTATATATTAAAAGGTGTCTAATTTCTAGTTGTTAGACAAAGGGGGTGGATTGTTCTAGTGAATGATCTATGATGTAATAAAACTGTCTATATAAGCTAATACTAAGCTGTAAAGAGGGGGCTGGTTCTCTTCGGATACGAGCTGTTCTTTTACTGACACGTGCACTTGTCAATAAAGAACTTTTGATCGGACCTTGCTGGTGTTGCCTGTCTCTCTGCGGTCAGACAACGAACTTCGCTGTTGGGGTTCGAGTCCCCGACACCCCCAAGCCTCTTCCCCCAGTAACCCCGCACTCATTGGCAGCGGTGCGAAGCAGAGCAACTTGGCCCCAGCCCACTCCACTCTGCCAGCTCCCAGCTGCGTTGCTCTGCTTCCTGCCAGGGGCGGTGCCAGCTTTTTTGCCACCCCAAGCACGGCAGGCAGCCTGCCTTCGGCGGCTTGCCTGCAGGAGGTCTGCCGGTCCCATAGCTTCGGCGTACCTGCCGCCAAATTGCTGCCGAATCTGCGGGACTGGCAGACCTGCCGCAGGCAAGCCGCCGAAGGCTGCCTGACTACCACCCTCGCAGGGACCGGCAGGGCACCCCCCCGAGGCTTGCTGCCCCAGGCACGCGCTTGGAGCGCTGGTGCCTGGAGTTGCCACTGCTTCCTGCTACCAGTGAGTGTGAGGGGGAGGCCCTTTCTCCAACCCACCTGGCCTGAGCGACACGGCTGGGGCAGGGGCGGGGGAAGTGGAGCGCAGGGCTACCCAGAAGATTCAGGGGGCCTGGGGCAAAGAAATTTTGGGGGGCCCTTCCATAAAAAAAAGTTGCAATACTATAAAATACTATATTCTCGTGGGGCCCCCTGGTAGGAATGGCCCTGCCAGGGTACAACTTGGAACTATGGGACTGCTATGCTTCCTTAACTCTACACACAATGCTTTGCCAGTGACAAGCAGCAAACCCCTCCAGGCGCTCTGATCACTCAGCCATCAGCATGTGGGGCACCACACACAGCTAGATTGCATGAATGCTCCCTGAGCCACTCATAAAACATAAAGAGAGAGGCACCTGCCAATCATCCCAGCCCCTGGCCTTGCACCCCAGAAATATAGCATCTTACACTGCTCAAAACACCCTTAGACAGTGCAAGCTCATTAATTAGTTCACCACTCCAGCAAAAGGGTACTGGATCTGCAACAGCCCTTGTTAACCTGAACTGAGATTCCCCAAGCACTTCAACCAAAACTTCACCATTTTAGGTAAAATATAAAACAGATTTGTTAACGACAGAAAGCTAGATTGTAAATGATTTATAAGCAGCAGACATAGAGATCAACGTTAGTTACATAGAAATAAAAATAAATTTGCAGTCTAAATTCTACAAACTAAGCAAAATTTGAATCAAGCAGTCTCTCACCTTAACAAATGTTACAGGCAGCTCACAGTTCTCAATACACAGGCTGGATTCCCTTCCCAAACTGGGACCAATCTCCCCAGTTCAGTTTTTGTCTTCCAGACACTTTTCCAGGTGCTGAGATGGGGGAGGAGAGAGGCCAAGTGATGATGTCACTCTCCCTCTTCTAGACTTTCTGCCAGCTGCTAGAAAGATCCTTTCTGTGACGTGAGGTCAGGAAGTCCTCATTGTGCATGTGCTCTCTCTGAGAAGTCTCTGGGATAGTGGATGAGCCATCAACGCCTGGCTGGTCAGTGAGAGTTCCTCCTTCGCCACTCCTGAAAGGCCAGCTGTGGGCATTTCGCAACCTCACAGCACATTTCAGTAGCACATATAGGAATACTTCATAAGAACAGCCGTACTGGGTTAGACCAAAGGTCCATCTAGCCCAGTATCCTGTCTTCTGACTGTGGTCAATGCCAGGTGCCCCAGAGGGAATGAACAGAACAGGTATAGAATCATAGACTATTAGGGTTGGAAGAGACCTCAGGAGGTCATCTAGTCCAATCTCCTGCTCAAAGCAGGACCAACACCAAGTAAATCATCTCAGCCAGGGCTTTGTCAAGCTGGGCCTTAAAAACCTCTAAGCATGGAGATTCCACCACCTCCCTAGGTAACCCATTCCAGTGCTTCACCACCCTCCTAGTGAAATAGTGTTTCCTAATATCCAACCTAGGTGTCCCTCATTGCAACCTGAGACCATTGCTTCTTGTTCTATCATCTGCCACCACTGGGAACAGCCGAGCTCCATCCTCTTTGGAACCTCCCTTCAGGTCTTCTCATCAAATCCCGCCTCGGTCGTCTCTTCTTCAGACTAAATAACCCCAGTTCCCTCAGCCTCTCCTTGTAAATCATGTGCCTCAGCCCCCTAATAATTTTCGTTGCCCTCCACTGAACTCTCTATAATTTGTCCACATCCCTTCTGTAGTGGGGGGACCATAACTGGACGCAATACTCCAGGTGTGGCCTCACCAGTGCCAAATAGAGGGGAATAATCACTTCCCTCGATCTGCTGGCAGTGCTCCTACTAATACAGCCTAATATGCCATTGGCTTCCTGGCAACAAGGGCACCCTGCTGACTCATATCCAGCTTCTTGTCCATTGTGATCCCCAGGTCCTTTTCTGCAGAACTGCTGCTTAGCCAGTTGGTCCCCAGCATGTAGCGGTGCATGGGATTCTTCCTTCCTAAGTGTCCACTTGTCCTTACTGAACCTCATCAGATTTATTTTGGACCAATCCTTCAATTTGTCTAGGTCCCTCTGTATCCTATCCCTACCCTCAAGCTTATCTACCTCTCCCCCCAGCCTAGTGTCATCTGCAAACTTGTTGAGGGTGCAATTCATCCCATCATCCAGATCATTAATAAAGATGTTGAACAAAACCGGCTCCAGGACTGACCCCTGGGGCACTCTGCTTGATACTGGCTGCCAGCTAGACATCGAGCCATTGATCACTACCCGTTGAGCCCCACAATCTAGCCAGCTTTCTACCCACCTTACAGTCCTTTCATCCAATCCATACTTCTTTAACTTGCTGGCAAGAATACTGTGGGAGACCATATCAAAAGATATATCACATTCACCGCTTTCCCCATATCCACAGAGCCGGTTATCTCATCATAGAAGGCAATCAGGTTAGTCAGGCATCACTTGCCCTTGGTGAATCCATGTTGACTGTTCCTGTTAATCATCAAGTGATCCATAACTTCACACACAATGATAGCACACACAATCCAACAAGATACTAAGGCTCCACAGATCAGTACTTTTAAAATTATACCTCACAAGGCATACTTTGTATAAAACGTACATAATCATATAACAGTGGTGAAACTGGGGGTTCTGTGATGCTACTTTGAGGTACAGAGTGTCACAGCAGCAAGGCATCTGCAATTTCCTTTTCAAAGACATCAGTGTAGTTGCAGCAAAGAGTCCTGTGGCACCTTATAGACTAACAGACGTATTGGAGCATGAGCTTTCGTGGGTGAATACCCACTTCGTCGGATGCATGTCAGTGTAGTTGTTATATTTGGATGGGAGTCGCGAATCAGGGCCAGTGGTTGGCTCTGGTACTCTGGCTTGTGACTGGTGGGGAACTACTGTGTGCTCTGCAGTTCATGGAGTCAAGCTGTGCTGCTGGCAAAACTCTGAGGAAAAGCTGACTGTTAGTTCATGCTAGCAGATAAGCGGGGTGCGGCGGGCCAGGCAAGAGACACCCAGGATCAGGGGGAACGGATGGCAATGAACTGTAGTGTCTTGCTGCCCTTCGATGGTGAGCTCCCGAGGAACGGTTTCCATGGCCATCAGCCCAGAGGACAGGAGGGACCTGTCTATTGTCTCTACGAGGGTTTGGGTTTGGGCCACGGGAATCTGCAGAGCTTGGGCTGCCTACAGGTCGATAACATTATCTGCTGCAGCTGTGACAACAAGGGCCTGCTGTGAGGGGATGGTTGGGAATGCCACTTCACTGGGCTTGGGCTGGCTCATTTCCCAGATTCCTTCATGCTGGGGTCTTCGTGGGGCAACCAGAGATAGTGTGATCCAGTTCCCCACAGGTTAAGGCATTGCACGTGTGTTCTCTGCTCAGGGGTGAGTCGCCAGAAAACCAGATCTGTCTGCATCAGCTCACCTGGCAGAGCAGAATCCAAGAGCAGGGGGCAGAGTTGTGACATCCCTAGTCTTTCTGCCCATTGCACATCTGGGTGATTGTCGGTCTGGATGACCAGAGCAATGAAGTCATCCTGACCTGTGGGGGTCTCGACTTGGGACAGCTTGTCCTTGATCTTGTCCTACAAGTCCCATTGGAAGTTCCATTCCGGGTCTGTTATACGTTGTTGGAAAGGTGCTGCATAGGAGGCGGCTATGCTTGAGCCCTGTCCGAGTTTCCTCAGGGGAGCTTAAGCAAAGTGGGCACAGTTGTTGTCATAAAAGGTGGTTGATATTGCTGTGACAGGATCCCTGGGGTGCAGCCTGGTACCGTGAGACCACTGTGCCCCCTTAACTCTCTCCAGCCTGGGATGTCTCTCAAAGTGGAAGATCACAATTATATGTAAATAAGGGAAATGGACGTAACAGGGTGTCCCCCCCCCCAAAGTATAGAATGTCACACCTCCCCACTTAGTTTATTGCAAGAGGGTTAGTCACTGACTATCTTGAAGGCAGTGTGTGTTATGGTTCTTTTGGCATCCTGCCATCCAGGCCAGTTTACCATAAGGTTTAACATCAGTATCAAAATTCTTATCCCAAGACCTAACATTAATTTATCTCAGATGGGCGTTTACAAGTATCTGGTTTGAGGTTGACTTGTACATTACCCATGGTGTCTTTTGACTCCCTCCCATGTAATCAGTCAGTGGCTTTTTCAGGGACGGTGCAAGGAAGTTTTGCGCCCTAGGCGAAACTTCCACCTTGCGCCACGCCCCCAGCTAACCCCGCCCCCACCCCCCTGTGGCAGTTAACCACGCCCACGCGCCCCTCCCACCCGAGGAGCGCCAGCCCCTGCAGCAGCTTACCCTGCTTGGGGAGCCCCCCCTCGCAGCAGCTACTCCCCCTTGAAAGCCCCCCCTCCACAGCAGCTAACCTGGCCTGGGGAGCCCCCCCCCCGCGGAAGCTAACCCCACCGCCCTCCGCAGCAGCTAACACCACCCCCCTCCGCAGCAGCTAACCCCGCCCGGGGAGCCCCCCCCCCGCAGAAGCTAACCCCGGCCCCCTCCACGGCAGGGCCGCCCAGCGGATTCAGGGGGCCTGGGGTCTTTGGCGGTGGGGAGCCCCCGCTTCGGCGGTAATTCGGCGGCGGGGAGTCCTTCCACTCCTGGACTCGCCGCCGAAGTGCCCCGAAGACCTGCACTTCGGCGGCGGGTCTGGCTTCGGCCCCCTGCCACCGAAGATCCGGAGTGGAAGAAGCTCCGGGGGCCCAGGCTCCGCGAGAGTTTTCCAGGGCCCCCGGAGCAAGTGAAGGACCCTGCTCCAGGGCCCCTGAAAAACTCTCGTGGGGGCTCCTGTGGGGCCGAGGGCCTGGGGCAAATTGCCCCACTTGCCCCTCCTCTGGGCGGCCCTGCTCCACGGCAGCTAACACCGCCTGGGAGCCCCGCAGCTAACCCCACCCCCTCCGCGGCAACTAACCCTGCCCGGGAGCTCCTCCCCGCGAAGCTAACCCCGCCTCCGCGGCAGCTAACCCTGCCCGGGAGCCCCCACCCCACGGAAGCTAACCCCACCCCCCTCCGCGGCCGCGAAAACTGCCCGGGGAGCTCCCCCCCAGAAGCTAAGCCCGCCCCCCTCCGCGGCAGCTAACCCTGGCCGGGGAGCCCGCCCCAGCTCTCCTCCGCTAAGCACGCCTGCGCTGCTCTAATTCTCCTCCCCTCCCAGGCTTGCGGCACCAATTGGAGGAGACTTACAGCAGGGGCTGTGTGCTCAGCAGAGGAGGCAGAGTGGCGGTGATCTGGGGCAGGGAGCGGTTCCCCTGTGCGCCCCCCCCCCCATGACTGCAGGCGGCCCTCCCCCCGACCCAGCTCACCTCCACTCCACCTTCTCACCTGAGCAGGCTTTTAGGCGCCCTCAACCACAAGGTGCCCTAGGCGGCTGCTTAGTTTGCCTAAATGGTTGCACCAGCCCTGGGCTTTTCTTTCTCTCCAGTGTTCCCTTCTGTGTGGGCTCTTAATGTGATCTTGTTTCTGGGATTTTGGTACTGCAGGGTCGGCAAGATAGGGGCCCAGGGGCAAATTGCTCTGGTGGACCTCCTGCGGCTTCAGTGTAGCTGCGGGACCAGCGGACCCTCTGCAGGCACCCACCGAAGCCGCGGGACCAGTGGACCCTCTGCTGAAGGCACCCTGCCTGCCACCCTCCCAGCGACCGGCAGAGCGCCCCCCCCCCATGGCTTGCCGCCCCAAGCACGTGCTTGGCGTGCTGGGGCCTGGAGCCGCCCCTGTTCTGTGCTGAGGACAGCAGAACTAACATGAGCTATTGGTTGCCTGCTTCCTCCTAGGCCAGGGAACAATGCCTGGGTCAAACTGGAGTCATGCATTAGGCCCCAGTAACAGCAGGAACTCACTCCATTGCTTGGACAACTTCCTGTGCTTCCTTCTGGCTTCAGTAGCGTGTCCAGGAAAATCGGTGGGCCTGGATGGCTGCTCCAATCAGGGCTTCATGGGTGGAGCCTCTGGCGGGCCGCAGTTCTCTTAGCTTCCTCTCCTGCTGGCTCTAGAGTGCTGCTAGGTGGTGGTTGCAGTCTGGCACTACTTGGAGACCTGTGGGCCTGGGTTCAAAAATCCCTTACAGCTGTGTCTATGGAAGCAGCAAACCCCAGGTCCCTGGTTTCACCACAGTTGAACATGTCAATGATAAAACCCAACTGAAATTTATTTACCAGAGCTTGAGATAGAGTCAAATAACAGGAAGTCTAAGAGTTTGGAAACGTAAGGTTACAAGTAAAAGAAAACCATAAGGCCCAGTCTATGGCCTCTATGTGTTAACAAGTTACCTTCCTCTCACCAATGGTGAATCCTTACAGCACTTGTCCCTCTGAGATCCACCTTCCATGAGCCCCCCCTGCTGGCAGAGTTTCTCGTCCGTAATGGATAACCACCAGGGCCATTTCTTCTGCAGTACTAGGCTATTGTCCTGAGCCGAGCTATTCAGAGAGCTCTCCTGGGGTTGGGGTGTAATTGCAGTGCTGTCTCCGGGTTGTCTGTTCTACTCAGCATTGATTGAGGTAGCCCTGAGACCCTGCCTTGCCTCAGCTAACCAGTCCCACTTCAATGCTTTGCAACTTACTCATCTGCATTTTCCATGTCTCTGAAGCTATTTCCCATACAAACAGCTCCCAATAACCATGACAACCAGCTAGTTCTTGGCTTTCTGCAGAGACCACACACGACCCCTTTGGTGAGATATTGAGAAGACGGTTGGACACAGGAGTGATGTACCTGCCTGAGGTGTCTGTCACATGCATAAAATCTCTCTCTCCAACATCTGTCCTCATTCACTCTCGCTATAACCTGACTGGTGCGAGAGGTACCATTGAAATGGTGTCCTAAAGAATTGTTGTTTCATTGTGCAACAGACTGAGGTTGCGGCTCCTCTTTCCCAGAGCAAATTCCATTCCTCTGAGGTAATTTGTCTGCCCAGATCCTTTCCCCAGTGAATCAGAGACGGACATTTTTAGTTAGGAAAGTTACTCGCAAAGATTGACATAAATCATTTTTCTGTTTTTAAACTGACCAGAAGCCATCACTTCTATTGACATTTGTGTTCTGGATACAAAAGCAGGTTGGTTTTTTTGAGCAGCCAAGACCCCAAGGAGGGGAAAGATTCCATCCCCAGCTGGCTCTAGCTGGGGGGCAGCTCACCATCTGTCATCCATCCTCTCCACGCCCTCACCCTGTTTGTGGTGACTCCAGCCCAACGTGGATGTGGAGGTCAGGATGGTGGGAGTCTGTAGCCCTGGCAGGATCCCACATACTTTGTTGGCATTTGAGAGGGGGATACAGATTCTGGGAATGAAGCAAGCCTAGATGGAGAAACCGAGTCCTGGTTGGGTCAGAACAATTCATCAAGTCCCAGCCAGATCAGACCCAGCACAGGGACTCTGGCACCTCCTGCCCCTTTGCCCCATCTGCTCAATGGCTGGAAAGTGCCACTTACCCCTTCTTTGAGTCCCCTCACTCCATCGCCACCTGGATTCCCACCCCACTACAATTGCCTGCCTGGAGCCAACTGGCCTCAAATTTCCCTGGCACAATCTAGATGTTCATCTGTTGGGCTCCATGAAACCTGTTGGAGGGGGAGGAGGAGGAATTCTGGGGCAAAGGCAGTTTGACTCCTACCTGAGTCGCACTGGGGTCCTCCTGGGTCTGGCTGGCACAGCTGTGCCAAGGCTCACGTGCCACCTCCCTGGGCTATCACATGCCAGGAAGCTTCTGTCTGACTAGGGTGACCCAGGCACTAGGTGCCTGTCTCGTGGAATGGGCACAGGGCTGGATCCCACCACTCTAAACCCATCACTAACCTTGCGATTGGATAGGGCTTCACAGCCAGATGGATGGCCCCCCAAGCTCTGGGGCAAGAAATACCATCCCAGGGGGTGAGGGGACAGGCCCAGAGAGGGAAAGGTCCCTCAGCAGCTCAATGGCAGAGCAGGAATAGACCCAGGCCAGGGCTGTGATCTCTGTGTGGGGCATTGGCCACAGCCCCTCTATTGCTCCCACAGTGTTAGCTTCCCATGTTGCTGCTACCCCAGGCTTTGCAGAGTGCCCAGCCCAACAGCCTCCTCCTCTGTGAGCCCTTCCTGCTCCCCCTTTCTGTGCGATTCTCACAGTCCAGAGTGAATGCTAAATCCAGCTGTGGGCAGGGCCGGGAGCTGGAGCACTGGGAAAGAGCTGCCAAGCCCCCAGCCCTCTCGGAGCACATCTGCAGAGGTTTGGGGGACCAGGAAGCAGCCTCAGCAACAGTTTTGGGGTGCCAAGGTGCAATGGGCTGGGGGAGCAAGGGCTCTGGGGGACACAGACAGATTGGCGGGCAGCGTGTGGGGCTTGGGAACACAAGCAGAGGGACTTGGGGAGCACAATGAGAGGTTTGGGTGCCTAGGAGTGCTCACTATGAAGGGTTTGGGGTGGCAAAGTGACAGGCTCAGGGGGCAAGAACACACAGCAGTGGGTTTGGGGGTGCCTGGGGGGCTCACACAGTGAGGGTTCAGGGGTGCCGGGGGGGTATTACACAGTGAGGGATTGGGGGTGCCTGGGGGCACCCCCTGACTGGTTCAGACCGCCCTCCCACCACTACAGGGAGGACATTGCTGGAGCTTGGCAGGGATGAGTGGCTTTCCTGCCCTTTAATAGTGAGTGCTGGGAGGCAGGGCTAGGGCGGGCATGTGGGGATGGAAGTGAGGTGTGGGGGACTGTGGGGCTGGTAGGGAGGTGTGAGGGATGTGGGGCTGGAGGGGAGCAGAGGGCATGTGGGGCTGGACAGGTGGTGGGGGTGCTAATGTTGGGCTGTAGGGGAGGTGTGGGGGATATGGGGCTGGCGAGGCAGTGTGGAGGTGTATGGGGCTGGAGGGGAGCTATGGGGAGATGTGGGGCTGGAGGGGAGGTGTGGGGGGATGATGTGGGGCTGGAGGGGAGCAGGGGGGTGGCTGGGAAGGATAGTTTTGAAGCTGAAAAGATGTGCCTTTGTCATCCGTGCCTAACCAGGGAACAGCTGCAGCAATTCCAGCAAAGCCTGTCTGGGCTAGGACCCAGAGCAGAGGCTGCAGGGGCGGGGGGGAAGCCTGGGACATGATTATGGACAGAAAGAACCTGCACAGGCCCCACTGCCCGCCACAGCCTGCCTCCCCCATCC
The DNA here is from genome assembly GCF_016161935.1 of Mauremys reevesii. Lineage (NCBI taxonomy): Eukaryota > Metazoa > Chordata > Testudines > Geoemydidae > Mauremys > Mauremys reevesii. The sequence continues at coordinate 3,010,343 of NC_052647.1, forward strand.
CTACTGCCACATACATGGTATGCAGGGACCAGCCAGTGCTGAGCTGCAGCCACTTCTGGGGTGGGCCAGGGGCAGTTTAACAGCCACTTGCACTACATGGCTGTGCAAACATGGCTGTTTAGGACAGGCAGTAGGGTGCCCAGACAGCAAATGTGAAAAATCGGGACAGGGGGGTTGGGGGTAATAGAAGCCTATATAAGAAAAAGACCCAAAAATCAGGACTCTCCCTATAAAATTAAGCCATCTGGTCACCCTAACAGGAAGTGAAGGTCGAGGTCATAGCAGGGAAGATGGAGTCTGGCTGCCTGTTGGGGACTCTGGCCTGTATCTGCTGTTCCCCCTCCCCTGCAGCCTCCATTCACTGCACCGCCGGCACAATGTTCTGGGCAGCGGGGCTGCGAGCTCCTGGGGCAAGCCGCAGCCTAACCCGGTGCTCTGTGCTGCATGGTGGCATGGCTGGCTCCAGCTGGGCGGCGTGGCTACCTGTCCTGGTGCGTTGGGCGGCGCGGCTGTAGTGCTGCCAGCCATCGTGCTCCAGGCAGCGCAGTAAGGGAGGCAGGGAGCGGGGGGGTTGGATAGAGGGCATGGGAGTTCGGTGGTTGAATAGGGGCAGGGGTTCCGGGGGGTCGGTCAGGAAGGAGGGGGGGTTGGATGAGGTGACGGGGGGCAGTCAGGAGCAAAGGTTCTGGGGGTGGTCAGGGAGAAGGGGTGGTTGGATGGGGCAGGGGGGCAGTCAGGAATGAGAGATGGGGTTGGATGGGGCGGCGAGGGGCAGTCAGGGGCAGGGGATCCGGGGGCGGTCAGGGGACAGGGAGGTGTGGATGGGGAAGGGGTCCCAGAGCAGGCTGTCAGGGGACAGGGAACAGGGGGAGTTGGATGGGGCAAGAGTCCTGGGGGGGCCACCAGGGGGCGAGCAGCAGGGGGGTTGGATAGGGGGCAGGGGCCATGCCAAGCCTGGCTGTTTGGGGCGACACAGCCTCTCCTAACCGGCCCTCCATACAATTTTGGAAACTCGATGTGGCCCTCAGGCCAAAAAGTTTGCCCGCCCCTGCCCTAGAAAAAAGGGAGCTGCTACAAGGATATTGAGGGGCAGCTGGTGAGGGTGCTAGAGGGGACCTGAAGTGGCTGAATGGTGGTGGTGAGGAGGGGGAAGGAGGTTGGGGGCTGGGCTGTCTCAGGGATAGGAGGGGTTGAGGCACTGGGGCAGCAGCACTTTTGGGCCGTGAGCACCGCTCTCCGTACTCCATCCCTGGGGAGGCGTGAGGCAGATCCAGGCAGGACTTGGTGCTGGGGCCCATACAAGGCCACAAGGATGCGGGGGAGGGGGAAGTGGCAGCAGCTGCTGAGGAGCGGAGCCCTCCCTGCCTCATATGTCAGGGGCACTGCCCTCCAGCCCCACCCTAAGGAGAGCTGCTGTGTGTGCACCCAGTGCAGCCCCCCTTCCCTGAGTCGAGCTGCCCAGCTGCTCTCCCCAGCACAGGGAGCCCCAGAATGTGCAGGCCTTCCACCCACCACCACTTGGGGGTCTCCCCATCCCCACACCACAGGGCTGGGCTCAGGGTCCTGGGGGCTGGGACCCCCCACCCCTGCTCAGGGCCCCAGCCCCCTCTGGGCCAAGTGTCCCACAGCTGCTCTGAGCCTGGCCCTGTAATGCAGGGCTCTCCCCTATCCCCTCTGGGGACAGCAGCTGCCCTGGGCCCAGACCCATCATGGCAGAACCCAGCCCAGACTCAGTGCCTGCGGGGAGCAAGGTCCCAACACATGGTCAGCATGGAATCTGCAGGGGAAGCTCCCTCTCCTGGGGGAAGCCCTGGCGTCCAGGGGACACCAGGAAGCCCAGTGCAGACCAGGCCCTCAAAGGCCCCACATGACCTTGCGTGGGGGGAGCAGAAAGGGGGACCAGAGGACCCATCGTTATGGCACGGGACGCTATACAGACATGGCCCAGGTGACCTGGTCATGGAGGCTAGGGGGTGGGGAGGGGGCTGTCCACTTGGCCCCACACCCCACCCCTCCACCCACAGCAGGGAGGGAGCTCCTGGCAGCAGGACAAGGGAGTGTGGGGAGGGCAAGGGGGATGATGCAGCCCTGGAGTCAGGACTCCTGGGTTCTATCTCCAACTCTGGGTGGGGAGTGGAGTCTACAGGTTAGAGCAAGGGGTGCTGGGAGCCAGGACTCTTGGGTTTTCTACCACTATCTCGCTGCACAGCCCAGGGTCAGTCCCTGACCCTCTCTGTGCCCTGCTCCTCTAGTTCAGGTGGTAAGTGGGACTCTGCCATTTCCCTAATGCGGATGCCAGAGGGTCCAGGCATTGCCTCCCAACCCTGGATCACCCCAGCCTCAGTCTGACTGTGGAGTCTGGGCTGATGGGGTGGCTGCCCGAGGGAAGGCTCCCCGCCCCACAAGACAGGCACCTTCTGTCTCCAACTCTCTGTAGAAGGAAGGACTTTGGGGGGAGGGGGATGGCTGGAGGGGCCTCATCCCCCGCCGGGGGTGCTGGGTCTGACAGACATCTGCAGATGTGAGTGCTGTTTGGGGAAGCATCTCCCTGCCCCTCTGTTGTCTATCCCCCCACTTTACTCCCCTCCCCCGGCAGGTGCACAGCCCGCACCTACTGGGTCCTGCACGGTCCATCTCCCCTCCCTGCCCCGCTTCCCTATGTCTCCAAAGGGGGGATGCTGACCCCTGGCTGGGCCGTGTCTGTATTTAGGGGCCCCTGTGCCTGGGCACCAGGTGACTTTGTGGGTGGCTCATTGGCACAGCCCCTCAACTGTCTCCCCCACCTCCTGCCCCCCAGGGCAGTTCCCCCCTCATGTCCTGGGGGCAGATTAGTGCCCAGCACAGCTCGGGTCCCTTAAGCTGCATTCCCAGACCCAGACCTCAAACCTCAGACCCCACTGATCATGTGATCAATGCTGATGGGGGACTGGGTCCTCGAGGCCAGAGCCAGCAGAGGGGAGATGGACTGGGCCATGGAGTTCCTCTGTCCCTGTCCTGCCTGATATGGGGCCCTGGCCTGTGTGCAGACATTTGGAGCTGGGCAGAACCACACGGCCTCTTCCCCTCCCCATGCCCGGCTGCAAGGAGACTGCACTGGCGGCTGCTTCTCTTGGGGTCGTCGCCGTGGGCCCAATTAGCCTTGGACCCTGTGTCCCATCATTTGGGGTGCCCCAAGGGTCGGTGCTGCGGCCGGTTTTATTCAATATCTTCATTAACGATCTGGAGGATGGTGTGGACTGCACCCTTAGCAAGTTTGCAGATGACACTAAACTGGGAGGAGTGGTTGATACACTGGAGGGTAGGGATAGGATACAGAGGGACCTAGACAAATTAGAGGATTGGGCCAAAAGAAACCTGATGAGGTTCAACAAGGACAAGTGCAGAGTCCTGCACTTAGGATGGAAGAATCCCATGCACTGCTACAGACTAGGGACCGAATAGCTGGGCAGCAGTTCTGCAGAAAAGGACCTAGGGGTTACGGTGGACGAAAAGCTGAATATGAGTCAACAGTGTGCCCTTGTTACCAAAAAGGCTAATGGCATTTTGGGTTGTATAAGTAGGGGCATTTCCAGCAGATCGAGGGAAGTGATCATTCCCCTCTATTCAGCACTGGTGAGGCCTCATCTGGAGTACTGTGTCCAGTTTTGGGCCCCACACTACAAGAAGGATGTGGATAAATTGGAGAGAGTCCAGCGGAGGGCAACAAAAATGATTAGGGGGCTGGAACACATGACTTATGAGGAAAGGCTGAGGGAACTGGGATTGTTTAGCCTGCAGAAGAGAAGAATGAGGGGGGATTTGATAGCTGCTTTCAACTACCTGAAAGGGGATTCCAAAGAGGATGGATCTAGACTGTTCTCAGTGGTAGAAGATGACAGAACAAGGAGTAATGGTCTCAAGTTGCAGTGGGGGAGGTTTAGGTTGGATATTAGGAAAAACTTTTTCACTAGTAGGGTGGTGAAGAACTGGAATGGGTTACCTAGGGAGGTGGTGGAATCTCCTTCCTTAGAGGTTTTTAAGGTCAGGCTTGACAAAGCCCTGGCTGGGATGATTTAGTTGGGTTTGGTCCTGCTTTGAGCAGGGGGTTGGACTAGATGACCTCCTGAGGTCCCTTCCAACCCTGAGATTCTATGATTCTATGATCATGGCCAATGCCGGCTGCCCCCAGGAGAGATTTCCTCCTGATCCCTGCTAGCGGGCAGCTCCTCCCTGCAGCCTCCAGCCCAGGGGAGCCTGTCACAGACTCACAGGTCGTGCCCACTCTTGGCCCCGTGCGGTCCGTGGGGGGAACCCCCTTCAGTGAGACCACTCTCTTTTGGGGGTTAAGCCCCTCCACCTCCTGGAGCTGCACCTCTCGGAGCCTTAGCACACCTGTTTCTCACCGTGGGCCCCCTCAGGGAGTCCACCCGCTCTGGACCCCCAGAGGGAATAATGCAACCCTGTTCTCTAGACTGGGGTGACAGCCAGCGTAAAACAAGAGGGTTTTTTGAGCATTTTAACACAGCGTAGGAAACTCTCAGGTCCCTCGGGCCTGGCTTCCCTCAGCACAGCACATTCAAGTCTCCCCTGCATTCAGGTGGGCTCTGCCTGCTCTCCCTCTCCAGCCCAGAGCCCCCCTGCTTCCCAGCTGGGCATCTGATATCACCTCCCCCAAGCCCTGCCTCTGTCCATTGTCTTCTTTCCAGGTAAACAGGGTCCCCTGGGCCTCCTCTTCTCTCTTCTGTCCTTTGGCCTCCGCTGGCTGGAACTGGCTGGTTAGGTCACAGGGGTCCTCTCTTTACTGCCCATTGTCCTCGGCTGTGACTCCTGAGCTGGGCCTCTGGGTCACCAAGATGCCAGTCGCTGGAGTATCCATTCTCCAGGCCATTGGCTGGGATCCAAAGTTCCCTCGCTGGTCCTCTGTAACAACAAACTCCCTCTCTCATCACCTTGTTAAACCAGTAACACCCAGGGAAACTGAGTCCCACCCCCTCTGCATGCAAACCATTGGAAAAAACAAGGAAAAAAAAGACAATCTCCCACTTCATCAGATCTCTCTCCTCTTTGTCGCTGAACTGAGCGGGATCACTTAGCCAGTGACTTGGGGAAGTTCAGGGCCACTGTCCCGTGATAAAGCATCGGCTATAACATGGGCCCTCCCCCTCACATGGACCACCCCCAAGTCATACCCCTAGAGGAGCAGGCTCCGTCTCAGCAGCTTGCCATTAGCCCCTTTCATTTGGTGCAGCCACGTCAGGCATGAATGGTCAGTGTACACAGTGAAGTGCCGCCCAAATAGATACGGCTGCAGTTTTTTAAGGGCCCACACCATGGCCAGGCAGCAGCTTCTTGCTCAGGTACACAATGGGGTGTCTCTCCCCCTTAGTATCAGTTTGCATCAGCACTGCACCCAGCCCCATGTTTGAGGCGTTGGTGAACAAGGGTTTGTTAAAATCTGGGTTTACCAAAACCGAGCTTTGGACAAGTGCCCCCTTCAGTGCACAGAGAGCCCTCTGGCACTGCTCGGTCCAGACCACCTTGTCTGGCTTTCCCTTCCTACACAGCTCCGTGAGGGGAGCTGCCAGGGAGCTAAAGTGGGGCACAAACCTCCAGTAGTACCCCGCCATCCCAATGAAAGCCTGGACCTGCTTTAGTCTGGGGAGTGGGCCAGTCCTGGATTGCCTCCACTTTGGCTGGCTCCAGCTTCAGGAGGCTGCCCCACACCTTGTGGCCCAGGTATGACACCTCTGCCATCTCCACCTTGCACTTTCCAGCTTTTATGGTCAGTCCTGCATCCTGGAGGCAACCCAGCACCCTCTTCACCTGGGACACATGTTCTTCCCAGGCTAAAGACACAGATATCGTCAATATAAGCCAGAGCAAAGTCCTCCATCCCCCTTAGCAACTGATCCACCAGGCCCTGGAAGGTGGCAGGTGCCTCCTTGAGGCAGGGGTTAGCTGGTCTGAGAGGGGAATTGATTCCAGCGAGGGGTTAGCAATTGGCCCTGACTCTGCCCCCTCTTTCAGCCCAGCCTTTCTGGCTCAGCAAGGGGCCAAGAACCAAAAGCAGGGTGCCATGTGTGATCCAGGCTCTGATTCTCCCCGAGCCTCGCAGCTGCTGCTCATGCAAATCACAAGAAGAGCTGGAAGGGTAGAGTGCCACCCCAGGGCCTGTCCCAGCTGTGCTGGAGGGGAGGAGCAATATTGACCCAGACCCAGCCAAGTCGTACTTGCAGCCTAAACCTCTCTGCATGCCCTGGACCCCCACCATTTGGCATCCAGAGTTTCCTGGGTCATACCAGAAGGGCCCCATGTGTTAGGTGCTGAATGAACCAATGCACATAGAGACGGGCCCTGGCCCGAGGGCACTGGGACACTTCAGGGTTAAGCGAGGTGTCTGGAGTGAATTCCAACAACCTGCTCACAGCAGGAGGGAGCCTTGTCTGTGCCCAGCAGGGAAATTCTTCCCCAGTGAGCGGCTGCTGGCACCACAAGCCCCCTCTGCTCCAAGCTCCATGTCACAAAGTGAGAAATCACTGTAATATTTTATGATTCCTATGCATGCCTCAGTTTCCCTCAGTACTTTGCATTGCTCCCCAATGGGTGCAGAAGGGTTAAATCTGCTCTTGGGGGGCTGAGCAGAAGCCATGAGGTGATGGGTCATGTAGCTGTCTGGGGGGAATGAACACAGTGTTAAAGGACTGTCTGAAACTGACCCGTATCAATGAAGGATCCAGAAAGACAGTGGGACCTCAATGGCCAAGACGTTCACACCCAGCAACCAAGAGAAAGGACCTTCCCTGCCCTCCACCCCACCACCTCTCTGCAGGAAGCCGAGCACAGCCCAGCTCGAGAACAGTGGCCTGAGAGGTGTCAGGGTACAGGACAGAGTTGGCTTTTGGAGGGACTCAGCACCTCTCAGTTGTGCCAGACAGAGACAGAGCTGGAGCCAGAAGGGGGTTCCAGGGCAGCTTGGCTAGGTGGCGTGCTGTCGTGGCCAGGGTGAACGGTGTTTGCTTCTCTGGGCTAACCTGGGGACTTCCCGGTCTGGAATGCAGATGACTAATAAACCCGACTCCGTTTGAAAACATCACCTGGTGTCGCTGCACATCCTTGCCAGGGTGCACTGGGCCCTGAGGAGTGGGCAAGTCTCTGGCCAGGCGTCTGTCTCAGCTGAACGCACCAGGCGGAGCTCCCAAGGTGAAGCAGAAGGGCTGGAGCCCAGGGGCTCAGTCTTGGAGGAGTTGAGGCAGTGTGGCGTGCCCTTAAGGAAGAGTGGGACCCCTTGGGGGTCTAGTCCCCTGAAGGGCTCCTCCAGGGACTGTTTAAAAGCTGGGATGCAGCAGCCATGACACTCCACAAGCCCTGTTCTTTCCCAGGACAGGCTAGCAATTTACACCCTCACTTTGTTGCACTCAAGTGCCCAGTCCCTTGTCTTCTGGACACCCACTATCAGCACCACAATCCGCTGCTGGCAGGGAAGCAGGGTGATCCAGTTCACTGGTTCCACCTCAGTGCAACACTCCTTAGCACAGGGTGCTTAGAGGTGGCCAAAGTAAAATCGAACATGGGATAAAAGGTAAGGTCCTTTCATGGATTGAGAACTGGTTAAAGGACAGGGAACAAAGGGTAGGAATTAATGGTAAATTCTCAGAATGGAGAGGGGTGACTAGTGGTGTTCCCCAAGGGTCAGTCCTGGGACCAATCCTATTCAATTTATTCATAAATGATCTGGAGAAAGGGGTAAACAGTGAGGTGGCAAAGTTTGCAGATGATACTAAACTACTCAAGATAGTTAAGACCAAAGCAGATTGTGAAGAACTTCAAAAAGATCTCACAAACTAAGTGATTGGGCAACAAAATGGCAAATGAAATTTAATGTGGATAAATGTAAAGTAATGCACATTGGAAAAAATAACCCCAACTATACATACAACATGATGGGGGCTAATTTAGCTACAACGAGTCAGGAAAAAGATCTTGGAGTCATCGTGGATAGTTCTCTGAAGATGTCCACGCAGTGTGCAGAGGTGGTCAAAAAAGCAAACAGGATGTTAGGAATCATTAAAAAGGGGATAGAAGATAAGACTGAGAATATATTATTGCCCTTATATAAGTCCATGGTACGCCCACATCTCGAATACTGTGTACAGATGTGGTCTCCTCACCTCAAAAAAGATATTCTAGCACTAGAAAAGGTTCAGAAAAGAGCAACTAAAATGATTAGGGGTTTAGAGAGGGTCCCATATGAGGAAAGATTAAAGAGGCTAGGACTCTTCAGTTTGGAAAAGAGAAGACTAAGGGGGGACATGATAGAGGTATATAAAATCATGAGTGATGTTGAGAAAGTGGATAAGGAAAAGTTATTTACTTATTCCCATAATACAAGAACTAGGGGTCACCAAATGAAATTAATAGGCAGCAGGTTTAAAACAAATAAAAGGAAGTTCTTCTTCACGCAGCGCACAGTCAACTTGTGGAACTCCTTACCTGAGGAGGTTGTGAAGTCTAGGACTATAACAATGTTTAAAAGGGGACTGGATAAATTCATGGTGGCTAAGTCCATAAATGGCTATTAGCCAGGATGGGTAAGAATGGTGTCCCTAGCCTCTGTTCGTCAGAGGATGGAGATGGATGGCAGGAGAGAGATCACTTGATCATTGCCTGTTAGGTTCACTCCCTCAGGGGCACCTGGCATTGGCCACTGTCGGTAGACAGATACTGGGCTAGATGGACCTTTGGTCTGACCCGGTACGGCCTTTCTTATGTTCTTATGTTCTTATGAACACATTAATTTACCAAAACTCGGGTTAAAATTCAAATAAAAGCCCGGCCCAGGTCAAAAGATACAGGTCAAATAACCCAGGGGTGGGCAAACTATGGCCCGCGGGACAGATCCAGCCCACCAGTTCGGGGGCTGCTCCATGCGGCTCCCGAAAGCAGCAGCTCCAGCGCTCCAGCTGGGGAGCAGGGTTAGGTGCTGCTCCATGCAGCTCCTAGAAGCAGCAGCATGGCCCTCTCTGGTCTAGAGCCTGGGCTTATTAACCAGTTCCTTTCTTGTGTGATAAGGTATCTCTCTCCCAGTGGTCAGTCTGTCCAGCGCTTGTTCAGGCCAGGGAGCTGGGCTCCACATTTCCTGGGAGGCGCCTGCTGGCGGAGCACTGCCTCCCTGATGGATTGTGCCCTCTTTTCTTCTCTTACAGTCTCAGACCCTTTTCCTGTGTCAGTGCTCACCTCTGCATTGTCCCTGGACTGTAAACTCTGGGCTGGGCTGGGTCCTGGATACCAATTGTTCTCGGTGTTGATGGAGGCAGCTGGGAGACCCACCTTGCCTCTGATGACATGGTTCACTTCCCACGGGTTTGGAACCCAATATCCTCCACGTTCCAGAACTCCACCAGCATTTCCTGTGCCAGCCCCCTCCAATAACCATGACAACCAGCGAGCTTTGAGCTGTTGGTTCAGACCACACACCACCCCGTCGGTGAAATAGTGAGAAGATGGTTGGATGCAGCTGGCATGTCTGTGACACAGGCTTCCAGAGTAGGAGCCAGACAGTGGGACCGGGTCGGGGATGGACAGACATGAGGGAGGATGGGCGGACATGGACAGCAGAGTTGGAGCCCAGGCAGATTTCCCCAGCTTCTCTGGCACAGGCTCAGTCACTGTCCTGGACTGAGCTGGTTGGGCTGATCCTGGCTAACCCAGGGCCTGTGCCACCCCATGGTGAGATCAGCCTGGCTTCCCAAGTGACATCCTTCACCCCCCGGCACTGGCGTGAGCAGCATGCCCTGGCACTGCGCGAGGGACAGCCTGCAGAGACAGACGTACAGACATGGCCCAAGGGACACCCTGCACTCAGAGCCTGCTATGCGCTGCTTGCCTGGAGCCTGCTGCGCGCCAGGGAGCAGGGCCGCCCAGAGGATTCCGGGGGCCCGGGGTCTTCGGCGGCGGGGGGCCCTTCCGTTCCGGGACCCGCCGCCGAAGTGCCCCGAAGACCCGCGGCGGGGCCCCCCTGCCACCGAATTACCGCCGAAGCCGGACCCGCCACCGAAGTGCAGCCCGGTCTTCGGCGGTAATTCGGCGGAGGGGGGCCCCTTCGGGGCACTTCGGCGGCGGGTCCTGGAAGGGAAGGGCCCCCCGCCGCCGAATTACCGCCGAAGACCGAGCTGAACTCGGCGGCGGGTCCCGCTCCGTCTTCGGCGGTAATTCGCCAGCGGCCTCCGGCGAAGACCGGGAGCAGAAGAAGCTCCTGAGCCCAGCCCCGCAAGAGTTTTCTGGGCCCCCCTGGAGCGAGTGAAGGACCCCGCTCCAGGGGCCCCGAAAAACTCTGGGGGGGGGCCCTGTGGGGCTCGGGGCCTGGGGCAAATTGCCCCTCTTCCCCCCCCCTCTGGGCGGCCCTGGCAGGGAGCTGGGAACCTGGTCCTGTGCAGAGTCCCACACACCGATTAGTGTCTCTGGAGCCCGATGCGCCTGTCTGGCCTGGTACTGCAGCTCCTGGAACTTCCTCTGGGGGGCAGCATCACCCCACATCAGCTGTGATAGTGGCACAAGGGAATGGGAGCAGAGACAGCTCGAAATTGCTGTGCGGGGAAAGGAGTTATCTGAGTCCTGACAACTGCTGAAGTGGCAGGGGCATACACAGCCTGGTGGGGGAAGCTGCCCTGCTCCATTGCCCTTTCTCCCCAGCTCCCCAACCTCCACGTTACTCCATCCCAGCAGGCCCTTTGGTTCTGGGCCCGTTGTGTAGGATAGAGTCCTGTGGTGGAGGGGAGGTCACGTGGCCAGCAAGGGAACACTGGGGGAAGGAGGGGACAGCCACAGCCAGAGGGGCTGGAGTGCTGCCTGGGTGGGAGGTAAGGCCTCTGTGCCCATGGGAAGCCTGGCTCCTGCACTGGATGGCAGCGGCCTCTTGTGCACCTCCACACTTTCCCAGTGCCATGACATGCAGCCATCTCTTGGGGGGAGCCTGGTGCCTCTAACTATCTTGGAACCAGCAAAGAATCCTGTGGCACCTTATAGACTAACAGAAGTTTTAAGGTCTATAAGGTGCCACAGGATTCTTTGCTGCTTCTACAGAACCAGACTAACACGGCTACCCCTCTGATACTATCTTGGAACCACTGCCCAGCTAATCATGAGGTTTTAAATATGATCATATTCGGGTTTGTTTATTAGCCGACTGCTCTTTGAGTCCTTAGGGGGCCACATTTGCCAGCTTTTCTCTGCAGCTGGCCAGGAGGGCCAGAAACTCACTTAGTTTTTTCATTGGAAGCAGAATCACATGATGCCAGGAGCTGGGGATTTGAGAAATGTGAGAGTCACGATCAAATTGTGCAGGTTGGAAACACTGAGCCTAGGAGGCAGGAATGTGATGGAGGAGAGAAGCACCGGGGGAGAGTGCACTATGAGAATGTGTGTGTGCACGTGCGCATGCGTGCTTCTGAACAAAGATCTACTGAGCTGGAGGCAGTTTGGCATGGACTAGCGCCAAGTGATCCCTAGTGGGGGGAATAACCCAATGTCTCCATGCACCTGGCTGGGAGCAGCACGGACTCCCCTGGGAACAGCTCAATGAACCCTGCACCTTCACACAGCCAACACAGCGCTGGGCTGTGGGGGGCCGGGCTGGGGCCTGACGTGAAGGATGTGGCTGGTGTGCAGCTCTACAACAGGGGGCACCAGTGCCTTGGCACCATGTGCTGGGCTGAGTGGCTGTCCCCAAGGACTCAGCAGGGCACAACAGGCACAGATGGCAGGGAGAAGGGATAGGGGCTTGGAGAAAATCCCCCGTAAAAAGAGATTGAAAAGGATGGGACTGTGCAGAGAGGGAAAAAACACCAGCCTAGGGAAAGAACTGGATAAAGAACAGGCACATAAGTGAGATGTCTTCAAGTCAATAGGGCCTGAGGAGATCCCCCTGGGGGACTTATAGAAGTGGCTGGAGCAATCTTGGAATGGTTAGAGATTATCTTTGAGAATGCCGGGAGGATGAGTGGAGGTCCCAGAGGACTGGAGAACAGGGCTGCCCAGAGGGGGGGCAAGCCCCTGGGCCCCGCAGGGGCCCCGTGAGCCCTGGCCTGGCGGCAGTCCAGGTCTTCGACCGGCATTTCGGCAGCGGGGGGCCCTTCAGTGCTGCCGAAGATGCAGAGCGACTGAAGGGCCCCCTGCCACCAAAATGCTGCCGAAGACCCGGACCGCCGCCGGGTGAGTACAAGCGCTGCAGCTCCCCCGCTTTGCCCCAGGCCCCCGAATCCTCTGGGTGGCCCTGCTGGAGTAGGGCAAACAAAGCTCCCATTTTTAAAAAGGGGAAATGCAGAGGACCTGGGGATTATCGACCAGCCAGCCTGGAAAGATACTGGAACAACTTATTCAACACTCACTTTCTAAGCACCTAGAGTTTTCTCACCACAATTGTTCTTCCAGCGTGGCTGCCCAGTCCTTAGCCAGGATCCAGCACTGAGCCCAACATGCTGGTGTGATGGGGTGTCCACCCCACACAAGGCCTGATGAGCTTGTGGTGACAGGTGGGCCAATTAACTGCCCAGGCTACACCTGAAGGAACAGCCAGAGAGCAGGGATTAACCAGAGAAGGCTCAGCTAACCAGGAACAGGAGGGGCTTGTCTAAAGCCTAGGAGCTGAGAGCAGCTGGGGGCTGCAGGGAAGTAGCCCAGGGAGGAGTGTGGCTGGCAAACCCAGAGGGGGGGGGAAGAGTCAGCTAGGTAGGAAAGGCTCAGGGGAAAAGCAGCAAGGGGTAGGATAGTGCAGACCTTGGCTGCTGATCATCAGAGGGTCCCTGAGCCAGAACCCAGAGTAGAGGGCAGGCCTGGGTTCCTCTGCCAGCCACTGGAGAAGTGGAACAGACCAGGCAGTGCAGAGCAGACTGCCAGGGACTGTTTGCCCTGAAAGACTTTGGTACCCCAGAAAGTGAGGACCCTAGTGACCTGGCCGGGGCGGGACAAGTCACAAAGAGGAAGCTACAGCTCCCGGAGGGGGCCTTCAACTCCTGAAGGGGGGTTCCAAAGAGGAAGGAGCTCGGCTGTTCTCAGTGGTGGCAGATGACAAAACAAGGAGCAATGGTCTCAAGTTGCAGTGGGGGAGGTCTAGGTTGGATATTAGGAAACACTATTTCACTAGGAGGGTGGTGAAGGACTGGAATGGGTTACCTAGGGAGGTGGTGGAATCTCCATCCTTAGAGGTTTTTAAGGGCAGGCTTGACAAAGCCCTGGCTGGGATGATTTATTTGGGGTTGGTCCTGCTTTGAGCAGGGGGTTGGACTAGATGACCTCCTGAGGTGTCTCCCATAGAATTCTATGATTCTATGAATGAGAGAGGCTGCAGGGTGAGAGGGGATGATGGGTGGCGACACCGCCAGAGGAGGATGGAGCACCTGGAAGGAGCTAATCCCCAAAGTGGCCAGGAGGAGGCACCCCTAGCAGTAAGTAGAGCCCATGATATCTTGGCTTTTTTGTCTCCTCAGGTGAAAGATTCCAGAGCGGCTCTCTCTGCTTATAGCCTCAAAGCTTATCTTTGTGTTCCAAGCCAGGAAGCTCTCCCAGGGGTTCAGTTAATTTCTAGTCTCCTTCCCGCACAGTGATAGTTACATGGCTCTCTCCCCGCCTCACTAGTTTGATGGCTTTGTTTACCTTCTATGGAAATGTACTTCCATTGTCTCTGCTTACTCAATTTACACTGGAGACACATTTAAGCAGGTGGAACCACACTCTTTTCCTAGGGCAGGTGCCTTAAGCCCTGCTTCCCACACACATTTTCGGAACATATTTCCAGCCCATATTTATAATTTGCAATATGTTAACCATAGACCCATCACACAAGAATATTGATGATCAGTGAGTTGCTAGTTTTCCAATGACATCTTACAAGACACCTGTTAAATAAATATGACAACTGCGTGTGGGGTGCACTGAGCTGGTCAGGCCTGCTGGAAAGCACTGCTACACAGCAGGGAGCCCCCTGCCCTCTGGTGCTGGGGTGCCTGTAGGACCACACACAGACCCACCTAACATCCTTACATGCAAGCTAGGGAAATGTAGTCTAGATGAAATTACAATCAGGTGGGTGCAACACTGGTGGGAAGACTGTACTCAAAGTTATCAATGCTCTGCTGTCCAACTGGGGGAACGTATCTAGTGGGGCCCCACAGGGGTCAGTCCTGGGTCAGGTACTAGTCAATATTTCCATTAGTGACTTGGATAACGGAGTGGAGAGAATTCTAAAATCTGCAGGTGACCCCAAGGACAGGACTCAAATTCAAAATGACCTGGACAAATTGGAGACTTGGTCTGAATTCAGCAGGATGAAGTTCAATAAAGACAAGTGCACAGTACTATATATAGGAAGGAAAAAGCCAATGCCCAACTACAAAATGGGGAATAACAAGCCGGGTGGTAGCACTGCTGAGAAGGATCTGGGGGTTATAGTGGACCGCAAAGTGAATATGACCCAACCGTGTGTTGCAGTTGCAAAAAAGGCTAATATCATTCTGGGTTGTATTAACAGGGGTGTTGTAGGTAAGACACAAGAGGTAACTGTCCTGCTTTACTCAGCACTGGGGAGGCCTCAGCTGGAGTTCTGCATCCAGGTTTGGGTGCCACATTTTAAGAAAGACGTGGACAAACGGGGTGGGGGGGCATTCAGAGGAGAGCAAGACAAATGAGAAAAGGTTGAAAAAATCTGACCTCTGAGGAAAGGTTTAAAAAACTGGGCATGTTTAGTTTGGAGAAAAGCAGACTGAAATGGGACCTGACAACAGTCTTTAGCTGCCTGAAGGGCTGGTATAAAGAGGATGGGGATCAATTGTTCTCCAGACCACACCCACTGGAGGTAGGACAAGAAGTAATGGGCTTATTCTGCAGCAAGAGAGCCTGAGGTTAGGAAAAACTTTCTAACTCTAAAGGACGGGAGGTAAGTCGATCTAAGATACGCTATTCTCGTAGCTGAAGTTGCGTATCTTAGATCAACCCCCCCGACCCCACCCCAGTGTAGACCAGGCCTAAGGCTAGTTCAGCTCTGGACCAGGTTACCAAGGAAGCTGTGGAATCCCCATCACTGAACGTTTTCAGGAACAGGTTAGATGAACATTGTCAGGGATGGGCTAGGTTTACGTGGTCCTACCTCAGTGAAGGGGGCTGGACTAGGCGGCCTCTCAAGGTCCCTTCCATCCCCACATTTCTATGATTCTATGCAGTGTGTCAGAGTGGGCATAATTCAGGTCTCCAGAATAATGAAAGGGCCAGAGGGCGATTGGGTACCCCCGTCTCATGGCACAAGAGTGATGGGTGGTGACCTGGAAGGCAGTTTATTCATAGCCGATAAGAGCCTCTTTCACACAAAGTGTGGCTGGTCTGTGGCACTCCCTGCCACCAGATTGCAGCTGCTGAGGCTGATCCTGAGTGGCCAGAAGCCAGAATGCTGAGTGGTGCTGGACAGTGCATGAGCTAGAGCCCTCTCTGTCTGGCCTCTTCCAACCTAGAGTGCTGATGTTGCTCCTGCACTATTGCAGGAACCTGTTTGGGTCAGCGTGAATCCCATGCAGCACCCAAGTCAAGCTCCTCCCCCCTAGACATGTGCTGAGTTGCAGTGGCAGGCCATCCTGCAGCCCTGCCCATGGCGGCCTCAGAACCCCCCCATACCTTCCCTTCCCTACACAAGGAAGCGGAGTTGTCTCTTCCCCAATGCCCTTGTGCCCAGTTTCACACTGGTGTGGGGTATGTCATCCCCTAGAGGAGGCTCCAGGAGCTGCAGTGCCAATCCAGACAGGTGTGTTAGCCTCCAGAGCAAGGGTAGCCAACCCGAGCCTGAATTTACCAATGTGCATTGCCAAAGAGCCACAGCAACACATCAGCACCCCCCTGTCAGCTCCTCCGCCTTCCCCCAGTGTCTCCCACCTGCCAGCAGCACCGCTGATCAGCACGTAACCCTCCATCCCTGTGCCTCCCGCCTGCTGCGATCAGCTGTTTTATGGTGTGCAGGAGGCTGGGGTGGAGGAGGAGGAGGAGCAAGGGCTTGGCAGACTCAGAGGAAGGGGTGGGGGGCCTTGGGGGAAGGAGTGGAGTTGGTCTGGGGCCTGGGACAGAGCCCGGAGGTTGAGCAGGGAACACCCTGTAGCACATTGGAAAGTTGGCGCCTGCAGCTCCAGCACCGGAGTTGATGCCTATGCAACGAGCCACATATTAACCTCTGAAGAGCCACATGTGGCTCCGGAGCCAAAGGTTGGCCACCCCTGCCCCAGAGAACAAGGGACTCTCCCAACAAATCCACACCAGCTGCTGCAGGGCCCGGGCACCCCTGGGAGCAGCAGGCTCCAAGCAGACAGAATGTGACAGGCTCTGAGTGCAGGGTGCCCTGTGGGCAACAGGGCCTCACCCATGTCCAGCCATTCACCCCACAGCCTAATCTTTACACAGTGCCAGGATACGTTGCTGCGAGGGTGACCAGATGTCCCGATTTTATAGGGACAGTCCCAATATCTGGGGCTTTTTCTTATATAGGTGCCAATTCCACCCCCCACCCCGTCCCGATTTTTCACACTTACTATCTGGTCACCCTAGTTGCTGCCCATGCCAGTGCTAGGTGGAGAGGGAAGTTGCCCAGGAGGCTGGGCTGATTCGTCCATGGAGCAGCGCATTCAGCAGGGCCCGGGCATGGGCGCGTCCCTGACACTGAGCACTGGGTCAGACAGGATCAGCCTGACCAAGTCAAGCTGTGAGAGCGACCCGGGGATGCACCTTGGAATCCACTTGGTGTCTGTCTGGGTAAATAGCACCCTCCCCTCCAGAACTTCCTCCCCTACCTGCACAATAGCCCTGGGATGGGTCTTTCTCTCCAGCTGCTGCGGCTGCTGCAAATTGTATGAGCAGCAGCAGCCAGTGCTGTGTGTGAATCATACCAGTCCGTGTGGGACCATGTGTGTACCTGGCTTGGCACTGGGACTCAGCTGCACTGGGGAGGCTCTGCCCATGCCACTTCTGGCTCTAGCTCCCCCCGCCTCCCTCCTTCATGTACCCTGGTCTCCAGGACGAGCCCTATTCCGGCCTCCCTTTAAAACCCACAACATCGTGCCTCTCTCAGTGCTGGTCCCGCCTCATCACTCCTCTGCATCCATCTCAGGCCATGGCATCCTCTAGCACTCATCCCACCCAGCGCACACTCCCTCCAGCGGGGCCACTGCCCCTCATACCCTCATCTCACCCCATTGCCCTGGCTGCTGCCCCTCCTCAGGCCTGTACAGCTGCATCTCGGGCCTGCTCTGTCCCCCCATGCCACCGGGGGGAGTTGCAGCACCAGCTTCCCCAGCCCAGCCAGCATCCCTGCCTCCCCCAGGCCAGGCTGATGGTGTGGGGCAGTCAGGCCCAGCAGGGCTGCCTAGGACGACCAGATGTCCCGATTTTATAGGGACAGTCCCGATATTTGGGGACACTTGCTGTCTGGGCTGCCCTGCCTCTGTGTGTGTGTGTATGTGAGAGAGCGAGAGCAGGGCAGTCACCCTGGGTGCCAATGTCCAGGGGTCCCATACCGCTGGCTGGCTGGCTGGTCCTTCCTTTGCTCAGCTGCCCTGGCCAGCAAAGCACTTAAGCCTAGCAACCATCTGAGCCAGCTCTGTACCAGCACCTCTGCTGCTGCCAGCCTGTGGCGGTATTAAGATGGTACCACATGGCCACTGGCTGCCTAGTCAAAGCTCACTGAAAAGCCAGCTCTGCACCCTCTTGCCCCACAAACTTTCCAAGGAGGGGAGAGCAAAGGAACCTCCAGTGGCAGGCTCATCCCCCCACTCCACACACTGGAGCTTGTATTGCTACTAAACCTGCATCCCCCCTCCCTACAAGCATGTGCCCCTCTCCCTCCAGCCCACACCCTGCCCATCTCCTACCTTCGTCAGGGCACAGTGATGACAATCTGTGATCACTGACGCAGTCAAAGCCTAGACCCGGGGTCCCCAATGTGGTGCCCATGGGCACCATGGAGCCCACTGGGGCGTCTAAGTGCTCCCACGTACTGGCCGGCGGTTGAGCATCCGCTGAAATGCCGCTGACAAGCTACGTCATCCAGAGGCATCACTGCCGAAATGCCGCCAATTTTCAGTGGTATTTTGGTGGCGACACCTCTGGATGACGCTGCTTGTCGGTGGCATTTCGGTGGCGACACCTATTGACGTTGCCGCCTGTCGGAGGAATTTCGGCAGATGCTCGTCCTCCGCCACGGTCCTCTGTGGCTCATCGTCTGGCACCCGCCAGACGAAAAAGGTTGAGGACCACTGGCCTAGACCAATGCCAAGCAGACTCTGCAGGAGGAATTATGGGTAAGCACTATTGTAATTTATGTAAATGAGGCTGGCCAGGGCTGGCTTCCCCTTCCTCCCTCTAGAGGGTGCAGAAAGCTCCCGCCCACTAGGAAACTGGAAAAGCAACTTCATTGTCCCGTGTCCCCCTGGCCCCATGACATGTCCTTCCTGGCCCCGGCTCTGAGCAGGCTGCTACAGGGACCGATGGTGTCTCTGTTATTTTTCTGTACGGCGCCTAGCACTATTGGGCCCTGATCTTGGGTTGCACTTCTAGGCTGTACTCCTGATACCTCCCCACCTCCAGGGTCTGAATTCAGAAGCGGCAAAACCTGCTGTCCCCAGCTGTATCCCACACAGAACTTAAGAGCATAAGGACCGCGAGGCTGGGTCAGCCTAATGGCCTATGCAGCCCAGTGTCCTGTCTGCTCACAGCGACCATTGCCATTGCCAGGTGCCTCAGAGGGAACAAACAGAACCGGCAATCACTGAGTGATCCATCCCCTGTCGTCCACTCTCAGCTTCTGGCGAACAGACACTAGGGACACCAGAGCATGGGGTTATGTCCCTGACCATTCTGGCTAATAGCCATTGATGGACCTGTCCTCCAGGAACTTATCTAGTTCTTTTTTGAACCTTGTTATACTTTTGGCCTTCACAACATTCCCTGGCAACGAGTGCCCCAGGCTGACTGTGCGTTGTGTGAAGAAGTACTGCCTTAGGGTTGTTTTAAACCTGCTGCCCGGTAATTTCATTGGGTGACCCCTGGTTCTTGTATTATGAGAAGGAGTAAATAACACTTCCTTATGCACTGTCTCTGCCCCAGTCACGATTTTATAGACCTCAATCATATCTCCCCTTAGCCATCTCTTTTCCAAGCTGAAAAGTCCCAGTCTTGTCACTTTCTCCTCCTACAGAAGCAGTTCCACTCCCATGATCATGCCCTTCTCTGCACCTTGGATATGTCTAATATAGCTTTTTTGAGATGGGACGACCAGAACTATTATCAGAGTGGTAGCCAGGTTAGTCTGTATCAGCAAAAACAATGAGGAGTCCTTGTGGCACTGTAGAGACTAACAAATTTATAACAATAACTAATTTATAACAAATAAATGTGTTAGTCTCTAAGGTGCCACAAGGACTCCTTGTTGTTTTTGCAGAACTACTATGTTTGACAGCAGTGGCATGTTGAGAATCTGGACTGGAGACTGGGGCCTGGTCTACACTTGGACTTTAAGTCGAATTTAGCAGTGTTATTTCGAACTAACCGCTCAACCGTCCACACCAGGAAGCCATTTAATTCGAACTAGAGGGCTCTTTAGTTCGAATTTGGTACTCCACCCCGACAGGTGGAGTAACGCTAAATTCGACATGGCTAGCTCGAATTAGGCTTGGTGTGGATGCTAATCGAACTTAGTAGCTCCGGGAGCTATCCCACACTGCACCACTCTGTTGACGCTCTGGACAGCAGTCCGAGCTTGGATTCTCTGGCCAGCCACACAGGAAATGACCCGGGAAAATTTGAATTCATTTTCCTGTCTGGGCACTTTGAATCTGACGTCCTGGTTGGACATTGGGGCGAGCTCCGCAGCACCTGCAACGATGCAGAGCTCTCCAGCAGAGGAGTCCAGGCAATCCCAGAATAGAAAGAGGTCCCCAGCATGGACTGACCGGGAAGTCATGGATCTGATCGCTGTGTGGGGCGAGGAGTCTGTGCTCTCGGAGCTGCGTTCCAGCAAGCGTAATGCAAAGACCTTCGAGAAGGTCTCGAAAGCCATGAAAGACAAAGGATACAGCCGGGATGCAATGCAGTGCCGCGTGAAAGTCAAGGACCTAAGACAAGGGTATCAAAAAGTCAGAGCGGCAAACAGACGCTCCGGAGCCAAGCCCCAGACATGCCGCTTCTACGAGGCACTGCATGCCATTCTAGGTGGGTCTGCCACCACTGCCCCACCAGTGACGGTGGACTCCGAGGACGGAATAGTGTACCGGGACAGTTCCTCCTCGATGTTCGCCGATGGGGAAGATGAGGAATGGTCTTTGGAGGACGGCGCAGGCGACAGCGAACCCACTCCCGCTTTCCCTGACAGCCAGGATCTCTTCATCACCCTCACAGAGATCCCCTACCAACCCTCCCCTGCCATTAACCCGGACTCAGAATCAGGGGAAGGATCAGGCGGTAAGTGCTATAGACGTGTAAACATTTATTTTTTATAAAATAGGCATAGAAAAAATAGAAATACTATATAAAAAATTTTCAATGTAAAACTATATAAAAAGTAGGTCCACACATATAGGGATTGAACAATAATCCTCTTGGGACAGTTCAACAAAGCTCTCAAAGAGGTGCTCGAAAAGCCTCCGCAGGAGGTTCCTGGGGAGAGGTGCCTTGTTGGGTGCTCCGTGGAAGCACACTCTTCCGCGCCAGGACATCCTAATGTACATAGGAACCATCGCCTCCACCAGCATTGCTGCATATGGTCCTGGTCTGTGCAGGGCTTCTCTTAGCATCCGCTCTCTCTGACTCCGAGTGACACGCCTCAGGGTAATGTCGTTCTGGAAGTGCTGCATCTAATTAGGGCAATTAGTGTACTGTTACTATTGTGAATGGTAGACTTTTACTTTGCATAAGAATGACCCTCGCTTAACAGCCACGTGTTGGAGGCCATAGAGGAAAAGCATACAGTGATCTTTCCCGTGCACTGCCGGGAGGGGCTGGAAAAGGCTCAGACTTTATGCTTTCCAGATTGCCTTTAGCGGGAGGGCACAGCTATCCATTAACTGTTAAGCAGACTCTACTGTAAGGCTTACCAGGACTGGCTGCTAGACGGATTCAGCTGTCCCTCCCCGCTTGGCGTCTCTCCTGTGCAAGACCGCAACCACTGAAAGCGTATTCCGAAATCTCAAACTTGTCCTGAGATCTCGTGAGACTAGGTGCCCTGT
Organism: Mauremys reevesii; assembly: GCF_016161935.1. NCBI lineage: Eukaryota > Metazoa > Chordata > Testudines > Geoemydidae > Mauremys > Mauremys reevesii. The sequence continues at coordinate 3,031,564 of NC_052647.1, forward strand.
ATGGTCTTGTTCACAGAAACTGACTAGACTGTGTTCACTGTTCGCAAACATGTATCTGTTCAAGGAAATCACTTACTTTTTCACATCACACAGCTTCAGCTCTTTCCCGGACTGCCCCGGCATCCCCCTCGCAGAGGCTGGCTCAGATTAGACGGCGAAAGAAAAAGACTAGGGACGAGATGTTCCAGGAACTGATGGCCTGCTCCAGAGCAGAGGCGGCAGAGCAGAGACAGTGGAGGGAGACCCTGTGTCAGCAGCATCGCACACACATCGAACGGGAGGATAGGTGGCGGCAGGAAGACCAGCAGGCGACTCAAACGCTGCTTGGTCTAATGAGGGAGCAAACGGACACGCTCCGGCGCCTTGTAGATGTTCTGCAGGACCGCAGGCAGGAGGAGAGAGCCCCCCTGCACTGCATCTGAAACCGCCCTCCAACGCCAAGAAGTCCTGTCCCCCCCCTCACCCAAAGTTACAAGAAGGAGGGGCGGTAGGGGCCATGAGAACTGTCATTGCACCGCAGCAGAGCGCTAATGTACAAGACACCTCTCGCGCTCTAAATTTGTAGAAGTTCTTCCCTTACAGGATCACCCAGTCCCAAATCCAAGTTTCAACCCCCCACTGTGTATAACATTATTAAAAGCGGTTTGCTGTTACTCTCTGTTTCCGTCACGTTTCTCGTGTCAGAAGACTTTGTGTGTGTGTGGGGGGGGGGTTTCAATTGCAGTGCATAGCCCACATTACCAGGGTACAGACTTGGGGGCAGGGTCAACTGCAGGGCACACACAGACTGCAGTCACTAGGCACCAGGGTCAGTCTGTGTGGTGTATGCTGCCCCGGGTCATTCGTTGATGTGTATGCTTGTCCAGGGTCCTGGCGCCTGCCATCCCCGAATGTAAAGGCAGGCTTCCCTTACCATGCACTTCGACCGTAGCCACGATCCTCCCCGGTGCCTTGAGCCCCAAAAAGAGCCCTCATCCAGGGACAGATACTCACCCTTCCCCCACACCCCTCACCCCTTCCAACGCCCAAACCCACAGCCCACAGCCATCATGCAAACCCCTATCCAAAGACGGCACCCCTCGCCCCTTCCTGCAAACCCACCCATTCCTGCAAACCCACCCCATACATGCACAATCACTGTAAACCGTCCCCCACCCCACAGACCTATGTAGGAGCAGGAGGCTGTCCGTCCTGTATTGGACAAGCGGTCTGTACATCAGTGCACACCGAACCCAGCACAGTATGCTTCCATGTTTCAACCCAGGAACAGAAATGCAAAGTCAACGAAAGATTTATTATTAATTACTGTTACATTTCATTAGTTTTAAAATGTGCTTTGGAAGTGGGGGAAACTTGGAGAACCGGGTTTGTGAGCTCAGATCTAACTCGACACATACAGACACAGGCCCATGATCAGGCTCTCTTAAAATCAAGTGGACAGTCACAGGTTACCCTGCTCTGCGAGGAAACTAGCTTTCAAATCCTCCCGGATGCACAGCGCTTCCCGCTGGGATATTCTCTCAGCACGGGTGTCTGGCTGATCGTAAACAGCAGCCAGGCGATTTGCCTCAACCTCCCATCCGGCCAAAAAGGTCTCGCCCTTGCTCTCACACAGATTGTGGAGCGCACAGCAAGCAGCAATAACTATGGGGATATTCTTTTCGCTGATGTCTGAGCGAGTCAGTAAGCTCCGCCATCTCCCCTTGAGACGTCCGAAAGCACACTCCACGACCATTCTGCACTTGCTCAGCCGGTAGTTGAAGAGTTCCTTCTCACTGTCCAAGGCGCCTGTATAGGGCTTCATGAGCCAGGGCATTAGCGGGTAGGCCGGGTCCCCGAGGATCACTGTAGGCATCTGCACATCCCCAACCGTTATTTTGTGGTCCGGGAAGAAAGTACCTGCCTGGAGGCGTTTGAAGAGACCAGAGTTCCTGAACACACGCGCGTCATGAACCTTGCCTGCCCACCCGACGAAGATGTTGGTAAAACATTCCCTATGGTCCACCAGTGCTTGCAGCACCATTGAAAAGTAGCCCTTTCGGTTAATGTACTCGCTGGCCTGGTGGGCTGGTGCCAAGATAGGGATGTGAGTCCCATCTATAGCCCCAGCGCAGTTTGGGAATCCCATCGCGGCGAAGCCATCTATGATGACCTGGACGTTTCCGAGAGTCACTACCTTTGAGAGCAGTTGCTCAACGATTGCGTGGGCTACTTGAATCACAGCAACCCCCACGGTAGATTTGCCCACGCCAAAGTGGTTCGCTACTGACCGGTAGCTGTCTGGCGTGGCAAGTTTCCAGAGGGCTATGGCCACTCGCTTCTGCACACTCAGGGCTGCTCGCATCCGTGTGTCCTGGCGCTTCAGGGCAGGGGACAGCAAGTCACAGAGTTCAAGGAAAGTGCCCTTATGCATCCTGAAGTTTTGCAGCCACTGTGATTCATCCCAGACCTGCAGCACTATGCGGTCCCACCAGTCCGTGCTTGTTTCCCGGGCCCAGAATCGCCATTCCACACCATGAACTTGACTCATTGCCACCATGATCTCCACGGCGCGGCGTACCCTGCTTTCTGAGAGGTCTGCGCCACTCTCCTCACCGTGCTGCCGGAGCCTCCTCGCCCGATTTCTCAGCATCTGACTGTGGAAAAGGTGGACGATAAGGTGCGAGGAGTTGACAACGGCCATAAGTGCAGCGATGATCGCAGCGGGCTCCATGCTCACAGTGCTGTGGCGTCCGCGCTGTAACCGACCAGAGAAGGGCGCGATCAGATTTCCCGCCGGCGCTTTCAGAGAGGGAGGGCGTGATTGACGGTTCAATGACGACAGTATCCCAAAACCGCCCTCGACACATTTTTTCCCCCAGCAGGCATTGCGAGCTCTACCCAGCATTCCAATGGGCAACGGGGACTGCGGGAACTGTGGGATAGCTTCCCACAGTGCACCGCTTCGAAAGTCGACGCCGGCCCCGTTAATGTGGACTCAGAAGTTCGAATTAGTGTATTTAGTATGGATACACAAATTCGACTTCATAAGGTCGAATCCACAAATTCGACTTAAGTAGATTCGAAATAGTCCTGTAGTGTAGACAAGGCCTGGGAGTCAGGATTCCTGGGTTTAATGCCCGGCTCTGGGAGGGGAGTGGAATCCAGTGGTTAGAGCAGGAGGCTGGGAGTCAGGACTCCTGGGTTCCATTCCTGACTCTCTGGGAGGGGAGTGTGGTTTAGAGGTTGCAGACAGATCTGTGGCCCAGTACATGGATTTACCACATTCATTGTGGCTGGGACTTGACTGACCTTGTGTGATGCCTGGCCTCTCTCTAACAGGGGGGAGCTTCGGGAGGAGACCGAATTGACAGCCGCTCAGTAACACAGGCCCTGGAACAGATGCTCACTGATGCCACTCAGTCACTTACCCTCCCAGAGCAGTGCCTGGGCCCCTGGCTCCAGCCTCTTTCCACTGGGGACAGAGCCCCTGCTCTGTAAGCCTGGCTGAGGTGCCAGAACCAGCCCTGACCCCTGACTGCGGGGAACCCGGTCACCCCAACCCAGGGCGTCTGCTCTATGTCAGCCCCTGAGCAGGATGGGGTGGCTCCTGGAACCTGGCAGCTGGGGAGAAGTGGGGAAAGCAGTGGTACCCAAGCAGGACAGGGGTGATCAGGGACATGGCAGACACTTGTGCCCTGATATGGTCCAGATGAGGAGAGGGCCCCACAAAGGGTTGGGGCACGGGCCTCACAGAGGATGGTGCCCGCAGCACTGACCCACAGGCCTGGGCCCAGAGCCACTGGGGCTGGCTAGGCAGGGAGGGGGCTGGCCAGCTGTATGAGTGCCAGGCAGACAAGGGGGCTGGTGTCCAGTGAATCCACCCGCATCCAGGTTCCCAGCGTGGGCCAAATTTGCCCACGCTGTTCCCCTGTTCCCTGGGATGGGGGAGCCAGCGGCCCCTGGAGAACTGAGCTGGCTGATCACCCCCAGGAGACTATATGGGAGGGGGAATGAGGTCCCCACACTGCAGAACCAGAGACCCAGAGGAAGGGATGGTGGGATGTGGGGGTGCAGAAACTGGCACCTTTGGGGGTGGGGTGCCCAGGCCAGGATGCTGGAGACGAGTTTAGGGCCCAGTGGATGGCCGGGGGTGGAAGCAAGGGGGGCTTAGGGAGAGGAGAGGGGGCGGATGGGGATAGGAGGAGTCACTGGACTGGGGGAAGGGAGGGAGACATCAGCCCTGGAGCAAGGAGGATTGGGGGACACAGCAACATTACCAGGGTTGAGTGGGGGAGGGGGCAGAGTGTGGGGATTTGGGGTGTAGGGAGAGACTGGGGCTGGAGGAACCTTGAGCTCCCCACAGCAGCCAGCGTTCCTGCCTTGTTCCTGATAGCAACTCCTGCTGGGAGAGGCAAGGCTGCAGCAGCTGGACGCTTCCCCCCCGCTCCGCCAGAGCTCCTGCCCCACTCCCCACAGTGCCCTCTCCTGGGAGAGGCAAGGCTGCAGCAGCTGGGCGCTTCCCCCCCACTCCGCCAGAGCTCCTGCCCTGCTCCCCACAGCGCCCCCTGCTGGGAGAGGACAGGCTGCAGCAGCTGGGAGCTTTCCCCACCCACCACAGCCAGCATTCCTGCCCTGCTCCCCACAGCGCCCCCTGCTGGGAGAGGCCAGGCTGCAGCAGCTGGGAGCTTTCCCCACCCACCACAGCCAGCATTCCTGCCCTGCTCCCCACAGCGCACCCTGCTGGGAGAGGCAAGGCTGCAGCAGCTGGGAGCTTTCCCCACCCACCACAGCCAGCATTCCTGCCCTGCTCCCCACAGCACACCCTGCTGGGAGAGGCAAGGCTGCAGCAGCTGGGAGCTTCCCCCCCGCTCCGCCAGAGCTCCTGCCCCACTCCCCACAGTGCCCCCTCCTGGGAGAGGCAAGGCTGCAGCAGCCGGGAGCTTCCCACCACCACAGCCAGCGTTCTTGCCCTGCTCCCCACAGCGCCTCCTGCTGGGAGAGGCCAGGCTGCGGCAGCTGGGAACTCCCTCTCCCCCCAGCCAGTGCTCCTGTCCCACTCCCCACAGCACCCCCTGCTGGGAGAGGCCAGGCTGCAGTAGTTGGGAATTCCCCCACAGCCAGAGCTCCTGCCCTGTTCCCCACAGCGCCCCCTGCTGGGAGAGACTGGGCTGAGGTAGCTGGGAGCTCTGTCCACAGCCAGCGCTCCTGCCCCGCTCCCTGCTGGGTGTTCCATAGCATCAAGGACCTGACCCCCCTGTACTGTCACTCCCACTGGAGCTCATGTGGGTCCCTGCAGGGGGGGCCAGTCTGGTGGGGTCCCTGAGGCCCCAGAGCTCCGTGTCTGGGCTGTGAGCTTCCCCGTGGGCACGGTGCCTGTGAGCATCCGTGCGGCTGTGCCCTGGCTCCCCAGGACCAGCGTTAGGTTCGGGGCCCAGGTGGTGGCTATGCTCTGCAGGGTTGGGAGGGGTTGGTGGGGTGGTGGGATGTGCAGTGGTAACTCTCGGACTTCCTGGGGGCAGAGTAGTGCCCAGCCGTGGGGAGCAGGGGCAGCCAGGCCCCAGGCTTTGCTGTGAATGGTGCTGGTTGCAGGGCCTGGCACTGAGCCAGCCTGACACTTATCTCCCCACGGCGGGCACCAGGCCAGCCCCTCCCCCAGCCTGTGCTGTGGGAACATTCTTACTCAAGCGAAAGAAATGCCTTTGCCGTGCCTAATGGCTCGCACATGGGGGGCGGGGCCCTGGGAAAGGTGCTGCCTGCGTCAGAGGGCAAGGGGCACCCCAGGCACACCCCTCACAGCGGGGCCCGGGGGCTGGGAGAGAGTTGTGGCCTGGGAGGGGCAGTTCTGGATCTAAACTCTCCCCTGTTCGTGGGGTGATTGTCTCTGCAGTCCCCCGCTTTGGGCCACTTCCTTTGCAAGGAAGTCCCCATGTAACAAGCTGCACTCAGGGATCCCTCACCCAGCGCTGAGATGCAGCCGCCTCTGGGGTGGGGCACGGGGGCTGTTTGTACAGGGATCCCTCACTCAGCACTGAGATGCAGCCACATCTGGGGTGGGGCACGGGGGCTGTTTGTACAGGGATTCATCGATCTCGGGGTGGGGGGGGGAGGCAGATGTTTAACAGACCCTCCTGACATCACCTGGCCCAAGGATGTCATTCCCCACGCAGGTCGGTCTAGGAATGGGGACACGGAACCAGAACTGGCCCTGCCAAAGCCCTCAACTCCAGCACACACTCGAATGCGGGGCCAGCAGGGGGCTGTGGGTCAGGAGTGAGTGGCACTGGCAGAGCTGTGAGTGTTGGAGCAGTGTAGAAATGGAGGGATCAGTGCTCAGTGGAGGGGAGCCAGGCGTGGGGGAGGGAGGGGGTTGAAGTGCGTTCTTGGGGTTAGTCAGCTCCCCCGCCCCTCCCGCCCAGTCCTGGCCAACTTGGCAGTAAAGGGTGGATTGTTTCCATGTGTTGGCAGCTGCGCCTGTGTGTGCGAGGGATTGTGTATCTGGGAGGGATTGTGTGTGTGTGTTTGTGTCTGGGAGGGATTGTTTGCGTGTGTGTGTGTGTGGGAGGGATTGTGTGTGTGTGTGTGTCTGGGAGGGATTGTTTGCGTGTGTGTGTGTGTGTGCATGCGTCTATGTGTGTGTGTGGCGGGGGAGGGATTGTGTGTGTGTCTGGGAGGGATTGTTTGCATGGGTGTGTGTGTGCATGCATCTACGTGTGGGGGGAGGGATTGTGCATGTGTGTGTGTGTGCATGCATCTGTGTGTGGGGGGGAGGGATTGTGTGTGTGTCTGGGAGGGATTGTGTGTGTGTGTGTGTGCACATGTGTCTATGTGTGTGGGGGGAGGGATTGTGTGTGTGTGTGTCTGAGAGGGATTGTGCGTATGTGTGTGCGCGCATGTGTCTGTATGTGGGGGGAGGGATTGTGTGCGTGTGTGTGTGGGAGGGATTGTGCGTGTGTGTGTGTGTGTCTGAGAGGGATTGTGAGTCTGTGTGTCTGGGAGGGATTGTGTGCGCATGTGTGTGTCTGGGAGAGATTGTGCGTGTGTGCGTGTGTGTGTGGGAGGGATTGTGCGTGTGTGTGTGCACATGTGTCTGTGTGTGTCTGGGAGGGACTGTGTGCGCGTGTGTGTGTGTGTGTCTGGGAGGGATTGTGCGTGTGTGTGTGTCTGGGAGGGATTGAATGTGTGTGTGTGTGTGTCTGGGAGGGATTGTGCGTGTGTGTGTGCACACGTGTGCACAATCTAGGCTTGATTTGGAGCCGGCTTTTTTCCCCAGCTCCATTTCTGTTTTAAGCTAAAGTGTGTCTCCCCTCCCCCAAATCCCACTCCCCCTTTTCACCCCAGCCCCCCAAACATCCAGCACCTCCTCAGACCCCCCCAGTCCTGTCTTCCATCTCTGGGGGCACCCCCCACACATCCCCCAGGGGTTTCTGCCACAATCCCAGGATTCCTACGTGCTCCTGCCCCCCAAAGAGCCCCCCTCCTTCCACCACCCCCAACAACCTTCCTGGCCCTGAACAACTGTCCCCACCTCCTGCAGCAACAGGAGGCCCCCAGCTCCAGGCTCTGGAGGTTGCCCTTGGGCTCAGGGTTCACTCAGAGCAACAGCCAGCAGGGTGTGGAGTGCAGTGGGGTGGGGGAGGCAGTGGGGGCAGCAGGGTGGAGTGCAGTGGGGGGGGGGAGGCAGTAGGGTGTGGAGTGCAGTGGGGTGGGGGAGGCAGTGGGGGCAGCATGGTGAGGGATGCAGTGGGACAGGAGCAGCAGGGTGGGGGAGGCAGTGGGGGCAGCAGGGTGTGGGGAGGAGTGGGGGCAGCACGGTGAGGGATGCAGTGGAGCAGGGGCAGCAGTGTGGGGGTGGAGGAGGCAGTGGGGGCAGCAGAGTGTGGAGTTCAGTGGGGTGGGGGGAGGAGTGGGGGCAGCACTGTGAGGGATGCAGTAGGGCAGGGGCAGCAGGCTGGGGGAGGCAGTGCAGGTGGGGGAAGGCAGTAGGGGCAGCAGGGTAGTGGTAGTGGTGGGGAGGCAGTTGGGGCAGCAGGATGGGGGGTTCAGTGGGGCTGGGCCGGCGGGGTTGGGGAGGCAGTGAGGGCAGCAGGGGGGAGGTGCAGTGAAGCAGGGCCAGCAGGGTGGAGGGCAGCCCCACAGGCTCTCTTCAGCTCTGGGGAGATTCCCCCTCTGCCTAGACATCCCTCTGTCTGAGAGGCTCCTCCCCTGCCCCAGCCCCAGCCCCAGCTGCAGCCCATGATCTCCCGCATGCCAGTCCATGACCCGGGCTGGGTCTGCCTGGGAAAATGCTGCTCGGATCCAGTCTCGTTCCTTTCTTGGCAGGCGCCTGACCCAGGGGTGGCTATTCCGGGTTGACCCATGCTGGGCCACCCTTTCCCAGAGGGAGAGCTCAGGACTGGGATCTGCTGCCTCCCCAGAACAGATCCCAGCGGGGGCTCGCCCTGGACCCAGTGCTGCATTCCAGCTCCATCCCTGCCACTGCCCCAGAGGCTGTGAGCTTCCCTGCAGCAGTGCCCTGCTTTGCCATGATCCTGGGAGTCCAGCAGAGGGAGCCCTCACACAGAGTGTGTGTGGTCAGTCCAGATGGGGGTGAGGCTGGGAGTCAGGACCCCAGAGTGCAGAGTAATGCAGCTGGGATTGTTGGGCGCATGGTCCCTCTGGGAGGAGACATGAAGCTGGTGGAACAGCTGAGCGTGTTGGGGGGTGTAGCTGAAAGGATCCCTCCCCCCACCCAGGCAGAGGGGCTTCTGACCTGCCATCTGCAAGGCCTTGTGCCACCTTAACCCTGAGGCCCTGTCTGTCCGTGGGGTGGGCCTAGGAGACTAGGAATAGCATTGCATGAGCACGAAGCAATAAATGAAGTCATGTGCCCCCTGCTAGCTGGCATGAGACCCATGGGCCTGTGCTTCCTGTGCCCCTCTCTGCACGGCCTAATGGCGAGTCCCACACTAGCTCAGCGGCCAGGGAGGCTGTGGAATGGGGGGTGGGGAGAGGAGTTGCAGCGATTCTGCTTGTGTGCTGGGGAGGGGTCCATCAGCGAGGAGGTGCTGTCCTGCGTCATCAGTGCAGGGTTAGGGGTCTTGCCTGGAGGGGAGGCTGGGAGCTCCTGGTGTGCTGGGAACGTTCCGATGGGGGGCTATTTATACTGCACCTCGTGGAGCCGGGGCCTGCCCCTTGCAGCTATTTGTATCCCACTTCCTTCTGCCCTGCTGCCCTTTTCTTCCATCCTCCTTTATTTATAACAGCTTGGCCTCCACTGACCCACCCCTCTCCCCAGCACAGGCGCCAGGACTCCTGGGTTCTCTATCCAACTCTGGAAGGGGAGGGTCTAGTGGGTTAGAGCTGGGGGTTGGAAGCCAGGACTCCTGGGTTCTCTGCCCAGCTCTGGGAGCGGGGGTCTAGAGTTTTGTGAGGGAGCCCAATGCAGAGCAAGGGAAGCACCTTCCTCCCTGCCCCTGCCAACAGAGAGGTGAGCAGCCTCATCCCTTTGGAAAATTGGGCAGATCTGGGGGTCATGTCTCTGGCACTTGGGTGAAGGTGACGTATTGAGCTCCAGGGATTTGATTGAGCAGGGAAGGCAGTGGGTGGAGGCTGTGTAATGGGGTGCTCTTCCCTTGAAGTCAATGTTGACTCCAGCATGGCATTAGGGGGTGCTGTGCCACGAGGACAGGGTGCTGATGCCCCAGTGTGGGGCTAGGGTTGCTGTGCTGCAGGGACAGGGTGGCGATGCCCCATTGTGGGGCTAGGGGGTGCTGTGCCACGGGGACAGGGTGGCAATGCCCCAGTGTGGGACTAGGAGGCCTCTCCCCTGTCTGGCTCTGGGCACTGCTCCAGCTTACGCATACAATGGGCTGCTGTTTGGACCTGCTGCCACAGCTGGCCGCTCTGCTGGAACAGCTGGCCGCCTGGGTGCCTCACCCCACTCTGCTGGGCTGGGGGCCCTGGGCAGGGACGGGAGCAGCTGAGAGCTGACTCCCCACGCCCACTCCCAGCCAGCCCCAGGGCCCCTTCACAGGGGGCACCAAGGAGCCACTGAGCTGACATAATCCCTGCCAGGCCCCTGGATCCTACAGACCCCCACCCTATCCCCCTGGGTCACACAGACCCCTCTTCTTCCTCCGGGTTCACACAGATCCCCACCCTGACTCTCCCCCGTCACACAGACCACCCTTCGTCTCCCCGGTTCACATAGATCCCCACCCTGACGCTCCCCCGTCACACAGACCCCCCGTCGTCTCCCCGGGTCACATAGCTGGCCACCCTGTCTCTCCCTGGTTCACACAGACCCCACTTCGTCTCCCCGGTTCACATAGATCCCCACCCTGACTCTCCCCGGTCACACAGACCCCCCTTCGTCTCCCCGGTTCACACAGATCCCCACCCTGACTCTCCCCCGTCACACAGACCCCCCTTCGTCTCCCCGGTTCACATAGATCCCCACCCTGACTCTCCCTGGTTCACACAGACCCCCCTTCGTCTCCCCGGTTCACATAGATCCCCACCCTGACTCTCCCTGGTTCACACAGACCCCCCTTCGTCTCCCCGGTTCACACAGATCCCCACCCTGACTTTCCCTGGGCACACAGACCCCGCCCTTCCCCCCCCCCCAGGTTCACACAGATCCCCACCTGACTCTCCCCAGTCACACAGACCCCTCCCTGACCCCCTGACCCCTCCCCAGGTGACACAGACCCCCCAGCTTGTCTCGTATTCTCCTCCCTGGGGTGACTCCTCACCCCTGGGCAAAGCTGGAAAGGGAGCTCGGAGTGGGGTCAGATGAGGGGCAGCTTCTCTGGGTCTGACTAGACCATTTCAGGCTCTTGGCCTGGGCAACTCTGGGGCATCACGCGCATGCCCAGATCAACCAGTTTATGGGGCTACACGGCCACCTGGCAGAGCCAGGCAAGCTGCTGCCAGCCTCCCCCCAGCTCTGCCAGTGCCCCTCAGTCCTGACCCGCTGCCCCCAGCTATCTCAGCCCTGCGCTCCCCAGGTCTGCTGAGGCACCTCAGTTCCCCTCTGCTGCCCCCCATCCCAGGTCCTCCTCCCAATGCAATGGGGAGGGATCCCAGCACCCAGTGGGGGATCCAGCTGCTCTGGAATGTGCCCGGGCTGCTTTTCCTGAACCACCTCCCAGCACCCAGGGATGGGCAGGACCCGCTGGCTCCCTGCTGCCAAGGGCCAGCCAGGGGTGGGGGGAGCATCTCCCCCCCCCCCCCCGCAGGTGCCTGGAGCTAGAAAACCAGAAATTCCTGCTCCTTGCAGTAGTGCCTCAGGGGAAGGGGGTGGAGAGGGAGGCCCTGGGGGGGTGGGGTGGGGGCAGAGGGGAGGTGTGGGGGATAGAGGGACAGAAGAAGACCCAAGGAGAATGAGGGCAGAGGGGAGGCTTGGGAGGATGTGACATGGGGGAAACCGGAGGGGTAGAGGGGAGCTGTGGGCAATGGGGAAAGAGGAGACCCAGGGGGCATGTGGGCAGAGCTGGGGGCAGAGGGGAGGCCCAGGGGAGATGGGGGCAGAGGGGAGGCTTGGGGGGATGGGGGATAGGGGAAAGCCTGGGGAGCAGAGAGGAGGCCCAGGGGAGATGGGGACAGAGGGGAGACTTGAGGGGATGTGGGGGCAGAGGGGAGACCCAGGCGGAATGTGGGGTAGGATATTAGTTCAGTGATTGACCACTTTAGGAAGCAGAGAAAGAGCCAGGCCTGGCCCAGGGGGCTCCCCCTTCCTCACTTGGGCTCAGGATTAGCCAAGGGACCTCAAAACAAGCTCTACAGTTAAGGAGAGAGAGCATGGTCCAGTGGTTACAGCAGGAGAGCTAGGAGCCAGGACTCCTGGGTTCTCTCCCTGGCTCTGGGAGGGGAGTGGGAGCTAGTGGGTAGAGCAGGGGGAACTGGGAAGCAGGACTCCTGGGTTCTATCCCGGGGTTGGGCAGAGGAGGGGGGACTGGGAGCCAGGCACTTGGAGGGGAGTGGGGTCTGGTGGTTAGAGCAGGGAGGAGGCTCCCAGCTGGGTCATGCTCCCCAGGGGAGATTCTCTCCTCACCTGTGGGGTGAGCTCATCCCCTGGAGCCTGAGCATGTGCAGCAGCTGGCCCCATTGACCAGGAGCTGGGGAATGGGTGGGGGTGGTTTGAAGGTCTGGGGATGGTGGAGAGACAAATGCCCCAGGGTCTGCTGGTGGAGAGGGAGGAGGATGTTGCAGGGGCCCATGGCGGGCTTGGGTTGAGCCCAAGGGATTAAGGGGAAGAGTCTGCCCCAGGGATGTGGGGTGGGGGACTCTGCATGGGGTGTGGCTCTGGGGAGAAGTCTGTTGGGGCAACACCCCTCCAGCTCCATTGCTGGGTCGAGGGCAGACAGAGCACGATCCTGCCCCCGAGCTCTGGGAGCTGGGGGCCAGGGCCCCACCTGGTTTGGATTCCTGGGGGCCCAGGGCAGGGGCAGGCAGAGAGCAGCTCTTTGCCCTGCAGGCTCTATCCCTCCCCACCCTGCCCCTGCCCCATCATGGGGTTAGCTGGGCAAATCAGGGGCCTGAGGCTGGCCTGTACTCCTGCACCAACCACTCCTTGCATCCCCACAAGCTCTGGGGCCACTGGCCTGAGCTGCAGCCCCTGACCCCACCTGCAGGGGGCAGCAGGGGGAAGTGAAGCTTACGGGACCTCCCCCACCTTCCTGCGCAGCTCACCCAGCAATTCCATGGCTCTCTGGCCAGAGCCCAAGCGGGGAAACTCCCAGTAACAAATCATGGACAGATGGACCAGCCCAGTGCCTGGAAAAGGGGAAGCAGCTCAGTGTAAAGACCTCCCCCTGCACCCTCCCAGCCGCACCCCAACCACCCAGCTGTTCCCCTGACCCCTAACCACTCTACCTGACTTCCCCAGCCATGCTGAGAGCGCAGCACTCCCCAGCTTGTCTCCCATTTACAAGCCTGTAAATTATTGCTCCTTTGCAGAGACTTTATCAACATCGACCTAGAGGGGAGGGGGCAACAGTCCAGGGACTTGACTCCCTCCTTAGGGGCTGCTGCTACCTCCCCCACACAGGACTTTCTGTCCCTCTGGTCCTATTTCCATGGTGGGGGGAGGACGAGGCTGGGATAGCAGGGGGCTGTGGGTCGGGACTGAGTTCTGAGGGGTATAACAGTGGGGGGGCTATTGGTTGGGACTCAGGGGCGTTGCAGAGCTGGGGGGTCTGTGGGTCGGGATGGAGGGGTGTCGCATTGGGGGCTGTGAGTTGGGACTGAGGGGCGTTGCAGAGCTGGGGGCTGTGGGTCAGGACTGAGGGGCGTCACAGAGCTGTGGGGGGGCTGTGGGTCAGGACTGAGGGGCGTCACAGAGCTGTGGGGGCTGTGGGTCAGGACTGAGGGGTGTCGCAGAGCTGTGGGGGCTGTGGGTCGTGACTGAGGGGCGTCGCAGAGCTTGGGGGCTGTGGGTCAGGAATGAGGGGCGCTACAGAGCCGGGGCTGGGGTCGGGACTGAGGGGCGCCACAGAGCCGGGGGCTGGGGTCGGGACTGAGGGGCGCGCAGAGCCGGGGGCTGTGGGTCGGGACTGAGGGGCGCCAGAGCTGGGGTCTGTGGGTTGGGACTGAGGGGCATCGCAGAGTGGGGGAGCTGTGGGTTGGGACTGAGGGGCATCGCAGAACTGGGGGGCTGTGGGTTGGGACTGAGGGGCGTCGCAGAGCTGTGGGGGCTGTGTGTTGGGACTAAGGGGCATCGCAGAGCTGGTGGGCTGTGGGACTGAGGGGCAGCGCGAGAGCTGGGGGCTGTGGGTCGGGACTGAGGGGCATCGCAGAGCCGGGAGGCTGTGGGTTGGGACTGAGGGCATCGCAGAGCTGGGGGCTGTGGGTCGGGACTGAGGGGCGTCGCAGAGCTGGGGGGGCCTGTGGGTTGTGACTGAGGCGTCGCATTGTGGGGGCTGTGGGTCGGGACGGAGGGGCGGCGCAGAGCTGGGAGGTCTGTGGGTCGGGACTGAGGGACTGAGGGGCGCGGTTGGGGTCTGTGGGTTGGGACTGAGGGGCATCGCAGAGCTGGGGGCTGTGGGTCGGGACTGAGGGGCATCGCAGAGGCGGGGGCTGTGGGTCGGGACTGAGGGGTGTCACAGAGCTGTGGGGCTGTGGGTCGGGACTGAGGGGCGCAGAGCTGGGGCTGTGGGTTGGGACTGAGGGGCGCCCAGAGCTGGGGGCTGTGGGTTGGGACTGAGGGGCGCAGAGCTGTGGGGCCGGGGGTCGGGACTGAGGGGCGCAGAGCTGGGGGCTGTGGGTTGGGACTGAGGGGCGCGCAGAGCTGTGGGGCTGGGGTCGGGACTGAGGGGCGCAGAGCTGTGGGGGCTGTGGGTCGGGACTGAGGGGAGTCGCAGAGCTGGGGGGGCCGTGGGTCGGGACTGCGGGGCGTGGCAGAGCCAGGGGCCGTGGGTCAGGACTGAGGGGTGTCGCAGAGCTGTGGGGGGCTGTGGGTCGGGACTGAGGGGCGTCGCAGAGCTGGGGGGGGCGGTGGGTTGGGCCTCAGGGCCGAAGCAGAGCTGTGGGGGCTGGGGGTCGGGAGTGAGGGGCGTCAAAGAGCTGGGGGGGCTGTGGGTCGGGACTGTGGGGCGTCGAGAGCTGTGGGGCTGTGGGTCGGGACTGAGGGGCGCGGGGCTGTGGGTCGGGACTGAGGGGCATCGCAGAGGCGGGGGCTGTGGGTCGGGACTGAGGGGCGTCGCAGAGCTGTGGGGGCTGTGGGTCGGGACTGAGGGGCGCGCAGAGCTGTGGGGCTGTGGGTCGGGACTGAGGGGCGCGCAGAGCTGTGGGGCTGGGGTCGGGACTGAGGGGCGCCACAGAGCTGTGGGGCGGTGGGTCGGGACGGAGGGGCGTGGCAGCGCCGGGGGGGCTGTGGGTCGGGACTGAGGGGCATCGCAGAGCCAGGGGGGCTGTGGGTCAGGACTGAGGGGCATCGCAGAGCCAGGGGGGCTGTGGGTTGGGACTGAGGGGCGTCACAGAGCTGTGGGGGCTGTGGGTCGGGACTGAGGGGCGTCACAGAGCTGTGGGGGCGGTGGGTCGGGACTGAGGGGCGCGCGCAGAGCTGGGGGCTGGGGGTCGGGACTGAGGGGCGTCACAGAGCTGTGGGGGCTGTGGGTCGGGACTGAGGGGCGTCGCAGAGCTGGGGGGGCTGTGGGTCGGGACTGAGGGGCATCACAGAGCTGTGGGGGCTGTGTGTTGGGACTGAGGGGCGTCATAGAGCTGGGGGGGCTGTGGGTTGGGACTGAGGGGCGTCGCAGAGCTGGGGGGGCTGTGGGTCGGGACTGAGGGGCATCACAGAGCTGTGGGGGCTGTGGGTTGGGACTGAGGGTCGTCGCAGAGCTGTGGGGGCTGTGGGTCGGGACTGAGG
Organism: Mauremys reevesii; assembly: GCF_016161935.1. NCBI lineage: Eukaryota > Metazoa > Chordata > Testudines > Geoemydidae > Mauremys > Mauremys reevesii. Next base: position 3,046,895 of record NC_052647.1, read on the forward strand.
GGCATCACAGAGCTGTGGGGGCTGTGGGTTGGGACTGAGGGGCGTCATAGAGCTGGGGGGGCTGTGGGTTGGGACTGAGGGGCGTCGCAGAGCTGGGGGGGCTGGGGGTTGGGACTGAGGGGCGTCGCAGGGCTGGGGGGGCTGTGTAGGGGAGAAGTAAGAACTGCCAAAAGCGAAGCAGAGCTGGACCTTGCAAAGGGAATTAATACCAACAGTTAAAGGTTCCATAGCCAAATAAATAAGAAGAAAACAAGGAAAGAAGAAGTGGAGCCGCTAAGCACTGAGGATGGGGTGGAGATTACTAATAACACAGGGCATGGCCCAACATCTAAATGAATCCTTTGCCTCAGGTTTTAATGAGGATAACAAGGCGCTTAGAGGTAGTCACATGGTGGCTGATGGGAATGAGGATATGGAGGTAGGAATTACCACATCCGAGGTGGAAGTCAAACTCAGACACCTCACTGGACTAAATCAGGGGGCCCAGATAAAGTTCCTCCAAGAATATTAAAGGAACTGCCACATGAAATTGCAAGCCCAATAGTAAACTCGAGGGTCGTATCCTCTGGCTGGAGTTCCTATTTTAAGAAAGGGGGAAAAAATGATCCGGGAAACAATTTTTTATCTCAGCTGCATGCAAGGTCTTGGGACAAATTTTGAAAGAGAACGTAGTTAAGGACGTAAAGATGAATGGTAATTGGGATAAAATAGAACCTGGTTTTACAAACGGTAGGTCCTGCCAGACCAACCTGATCTGTTTCTCTGCACAGATAACTGATGTTTTAGACAAAGGAAATGCAGTAGATCTAATCTACCTGGGTGTCAGTAAGTCATCTGATACAATTCCACATGGGAAATTATTAATTCAATTGGAGAAGATGGGGGTTAATATGAGAATTGAAAGGTGGATCAGGAACTGGCTAAAGGGGAGACAACAACCGGTCACACTGAAAGGTGAACTGTCAGGCTGGAGGGAGGTTACTAGCGAGTTCTTCAGGGATCAGTCTTGGGACCAGTCTTATTTAACATTTTTATTACTGACCTTGGCACAAAAAGTGGGAGTGTGCTAATAAAATCTGCAGATGACACAAAGCTGGAGGTATTGCCAATACAATGGAGGACCAGAATATCACACAAGAAGAGCTGGTTGACCTTGAAAACTGGAGTAATAGAAATGTGATGATATTTAATAGTGTGAAGTGCAAGGTCCTGCATTTAGGGACTAATAAGATTTTTTTGCTATAAGCTAGGGATGTATCAGTTGGAAGTGACAGAAGAGGAGAAAGATCTGGGTGTATTGGCTGATCTCAGGATGACTATGAGCCACCAAAGTGGTACAGCTGTGAACAAGTCTAATGCAGTCCTAGGATGCATCAGACGAGGTATTTCCAGTAGCGACAGGGACGTCTTAGTACCATTATACAAGGCACTGGTGAGACCTCACCTGGAGTATTGTGAGCAGTTCTGGTCTCCCGTGTTTAAGAAAGACGAATTCAAACTATACAGGTGCAGAGAAGGGCGACTAGGGTGATCAGAAGAATGGAAAACCGACCTTGTGAGAGGAGACTCAAAGAGCTTGGCTTGTTCAGCCTAACCACACAAAGGCTGAGGGAAGATCTGATTGCTCTCTATGAATACATCAGAGGGACAAATGGATATAAACTGCCCATCAATAAGTTTAGGCTTGAAATTAGATGAAGGTTTCTAACCATCAGAGGAGGGAAGTTCTAGAACAGCCTCCCAAGGGGAGCAGTGGGGGCAAAAAACCAAACTGGCTTCAAGACTGAGCTTGAGAATGTTCTGGAGGGGATGGGATGAGGAGACGGATCTGCGACTACTAGCATCAAATATCCCCAATGGCTGGAGATGGGGAGGACGCTGAGTTATTACAGAGAATTCTCTCCCAGGTGTCTGGCTGCTGGGACTTGCTCACGTGCTCAGGGTCTAACTGATCAACAGATTTGGGATTGGGAAGGAAGTTTCCCCTGGGTCAAATTGGCAGAGACACTGGGAGGTTTTTGCTTCCTCTGCAGCGTGGGGCCTCGGTCACTTGCAGGTTTAAACTAGTGTAAATGGTGGATTCTCTGTAACTTGAAGTCTTTAAACCAGGATTTGAAGACGTCAGTAACTCAGCCAGAGGTTCCGGGTCTATTCCAGGAGTGTTGAGGGGGTGAAGTTCTGTGCAAGGCCGGCTCCAGGCACCAGCATTCCAAGCAGGTGCTTGGGGCGGCAATCTGCAAGAGGCGGCAGTCTGTGTGTTTTTGCCCCCAAGCAGCGCGCCGAATTGCCACTGCGGACAGCGGGGTCAGTCCGTGTGCCATTAGGGCGGCACGCGTGTTTCCGCGGTGGCGGCAATTCAGCGGCAGCTTCTATGTTCAGCTGTCCGCGGAGGTGCAGCTTCTGTCTTCCGGCTGAAGACAGAAGCTGCCTCCGAATTGCCGCTGCCGTGGAAACGCGCGTGCTGCCCTAACGGCACATGGACTGCCCCCACCGTCCATGGCGGCAATTCGGCGCACTGCTTGTGGCGGCAAAAACAGTAGAGCCAGCCCTGCAATGTGCAGGAGGTCAGACTAGATGATCACAATTGTCCCTTCCGACCTGAAAGTCTCTGAGCGCTCACCCTCTGTCTCCTGCCTGGCAGGGCCCCTGGCTCTGGGCTCAGGTGCAGCCTGGAGGTTGGTTGTGAAAGGCTTTTGGTGGGTCTGTTCCTCTCCACACAGCAGCAAAGAGCTGAAGGGAGCACTGGGCGCCGGATACTAAATCCCCATGGCCTGCCAGGCCCAGGCACGCACCCACGACTGCTCTGGGGGCTCCACAGCACCGATGTGGTGAGCGCTGCTTGGTGGGTCACAACCATGCTGCTCTAGCCTACACCACACCTGTCCATGGCACACAGCCATGCGGGGCCCTCATTCTTCACAAGCCAGAGCAGATTCCACCCCCCCAACCCCCAGCCAGGCATGGCAGTGAGGTGAGCCCGCTAAAGGTGGGAAACTGAGGCAGCGCAAGGTGACTACCCCAAGCTAGAGAGGTGACTCAGGAGTCCTGGCTCCCTCTCTGCTGCCATGACCCTGTAGAACTGTGTGTGTGTGTATGTGTATAAGTATTAAGGTTTTAGCTAGTGGTTATAGATCAAATTGTTTTATCATAATAAATGTGGCATCTTTGTCTTGCCCCCTAAAATGATCCTGTGTAGTTTTGTCTGCATAACAACCCCCCTCCATGTGTTCCCCTTTGGGGAGCAGCTGGGAACTTCCAGGCCCAAAGGGATTTGATGTCCAATCATTGCAGAGAAAAAGCAACCCAAGAAAGAACCAAGTCAGGCCTGCATCCTTGCACTGCTCCAGAGCCAAGGCTGCAGCTGGGGAGGTGCAGCAGTGACCTCAAACAATGGCTGCATGGTGCCACTCAGCTGAGCCAGAGGAGCCTGTGCCCAGGGCCCCCACTCCCAGGCAGGGCAGACACATGGGAACTCAGCTGGGAAAGTGGCAATGTCCAAGTCCCCCTGCCCTGCCTATGCAAGCCCCAAATGTTACTGGCTCTACCTGGGGATCCAGGAGTGGCTCTGCCCAGGGATCCACATATGGCTCTGCCCAGGGATCCATGTGCGGCTCTACCCGGGGATCCATGTACAGCTCTGTGGGGGGATGTGGGGCTGGAGGGGAGGTGTGGGGGGAGGTGGGGATGGAGGGGACATGTGGGGGAATGATGTGTGGCTGGCGGGGAGGTGGGGGGAGATGTGGGCAGGGCTGGTGCAACCATTTAGGCGACCTAGGGCCCTGGCATTTGGGGGGTGCCATTTTCTTCAGCAGCAACCGCAGTGGCCGGATCTTCAGCCGCCCCGGTCGCCGCCGGCATTTAGGCGGAGGGAGCTGGGCCAGGGGAGCACGGGGAGGGCCGCCTGCAGCAAGTAAGGGGGGGGCAGCACGCAGGGGAACTCCCCGCCCCAGTTCACCCCTGCTCCACCTCCTCCCCAAGCATGCTGTGGCTGCTTCACTTCTCCCGCCTCCCAGGCTTGCGCCAATCAGCTTAGGCGCCACAAGCCTGGGAGGCGGGTGAAGTTATGCAGCCACTGCATGCTTGGGGTGCTTGTGCATGGCGCGGGGGTGAGCTGGGGGGGGGGCGGGGGGCCTCAGCGCCGAGGGGGGCGCGCGCCCACTCGGGGGGCGCCTCCGGGTGGAGGGAGGAAGCTGCCGCGGGGTGCCTCAGGGTGGGGGCACGGGGGGGGGAGGGCACAAGGTGGAAGTTTCGCCTAGGGCGCGAAACATCCTTGCACCGGCCCTGGATGTGAGGCTAGAGGAGAGGTGTGGGGGGATGATGTGGGGATGGAGGGGAGCAGGGGGTGGCTGGGAAGGATCGTTTTGAAGCTGAAAGATGCATCTTTGTCATCCATGACTAACCAGGGAACAGCTGCAGTGATTCCAGCAAAGCCCATCTGGGCTGGGACCCAGCAGAGGCTGTAGCCCAGGGAGGGGGTGCCTGCGAGATGGTTATGGACAGAAATAACCTGCACAGGCCCCACTGTTCCCCCCACAGCCTGCCTCCCCCATCCCTACTGCCAAATACATGGTATAGAGGGACCAGCCAGCTCTGAGCTGCAGCCACTTCTGGGGTCGACCGGGTCCAGTTTAACAGCTACATGCACTACATGGCTGTGCAAACATGGCTGTTTAGGACAGGAAGTGAAGGACGAAGTCATAGCAGGGGAGGTGGAGTCTGGCTGCCTGTTGGGGTGCCTGGCCTGGCTCTGGGGTGAGCCCCCATAGTAGGAACCATCCCAAGGGCAGCACCTCGCTCCAGCTAGGATGACCAGATAGCAAATGTGAAAAATCGGGACAGGGGGCGGGGGGTAATAGCAGGGCCGGCTCCAGACCCCAGCGCACCAAGCGCGCGCTTGGGGCGGCATTTTGCTGGGAGGGCGGCAGGCGGCTCCGGCGGACCGCCCGCAGGCATGACTGCAGAGGGTCCCCTGGTTCTGCAGCTCCGGTGGACCTCCCGCAGAAATGCCTGCGGAGGGTCCGCTGGTCCCGCGGCTCCGGTGGAGCATCCGCAGGTATGCCTGTGGGAGGTCCACCAGAGCCGCGGGACCAGCGGACCCTCCACAGGCACGTCTGCAGGAGGTCCCCCGGAGCCGCGGAACCGGCGACCGCCAGAGCGCACCCCGCGGCGCGCCGCCCTGCTTGGGGCGGCGGAATTCCTAGAGCCGCCCCTGGGTAATAGGAGCCTATATAAGAAAAAGACCCCAAAATCGGGACTCTCTCTATAAAATCGGGGCATCTGGTCACCCTAGCTCCAGCCCTCCTGGGCCCCTGGAGTAGTTCTGACCCCACAAGGGGTGGTGCCTGGGCAGTTCAGGGTGGAGCCTGCCCTCTAGCTGTGCCACCCAGAACTCACTATTCTAAGGCTGGGCAGCCTCCCCAGATCCAGCAATGTGCTCCCTGTCGTGGAAAGGGGGGGGTCTGAACCAGTCACGGGGTGCCCCCAGGCACCCCCAAATCCTCACTGTGTGAGCCCCACGGGCACCCCCAAACCCATTGCTGTGTGTGTTCCTTGCCCCCCTGAACCCATCATTTTGCCACCCCAAACCCTTCACAGGGAGTACTCCTAGGCACCCAAAACTCTCACTGTGCTCCCCAAGCCCCTCTGTGTGTGTTCCCAAGCCCCACACACTGTCCCTCAACCTGTCTGTGTCCCCCAGAGCCCTGGAGGCGCCTTGCTCCCCCAGTCCATTGCTCTGGCTGCACCTTGGCACCCCAAGCCCATTGTTGAGACTGCTCCCTGGTCCCCCAAACCTCTGCAGATGTGCTCTGAGCAGGCTGGGGGCCTGGCAGCTCTTTCCCAGCGCCCCGGCAGCCGGCCCTGCTCCACAGCTGGCTTTAGCATTCACACAAGAATGACAAAGAAAAATAAATAGGAGGATCTGGGCTGTGAGAATTGCACAGAAAGGGGGGAGCAGGAAGGGCTCACAGAGGAGGAGGCTGTTGGACCCGGCACTTTGCCATGGTGGGAATAGGGGGGCTGTGACTAGTGCCCCTCACAGACATCGTAGCCCTGGGGCAGGCAGCTGCCTTGGGACCTGAGGCCATTCCCATAACTCAGTTGGGATCCCAGGCACCCAGCGGCGCTGCTGATCTCCAGCCCAGGGGAGATCCCAGCCTGTCCATAACAGAGTCCTCATGATGGCCATGTCTCAGCCCCCATGAGATGAGTTGTCTGGGCCTCAGCCTGGAGGTCACTATCTGCCCCCCTGCAATAGGATAGGCCCCATGTTGGCAGCCTCAGCCAAACTCTCCGCTGCCCCCAGAGGGGCCTGTCCCAGGTAGGGGGTGGTGCCTTGCTGAGGGTCTGGGTGCAGATGCTTGCCCTGCAGTAGATGAATCTTCAGGGCCTGATTTACAGAGGTGCTGAGCACCCACAAGTTCTGCGAGTGCTCAGCCCCCCTGAAATGAGCCCCATAGCTCCAGCTGTACCCCATATCCCATACCCCTTGGTGTCATGCGGAGACCAGTCCAAGGACGGGAGCATGGTCTGCCATGTGCCAGCCTCAGGGCACTCTGCCACTTAGCCACAATTGGGGCAGCTGGGCGTCCCCACCCCATGTGCTGTGGGGTGAGGGGCCCTGAGAACATCACCTCCCCCCCCACCCGCTCACACAGCAGCTGTGCCCGCTCCAGTCAGTGGGGTCTGAGATGGCGGCAGCAGCGCTGCACCTAGTGAAGGAGTAAAATGGGTGTGACAATATCCCATTCTCACCAAGGGCTCCATCATCCAGACAGCCCCCTAGCACCACCCCGCCTGTGACACCAGCCAGCAATTCCCTGAGCCCCACTGCTCCCTGGGAGATCGGTCTCACCCCATGATACTGGGGGCTGAGGTGCCCCAAGGGGAGGGCATCTGCCCAAGGCCACCCAGTGAGTTTGGGGGAGATTTGGGACCAGAATGCCTGAATCCCCAGGCTCCACCAGGGACCTTCTCTCTGGGGAAAACAGTTCTGTCAGATACACCCCCACTGCCAGCTGCTATGGGCGCAGCAGGGCTAGGAAGCCTGCGGGGGAGGTTCTGCTGTGCAGGGTTTCTCCTCTGAGCTGCTGAGAGCTCTAAAGCCAGGGAGCAGGTGGGCCTGGGGGAGGGCACTGGGCTGGCCCCCAGCAGACCTAGGTTCTGTTTCCAGCTGTGCTGCAGCCCTGCTGGGTCACCTTGAGCAGGTCACCTCCCCTCTCTGGCCTGTTTGCTCTCCCAGCCTGTGTCTGCTCAGCCTGTGAGCTCTGTGGGGCAGGGACTGTCTCTCCCTCGGCAGCTAGGGCCGGCTTTAGGAAGTGTGGGGCCCAATCTGAACAGTTTTGATGGGGCCCTGGCAGGGATAACTTAAAAAAAACCAAAGAAACCCCACACATGTAAAACAACACATGGGGCTTATACTCACCAGGCAGTGCTCCGAGTCTTCGGCGGCACTTCAGCGGTGGGTCTTTAACTCGCTCCAGGTCTTCAGTGGCACTGAAGGACCCGCCACCAAAGTGCCGCTGAAGACCCGAAGTGCCATCAGGTGAGTAAAAATTAAAAAGGCGCCTCTAGCCAGGGAAGGGATTCTCACTGGGTGCGGGGCCTGATTTGGGGGAATTGGTGGAATAGGCCTAAAGCCGGCCCTGCCAGCTAGGGCATGTATATGGGCCACACTAGCAATAACTCCCACCAGTACCAGCACCTCTGAGAATCAAGAGCCCTGGTCTCTTGTGATGGAGCCATCTCTTGGGGGAGGGGCAGGGCAGCCCCTGTTCCCTCCTCAGGAGGCCACTCACATGTGCCAGGGGCTGAGAATTGGGAGCAGGCAGCTGTCTGTCTGTCCCACATGCCGACCAGTAGGAATAGCAGTGAGCTGGGGAGCAGGCTCTGGTTGGGTGGTGGGTGGGATGCTGTGCCAGGGAGCAGGAGGCCTGGCTCTATTCATGCTCTGCCACTGAGTTGTTGAAGGGCCTTGGGCAAGTCATTTCCCCTCCCTCCCACTGGATGGTATTTCTTGCCTCAGAGCTGGGGGGGGGGGGGCGGCTGTGGCTCGCAGCTGGCTGTGAAGCCTTACCAAAGTGCAGTCTTAGTAGCGGGATTAGAGCTCCCCCAGCCCTGTGCCCATTCCTCCAGAGAGGTTTCTACTGCCTGGGTTGCCCTAGTCAGACAGGATGGAGCTTCCCGGTATGTGATTGCCCAGGGAGGTTGCACATGAGCCTTGGCGTGGCTGTGGCAGCCAGACCCAGGGGGTCAGGGTGCACACGCTCACCCAGCTGTAGATGAATCTTCAGGGCCTGAAGGATCTTAAAAGAGCCCCACAGCTCCTTAGCTCTGCCCCATATCCCATACCCCTTGGTCCCTTCAGGTCCTCTTCCTCAAGTAGAAGTCAAACTGCCTTCACCCCCACAATTTGCCTCCTGCAATGACACCTGGCCTTCTGGAGCCTGGCAGAGAAGTCTGGGCTGAGCTGCCTTGGACTCTCCTGGAGCCCAGCTGTCTTGTCTGAATTGCCTTGAATTTTCCAGGAAAGCTCCATCCTGCCAGGGCAGCATGAGGCCGAAGGCTCTGGGCTGGCAATGTTACCAGTGTGGGCTCAGCAGGGCCCACCTCCAGCTGGTGATGGCGCAAGGGGGGGCTCTGCACTGAGGAGGGGCAAGTGGCTCTCTCCAGCCCTTGAGCAGATGGGGCCAAGTAGCAGAACCGCCGAGATGCTAACCAGCCCCCCATCGTCTCTCTCCAGTCCCCCTGGCTGGTTCTGTTCCAGCTGGGACTCAGTCAGTTCATCCAGGGTCTGCTTTGTTCCATCCCCAAGTCTGCCTGGCTCCCCCCAAATGCTAACAAAGCAGCGGGGATCCTGCCAGGGCTACAGCTGCCCCGGTGTGCGGACCCCACCAGTCGCCTTGGGTTGGAGTCGCCGGAAGCGGGGGTGGATGAGGGGCCGCCCCTCGCCACAGCCAGCCAGCGATGGAAACTTTCCCCTCCTTGGGGACTTGGATGCTCATAAAAAACAACCGCTTTTTTGGTCATGTTGGAGGGAGGATTCATGACTCTGTGGGAAAGGCCGAGGGTACGGGGTCTGAGCCAGCACATCCCTGACCCCAGAACACACCGCTGCTTGTGCCCCCTCCCCCACCCTGCTGGGTGGGGGGGCAGGTTTGGACCCCCCCTCTCCCCTGGGGAACCGTTATCCGGTCGCTCAGAGATCTCCCAGCAGAGCCCCCCATTGCACCCCGCTCCCTCCATCGTCATCTGTTCCCCGGAGCTCGAGCCCCACTGAGCGCCGCGGTGCCCCCTTCTCCCCGCGCCTGCAGCGAGGGAGCCCGGTCAGTCCCCCGCCACCTGCCGGCGCCAGCTCGGGCAGGGGTCGCTGGCTGCAGCGCGGAGCTGGGCCTGATCGGGAGCGGGCTGGGCAGGAGGGAGGGGAGGGAAGGAGCGTGGGAGCCCGGGGAGGAGGAGGCCGGGCCCCGCCCCGCGCAGAGGAGGGGCGGCCGGGCCAGGACTCGAGTCGTTGCTGGCGGGGGAAGTTTCCCAGGGTCCGGGAGGGAGGGAGGCAGGCAGCCTGGCTGCACTGGTGTCTGGCTCTGGGGCGCGGGGCTCTCGGCCCCGCCATGGATCTCTAGGGCGGGGACGGCGAAGGAGCAGGGTCCGGGTTCGGGATCGCGAGCGGAGCGGCGGGATGGGCTCGGGGGCCGGGTCCCGGGTGCTGCTGGGCGGCAGCCTCCTGGGCATCGCACTGCTGGCGCAGCTGGGAGCCGGAGCAGGTAAGGGGGCAGGGGCGGGGGATCCCGTGCGGGGGGCGCGCCGGCTGTGGGAGTTGTGGTCTGGAGAGCTGGAGGGGGGATCGCGGCAGCTGCGAGTGCCAGGGGAGTCCCGCCCCCGGCGATCTCTTGTTGCTCAACCCGGTGTTGGGGCAGTTTCGGGGACCCCGTTGTTGAGGGGTCCTCTCGGTGTTTGGGGGTCCTGGCGATTTTGGGGACCCCAGGTTGGCGTTCGGGGGGGCGTCTGGTGGCGTCGGGAAGGGGGGCGACGTGATCTGGTCCCTTCACTTTCTCTTTACAAACTTTGCAAAAGTTTTTTTTTCTTTTTTTTTTTTTGCGCGGGGGGTGGGGTGGGTTTCAAAGCCAGGAATCCGCCGCGCGCCCCAATGATGCGGGCTCCCCCGGCAGGGATCAGCGGCTGAATGGGGGGCTTAGGACGGGGACGGCTCCGTCCAACTTGGGAACCACTTGTAACGCGTCTCTTGTGCGCTCCCCCCTGCCCGAGCCCCCTCCCCTGACTGCGCTGGGGGGAGGGGGCCGGCCCTGTGTCAGAGCACAAAGAAAATACTTAATCATTGTATAATCCCCGCTTGGGGGAGGGGGCTGCGCGGCCCCTGCCCCGCGGCTGGGCTGGGCTTAGGCTGGGAGTTCGCAGGCACTGATTTGAGGCTGCGGGGAACAATCCTGCGCTCCTCTTCTTTCACTATTGACTAGAAGTAAACTTTCCTCGCAGCCTGCGCCAGCCAGCCTGGGAGCGTGGGGGAACCTGGAGCTGGAGCGCGGATCCGGCTTCCCCCTTGCCGCCCTTCCCCCTCTCTGCGGTCGCGGCCTCCTGCCCATGAAGTCCGCACGAGCCAGGCGCAGAGCGTGGGGGGATCCCATTGCCTTGTGGTGGGGGCTGTACAATGGGGGGAGCAGGGACCCAGGGGGTTTAGCTGGGATTGCCATGAACCGGCTTCCGGGGGTCGCTGGCTCACATTTGATGGCATTTTTGTTGCGGTTCAGTGTGTGGAATTGTGGGGGGGTGACGTCCTGCACAGATGCTCCAGCAGCTGTTTTGACTCCGTCTCTTCCCAGCCCCGGATACTCAAACTTTTTGTGTTGGAAAGTAAATCTGAGGCGCCATCCTGGGGCGCTCCCAGACCTTCCCCTGGCTGGGCTCCCCCGCTTCTTCACAGAGCTGGGGCATTGGGGCAGGGCACCCGCCGGCTAAGAAGCACTGGGGAGGCTGGGAGAGAACTTCAAAACGATTACCCAGCTCCGCATTGGGCCTGCTGGGACCTGGCCTCCCCTGGCTCTGCTGGGCAAGTGGCAAACTCAGCAAGAGCCCTGGGAGCCCAGCTGGTCAGCCAGCGGCCCCCCACCCCCCAGTGAGTGTGAGCTGGGACTTGAGGTGATGCATCTGGGAGATAAGATGATTTAATTGCGTGTCCTGCACCAACTTGCCAGTGCACAGCAATGTGCCAGCGATGAGAGAACTGCTGTGAAAGGTAAATACAGCGCAGGGTTATTATTCAGCATGGGTTTCACTCGCCCATGAAGCTGCTGGACTGGTTTGTGCGGCTTGGGGAGGCCAACCTGCTGCCTGCACTCCCAGCCAGCGCATGGGGACACATGTGGATGGGCCCAGGGTCTGTGGGATGGCTGCTGCTGCTGTAGGTTGTGGATGCCCTGAAGTATAACCCCCTCCACCCCCCTTGCTGCCTGGCTGGACATAGACCAGCATTGTTCTTGTTGAGCAACTCGCTGCATTGCGGGAGTCCCGCCGTGCTGTTCGTTCCTGAGCAGTGCGTGGCCCCATGGCTAGACAGGGGTCTGGCCACTCTGCTCCCGCACAGACTGCTGGTGCCAACCCCCCCTTGCAGGAACTTGGAGGTCTCTGTCCTGGAGCCAGGAACCAGCTTCCAGACGCACCCAGACAGTGTCCTCACTAGGGAAAGGCACCTCTAGCCGCTGTCACAGCGAGTGAGGCAGAGGCCTTTGCAGCTCCAACTGCTTGGGGGCTGGGCAAGGGCTGGGAGGCCTTGGGCTCAGCTCAGGTCTCTTCTGGGTAAATTCTTGTCTTGGGCGGTAGTAGCGGAAATTAGGTTATGGGGGTGTGGATTATCCCCCCTCCTGGTGTGTGTGGGGGAGTGGCCTGGTCCCCCCCCATCCCGGGGATGCAGTCCCTGGGATGCGGCAGCCTGGTCCTCCTGTCTGGGGGGATGAGCTCCCGGGGTGGTGGGAAGTGGCCCGATTTCCCCCCCCCCCCCAGTTCCAGGGATGAGGTCCTGGGGGGGGGGCAGCAGCCTGGTCCTCCCATCTGGAGGATGAGCTCCCAGGTGGGGGGTGACCGTCCCAGTCCCCTGTTCTGGGGATGCGGTCTTGTGGAGGGTAACGGCCTAGCTCCTCGCCCCCATCCTGAGCATGAGGTCCTCCTACCTTTGCAAAGTCTCTCTCTTTCTAGAACTTTCCCTGGTTGATTTTAGTCACCCCCTGTTTAACCTCCCTCTTCCTCCAGAGCAGCCTGGCTCAGCCTGGCTCCCAGAAAGCTGGCTTCTCTGTGCCCTGCTGCAGCAGCGTGAGCTCCCCGGAGCGCGATGCTTTGTGTGGGACCCGGCTGGTTCGTGGCCAGGCTCCCCATGTTGCCCCCTAAGTGAAGGGGCTGGTGGGGGTGGCTGCCCTGTGGGCCCTGTGGAATGAGGTGAGGGCGGGAATTGGGTGGCAGGCAATGGCTCCGTGGTGCTGGCCCCCTTCTGGGCATTGGCCTCTGTCATTCACCCACAGACAGTGTGGGACCCTGCCCCTCCCCAGCGCTGGCTATACCCAGGAGCGCTCAGAGCTGCAGCAGCTGCCTCCCCTCCAGATGCATGAGAGGGCCGGCTGGCTGGGCCATTCACTCGTCTGCCCCTTTCTCCCCCCCCACTGCGTTGCTAGCCTGTGAACAAAGCGGCCAGGCAGCTGGAGAGCTGTGGAATCTGGAGAGGGCCCTGGAGCCGCCTGAACAATCACACTGGCTAATCCGGTTGTAAACACTCCTCCCATAGAGCCGCTGGCTGAAGCAACAGGGATACCCAGGGACCCAACCGGCCAGGGAGGAGTGGGGCTGGGGGGCCCACCTGCCCCAGCACAGCCAGTGCAGGCCATGGTCTCTGCCCAGCTGGCAGGACAGTGTGGAACTGTTCTCAGGGGCTCTCTGCCTGGCTAGTGAGCCCCCATCCCTGCTTCCTTGTAGACTGCAGAGGTTTCCCCAGGACAGCATCCAAATGTGCCCCAGAATCAGGGCCTGAACCTGCTCGTCCACCCAGGATGGAGACCAGGAATCCTGGGGTGGGTGGTGTCTCCTGAGCCCCCCTCCACTCATGGGTTTTTAGCAACACTGACCCCTTCCCCCGCCATGGGGAGAGTGAGGGGCAGGTGAGCCTCCCTGGGCCCTGCTGGGGGTGCCAGTTGCACCGAAGGGTGCCTAATGGGGCCAGTGATGGGGGTCCGGATACTGGGCTTGGACTGCACCTTGGAAGTGACAGGTCTTGTCTCCCACTCCCACCACTCCCGCACCAGTCGGTCCCCCTGCTCTGGGCTGGGTCACAGAGGCCCCGACTCTCCCAAGCCAATCACTTGGCTCTGAATTTGCTGCACTGTTGGGGCAGGGGCAGTTGGCTGTGTCTGCCAGGCCAGGGGATCCAGCTCTGCTATCCTGTGATGATCAGTTCTGGTCCATTCGTGGGTCCTTGGCTGGCAGGAGCAGTCCTTCCCCTGCCCTGGGGAGTGGGGGAGTTACAGCAATGGGATCCCTGACTGAACAGCCTGGGGCGCTGGCTGAACCCTCCCTGGGGCCCTGAGCTTCTCATGAGGCTTCACAAATGCCAGAGAGGAGGCAGGTTGGGGCTACTTCTGCACCAGCAGAAATGACTCCGAGAGGGCAAGTGACTGGCCCAGTCATTGGCAGAGCTGAGGATAGAACCCAGAAGTCCTGGCTGCCTCACCTTCCCCTTGTCCATTCCTCTCTGGGTGGCTCTGGATCCTGTGTTCTGCTTGACAACGTACATTGAGCTGGCTTGGCCCCTGAAGTGCTGTTTCAGGCAGTTGGGAGTTCTGGCAGTCCCTGGGCTGGCTGTGACTGTCGGGTCCCTGCCTCACTGCACTAGCTTAAGTGGTCCTGCGAGGCTGCCTGTGGTCAGGATCCCAGGGCGCTGGGGCTGCTGGGCAGCATGGGTCGGGGTGGGAGACTTTATAGGTATGTGCCCTGCCTTGCCTGGCATACCTGTCAGGAAAGCATGCCAGCCCCTAATGCAGAGGGGTGAGGGGCTGTGTCCCAGCATGCACTGCCCCTGTCTCAGCTGTGGGGGGCGGGGGAATACGGGTGCTGGGGCTGGGCCAGGTGTGTGTCGGCACAGTGCCTCCCTCACTGCCTGTGAGCTCCCAGGGCTCAGTGCTGAGTCCCTCACTGCTTGCAGCACCTTCTCTGCAGGGACTGATGGGAGACTGTGCCCCAGGCTGCCGGAGTGAGAAGCTCGGGGGGAGGAGGGTGGGTGGCTTGTGTTGGCAGCAGCTATGTGTCCTGAGCACAGGTGGGGGTTCCTGTGTGTGAAGATATCCCACTTTGGACACAGGATTTGGGGGAGGTGTGGGGGGTTGTTCTGTGACTCTCACCGCCCAGGAATCCCAGAGCCCTCCGGGGCAGCAGAGCCTCCAGGGTCATCCTGTCTTACCCTGCCTTTGGCAGTGTGAACTCCCCCAGCGTTCCCACAGCCTCTTATCTCCACTGTCCTTTAATTTCTGCAGTGATGGGGCCTTGACTGCTGCTGGGTTTATTTTTTTGGGGTGGGGGTGGGGGAAGTGGGCGCTAGTGGGTTAGATTGGGGGGGAGGGGGCTGGCAGTCAGGACTCCTGGGTTCTATCCCTGGCTTTGGGAGGGAAATGGGGGCTACTAGGTTACAGTGGGGGAGTGAGGTCGGTAGTTAGGACTTCTGGGTTCTGTCCCTGGCTTTGGGAAGGAAGTGGGGGCTAGTGGATTAGAGTGGCTGGCAGTCAGGACTCCTGGGTTCTCTCCCAGCGGTGCCACTGACTCGCTGAGTGACTTTAGGCAGTCCCCTTCCTATCTCTATGCCTTAGTTTCCTGTCGGTGCTCTCTTTGGAGGGCTGTGCATGCTGAGGGTTCCCCACTGCACTTCCCATCAGGCCTCCCTGCAGATGGGGAGTTGGAGCTGGCACTCAAGGGGTTAATGTTCTGGGATCCCTCCCCCCCTTCTCGCTCTAGGCTGGAAGAAGTTAGGGCTCTTCTTAAAACTCTGCCCCCTCTGCTGCTGGGCCTGCCCTGGGTATCACATTGGGGGGGGGTGGGACCCCGTCATCGCACATATCCCAGTGTGGGACAGGCCCCCGTTCCACTGTGCGGGGGCACGACTGGGTTTGCTGCTCCCCAGACACATCTGTGCCTGACAGGCGGGGGGTTCCATGCGGGGCCCAAGCCACCTCCTGGCACCTGGGACAGCCCCGCCAGCTACCCAGGAGAATGAGTCTCTCAGCATCTCGTCCCCCTCCCCCAAAGCTGCTGCGCCTGGGGTCCCTCATGGGGCTGGGGGTTGGCGCCAAGGGCAAAGGGGCCCAGAGATCAGGGTATGTGTGGTGGAGCTGTCTAAGCCCGATGCCACCCCTTCAGTTGCAGCCGTGTGTGGGGAGGGGGCCGGCTGGCCGGCCGGCCGAGCAAATTCCACTGCAGTACTGGCTCTGGGGGCTGGAGTGGGGGAGAGGGGCGGGGGCGGCATTGTCTCTGGGAGCTGATCTGTGTGCTGGGCACGCAGCGCTCTCCAAGTGGGTCTGGAGGAAATGGCTGGTGGGGGAAGGAGTGAGGCCCCTGAGCCCTACATGGCCTGTGGGGCCCAGGCCCAGCCTCCTCTCTCTCTCTGTATGGGGGAGGGGAGGGGGCTGTTGGGTTTGTGCCTCGTCCTGCTCCCCAGCCATGGAAAACTGCTGCTGGGGTTTCCTTTTGGGATCGGCTCCTCCGCAGGGCCTGGAGCTGCAGCCCCAGGGACATAGAGATGTCTGAACCCCATTTATTCAGGGGGCCAATCCAGCTGGGGGGGCTGGGACCAGCCCACCCTACCCTTCCAGTGAGTCCCATTAGAAGCCCAAGCATTGGCCCATGGGGGGGTTGTGGGGTGTCTCTAGTTTGCCCCCCCCATGCTAGTCCAGCTGCTGGCAGAGCTGCCCAGGGGTCTGGAAGGGGAGAGGACTCTCAGGGCTGGGTGTACTGGTCCCTCGACCCTAGATTGGGTCCAGCCAGGGCTGGCAGCTGGTCACTGTCATCCTGGCACAGGGTCTCACTGTCCCTGGGGAGGCTTCTTCAGGAGCCTGTGGGGCTTGGCAGAGCTGGGGTTGCCCTGGGCAACAGGTCCCCGTGCTGGGGGGTGGGGGTGGGGTCTGAGTCCATCTCCCTCAGAGCGACCCTCCATCCCCAGGCTGTGGGAGCCTCGCACTCAGGGTGGAGGCAGAGGGCTGGGCTGACTGTAGGGTGAGCTGTGGGTGGAGGTTCCTGGCTCGTTTGTCAGAGAGTCGTCCTGCCTCAAGATGCTGTAACACCCAGGATGGTGCAGTCTCAGTCCCCTCCCAGCTGTGCTGCTCTGTCCCCTACATGTGGGGCCGAGGCCCCCGGCTCTGTTCTGCCTGTAGCCCTGTACTGCCTGGAATGGCCCAGCCTCCTTGGCAGGGTCTGAGCCGAGGTCTGAGCTGGCAGGCTACTGCTGTATGAGGGGCCTGGGAAGGGGCAGAGATTAGCAGGGCAGGTCCCTGGACACTTGATGAAGACACTGACTGTGCTCTGAGGCCCTGACAGGCTCTGCTTTCCCTGTGGGGTCCTGGTGGCCTGGGACCATGTGCCACAGGGCAGAAGGTTCTGGGAGCAGGAGCTCTGGGGGCTGCTGTTCCCTTGGTCCCAGGGGTTGCGAGGCCCTAGCATCTGACTGGAACCTGCAGGTTGTGCCCAGAGCCCTGGAAACCCCTGTCTGCCCCGCCCCCCCTGTGCTGGATGGCACTGGGGGCTGGTGGTGGTGGAGTCACACAGACCTTTCCTTGGCTCATTGGTAGGGGGCACCCCCAAGTTAAACTTCCTAGTCATACATGGAACTTGTCTGTCAGCTGCCCTCCTCCTGGTTTGTGGCATGTGTGTCTTCCCTTTGCCTGCTGCTGCTGGGATGAAACTTTCCCCATGCAAAGTCAGTACCAGTGTCAGTGTGGCGTTGACTCTGAAGCCTAATGATGGCTGTTTAAATCCCAGCCCTGATAGCAGCATTGCTGTTGATCATTTCAGGGTGGGGCTTGGGGTTATGGGCAGGGTCCTGCCACATCCATCCAGTTTATGGGGCGCTCTGATGTTCCCTGGGGCTTGCCTGAACAGTGTGCTCTAAGCCAGATGGGTGATGGACCAAGGACCATCTGGGTGGGGCAGGGGGACAGGGAAGCAAAGAGCAGCTGCTGTCAGGGGTTGCTGCTAGGAATCCCCTGGATCCCAGTGCCCTGATGCCCCTTTCTTGGTGCAGCTGGCATGGCCAGTGACTGAGCTGGGCTCCCCACTGAGGGGCTGGGTGCGAGGGAGTTCTGCATGGGGATGGGGACAGGGAAGTGAGGGGGCCACTTCTTTGTGCTCTAATGGGCTCTCTCCCGCTCTCTCCCTGCAGCCGTGCAGTGTCTGGAAGGCTCCATGCCCTGTGAGAATGGCGGCCAGTGCATCCTCTACTCCAACGGGAAGGCAGCCTGCGTGTAAGTGACCCCCTGCCCTGCAGGTTGGGATCCGTGCCCGCTGCCATCCAGCAAGACGGGCTCCATGGTGGTGGGGTGTTGCTCACAGGCTGCGGGGGGAGGGGGAGGGCTTTCCCACCCTCTCTCCCTGGGGTGAGGGGATGGGCAGGTCTGAACCAGCAGGAACCAGAGGCCTGGGACTCAGTTAGCAGGAGGGAGGGTGGTTCCTGGCAGCTCAGCCATAAGGAGTAAGGGCAGCCTGGCCCAGTGGTTCAGCCGGCCCAGGCCAGGTTCTGGAGCGCTGGGTTTTGTTCCTGGCTCTGCCCCTGCCCCCATCTTGCTGCGCCTCACCTGATGTATGTCCTTGGCTGGAGGCCTGCATAGCCCCGTCACCGTGCCTGGCATGGCCCTGCCCCAAGGAGCCGGTGGTGATTGGGGGGTGCCAGCCAGCGGGGCGGGGGGAGGGGTGTCATGGCACCAAGCCCCAGTCGCTGCTCTGCTTGGTGGAGCTGGCAGAGCTGCCTGGGGGTAGGAAACACCGGCAGGGCAGAGGGTCAGGGCTGGGGGATGTGGGGAGCAGCCACTTACTGTGAGGTAGCCTCTTGCCTGCGCCTCGTGGCCCCTGGGAAGGGATGCAGCAGAAGGGACCCTCGCCAGGCCAAGAGAGGGGAGTCACACCCTGCTGGGGCTGTGAGCATGTGGGAGGGGCTAGGGGTTGCCCTGAGCTGATGGGAGTGGGGGATGCTTGGGGCAGGGTGAAGGGGTTATAAGAGTGTGGGGGATGGGGTGGATCTGTTTCCATGTGGAATGAGGAATGTCAGCAGCCAGGCAGTGGGCGACTCACTCTGACTCTGGAGGCCTGGCTGTTGGGTGCAACCCCTCCTGTCCCCCAGGCCCCGCGCTGGGGAGGGGAACATGGGGTGATGCTTGTTGATGCAGGGGGGCAGGAGAAAGGGCTTCCAGCTGGGGTCGGATGAGCTGGGAGGGCGGCTGCAGAAGAGGTGAATCTTGTGCCTGTGGGGAGGCTAGTGGAGGGCAGAGTGACAAAGTGCCTGGATGTTTTCTTTGGGGCTCCCTGGGCAGAGAACTGACACCCTGGGGCACACATCCTCTGGCCCTCATCCCTGCCCACCCCTACTGGCAAAGGGGCCGAGATCTGCCCCCCCTTGTTTCCTCCCTGGGGTGGCTGTTGCAATCCCAGATTGCAGAGCAGTGTTAGCAGTGTGCTGGCCGCCCTGCAGCTCCCCACTTCCTGGCGGGGTGTGGGGGGGGAGCTCCTCCTGCCCGGCCTCCTTCCTAGAGTCTCCCAGACAGGGGGCCTCTTCAGGAGAGGGCCCTGGAGTCATTTGATCCCAGCGGCTGTAGACAGCGCTTGGAAAGGAAGCAGCTGCTGATCTGCGGAGGGGGTGGGGCACATGTGAGACCCAGGCTGTGTCCGGAGCTGAGCTGACCCCATCAGGCTAGGGTGACTGGGCTGACCCCCTTCCCCAGCCCCCATTGGAGCAGCTGGCCCGCATGGGAGAGGCCAGGAAGGAGTGTGCTGAGTTTCCTGGTTCTCAGCCCTGTGTGCGGGAGCACCCGAAGGGAGGCCGTTTGTCTCCCTGGCCCTGGCTGGACCACCAGAAGGGGCTGACGGGCCAGGTGCTTTCCCTGGTGGGGATGCTATAAAGGCCATGTGGGGGGACCCAGGAAGTCCAGCTGCTGGTGGGGAGGGGGCTGGGAACAAAGGGGAGGCGGCATTGGGCCATGGCAGCTCCTGCCGTGCCTGGACCCGCTCGGTCAGTGTGGATGGGAGATGGGTTTGGAATGGAGATTGCCACTTCTGCTGTGCTGAGTCACCCAACAGGTTTGCAGAGCCCTGGCGAGCCAGCTGCAAGGGACTGGAGCTAACTAGCATGGAGTGCTTCAGTGAGTGTCATCACCCTGCTTCATGGGAGCAGAGCTGGGGATAAAACCCAGGAATCCTGACTCCTAGTGCCCCTGCTCTAACCACTAGACCCTGCTCTCTCTGAGCCCAGTAATGACTTTCTCTGTGAATCACTTCCATTTTCTTCCTGCATCTGACTCTGCAGTGTGAGCTCTGATGGTGGAGGCTGCCAGTGGGGCAAGGCAGGCTGATTATTTGGGAATTCTCTCTCCAGGGCAGGGCTTCAGGCCCTGATGCTGGGGAGTTGGAACCGGATGGGGCTGAGCCCTGGAGACTGGGTGCAGGGGGCCTTGGCAGTTCCTGGCAGTCTCTCCGCAGATCCGTCTCTGACCTGTCACCCAGGTCGTAGGTTCCAGGGGGAAGTGGTTGGCGCCTGGTGGGGGCAGCGGCTGGCTCTGTACGGGTAGCCTGGGTGGCCCTGTGCCCACCACTTCCTGCCAAGTGAGCCAGGAATAGCTGAATAGTTTCTGTTCTGTGCTGTGCCCTCACCCAGTCCCCGCTGCCCCTAGTGCCAGGCCATGGCACAGCGGCCGCGCAGGCAGGTGCCGGAACTCGCAGTGGCAGGTTCCCGTCTCCTTGCTGCCTGCGTTGGAATGCCAGACAGGTGGATGGGCCTCCTGCCGCCCCGCCCCGAACAGGTGAATCACCGGCTGTGGCGCTGCCTGGCCTGGAGCAGGAGTAGTATCTGGATGGGGCCTTGTTGCCTGGCCGCTGGAAATCATGGGCTGGAGTGTGGGACTGGAGCACCAGCTGAATGCTGACCTGGCCCAGTGCCAGAACAGGCACAGTGCCCCCAGCATCAGGGAGTGGGAGGGGCGGGAGGGGAGCAGTGGAGGGCAGAGAAGGTCAGGGGAGGGGTGGAAGGGGCACAGCAGAAGCAGAGATGATTGGAGATGGGGGCAGAAATGAGTAGCCAGGGGTGGGTAGGAGAGGCATGGTGGGGTGCAGGGGGCATAGAGGAGCAGCCGACAGGGGACTGGAGAGGGGCAGAGAGGAGTGGCCAAGAGGGGGCAGGCGGAGAGGAACGGTGCGGGGGCACGAGGGGACAGCTGGGAGGGCAGAGAGGAGCATCGGGGGGGGCGGCACAGGGGACATCCAGGAGGACAGAGAGGAGTGGCCAGGGGTTGGGGGGCAGAGAGGAAAGGCCGAGGGGGATAAGAGGGGGGCAGGGGCAGAGAGGAGCAGCTCTGGGGCAGAAGGGGGACAGGGGGTAGAGAGGGGTGACCAGGGCGACAGGACGGGAGCGACAGGGAGCAGAGAGATGCAGCCGGGCAGGCAGGAAGGGGGCAGGGGACAGAGGGGAGCTAGGGGGGCAGGATGGGCGTGGCAGAGAGGAGTGGCCAGGGGGCTCTCCCTGCCGTTTGGCTCAGCATGGTGCTGTGGTGCTGCTGGAACCTGTCGAACGGGTTGGAACCGGCTCAGGGAGGGCTGGGGGTGGGAAATGTATCTCCGTCCCAGTGCCAGAAATCTTTCCCCCTCCCCTACCAGTGTGCGGGGCCCCTCACAGGGGGGCAGCTCCCCGTGGGCCCCATGGGCCCTACTGTGCCAGCCTGGAGCTGGGTTTGCCACCTGGGTCCCTTTGCCAGGTGCCCTCGGGGTGAGAAGTGGGGACTAGTTTAGTCTGGATTGTGCCCGCCCAGGCACCGCAGGAGCGGGCACCAAATGAGTGTGGGAGTTGGGGAGGTGGGGGACAGGATTGGAGCAGGGGCTGATGGGAGATGGGGTGGGGGGAGTGAGGATGGATGGGGGAGGGGGCTGCTGGGGAATGCATGTGGGAGGATGGAATTGGAACAGGGAGGTGAGGTCAGGGAGTGCAGCAGAGTCCATTGGGGGATGGGAGGGGGCACATGCCAGGGTAGCCCCCATCTGCCAGGTGAAGGGGCATTCTGGGAGCAGACGGGCAGTGTGGCCTGGTGGTCAGAGCAATGGGAGGGGGCTGGGAGTCAGGACTCCTGGGTTCTATCCTCTAAAGCTGGCTCTGCCTCCTGCGGCTGGGAGGTATGGGGGGAAGTTGTGTCCCCGTGCGATCTCGTGCCCAGGGGCATCCCATCCCTCCAGGAGTGGGTGCCTGAGGCAGCTGCTGGGGTGACTCATGGGGTGATGTGGCAGTGGAGCCGCTGAGTCACTGCCCCACGGAGCAGGCTGGATGCCGGCTCCACTCCCCAGACATGAGCAGGCAGGAGCACTGCCAAGGGGCTGGGAAGGGGGCTGCTTCCCAGCGTGGGAGCCTGGCTCTGCCTGCAGGGGAGGGCGCTGCCTGGTGCTGGGATACAGGGCCCTGCTGCCCTTCTGCTTCCTGCCACAGGGACGCCTGTCCCCACATCCCCTTTCCCTTTCCAGGGGTTGAGTGGGTGGATGGATGTGGTGGGAAGCTCTGCCAACCCCAGCCCTGCACTCAGGGTGCCTGCCCCCCGCCCACACACACATGCAGGGAGAGGGGAGTTGGCATCTCACCAAATGCTGCTGGAGGGAGCCCAAAATGGAGTGAGCAGGATGGGGTGGGGGGTCCGCAGGGCATTCCTGGTCCGTACTGGGGCCAGTGGAGCTGCCCATGTCACTGCTTGGGGGGCTGTGGCCTGGTCTGGTCAGTGGCATTTGCCATGGTTATTGCTGAGGCAGGCGTAACCATTTGCAGGCTCCAGGGCACAAGAGTCAGGCAGGGACCAGCACACCAGGGGATGGGGAGGGGGTGGAGTTCCTACAGGCAGTATTGGTCAGTGGGTCTGAGCCTGGTGCAGGGGGGTTATGGTCTAGATGGTCCCACGGCTCCCATCTGGTCCAGTGGGGCAGGAGAGAAGGGCTACAAGGCTGGATGGGCCTGTGGGTCTGGTCTGCGCTGTCTATCTCCTCACCATCCCTCTCCTCCGCCCCATCTGTGCCCCCAGCACCATGTGTACTCTAGCACCGCACTGCCCTCTCGTCTTTCCTTGTTGGACCAAGCCCCCAGCTCTGTGGGGTAGGGCTTGGGTCCCCGGGAAGGGGGGAGCTGGTGTAATTCCAGGCCTGGGCAGAATCCCTGCTGTCCCGTGGTACCTGCCTGTAGGGGGCGCTGCAGCTCCTCCAGTCCCAGCCTCTCCCAGCAGGGGGTGCTGTATAGAGCAGGCTGGGAGCCCCCATGCTTCTGTGGGGTGAACTGAGCGCCCCCCTGTTTCTGCTGCAGGATCTCCCCCCACCCCCCTGGAATTGAGGGTCTGGTTTGCAGGTCCTGGACAGCAGAGTAAACAGGCATTCTGCGTTGCCCTGGTAACGGCAGGCGGGGGTGGGGGTTGGCCGGGGCTGCCGCTGAGCCAGAGACGGGAGCAGATTGGGGGTATAATCTGTGCCCCAGTACCCAGGCTGTGGCGCAGCCTCTGGAGCCAGCCCAGCCTGACGGGGGGCACCCAGGTGCTGCCCAGCACTGGCTCCATCCTGGATCCTGAGCTGTCATCAGGAGCAAGCCCAGAACTGGGGCTGGGGAGGCAGGATGGTCCTGTCCGGCCTGGCTCAGCCCGGTAGGCTTGGCTGCCCTCCCCTCCTCCACCCCTGCACACCGTGGGTCTTGGACCCAGCCCTGTGGTGCATGCAGAGCCCAGGTCAGCCCCTCCTGTCGCCTCCCTATTGCAGAGCTCCCAGCATGCACTGCTCCAGCTTGGCTAGCTAGAGACCTGTGAGCTGGGCCCCACTTGCTGGGGGGCTGGGTCTGCCCTGGCTCAGTCCCATAGGACGTGGTCCTCGGGGGCAGAGTTCAGGGCCCCTGCATGACAGCGGGTTTGTGGGGGGCAGGAGGGACTCTGTACCCTACTCCTTCTGCATGCGCCCCGAGGAGGTGAAGCTGTGGGGGGCAGGGCAGAGAACCCCTCACCAGGCTCTCCCCCGAGAGAGGTGCAGACCTGCTGGCTGGGCCAGGTTCCACTGGGAGTGGGTGCCCCTGCGACGAGCTCTAGGCAGTGGGGTCCCGGGGTCAGAGCGGGGTCCTGGGGCCACCCCTGCGACAAGCTCTAGGCAGTGGGGTCCCGGGGTCAGAGCGGGGTCCTGGGGCCGCCCCTGCGACGAGCTCTAGGCAGTGGGGTCCCTGGGTCAGAGCGGGGTCCTGGGGCCGCCCCTGCGACGAGCTCTAGGCAGTGGGGTCCCTGGGTCACAGCGGGGTCCTGGGGCTGCTGCTGTGGATGAGCTTTAGCCAGTGGGGTCCTGGGGCCGCCCCTGCGATGAGCTCTAGGCAGTGGGGTCCCGGGGTCAGAGCGGGGTCCTGGGGCCGCCCCTGCGACGAGCTTTAGCCAGTGGGGTCCCGGGGTCAGAGCGGGGTCCTGGGGCCGCCCCTGCAATGAGCTCTAGGCAGTGGGGTCCCTGGGTCACAGCGGGGTCCTGGGGCTGCTCCTGCGACGAGCTCTAGGCAGTGGGGTCCCGGGGTCAGAGCGGGGTCCTGGGGCCGCCCCTGCGACAAGCTTTAGCCAGTGGGGTCCTGGGGTCAGAGCGGGGTCCTGGGGCTGCCCGTGACAAGCTCTAGGCAGTGGGGTCCCGGGGTCAGAGCGGGGTCCTGGGGCTCTAGGCAGTGGGGTCCCGGGGTCAGAGCGGGGTCCTGGGGCTGTAGGCAGTGGGGTCCTGGGGTCAGAGCGGGGTCCTGGGGCCGCCCCTGCGACGAGCTCTAGGCAGTGGGGTCCCTGGGTCAGAGCGGGGTCCTGGGGCTGCCCCTGCGACGAGCTCTAGGCAGTGGGGTCCCTGGGTCACAGCGGGGTCCTGGGGCTGCTCCTGCGGACGAGCTTTAGCCAGTGGGGTCCCTGGGTCACAGCAGGGTCCTGGGGCTGCTGCAGTGGGGTCCTGGGTTCAGAGCTGGGTCCTGGGGCCGCCCCTGCGACGAGCTCTAGGCAGTGGGGTCCCGGGGTCAGAGTGGGGTCCTGGGGCCGCCCCTGCAATGAGCTCTAGGCAGTGGGGTCCCTGGGTCAGAGTGGGGTCCTGGGGCGGCTGCTGAGGACAAGCTTTAGGCAGTGGGGTCCCTGGGTCAGAGCGGGGTCCTGGGGCCGCCCCTGCGACGAGCTCTAGGCAGTGGGGTCCCTGGGTCACAGCGGGGTCCTGGGGCTGCTGCTGTGGATGAGCTTTAGCCAGTGGGGTCCTGGGGTCAGAGCGGGGTCCTGGGGCCGCCCCTGCGATGAGCTCTAGGCAGTGGGGTCCCGGGGTCAGAGCGGGGTCCTGGGGCCGCCCCTGCAATGAGCTTTAGCCAGTGGGGTCCCGGGGTCAGAGCGGGGTCCTGGGGCCGCCCCTGCAATGAGCTCTAGGCAGTGGGGTCCCTGGGTCACAGCGGGGTCCTGGGGCTGCTCCTGCGACGAGCTCTAGGCAGTGGGGTCCCGGGGTCAGAGCGGGATTCTGGGGCCGCCCCTGCGATGAGCTCTAGGCAGTGGGGTCCCGGGGTCAGAGCGGGGTCCTGGGGCTGCTGCTGTGGATGAGCTTTAGCCAGTGGGGTCCTGGGGTCAGAGCGGGGTCCTGGGGCTGCCCGTGACAAGCTCTAGGCAGTGGGGTCCCGGGGTCAGAGCGGGGTCCTGGGGCTCTAGGCAGTGGGGTCCCGGGGTCAGAGCGGGGTCCTGGGGCTGTAGGCAGTGGGGTCCTGGGGTCAGAGCGGGGTCCTGGGGCTGCCCCTGCGACGAGCTCTAGGCAGTGGGGTCCCTGGGTCACAGCGGGGTCCTGGGGCTGCTCCTGCAGATGAGCTTTAGCCAGTGGGGTCCCTGGGTCACAGCAGGGTCCTGGGGCTGCTGCTGCGGACGAGCTCTAGGCAGTGGGGTCCTGGGTTCAGAGCTGGGTCCTGGGGCCGCCCCTGCGATGAGCTCTAGGCAGTGGGGTCCTGGGGCCGCCCCTGCGATGAGCTCTAGGCAGTGGGGTCCTGGGGTCAGAGCAGGGTCTGTGGTCGGCCAGGTGCTAAGAGGTGCAGCAGCAGGGGGGCTCTGAGAAATGACAGGGTGCAGGGGGCCCAGGGAGTCGGTCCTGAATTGGCTTACGCCTGCTCTGCACAGTTTGTAGGGAGTGGGGGTGATGCCGGTCGGAGGTTACCAATACAGCTTCATGTGAGGGGGTCGCTCTGCTGCTATAAAGGTGCCCTGTACTGGTGTAGCTCGTCTCCTTCCCTGGGCAGGGATGGCTACACAGTGGGGAGACCCTTTGCATTGGCACAGCTTCCCCCATGCTTGGAGCTGTACCCTGAGGCTGAGCCCAGTCCTCAGGGGCAGGAAGAAAAGTCAGACTCAGCAGCCCCTTCTCCCCTGGCCAGGGCTGTACGCCAAGGCTGGGAGGCTCCCCCGTGGGGAGCAGAGAGGGGGGTTAAAGGCTTCAGTGGAGATCTGGCAAGGGCTGGGGGAACAAGGAGGGGCAAAGTGAGCAGCTGGCACAATGATGAGTCTAAGCTGGTGCCAGTTGAGGCCCTGCAGAGGGAGCTGAGCCCACAGGGCAAATGGGCAGCACAGGGTAGAGGGTGTTTGGAGCAGAGCAGCCAAGCAATGTCTGTTGGAGGGAATAACCTGAGATCTGGGGCAGCCCCCAGGACCAGCACCAACTGCATGAGGGCCGGGCTACCCTGGGGGCAGCTTGATGGAGCTGCAGGGATGGAGGTGGCTGATGTGTTGTGGCATAGGGGCCCATGGTTGGGTGCTGAGTGCAGGTCTGGGTGCCCGCCCACAGAGCACAGTGGGGGGATGGGCTGGGCCAGAGAAATTCCGCCCCTCCCCCGAGCCCCTGGCAACCAATAAAAGCAGAGGAAATTGATGGACTCTAACCTCCCACCCTGCCCTGGAAAGGCAGACCAGCCGGAGACTCCATGATGCTGCCCCTAGGAACTTCATTGCCAGTGAAGTGATGTATAAGGCACCCAGATGCAGTGGTGGTGGGCATGTGTCCTTCCTGCACTTGTTCCGGGCGCTTGCCCGTAGTCCCATTCCTCCCCCTGAGGGAGGGACTCACACCAGTCTGTGCCCCCTCTCTGCAGGTGCCAGCCCGGGCTGATTGGCGAGCGTTGCCAGTTCCAGGACCCCTGCCACCAGTCGCCCTGTGCCAATGGGGGCGTGTGTGAGAGCTCCCTCAAGGATGGCACCGTGCAGTACCAGTGCACCTGTCCCAAAGGCTTCCGAGGTGAGGGTCATGTGGGCGGGGGGCATGCTGCTCTAGGGGAGGCTGGGGAGGGGGTGGGACCCAGCTTGGCCTGGTTGGAGGCGGGGCCAGGATCTGACCAGGCCCGGGGAGAACCGATGCCACGCAGGCCTAGGGGAGATGGGGGGATGGCCATGGGGGGGCTGTGGGATATGGGGAGGGACCCTCAGCCCAGCTGGGGGAGGGGAATGGAACCTGACTGAATAAGGCTGGCGCGGGAGGAGGGCTGGGCACACCTTGGCCCTGGGGCAGGGACCTGCTGGGCCTAGGGGGAAGGGCTCTCTGGGCTGTCCTCATGCCCAACCAGGTCCCGCTCACAGACATCCCCCCCTAGGTCAGGACTGCTCCCTGGGTGATGCCTGCGCCAACAACCCCTGTGCCAATGGGGCCCGCTGCACCAACTGGAACAGCCGCTACAACTGCACCTGCCCGCCAGGCTACCAGGGCCGCAACTGCCGCACGGACGTGGACGAGTGCCGGGCACCGGGCGTCTGCCGCCATGGGGGCACCTGCTTCAACACGCCAGGCTCCTTCCGCTGCCAATGCCCAGCTGGCTTCACGGGGCAGCTGTGCGAGAGCGTCTACACACCCTGTGCGCCCTCGCAGTGCCTCAATGGGGGCACGTGTCGCCAGACCGGGGAGCTGAGCTACGAGTGTGCCTGTCTGCCGGGTGAGGGGCCCGGGGTGGGGGGCAGCATTTGGGAGCAGCAGGGGTTGGTATGTGGGGTCCTGGCCGGGACAGTGCTGGAGGAACCTGTTTGGGGGGATGCTGTCCCCTCCCTTAGCCCTGGGGGCAGGGGTTGTTGGGGGTGTCTCTCTCCCCCTGCCCTGGCGTGTGTGCCCACGGGGCTGGCGGCTCTGGGCCGCGCTGCAGGAAGCTCATCGGAAGCTGTAAATGGCCCCGGGGGATCTTGGACCCTGGCCAGGAAGGAAACAATCCCAAGGAGCGTCCGGGAGAGCAGTATGGCCGGAGCTTGCGGGGGAGGGGGGGCACTGTCCCTCCCAACCTTGGGCTATCCCCTTCCCTGCTCCCAAGAGCCCTCTTTGGCTCCCTCCCCACCTCAAGATGACCATTTCTTTCTCCCCGTTAGTCCCTTCAGCCCCCTCCCCCCAAGTAATGGCTCATTCTCATCTAAGCTGCAGCTCTGCTCCTGCCAAATCCTGCACCCTCTGCCAGCTGGCCTGGCCCTGGGAACACAGAGAAGGAGGGGTATGGTCTGGGGGACCCGGCCCTGTGGTCCGTGTGGAAGGTGAAGTGGCTCTGATGCAGCTGTGTGTGTGTGTGTCGGGGGGGAGCAGGCTGCGAGGCTGCTGTGAGTTTGAGGGAGAGCAGGCTCAGAGGGTGCTGGGGGAGTGGGTGTGGGGGTGCTGTGTGTGCACATGGGGAGGTACAGCGGGCTCGTGGGCGCTGTGTGTGCATCAGGGGGAGCAGGCTTGATGGCACTCTGTGTGCATTTGGGGGAGCGGGCTCCGAGGGCACTGTGTGTGCATGGGGTGTGTGGGGGGAAGCAGGCTTGGGGGTGTTAGGTGTGCATGGGAGGCAGTGAGCTTTGGGGGCGCTGGAGGGGGAGTGGGGTTTGGGGAGCTCTGTGTTCATTGGGGGGGCAAGTGGGCTTGGTGGCTCTGTGTGTGCGTGGCGGGAGCTGGCTCTGTGTGCCAGGGAGCAGAGAGCTCAGGGGCGATGTGTGCGTGTGGCGGGGAGTGGGCTCGAGGGCGCTGTGTGTGCCTGGGGGGGGGCAGTGGGCTTGGGAGTGCTGTGTGTGGGGGGGGGGGGCAGCGGGATCAGGGGCACTGTGTGTGTGTGTTGGGGGAGCAGTGGGCTCATGGGTGCTGTGTGTGCATGGGGAGGGGAGCAGCGGGCTTGGGGGTCCTGTGTGTGTATGGGGAGGGGAGCAGTGGGCTCGTGGGTGCTGTGTGTGCATGGGGAGGGGAGCAGCGGGCTCGTGGGTGCTGTGTGTGCATGGGGAGGGGAGCAGCGGGCTTGAGGGAGCTGTATATGGGGGCAGCAGTGGGCTCGGGGTGCTGTTTGTTGTGGAGGGGAGTGGGCTTGGGGGAGCTGTATAGGTAGGGGGAGCAGGCTCAGGGGCCCGTGGCAGGGGACAGCGAGTTTTGGGGGTGCTGTGTGTGTTTGTGCGCTGGGTTTGGGATGCTGTGTGTGCTTTGTGGTGGAGAGCGGGCTGGGGGGCACTGTGTGGGGTGGGGACAGTGGGGTTGAGGGCACTGTGTGTGTGCGTGGCGGGGGGAGCCGGCTCTGGGGCTGCTGTGTGGGGGCGGGGGAGCGGGCTCGGGGGCACTGTGTGGGTGGGGCAGGGGCGCGGGCGCGGGGGCACTGTGTGTGGGTGTGGGGGGGGAGTGGGCTGGGGGGCCCCATATGTGCATGGAGCGGGGAGTGAGCTCGGGGTCCTGTGTGTGCATGGGGTGGGGAGCGGGCAGGGGGGCCCTTTGTATGTGGGGCAGGGGAGCGGGCTCGGGGGCACTGTGTGCGTGGGGCAGGGGAGCGGGCTCGGGGGCACTGTGTGTGTGTGTGGCGAGGGAGTGGGCTTGGGGGCCCTGTGTGTGTGGTGGGGACACTGGCTCGGGGGCAGTGTGTGTGTGCATGGGGCGGGGGAGCGGGCATGGGGGTCGTGTGTGTGTGAGGGGGGTGGGGACGCTGGCCTGAGGGCAGTGTGTGTGCGCATAGGGTGGGGGAATGGGCATGGGGGCCCTGTGTGTGTGTGTGTGGGGGGGACGCTGGCTCAGGGGCAGTGTGTGTGTGTGTGTGGGGGGGGACGCAGGCTCGGGGGCACTGTGTGTGCGTGGGAGCGGGCTTGGGAGTGTTCCTGCTGCAGCGTGGCCTAGGCCGAGCAGAGCTGCGTGGAGCCAGAGGGTCGGGCAGCACACCCTGCTGGGGCCTGTGTAGAGGGCCCCACGTGGGATCTGGCCCCGCCATGCCTGAGGCAGCTCTGCTGTGACCCTGGGGTTTTTCTGACCCCTCCAGGCCAAGCTGCTTAATCTCCCATTGCCCTGGGGGTGCCAGCCAGGGGCAGGTGGGCATGGGCATTGCAGGGCCTGGCCCAGGGCCCTGTCCCCTCAGGGCTTTGTCTGATAAATGCCCCACGACAGACTCCTGACTGGCCCCCCTCCCTTGTCTGCAGTGATCTCTCGCCCTACTCCCTGACCCTTTGCAGAAGCCCCTGCTCCTCTTGCTGTAAGCCGCTGTGTGGGCAAAGCTGGGGAAAACTGGCCTGCCTTGCTCAGCCCTGCTGGGACCTGCATTTGTTCCAGGGGTCTGCTGGGTTGCAGCAAGGGGCTGGGGACTGGAGCCAGGACTCCTGGGTTCTATTCCCAACATTGAGCAGTGTGAGGGGGCTGGTGGGTGGGTGGGGTGGCAGTCAGTTGCCTGGGCTCTGTTTCAGGTTTAGCCACAGACTCTCTGTTTGGCCAACTGCTTCTCAGGTTGGGCTGGAGGTGGATTTGAGCTCTGTGCCTCTTGGAGATTGGGTTGGAGGGGCTTGGGGCTGGGGCCAAGGAGTGGGTGGGAGGCGCCTGGGGCCAGGGAGCAGGTGGGAGATGCCCCAGGCGGGGGCTGGGAAGAGACACTTGTGGCCGGTGCCGGGTGTACATACACTCTCTGACTGGGCCGTTCTCTCTCTCTCCCGCTCCTCCCATCCCCTCTCTCCAGGCTTCGAAGGGCAAAACTGTGAGATCAACATTGATGACTGCCCAGGCCACAAGTGTCTGAATGGAGGCACCTGTGTGGATGGGGTCAACACCTACAACTGCCAGTGCCCACCCGAATGGACAGGTACCACCCAGCCCAGCAGCAGGAGTTAACTCCTTGTTGCCCACCACCAGCTGTGCAGTCAGCACTATGGGCCCTGAACCTTAGAGCCAACATCCAACCCTGTGGGCAGGGACTGTGTGCCCAGCAGCCCAGGGCTCCCATAGGACCCCAGGAGGAATGTGACATGGGGTCTTCCCTTCTAGGGCGCGCCGGCTCTGATCCAGCCTCAGGGCAGGAGTCTGTCTGGCTCAGGTGGTCGGGAATGGGACTCAGGGCCTTTCCCCTTTATCATAGAATATCAGGGTTGGAAGGGACCTCAGGGTCATCTAGTCCAACCCCCTGCTCAAAGCAGGACCACTCCCCAGACAGATTTTTGCCCCAGATCCCTAAATGGTCCCCTCAGGGATAGAACACACAACCCTGGGTTTAGCAGGCCAATGCTCAAATCACTGAGCTATTCCTCTCCTCAGGGCAGGGGACTGGCTGGCTTGGGGTGGGGAATAGGACACGGGGCCTTTCTGGCTTGGGGTGGGCAATGGGACACAGGGCCTTTCCCCTTTATGGGGTGTTGGCTCTGATCCACCCCAGGGCAGGGGACTGGCTGGTTCGGGGTGGGCAATGGGACATGGGGCCTTTCCCCTCTAGGGGCACTAGCTCTAACCTGCCCAAGCTCATCTCCCTTCTCCCCCAGGCCAGTTCTGCACAGAGGATGTAGACGAGTGCCAGCTGCAGCCCAACGCCTGCCACAATGGGGGCACTTGCTTCAACACCAATGGCGGGCACACCTGCGTGTGTGTCAACGGCTGGACGGGCGAGAGCTGCAGTGAAAACATTGATGACTGTGCCACAGCTGTCTGCTTCAATGGGGCCACCTGCCATGACCGCGTGGCCTCCTTCTACTGCGCCTGCCCCATGGGCAAGACAGGTGAGGTGGGAAGGGGGTCTGGCCTGGCTCAGCCCAATCTCAGATCTCCAAGCACCCCTCACTGCGGGATCTGTGATTCTTCCCCCCATGCCTAACTCCCCCTCAACGATCTGTGGGGGCTGAGGGGTTGGCCAGGGGGATGGGAAGGGCTAGGAAGGACCTGAAGGGGTAGGGGGTGGCTGAGTGGAAGGGGGAAGAAGAAGGGGGTGGGATGGAGACCTGAGGTGAGGGTGACAGGCTGGCTGAGTGGAAGGAGTTGAGAGGAGTGCTGTGAGGGGTCGGGCGCTGGGGTGGGGGCAGTAGTAGGGGGGTGCAGATCGGGGAGGAGTGAAGCTGGCTGGAGGGCGTTGGTGGGTGTCTGTGTGGGTGCGAAGTACTGGAGCCGGCTGGGAGTGTTGATGGGTGTTTGTGCGGTGGGGACTGGGGCTGGCTGGAGGCGGGTTGGTGGGTGTTTGTGCAGGTGCGGGGACTGGGGCTGGCTGGGGTTGGTGGGTCTGTGGGGGACTGGGGCTGGCTGGGGGGGTGAGGGTTGATGGGTCTGTGTGGCAGGGACTGGGGTTGGCTGGAGGCCAGGGGTTGGTGGGTCTGTGTGGGGGAGACTGGGGCTGGTTGGGGGGTGTGGGGGTTGGTGTATGTCTGTGCAGGAGGCCGGGGTTGGCTGCGGGGTGGGAGGGTTGGTGTGTGCGGGTCGGGAGGAGGGATGAGGGGCATTGCCTTAGCCTTCCAGGATGGGGCTGGCACTCTGCTCTTTGAGGGCTAGGCTAGCTGGGCTTCCGGAGGGTGGTTGCCCCACTGCTGCCCACGCCCCTCACTCCCTCTGCCAGGTCTCCTGTGCCACCTGGATGATGCCTGCGTCAGCAACCCCTGCCATGAGGACGCCATCTGTGACACCAACCCTGTGAACGGCCGGGCCATCTGCACCTGCCCCCCAGGCTTCACTGGGGGGGCCTGTGACCAGGATGTGGATGAGTGCTCTATTGGTGAGGAGGGGCCCACTGCCTTGGCACAGAATTGGGTGGACCTGGCCCTTTGCTCAGTGATGGGGTGGGGGTGTGGGAGGCTGGGCCAGGGTCAGGGAGGGCCTGGCCTTTTTCTCAGTGATAGGGTTGGCGTAGGGTTGGCTGGGCCAAGATTGGGGGGAGGGGAGCTGGGGGCCCTTTGCTCAGTGGTGGGGTTGGGGTGGGAGAGGCTGGGCCAGGATGCAGGGAGGGGGCTGGTGGCTGGAGGCCTGGCCCTTTGCTCAGTGATGGGGTTGGGGTGAGACAGGGGTTTGGGGGGTCTGGCCCAAGCCCCATCTCTGACTTGGCCACATCCCTGCAGGTGCCAACCCGTGCGAGCACTTTGGCCGCTGTGTGAACACGCAGGGCTCCTTCCAGTGCCAGTGCGGGCGCGGCTACACGGGTCCCCGCTGTGAGACTGACATCAACGAGTGCCTGTCCATGCCCTGCCAGAACGACGCCACCTGCCTCGACCGCATTGGGGAGTTCACCTGCATCTGCATGGCAGGTGAGCACTCACCCCGCCCCCTGCATTGCCTGTGGGATGCCCAGCTCGGCCTGCCCCAGAACAGCTGAACTGCAGCCCTGGAGCCCTTGGGAATGTGTGTGCTCGGGGGCTGGGTCCCTGCCTTGAGGGGAGACTGGCTCTACACCCTTCCCCCCCCCAGGACTCTTGAGAACAGCCTGTGTCCAGGAGCGCCAGATCGCCTGAGGAACGGGGGCCAGTTTATCCCCCCAAGATGCCAAATGCTGGTTAAGTGATTGTGAAGCTGACTGGGAGCCAGGACTCCTGAGCTCTATCCCCAGCTCTGGGAAGGGAGGGGAGTCTGGTGGTTAGAGCAGGGCAGACTGGGAGCCAGGACTCCTGGATTCTCTCCCCAGCTAGGGGAGGTGAGCATTGTGCTGTCGATCCAGGGGCTGGCTGGCTGGCCTGAGTATCTGGGAATGAGAGAGGTGATTCTGTCCTCCTGCCCCCCAGGGCAGGTGCAAGGCTTCACCTTCTAACAACACCTCACAGTGAGTTTGTTGAGACTCAGCCCAGTGCCCAGCAGGATGGGAAGCTGGGTCCCCTGCCCTGTATCCCAGCTGGCTCTAGCCAGCCCCAGCTGAGAGGCTAGGGCTGGATGGGCGTTGGGTGCCTGTAACGGGTCGGACTCACCCCGTGGCGCCTCCTGCTGGTGACTCCAGGAATTAGCTCAGTCCAGTGCTGGAGCGCCCTCTGCAGGCCGGTGATCCGCCTGTCCTCAGGCCTGAGTCCCTCCCTGGACCCCGGTGCTCTTTTACATGGGGTGCTGCCTCCCCAGCAGTAACCGCTTTCTCTTAGGGTCTCCCCTCCTTGGGGAACCCCCACCCTCTATCCCCACCTTGCCTCAGTATATGGCTACTGCCAGTCATTGTCTAGCCCCACACTCTGGGGCAGACTGCAGTATCAGCCTACTCATCACAGGCAAAGGGGTTTGAACCTGCTGCCTTGGCCTACCCCTCGGCTGCCCTCTGCAACCCCCAGTACCTGTTGGCCCTTCGCTAGGCTGCAGCCTGGGGCTCTCTAGGCTGGAGCTCCCCAGCTCCTCAGCCTTTCCCCAGCCCTGCTTCACTCTATGTACCTTGCCTATAGTCCCTGCAGCCAGGCCCTTCTTCCTCTTCAGGCAGAGGAAGACTGTCTGGGCTTCTGGCCTCTTCTGCCTCTTATAGGGGCCAGCTGGGCCTGATCGGGGTGTGGCCCAGCTGTGGCTACTTCCTCCATCAGCCCAACCTTGAGAGCAGCCGCTCTCAAGCCCTGCCAGGCCACTTTTAAACCCCTCAGGGCAGGAGCAGGGTCCACCCTGCTACAGTGCCCCTCTGTGACAGGGTTCTCCATGGGCAGAGCCCAGCCTGGCCTGCATTCCTCTCCTGTCCAGAGCAGGGAATCCTGGCTTGGCTCGGCTCCCAGGGGTTGGGAGCCGTTGGGAAGTCCAGGCGGTTGGGGCGAGGGATGGCGGCAGATGGCGGGATCCCAGGGGCTGGGCCTGGCAGGGAAGGATGCAGTGCTTAATTTGGAATGAAAGAGGTGCCAGGGCTCAAGCATAACAGATGTGGCAAGTGCAGAGGTGCCGGGGCTCTGAGCTCCCAAGTCCTGGCACAAGTTAAGCACTGGAAGGCTGGCTGTGGAGGTGCTGGAGGGGCAGGGGGCGCGTAGCCGGCAGCCAGACGGTGGGAGTGCAGGGCTGTGCCTGGAATACTAATGGGGCAGGGGGGAGGCCTGTGCGGGGCTGGGCTGCTCCTTTTTGTCTCCCTGCTACCCCCTGTGGGGAGGAATCTTCCCTTCATTAATTTCAGCCCTTTGTGAGGCTGGTGGGGGGGAGGGGCAGTGCCGGCGCAGCACTCGCCAGGGCACTGGGCCCTCTCCCCCAGTCCAGCACCCTGGTGCTCTGCTGTTCCGTGCTGGTGCCTGGGCATCCTGACGGGATGGGGGCTGTACAAGCCCCTTGTGGTGCAGGAGGGTGAAGAAGCCATAGAGCCTCTTCCCTGATGCCTGCGCCAGTGATGTGGGGACCAGGGAATGGGCACAAAACTAACCCGCGGACTCCACATGCCGGCTGCCTGGCTGCTCTGGGAGCCACTCACATTGCTCAGCTCAGAGCGTGGAGCAGGGTTCGGTGCTCTCCTAGTTCTGGGCAGGGACTGGGAGTCAGGACTCGTGGGTTCTGTCCCCAGCTCTGGGAGGGGTGTGGGGCCTAGTGGGTAGAGCAGGGGGCCTGGGAGCCAGGACTCCAGAATGCTGTTTCCCCAGCTCTGCCACTGACCGGCCTGGGCCCATGGGCGAGCGTTTCACCTCTGCATGAAATACTCTCCCTGTGCTTGATGCTTCCTTAAAGTCCCTGACCCAGGCAGCACCAGCGCCCCCGCCCTTCCCCGCCAAACCATGCAGTTTTGTAGGGGACCCACTGCCCCCAAACCAGCAGTACTGGCAGCCCTGAGCTGGGTGTGTCCATGGGGCAGAGCTGGGGTCGGGGTGGGGCCTGGATAGTGAGCCGGGGGGGGGATAATAGTTTAGGAGCCCCCAGGTCCCCTCCATTCACAGCCAGGGCAGCACAGCCATCGGGAGCTCTGCCACGCTGAGTCTGGAGGGTACTCTGGGCCTGCCCCAGATCTATGGGCTCACAGGCACTGGAATTTATGGGGAAAGGGGGCTCCCAGATTTTAATGGGGGCTGGGGGGGGCAGGAATTCCCAAATGCATTGTGGTCTCCCCACCCCGTGTGGCCAGCTGGAGGAGGAGCCGTAGCCCCAGGGGGCAAGGCCCTCCAGCCATATAGGAGCAGCCTGTCCATGGGGTGGGGTCACAGTTCTGGTGGAAACCGGGCTGCTGAGCCCCAGGAGGGAGAGGGCAGGGCTGGCTCCGCTCTCCATAGCCTGGCACCCCCTGCTCCCTCAGACTGCTGTGTCTGCTGCTGCCCCAGCTCTTCTCCCCCTCCCCTCTGGAGACACATTGCCCCCCAACACTGCCCTCTCCTGTCCCAACCCACATGGGGCAAGAGCTCCCACTGCTGCAGCCTGTGTCTGTCGGCCCCCATCCCCACACCCCGTAGGGAGATCCCAGTGCCCTAGTGATGGAAACCCCTCTGGTAATGGGCTTATTCCAGACCCCTCCCCCCCCCCCCGCAGCCTCTCTGTCCCATGGTGCAGCCCTAACACCACACAGTCTGTTGCTTCCCCTGCCCCATGGCACTGCCCTGCCCCCACAGAGCCTGCCGCCTCCTCGCCTCCCCTGCCCCATGGCACTGCCCTGCTCCCACAGAGCCTGCCGCCTCCTCGCCGGCGCTGCCCTGCCCCCACAGAGCCTGCCGCCTCCTCGCCTCCCCTGCCCCATGGCGCTGCCCTGCCCCCACAGAGCCTGCCGCCTCCTCGCCTCCCCTGCCCCATGGCGCTTCCCTGCCCCCACAGAGCCTGCCACCTCCCCTGCCGCATGCCGCTGCCTGCCCCACGTGGCCCCTGCAAGCAGCCTCACTCCTGCCCCAGAGAGCTCTTCTGCCCCTGCCCCGTCTCTAATGCTCCCTCTGGGTTCTGGCTGCAGGGTTCAGCGGCACGTTCTGCGAGATCAATGTTGACGAGTGCGACAGCAACCCCTGTGTCAATGGCGGGATCTGCCGGGACGGCGTCAATGGCTTCACCTGCACCTGCCCCTCTGGTGAGTCTGGCTCCTCCCGGGGCCATGGGCAGGCACAGAGCTCCCAGCGCGGCCTGGCCGGGCTCCTCCCGGGGCCATGGGCTCAGGGCAGGCACAGAGCTCCCAGCGCGGCCTGGCCGGGCTCCTCCCGGGGCCATGGGCTGGGGGCAGGCACGAGCTCCCAGCGGCCTGGCAGGGCTCCTCCCGAGGCCATGGGCTGGGGGCAGGCACGGAGCTCCCAGCGCGGCCTGGCCGGGCTCCTCCCGGGGCCATGGGCTGGGGGCAGGCACGGAGCTCCCAGCGCGGCCTGGCCGGGCTCCTCCCGGGGCCATGGGCTGGGGGCAGGCACGGAGCTCCCAGCGCGGCCTGGCCGGGCTCCTCCTGGGGCCATGGGCTGGGGGCAGGCACGGGGCTCTCAGTGCGGCCTGGCCGGGCTCCTCCCGGGCCATGGGCTGGGGCAGGCACGGAGCTCCCAGCGCGGCCTGGCCGGGCTCCTCCCGGGGCCATGGGCTGGGGCAGGCACGGGGCTCACAGAGCGGCCTGGCCGGGCTCCTCACGGGGCCATGGGCTGGGGGCAGGCACGGAGCTCCCAGCGCGGCCTGGCTGGGCACCTCCCGGGGCCATGGGCTGGGGGCAGGCACGGAGCTCCCAGCGCGGCCTGGCCGGGCTCCTCCCGGGGCCATGGGCTGGGGGCAGGCACGGGACTCTCAGTGC
Organism: Mauremys reevesii; assembly: GCF_016161935.1. Classification (NCBI taxonomy): domain Eukaryota; kingdom Metazoa; phylum Chordata; order Testudines; family Geoemydidae; genus Mauremys; species Mauremys reevesii. The sequence continues at coordinate 3,083,946 of NC_052647.1, forward strand.
GGCCTGGCCGGGCTCCTCCTGGGGCTGAGGGCTGGGCCCATGGAAGTGCCTCGGGCTGGACAGGCTGGGCCCAGCAGCAGGGGGCCCTGTAGGGCAGAGGGGAGGGAGCACTCGCTGGGGAAGCATAACACCCCCCCGGCCCCCTGCACGGCTTCTTTCACCCTGGAGGCCACCTCTTGTGGGGCTGATGGACAGCCAGACCACGGCCCTCCCTGCTGACTGGGGACAATGGCACCTTTGTTCTCTTGGGGCTGCCTCCCCTGCTGGCACACAGCCCCCTGAACCCAATTTACATGTGGGGCAGATGCCGGTGATGGGGATGGGAGGGGAGCTGGCCTGCCCCATTGCTGGGCCCAGTGGGGAGCCTGTGCCTGCACAGCACCCGCCTCTAGGACAGGATGCCTCTACCCAGCTCACTCGCAGATCCACAAAGCTCACACCCAGCCCCTCCCCAAAGCCCTTCTCCCCCTCCCACACAGACCCTGCACCCCATCCTGGAGCCCCGCCCCCCTCCGCACCCGCAGAGCCTGCACCCTGCTCCTGAGTTCCTCTCTTCTCCCACCCCTGGACCCTGTGTCCCATCCCAGAGCTCCTCTTCTGCCCCATCCCCAGATCCTGCACCCCCACCCCACCCCAGCTCCTCTCCTGTCCCAGCCCCACTCCTGGACCCTGCACCCCGCTGCATCGCTGGGGCCTGCACCCTCAACTCGGAGCTTAGCTCCCCCCACCGCTGTGGCCTACTCCCTGACCACAGCATATCCCTGTCCCCCTTACTCCTGTGGCATCCCCTCCCCCCAGCCCCTTGCCATCACCCAACTCTGACCTGGAGCCTTTGCCTGAAGTTGCTCCAAGCTGCACCCCACCGCAGAACTGGGAACATCCGGTGGGGACTGGGGGCTCCATGGGGAGGCAGTGCAGGGCCCCGGCATACGTTTGAGCCTCCTGCCTTTCTGTGCCCAGGTTTCTCTGGTTCCATGTGCCAAATCGACATTGACGAGTGCGCCAGCACGCCCTGCCAGAACGGTGCCAAGTGCATGGACCGGCCCAACGCCTATGAGTGCCGCTGCACTGAGGGTGAGTGAGGGCTGGCGCCGAGACCTGGGTGCTCCGTGGCCTCAGCGCAGGTTGGGCAGCTTGTTCCCCAGGGCCCACAATAGTTCTTCCCATCAGCAGGGGGCAGCGGTGCCCCATAGCACCCCCATTCCCAGGCGTGGCTAGGGCCCCCTCCCAGCAGTCTGGGGAAGACACTGCAGCTGCACCCCCAACCATAAGACGGTCAGGGGTACATCTGTATTAAACAAGCATTTGTGGTGCCCGGGGAGGGGGAGCCAGTGCCAAGGCTGGGACCTACCTACCAGCCACACTCTATGAGGGCTCCCCTTGCCCCATAGGCGCCCCCTCCCCTCACAGCATGGAGGATGGAGAGCCAGGTCTGGCAATGAGTGGGACCAGTTGCCTGCATTGGGGACCCCCACAAGCCTGTGGCTGGGGTCACATTCCATGGGTCTGGGCTGTCCGGGGCCCTCCGGCATCTGGAGACAGGACAAGAATGGAGCTGCTGGAGTCTGTCCCACGTGGGCATCCCCTCCCCAGCAGGCGGGGGTGGCGCTACCCACATGCCATGTGGCTGCGGGGCACTCGGGCCACACCAGCAACACACAAACCTGGCACTGCCCGCCTTCCCTCCGCTCCCCCCCCCAGGCTTTGAGGGCACGCTGTGCGAGAAGAACATTGACGACTGCTCACCTGACCCCTGCCACCATGGCAGCTGCCTGGACGGCATCGCCAGCTTCACCTGCTCCTGTGCCGCCGGCTACACCGGCTACCGCTGCGAGAACCAGCTCAACGAGTGCCACAGCAGCCCCTGCCAGCACGGGGGCAAGTGCATCGACCGCATCAACAAGTACCAGTGCAACTGCCTGCCGGGCACCTCAGGTGGGGGCAGGGCTGGGGGCCTGCGTCACGCTGGCCAGGTCTGTGGCCCCACCCCACCCCCTGCTCCCCCTTAGGGTCCACAGCCCCTTTCCTTCCCATAGGCGCACTGTGCCCCACCTCACCCCCAGGGTTGCACAGCCACTTCCCCCCCACCCCAGGGTGCACTGTGCTCCTCCCACCATGTGCCAATGCTATCCCCCTCACTCCCCCTCTAGATCCATGGCCCCTCCCTCCCCTGGGTCCTCTGGCTTCCATTACCCCAAACCCTAGGACATGCACTACCCCCACCTCAGAACACACCATGCCTCCCACCCCCAGTCCCCATCTCTCCCCTGGCTCCCCTCAATCCCACCTGCCTAGCCCTAGGGCATGTGCTGTCCCCAGGAATATGTTATTCCCCCAGCTCCCTTTCCGCTGCTCCTGCCCTCCCAGCCCACACGCCCAGCTCTGGCCAGGCCATGGGGGTGAGGGTTCCCCGCGTGCTGTGGGGTGCTGCCGGTGGCTGGCTGGCTGGCTGGCGCGGATGTAAGGCGGCCCCTCTCCCCAGGTGTGAACTGTGAAGTGAACTTTGACGACTGCGCCAGCAACCCCTGCGACTACGGCGTCTGCCGCGACGGCATCAACCGCTACGACTGCATCTGCAAGCCCGGCTTCACAGGTGGGGCAGGGACGGGGCCCAGCTCCAGGGAGCCCTGACTCTGGGGGGTGGGGGTGGGGTCCCGTGACCCTGATTCTGAGAGGATGGGGATGCGGGGGGCTGGCTCTGGGGGGTTGTTTGGGGTGGGGCCTAACTGTGGGGTGGTGGGGCCCTAGGTCTGTGGGGGTGGATGGGGGGTGGGAGCAGGGCCCCATGACTTGCCTCTGGGGGGTGGGGCCCTGGTGTTGGAGGGCTGGGCAGTCAGGGGCGGCTCCAGGCACCAGCGCAGCAAGCGCATGCCTGGGGCGACAAGCTGGTGTGGGGGTGACATGTCGGTCGTGAGGGCAGCAGTCAGGGAGCCTTCAGCAGCGTTTCTGTGGGAGGTCTGCTGGGCCCGCGGCCTTGGCGGCAATTCAGTGGTGGGTACGCTGAAGGCGCGGGACCGGTAGACCTCCTGCAGAACCGTCGCCGAATCCGCGTGACCAGGGCGGACCTCCCGCAGAAATGCCGCTGAAGGCTCCCGCCGTGCTTGGAGCGGCAAAACCCCCTGGGGGTGGGGTTCTTGGCTCTGGGGGTGTGTGGTGGCTAGGCCTTGGGGTGCCCTGGGCCGAGCCATATGCGGTCCCCATGCCAAGCGGGCGTGTCTCATAGGGCCCCTGTGCAACGTGGAGATTGACGAGTGTGCGTCCAGCCCCTGCCAGAACGGCGGCACCTGCCTGGACGGCGAGAACGGCTTCACCTGCCTCTGCCCTGAGGGCTTTCATGACCCCCACTGCTACTCCGAGGTGGACGAGTGCAGCAGCAGCCCCTGCGTGCACGGAGCCTGCCGCGACGACATCAACGGGTGAGGGAGCACTGCGTCCTCCCGCTCTGCCCCTGCCCCTGCCCCCGCCCTGCCTGCCCCTACCCGAATGTCCCTGCCCTCCCCCGACCTGCCTTGCCTGCATCCACCCTCCCTGCCCTGCCCACGTCCGCCTGCCTTGCCCCCACCCCGCCCTGCCGGCATCTGTCCTGCCCACGTCTGCCCACCCTTCCCCCTCCCTGCCCTGCCCCAACATGCCCTACCTGCGTCCACCCTCCCTGCCCTGACCAGCCCTGCATCTGCCCCACCCTGCCTGCATCCCCCCACCCTGCCTGGCCCCCCGCCCCACCCTGTCCTGACTTGCCCCACCCTGGCTGCGTCCGCCCAGCCCTGCCCTGCATCCTGCCCATAGTGCCTCGACCTGCCCTGCCCCTGCCCCTGCCCCACCCTGCCTCGTCCACCCAGCCCTGCTCTACCCCGCCCCACCCTGCCCTGCATCCTCCCACAGTGCCTCGACCTGCCTGCCCCCGCCCCACCCTGCGTGTATCCGCCCTGCCCGCCCCTGCCCCACCCTGCCTGCGTCCGCCCACCTTGCCTCACCCCACCTGTGTCCGCCTTGCGCTGCCCCCACCCAGCCTGCCCCCGGCCCTGCCCTGCCTCCGGTGACACTTGCCCTGCTTCGACCTGCCTGCATCTGCCCAACCTGCCCTGCCTGCGTCCGCCGCCCCCTGCCCTGCCCCTACGCCGCCCTGCCTGCGTTCGCCCAACCCTGCCCTACACCGCCCTATCCTGCCCTGCATCCTCCCCACAGTGCCTTGACCTGACCTGCCCCTGCCCCACCCTGCGTGTATCCGCCCAGCCCTGCCTCGCCCCGCCCTGCCTCCACCCCGCCCTGCCTGTGTCTGCCCACCCTGCCGCCCGCCTGCCTGCCCCTGCTCTGCCCACTCTGTGGCCAGCGCTCCGCCCGCCTGCCCTGCCCAACCCGGGGAGCAGTGCTGGGCCCGCCCGCCTGCCCTGCCCAACCCGGGGAGCAGTGCTGGGCCTGCCCTCCTGCCCTGCCCAACCCAGGGAGTGGCGGTGGGCCTGCCCTGCCCAACCTGGGGGCAATGCTGCACCTGCCTGTTTTGCTCTGTCCTGCCCCTGCCCTGCCCATCTGGGGGCAGCGCTGCACCTGCCTGTCCTGTTCTGTTCCCGCGTGCCCTGTGGGCAGCGCTGCGCCCACCCACCCTTCTCTGCCCATCCCAGGGGCAGTGATGCACTTGTCCGCCCTGCCAGGGGGAGCCCCTAGACCCAGCGGCTCCATCCCAGTGATTGCTGTGTGGTGCCAGTTCCCCAAAGAGCCCTGGAGGCACAGAGTTGGGTCCCCATGGGGCAGGACCTGCACTGACGCCCCCTCCCCCACAGGTACAAATGCGAGTGCGAGCCAGGCTGGGCTGGCACCAACTGCGACCTGAACAAGAACGAGTGTGAGTCCAACCCCTGCCAGTTCGGGGGCACCTGCACTGACTACGTCAATGGCTACCGCTGCAAGTGCAAGGAGGGCTTCCAGGGTACGTGCCCCCGCATCCCCCCCTCCCCCTCCAGTCCCCCTCTCCCTCCCCCTAACTGACCCTCTGTCTCCCTCCCAGGGACCTACTGCCAGACAAACATCAATGACTGCCTCTCCAGCCCCTGCCTCAACAAGGGCACCTGCATCGACGCCATCGCCAGTTACACCTGCCTCTGTGACCTGCCCTACACAGGTGGGGCTGTGCCCGGGCCAAGTGGGGAGGGCCTGTTTCTGGGAGCCAGGAGGGGTGGGGGGGGCTCTGTGGTTTGGGGGCAGGGTGGGTGCCAGGCCAGGTGGAATGAGCGTGTGTGTGTGTGGGGGCCTGTGGTTTGGGGCGGGCAGGCCAGGCTAGGTGGAGTGTTGGGTGTGGGGGGGGTGCCTGTGGTTCTAGGAGGTGTGGTGGGGTACGGTGTGGGGGCATGGTTCTGAGTAGGGTGGGGATTTCCTGTGGTTCTGGAGGGAACGGGGGTCACCATGGTTCTGGCAGGTGTGCTGTGGTGGGTGGGGTCCTTGTGGTTCTGGGGTGTGTGGTGGGGCCAGGGGTGGGTCACTGTAGTTCTCGGGTGGGTGGTGGTGGGGTCTCTGTGGTTCTGGCAGGTGTGCTGTGGTGGGTGGGGTCCCTATGGTTCTGGGGTGTGTGGGGGGCCAGGGGTGGGTTGCTGTGGTTCTGGGGTGGGTGGTGGGATGGGGGTGTCTCCGTGGTTCTGGCAGGTGTGCTGTGGTGGGTGAGGGTCCTTGTGGTTCTGGGGTGGGTGGTGGGGCCAGCGGGTGGGTCGCTGTGGTTCTGGGGTGGGTGGTGGTGGGGGTCACACTGTGTTGGGTGTGGGGGGGGTGCCTGTGGTTCTAGGAGGTGTGGTGGGGTACGGTGGGGGCATGGTTCTGAGTAGGGTGGGGATTTCCTGTGGTTCTGGAGGGAACGGGGGTCACCATGGTTCTGGCAGGTGTGCTGTGGTGGGTGGGGGTCCTTGTGGTTCTGGGGTGTGTGGTGGGGCCAGGGGGGGTGGGTTGCTGTGGTTCTGGGGTGGGTGGTGGGATGGGGGGGTGTCTCCGTGGTTCTGGCAGGTGTGCTGGGGTGGGTGAGGGTCCTTGTGGTTCTGGGGTGGGTGGTGGGGCCAGCGGGGTGGGTCGCTGTGGTTCTGGGGTGGGTGGTGGTGGGGTCTCCGTGGTTCTGGCAGGTGTGCTGTGGTGGGTGGGGTCCTTGTGGTTCTGGGGTGCATGGTGGGGCCATCGGGGTGGGTCGCTGTAGTTCTGGGGTGGATGGTGGTGGGGGTCTCCGTGGTTCTGGCAGGTGTGCTGTGGTTCTGGGGTGTGTGGTGGGGCCAGGGGGGTGGGTTGCTGTGGTTCTGGGGTGGGTGGTGGGATGTGGGGGTGTCTCCGTGGTTCTGGCAGGCGTGCTGAGGTGGGTGGGGATCCCTGTGGTTCTGGGGTGTGTGGTGGGGCCAGGGGGGTGGGTTGCTGTGGTTCTGGGGTGGGTGGTGGTGGTCTCTGTGGTTCTGGCAGGTGTGCTGTGGTGGGTGGGGGTCCCTGTGGTTCTGGGGTGGGTGGTGGGTGGGGGTCCCTGTGGTTCTGGGGTGTGTGGTTGGGGGTGGGGAGGTCACCGTGGTTCTGGGACTCATGGCAGGGCAGTTCCTGTGTTGAGCAAGGCCTGTGGCCAGGGCAGAGGCCTCATGTTGACTCTGGGTGGGAGAGTCAGAACTGCTCTCACCATCGCCCCCTTCTGCCTGCAGGCCGCAACTGCGAGAATGTGCTGACACCCTGCTCCCCTAACCCCTGTGAGAACGGGGGGGTCTGCGACCACACGCCCGACTACGAGGGTTTCACCTGCAGCTGCCCCCCAGGCTGGCAAGGTACCGTCCCTCTGCTCTGCCCCTCCCCCGTGGCCTCTCTGCCGCACCCGCTCTGACCTGTGCCCTTTCCTCCCCGCCAGGTCAGAGGTGCCACGTGGACGTGAACGAGTGTGACCGGAACCCCTGCCGGAACCGGGGCACCTGCACCAACCTGCATGGCGGGTACAGCTGCACCTGCCGGCCGGGGTACACAGGCACCAACTGTGAGACAGACATTGATGACTGCTCCCCCAGTGAGTGCGGGGGAAGGGTTCACGCGCACTCGTCGGGGTACCGCACACCAGCTTGATTGGCTCTGCCACCCCATAGCCCAGCCAGGGCACCGTGTGGAACCCCAGCCCTGCAGGCTGTGGGCGGGGGGCTCAGCAGGGGGCGCTCTCCCCTCGCAGTCCCTGCTGACCTGGTGCCCCAGAATGGTGCTAGGGGGCGCTGTGCTGTGGAGCGGGGGGCTCAGCAGGGGGCGCTCGCCCCTCGCAGTCCCTGCTGACCCGGTGCCCCAGAATGGTGCTAGGGGGCGCTGTGCTGTGGAGCGGGGGGCTCAGCAGGGGGCGCTCTCCCCTCGCAGTTGCTGCTGACCCGGTGCCCCAGGGTGGTGCTAGGGGGCGCTGTGCTGTGGAGCGGGGGGCTCAGCAGGGGGCGCTCTCCCCTCGCAGTTGCTGCTGACCGGGGCTCAGCAGGGGGCGCTCTCCCCTCGCAGTTGCTGCTGACCCGGTGCCCCAGGGTGGTGCTAGGGGGCGCTGTGCTGTGGAGCGGGGGGCTCAGCAGGGGGTGCTCTCCCCTCGCAGTTGCTGCTGACCCGGTGCCCCAGGGTGGTGCTAGGGGGCGCTGTGCTGTGGAGGAGGGGGCTCAGTAGGGGGCGCTCTCCCCTTGCAGCCGGTGCCCCAGCATACTGCTAGGGGTGCTGTCCGGCAGGAGGCGCTGTTAATTGGAGATTTCCCACCGAGTCCTTGCTGCCCCATCATCCCGCCGTTCCCCATGGGCTGCGCTGACGCTGTCCTGGACAAACCCTTCCCGAGGGCTGCCTCTGGGCCTGCCCAGCCTGCTCGTGCTGGGTTCTCCTTCCCCTCCTACCCAAGCGACTGGGCAGCTGGGCTGTGGGGCTGGGGAACAGCCGCTGCTCCTTCCCCAGAGGGGGCTGGGTGAGTGAGTGGGGGAAGGGCTCTGGGAATGACAGGGAAGTGGGGGTGAATCTCTCCCTGGGGGTGCCTGCCCTGAATGCCCACGGGGGAGGGGAGGCCTGGCTGGAGGCCATGAAGTGGCTAAGATCCTCTGGCCCCTTCTGACACCGCTTCGTGACCCTGCCACTTACCTGCCCGCAGACCCCTGCCTGAATGGTGGCTCGTGCCAGGACGGCATCAGCTCCTTCTTGTGCACCTGCCTGCCGGGCTTCACGGGCCCGCGCTGTGCCAGCGACACCAATGAGTGCCTGAGCAGCCCCTGCCGCAACGGCGCCACCTGCACCGACTACGTCAACAGCTTCACCTGCACCTGCGCCCCAGGCTGGGCCGGCCTGCACTGCGAGCACAACGTGCAGGAGTGCACGGACAGGTGAGTCTGTCCCCCCCCCACCCCGACCAGGGACCCCCTTCCATTCCCTGGCCTGCACTGCGAGCACAATGTGCAGGAGTGCACCGACAGGTGAGTCAGTCCTCCCCCTTCCCCCCCCCCACCCAGGGACCCCCTTCCATTCCCTGGCCTGCACTGCGAGCACAATGTGCAGGAGTGCACCGACAGGTGAGTCAGTCCCCCTTCCCCAACCAGGGACCCCCTTCCCATCCCTGGGCTGGGCCAGCCCACACTGCAAGCACAATGTGCAGTAGTGCACCAACAGGTGAGTCAGTCCTCCCCTTCCCCGCCCGACCAGGGACCCTCTCCCATCCCCTGGGCTGGGCCGGCCCACACTGTGAGCACAACGTGCAGGAGTGCACCAACAGGTGAGTGCCCCCGACCGGGGACCCTCCTCCCATTCCCTGGGCTGGGCCGGCCCGCACTGTGAGCACAGCGTGTAAGAGTGCACCACCGGTAAGCGTGTCCTTCCTCCACCCCCCCCAAAAAGCCTCCCCTGGGCTGCCCTGTGAGCTCAAGGTGCAGGGGTGCACTGACAGGTGAGCCCCAGCCCCCATCAGGGAGCACCCCCAATCCCCATCTCCCTGTCCCCAGAGGACCCCTATCTGCAAGGAGCTTCATCCCTTCAGGGGGAACCTTGCCCCTGGGATTCTTAGCACTAGCTTCCCTCAGCACTGCCAGACCCTGGCCCCAGCCAGTCAGAGCCGGGAACCCTTGAGAGAGTGGTGCTAGGGCGGTGGGGTGGAGGTGGTTGTAGGGGGGCAGGGGACAAAGGGGAGGAGTGGGGTGTTGCTGGGGGGCAGGAGTTGTACTTGATGGGTGGCGAATGGGGCTTCGAGCTAACTGCCTGTGACCCTGCAGCTCCTGCTTCAATGGTGGCACCTGCCTGGATGGAGTGAACTCCTACACGTGCCGCTGCCGTGCCGGCTTCACGGGCACCCACTGCCAGCATGAGATTGATGAGTGCCAGTCCCAGCCCTGCCTCAACGGGGGCATCTGCCTGGACGGCGTGGAGTCCTATCGCTGCACCTGCCCCCAGGGCTACACGGGTGCCCAGTGCCAGGTGAGCCCTGCCCCGGGGGTGGGCGGTGGCCTGGTGGGGAGGGGCAAGGACACAAGGTCCCAGCGTCTGGGGAGGGTGAACATGAAGCCTGGCATTGTCAGGGGAGCCTGGCCTCGGGCGGGGGAGGAATCCAACAGCCCAGTGCAGTGGGGGGTGGGAGGCAGGGGCCAGGGCCTTGGCCTCAGGGGACGGGGAGAATCCAACACCTCAGTCAGGTGGGGGGCAGAGGCCTGGCCTGTGGGGGCAGGGGATCCACACCCAAGTGTGGTTGGGGGCGGGGACCTGGCATTGCTGGAGCCCAGCCAGGGCTATATTGGTTCCCCAGGTCGCGTCCCACCAGAGTACATTGTCCCCTAACTAGCCCTCTCTTGCAGACCCTGGTGGACTGGTGCAGGCGCTCGCCCTGCCAGAACGGGGGCCGCTGCGTGCAGACGGGCACGGCCCTGACCTGTGAGTGCCCGGGGGGCTGGACTGGCCGCTACTGTGACATTCCCAACGTCTCCTGCGAGGTGGTGGCAGCTCATCGAGGTGAGGGCACCCCTGGGCAGGACTGACCCCCACTAGTCCCTGCCAGGCTGGGCTGGGAGGGGTCTGTCCTTGGCAGGCACCGCCCTCGCTCAGGGATCTGAGTCTCCAGTGCCCTCGAAAGATGTTGGGGGCCCATAGGGCAGCTATTGGGTGGAGCTGTCAGCTCAAGTATAGCCTGGCCCCTGCCCTGCCCCCACTGGGCCCTGCTGTCCCAGCCACATCTGCTCCAGCAATGCTCTTGGTACCCCCACAGCTATCCCCAGCTCTGGGAGGGAAGGGGGGAGGGTCTAGTGGTTAGAGCCGGGGGAGCTGTGAGTCAGGACTCCCGGGTTCTATCCCCAGCTCTGGGAGGAGGTGGGGGAATCTAGTGGTTAGAGCAGGGGGGGCTGACAGCCAGAGTCCCTCTCCTCTCCGTGCCATGGTTTCCCTTGTTGGAGCTGCGCTGGGCCCGTGGGCTGTGCACAACGCATCAAGTCTCTGTCTGTCTGTCTGGGGCAGGGGTCTCCAAGGAACGGGTGTGTCACTACCGGGGCCAGTGCATCGACGCTGGCAACACCCACTACTGCCTGTGCAAGGAAGGCTACACGGGCAGCTACTGTGAGAGCGAGGTCAACCCCTGCCAGCCCAACCCCTGCCAGCACGGTGCCTCCTGCCACAGCTTCATAGGCAGCTACGACTGTGAGGTGAGCCCCAGGGACGGGGGCTGCACGAAGGGGCTCCAGGTGCTGCCACCGGCTCTAGCCAGGCTGCTGGGGCAGGGAAGCTGCAGGAGTTGTGCCCCCCCTCCCCCACCGCGAGGGCAGCTGGGCCAAGGGGATACTGAGCAAGGCACATTCAGATGGGCTTACCTCGGAGCAGGGCAGCCAAGAGTGGTCTGAGCATGGGCCTGGGAGCCAGGACTCCTGGGTTCTGACTCTGGCTTTGGGAAGGGAGCAGGGTCTACTGGTTGGAACAGAAGTGCTGGGAGCCAAGATGTCTGGGTTCTATTCCTGTCTCTGGAAGGGCAGTGGGGTCTAGTGGTTGGAAAGGGGGGAGATCTGGGACCAGGACTCCTGGGTTCTCTCTCTGGCTCTGTTGTTGACAGTTTGTGATGTGGGGTGAGTCCTCCTCCTCCCCCCGATGTTGCTCCATGGCTCCCCACAGCAGTGGAGAGGGGTTGGTGGTGGCAGCATGAGGCCTCGTTTAACCTCTCTGTGGCTGGAGGGGGTGGAGCTGAGGGGCTCGGCAGCCCTAAGGTGGGGCCCTCAGGAGTGGAGCTGGGGCCCAGGGCCCTGACTTGGCTGTGTCTGTGTCTCCCTGCAGTGCCCACCAGGGTTCGAGGGCAAGAACTGTGAGTACGACATCGACGAGTGCCAGTCCCACCCCTGCCAGAACGGGGGCTCCTGCATCGACCTCATTGGGCGCTACATCTGCTCCTGCCCGCCGGGAACCTTGGGTAAGGCCAAGCCGGGCTAGTGGCCAGGCACTGTGGCGGGGCGATGGGAGGCAGGTTACTGGGGGAGGGGGTGGCTCTGGTTACTCCCAGGAGGGAGGGTACCTGTGAGACAGGGGGCTCAGGTTGGGGGACGGGGCCTGGTTTCCTTGGGGGGCCAGATCCCCACAGGATGGGGTGGTTGGGGTGCTCTGGTTACGCCGGGGGCTGCAAGGTCTCTGCCCCCCCGCCCCCCAGGTGTCCTGTGCGAGATCAACGAGGACGACTGCGCTGCGAGCCCTGGCAGCCGGGCACCCAAGTGCCTGAACAACGGGACGTGCGTGGACCGGGTAGGTGGCTACCGCTGCAACTGCCCCCCGGGCTACACGGGCGAGCGCTGCGAGGGCGACATCAACGAGTGCCTGGCCAAGCCCTGCCTGCCCCAACGCACGCTGGACTGTGTGCAGGGCGCCAACGACTTCCACTGCATGTGCAAGCCGGGCTACACGGGTGAGTGTGCCGAGGGGTGGGGCTACACCCAGGCAAGGGGCGGGGCTTCACGGGGCGTTTACACCAGGGGCACGGGTGTATGTCAATGGGGTGCACTCAGTGCAGGGTGGGAGAAGGGGAAACCCCTGGGGAGGTGGGGACTCTCTAGGCTTGGGGTCTGGCTGGCACAGGGAGGCTGGGGGTCTGTGCACCCATGAGGGGCTGAGCTGTGGGAAGGTGACGGTTCTGGGAGCAGTGCTGGAGGTGGGTTGGGGGGGCAGCTCCCCTCTCCCTGGACTCTCCATGATGCCTCCCTGGGCCCCTGCTCCCCCCCGCAGGCCGGCGCTGCCAGAACATTGTGAACACATGCGAGTCCCAGCCCTGCCAGAACGGTGGTCAGTGCAAGATGACGGTGAACACGCCACTGGGCTACACCTGCCGCTGCCCCCCGGTGAGTGCCCCGCCTGGGAAGGTGCAGGGCGCTGGGCGCCTGCCTTTGGCCGTGCACAGCCTGGAGTCTTCCGGGCCGAGGGAATGGGGCTGGGGGCCTGCTCCGCCATTCCAGTCCTGGAGCTGCAGGCAGAGCTCTGATCTGAAGGGGGGCATCTTGGTTCTGGTGCTGCAGGGGAGGGTTTAGGTGTTGGTCCTGGTGCCCCGGGGGAGCAGGCTGGTCCTGCTGTAGGGGAGTGTTCCCATGTCATGCGGGGGGGGGGGGCAGGGGCAGTTTCCATGGCACTTGAGGATGGGGTGGGGTAGGGTTCCCATGGCACCTGGGGGGGGTGGATAATCAGCTGAATGTGAGCACCCAGTGCAACGCTATGGTCAAAGGAGCTAACACAATCCTGGGATGCCCAGACGGGCATAGAGAGGTTCTCTTACCTTGTACCTGGCACTAGTGCAGCAGCTGCCGGACTCCTGTGTCCAGTGCTGGTCCCACAGTGCAGGGATGCTGGTACATTGGTGAGGGTCAGAGGGGAGCCCCGAGAATGGCGGAAGGATCCGAAGAGCAGGGAGTTTGAGCAGTTCAGCTTCCCAGAGGGAAAGGGGCAGGGGAGTGGAGCCCAGGCTGGGCTCCTGGGCCTAGTGACTGAGGTGTGATGTGATGTAGCGGCTGGGAGCTGGACACGTTCAGACTGGAAACAGCCCCTGGAACGGGCCAGCAAGGGAAGGGCTGGGCTGGGTTCTCCACCCCGGGCCGTTTGCAGTGGTGCTGGGCTGTGGGTCTAACTGCTCTGCACTCGGTCACACAGGAATTAGTTCAGACCTTGTAATATACACGCCAGGCGGAGGGGCCTGTTCTGGTCTGGGTCCTGGTGCTGCTGGATGAGGAGATCCTGGTTCTGGGTCAGTTTTGGTCCAGGTCCCAGCGCTGCTGGGCAAGCAGGAGGTGGTTCTGGCTCGTGGCCTGGTCCCGGTGCCATCTCTCTCACCCTCTTCCCTGCCCCTCCCCAGAACTATTCCGGGCCCAACTGTGAGCGAAGTGTGCTGTCATGTCGGGAGCTCGCCTGCTTCAACGGGGGCAGCTGCCAGCACACAGTGCTGGGTGCCCGCTGCTCCTGCCTGCCAGGCTTCACCGGCTCTGACTGCCGCCTGCGGGCCAACAGCAGCTGCACCAGTGCACCCTGCCTCAGTGGGGGAACCTGCATAGAGATGTCCTGGCCTCCCCATTTTCAGTGCCTCTGCCCCAGTGGCTTCTCCGGCCTGCACTGCGAGCAGAAGCTCCAGCAGCTCCTGGAGCTGCAGTGCCTGCAGGAGGAGTGCGCTGCCAAGGCTGGAGATTCCTACTGCGACAAGGAGTGCAACAGCCCTGCCTGCAAGTGGGACGGGGGCGACTGCTCCCTGCTGGTGGGCGACCCCTGGCAGCAGTGTGAGGAGCGCCAGTGCTGGCAGTTGTTCAACAACAGCCAGTGCGACGAGGACTGCAACACGGCCGAGTGCCTCTACGACAACTTTGACTGCAAGAGCCGCGACCGCAGCTGCAAGTAAGGGGGGCGCTGGGCTGGGGGGGCAGGGCAATGGGCCAGGGAGGTGCTGGGGGGGACTCTACAGAAGGCATTCTCCCTTCAGAGTCTGCACTTGCCCCAGTATGGTGCTGGGGGGCGCTGTGCTGTAGAGGGTGCTCTCCCCCCACAGTGTCCCGGCGTGGTGAGTGTGCGCGGTGCACCTGGGGACGGTGTCTTGTGGAGGACATGTGAAAATGAGGCCCTGGGCAGTCGTCCCCAGTGCAGATCCCATGGCTTTTGCTTTAATCCTGGTGCTGTGCCCAGGTGGGGCATGGGGGCTGTTTATACAGGGACCCCTCGCCTGGCGCTGAGATGTGCCCCCCTGTGGGGTGGCGTGTGGGGGGAGTATTTATCCAGGGACCTCTCACCCAGCTGAGGTGCAGCCCCCTCTGGTGTGGCGCCTGCGGGCTGTTTATACAGGGACCCCTCACATGCTCTGGGGTGGAGCGCGGGGCTGTGGTAGCTAAAACTCACTGCTGGCCAAAGATGGCTGTGGGCACTGGAGCCATGTCCAAGATGTTTCTCACTGTGTGATGCAGTCTCTGCTGCAGGAGCCCAGTGACCCCGGTGCCCTGGGGTGCCCAGCGGGACTGAGGGGGGCTGGCCAGAATGGGGTAGGGCTGGGGGCTAGGTGGGGCGGGGCTGGGGGCTGGGTGGGGCTGTGCGCTGACCATGCCCTCCCTTCTCCCCTCCTCCCCCCAGCCCTGTGTATGAGAAGTACTGCTCGGACCACTTCGCTGACGGGCAGTGCGACCAGGGCTGCAACAATGAGGAGTGTGGCTGGGACGGGCTGGACTGTGCCCGTGAGATGCCGGAGCACCTGGCCAGCGGTGTGCTGGTCATCACCGTGCTGCTGCCCCCCGACGAGCTGCGCCGGACCAGCACCACCTTCCTGCAGAAGCTGAGCGCCATCCTGCGCACCTCGTTGCGCTTCCGCCTCGACAGGGACGGCAACTACATGATCGAGCCCTTCTACCGGCCCAGCCGCCTGCGCCGCCGGGAGCTGGGCCGTGAGGTCATTGGGTGAGCTGGGGAGGCGCAGCTCTGCGGGCTGTGGCCATGGGGAGTGGGAGGGGGGGCGATGTGGCCGCAGGGAGTGGCGGGGAGATTCGGCCCACAGCCAGGAGGTGGGGGGAAGAGAAAGCCCTGTGGGCCACAGCCATAGGGATTCGGGCAGAGACGCAGTGCTGTGGGCCACAGCCGGGGAGTGGGGGAGAGAGACAGCCCTGTGAGCCATGGGGGGAGGGGGGAAGATGTAGCCCCATGGGCTGCAGCGGGGGAGGGAGCCAAGGGCCTGGGATCCTGACCTTAGGGGGCTGGTACAGGGGGATGGTGCCAAGATGGGGCTGGTTAGCGCTTTGTGGGGCTGGCACTGGGAGTAGGAGCCAGTGCCGGTGGAGGGAGCCAGTCCTGGGGCAGGCACTAGGAAGTTGTCTGTTGACTTGCACCACGACACAGCCCTTTGCTCCCAGAGGTGTCATGCAGCTGCCTTCAATCAGCAATTGGGTTCACCACCCGCTCTGATGCGGGTCTTGGGGTGGCTCAGCTGGTGCCTGTCACCCGCTCCCTGTGCTCTCAGACGGCAGCAAGGGCTCTGGGGGCAGCATCCAGGGGCCTTGCCTCCTGCCCGGCCCTGGGACCCAGATGGGAGTGGGTAGGGACAGGGAGAGCACAATGGTGCTAAGCAGCTGCTGGCAGCCTGGCAGAGACCACATGGTCCATGGGACCAAGCTCCCGTCCCTGGGCCACGCCTGCTCTGGGACGTGCACAGCCCTTGCTGCAGGGAGTGCTGAACCAGCCTTGCACCAGGGCTCCATGTGGGGCAAGGGGTGCCCAGGCCCCCTACAGTCTGGGCCTTGGCACCACTGTGGGCGAGGCCACTGGTAACTGTCCCCCTCCCTGCCCCAGCTCTGTGGTCACCCTGGAGATTGACAACCGCCTCTGCGTCCAGGCCTCAGACAAATGCTTCCCTGATGCGCGCAGCGCGGCCGACTACCTGGCTGCACTGGCCGCTGTCGAGCGCCTGGAGTTCCCCTACCCCATCAAGGCTGTGCACAGTGAGTGCAGGTGGGGCCGGGGCCAGGGGGTGGAGTTTGGGGGCAGGGCTCTCAAGAGAGGGTGGGGTGAGTGAAAGGGGGTGGGGTATTGGGAGGGGGCGGAGTGAGTGGGAGGGGTGGAGTCTCAGGATGGGGTGGGGTGAGTGGGGGCGGGGTATCAAGAGGCAGGGTCTGACTCCGGTCCACTCCTGCAGGTGACAAGCTGCAGCCGAAGTCCCCGGACTCCGTGCCCCTGGTGCCCCTGGTGGTGGTGGCAGCGGCCGTGATCCTGCTGGTGATCCTGGTGCTGGGGGTGCTGGTGGCGCGGCGGAAGCGGGAGCACAGCACGCTCTGGTTCCCGGAGGGCTTCAGCCTGAAGAAGGAGAACAGCAACAAGAACCGGCGGGAGCCCGTGGGCCAGGACGCCTTGGGCATGAAGTATGGGACTTGCCCTCACGGGGCCAAGCCCACAGCCTGCTCCCCACACCCAGGCCTGGAGCCCGGGGGATCCCCACTCTCTGCAGTAGCATGGGGGATTTTACCTGCTGCAGGCCCCCACCACTACTACCACCACCAGGGGGCAGCGTGCAGACCATCTCTGCCTGCACGCCCCATGGCTGCCCAGTGCCTTGTGCAGGGGGGATGTCCTGAGAGTGGCCCCCTGAAACCCTGGGTGGGTGGGGTGGAAGGCAGGGGCTGTGTGGCAGGGGCTGGGGTCTAAGCTCTGGGCTTCCCTCCAGGAACATCAGCAAAGGCGAAAGCCTGATGGGGGAACACTCAGATGACTGGATGGATGCAGAGTGCCCGGAGGCCAAGAGACTCAAGGTACCAACACCTGTGGACCAGCAGCGAGCTCTGGCTTGCTGTGGGCCAGATGAGTGATGAGCGCTGGGCTCGGTGACGTGGGGGAGGAGGAGTGCGGGGCTCAGTGATGTGCCGGGGTGGGGGTGTCCTGATGAATCCCAGGTGCTGCACTTAGCCCCTTGCTGAGAGCCGCATAGGGTCATAACCCATAACCTTGGGGAGGTGGAGACAATGGGGGAAATGGGAGTCCGTGGCAGGGCTGGGGCAGGATCTACCAGCTCTGTGATTGGTTGTGCTCTCCCCCAGGTGGAGGAGCCGGGCGGGGACTCAGAGGACCCTGTGGACTGCCGCCAGTGGACACAGCATCACCTGGTGGCAGCTGACATCCGCATGCCGCCATCCATGGCCCTGACACCACCCCAGGGCGAGTTCGACACCGACTGCATGGACGTCAATGTCAGGGGGCCAGGTAAGGGGGCATGGCTCCATCTCAGGGACTACAGCTCCCAGCATGCAGTTCAGGCATGCTGCACCCTGGGAGAAGTAGCATCACTGAGGAACTTTGGATGGAGTAGTAGTTCCCCGCATAGGCAGCTGACCACAAGCCCCAGCATGCACCACTGTCCCAGTTCAGCCACACAGCATGCTGGGAGTTGTGGTCTCTCATGCTGGAGCCCCTGGGGCAGCCCCCAGTTAACCCCTTGGTGGCGGCTCTCCTTGCAGATGGCTTCACTCCGCTCATGCTGGCCTCGTTCTGCGGGGGTGGTGTGGAGACCGACCTGGCTGAGGAGGATGAGGCTGACGACTCCTCAGCCAACATCATCTCGGACCTCATCTGCCAGGGCGCCAACCTGAGTGCCCAGACGGACCGCACGGGTGAGACTGCGCTGCACTTGGCTGCCCGCTACGCCCGGGCTGACGCCGCCAAGCGCCTGCTGGACGCCGGTGCTGACACCAATGCCCAGGACAACACGGGCCGCACGCCGCTGCACGCCGCGGTGACTGCCGACGCCCAGGGCGTCTTCCAGGTGAGACCCTATCCCCCCACCGTGATGCCGACGCCCAGGGCGTCTTCCAGGTGAGACCCCATCCATGATGCCGACACCCAGGGCCTTCCAGGTGAGACCTCATCCCCCACCCACCCTGTGGGTCCACCAACGCCCAGGGCATCTTCCAGGTGAGCTCCTGCCTTCCCTCACCCACCTGGGACAGGCCCCAGTTGCTCACTCTCCACCAGAGCTCCCCCACGATGTTGTCTTCCCTCCCCCCATCCTTGGCCAAGCCCCTGGGCAACCCGACCCTTGCTAGAACAACCCCCTGGAGAGCTCCCACCCTGCCCACACTGGGAGGGCTCCGAGGGCCCCTGGCTGTGCCCATGCTGGGAGAACTGGGCTGGGCAGGGTTTCCCCGGGTGTGGCTCACAACAGCCCTGCCCGGCAGATCCTGATCCGGAACCGCTCCACGGACCTGGATGCCCGCATGGTGGATGGCTCCACGGCACTGATCCTGGCTGCCCGGCTGGCCGTGGAGGGGATGGTGGAGGAGCTCATTGCCTGCCACGCAGACGTCAACGCTGTGGATGAGCTGGGTATGGGGCGGCTTCCCGCCATCGGGGGTCTCTGCTGAGGCCCACCCCCAGCTTCCCCTGGGGAAGGGCCTGGCTGTGGGTATAGGGGCTCAGCTCTCCACCCCCAGCATGAGCCCACTGTGGGGGCTTGGTGACATGGGAGGGCACTGCCAACCTGTGAGGATTTGGGAGGGGCTGTGCAGGGGGAGGAGCCCAGGGCTGGGCTAGCCAGGGGCTGCGCATAGGGACTGAGGGGCACCAGTAGAGCTGGGCAGGAGCAGGGGGCTGCGGGTTGGGACTGAGGGGCACTGGCAGAGCTGTGAGGGGAGGGGGGAGCCTAGGGCTGGGCTAGCAGGCCTGCAGGTTAGGACTGAGGGGCAGCGGGGGGATGGACCAGCAGAGGGCCCCCCCTCACGGCTTGGTTCCCCCAGGTAAATCTGCGCTGCACTGGGCCGCGGCCGTGAACAACGTGGAGGCCACGATCGCGCTGCTGAAGAATGGGGCCAACAAGGACATGCAGGACAGCAAGGTGAGCGGCGGGCGGGATGGGCAGGCGAGCGAGGCCTGGCTGTTGTTCACCCCGCAGGCCCCACCCACAACTGGGGCCCCCACTGTGCCTTCTTCCTGGAGCCTCTGGGCCGAGCACCAGGACGTGCTGCTCCTGTGCTGGGGAGGGGGAGCCCCGTGTGCCCAGGGCCCGACCCTAGCTCTAAAGCCCCAGCACAGAGGGCTGTGGGCATCTCCCACCCCTGCCCTGGCGTTCCCAGTGCTCCAGGGATGGGGGCAGCCCCCTCAGCACAGTCTGAGCCCCGCTGTCCCCCCCCCAGGAGGAGACCCCGCTGTTCCTGGCCGCTCGGGAGGGCAGCTACGAGGCAGCCAAGATCCTGCTGGATCACTTTGCCAACCGGGAGATCACAGACCACATGGACCGGCTACCGCGGGACATCGCCCAGGAGCGGATGCACCACGACATTGTGCGCCTGCTGGATGAGTACAACACGGTGCGCAGCCCGCAGGGGGCGCTGCCCCCCGGCCACACCATGTCCCCGCTTATGTGCCCTCCCAACAGTTTCCTGCCCAGCCTCAAGCCCACGCCGCAGGGCAAGAAGAGCCGGCGGCCCAGCGCCAAGAACACGGCAGGGGCAGGCAGCAGTGCCAGCCTGGCCAAGGAGGCCAAGGGGCGCAGCAAGAAGCTGAGCTTGGAGTGCCAGGGCTCCCTGCTGGAGAGCTCAGTCACCCTGTCGCCCGTCGACTCGCTGGACTCTCCCTATGTGGCCAACCCCACCTCGCCCGTCCTGGCCTCGCCTGGCGTCTTCCACCCAGCCAGCTCCTCCATGTCGGTGGGCTCCACGCCCATGGTGCATGGCCTGATGGACGGGCCCTTTGCTGTCAGCCTGGCGCGGCTCAGCGACCTGGGCGAGGTGGCATCGGCCCAAAGCACCATCCTCTCCATGAACCGGGTCTCCATGCCTTCGCTGCCACGGCAGCCTGGCTGCGTGGGGCTCAGCCTGGGCATGGTGAGCCCGGTGGCGGTGCCCTTCGACTGGCACACTCGTGTCCCCACCTCCCAGTGCAACCCAGTCATCGGGGTGGTGCATCCGGCTGCCTCCCACCCCAACCTGCACCAGCCGGCCCAGCCCTTCCCGCAGGGGCTGCTGCTGCCCAACCACCTGGCCATGGTGCACAGCTCCCAGGTGCTGGCTGCCCCCAGCCCTGCCAAGGAGCAGACCCCACCGGCACCCACCCCTGGGCAGCCCATGCCCCCGCCGCCCCCTGCGGCACCCACCCTGGGCCGTGCCAGCCAGCCCATCTCGCCCAAGGAGGGGCAGGGGGGTGCACGCCCTGGCCCCCCACCGCCTCCCCAGTATTACAAGGCACCCAGTGGGCAGGGAGCAGAAGATTACCCCACACCCCCCTCGCAGCACAGCTACACCCCCGGCCAGGACGGCACCCCCAAGCACTACCTGCACCTGCGCAGCGAGCACCCCTACCTGACGCCCTCGCCCGAGTCCCCCGAGCAATGGGCCAGCCCCTCGCCTCACTCACTGTCCGACTGGTCCGAGTCCACCCCCAGCCCGGCCGTGCTGGGGCCCCCTCAGACCCTCTCCCACCTGCCCGACCAGCCCACCAAGATGCAGGTGTTTGCGTGAGGGCAGGGGGGAGGGAACCAGGGCCCCAAGCCCCTCCCCCTGGCCCCCTGACCCCCGTCCTGGAGGAGCCCCTCACTCACCCCCGGGCCCTGCCTCCTGGGGACACCCCCCCTTTGTGTTTTTTTTTTATAAGAAAAATGTCAAATGTAAAAAGGAAAAGATCCCTCTCTCTGTGGGTGGGGGCTGTGGGCTCCCCCACAACTGCCACGGGGGGGGGGCTCTAGCTATGCCCTGACCCCCCATCTCCCCGGTGGGGGGTGTTTGTCTTTTTTTAAAAAAAGTCTTTTGTATAGAAAAAAAAAGTCATTTAAACAAGCGCTTTATTTTTACAAAATATTATATGTAAAGTGTCCAGTAGGTGTTGCTAAAGCACCATAGGCAGGGGTGGGGCTGCAGGGTGGGGAGGGTGATCCCTGGCCTCCCCCCTCCCCCCACTGTTGCTTGGTGGGCAGCGTGCCCCCCACGTTGGGGAGGAGCCCGCTCACTGTAATTGTGTACTGCGTATGCGGCGCTAGCCTGTGGCTGCTGCCCGGGGCACAGCCCCCACCCCACCCCCCGCAATGCGGGGGGCTGAGCCCCCACTCCCAGCCCCCCTGCTCAGGGCCCTCCGCAATGCAGGGGGACTGAGCCCCCCACTGCCCAGAGCTCCCTGCCTGGGGCTGAGCCCCCCCAGGTCCCCCGCCCTTCCTGTCCTGTTTCTTGGCACTTCATCACATTCCAGGTTAATTTATTCCTTGGAGACGCCGCTGCTTAAGTGGGGCCTGTCTGGTGGGGGGCTCTGGCCAGCGGTGGGGGGCTGCCAGCTGCTCTTGGTGTCTGCCTCCCCCGTGGCACCACTGCCACCCCCACCCTGGGCACAGCTGATTGGGATAGGCGGCACCTGTCCTCCATGGCTGATCCCACCCCCTCTGCCCCACAATGGCAGCTTGGCCTCCCACCAGGGGCCCCATCCGCGGTACGATGCCAGGCAGCGAACTGACAGCCAGCTGGGCTCCGTCCCCTCTGTACATTCCCCACATGGCTCGCCTGTCACTGGCTCTGGGAGCAGGGGCTGGGGAGGAGCCCGGTGGCCGGGCACAGCTCCTGCCACCCGCTGTAGCATAGACGATGTGTAGCTCATTTTTAAACTATTTTTTAAATCCCTGTTTAAATCAAGTAGCTTTGAACCAACTGGGTGCCGCTGTACAGAGCTTGGCCCTGTGCCTAACCTCCCTGGGACGTGCGGTACCGGGGCCCTCACCCGTCCCTGCCCCCACGCCCCCTGGGACCCGCTGTGCAGAGCCGGCCCCGCCCCCGGGACCCGCTGTGCAGAGCCAGCCCCGCCCCCGACTCCCCCGGGACCTCCTGTACAGGGGCCCTCACCCCCATCCCTGCCCCCACACATAACCCTGCTGGGACCCACTGCAGAGCCTGCCCCTGCACCTAACCCCCCTGGGACCTGGTGTACAGGGGCCCCCATCCCTGCCCCTATCCCCCTGGGATCCGCTGTACAGAGCCCACCCTGCCCCTATCCCCCTGAGACCCGCTGTACAGAGACCGGCCCCACTGCACCTAATAAAGCTGTAGTTAACAAGGAATCTGTCTCTGCCCCATTCTGTGTGCCTGTTCCCCCACCCCCCTACGTGCGCCGTTTGCCATACCCAGGGCCTTGCCGTGGCTCTGGCTTGGGGTGGAGCGGCTGCTCTGGGTCAGCTCCAGTCCTGGGCTGATCTTGGTTGGTTATTGCAGCCTGTTTCCCTGGGCTGGTCCCCGCTGAGCAGTTCATAGCCGCAGTGGCAGTGGCACCTGGGCCTCTGCCGGGGGCTCCTAGCAGTTGTCTGTGGCCTGAAGTGCTGTGGTTGAGCGGTGGGGCCCTGGGGGAGAGTCATGGCTGCGCACTCCAGGAGGACAAAGAGCAGCTGGCAGAAATGCCCACGTCCACCCCCCCGCACGAGCTCTGTGCCCAAATGTTCTCTCTGCGCTTCCCCAGGGGCTGGAGCTCTGCCTCCCTGCCGCACCCCATCTCCCAGCCCCTTGCCCTGGCTCAGCATTGACCTGCCATGGGTGCCCCCCCTGCTTGCAGCTCTTGCACAGTTGTGCTTTCACCCCGAGGTGCCTGGTCCCTGTGGGGCTGGAAGGAGGCTTTCACTTGGAACGCGCCCGCCTTGCAGTGGGGAAACACTAACCCCCTTGCCTGCTTATCGTCCTCTAGGGTCTTCCCACGGTTCCACCTGCATGCCCAGCCGGGCAGAGCTGTTTCCCCCCAAGGCCTTGGGGTACAAGCAGAGAGGACTCAGAACCCTGGGCTGTGCCCCAGCCTTCCTGGGTGCGAGTGCAGCACCAGCGAGCCCCAGAATACGAGAGCTGCTTGCAGCCAGGCACCCGCTGGGCAGCCTGGAGGGGGGGCATGGCAGCTGTTGGCTTTCAGGAGACTGTGATTGTCCTGGGTTCAAAGCCGCTAGCCCTTTCAGTGTGATACACCCTGTCTCCACTCTGCCCAGCATCTCTGGGGATCTGACACGCTGTCCCCCAGGGGGATGCAGCCCCAACAGAGAAGAGACAAATGGGCGAGACCAGCTGAACGATTTGCATCTCACCAGGATGTGTCAGGACAAGTCACAACCCAGCCCAAATCCTCAGCGCTTCCCCTCCCTGATTCCTGGGCAGCTGCCGGGAGGGGCCACCTTCAACGGGCACCTGCTGCACCTCTGTTGTTTCGGTGGAGTCCGCAAACTGGGATGGACATGGCTCGATCTGTCCTGATGGGGAATTCATGCCTGTCACAACTCTTCCGGCCTCAGTTTCCACAGCCCTGTTCTCAGCGCTTGGGGCAGCCCTGGGTGGCCATGTCCATACTCGCGGCTGTAAGTGCTGGCGTTCAGGTCCAGCAGGAGAGTGGGGTGAAGTGGGCAGGCCATTCCCGCTCGGACTCCCACTCCAAGTCTCCACCAAGACATTGCAGCCCTGGGCGTCGATTGCCATCGTCTCGCCGTCGCGGGTCTGCCCATTGAGGCCATTCGCGGAGCAGCTATTACCATCAGTACCGGTCCTCCATGTGGAGATGGCAGTCCCGTGACCATCATAGATGCTGGCACCACCGCTCCTCCCGGTCCAGAGACAGCAGTGGAGCTTACGCCATCCTTCGATGGGCCAGGCCAGCCAACCCGGACAGCTGGCCGGCTGAATGGTACTAGTAGGCACCGTGGCCTCAATGCAGCCCCCAGTGGGAGCTCGCTCAGGGGCCAGAGCTTCAGAAGCACCATCGGCCTCCCTCTCCAGACCCTGAGAAAGGAGTTGGTGGGACGTACGTCCTCAGCACCGTGCCCGGAGTCCAACCAGGCGGTGGACCCTCCGGTGCTGGCCGACACCCAGAGCACTGCACCAGCCTCTTCGTCCCGCCCGGAGGCGGTGATTGTGATTGCGGCCCTGCCCCCCTCCGTCCTGCAGGAGGACTTCAGGGCCTACCAAGAACTCTTAAAGAGAGTGGCAACGAGCCTACACCTCCAGGCAGAGGAGATGGAGGAGCCCTCGGACTCCCTGTTTAACGTGTTGTCCCCATTGGCACTGGGTAGGGTGGCCTTGCCTCTCCATGAAGGGGTGGCTAAGATTTCAAGTGTCCTGTGGCAAACACCCGCCTCGCTGGCCCCCATCTCTAAAAAGGCGGAACGCAAGTACTTGTATACCCACCCGGCGCTCAACTCCTTGGTGGTGAGTTGGTCAACCACAGGGAACGGCAGGGTCAGCCAGCCCCAACCCCAAAGAACAAAGACTCTCAGAGACTGGACTCTTTCGGAAGGACAATTTATTCGTCTTCGAGCTTCCAGTTACGAGTGGCGAACTATCAGGCTCTCCTGGGCCAGTATGAATTCAATCTGTGGGGCTCCCTGCCTAAGTTTGAGGACTCCCTCCAGTAGCGCAATAGGTAGGAGTTTAAGGCACTAGCGGAGGAAGGGGCAGCAGCCGCTAGGGTGTCCCTGCAGGCAGCCTCGGATGCTGCGGACACAGCCGCATGATCAATGGCCTCCGCGGTGTCCATGAGACAGGCGTCATGGCTCCTGCTCTCTGGGCTGTCCAGTGAGGCACAGTCTTCCACGCAGGATCTCCCGTTTGATGGGAAAGCTCTGTTTGCAGAGGAAACAGATACAAGGCTGCATGGCATGAAAGACTCTCACATGACCCTCCAGACTCTGGGCCTCTATGTTCTGGCTCCGGCAAAACCTAAATTCAAGCTGCAGCAGACTCCTGCCCAGGCCCCCCTCCCAAAGTACGAGGCTGCCCATAAGAAGCAGCGGGACTATAAGAGGCGCCTTCAGAGGCAGTCTCGGCCTGCCCCCCAGCCTGGGTCCTCCAAGGGCAAGCAGGCGGGGAAAAGGCGTTTTTGATGGGACGCTCGGGGGCATCCCGCCAGTCCTCATCAGGGATCCACCCCCCAAAAAGCCTCCTTTCTCCAGCCAATTGTGTGCTTTCCTCCCGGAATGGTCGCGGCTGACCTCGGACCGATGGGTCCTCAACACCATCTCCTGGGGTTACAGCCTCCAGTTTACCTCCTCCCCGCCCAACCACCCCCCTGCCCCCGTCCCTGTTGGGGGACCCTTCGCACAAAGCTCTGCTCAAACGGGAGGTGGGGCGGCTCCTAGGACTAGGAGCGATAGAGGCGGTGCCTGAGGAGTTCATGGGCAAGGGGTATTACTCCCGTTATTTCCTTATCCTGAAAGCAAAGGGTGGCTCAGGCCCATCCTGGACCTCCAAGGTCTGAATCAGTACATGGTGAAGCTCAAATTCCACATGGTCTCCCTGGCCTCCATCATCCCCTCCCTGGATCCCAGGGACTGGTACGCTGCCCTTGATTTACAGGACACATACTTCCACATCCACATATCTGAGGGGCACAGGAGCTTCCTCTGTTTCATGGTGGGACGGAATCATTACCAATTCCTGGTCCTCCCATTTGGTCTGTCCTTGCCCCCAGGATGTTTACAAAATGCATGTCGGTGGTAGCTGCCTACCTCAGATGGCGGTGGGTCCAGATATTCCCCTATCGGGACGCTCGACTTGTCAAGGGCACCTCCCGGTCACAGATGAGGGATCACGTGGCACTCCTGTCCACGTGCACCGCCTTCAGCCTGTTGGTAAACAGCACCAAGTCCACGTTAGTCCCGGTCCAACACACACAGTTTATCGGGGAGCTCCTGGACACACAGTCGGCCAGCACCCCCTACCACCAAACAGGTTCAAGACCCTGAAAGGTCTCATTGACTCAGTCACAACGTTCCTGGTGACCATAGCCAAGGTTTGCCTGCAACTCTTGGATCACATGTTGGCGTGCACATACGTGGTCCATCATGCCAGACTCAGAATGAGGTCCCTCCAGCTCTGGTTGGCCTCAAAGTTCTCCCAGGCCACTGACAGGATGGACAAGGTCCTCACCATGCTGGACTCTGTGATCACCTCCCTATGGTGGTGGTCCGCCACAAACAACATGCTCCAAGGGGTCCCGTTCAGGGACAGGGGCCCGTTGTTGGAGCTGGTGTCCGATGCATCGAACCTGGGTTGGGGGGCCCATGTGGGGAACTTTTGGACCCAAGGCCTATGGTCGGCTCAAGACCTGACCCTTCATATAAACATCAAGGAGCTCAGGGCAGTGCGGCTGGCGTGTATGGCCTTCTGCTTGCACCTGGAGGGCAAGGTAGTCAGGGTCCTCACGGACAACATGGCCTCGACAGTCTATATCAACAAGCAAGGTGGGGCCCGATCCTCTGCTGCGAAGCCCTCAGGCTGTGAGACTTCTGTATAGCCCACAACATCCACCTGAAGGCCTTCCACCTACCGGGCGCCCGGAACAAGAGGGTGGATCACTTGAGCAGGGACTTTTCCTCACAACACGAGTGGTCCCTCCACACGGAAGTGGCCCACCGGCTCTTCCAAAGGTGGGGAACTCCCCGGGTGGATCTATTTGTGACTTGGCAGAACCGGCGATGCCCCCGGTTCTGCTCCGGCAGGGCCTGGGGAGCGGCGCTATCTCCGATGCCTTTCTCCTGTCCTGGTCAGGCCAGCTTCTGTATGCCTTTCCCCCTATTCCTGCTGATCAGCAGGGTCCTGGAGAAGATAAAGTCGGACAAGGGCTGGGTCCTCCTGATTGCTCTGGCATGGCCCAGGCAGCATTGGTACGGGACCCTCACGGGCCTGGCGGTAGCTCCGCCGTGGCCGTTGCCGCTCTGCCTGGACCAGGGACGCCTCCTCCATCCCAACCTAGCAGCTCTTCACCTCACAGCGTGGCTGCTCAGTGGTTAGGTGCTCGGACCAGGTTCAGTGTGTCCTCCTCGAAAGTAGATGGCCTCCACTCACCGCGCTTATTTGGCAAAGTGGTCCCGGTTTTCTAGGTGGGCAGCGGACCAGGGTGTCTCCCTGGTGACCTCCCTGATCCAGCTTATCCTTGA
Source organism: Mauremys reevesii (assembly GCF_016161935.1). Taxonomy (NCBI): domain Eukaryota; kingdom Metazoa; phylum Chordata; order Testudines; family Geoemydidae; genus Mauremys; species Mauremys reevesii. The sequence continues at coordinate 3,110,749 of NC_052647.1, forward strand.
TTACCTCCTCCACCTGAGGCCCCAGGCCTGGCACCTTTATCGGTTAAGGTGCACCTGGCAGCCATATCAGCCTTCCATCCGCTGGTGCAAGGGCACACGGTATTTTCCTTAAGGGTTTGGACCATCTTTTTTCGTATTCTAGACCCCCCGGTCCCGCAGTGGGACCCTGGTGTTGGCTCATCTCACGGGGCCCCCATTTGAACCACTGGCCATGTGCTCCTGGTCTCACCTCTCGTGGAAGGTGGCCTTTCTGGTTGCAATCATGTTGGCCAGGTGAGTCTCGGAGCTCAGGGCCCTGACCTCCGAGCCGCGGTACATGGTCTTTCATAAGGACAAGGTCCAGGTCCGCCCACAGCCAGCGTTCCTCCCGAAGGTAGTCTCCGCCTACTACATGGGTCAGGACATTTTTCTACCGGTCCTCTGCCCCAAGCCTCACGCATCCAGTGAGGAACGCTGTCTCCACACGCTCGATGTGCAGCGGACTCTGGCTTTCTACCTCGAGTGGACTAAACTGTTCAGAAAGTCCTCGCAACTGTTCATCGCCTCAGCTGAGTGCGAGGGGCCAGCTGATTTTCACTCAGTGGCTTTCCAATTGGATCCCTTCGTGCATCTGTTCCTGTAATGAGCTGGTGGGTGTTTTCCCGCCGCCCATTGTGAGGGCACACTAGATCTGGGCACAGGCCTTGTCGGCTGCCTTCATGGTCCACATCCCCATCCAGGACATCTGAAGGGCCACCACATGGTCTTCAGTTCACACATTCACCTCGCACTATGCGATCGTCCCAGGGATGACGCCGGGTTCGGCAGGGCTGTGCTCCATCTGGGAACTTGTGAACTCCTACCCACCTCCAACAGATATAGCTTGGAATCACCTATTGTGGAATACACATGAGCAGTCACTCAAAGAAAGAAAGACAGTTACCTTTTCCATAACTGGTGTTCTTTGAGATGTGTTACTCATGTCTATTCCACATCCTGCCCTCCTTCCCCTCTGTCAGAGTTGTCTGGCAAGAAGGAACTGAGGGTGGGGGGAGCATGCAGCTCCCCTACTGCACCAGGTAGGCGCCACTCCAGGGGTCACAGGGGGCGCTTCCTCCTACGGGTACTGCTAAGGGAAAAACTTCTGGCACTGGTGCATGTGGTGAGCACGCACACCTATTGTGGAATAGACATGAGCACCACACCTTGAAGAACACCAGTTACGGAAAAGGTAACTGTTTTTTTTCCAATCATCCGGGACTTCTCCCGATCGCCACAAATTTTCAAAGATAATAGCCAATGCCTCTGCAATCATGTCAGCCAACTCCCTCAGCACCCTTGCATGCCTTAGATCTGGACCCATGGACTTGTGCATGTCCAGCTTTTCTAAACAGTCCTTAACCTGTTCTTTCACCACTGAGGGCTGGTCTAAGTCTGCTTTTCTAATGTCCAGGGTCCATATTTTGCTACTCTCCTTTCTTCCTTTTGTCAGGATCCTGAAGGCCAGTGCTTAACCTGACACCTGCCCCTTTGTTCTCCAGCTCAGGGCCTGTGCTCCATTTCCCTGGGCGGTTCCTTCCTCTGGGCTGTTGTGAAGTTCCTGGCCCTTGGGCTCACCTGTCCTTCCAGATCTTCCACTGAGACGGGTCAGTTTCAGTACCATTCACCCCACCCTTGCTCTGCCCCAGGAGCGGTTCACTCGTCTGCACGCCCGGGGCAGCAGCCCCAGACCAGGAAGTCATGGCCCTGCATAGCGCTCATAAACACAGCACAGAACATGCCACCTTGTCCCTGTTGAACTGAAAGTGGGGGCTGGGGGCTGATCCCTGGACCCCAAATTGCGGGTGGGGCTTTTGCCAGATGTTCATGCTGCTGTGGCCTGACCAGATGTGTATTTCTCAGTCCTTTTCATGCCCACTCAGTTCCCAGACTGGATGTCACTGAATGGCTGCCCTTCGGGTTTGCATTAGTGCCCATTCCCCTGGTTTTACAACCCACATGTAACGACGTTTCTCTCTGGTCAATAACATCATGTCCCAGAATCGAGTCCCCATGTCCAGCCTCTGCATCAGACCCAGTGCCGTATGGGCAGAGCTCATGGCCACCGACTTCCGTCCACCTGCTAGCAGCTGCTTCCTCTGCTGGTGCATTGCAGTGAGAGAGATTCAACAGCTGGGGTCCATTCCACAGCCTCTCAGCGTGTCCTCAGCTCTCTTCTGGGCGCTGGATCTGCGAGTCTGAGTCCAGCTGAGCATCCATCAATTAGCCAACTGCCCGTCTGCCCCAGACGTCCTCTGGTATCTGGGTATGCCAGGATCACAGGTCTCTGCAGGTCCTCGGCAAGCCCAGGTGAGCATCTCTTCTTTCCCTGTCCAGCTCGGCTCGCTGGCTGGCTCCAAACCATGCAGCAGGGGCTTGCACCAGGTCAATCCCCAGAGCCGGTGCTGTGGGACATATCCCGGGGAGGACCCCTTCAGTGTGCCTGACCCCCTGAGGGTCTGACTCTCACTAGGGTGAGCCACTCGGCTTCACTGCCTCGTTGGACCAAACCTCGGTGCCTTCAGCACCCCTGCCTCACATCCTGCACTCCCCTCAGAGAGTTCACCTGGGAGATGTACCGCCTAAGGGAGCAGTGCACCCTCCCCCTTCAACACCTCCACTAACTCTCAGCCAGCCTTACAAAAGCAGTTGGGTTTGTTAGCTGTCTGGAACGCAGTGTGGAAAATCCTGGGTTAGCGTAGACAAGAAAGTTACAGCCTGGTCCAGCTTGGTCTGTCAGCCCCGAGCTCTCTGTCCCGCATTTGTCCTACTACAGGAGAGCTTCCAGCAGCCCCCACTTAACAACCCCCTGGCCCCTCCTCAGTCCTTGGTTCTTGTTCACAGGCAAACCTGGGTGGCTTTCTGAAGAGAGGGGTCCCTCCCTGGTCTTTAGTTTCTAGGTACCAAATGTCTAGGCAATTAGTGACTGTTTCCTTCTTCCTGGCCATTGGGCCCAGGCCCCAGACAGCTGGTGTCAGTCACATCTGGATCCCAGGGTCTCTGCAGTACATAGGGGAAACTGAGGCACACTGTACTCATACAAAATATTAGAGCGAATTCCCACTCTGTCACACTAGGTCTGGCTAACTGCACCCTTTTCTGGGAGAGTTCTGCAGCACCATCAGAGCTGGGCCACCCAAGCTGGCTGCTAGGCACCCACCTTTGGATGATGACATTGACCTGAGCCAGATAAACCTCCCAGGGATTTCCCCATCATGGTTTGCCAGGAAGCCAGCTTACAATTTCTCTCTATGGAAACTGGATCCCACTCTGCCACCAGCATTTTCCCTTTGGCCTAAGGGATTTGCAGCTATTGGGGCCTTGCAAGGTTGTTTCCATTAGGGGCAGGAATTGCTGCTCTGAGTCAGGTCTATTCTCGGTCTGGTTTTGGCTATTTACAAAGGGGCCTGTTTCTCTGGGCAGGGGAGGAACAAAGAGCAGTTGCCAGCTACCATACTCAGAAATCCCTGTCTGCCCGTCCGTCCAGTTCTGTGCCCAAGAAGCAACATCTCTGCTTCCTCCCAGGAACCTGCTCACAGCTCCTTCTGCCCCCATACCCCACAAGCTGTACCTGCATTTGCAGCCAGTGCCCCCTCTGCCCACGTGGCTCATCTCTGAGCTGCCCCATATCATAGGCAGTGCTTGTTTGAAGCTGGCTCTGCAGCCAGGGGCTGGCTGGCTTGCTTCTGGGGCCCCCTGAAAAAGGGTCCTTGACACCCATGGGCTCTAAAGACATTGGAGGTTCTCTGGACCTAGACCTTCCCCCTCCCACCTGCCTGCGTTGGGAGCTGGCAGCACCAGCCTAGAGCACTCCCTGCTGAGCCCCTGTGCCACTGTACAGCACAGCACCCCCTGCTGACCCTGTGCCACCCTGACAGCACCCCGTACTGAACCCCCATGCCACCCTGACACAGTGCCCCCTACTGAACCCCCTGTGCCACCCTACAGCACAGTACCCTCTGCTGAGCCCCCTGTGCCACCCTGACACACAGCGCCCCCTACTGAACCCCCTGTGCCACCCTACAGCACAGTGCCCCCTGCTGATCCCCCTGTGCCACCCTGCAGCACAGTGCCCCCTGCTGATCCCCCTGTGCCACCCTGACACACAGCGCCCCCTGCTGACCTCGTGCCACCCTGACACACAGCGTCCCCTACTAAACTCCCATGCCACCCTGACACAGCGCCCCCTACTAAACCCCCTGTGCCACCCTGACACAGTGCCCCCTACTGAGCCCCCTGTGCCACCCTACAGAACAGTGCCCCCACTGAGCCCCCTGTGTCACTGTACAGCACAGCACCCCCTGCACTGCCCTACAGCATAATGCCCTCTGCTGAGCATCCTGTGCCACCCTAGAGCACAGTGTCCCCTTCTGAGCCCCCTGTGCCACCCTGCAGCACAGTGCCCCCTGCTGAGCCCCCTGTGCCTCCCTGCCACACAGTGCCCCCTGCTGAGCCCCCTGTGCCACCCTACAGCACAGTGCCCCCTTCTGAGCCCCCTGTGCTATTCTGGCCAGCTGCTGGGACTTGGGCCCGCTCTAGGCCACCCCAGCTGCTGTCCCTGGTGCCTCTCGCCTATGGTTGACAGGGGTCCAGTTTTCGACGGGAAAGGCCGGTTGCAAGGGGGCCTGTACAGTGTCCGGTCAGAAGTACTGACCGGACACCAAAAATCTGGTTACTGCCTGCAGGGGCGCCAGACCAGGGGTCCAAGGCAGTGCGGCCGCAGCGAGACACTTGCAGAGCGCTGGGGGTGCCATGGCTGTGAGCCAGGTGGGTGCCAATCCATGCTGCAGGATTATGTTTGGATCGTGCCCTATTTTCCACCTTCCTCTCCGCTCCCCAGCTGTGCTCCCCCTGCCCCCTGGCCTGCTGCAGAAACACCCTATCTTCGTGGGAAGCTGCTCCAGGGGCTCCGAGACACACGTGACCAGCACCAGAGCTGCAACCTGATCCAGGGAGCTCACGTAGGATGGGCACTTCTCCCCAGGGCAGAAGTGACTTTGCAGCCCCAGCACCAGCTCCTGCTTCGCTTCCCTCCCCCGCCACTCAGATGGGGGCTCGGCCCAGCCCAGGAGGGTGGGGGAACAGTGCTCTTAAAGCTCAGGGCCTGAAGCTCATTGCGGAGCCTGGCCTCCAGCTCGACACATCGTGGGAGGAGGGAAGGGCATTTTTCCCAGCTAGGGTTGCCAGGCATCCAGTTTTCTACTGGAATTCCCAGTCGAAAAGGGATCCTGGTGGCTCTGGTCAGCACAGCTGACCAGGCTGCTAAAAGTCTGGTTGACTGTGGCACGCAGGCTCCATGCCTGGCTCTGCATGGCTCCCAGGAAGTGGCCGGCATGCATGTCATAGAATCATGGAATATCAGGGTTGGAAGGGACCTCAGGAGGTCATCTAGTCCAACCCCCTGCTCAAAGCAGGACCAATTTCCAACTAAATCATCCCAGCCAGGGCTTTGTCAAGCCTGACCTTAAAAACCTCTAAGGAAGGAGATTCCACCACCTCCCTAGGTAACCCATTCCAGTGCTTCACCACTCTCTGAGTGAAAAAGTTTTTCCTAATATCCAACCTAAACCTCCCCCACTGCAACTTGAGACCATTACTCCTTGTTCTGTCATCTGCTACCACTGAGAACAGTTCAGATCCATCCTCTTTGGAACCCCCTTTCAGGTAGTTGAAAGCAGCTATCAAATCCCCCCTCATTCTTCTCTTCTGCAGACTAAACAATCCCAGTTCTCTCAGCCTCTCCTCATAAGTCATGTGCTCCAGCCCCATAATCATTTTTGTTGCCCTCTGCTGGACTTTCCAATTTGTCCACATCCTTGTAGTGTAGGGGCCAAAACTGGATGCAGTACTCCAGGTGAGGCCTCACCAGTGTTGAATAGAGGGGAATGATCATGTCCCTTGATCTGCTGGCAATGCCCCTACTTATACAGCCCAAAATGCTGTTAGCCTTGGCAACAAGGGCACACTGCTGACTCATATCCAGCTTCTCATCCACTGTAATCCCTAGGTCCTTTTCTGCAGAACTGCTGGCTAACTGTTCAGTCCCTAGTCTGTAACAGTGAATGGGATTCTTCTGTCCTAAGTGCTGGACTCTGCACTTGTCCTTCACAGGATCACAGATTATCAGGGTTAGAAGGGACCTCAAGAGATCATCTAGGCCAACCCCCTGCTACAAAGCAGGCCCAATCTACAGACAGATTTTTACCCCAGTTCCTTAAATGGCCCCCTCAAGGATTGAGCTCACAACCCTGGGTTTAGCAGGCCAATGCACAAACCACTGAGCTACCCCTCTCCCCCCACCCCCAAAGAGAAATCTCAGTACTTGGGTGTATGCCTTCAAACAATATCTAGTCCTAATGTAACACTGACAGACCTTGGTTGTTGACAGGTAGACCTGAACCTGCAACTTCTGAAGCTGAGTGCATGAGCTGCTACCACATGAGCTAAAGGCCAACTTGTTGAACCTCATCAGGTTTCTTTTGGCCCAGTCCTCTAATTTGTCTAGGTCCCTCTGTATCCTATCTACCACTCCTCCCAGTTTAGTATCATCTGCAAACTTGCTGAGAGTGCAGTCCATGCCATCCTCCAGATCATTAATGAAGATATTGAACAAAACCGGCCCCAGGACACTCCGCTTGAAACCGGCTGCCAACTAGACATGGAGCCGTTGATCACTACCCGTTGCCTAGGAACCAGAGGGACATGTCGCCACTTCCCAGGAGCTGCCTGAGGTCAGCACCGCCCAGAGCCTGCACCCCAAACCTCCTTCAATGCCCCAACCTCCTTCCCCAGCTTGGAACTCCCTCCAGCACCCAAACTCCCTCCCAGAGCACTGCAACTGGACTGATGCTGGTGAAGCAGAAACCCCATACTGGGGGCTGGGACTGAATCCTCTGCTGCCCCCCCCCCCCACCGCTTGGGTGGGAAGCTCACAGCCCAGCCCTGGCCTCCTGGACACCAGCAACTGCACCATGCTATGGAACACACAAATAGCTGCTAGGCACCAGCGCAGGGTTGGGAGTCAGGGCGCCTGGGTTCTGTGGGGAGTCGGGTCTAGTGGGTAGAGCTGGTGACTGGAGCTCAGGACTCCTGGGGGTTTCAACTATCCCCATATTGACTGGTCCATGTCACCTCAGGACAGGATGCAGAGATAAAGTTTCTTAAATTACAGATTCTTGGAGCAGCTAGTCCTGGAACCCACAAGAGGGGAGGCAATTCTTGATTTAGTCCTAAGTGGAGAACAGGGTCTGGTCCAAGTGGTGAATATAGTTGAACTGTATTGTTGGTAATATCCCCAGTCAATATGGGGATAGTTGAAACCCCCAGGAGTCCTGAGCTCCAGTCACCAGCTCTACCCACTAGACCCGACTCCCCACAGAACCCAGGCGCCCTGACTCCCAACCCTGCGCTGGTGCCTAGCAGCTGTATTGTTGGTAATAGTGACTATAATATAATTAGCGTTAACATCCCTGTGAAAGGGAAAACATGACAGCAGCCCAACGCTGTAGCATTTAATTTCAGAAAGGGGAACTACACAAAAATGAGGAAGTTAGTTAAACAGAAATTAAAAGGTACAATGTCAAAGGTGAAATCCCTGCAAGCTGCATGGAAACAATTTAAAGACCCCATAATAGAGGGTCAATTTAAATATATACCCCAAATTAAAAAAACATAGTAAGAGAACAAAAAACTCCCACCATGGCTAAACAACAAAGTAAAAGGAGCAGTGAGATGCAAAAAGGCATCCTTTAAAAAGTGGAAGTTAAATGCTATTGAGGAAAATGGAAAGGAGCATAAACTCTGGCAAGTGAAGTATAAAAATACAATTAGGAAGGACAAAAAAGAATTTGAGGAAAAAGGGGTAAACAGTGAGGTGGAAAAATTTGCAGATGATACAAAACTACGCAAGATCGTTAAGTCCAAAGTAGACTGTGAAGAGCTACAAAGGGATCCCACAAAACTAGGTGTCTGGGTAACAAAATGGCAGCTGAAATTCAGTGTTGCTAAATACAAAGTAACGTACATCGGAAAACATAATCCCAACTATATATATAAAATGATGGGGTGTAAATCAGCTGTTCCCACTCAAGGAAGAGATTTTGGAATCATTGTGGATAGTTCTCTAAAAACATCCACTCAATGTGCAGCAGCAGTCAAAAAAAAGTGAACAGAATGTTGGGAATCATTAAGAAAGGGATAGATAATAAGACAGAAAATATCATATTGCCTGTATATAAATCCATGGTACGCACACAGATGTGGTCGCCCCATCTCAAACAAGATACATTGGAATTGGAAAAGGGCAACAAAAATGATTAGGGGTATGGAACAGCTTCCGTATGAGGAGAGACTAATAAGACTGGGACTTCTCAGCTTGGAAAAGAGACGACTAAGGGGGGATATGATAGAGGTCTATAAAATCATGACTGGCTTGGAGAAAGTAGATAAGGAAGTGTTATTTACTCCTTCTCATAACAAGAACTAGGGGTCACCAAATGAAATTAATAGGCAGAAGGTTTAAAACAAACAAAAGGAAGTATTTCTTCACTCAACATACAGTCAACCTGTGGAAGTCGTTGCCAGAGGATGTTGTGAAGGCCAGAACTATAACAGGGTTCAAAAAAGAACTAGATCAATTAATGGAGGAGAGGTCCATCAATGACTATTAGCCAGGATGGACAGGGATGGTGTCCCTAACCTCTGTTTGCCAGAAGCTGGGAATGGATGACAGGGAATGGCTCACCTGTTCTATTCATTCCCTCTGAAGCACCAGGCACTGGCCACTGTTGGAAGACAGGATTCTGGGCTAGATGGACCTTTGGTCTAACCCAGTATGGCCAGTCTTATGTTCTTATGTATGGGGAGTTGGATCTAGTGGGTAGAACTGGGGAACTGGCACGCAGGACTCCCGGGTTCTATGGGAGTGGGGTCTAGTGGGTAGAGCTGTGGAACTGGTGCTCAGGACGTCTGAGTTCTCTGGGGAGTGGGGTAGAGCTGTGGAACTGGCGCTCAGGGCTCCTGGATTCTCTGGGGAGTGGGGTCTAGGGATTACAGATGGGGACTGGCACTCAGGACACAGCACAGTGAAGTTTTTTGGATGAATTGTTTATTTGCTAAAAATGCAGTTTTGGTTGACTTGAAACTCTTTGCAAAGTTGACCGGATTCGTTTTGGCTGAGAACCCTCTGCCTGGTGCCAGGCCAGCAAAAGCCAAGTGTATGTCTGTCCCTTCAGCCCAGAGTTAGGGCACTTGCATCCCCACACTGGCGATTCCCCCCACAGGTGTGCCCTGCCCTCCTGGGGGTGGGGGCTCCTGACTCTCCCCTTGAGGCTGTTCCACCGTGTAAAAATACCTGACTCGGGCAGGTGCTGCTGGTGTCCAGCGGGGAGCGGTGCAGCCCTCCAAGGGGCCAGGCAGCAGGAAGAGCCCTGCCTTGACGTCCCTGCTCTACAGGGAAGTTTCAAACCAGCGTTTCTGGTCTCCCAGGCGGGTGCCGGGCCCCCAGCTGAAGGCACTGACTCGCCACTAGCTGAGTGCTGCATGCACAGAGGTTTTCCTGCATGGTTTGCTGCCATTTTCTAAATTGGCCTGAACGATTTAGTCTGCTGTTTTGGGGGGCTGGCCAAAGCAAAACCTCAGCTATTCCCCCAGCTCTCCCCTGGACTCCTGGGTTCTCGCCCTGTGTCAGGGTGTGGGGGCTAGCAATCGAAGAGCCAAGACACACCACTTTGGCATTATCAATACATGGAGCCATGTGGCTGTGCCAGGGGCTATCTCCAGATGTGCTTGTGCCACATAGCTACTTTTGATATAGGATGGCGGTGGGGGGGAAGGGGAGGAGTTGGCCAATGGGAGCTGCAGGGGAGGTGCCTATGGACAGGGTAGTGCGCAGAGCCACCTGGCTGCGTCACCATGTAGGAGCTGGAAGGGGAACATGCGGCTGCTTCTGGGAGCTGCTTGAGGTAAGTGCCGCCTGGAGCCTGCACCCCTGCCCCCTCCTGCACCCCAACCCCCTGCCCCAGTCCTGATCCCCCTCCTGTCTGCCGAACCCCTTGGTCCCAGCCTGAAGCCCCCTCCTGCACTCCCAACCCCTCATCTCCAGTCCCACCCCAGAGCCCGCACCCCCAGCCGGAGCCTTCACCTCCCCACACATCCCAACCCTCTGCCCCAGCCCAGAGCCCCCTCCTACACCCTAAACTCCTGATTTCTGGCCCCACTCCAGAGCCCCCCCCATCCGGAGTCCTCACCCCCTCCCACATCCCAACCCCCAATTTTGTGAGTATTCATGGCCCGCAATACAATTTCCATACCCAGATGTGGCCCTTGGGCCAAAAGGTTTGCCCACCCCTGCCCTAACCCAAAGATCCTCCCCACTCCCCTGTCTCCAGTCTGGCTCCATCCCATAGTGCCCAGGTGCCTGTAGGTGGCAGGACAGCCCCATGGATCCACAGTGTCAGTGTCCCTGCCTGTCCAGTTCCTGGGACTGGACAGACTAGTCACAATTTAACCCCTTCTGATCCCCCACATCATCAGTCTGAAAGTGACACATCTCCCTCCCTCTTCCCCAGCCTGGGCCATGCAGAGCCCTGACTACCTGGGATCATGGAGCCTCCAGGTGGACGTTGGCTCACTGGAGGTGGGGGGAGGGGCCTAGCAGTTAAACCCACCCCAATGTGATGAAGTGGGGGATTTTTCTTAGAGTTTTGCATGAATACTGTGTGGGTCTCAGTTTCCCTGTGTGCTGTGTGTTTAACGAGGTGGTGGGAGAGGGTTTGTTGTTGCAGAGGACCAGGTGTGACCTCACCTAGCAGCCAGGACTGGGACAACTGCTTGGAGATGGGGGACCCTAGCAACCAGTGACCTGGTGACCAGGAGGCCCAGCCCAGCTGGGCAGTCAGCTGGTTCTGGCCCGTGGGAGGACAAAGGGCTGAGGAGAGAGGACCCCGGTGACCTGACCAGCCGGTTCCAGACAGTGGGGGACAAAGGATGGAAGAGAGGAGGCCCAGATGACCTGTTTACCTCAGTCTGAAGACAAATGACAAGGGAGGAGCTGTTGGGGGAGAGGATATAGGATGGTCAGCTAGAAGGAGGGGGCTGCTAGACTGGGGAGAGAGCAACCAGAGCCCACCTGGATGCAGGGGAGACCTAGATGGCCCAGAAAGTTTCCTGTGCTGGGTTCAGAGGCTCAATAAACCTCCTGTTTTATGCTGACTGAGAGTCATTCCAGTCTAGAGATTGGGGATGCATTATTCCCTCTGGGAGTGGAGGCTCCAGGGGTCCAGAGCGAGTGGACTCCCTAAGGGGGCCCATGGTGAGACACAGGTATGCTGAAGGTTCAGAGAGGTGCAGTTCCAGGAGGCAGCGAGGCCTATGGGTTAACCCCCGAGAGAGTGGACCCCTGAGACGGGCTATCACACTGGAGGGGGTTCCTCCCAGGCACCATATGGAGCTGAGAGAGCATGAGTCCATGACACCCCTTCACAGGGATTTCCCCCTCCCAACTCCCACAAGATCAACAGCTTCCAAAGAGAGCCTGGCTCTGGGACCAGTATCCAGATCCTGTGAATGCATGCATACATGTGCATGTGTCTGAGTGTACTTATGTGTGAGAGGGCACATACATGTGTGGGCATATATTTTTGTACATGTGTGCGCGTGCATGCACAGGCATTCAGGTGCACTTCTTTTGACGTGAATGTGCATGGTTGTGTGCATTAATATTAAAAAAGCTATGTAAAAAAGGGAAGAAAGGGGAAGTTAATAGTCATGAATATAAATCAGAAGTTAAGAATGGAAGAAAATTGATAAGGGAAGCAAAGGGACACAAAGAGTCATCTATGGCCAGCAGAGTTAAGGACAATAACAGTTTTTTTAATATATTAGGAACAAAAAGAATCTGGACAATGGTACTGGTCCATTACCAGATGGAAATGGTAGAATTATTAATATTAATGCAAAAGAGGCAGAAGTGGTCACTAAATATTTCTGTTCTGTATTTGAGGCAAAAAACAGATGATAGTCTCATCACATGGTAATGATATCCATTCCATTAGTATCTCTGGGGATGTTAAACAGAAGCTACTAAAGTCAGACATTTTTAAATCAGCAGGTCCAGATAACTTGCATCCAAGAGTTTTAAAAGAGTTGATTGAGGAGCTAATGGTGACTTTCAATAAGCCTTGGCGCACTGGGGGAGTTCCAGAAGACTGGAAGAAAGCTAATATTATGCCAATTTTTAAAAATGGTATTGGGATGACATGGGTAATTAGATGCTTGTCAGTGAGACATTGATCCCAGGCAAGATACTGGAATGGCTGATACAGCACTTGATTGATAAAGAAGTACAGGGGAATGTAATTAATGCAAATCAACATGAGTTTATGGAAAATTGATCCTAGACAACTAACTTGATCTCTTTTTTGATGAGATTAAAAATGTGGTTGATAAAGGTAACAGTGTTGATGTAATAAGCTTAGACTTCTGGTACTGCACAACATTTTGATTAAAAAATTAGAACAATACAAAATGAACATGGTACACTTTAAATACTGGCCAATTGCTAGGTCTTAAAATGTAATTGTAAAGGGGAAATCATCGAGCAGGCGTGTTTCCAGTGAAGTCCCTCAGGGGTTAGTTCTTAGCCATACATTATTTAACACTTTTATCAATGACCTGGAAGAAAACATAAAATCATGACTGATAAAGTTGCAGCTGACACAAACTGGGGGAGTGGTAACTAATGAAGAGGACAGGTCATTGATTTGGAGCAATCTGGACCATTTGGTAAATGGGGCACTGGCAAACAGTATTCCTTTTAATATGGTGTAAGCAGGTGGACTCACTCCTGCAGCGCCTCCTGCTGGTACCTTCTGGGAATTAACTCTCTTCCAGCCTGGCGCACCCTTTGCAGGCCGGTGTCCTGCTCGCAGCTGGCCCCATGCCCCTCATGGACCCCAGTGCCCCTTTCTATGGGTCGCTGCCCCCCTGGCAGTACCCCCACGCTCTCAGGATCTGGGTCTCCCCACCCAGGGGAACCCCCACCTCACCTCAGTCTGGGCTCCTGCCAGTCACCATCTAGCCCCACTCCCTGCAGTATAAGCCACTCATCACAGGCAAGGGGGTTCGGACCTGCCGCCTTCCTCTTCCCCCCAGTACCTTTTTAGGTCTTAAACCAGGCCTTGCAGCCTGGGGAGTTGCCAGCCAGGAGCTCCCCTGGCTTTCCCTAGCCCTACGTCACTCCTAGTACCCTTTCTGCTAGGCAGCCAGGCCCTGCTCCCTCTCAGACCAGAGCAAGTCTTCTGAACTCCTGGCTGCCCTGACCTTTATAGGGCCAGCTGGGTCTGTTTGGGGCATGTCCTCCAGCTGAGGCTGCCTCCCAATCAGTCCAGCTTTTCTCTTGGCCCTCTCCCAGGGGTGGCTTTAACCCTGTCAGGGCTGGAGCGGGTAACCACCCTGCTACATAGGGGTAAATGTAAATGTATATCTAGGCACAAAGGACTGTGGGCCAGATTTGCAGGCTGGGGGACTCTCTCCTGGGAAGCAGTGACTCTGATAAAGATTTGGGGGTGGGGGTGGATAATCAGCTGAACGTGAGCCCCCAATGTGATGCTGTGTCCAAAAGGGCTAGTGCCATCCTGGGATCCATAAACAGGGGAATGTCAAGTAGGAGCAGAGACGTAGGTGCTGACTAGTGGCTTAGCACCCACTGGCAGCCAAGCTCCCCTCCCACCCCCGCTCTCCTGCCTGATGACAGCCCCACCGAACAACTCCTTCCCCTCCCTCCCAGAGCCTCCCACCCGCTGCGGATCAGTTGTTCCGTGGCGTGCAGGAGGTGCTGGAAGGGAGGGGGAGGAAGGGGGCAGGGCATGCTCAGGGGAGGAGGCAGAAAGAGGCGGGGAAGAGGCAGTGTGGGGGCTTGGAATGGGTGGAGTGGGGGCTGGAAGAGGTGAGGTGGGGGTGGAGGCTTGGGGAAGGGGTGGAGTGGGGGCGGGGCCTGGGGCTGAGCACCCCCGGGGAAAATCAGAAGCCGGCGCCTGTCAGCAGAGAGGTTATTTTGCCTCCGTATTTGGCACTGCCGCTGGAATCCTGTTTCCAGTTCTGGTGCCCACAATTCCTAAGGCATGTTGGTAAATTGGAGAGGGGTCAGAGAAGAGCCACGAGAATGATTAAAGGATTAGAAACCTGCTCTATAGTGATAGATTCAAGGAGCTCAAACTAGCTTCACAAAGAGAAGGTTGAGGGGTGACTTGGGCACGGTCTAGAAGTACCTACGTGGGGAACATCTCGCTAGTCAAGGGCTCTTCGTTCTAGCAGAGAAAAAGCCTGGTTAGGGAAGGAGAAAGCGAGTGCAGGGCCAGGTTTGCTGAGTTGGAAAGTGAAGACGGGGCACAGCAGGCTGTAACTGGGGGAGGACAAGGAAGAAAAGAAGAGCGGCTAGTCCTGTGGCAGAAGGGACGAGCCAGTGGAGATACCCAGAGTTTGGAGCCGAGGCGGATACAGGATGAGTCGCTGAAGATTTCAAGGGAGAATAAAAGACAAGAAGGCTTCCAGCCACAAAGAACAGGAGGAAGGCTGGAGAATCGCACCACCACTACGAGGAGGCAGGTCTACATGATTGATGACCCTCTACTAAGAAGAACAGACAGGCCTGTCACCAGAGCTGATCTGGAGCACAGAGGGGTGTGCTGTCTGCCAGGAGCTAAGATATGGGATGTGGACCTGAGGCTGAAGAGGATCCTAATGGGGAGCAGGAAAGAATCCACTGATTGTCCCTCATGTGGGAACAAATGACACTAGATTCTCGCATCAAGGGAGACTGTGCTAGGCTGGGGAAGATGCTTAAGGAAATGGAGGCTCCGGGGCTCTTCAGTGGAATTCTACCCTCCTTAGAGGAGGACCGTGAAGGTGAGACAAGATTAGGATGATCAATAGATGGCTCAGGCAGTGGTGCTGTGAGGAGGGCTGTGATGATGCTGGTTCTGGCGGGACCCAACTGAGAGTGCCAATTCAGGACCAATTGCTTAAACAGGGCAGTTACAGCCCTAGGCTGGGGTTTTTCCACCTCTAAGGCAAACCAAACCAGCCAGACAAAGAGGACTTTGGTCTCACCCCACTGACTAACCACAAGTCACACAAGCAATTTCCTTAGACACTCCAGTCTCCCAGTATCACCACCAGTGCCACTCGTCCTGGGGATAAACGGTTATGAAAGAAATAAAAGAAAAAATAAAAATAAATAAATAAAATAAAATAAATATAAAATATAAAATAAATATAAATATAAAATAAAATAAAAAACAGAAAGAAATAAAAGAAAACGGTTCTCTTGATCCCAAAGAATCAAGCCCCAGACCCAGGTCAATATACAAATCAGATCTTACCCACAAATCACGCTGTTGCCAATCCTTTAGAATTTAAAATCTAAAGGTTTATTCATAAAAAGAAAAAGATATAGATGAGAGCTAGGGCTTGGCTACACTTACAAATTTGCAGCGCTGCAGCAGGGTGTGAAAACACACCCTCTGCAGCGCTGCAAATTGCGGCGCTACAAAGCGCCAGTGTAGTCAAAGCCCCAGCGCTGGGAGCCGCGCTCCCAGCGCTGTCCGTTATTCCCCACAGGGAGGTGGAGTACGGACAGCGCTGGGCGAGTTTTCTCCCAGCGCTGGCGCTTTGACTACACTTAGCGCTTCAAAGCGCTGCCACGGCAGCACTGCCACGGCAGCGCTTTGAAATGCAAGTGTAGCCACAGCCCTAGAATTGGTTAAATGGAATCTATTACATACAGTAATGGCAAAGTTCTTAGTTCAGGCTTGTAGAAGCGATAGAATAAACTGCAGGTTCAGATCAAGTCTCTTGAGTACATCCACAGCTAGGATGGGTCATTCAGTCCTTTGTTCAGAGCTTCAGTTTGTAGCAAAGTCCCTCCAGAGATAAGAAGCAGGATTGAAGACAAGATGGAGATGAGGCATCAGCCTTTTATAGGCTTTTCCCAGGTGTAAGAACACCTCTTTGTTCTTACTGTGGAAAATTACAGAAACATGGAGTCTGGAGTTACATGGGCAAGTCCCTGCATATTTTGCTGAGTTACAAGGCCTATCTGCCTTCTCTCCATGGGTCAATTGTATAGCTGATGGTCCTTAATGGGTCATCAAGCAGGCTAGGCAGAGCTAACACCAACTTGTCTGGGATGTTTCCCAGAAGCATAGCATAAGTTTGACATACAGACAGTATAGAGCCAATACTGATAACTTCAACTACACAATGATACATACATATAGACAGCTTAATCACAACCAGCAAACCAGAACCTGGTCTTAGACACCTTATATGACCCCCTTTTATATAAGATTTGGTGCCACAACAGGACCTTGGTTGCAACCATGTTCTATATGGTCCCAGATTATATCAATAACGTCACAAGGGCTTTGGGATGTTTGACTGTTGGGAGGCATTCACGAACAGAGGACTGTTCTCATGGGATGGACCAAAACCTGAGTAGGGAGGGAAATAGGCTTTTGGGATGGAGTTAGTGCAACTGATTAAAAGAGCTTTAAACCAGGAACTTACAGAAGATGGTTGGGAGATGCTCATGTAATCTCCATGCCTGATTCTAATAGTGACCTGAAGGAAAATCAAGAAAGAGAGGACACAGCAATGGAGAAAGGACCAGCAGTGGGTAGGCGAATGGACATTAAGAGGAAGGACAGTGCTGATACCAGTCAGGAAGGTGATACTGGAAGCAGAATGACTGTACCCAATTGGGCGAGGAACGTGGGTGAAGCCAAGCAGCAGCAGTAATTAAGATGCCTGTGCATCAATGCAAGGAGGCTGGGTAACAAAATAGAGGAACTAGAGCTACTGCTGCAGGAAGTGAAACCAGACACTGTAGGGATAACAGAAACCTGGTGGAATAGGCACACTGGAGTACAACGATTTAGGGGTATGTGCTGTTCAGGAAAGATTGAAAAAAGGCAAAGGTGGAGGAGTAGCATTGTGTGTTAATGATGAGGTAGACTGTAAAGAAATTAAAAGTGATGGGATGGATAAGATAGTCTGTTTGGGCCAAAATTGTTCTGGGGAAGAAGCTACTAAAGGTTCCCCTGGGTCAGTGCTTGGGATGTGCTACAGACCCCCAGGATCCGATCTGGATAAAGACCTCTTCAATGTTTTTAATGAAATAAATACTACTGGGAATTGTGTAAATATGGGAGACTTTTTCACTTTCCAGAGATAAATTGGAGGACAAGTGCTACTAATAACAGCAGGGCCCAGGTTTTCCTGGATGTGATAGCTGACAGATTTCTTCACCAAACAGTCACCGAACCTACACGGGGTGATGTCATTTTAGATTTGGTATTGGTGATCAGTGAGGCCCTTGGAGAAAAGCTGGTTGCAGGAGACAACCGTGGTTTGAGTGATCATGAGCTAATTCAGTTTAAACTACATGGAAGGATAAACAAAAATCGATCTGCACCGAGGGGCTTTGATTTCAAAAGGGCAAACTTTAAATAATGAAGGGAATTAGTTAGGGACATGGGCTGGACTGAAGAACCCAAGGATCTGAATGTGGAGGAGGCCTGGAATTACTTTGTTAAAGTTCAGAAGCTCTCTGAAGCCTGCATCCTAGGCAAGGGGAACAATTTTGTCAGGAAGGGTTGCAGACCACGCTGGATGAACAAGCAGCTCAAACAGGTGATCAAGAGACAGAGGCGGCTCTAGGGATTTTGCTGCCCCAAGCACGGCAGGCAGGCCGCCTCCGGCGGTTTGCCTATGGAGGGTCCGCTGGTCCTCCGGAGCCATGGGACCGGCGGCCCCTCCGCAGGCACGCCTGCGGTAGGTCCACCGAAGCCGCAGGACCAGTGGACACTCCGCAGGCAAACCGCCGGAGGCAGCCTGCCTGCTGCTCTCACGGCGCTGGCATAGCGACCCCCGCGGCTTGCCGCCCCAAGCACACGCTTGGCGTGCTGGGGCCTGGAGCCGCCCCTGTCAAGAGAAAGCAGAAAGCCTATAAGGAATGGATGATGGGAAGGATCAGCGAGGAAAGTGACCTCTGGGGGGTCAGAAAGTGTAGGGGAGAAGTGAGAACTGCGGAAAGCCAAGCACAATTGGACCTTACAAAGGAAATTAAAACCAACAGTTAAAGGTTCTTTAGGCATATAAATAAGAAGAAAATAAGGAAAGAAGAAGTGGAGCCGCTAAGCACTGTGGATGGGATGGAGATTACAAATAACACAGGGCATGGCCCAACACCTAAATGAATCCTTTGCCTCGGGTTTTAATAAGGTAATGAGGAGTTTAGAGGTAGTCACATGGTGGCTGATGGGAATGAGGATATGGAGGTAGAGATTACCACATCCGAGGTGGAAATCAAACTCAAACAGTTTAATGGGACTAAATTGGGTGGCCTGGATAATCTCCATCCAAGAATATTAGAGGAACTGGCACATGTAATTGCAATCCCAATAGCAAGGATTTTTAATGAATCAGTAAACATGGAGGGGTCGTACCCTATGGGTGGAGAATAGCTAATATAGTTCCTATTTTTAAGAAAGGGAAAAAAGGTGATTCAGGAAACTCCAGGCCTGTTAGTTTGACCCCAACTGTCTGCAAGGTCTTGGAACAAATTTTGAAAGAGAAAGTAGTTAAGGACATAGAGGTGAATTGGGATAAAATACATCATGGTTTTACAAATGGTAGATCCTGCCGGACCAACCTAATCTCCTTCTTTGAGAAGAGAACTGATGTTTTAGACAAAGGAAATGCAGTAGATCTAATCTACCTGGCATCTGATATAGTTCCACATGGGAAATTATTAGCTAAATTGGAAAAGATGGAGATTAATAAGAAAACTGAAAGGTGGATAAGGACCTGGTTAAAGGGGAGACTACAACAGGTCAAAATGAAAGGTGAACTGTCAGGCTGGAGGGAGGACACTAGTGGAACTCCTCAGTCAATCTCATTTAACATTTTTATTACTGACCTTGGCACAAAAAGTGGGAGTGTGCTAATAAAATTTGCAGATGACACAAAGCTGGGAGGTATTGCCAATATGGAGGAGGACTGGAATATTATACAAGAAGAGCTGGATGATCTTGTGAACTGGAGTAATAGAAATGGGATGAAATTGAATAGTGCAAAGTGCAAGGTCATGTGTTTAGGGACTAACAACAAGAATTTTAGCTATAAGATGGGGATGTATCAGTTGGAAGTGACAGAGGAGGAGAAAAATCTTGGTGTACTGGCTGATAACCAGATGACTATGAGCTGTCAATATGATGCGGCTGTGAAAAAGCTAATGCAGTCCTAGGCTGCTTCAGGCGAGGTATTTCCAGCAGAGACAGGGACATGTTGGTACCATTATACAAAGCACTGATGAGACCTCACCTGGAACACTGCGAGCCATTCTGGTCTCCCATGTTTAACAAAGATGAATTCAAACTGGAACAGGTACAGAGAAGGGCAACTAGGATGAGCTGAGGAATGGAAAACCGACCTTGTGAGAGGAGCCTCAAAGAACTTGGCTTGTGCAGCCTAACCACAGGAAGGCTGAAGGCAGATCTGATTGCTCTCTATGAATACATCAGAGGGATAAATACCAGGGAGCGGGAGGAGTTATTTAAGTTAAACGCCAGTGTGGACCCAAGAACAAATGGCTATAAACTGCCCATCAATAAGTTTAGGTTTGAATTAGATGGTTTCTAACCATCAGAGAAGGGAAGTTCTGGGACAGCCTCCCAAGTGGGGGCAAAAAAAGACTGAGCTTGATAAATTTCTGGAGGGGATGGGATGAGGAGACGGCCTACAATGGCATGGAGCCGATCTGGGACTGCTAGCAGCAAATATCCCCAAGGGCCGGTGATGGGGCACTGAGTGGGGAGAGCTCTGAGTTATTACAGAGAATTCCTTCCCAGTCTGGCTGGTGGGGCTTGCCTACATGCTCAGAGTCTAACTGATCGTCAGATTTGGGATTGGGAAGGAATTTTCCCCTGGGTCAGATTGGCAGAGGCCCTGGGGGTTTTTTAGTCTTCCTCTACCACATGAAGCCATGGCCACTTACAGGTTTAAACTAGTGTAAATGGTGGATTCTCTGTAACTTGAAGTCTTTAAACCAGGATTTGAGGATGTCAGTAACTCAGCCAGAGGTTAGGGGTCTATTCCAGGAGTGTGGGGTGAGGTTCTGTGGCCTGCATTGTGCCACAGACTAGATGATCATGATGGTCCCTTCTGACCTTAAAGTCTATGAATCTATGAGAGAAAGGTCTGACACCATCCAATGGCTGGAATTCAAACTGGAAATAAGGTGTAAATTTTTGACAGTGAGGGTAGTCAACCATTGGAACAATTTACCAAGGGTTGTGGTGGATTCTCCATCACTGACCATTTTAAAATCAAGATTGGCGGTTTTTCTAAAAGCGCAGCTCTAGGAATTATCTTGGGGCAGGTCTCTGGCCTGTGTTATACAGGAGGTGAGACTAGTTGACCAAAATTGTCCCTTCTGGTCTCAGAACCGCTGAGTATGTGTTTATGTGTGCACGGATGTCCTGCGAATGTGCATGTGTGTGTGGATGGGGCTCGTGTGCTGCAGGTTCTCAGCTCCTTTCCCAACGGGACCATTGGCCTGTCTCAGAGCAGTCCTGTGCATGCGCCCGCCACTTCTAGGGAGATTGCAGGGGGAGGTGTGGTTAGTGCTTGGGTAGGACCCTTCCTGAGTAAATGCATCAGTGGCTGAGTCTGTAGGGGGCGCTGTGCTCCAGGGAGTGGGACAGAGTTGCAGAGTCCCTCCTCACAGGCTTCCCCTTGGCCTGCAGAGACTGAGAGGCATTGCTGAGAAGCTGCTGCTGTCTCTTGGGCCAGAGGTGGCTGCCTGTCATTGCTGGGTGCAGCCTGTCGGGGTGAGCGGGGCCACACAGATTTGTAAATGTTCCCCACCCTGCTGTGACTCAGCCTTGCCACTCACGCTGGGTTGCATATAATTAGCTGTTTGCAAAGAAGGGTGGGGGTCATTTTACCAATGGGGAAACCGAGGCAGGAAGAGGGGAAAGGACTTGCCTAAGGTCACCTAGTGAGTCAGCAACAGAGCCAGGGATAGGATGCAGGAGTCCTGCCTCCTTGGGCTAGAGCTCAGAGCCAGCTGCTCCCAAAGGCCAGGATCCTGGAGCAGTTAGAGAATCTCCCTTAGCAGTGGAGGAGGTATGACCTACAGCTGGGCCGTTGCAATCTGCCGCCCCCATAGTGGGCAGTGGTCTCTCTCTCTCTCACACACACACACACACACAGCTCACTGCAGTCTGGACAAGCCCCTTGAGGGGAAGGGGACAGGGACTGGCTGGCAGAGCTGGTGGGGGGTAGTGTACAGGCCCCATTTCCCACCCCAAGAGGCAGATGTCCCCCCCCCCCTCCACTGTTCCCTTTGATCCTCCCTCCCTCCCCACCGGGAAGTCTCTGGTCCCTGCACTGCAGGCAGAGGGTTAATAGGATGCGTCTGGGCCCATTAATCCTCTTACCCTCTTGGGCAGGGAGGCCACGATGGGGGAAGTGGGTGTGTGGGGGGTATGTGGCTGGTACTGAGCCTCTGTGGAATGCTAAACCCAGTGCCTGGGGATTAACCCTTTGCTGGAGGGCCTGGGAGGTGGGGAAATGCACTGCTACAGACTAGGGACCGAATGGCTGGGCAGCAGTTCTGCAGAAAAGGATCTAGGGGTTATGGTGGACGAAAAGCTGAATATGAGTCAACAGTGTGCCCTTGTTGCCATGAAGGCTAATGGCATTTTGGGTTGTATAAGTAGGGGCATTTCCAGCAGATCGAGGGATGTGATCATTCCCCTCTACTCAGCACTGGTGAGGCCTCATTTGGAGTACTGTGTCCAGTTTTGGGCCCCACACTATAAGAAGGATGAGGACAAATTGGAGAGAGTCCAGCGGAGGGCAACAAAAATGATTAGGGGGCTGGAGCACATGACTTATGAGGAGAGGCTGAGGGAACTGAGATTGTTTAGCCTGCAGAAGAGAAGAATGAGGGGGGATTTGATAGCTGCTTTCAACTACCTGAAAGGGGGTTCCAAAGAGGATGGATCTAGACTGTTCTCAGTGGTAGAAGATGACAGAACAAGGAGTAATGGTCTCAAGTTGCAGAGGGGGAGGTTTAGGTTGGACATTAGGAAAAACTTTTTCACTAGTAGGGTGGTGAAGCACTGGAATGGGTTATCTAGGGAGGTGGTGAAATCTCCTTCCTTAGAGGTTTTTAAGGTCAGGCTTGACAAAGCCCTGGCTGGGATGATTTAGTTGGGTTTGGTCCTGCTTTGAGCAGGGGGTTGGACTAGATGACCTCCTGAGGTCCCTTCCAACCCTGAGATTCTATGATTCTAAGTGGCAGGGGCTGCTGGCATGGGGAGGCCACATCTCAGCCAGAGCAGCTGCCCCCATCCCTGGCTACGGCCGGGGCCTGGCAGACGGGGCAGGAGCCTGGAGGGGCTGGGGCAGGTTGGGAGAGGGCATGGAGGTATTGTGGATGACTTGTAGGGGGCTTCTCTCGAACCTGCTACCCTGGGGGACTCACCATGCCCAACCCCCTCGCCTAACTTCCCCCCTCAGCCTCTACTGCCCCTTCCTTCCCTCACATTGTCCCCCCTCCCTGCCCCCACTGGCCCATGGGTTCCTTGGGCACTGGTCCAGACCTTGACAGCCCTGCGGGTCAAGGGGTGTGAAGGGCACAGCCCTGATGGGGAGGCTCTCTGGCCAAAACCCACATGCCGTGCCCCTTCGGTGTCCTGATGGGCAAGGACTCCATTCCTGTGCACCCCAGGGAAGCGGCTTTCCCAGAGTCACACAGGGAGAGAGGGGCAGAGCTGGGATAGAACCCACAAGTCCTGACTACCAGCCCCCTCACCCCCGCTCTAACCACTAGATCCCACTCCCATCCCGCAGCTGAGGAGAGAACCCAGGAGTCCTGTGCCCTGACCCTAAACCTGTGCTCCCTTGTGATATCCACTAGGGCTGCCAGGTATTGTCTCCCCCCGACCCCGGGCCTCGACCTGTCTTCCTTCAGGGGCTGCCAGAGAGCAGAGGTGACAGCCCCCCCTAGCCAGGGGTCGGTGGGTCTGGCCTCCCTCCTGGGAGGGCACCAGCACGGGGTAAAGAGGGGGAAGGAGCAGAGCGCAGCAGCCTCCTCTTGTGGGAGGGATGGGGAGGCGATAGTGGGACAGGCAGGGCTCGGCCCTCTGGCAGGGCAGACGGGCAGACCGGGATAGCGCTAATCCCTTTGGTCAGGAGTCTCGGGGAGGCATCTCATTCTGGATTTGCTGCTCAGGCCCTGTGATAGACCTGAGCCTATTCCCAGCTGGGCACAGCTCGGCATGTGTTTGCCCCATCTCCTGTAGCGGGGAGATGCAGGGAAGAGGTTTCCCTCCCCTCCGCAGACACTGCATGCCAGTGTCCTCTGCTCAGTGTCTCCAGGGAAGGATGGCAGCTCCCAATTCCAATCCGTGTGCTGGCCTAGTCCTGGAGCGGCACCCTCTGCCCCCACACGGCGTCCATCCTGCACCTGGGCTGGGCTCCCTGGGCATTCCTTAGTTCAGGTCCAGCTGACCAAGTCCCAGAACCATCCCATGACGCCGACCGTCATATTGGAGAGTTATTCAAACGCCTCTTCTCCATGAACTGGGGCTGGGCACTATGGGCAGGCACTGGAGGGCTCCCAGAATGCACTGGGCACAATGGGCAGGTGCCTCAGGGCTCCTAGAATGCACTGGGCCTGGGCTCTATGGGAGGGCATTATGGGGCTTCCAGAATGCACCAGGGCTGGGCAGTATGGGCAGGCACTTCAGGGCTCCCAGAATGCACCAGGGCTGGGCACAATGGGCAGGCATCGCAGGGCTCCCAAATACACTGCTGCTGCCATGGCTGCCATTTGTGGCTGCCCACAAAGGCTCTGATGAAATGGGCGCCCAAAGGGATGAGCGAGGGTCCCTGCCACGCCTACCTCAAGTCTCAAGGCACGGCCTGACCCTCCGCTGTGCTCCAGCACAGAGATGGGGGTGGCTTCCCTAAGCCAGGCCCTGCCCATCCGCGCCGGCCCCTTGGGACAACGTCTGGGCTGGGGAGTGGGGAGCAGATGGGGACACCCCATCCAGAAGCAAAACAAGGGAGTGATGTGTGTGGGGAGGGGCAGGCGTTGGCTGCCCGGGCTCGCCTGCACAGCGGCGGAATGCAGCCCATGTGCCGGGGGGGCGGGCACACCGGCATGTGCTGCCAAACATGCCGACTGGGAAACATCATTGTCCCCGATTCTCCCAGCTCCACCCGCCCCCTCCCCCAACTGGGAGCGCTCGCTTTGCCAGTGACATGCAGCCCCCACATGGGGGAGGGATGCAGGGGTCGGTGCTAATTACCTGGGCTGGAACCTGGCCAGGGCTCGAAGGGTAACACCCCTCCCCTTGCAAAGGGGCCAGGCTGCATTAACCCTTTGTTCCCTGGATAATGTGCCCTTCCTGAAGCCAGCTCTGTCTGGCCCCCTCTCTGGGGTCCCCCTGGTCCCCCCCCAGCCCCCAGACTTGCCTGCTACCCCTCCCACACCCCTGGCTCCCATACCCCTTGAACCCAAAGACTTCTGCTACGCCCCATCCCCCTCTAGCCTTTCCTGCTATCCCCGCCCCTCAGACCTCTCCAGACTAACCCTTCCCTCCATCTGTGCAGACCCCCCCCACAATCCAAGCTACCTGGCTCCCCGGTAACCCTCCTCACTCCCTTTGGAGCCCCTCCCCAGTCCCAGTGGCTCTGGGTTTGCCAGGTGCTCACCCACTCTGTTCCCCACACTCCTCCTGCCCGAGAGAGCTCTGGCCATGCTGATGCCCCTTAGCCAGCGCTCTGGCTCTCACCCCCAGGATATAGGATCCTTGCCCCTAAGAGAATATGATCAAGGAGGAGTAAATTTTGAAATTATATCTTGGCTGCTCCTTCAGGCTGAGTGCAACCAACCCCCCACACCCTGCTGCGCTGCTCCTGTCAGCCAAGTGCATCCCCCCCACCCAGGGCTCCCTGCAACCCCTGCACTGTCCCCACTGTGCTGTTCCTGTCGGCTGAGTGCCTCCCCCCACAAGGGCTCCCTGCAATCCTCGCACCTTCCCCACTGCTCTGCTCCTGTCTGCTGTCAGGGCGACTCCCCCATGGGCCCTCCCCTTTCCCCATCATGGCTCCCTGCACCCCCCATGCCATCCCTGCTGCGCTGCTCCTGTCAGCTAAGTGCATCCTGGGGGGTGCAGGGAGCCATGATGGGGAAAGGGGAGGGCCCATGGGGGAGTCGCCCTTACCCAGCTTGGGGATAGGGAGTAGCAGGAGGTTTGGAATTCAAGGGATAGGGAGCCAGGCATGGGAGGGGTAGCAGGAGAGTCTGGGGGTGGGGAGGAGATGGGGGGCAGTGTCGTGACCCCAGAGAGGGGGCTAGACAGAGCTGGCTTGAGGAAGGGCTTGTTCCCTAGGGAGCAAAGGGTTAACGTGCCCATGGCCCCTTCACAAGAGGAGGATTGTTACTCCCAGAGCCTGGGCTCCAGCCCCAGCCTGAGTGTCTACACTGCAATTTTATAGCCATGGCTGGGCTGTGGGTCTGTTACTGCAGTGTAGACGCACCCTGTAACTCTGTGACGCGCCTAGAGCCTGGGCTGCAGCTGTTCACACTAGAGAAATGCAGCACTGCAGCTTGCTCTGGCCTGACCGAACCAGCACAAGCTGCAGCAGTGCCACGTTGACGCCAGCCGCCTACTTCGGGGCCTAGGCGGGCTGTGTCCTCCCACAAGCCTCAGCTCAGATCCCTCGCCCCTAGGGCTCTTTGCACCCACTGACATTTGGCTCGTCCCTTTGCCTGCTTGAATGGCTCTGCCCTGCTGTGTGTCGGCAGCAGGGACTGTGCCCTCAGACCCTGGGACAGGACAGAGAGCAGGCAGCTCCTGTGGCCTGTGGGCACGGCACATACCATGATCAGCAGCGCCCCTCCCCCCCCCCCCCCCGATGAATGGATGGAGTCCTCTGCCCCCTCCACTCCTCTCAGCTGGGGCTCTGCCAGGGGCCAGTCAGTGGCTGGTTTGGGAGAAGAGGATGCCTGGGACGGGAAGTAGCTGGAGTTTCCACCTTTCCTCCATGTCTTGCCCCATTTCACTGTTTCCTCCTGAAGCTGCACCAAGGGTTCCCTTCTCTCACGGCTCCTTCTAGGAAGCAATCTGGGCCCAGGCAGCCCTCTAGGTCCCTCCACGTAGCCCCCTCCCGGCCCATGTAGCACTTTCACCCCAAGGCCTCCAGAAGAGATGGGGGTAGGGGTGTTGACAAATGGCTTCACATGGCATTGGACAGCCTTGCCTTAACTACCGACTCTGCTTTCTCTCAGATCCCAGACAGGGACAGGGGAACATCTGCTGCTGAGCCCCCTCCCCGCAGTAAAGCTGGTTGACTTGTTCAGCAGACCAATACCGTCCTTTATGCTTTTGGGGAGCTCCTCAAGGGCCAAACCAATTCAATCCTCCGTAAAATCCGGAGCTGTTTTCAGCAGTGTGTGTGTGTGCGTGTGCGTGTGTGTGTCCCCACGATCACTGCCAGGACTTTTGGGCCCAGTTCAGGTCAGGACATTTTTGCAATAGCTCGAAAGGTTGACTGGGCTGCAAACCCCGCTGCCCACCCAGCTCTAGCTGCAGGAGGCGGTTGTGGGGAAGACCTCAGGGCAGTGATGCTGGGATCGAAAGTAGAACATGTGGGAGTCCTGCGGCGCTGGCGGCTCAGCCCTGCCTCAACGTGCCTGGCCAACGCTGTCATCAAGGTTCTCAGGAGCGAGAAGCAGCAGCCGCACCCGGGCACGTGGCACTCGCCTCTGCAAACAGCCAGCAGCCATGCCAGCCCCCAGCGCTGAGCTCAGCAGCACTCCAGCAACAGGCCTAGGATGGGGAGCCCTCCATGGAATGAATCAATGCTGTGGGGAGCAGAGTCAGGGCTCAATAGGTGGTGGTCTCCCCAGCATCAGTGCTGCCCCCAGTGTGATGTGGGGGGCACTGTGCTGCAGGGAGCAGGGTGGGGGGCTCATCTCTAATGTTAGTGCAACAGAGTATCCTCCCCGGCTTACTTTCTTGTGGAGACTTTGGGGATTCTAGAATTGATTAAAATATTTTGGCATTTGAAATCTGAACACTTTATAAGCTGGGTCCTGGGGAATTATGGAGCTATTGATTGTTAAAACTGCAGCCATGCTGTACAAAAATAAATGAATAAAAGCTTCTTAAAAAAAATTTAAAGAGGGGAGGGCTAGCTCAATGGTTTGAGCATTGGCCTGCTAAACCCAGGGTTGTGAGTTCAATCCTTATGGGGGCAATTTGGGAATTTAGTTGCAGTTGGTCCTGCTTTGAGCAGGGGGTTGAGCTAGATGACTTTCCAACCCTAATAATCTATGATGATTCTATACTATTCCCAGTACTCCAGTGAGGGTCTGGTTGATGAAATACAAGGTTTTAGCCTCAGCCATTTGCATTAAATAACAACGCCATGGAGCTTTCCCTGCAGCCCTGCTTTCTGCCCCAATTCAAGCAGCAACAATTCTAGTCCACCCTCCTGAACGCCCTGAGCAGTTAGCTACGGGATCGCTGTCTCTGGGTCATATCACTGCAGCTGTGCAACTGTTCAACAGCTGCCAGGCCACACCCTGTTCTAATCCAGAGGTGGCTGCATTTCAGTGACATTGCAAAGTGAGACCTGTGGGAAGGCAGCATATGGCTTTGGGTGCTACTGGAATGCAGGTTATTAGCCAGACCCTGTTTGGTGGCCCCCTGCATGAGGCCAGTTTAGTTGGTCTCATCTCAGGCATCCACTTGCCCAAAACCCACATTAACTAGCTGAGCCCCAGCAGAGAGGCCAAGGGCTGAATGGGCTGGGGAGCCCAAGCCTCCATTGCTCCCTTGCGCGGGCTGGAAGAAGATAACACACAGAGACCTCAGAACTTGTCACATGACTGGACTATTGTGCAGAGGGGTTCGGCTTCTCCAGGAAGCACAGGCAGGGAAAAAGGGAGGAGTTGCATTATACATCACACTCACCCTTGTAAACTGCACAAAATTCTCTGTTACTTGCACACTCTAGGGGCACCCAGCCTTACCCTGTTCCTAGGGCTCAAGCATAACCCTGTTAATTTAGGCACCCACACTTACCGTTCCATGGGCTCTGGGCGTAACCTTACACTTGGTGGGTTTCTAGGGTCTTTTACCAGTGAAGGAGCCTTACACAGTAATATCCTACTTAGCCTCTATTTATTAACCAAATAGAATACACACACTACGCATAAAATGCTCACCACTCCCAATAAGGCAGATGAACTTTTCCCTGCTGGCTAGTCAGGATCAGGTCATCTGGGGGACTTCCACTTCTGCACAGTGTAATTGGCAGGGTGTTGAGGTCTGACAGCTCTGATCTTGGGGCTGTGTCCGGTAGGTGGTTCCTTTTGGACCCCAGTTTATATGGTGAAACTTGAGCCTTGCTTAGCTGTACCCTAACCAATCATTTCGCTGAAATTTTACTAACCAATCCTAACATATTGTAACAAAATTCTCTAACCAATCATAACCCACCACCTTAATTGATTTACACTTTGTAAAATTAATTATGTAACAGACAGAAACAATCAAAGAACCAAACAGAGATCAGACAAACAATAGAGAAGTGAGGTCCATAAAGACAAAACAATAAAGAAATGAGGATTTCACAACAACAACTATTAATAAGCGATTACTCGCCAGACAGGATGCTGTCAAACGAAGTTTTCTTTACCCACCTGAAGATCTGTTTCTTTATCTTCTTAACAGCCTGATATTACATTGTTTTAATGTCATTTAAATGGAATGTGAGGATGTGACTTTTTGCTTCTTAGCTCATGGCTGCTACTCTCCTAATATGGCTGCAGACAAAGGCCTTATCCTTAACAGTCCCCTCCTTAATGACACTTTTTCCAAAGCCATCATTACTATTCCAGGAGTCCAATACTCAGACCTGATGAGCTTGAGCTTGCGTCCTGGGTATAATTATTTGACATTGCATGCCAGCTTCCTGTATTCTTCAAACAGTTCTCTTCATCCAGCAAGCCAAAGCTATTATGCTCATTAATAAAGTCAATTGGATTCCAATGATCACCACAATGGGGTGAACCATTATATTGAACACGTCAATTGCAGAAGGTGACTCCCACCAGGAATGATGTCCTGCATCTGCAATAGTTTACAGTACGAGTGATTTCTGTATTATCATGTTGTACTTCAATACGTCTGTGCAATATATATTGTAAATGCAAATGTAACATAGGATGGATTAACAATTTTCTTATCATGGTCATATTCATGCCTAAGGTTACAGGCGTTACATTGTGATACAATTGTGGTTTAAGCTTCAAGTAGCTTACAGTCCATACAGCTACATAGTATTTAAAATCACAACTTTTAATCGTTGTAATATTGCAAAAACATCTATTAACTAAATAAGTCATAAAATACAATTCCTTATCGTCTACTACTGCCATTGGACAATGACTTCTACCACAAACACATCCCCTTCCTGCATATACAACAGCTGACTTTTGTTTAGTGAATACATTAAACATACATCTTTGGGTTCCTTTGTCTTTAACATAGAAACAGTCGCCTCTTTCTTGTAAATTTTGATCCTCATACACATATCCCAGATTTTCATGGGCTACACACTGAAACATGTCATTGGTTTTCCACTGTTGGTTTTCTTTATATGCCCAGGAATGATGATCAGTGGAATACATAACCAATTCTTTTGTTAACTGGATTCCCACAGGTACCACTGGATATATACCAGTAGTGAGACTGGGGTGTATAGTTACTACATATGCTTGTAGAACCATTTGATCTTTATTTAGGGTAAAATTTATCAATTTCCACCAGGCCATTCATTGTCTCTCCCCTTCTGTAACATTTTCCAACAACTTTTTTATTTCCAAAGGCAAATTTCCTTGCATGCCTTCCTGGAATATTTGAATGACCAATTGCTGATTTATTTCCTGGGCCTGTGTACAGGCTAATGCTAAAGACACATTTCCTTATATTGATTCCATAGTCCCTACTAAAAGTAAGATATACTTTTCACTTTGCTGGTGCCAGACTGGCAGGATTTTAAAAATAATTGTTGCCCCATTCCTAATTGTGACAAGGGCTTTGACACTGATGGACTTTCCCAAGTATTGTATTTCAGTTGTAACCTGTAACATAATTTAGTTTGTTTGCCATTACCGCTCTGTTAGTAGCACCCACAGGAGCATCCACAGAAACTCTGGCGCCCTAGGCAGAATTCAGGGGACGGCATTTTGTGTGCTCCCCACGGGGCGTGCAGGAGCTTCTGGTTCCGCTCCCATCGTGCCGCCGAAGGACCCTCCTCCGAAATGCCGCAGGCGACAGCGGCCGTCATTGAGCTGCTCAATTGCCTGCCGCTGTTTTCCGCGCCATGTTGGCAGAAGGTCCTTCTTTGGTGGCGCGATGGGAGCGGAACTGGAAGCTCCCGTGTGCCCCGTGGGGAGCGCACAAAATGCCACCCCCCCAAATCCTGGCACCCTAGGCGACCGCCTAGGGTCGCCTAATAGAAGTGCCGGCCCTGAGCATCCAGTACTGCAACTCCTAATCCAGTTTCACCCAAAGCAGTTTTCAATACACTCCTTGAGAGCCTTTTTTAAGCTACCCACCCTCCTGGCTGCCAGGCAAATCCAATAACCTTCAGTAGTTCCTATTAAGCTAGTGTTAGGGCAGCTATACCTTCCCTGGGCCTTATAGTAATCAGGGAAGCTGTTGTAATGGCCTTCCTTTCCTTACATTTAATTTTCTACAACACCCAGGTGCACTCGGCTGGCCTTACATACTGGAAGTTGATTGAGACTTGCCAATTATTACTGATTTTTTTTTCAGTAAACAATGGTTTCACCCACCCTTCTTTCCCTTGGTAATTTCACTTTGTGCTTCACATTTTTTTTATGTTCATTTACTTCCATTCCCACAGATAAACCTTGTGTCCCATGTGTATTCTGCCTTTAAATGTGCCTTTGCCACCTGTGCGTGTTTCCCTGTTAACAGACTGGCGTTCCTTGACCTCCGCTCTTCTGCAACATTGTTTTCTGTAAATACAGTTAAAATACTTATTAATCCTTTCTGCCTAATGCAGTATCCTTTTTTTAAACACAATACACAACAATGTTAGCAACAAGACAAACAACACAAAACATAAAACAAAAAACACAATCTTCGTCGCAAAAGTAGATCCATGGCATTTTGGGCTGCTCTTCAGCTGGTACCAGCTTGTCCTGAAGTTCTGAAAGACAAAAAACATTTTTCTACCACTTTTTTGGGGGGAGGGTGACAGATTATTGCTTAAAATACTCCTTTCTTTTACAAAGTTCCTTGCTGATTGCAGGCAAAGTGTGCAACCCTCACTGAATGGGGGAGGCAACCTAGAGACAGATGATGTGGACAAAGCTGAAGTACTCAATGCTTTTTTTGCCTCAGTCTTCGCAGACAAGGTCAGCTCCCAGACTGCTGCCCTGGGCAGCACAGTATAGGGAGGAGGTGAGCAGGCCTCAGTGGTGAAAGAACAAGTTAAGGATTATTTAGAAAAGCTGGATATGCACAAGTCCATGGGTCCAGATCTGATGCATCCAAGGGTGCTGAGGGATTTGGCTAATGTGATTGCAGAGCCATTATCTTTGAAAACTCGTGGTGATCGGGGGAGGTCCCAGACGATTGGAAAAAAGCAAATATAGTGCCCATCTTTAAAAAAGGGAAGAAGGAGAATCTGGGGAACTACAGACTGGTCAGCCTCACCTCGGTCCCTGGAAAAATCATGGAGCAGGTCCTCAAGGAATCAATTTTAAAGCACTTGGAGGAGAGGAAGGTGATCAGGAACAGTCAACATGGATTCACCAAGAGCAAGTCATGCCTGATCAACCGGATTGCCTTCTATGATGAGATAACTGGCTCTGTGGATATGGGGAACGTGGTGGATGTGATATATCTTGTATTTAGCAAAGCTTTTGATACGGTCTCCCACAGTATTCTTGCCAGCAAGTTAAAGAAGTATGGATTGGATGAATGGACTATAAGGTGGATAGAAAACTGGTTAGATCGTCAGGCTCAATGTCTACTTGGCAGCCAGTATCAAGCAGAGTGCCCCAGGGGTCAGTCCTGGGGCCAGTTTTGTTCAACATCCTCATTAATGATCTGGATCAGGTCTGGCTCTAGCGTTTTGGCCGCTCCAAAGAAAAAGCCGCAATCAGCAGCACTTTGGCATCAGGTCCTTCCCTTCGAGAGGGACTGAGGGACCCGCCGCCGAAGAGCCGGACGTGCTGCTCCCTTTCCTTAGGCTGCCCCAAGCACCTGCTTGCTGTGCTGGTGCCTGGATCTGGCCCTGATCTGGATGATGGGGTAGATGGCACTCTCAGCAAGTTTGCGGATGACACTAAGCTGCAGGGAGAGGTAGATATGCTGGAGAGTAGGGGTAGGGTCCAGAGTGACCTAGACAAATTGGAGGATTGGGCTAAAAGAAATCTGATGAGGTTCAACAAGGACAAGTGCAGAGTCCTGCACTTAGGATGGAAGAATCCCATGCACCGCCACAGGCTGGGGACTGACTGGCTAAGCGGCAGTTCTGCAGAAAAGGACCTGGGGATCACAGTGGACGAGCAGCTGGATATGAGTCAGCAGTGTGCCCTTGTTGCCAAGAAGGCTAATGGCATATTGGGCTGCCTTAGTAGGAGCATTGCCAGTAGATCGAGGGAAGTGATTATTCCCCTCTATTCAGCACTGGTGAGGCCAAATCTGGAGTACTGCATCCAGTTTTGGGCCCCACACTACAGAAAGGATGTGGACAAATTGGAGAGAGTCCAGCAGAGAGCAATGAAAATGATTGGGGGCTGGAGCACATGACTTATGAGGAGAGGCTGAGGGAACTGGGCTTGTTCATTCTGCAGAAGAGAAGAGTGAGGGGGGATTTGATAGCAGCCTTCAACTACCTGAAGGGGGGTTCCAAAGAGGATGGATCTAGACTGTTCTCAGTGGTAGCAGATGACTCAACAAGAAGCAATGGTCTCAAGTTGCAGCGGGGGAGGTCTAGGTTGGATATTAGGAAACACTATTTCACTAGGAGGGTGGTGAAGCACTGGAATGGGTTACCTAGGGAGGTGGTGGAATCTCCATCCTTAGAGGTTTTTAAGGTCAGGCTTGACAAAGCCCTGGCTGGGATGATTTAGTTGGGGTTGGTCCTGCTTTGAGCAGGGGGTTGGACTAGAACCTCCTGAGGTCTCTTTCAACACTAAACTTCTATGATTCTATGAAAACACAGGAATTAGCCCCATACTTTCCTGTGTTTTTGTTCTATAGGGTTTAGGGTGAATTATCCCACTGTTCAGTTATTAAATTCATTAGGCGATGTGACTCAGTTTCCCTTCTCATACAGCAGATCAGGTTTATAGTGTTTTTCCTGCTGTGCCAAGCTTTAAGTTTATTCACAGGTAATAACTGAGAAGCAGAAGGGGGAAGGAACACCAGCCAAAATAGGGAAAGAACACAGTAAGCTTTTTCCAAAAATCATACACATTATGCATTGTTACAGGGTTACTCATTAACATTAAATTTATCCCAGTGTTAATATTAACAATAACATTAGCATCATATCTATTACAAAGGGGTGTTTATAAGTATCCTGTTGTACCAGGTCTTTTATTTAGACAATTTGTCTTTGAGACCAGTGTGTTCAATGTCCTCTTGAAATCTTTTCATAGGCTTTAATTGAATTATATCCATAGGCTTTTGGTGAATGAAGGAGGTAGGGGTGTCACGCATGTCAGCAGACCTCGTTTGTATTTGTCCTTAGATTCCAGCACTGTTCACACACAAACAATTTTTTTTCTACTTAGGGTTAACCTGTCCCTCTTATTCTCAGGCTTGACTTGTTTTCCCACTTTCCTTTCCTGGAGGGTCATAATCTGAGTCTTCTTGCTTACAAGTAGCTTATTTGCTGACCAGGTATGTCCATTATCTGCAGCTCCTTTGTGCTGCCAGTTATGGGCAGTTCTCTCCTTCCTTTACCAGCTAGGTAATTTGCATCCACACAGATGCTTTCTGCCTTGCTTTTGGATCCAAAGCTACTAGCAGCTCAGAGACTGTCTTAAAAGGGACACAATCAGCTTCCACCCGAGTTCTGATTACTTTTCACTTTCAACTCCTGCTTCCAAAACACACAGTGATCTGAGAAAGGAAACACAACCTATTGTGGCTCCTTTTTGGAGCCCGTGCAGGATTTTAATTACGTAGCATGTTTTGTTTGCATTTCTTTTACCCCTTCTACAACATACTCTGCATATTTCATACAAGGTGTATTCCAAGGTTTAACTTCTATAACAGTATATTAGCCACAGCAATTTTTACATAAGATGTAACTGTTTCTTTTGTACTCACAGTTTTCATGTACCCTTATCGAAGTGACAGTCTGATTACTCAGAGCCACTTTAAGGCTCAGTGTTCCTAACATTGCTTCTTTGTGCACCTCACCCCTGCTGTTGCTCTAGAGGAACACTGTCTTTGTCTTTTCTTATTCTTTTACTGCAGCTCTTATCTGCTATTTTGTCGTTGTCCCTGTCCCCCCCCCCCCCCACACACACACACAAAAAAAAGGATCCAGAATCTCTTCTCATTCTCCGGGCTCTGACTGCCCCTTATTACAGCCATGACTTTCCCTCTTTAACATTTTCACATTTTTCAACTGTTCAATTCCCTCTAGCCTCTGTGTAGTTAACGTCTCACTCTCTTTCCTTAATTCACTTGTTTATTTCCCAAAATGACACCTTCATCAGCTCATAAGAACATAAGAATGGCCGTACTGGGTCAGACCAAAGGTCCATCTAGCCCAGTATCCTGTCTACCGACAGTGGCCAATGCCAGGTGCCCCTGAGGGAGTGAACCTAACAGGTAATGATCAAGTGATCTCTCTCCTGCCGTCCATCTCCACCATCTGACAAACAGAGGCTAGGGACACCATTCCTTACCCATCCTGGCTAATAGCCATTAATGGACTCAACCTCCATGAATTTATCCAGTTCTCTTTTAAACGCTGTTATAGTCCTAGCCTTCACAACCTCCTCAGGCAAGGAGTTCCACAAGTTGACTGTATGTGGTGTGAAGAAGAAATTCCTTTTATTTGTTTTAAACCTGTTGCCCATTAATTTAATTTGGTGACCCCTAGTTCTTGTATTATGGGAATAAGTAAATAACTTTTCCTTATCCACTTTCTCCACATCACTCATGATTTTATATACCTCTATCATATCCCCCTTTAGTCTCCTCTTTTCCAAGCTGAAGAGTCCTAGCCTCTTTAATCCTCCTCATATGGGACCCTCTCCAACCCCCTAATAATTTTAGTTGCCCTTCTCTTAACCTTTTCTAGTGCCAGTATATCTTTTTTGAGATGAGGAGACCACATCTGTACGCAGTATTCGAGATGTGAGCGTACCATCGATTTATATAAGGGCAATAATATATTCTCCTTCTTATTCTCTATCCCCTTTTAAATGATTCCTAACAACCTGTTTGCTTTTTTGACTGCCTTTGCACACTGTGTGGACATCTTCAGAGAACTATCCACGATAACTCCAAGATCTTTTTCCTGATTCGTTGTAGCTAAATTAGCCCCCATCATATTGTATGTATAGTTGGGGTTATTTTTTCCAATGTGCATTACTTTACATTTATCCACATTAAATTTCATTTGCCATTTTGTTGCCCAATCACTTAGTTTTGTGAGATCTTTTTGAAGTTCTTCACAGTCTGCTTTGGTCTTAACTATCTTGAGAAGTTTAGTATCATCTGGAAACTTTGCCACCTCACTGTTTACCCCTTTTTCCAGATCATTTATGAATAAGTTGAATAGGATTGGTCCTAGGACTGACTCTTGGGGAACACCACTAGTTACCCCTCTCCATTCTGAGAATTTACCTTTAATTCCTACCCTTTGTTCCCTGTCTTTTAACCAGTTCTCAATCCATGAAAGGACCTTCCCTCCTATCCCATGACAGCTTAATTTATGTAAGAGCCTTTGGTGAGTGACCTTGTCAAAGGCTTTCTGGAAATCTAAGTACACTATGTCCACCGGATCCCCCTTGTCCACGTTTGTTGACCCCTTCAAAGAACTCTAATAGATTAGTAAGACACGATTTCCCTTTACAGAAACCATGTTGACTTTTGCCCAACAATTTATGTTCTTCTAGGTGTCTGACAATTTTATTCTTTACTATTGTTTTGACTAACTGGTACCGACGTTAGACTTACCAGTCTGTAATTGCCGGGATCACCTCTAGAGCCCTTTTTAAATATTGACATTACATTAGCTATCTTCCAGTCGTTGGGTACAGAGGCCGATTTAAAAGACAAACCCTAGTTAATAGTTCCGCAACTTCACATTTGAGTTCTTTCAGAACTCTTGGGTGAATGCCATCCAGTCCCGGTGACTTGTTAATGTTAAGTTTATCAATTAATTCCAAAACCTCCTCTAGTGACACTTCAATCTGTGACAGTTCCTCAGATTTGTCACCTACAAAATCTGGCTCAGGTTTGGGAATCTCCCTAACATTCTCAGCCGTGAAGACTGAAGCAAAGAATCCATTTAGTTTCTCCGCAAAGGCTTTATCATCTTTAAGTGCTCCTTGTGTATCTCGATCATCGAGGGGCCCCACTGGTCGTTTAGCAGGCGTCCTGCTTCTGATGTACTTAAAAT
The DNA here is from genome assembly GCF_016161935.1 of Mauremys reevesii. Classification (NCBI taxonomy): domain Eukaryota; kingdom Metazoa; phylum Chordata; order Testudines; family Geoemydidae; genus Mauremys; species Mauremys reevesii. The sequence goes on from NC_052647.1 coordinate 3,147,550, forward strand.
CATTTTGTTATTACCTTTGGAATTTTTGGCCAGCCGTTCTTCAAACTCCTCTTTGGCTTTTCTTATTACACTCTTGCACTTAATCTGGCAGTGTTTATGCTCCTTTCTATTTGCCTCACTAGGATTTGACTTCCACTTTTTAAAGGAAGTCTTTTTATCTCTCACTGCTTCTTTTACATAGTTATTAAGCCACGGTGGCTCTTTTTTAGTTCTTTTACTGTGTTTCTTAATTTGGGGTATACATTTAAGTTGGGCCTCTATTATGGTGTCTTTAAAAAGCGCCCATGCAGCTTGCAGGGATTTCACTTTAGTCACTGCACCTTTTAATTTCTGTTTAACTAACCCCCTCATTTTTGTATAGTTCCCCTTTTTGAAATTAAATGCCACAGTGTTGGGCCATTGAGATGTTCTTCCCACCACAGGGATGTTAAATGTTATTATATTATGCTCAGCTATCACATTCCCAGTATTGTCCCAGCGATCTGAATTCCCCATGCCTGTGCTTACCCCTTCCCTGACTCCTGCCACTGTGTCCCTCAGGGCTCCCAACCTGTTTTCCAATCTCTTTATCTGTTGCCTGCCTGCTTGTCTGGGCCCTATAATGCTTTCCTCGCTGAACCGTCCCTTCCCATGGGCCCAGGCTTTGTCCCACTACCCATTTAGCAACGAGGGTGGGCACCTCGACTATCCCCCACCCCTCCTGGGTCCTTTTCTTCGTCCCCTTTCTCTCTTGTTGCTCTGGGGTGGTCCATCTGCCAGGTAGGTAGCGACCCTTTCTGAGAGACGGCACTGCTATTATTTACTGTGTTAGACTCTGTCAGTTCAGTCCAAAAGACCTTAGGCTGCTCGCATTCTCCACCAAACTGGTTACCTGCACAAAATTCTCTGTTACTCACACACTCTAGGGCACCCACCTTTACTCAGTTCCTAGGGCTCAAGGCATAACCCTCTACCTAGTGGGGAAGGAGAGCTAATAACTGGTGACATCAAGAAGGCTGAGGTGTTTAATGCCTATTTTGCTTCAGTCGTCACTAAAATGGTTAATGGTCACCAGATACTCAACACAACTGATATTAACAACAAGGGGGAAGGAACACAAGCCAAAATAGGGAAAGAACAGGGTGAAAAATGTAGACAAGTTAGATGTATTCAAGTTGGCAGGGCCTGACGAAATTCATCCTGGGGTACTTCAGGAACTAGCTGAAGCAATCTCAGAACCGTTAGCAATTATCTTCGAGAACTCCAGGAGGACGGGTGAGGTCCCAGAGAACTGGAGAAGGGCAAACATAGTACCTATCTTTCAAAGGGGGAATGAGAGGACCCAAGGAATTCTAGACCAGTCAGCCTAATTTTGATACCTGGAAAGATACTGGAACAAATGATTAAACAATCAGTTTTTAAGTACTTAGAGGATAGTAGGGTTAAGGGATAGCCAGAATGGATTTGTCAAGAGCAAATCATGCCAAACCAAACTAATTTCCTTCTTTGACGGGGTTTCTGGCCTAGTGGTGGGGGGAAGCTGCAGATGTGATATATCTTGATTTTAGTGAGGCTTTTGGCAGAGTCCCACATGACATTCTCATATGCAAACTAGGGAAATATGGTCTAGATGAAATTACTGTAAGGTGGGTGCACAATTAGTTGAAGGACTGTACTCAGAGAGTAGTTATCAATGGTTCGCTGTCAAGCTGAGAGGACATGTCTACTGGGGTCCTACAGGGGTCAGTCCTTGGTCTGGTACTAGTCACTATTTTCATTAATGACTTGGATAATGGAGTATGCTTAAAAATGTGTGGATGACACCACGCTGGGAGGGGTTGCAAGCACTTTGGAAGAGGGGATTAGAATTCAAAACAACTGTGACAAATTAGATAATTGGTCTGAAATCAATGAGATTAAATTGAATAAAGACGTGCAGAGGACTACACTTAGAAAGGAAAAATCAAATGCACAACTACAGTATGGGGAAAACTGGCTAGGTGGCTTTGCGACTGAAAAGGATCTGGGGGTTATAGGGACTCACAAACTGAATATGAATCAACAGCGTGATGCAGTTGTTAAAAAGGCTAATATCATTCTGGGGTATATTAACAGGAGTGTCCTTTGTAAGACACAGGAGGAAATTGTCCCACTCTACTCGGCACTGGGGAGACCCCAGCAGGAGTCCTGTGTCCAGTTCTGGGTGCCCCACTTTTGGAATGACGTGGACAAATTGGAGACAGTCCTGAGGAAAGCAACAAAAATTATTAAAGGTCTAGAAAGCCTGACGTATGAGGAAAGGGTACAAAAACTGGGCAGGTTTAATCATAAGAAAAGAAGGCTGAGGGGGAATCTGAAGGGCTGTGATCAATTGTTCTCCATGTTCACTGGAGGTAGGACAGATCTAATGGGCTTAATCTGCAACAAGAAAAATGTAGGTTCAATATTAGGAAAAACATTCTAACTATAAGAGTAATTAAGCTCTGGAACAGGGTTCAAAGGGAGATTGTGAATCCCCATCACTGGAGGTTTTTAAGAACAGGTTGGATAAAAAATTCACCCCCCCTAAGCAACATAGTTACATTGATCTAACCCTCTGTGTAGACAGCTCTAAATCTGGAAAGCTTCTACCGCCTCTCGGGGAAGTGGATTAACTACACTGACGGGAGAGCTCTCTTCTGGTGGTGTGGAATGTCTTCATTAAAGAGCTACCATGGTACAGCTGCGCCAATACAGCGTTTTAAGTGTAGACGGGCCCTTAGAGTGGCTTAGCTGAAGTTTATTCAGATGGCTAGACCAATCTGGATTAAATGTGTCCACACAGATGCTGGTGTATGTGCTCCTGCAAGCAGATCAGGCCTTTTGCTGCTGGAGGCTGCTGCATATGTTGTAATACAGCTGGGAGGCAGTGGCTCTGGGAGGTGCTTCACGGACGCGGACTGAGCCCTCGCCTAGGGAGCTCTCCCATTCCCAGTCACTTGGGGCTGCCCCACCCCAGTTCACCAGTTTCATTTTATTTTCCACGGGGGAGTAAAGGGAGCATGTGACAGGCCCAATCCTGTCAGTGCCCACAAATGACCCAGGTTGAGCTGCTTGCCCACTGCAGACAGCAAGGCTGTTCCCAGGGGAGGTGTATTTGCTAGATCAGGTCCCATGTGCTTTGATGATGGATCCTCGGCAGAGAGCTTGCTTGGGCTCCCATTGGTTCAGGAGTGCAGGATTGGGCCCCTGAAAAGGATTATAACTACATGGACTGGGAGGGGAGTGCGGTCTAGTGGTTAGCATGTGGGTGCTCGGAATCAGGACTCCTGGGCTCTAGTCCCAGCTCTGGGAAGACAGTGATGTCTACTGTGTTAGAATGGGGTTAAGGAGAGCCAGAATTCCTGGCTTCTATTCCCAGCTCTGGGAGGGGAGTGGTATCTAGTAAATAGAGCAGAGAGGGCTGGGCTGCAGGTCTCCTAGGTTCTTTCCCTGGCTCTGGGAGGGGAGCGGTGGCTAGAGCAGGGAGTTGGGACTCCTGGGTTCTAGCCCATCTTTGAAAGGGGAGAGAGAGGCCATCGGGATGCTTCCATTCCCCTTGACTGTTTTTTCATCAGCCAACTAGAGAGTTCACTTGTTTGCCCCCATGTGTTTGCCCTGCAGCACTGCGCTCAGCCACCAATTCACAGCCTGGGCACAGGGTGAAGGAATAAACACCCAAAAACACAAATAAAATAAGCGCTGGGCTTGGCAGGTGGGGAGCTGAGCCTGATACCCAATTCCAGGCAAATAAATGCTTCCACCAAGCCCCACTGGTGCAGAGAAGATGTGGCAAAGGCCTGGCCCTGAATGCTGGAGAGCCAGGCTCAGTCCCCTGCGCAGCACCTTCCTATGTAGCTTACTCCTCTGAGCAATGGGGAAAATAGCCCTGCCCCACGGGGTGCTGTGTTACTATAGCCCTGCCCCACGGGGTGCTGTGTTACTATAGCCCTGCCCCACGGGGTGCTGGTTACTGTGGCTCTGCCCCACGGGGTGCTGGGTTCTATAGCCCTGCCCCATGGGGTGCTGTGTTACTATAGCCCTGCCCCATGGGGTGCTGGGTTCTATAGCCCTGCCCCCCAGGGTGCTGGTTACTGTGGCTCTGCCCCACGGGGTGCTGGTGACTGTGGCCCTGCCCCATGGGGTGCTGTGTTACTATAGCCCTGCCCCACGGGGTGCTGGGTTCTATAGCCCTGCCCCACGGGGTGCTGTGTTACTATAGCCCTGCCCCCCAGGGTGCTGGTTACTGTGGCTCTGCCCCACGGGGTGCTGGGTTCTATAGTCCTGCCCCATGGGATGCTGGTGACTGTGGCCCTGCCCCACGGGGTGCTGGTGACTGTGGCCCTGCCCCCCAGGGTGCTGGTTACTATAGCCCTGTCCCACGGGGTGCTGGTTACTATAGCCCTGCCCCACGGGGTGCTGGTTACTGTAGCCCTTCCCCACGGGGTGCTGGTTACTATAGCCCTGCCCCACAGGGTGCTGGTTACTGTAGCCCTTCCCCACGGGGTGCTGGTTACTATAGCCCTGCCCCACAGGGTGCTGGTTACTGTAGCTCTGCCCCCCAGGGTGCTGGTTACTATAGCCCTGCCCCACGGGGTGCTGGGTTCTATAGTCCTGACCCATGGGGTCCTGGTTACTATAGCCCTGCCCCATGGGGTGCTGGTTACTATGTGACGGTGCATTTAAAGACCGTGCAGTTTTTCTTCTTGCTGCAGAATGTGGCAGTCAGGGGAGGGGCCCCGGCGGTGGTTTCTACCCCTGGTCCTGCACCCCAGGTGTATGTGTCGGGGTGCATGTGTGTGGAATGGAGCTGGCACACAGCTCCCTGCAGGGCAGCTCAGCTCAGCTATTTTGCATGGGGCATATTTCCACACCAAATTCAGCAAGGCCCCAGCCCTGCAGTCACTGTCTCGGTGCTTCATGTAACACACGGGCCCTCGGGACCTGTGGGCAGGCCAGGCTGAGTGTGCACTAGTGTGACACAATACCCCCATGCCCCGCAGTGATGGAGAGAGTGTAGGGGTGTCTCACATAGACACACTGAGGTGACCAGATGTCACGATTTTATAGGGACAGTCCCGATTTTTGGGTCTTTTTCTTATATAGGCTCCTATTACCTCCCATCCCGCCCCCCATCCCGATTTTTCACATTTGCTGTCTGGTCACCCTAAGACACACAGGGTGGTGTGGGGGGGAGGGGCAGTCACACATACATGGGGAGGGTCACACACACACACATTGGAAGTATATTGGGTCACACACATTGAGAGTGTAGGGGGTCTCTCTCACACACACAGGGAGTGTAGGGGGAATCACAGAAACACACACAAACATGGGGGCATAGGGGGATCTCATCACAAACACTGCATATGGAAGTGCATGGGATCTCTCATTCTCAGATACAAGGGGGAGCATGGGGGATCTCTCTCTCACATGGGGGAGCATAGGTGGATCTCTCTCACACACACACGGGGGAAGCATAGGGAGATCTCTCACACACATGGGGGGAGCGTAGGGGGATCTGTCTCTCACACGGGGGGAGTGTAGGGGGATCTCTCTCTCACACGGCGGGAGAGTGTAGGGGGATCTCTCACACACGGGGGAAGCGTAGGGGGATCTCTCTCTCTCACACACACACGGAGGGGAATGTAGGGGGATCTCTCTCACACACGTGGGGGGAAGCATAGGGGGATCTCTCTCACACACACACATGGGGGAAGCGTAGGGGGATCTCTCTCTCACACACACATGGGGGGAAGCATAGGGGGATCTCTCTCACACACACATGGGTGGGAAGCGTAGGGTGATCTCTCTCACACACATGGGGTGGGAAGCGTAGGGGGATCTCTCTCTCTCACACACACGGGGGAACGTAGCGGGATCTCTCTCACACAGGGGGAGGGGAACCGTAGAGGGATCTCTCTCTCTCTCACACTCACACGGGGGAAGAGTAGGGGGATCTCTCTCACACATGGGGGGGGGGGAAGCGTAGGAGGATCTCTCTCACACACGGGGGAAGCGTCGGGGGATCTGTCTCTCACACGGAGGGAGCGTAGGGGGATCTCTCTCTCTCTCTCTCTCTCTCTCTCACACACACACACACGGGGGGAGCCTAGGGGGATCTCTCTCTCTCACACGGGGGTGGGAAGCGTAGGGGTATCTCTCTCACACACATGGGGGGGAGCGTAGGGGGATCTGTCTCTCACACACATGGGGGGGACCGTAGGGGGATCTCTCTCTCTCTCTCTCTCTCTCACACACACAGGAGGGGACGGGACACGTAGGGGATCTCTCTCACACGGGGGGAGCGTAGGGAGATGGATCTCTCTTTCTCACACAGGGGGACCGTAGGGGGATCTCTCTCTCTCTCTCTCTCTCACACACACACACACACACGGCGGGGGGGATGGACACGTAGGGGATCTCTATCACACACACGTGGGGGAGCGTAGGGAGATGGATCTCTCTTTCTCACAGGGGGGGACCGTAGGGGGATCTGTCTCTCTCTCTCTCTCTCACACACACACACACACACACACGGCGGGGGGGATGGACACGTAGGGGATCTCTCTCACACGGGGGGAGCGTAGGGAGATGGATCTCTCTTTCTCACACGGGGGGACCGTAGGGGGATCTCTCTCTCTCTCTCTCTCTCTCTCTCTCTCTCTCTCACACACACACACACACACACACACGGCGGGGGGGATGGACACGTAGGGGATCTCTCTCACACACACGTGGGGGGGAGCGTAGGGAGATGGATCTCTCTTTCTCACAGGGGGGGACCATAGGGGGATCTGTCTCTCTCTCTCTCTCTCACACACACACACACACGGCGGGGGGGATGGACACGTAGGGGATCTCTCTCTCTCAAACATCCCGAGGCGAGGGGCCAGCCCAGCCCAGCCCGAGGCCGCAGCGCCTTGGAGCTGTTCCCCGCCCGCAGCCCCTTTGTGTCTCTTCCCAGCAGAATGAAGTGGCTTTTTTCCTCCCAACATGTGCGGGCCAGAGAGCAGCAGTGGGGGTCGGGTGCGTCCATCTCCCTGTATGTGTGGCGGAGCTGAGTGAATGGCTCTGCCAGAGCCCCCCATTGCTGTGGGGGAGGGGAGAGATGGGTCTGCAGAGCCCCATTGCTGGGGTGTGTGTGATGAGCCTGCAGAGCCCCATTGCTGGGGGAATGGATCTGCAGAGCCCCATTGCTGGGGGGGGGGGGGTGGGTCTGCAGAGCCCCATTGCTGGGGAGAGATGGGTCTGCAGAGCCCCATTGCTGGGGAGATGGGTCTGCAGAGCCCCATTGCTAGGGTGTGTGTGATGAGCCTGCAGAGCCCCATTGCTGGGGGAATGGATCTGCAGACCCCCATTGCTGGGGGGGGAGATGGGTCTGCAGAGCCCCATTGCTGGGGGGGTGGATCTGCAGACCCCATTGCTGGGGGTGGATCCAGAGAGAGCCCCATTGCTGGGGAGATGGGCCTGCAGAGCCCCATTGCTGGGGGGGGGGGTGGATCTGCAGAGCCCCATTGCTGGGGGGGGGGAGATGGGCCTGCAGAGCCCCATTGCTGGGGGGAGGAGATGGGTCTGCAGAGCCCCCCGGCTGGCTCCCAGCCTTTCGCCCCAGCACGGGCAGGTGCTGGCACCAGGCGGGGGGCGGGGGGGCGGCTGCACGGGCGCGGCTATGCTCCACGGAGGGAGCCCCCCTCGCTTTTGCTCCCGCCCGGCCTAGGGCAATTACCTGCCCGCGAGCCCCGCCCCCTGCGCTGAGTGACAGCCGCCGGGATCACATGGGGGGCGGGCGCTGGACTCGCCACCTGGGAGCCGCCGCGACCGGGGCCGGAGGAGGAGACGCGCCGGGGATGCGCTCGCCGCCGGCCTCTTGTGCATCAGCAGCGGGCGGGGCGCCGGCCCCCTTCCCCATGGAGCGGGGCTGCTGAGCCGCTGGGCCGGGCCATGGTGGCCGCCGCCCCCGCTGCCGCCGCGGCGATGAGGAAAAGCTTCCTGGTGCCCGAGATCAAGCCCCTGGATCAGTATGACTTCCCCCGGGCGCGCAGCGCCGCCAGCCTGGCCTGGGCGCTGGCCAAGGGCTACGGGGGCGCAGGTACCGCGGGCCGGGCGCGGGGGGCCGAAGGGAGGTACCGCGAGGGGCGCCTGAGCGGCCGGGGGGGGGATCGGGATTATACCGAGCTGGGGGGTAGGTAGAGCTAGAGGGGCCCGGGGATCTGGCGGGGGTTTTGCATTATAAAGGGCTTGGAGCGGGTAAGTGCTGGGGGGCCAGAGGGAGGGCAGGTACACGGGGGGAGGGGGCGGTGCACCTGGGAAGAAGAGGGGATCTGGTTTATACGGGGCTGGGGGCGGTTTTGGATTCTATGGGGCTGGGAGGTAGGTACCGAGGAAGGTTCGGAAAGCTCCGGGGCCGGGGAGGGGAAGCCCAGGCTATAGGGGTAGGGAGAGACGGGGGTGGATTATATTGAGTGGAGGTAGGTATGGGGGGCTGGAAGGTAGGTAGGTGGCCATCACAGGGTGGAAGGAGGAAGAGGGCGGCTGGACAGTCCGGATTATGGGCGAGAGATGAGCTGTAGTCTGAAGTCTGTGGGGGGAAGGGACGAGAATCCAGAATACATGGGGGAGGAGACTTGTTTTGTGGGGAATTTCCTCTTCCTTGTCCTGCTCTCTGTCAAATGTAGGTGGCTGGCTTGGGGGTCCCTGAGGGGAGGGGCCTGACTTTCTGCCTGGCAGGAGTGGGGTGATTGTGACCACCCCTCTGCCTGGGTTTGGCTTTGGGGGGATTTGGGCTCTGCTGGTCACACCCCCTGCTGTTGACAAAGGCCTCCATGCTGCTCCCTGGGGAGGGAAGGGAACAGAGGAACTCCCCCAGCTCCACTCACCTGCCTGCTCTGAGCTGGGGGCAAAGAAGGGTCCCTCCCCACCCCCGCCATAACTCTGCCATGCCCCTTCCTAGCAGGGCCCTTGTTTCCAGGAGCGCCTGCTGTCTGGCCTGGCATCTGACTGGCTCTGGAGACGCCCAGTCCGAACAATAGGCTGGGGTTTTTGCCCTCCACCTCAGTGCCCAGAGAGGCTTTTTCTGGCCCTGGTGGGGTGTGCTGCACCAGAGATAGGGCTGCAATGTGTGTGCGTGTATCTGTGTGTGGGGGTGGTGGCAAGTGTGGGTCTGTCACCTGCAGTGCGGACCCTCCCTCTCAGCAGCTGTGGCATATGAAAGGGCTGCCTGAATATTCAGAAAGATGGGGAGTGGGTTGTGTGCTGGTCTCTTCCCGCCCCCCTCCCCCCAGCCCTGTCTGCAATCTGTTCCCAGGCCTGCTCTGTGATTGGAGAGGGGGGATGCAGAAGGGCTGGGATTTGATCTCCATGTATTTTTCTCTCCCTGAGGCCCTGGGTGGGCAGGTGCCTCTCTCCCACTGGCGGCAGGGTGGAAAGGACCTGGCGGGCGAAGGGTTTTGATTGAGGGCCGTGTTTGTTCCTCTATTTGTGTCTGATCTGGGACGGGCAGAGGGGGCTGCTGTGCCCGACACTCCCAGGGCCTTAGTTTCCAGCCCCTGGGCTCTGTATTGTCTCCCGCGGAGGCCCTTTTGTTGCAGTGGCAGGGCCTGGGTGATGGGAGCTGTGTGGTGACGTGTGTGCGTGGCTAGGTGAGCTCACACTGCTTTAACCCTCTGCTTGCTGCTGCTGTGCGCCCAGGGCTGTGGACGGCTGGCTGGTGCCACGCCCCGCCCTGCCAGGCTGCGATACCGGCTGTGCCCGGTGGCCTTGGCAGGTGTCGCTGTCAGACCTTTATCTCTGTGTGATGACGCTGGAGCTGGAAAAGCCCAAAGGGGGAGGGAATTGTCCTCACTGCTCTGGGCCGCTGCCTCCAGCAATGGGGCTTCTGTAGCCTGCTCTAGCTGCTGATGTGGCCCCACGGGGAGACAGTTGGCTTAGCAGCCTTCCAGGATGTGTCCCTGTGCCCAGGGCACCTGGCTAGTGCTGGCACCTGCCTTGGGACGTGCAGCTCAACAAAGTGTGGGCTGGCCAGACCGTCTGAGTGAGGAGTGACTGCAGACATTGCCTGTGGGGCCCAGTGACTGAATCTGGGATGAGGAGGGGTCCCCTCTGGGTGGGCGCTTCATGGAGAACCCAAATTGTCCCATCTCGTCTGTGGGGTTAGGCCTCATGTGCTGAATATGTGTGTGGGGCTCCTAGATCCAGGGTGTTTGGGCTTCCCCTGCCCTTACCCAGCACCACCACCTCCCCCTGTGCCCCTTTGGCAGGGCAGCATGCTGCCCCCAGGCCTATGAGGAGGCCCTAGACCTAACCATGGGACTGGGATCAGTCGCCCAATAGAGTCTCCCTCCCTCTCTGTCTGTAGGGTCCCGCACCAAGCTCAGTCTGACCTGATGCCCCAGGAGGCCTGGGGATCAGTTTTAGGTGGTGGTAGGAAGGGGTGAGTGAACCTTCCCATTCGGGGCTCTCTGTTCCTTCAGCCCCCCAGAACAGTGTCTTCTACCTTGCTCCCCATGCCCCATTTCCCTGAGCTCCTGACATCCCCGGCTCCCCAGAGGTCTGGCTGGGAGCAGCTCTGTTTCACACAGGATGGGGTGGGGGCCCCCCAAACACCCTCCACACGCTGGCTGGCGGGGGAATTCCTTTCCCCTCCTAGTGCTGTGTGGCTGGGAATGGGAGGGGTGGCAGAAGGAGCCGGTAGTGGGGCAGTGCCACCCCCTTGGGGTGGGTGCTAAGAGCTCTGTGTCATAGGCACAGCCTGGTGATGAGGGAGGGAAGCCCCACTTACTAGCAGACAGCCTGGGGGGAGGGGAGACGTTTGGCTGAGGCTGCTGACCTGGAAGTAATGTGGGAGGGCTTGAAGGCAGAGCTGCAGCCAAGGCGAATGCTTGTGGACTAGGGGCTGGTGCCCTGCATGGGCCCTTCCCTGCCAGGAGTGAGTGCTGCCAAGGCCATGGGACAACGAAGAGCTAGCAGCCTGTGGCCTGCTCTGTGTGGGAGTTACTCACTGGCTCCTAGAATGCAGCTGGCTCTGGGGTGAGGCTCGGCAGTTCAGAGGAAGTGAAGGCAGGTCCTGCCCCAGCTGGGTGTTACGGGGTGTGGGGCAGGATGGAGTTGATGACAGTAGGGTCAGGGCAGGGTGCAGAGTTTGCCAGCCTGTTGCTGTATGTGGAGTGAGGGAGGGGGCCCAGCTGAGAACAGGTTCCCCCTGTCCCTGCCCTTCTGTGTCACACACAAACAGCTCAAGCAGGGAGGCTGCGTCATCTGCTTTGGACCCAGGCCAGGGTGGCCCTGATGGGGCAGCACCAGGTTCAGAGTCCAGGGCCCTGCTGGGAAAGCAGCTTATCTTCAGCCCTGGCAATGCTGACACCTGCCGGCAGCCCTGCCGACCTGAGCTGGGAACACACGCATGGCGCCCGCTCTGCGTGCCCCGGTGCTGTCTGCAGTCCAGCACTGAGGCCTGGATGGGTTTTGGGCTGGCTGTGGAGTGAGTCAGGTCCCATCAGCGCTACAGACCAGGACTGGGTGTAACCAGTGGAGCTGGGTGGTGGGTACGCAAGGCCCTGGTAGCCACTGTTGGTGTGTATGACGGGAGTGCCTGCAGGTTCTGCCTGGGGGTGTGGGGAGAGCTGTTGTGCTGGCTACTACGTGGGCTCCCCCAGCTGCCCTGCATGGATCCCTAATAAGAGAGAGTCTGTGCACCAAAGAGCTCCCAGTAAGTAAAATGTGAGGGGAAACTGAGGCACAGAGGGCAGCTGCCCAGCAGGTCAGTAGCAGAGCTGGGAATTGAACCCTGCAATCCTGACTCCCAGTGTGGAGCTGGAGCCACTAGACCCCACTGTGCCCCAAAGGCCGAAACTGTTCTCACCACTCTTTCAATTAAGCGTGGCTCAATGGGCCCAGGCTCCAGTGGCAGCCCCTACAAGGGTTCCTGCCTGTTGGAACTAGGGAGATTCCCATCAGCACCTGCAAACTCTCTGGCTGCACTGAGGTGGCTGTTCAGAGATGTCACGGGCATTGCAAGACCCTGTCTGCATCCCAGAAGTCCCCTGGTGGGCAGGGGTGCGGCCTGTGCTAGCACAGCCCCCCCAGGGGACAGCAGGGCCTGCAGGGACCAGGCCTGGAACACAAGTTCGTTGACATGTTGATGTCAACACAGGCAGCAACACCAGCACCAGACGAGTCCTGACAGGATCCTGGCCCAGCTGCTCCAACGCCATGTTCAAACCTGGTGATTCGGGCAGGGGCGGGGACTCCTGGCTGCTGAATTCCTGTGGTGGGAAGGCTGGGAAGGGAAGCAAGCCAGTTTCAGCTGCGATCTGGGCAGGCTGGTATTGCCAGGGTGGGGTGCCTGGGTAGGTGTGCATGTCCCACCCCACAGCCAGTCCGCCCCCGATCACACTGACCCTTGGACTGCCTAATCCAGCTGCATCCCTTGATGCCTGTTGTACCCCCACCTCACACTGTCTGCGGGGGGGGGGGAAGGAGGGGGTTCCTGCTGAGCCGCTCTAGAGAGCTGTGCTGAGGGAGACTCTTGCACATGCTGGAGGGAGGGGAGTGATGGGGGCAGGGTGCAGGGAGACTGTGGCATGGGCCAGTCCATTTGGGGCACTGCCAATGGAGGTGCGTATCTCTGTAACCCACATCCCCCTCCCCCACATTGTCTGCCTTTTGGGGGTGGGAACAGGGGCTTCTGAGTACCTTCTCAGTGCAAAGGGACAGAGGCCAGTGGGGGAAAGCTCCCACCGCCCCTATGGCTACCCCAGCATGGTGTCTATGGCTGGGGTCTGCTGACCCTTTGCTGTCTCTGCCTTGCCCAACCTGGAGAAGGGCTGTGGAGAGGGAGAGGTAGCCCCTGACTCCCTCATCCCGGGGCTGCTACTCATCAATGAAGACAGGTCACTGATTCAGAGTCGTCTGGATTGCTTGGTAAACTGGGCGCGCACAAAAAATCTGCCTTTTAATCTGGTGAAATGTAAAAGTATGCACCTAGGGACGGAGAGCGTAGGCCAGACTTAGAGGATAGGGGCTCTGGGAAGCAGTGACTGGGGGTCGTGGTGAATTATCTGCTGAACATGAGCCCCCAGTGTGATGCTGTGGCCAAAAAGGCTAATGCGATCCTGGGATACATAAACGGGAATCTTGAGTCGGAGTTTGGCACTGGTGTGACAGCTGCTGGAATCCTGTGTCCAGCTCTGGTGCCCACAATTCAAGACGGATGTTGGTAAATTGGAGAGGGGTCAGAGAAGAGCCACGAGAATGATTAAAGGATTAGAAAGCTGCCTTAGACTGAGCTCTTTGAGTCTGTCACTCCATCAGCTTAACAAAGAGAAGGTTAAGAGGTGATTTGATTAGTCTACGAGAATCTACATGGGCAAAACTATTTAATACTGGGCTCTTCAGCCTTGCAGACAAAGGTCTAACCCAATCCAAAGAGTGGAAGTTGAAGCTAAACACATTGAGGGTGGAGGTAAGGTGTACGTTTTTAATGGCGTGAGTAACTAGCTGTTGGCACAGTTTATGGAGGGTTGTGCTGGATTCTCCGTCACTGACTAGTTTTAGGTGAAGATTGGAGTTTTTTTCTAAATGCTCTGCTCTAGGAATTAGCTTGGGGCAGGTCTCTGGCCTGTGCTGTACAGGAGATCCCAATGGTCCTTCATTCCCTTGTGATGTCCCAGTGCCCTGGCAGTGGCTGCAGCAGTGCATTCTGGGATCCTGGATCTCCAATGGGGAGCAGGGCTTCAGGGTACCTCCCCAATGGGAAGTGCTGCCCTTCTCCACCAGGGAGGCTTTGAACCCATGGTGGGCCCATGTCCCTCCCCACCTCCCCCAGGTGCAGGGTCTGGGGCTCCCCACAGTGGCCCAGACTCCCTAAGTGGCTTTTACTACTGCCCAACTCTGGCTTCTGGCCTGGCCAAGGATGGGGCCTCTGGGGGGAAGAGGAGGAGCAGGGGGTGGGGCCTCATGGCAATGGGGAGCAAAACCCCACCTCAGGTCCTCCACCCCACCAGGAAGAGGCTGGCGCTGCCCCTGAGCATCAGGCAGGTGCAGAGTGACTCCATAGGGAATCTGGGACAAATGCCGTCCAAGAGTCATTTAGCCCAGGGCCAGGACTTGAAGTGTACAGGACTGTCTTGCCCCATTAGGGATGGGCAGTCCCCTTATTTGGAGCCGGTCTGGGACCCCACTGGGGGCAGCTGTGCAGGCTGTGGAGTGGCTTGTTGCAGCTTCTCCTTGCCTAGTGTAGACAGGCTCTGTCAGCCTCGTCTCCCAGCAATCCCCTGCCCCAGGCTGCTGGCTCTCGGGAGTCGGGATCTCGAGGGCTACAGGGTGCCGGCTTCTTGGCAATGACCTCGTTGTGGGTGGGTGGAGGAATGGAGAGCCACTCTGCCTGGATTTTTCTCTAATCCTGGCTGGTCAGCCATGTGCAACAGCTCTCAACTAGTCCTGGTGCTGCCTTAGCCCCTGGGCCTCCAGGACCACTGTGTCCTCTGCCTCCGGTTGCCCACACCTCCAGTTCTTGGTTCCCAGCTGCTGCCCCCACTCCTAGCACAGCCTGAGCTCCCAGCTCTGAGCAGGCTCTGCTGGGAGGTGGGGGTAGGGGGTGCCTTCTCCTTTCCCAGGCCCATGTCTGGACTGTGCCAGCCCACCCCAGCTTGGGAGATTTCCTTCCTGATCCCGTCCCCCGTCACTGAGGCTCAGCTGATGCCCTGATACACTGGAGTCAGGAGGGATGTGCCCCTTTCTTACCTCAGCTAACATCGCTCCAGACACTTGTGCTGCATGGACTGCAGGCCCTGCTGCACCTGGCCCTGAGCCGTCAGGCGGCACGGTGTGTTGGGACCCGCTGTCTCCCTTGGAGCTGAGTTTCAAGCCTGGCTCCTGCCAAGCGGCTGCGTGTCTCACATCATGTGCACCTGTGCAGGCCGCCAGTCTCATGCTGTGGTTCCTCAGGCACCTGCGCATGCCTCCTGTGGGGCAGAGAAGCTGGCATCTCATGGGGAAGCTGTGCTGGGAGGTGTTCTGGCTTGTGTGGTGGGGGCAGGGCATTGTCTAGCGGGTTAGAGTGGGGGGCTGGGAGTTAGGCATGTATCTAAACACCCCCTCTGTGCTGGTCTCCCAGTCAGTTACCATTATCCCCATTTCAGCACCTGAGGACTGGCCTGATGATGGTGGGTGCAGTGGGATAGGGGCCTCTTGGGTGCTAGGGGGAATGAAAGGGGCTGCTGGTGTCCTGTGGGAGGCTGCTGCTTTCCCGGCTGGGGCATGGAGGCTGTGCTGTGCCCATCCTACTCAGTGCCACATTACCAGCCAGTCCTGTCTGTGCTTGGGTTTGGGGCCCCTGGCAGCGCACGCTGCTGAAACGGTGTTGGCTGGTTGGTCGGGAAAGTCACACAATAGCCTTCCCATTGCCTGATTGGATGAGTGTGCAAGCGTTCCCACCGTGAAGCTGGTGGCATGTCCTGGGTGCAGGTGCTGTGTGGGTCTCCCTGCCACTGGCGTGCCCAGTGAGTGACTAGGCCAGCAGCTGGGCATGGGATGCAGTACGGTCTGTGCCCTTCCCTGGGGCCTGGCTGTGGAGATGGGGGCAACATGTAGGTCAAGAATCCCCCTTGGCAGCAATGCTCATGGCCCCAGGATTGGGGCTTTTCTCTGGGCCTGGCTGCACATGAGGCATTGACACCTCTGGAGCAGGAACACGGGCTGCCATCTCCAGGACATGGCATGGGGCTGGCCCTGAGTTGCTGGGAGGGTGTGTGCAGGGGCCTTCGTATCCTGTGCAGCTCTGCCTGTTGGCGTGCACAGCGTGGGCTCTTATTCGGTGATGTAGATATGCTGCGGCAGTGGCTGCAGGTCCCAGTGCTTTGGCAGCTAGGGTGAGCCGGGGGGGGGGGGAGACAAGTCTGTGGGTGTCTGCTTGTGCCAGTGCCTCCTGCCCCATGTGAGGGGACCCTCAGGGGGGTGCCCAGTGGTGATAGACTCTAGGAGTTCAATCTAGTTAAACAATGAGAAGGTTAAGGGGGGTGACTTGATCCCAGTCTGAGTTCTTATGTGGGGAACAGCTGTTGGCTGAGGGGCTCATCCGTCTAGCAGACAAAGGTCTGCCCTGAGCCAGGCTGAAGTGGGACAAGTTCAGCCTGGGAATAAGGTGCATGGTTTTTACCAGGGAGGGACCAGCTCCCCCAGGTCGTGGGGGATTCTCTGTCGCTGGCCGGCTGTTACAGCAAGACTGACACTTGCTCTTTCCACCCTGCGCTAGCCTGCGGGGGTATGAACCGGGCGGGCTATCCGGGAGCTAGGACTGGATGATCACAGTGGTCCCTTCTGGCCTTGGAGCCTATCGGCCTCCTCCAGCTGTGGGAGCCTGGTGGACGCTCTGCAGGGATCCCTGACATCAGGCCCCAGGGGCTGGGCCCAGCTCCGGGCACACACTGGGGACAGTGTCCCTGCCTCATGGTCTCCAGGAGGCCGGGTGGCACTGTGCCCTGGTCCCAGCTCCCACTGCAGGCTGGCCCAGCCTTGGAACTCTGCAGATGAGGCTAGTGTGCCCTGGGTTGGTGCCTGAGAGGTGCTGGGGCCTTGGAGACTGTTACACCCGGATTCCCTCCCGCTGCTCAGAGCAGTTCTGCCCACGCCCCCCGCTCCTGCAGCAGAGAGCGGGTGTGTGGGGTGCAGGGAGAGCTCTGTGTGGGGTGAGGGCAGTGCCAGGCCCAGTTCCCTGGCTCCCACCTCTGGGCAGCTGAATGTGCGTGGCTCCCCTCTGTAGGTCTGGCAGGCTGGGGGAGGGGCTGCCTCCCAGCTGTGCTTATCCAAGATAAAGCCGGGCAGGCTCCCCGGGGGCGAGGGAGGCCTGGCGCCCACCCAGCACTGCCGTGTTCTCCTCACAGCCTTGCCCAGATAAGCGGCTCAGGCAGTGGGGTGGGATTAGCTCACTGGCTTGTATTGCCAGGGCTGGTAGCACCAGCATGGAGCTCCCGGTGCAGGGAGGCAGCCACCTCTGGGGTGGGATGTGGCAGCTGCCCAGCTGTTTGGGACCATCCTCCACTCCCTGCCCTAGTGGCAGGGCTCCCAGAGAACCCAGGAGTCCTGACTCCCCAGGATTGGACCCTTGTTTCTTTCCTGCTGTTGGCAACTCCACACTAATCTCTTGGGGGCTGTTACTGGAGCCCCACAGCTAGTGGATTCCTGCTGAGGTCAGCATAGGGAATTACTGGCCAGTCATCCCAAGGGGCAGGGGCAGGAGCAGGGCTGTGCACTCCAGCCCCCCAGCTCTGTCATGCAGGCCCTTTGTGTTGATTCCTGCCACTCACCCTCCCTTTGCACCCAGCCTCAGTGGGGTCCCGGGGGCCGTGTGTCAGGGCATGTTGCTGTGGCTGTTCCAGGCCTGTTCTTCCCCTTCACCACTCTGCCCCCCTGAGCTGGGCTCTGCCAATCTCAAACATCAGGAGCTGCTTGGGAACCAGTATCTGAGCCCTGCAGCCCCCCGCTAGCCCAGCCAGGGTCCCTTAATCCAGTTTGCTCCTTCCTCCTGTCAGTCCTGTACACAGCTCCTTTGCTCCAGAGCAGAGATACTGCTGTGGGGCGTGTGATGTGTAGTGGGGCTGAGCCCCTTCGTGCTAAACTGGGGCCATGTAACAATGCCTGGGGGGCTGGGGTGTCTGCACCTACACTCACCCCCGCCCCGTCCTGGGATCTGGCTGTTCCCAGCGTCGGGTGCTGGAGGGGCAGGCGGGTGTCGTGGGCACGGTGCCACAGGGGGCGTGGTGTCTCCGTGCTGGAGCCGCAAGTCCTGTGTGCAGCAGGGACTCTGCCGTCAGGTGATGCTGACTCAGCCATGTGGGCTGCTCCACCTGTTCCCTGGGGGTGGGGGCACTCTCCCTGCTCAGGAATGTCCCCCCCGTGTATGTGCATGCACGTGGTGGTGTGGGAGATGGTGCGCAAATCTCATGTTTTACATCCTTTCTGCATAGAAAACAGCATCAAGAGGGCCCATCTCTTCCTGCCCCTTTGTGTAAGGGGTGTGTGCACCCTGCCTCCCTTATGTTACCTTGGACATAAATGTCGGGGTCATTAACAGTAAGTGGGGCAGAGCCAGGGAGAGAACCCAGGAGTCCTGACACCCAGCTCCCCTGCTGTAACCCATTAGATCCCACTCCTCTCCCAGAGCTGGAAGTGGAACCCAGGAGTCCTGGCTCCCGGGCTGTCCTATTGAGATCAACCTGCTGAAGCTGGTGGGAGCTGTGGCGCTATCTGGGTTATTGATCAGTCCCAATCCCCCTGATATGGGCCTGGTGTTTCTGTGCCCAGCCGTGATCCCCCTGCCCCAGTATCCATCTGTGGTGGGGGGCTGGCACAGTGACCTCTGCACCCAGGTTCCATTAATCCCAATGGATCTGTTCTGGCTGAATTCCCTCCGCACCTTGGTGAGCCTGGGGTGAGTGAGTGAGCCCCCTCCCTGCTGCTCTCCAGCCAGCAGCCCCCCCCCAGAAGGGGATGGGGCTTGTGGTGCTGCCTCCCTGGAAACTGTACCCCCAGGTAAGTTCCTCTGGCTCCAGGATCTGTCCTGCGAGTTCCCAGTGTGGGGCTGTGGGGTGTCACCAACAAGTCTGCTGGGACTGGGCCAGGAGCAGCTGGCCTGGCCGGTTTCCCTTCCTCAGGCAGGAGCCATTAAGGTGGATTATGTTGCAGGAGGTGTGTGAGCATCCTGGCACCCCATCTCTTGGGGAGGGGATGGGGGGACTCATGGTGTGGGGGAGCCAGGTGGTGCCTGCACTGGGGGTGCCCATGGCAGGGTGGGTAGAGGTTCCAGGCAGGAGCACCTGGAATGCATGTGTCATCATGGCAAAGATTAATTCCTGAGTGTTGCATAGGGGGGGGCATTGTACCAGCTGCATGGCCAGCAAGGGGGGGCACCCCAAAGTGCCCCAGATCAGGCTGGTGCAAAGGGATTGTTCCTAGCAGCTGTGGGGCCTCCTAGGAAGGTGACTGGCTGCCGCTTCTGCCTGCCCTCCGGGGCACTCTGCTAGGAGGAGCTAGGGGTGCTGGCTCGGCCCTGCTGTTGGGGATGGGGTGGCACTAGACTCTGGAATTGATGCCTCCAGCCACCCCCCAGCAATGGCTGGGAGCTCTTAGCTCCCTCATGGCCCACCATACTGAGATCCAAGATGGTAGCACATGGAAGTGTTGGAGTTGAACTCATGTCTGGGGGGTAGCAGTACAGAGCACTGCCTGCTTCTCCCCCCCCACCCCGAGGAGCAAAGTGGGAGGCTGGGCCAGTGCAGGGAAGTGGGTCTCAGGCCCTCCTGGGAGAGCTTGCTGCCTGTCACTGGGTCCCAGGTGAGCCTGTCTGTTTTGGTGGAGCCCCCCTTGCGGTGACTGGGGCAGTGACTGGGCTGGCAGTGGGAGGGCTGGAGCAGCCCAGTGGTGTCAGTGCCCCTGCACTGCTAGTGGGGATTCTCCTGTAGTTGGGTGGCAGGGATCCGGTCTGGCAGGGTGCAGAGTGGGTTCCACCTCAGCCAGTCTGCCGCATTGCGTCATCTCTGTGCTCGGACGCAGTGCACTGAGAGAGGTTGGAGGCCATGCCAGGAGGCAGGTGACGCTAGGGAGGTCTTGTGTAGCTAAGAGGTCTGGTTAGTGACCCACCCTTCTTCCCTGCCACAGCACAGGGGTCAACTACATGGGGGTGGGAGTGGGACTGGGCTGGCACTGCAGGGGTTAATGGAGGGGAAGGGGGTCAATGGCTATTGCACAGGGGATGAGAGATGGATAGTCTGGAGCTGTGGGGGGTTGGGGTGGGGAGGAGAGTTATGGAGGGGCAGCGGCTGGGTGGGAGGCTCTGAGCCCTGGCTGGTCCTGTCAGCACTGCTCTCTGAGGGATTGGGATGAGGGGGCAGAGAGGGCTGGGAGGGTTCTGGGCTCCCAGGTGCAAGTGCAGGGATCCCCTAGGGCCAGGGAGTGAAGGAACCTGCATGGGCCACAGCTGGGACCCTCCCTGTCCAGCTCCAAGCCCAGGAGGCCATGTTTGTGAGGTCCCAGCACAAACCCAAGCTGGGCCGTGGCTCAGCCAGTTACCCCAGAGCCACTGAGTGCCTGGCAACCCCCATCAGTCCATGGGCAGTGGCGGGGGGTGGGGGCTGGAGAGGGACAGGGCCCTTGCCAGGCCATGGACATGGTTGGGGGGAAGCTGAGCTGTCTGTCTGCAGTCTCTCCTGGCTGCTGCTTGAGGGGAAGCCAAAGACCCTGGTTATCCTCGGGCTCCCTGCTGCTGGAGGGGCTGGCTGGGCTGTGTGCGCGCTCTGCGGGGGTTGCAAGAGTGGGGATCATCCCCCTGTGCTCTCTCATGCTGGCTGCTATGCCCCTCCTGCCCCTGGGAGTGACCCCCCGTCATCCCGATGCACCTGCCCGCCCCTCCCCATGCCTGGGAACCCTGTCGGCTCCATCCACCTCCGCCTGACGCCCTGGCAGCTCTGGGCGAGGGAGGCAGCAGGGCCATGGCCCGTGGGAAGACGTGTCGGCCCCTGCTTCTCATACCCCAGGACGTGTCTGTACAGGCGCCATGTGGGAGGGGGGGCAGCTCCTGTCTGGGAGCTGGGAATCAGGGTGGGGGCCAGGCTTGCTGCTGTGGGGCCCCACAGGGGCTGGGGGTCCCCTTCTCCAGCACTGACTGGGAAAATCTGTTCCTTCTCCAGAGTCCCTATAGGGGGAATGGATCACAGCGGGAGTTTTGGGGCTTGATGAGTGGGGGGCTCAGAGTGGGGTTGTGGAGGGAAAGGGGGTCATGGGAATGGGGGGGCATGGGGATTCAAGAGGATGTGAATGGGGTGGACCATTTGGGACATGGGGAGCTGTTAGGGGCTGTTGGGGGATAGTTAGTGAGGCATGCTGGGTGAATGGGGAGCCATGGGAGATCTGTGGGGATTCTGGGTGAGTGAGGGCCCCCTCAGCAGCTCCTCACCCCCTCCTTCTTGCAGAGAACGTGCCAGAGGAGCTGCGTGACCCCTTCTACACAGACCAGTACGAGCAGGAGCACATCAAGCCGCCCGTGACACGCCTGCTGCTCTCCTCAGACATTTACTGCCGGGCCTGCCGCCAGGTGCTGCCCCCTGACGATGCGACCGAGCCCACCCCCAAGGACAATACTGCCCTGCTGGCGCTGCTGGGGCACCGTGGCCTGGCCCCCACCTACCAGGACAAGGCTGTCAAGGAGGCTGACCTGCGCCAGAAACCCATCAAGATGGTAAGACCAGGTGGAGCGACTGTCTGGTGACTGCTTCAGGGGTGCATGTTCCAGTGCAGTAATTAGGGGAGGTGTCTGCCTAGGGTCCTCCAAACAGCTTGGGGGGGTGGGGGTGGGGGAGCTTCCAGACTGCCCCTTGCCCCTGGGGTGTCTCTCTGTGTGTCCTGTCCAGGGATCTTTCTATGTATTGTGGAGAGGGAGCCTCTGCTGCGGGGTTTCCTGTGGTGCCAGGTGCCTGGACACCCAGGACAGTGCATGGTTGTGTTGTGGGAGGCAGGGGCGGCTCTAGCAATTTCGCTGCCCCAAGCACGGCGTGCCTGCGGATGCTCCACCGAAGCCGCGGGACCAGCGGACCCTCCGCAGACACGCCTGCAGGAGGTCCACCGGAGCTGCCTGCCGCCCTCCCGGCGACCGGCAGAGCGCCCCCCGCAGCATGCCGCCCCAAGCATGTGCTTGGCGTGCTGGGGCCTGGAGCCGCCCCTGGTGGGAGGTGTCCAGTGGGGCCTTGGCTGGCCAAGGGTAGGAGGGTGCTTGGGGCCCAGGATGGGCATTGGCAGGTGGAAGGGGCAGATGTTGCCAGGGTAGGGAATGGGAGCTGTGGTGCCCCCTGGAGTAGGCTTCTTATGGGGAAGGGCATGAGCCTAGCACTGGGGGAGGCTGATGCATTTTTTGGGGGGAGGGAGCAGGCACCCTGGATTGGGCAGATCTGCCCCCCAGCCCATCTTGGCTGCCGCCTCCCCCTGCAGGCACTGGGCACAGGCCTGGGAAGTACATTGGCGTCAGGGTGGGGCCTTTACGAGCTGGGATCCTGGCTGGCACCTGAACCACCATTGGGGTGGGAGCTATCTGCAAGCTGGGTGTTGAGCTGGGGGCCTGCCTGCTGTGTGCGCTGGGTGGGACTTTCAAACCCAGAGAGGGGGGCCCCCTCCCCTCCTCAGGCTGGGCCAGGTTGCTGGGTGTGCGAGGTTAATGCTGTCTGGGTGGGTGTGTGCTATTTGTGGGTGATCTCTGGTGTGTGGGGGTGGGCCTATGAGCACAGGGCTCCTGACTGGGGGCCCCAAGGTGGCACTAGCTGGGGGCTCTGGGAAGTCAGGTCAGCTCTGCCGGGAGCAGCTGCTGTCTGGGCTGGATAAGTCCCACAGACTGTGTGTGTGGGGGGCGGGGGGGCAAGGGTCTCACCAGCCTGCTTAAATCCAGGGGTGATCTTGGCAGCAGGAGGTCTGCTCCTGTAGCCTGGAGATTATAAACCTGCCTGTGTGGGGTGGTTAAGGGCCCAGCTGTTGGTGTGGCTGAGCTGTGCTTGGATTGCTATTAATGCCGCCCTGGTGATCTGGCTGTAAGGCTCTGGCTCAGGCTGGGAGTGGGGTGGGTGTGCTATATATAGAGAGCCATGGCTGGTTCAGAGCCCCGGAGGGGGCATCATGCAGGGCACGGCGAGGGCACAACCCAGTTCTCTGGGCCACACACAGCTCTGGGTGGAGGCGGGGGAAATCACAGCCATGTGGCGGGCTCTCCTGTGTGCCCCCAGCAGGGTGCCTTGGTAGCTGGGCTGCCCTGGGAGGGTGTGGGTGGCACTCAGTGGCGGCACCGAGTCCTGGGCTCCCTGTCTCAAGGCCTGATGCCCCAGGGAGCTGGTTCTGGGACCTGCAGCCCCTGCAGATGAGGGTGGGCAGCCTGGGAGAGCTGGAGTATGGGTGGGGGGACACTGGCCCTTTTTGGCTTCTCCCCTGTGCTGAAGGGGAGCAGACAATGGGGATTAGAGGGTCCCAGCTGTCTAGCCCAGCCTCTAGGGGTGCTATCAGGGCATGAACCTGCCATGAGTGTCCCAGTCCTGCCTGACTTAGGTTCCGTGGCTGTGGGGAGGGAGAATGATTGACTCCCTTGCTCCAATCCCAGCTGCTGTGCCAGCTGGACAGGCTGCCCCAGGGCCCTGCACCCTGGCCTGGTTCCCCATCCCTGTCAGAACAGTGCCTGATCCCCATCCTCGCAGGAGCCTTGCCAGGCCCCTGCTGCCATGGCGCTGTAATCCCCATCCCTAAATCCCACAGGGCTCGGGGGGGCAGTCTGCCCAGCAAGGCTGCAGTGGTCTGTCGTCCCCTCCCGCACTGCATAGCCTAGGCTAGAGAGGGCATCGGCCTGGTGGCCCTGGCTGTGAGGGCTGATCAGTGTCCTTCTAGCGCAGACTCTCCACCTCTGCCACAGAAATCGTGCATCTGGCCTGGTCCCTGGTGGCTGATGCTGGCCAGTTACAGACCCCTCACTGGCAGGGGGCTCTTTACATTTTGCATGGGAGGAAATTCTCTCCCTGTTGGGGACTGGAGGTTGGGGCTGGGGCTGCCTTAAGTGTGTGTGATGGTTTATGACCTTTGAGCATCTACCCCCAGCTAATGGAGCTGCCACTGTCCCACTGCTCACAGAAAACATCTGGCTCCTTCTCTGACTCCCCCCTGAGATCCAGTGGCAGGCAGTTCTGCAGGCTAACTGGGGCTGATCTCTATTACCCAGCTGGTGTTTCCTCCAGTCAGCCTACCCAAATCCCTGTCACAAAAGCCCCTTCTTCCCACCCCCCGGGTCTGTCTAGGTCTGTCTCAGCCAGGGAAGGCTGAGAGCCTAACCCCCCGGCCTACACAAAAGAAACCCTTCTTGGGCTGCCTTCTTCAGGAAGGTGAGTGCTCCTTGTGCCCTCCACTGCCTGTTCCACGCTCTGTGGTTCTGCCCTCGGCAGCTCCTTAGGCGATACTGGCATAACACCCCCCATTTGCCCCTGCCCAGCCCAGGCCTGGCTAATGGGATTTTTCCCCCGACTGGGGGTTTCTGGGCAGGCACAGTCTGACAGTTCTCCAGGGAGCCTGACCTGAGCAGCCCCCTGTGTCTGGGATCCACCCCCCCCCCCCCGGGTGGGGGATGAGGGCCATACTATCTGTCCAGACAGGAATAGGGGAGCCCAGTGCACACTGGAGTCTCTAGGCTTGGTGTGGGCTCTGTCACACCCAGGCTGGTGCCCGTGCCCTGGCCTATGGGGGATGGGCTCATGTTAATGATTGACGAGCTGCTGTGTTAGGCAACAGCCAGCTGGATCCCTCCCAGGCTGTGGCCGCGGGGGAGCTGGGAGCTCTGGTACCAGGGTCGGAGCTGCGCTAATCGGGTTAAACATTAGCCATGATGGGATGCCAGGGGATCTGTGCAGGGATAATTGGCTTGTGGGAGGATCCTATTACCCTTGTCTGCAGAGGAGAGGGGGCTGGGACCCTGCTCCTGGGGCACATGGGTTCCTCTGCCTGAGGTCTGTGGCACTGGCATGAACCCTGGGACCCTGTCAGCCCAGCCCGGGCGGGGCCCTGCCCTCCCACCCCTCACTCTTACAGGTTCATATTAATGGCTCCAGCTGGCTCATCCAACAGCCGCCATGGTGCTGGGGAGCCCTGTTGCCCTCAGCCCTGCTCCCCCACCCCCCAGCTCTGCTTTCACCATCAGCTCCTGAGAATGTAGCCCCAGGCTCCCTGTGCTCCATTGAGGGGTGGGGTGGATGCTTGTCTTGGTCAGTCCCTGCCAGGTTATGGGGAAGCTGCCTCCACTCTGAGGGGGCCCAGTGAGAGTCTCACCTAGTCAGGGGCTGGGAGTGTTGCCCTCCTGGGGAGGGGGAAGAGTCACTAGTAGAGGGGAAAATTGAGGCACAGAGGCTGAAGGGGTTTGCCTGAGAGGACACAGCCAGTCAGGGGCAGAACCCAGTCTTGACTCCCCTGCTCAAACCACTGGACCCCACTCCTCTAAGAGCTGGGAATGGAACCCAGGCGTCCTGGTGCCAGTCTCCTGCTGTAACCATTAGGCCTTGCTCCCTCAGAGCTGCCATTGCCTTCCCCAAGGTATGTAAGCTTGTTGTCGTGCCAGGCCCTACATCCGAAGGTCAGTGGGCCTGGTGCTGCCGTGGCATGAGTTACCCGCAGGCCCTGCCCCGGCAGTGAGGTCCATGTCTGGGCTGGGCCCGGCAGCAAAGCCCTGGAGCTCTAGTATCTGTATGGACTCAGCTGGCTTGGGGCCATTAAACCTCTCACTCTCCTCTCTTAAGCCTGCCTGACCCTTGGTGCTGACTTGTCAGAGGCCCCCAGCCCCTCTGCAGGCACCTTGAGGCCTGTGGCTGTGGGTATCCTTGGCTGCTCCCAGCCCTGGGCTTGGCCCCAGTGGGGGGTGGTGGGGGGAAGAGAATATGGGGCTCCGTTCCTCTGGCTCTTAGAGTATTTCTGTTTGCTTCCCTCCCTGGGCTGGGGGTGCATGTCCTGCCCTCTGACTGTGGGCAGTGCCTATGGGGTGAACTTTGGGGGCTGCCCTAGCTGTGGGGAGTGGAGGCCCTGTGGCTAGCGAGGGTCTGGTGTAGGGCCCGTTCAAATACCAAGGGTCTGTGCTGACGACTCACTGGCCAAGCTGAGCCTGCGGCGTACCAGTGTTGGGGCCAAGGGCTGCTTCTGCGATGGTCGGGGGGTGGGGGGTACATCTTGTGCTCATCCAAACCCCCTCTCTGCCCCCGCCCAAGGTGCCCCAGGCAGGTGTAAATCAGGGGGTCTTGTGCCCATGGGAGAGGTGAGCATCAGGCTGTTTGGGTCACAGGGATGAGGGTGTCTTGGCTGGTGTGGGATTGGCAGTGGCTCTTTGGGGGGTGGGGTCTCTGGGCTGGGCAAGGCCATGGAGTGAGGGGGGTGAGGCGGCTAAGGGCCAGGGCCTGTGGGGGTCTCTAGGTTGTGCAAGGCACAGGGGTGTGTGTCGGGGGGAGTATCCGGTGAGTGCTGTGTCTAATGGTCCTTTCTCCCTGCAGGGTGTTTTCAGTGGAGCGTGAGGGGTGTCTGGGATGCAGGGTTGATGAAGGGAGAGGGGGCTTTGGGTTGGGGCAGGGCATGTGGGGGCTTGTGTGTATGACTGAATCTCTGGGTTGGGCCCAGGTGTGGGCCTGGCAGAGAGGGTGCTCTCGGGACTGGGTCATGGGGTTGGGATGCATGGCAGGCGAGGATGTGTCTGACAGTCCTGTCTCTCCATGGGGAGCTGGGGCAGGGTCTCTGGGCCAGGGTAGCATGGTGGGGCTGGTGATGGGGCAGTGTCTGATAGTCCATTCTCCCTGCAGGGCGCACACCTGGCAGTGATTGACTCCCTGATGATAGCCTTTGCTGTGGAATCCACCCGCTCACTGAGTGCCCCCCCTGGCACCGACCTTGGCGCCGGCTCCTGGGAGCAGAAGCTCCTCTGCTGGGTGGACACGGTACGATGGTGGGATGCTGGGGGAACTGTGCGGGGAGCCGTGGCCCCTGGTGCCTCTAGCTTTGGGATGCTTGTTCCCCGGACACTGCTGTGAGTGGGAGCCCCCATCTGACACAGGGAGTGGTCTCCTGCCACCCTAGAGACTCTGGCCTCCGGCCCTTGAGCCCATGCTGAGCTGCCCTCTTCCTGCAGCATCGGGGGAGGGGCTCTCCCTGCCTCAGCACAGACTAACCTGTCACTATCCCCCACAGGTGAACCGCAAGCTGCAGGAGAGCACAGAGCGTGAGGGCTCGCAGCAGCCAGTGCCTGGCACAGAGGGCCAGGGCCAGTCCCCAGCAAGCGGCCCCAAGGTGGGTCGGTCTAGCACTGTGCTGAGGTCTTCCTATGGGGGAACCAGGGGGTTTGTGTGGGGCCCTCTAGCTCGAAGCAGGGTGAGTGGGCAGGGCCACTGCACCATAGCGGGTGGTGTGCTGGGGCCATGGAGTATTCCTGGGGCTTGGTGGCATTAACTCCTTCAGGGAGGGGCTGTGGCTGGTCCCCGGAGGCCATGGACCAAGGGACACCTGCCCTCTCCTGCCCTGTTGTGGGAGGGGCGGGCACTGTCCATCCTCGGGTCTGCTGCTGGATGTCCCCTTCTTGGCCGTGCTGTGTGTGTGTGTGTGTGTGTGTGTTTTGGAGGGTGGGAGGGATTGTGTGTGCTCTGACCTCCTGGGGTGATGGATCCTAGTCTAGCTGCTGCCCCCACATGCTTCCCTCCCACCCCATGCTTCCCCCTCTGGGCAGTGGTCCCTGGCTCCCAGTGCTGCCCTGGTGGCTGGTGGGTAAGCAAGGGGCGGCTCTGTGCCTGGGGGTGAGCAGAGGTGTGGGGGCATTTCCATGCACCCCTCCTGCACTCAGGGGACAGGAGCTCCCCTACCCTCGTGCTGGGCATGCAGTCTGCCCTCCCCTGCTGCAGGGCTGCCCTGGGGCAGCTGGCGTGACCCCTGCGTGGCTGCCCATGGAGGTTCGCTGTGTGACTCTTCTCTTCTGCGTCTCTCTCTCCTCCTTCCTGTGGCCTTTCTCCTTCTCCGCATCAGTGTCCCACCAGGTGGTACTGGAAACTGGTTCCTGTAAGTGGGTGGTTTATTTACTCTCCCCTCCCCTGTGCCAACTCTGATGGCCGGGGCCATGTCCTGCCAGCGCTGCTGGCTGTGGGTCTGCATGCCAAGAGACCCCCCACCCTGAGCAAAGGATGCTGGGGCCCCAGAGCACTGTGGGAAGGATGGCCCCCATGGGAGGGTGAGGAGAGACCCCAGAGCACTGTGGGAAGGATGGCCCTGGGGAGGGGAGGGGAGAGGAGAGGGAGGTGGCAGGCCCCAGGACACTGGGAAGGATGGCCCCTGTGTGGGGGGTGAGGGTGGGGAGGTGGCAGGCCCCAGAGCACTGTTGGAAGGATGGCCCCTGTGGGGGGTGGGAGGAGAGGTAGGGAGAGGCGCTAGGGTACTGTGGGGTGTGTGTGGCCCCAGGGCACTGTGGGAAGGGTGGCCCCTGTGTGGGTGGTGGTGGAGAGGGGCAGGCCCCAGGGCACTGTGTGGGGGAGGGATCGCTCAGTGGTTTGAGCATTGGCCTGCTAAACCCAGGGTTGTGAGTTCAATCCTTGAGGGGGCCACTTAGGGATCTGGGGCAAAAATTGGTCCTGCTAGTGAAGGCAGGGGGCTGGACTCAATGACCTTTCAAGGTCCCTTCCCGTTCTAGGAGATTGGTATATGTCCAATTATTAACTTTTTTAAATTAGCCCCTGTGAGGGGTGATGAGGAGGGGCCCTAGCACTGAGGGAAGTTCCTACTCTGGAACAGTTGGTGGACCAGAGCATTGTGGGAGGGTGCCTGCTGTGGGGAAGCCATTCCTTCTCCACCCCTGGGCTTGGCTCATGGCGGGGAGGGGAGGCTGGGTCCCCTGGATGCCATCCTGTCCCTTGGGGGTGGAAGGCAGCATCCTCAATGGTCTGGGTGGGGCTCTCTTGGGTGGTGGGTCTGCTGGGCTCAGACCAGAAGATGCCCTGTCAGACCCCATTGTGGGGGATTTCTGCTGGGAAGTGGCGGGAGGTGCCTGTCACTAGAGGCCAGCAGATGGTGGTCAATGCATCCCAGCATCCTTTGCTCACAACTCCTCCCCCCCTCCCCCCCATACCTCCTTCTTCAGTCTCTTAGCTTCTTACACACAGGTCTGTGGCATCTGCCCAGCTGAGCAGGGTTGGGGGTGAATCCCCTTCTGGTGGCTGGGAAGGGAGGGGCATTGCCTGGGTCTTGCCAGGTTCAGGATCCATGTGGGGGGCGGGTCAGGTAAGGGTACATAGGACTGTCCAGCCTGTGACCCCCCAAAATGGACCCTATGGCTGCACTGGGGAGAGTTGGGTTCAGTAATGAGCTAAGAGACCCAGGAGTGGGGGAGTCAGACAGCCAATCAAAAGCAGCATGCTGGTCACATGACACATTTCTCCCCCCCCCCCTTTCTCTTTTCTTGCTCTTATCCCCCTCTAGGGGTTAGGGCCCCCAGTGCTCTGGGGTCCAGGCTACAAGCAGGAGGGTGCCCACCCCCCAGGGTTAGGTTAGAATTGGGTTTGAGGGATGCCCCACAGTCTAGTTGGGCTATAGGGAGGCATCTTTGCAGGGACCCCTGCTGCATGTTAGGAGAGGGCCACCCTGGGGCAGGCTCAGAAGGCAGTGCCCTAGAGGGAAGGGCTGTAGAGTGGCGCCCCCCACAGGCCTGGCCAGGCAGCAGCTCCCTCCCTGTGGCGCTCTCTCCGGCAGCCGCTGGGCCCCCGCATTGACAAGGCTTTCTCTTTCCTTTGCTGTTGCATCCAGCATGCCATCGCTTTTTGTTTGAAGGAGTCGGGGAGTAAACCTCCTGTGGTAACGTATCACTCAGTGCCTGTGCCCTGCTGTGCCCGCTGCTGCGTGCCCGCCGCACCCACTGAGCTTTTTTTGTTCTGTTCCATCCCCTGCCTGGCGGGGCTGGTTATTCCTCCTGCAATGCCCCTGCCCCCAGCCCATGTCCCCGCAGCAGCAGGCCCTGCCCATGCTGAAAGGTTTTGAAGTGCAGTGGCCTCTGGGCCTGATGGGTTGGCATGAATGACTGGGGCATCACTTGCTATGGGGCAATGGGGGCAGCTCCCCCAGACCTTGGTTTGCTTCCCCCAGGCTTTTCATAGGTCTGTGCTCCACTATGTCACTCCCCCCTGACTTTGCAGGGTACAATAGAAGCATAGACTATTACATGTGACAAGGCAGCTTTGCCCCCCAAAGGCTGCCCCTGGGGAGCGGTAGGGTGTTTGCACAGGCCTAGCGTCATGGTGCCATCTAGTGGCTGCAACCCACCCTGTGGCCAAGAGGGTGCGTCTTGCCAGGGGAGTCCCTCCTAGTTCCGAAGGTCCCAGGTTTGATTCCCTGTGCCGGCATACACACCACTGTGCCCCCTTTCTCCCCTCCTGGGTTAGCTATGGGGTGGCCCAGGTGATGGACACCCCCGGAGGAGCTGCCCCAAGCTGGGGACAGGCAGCCCTGTGTTTGGCTGAAGTGTCCGTTGCCACCCCTGCTAAGGGAACTGTAAGCCCCATGGACTCCGCTTTCCACCAGCGGGGATGCCATTGCAAGGGAGCAGCACAGGATGGATTGGCACCCCCAGCCCATGTCAGGGAGGTGGGGGAGTCTGGTTCACAGGCCTGTGGGACCGCTGGGCTGTAATGGAGCAGTTGGTGGCTCCTGGACCAGACTGCCCCCCTCCCTCATTCCGATAGGGTCTCCTGACCCCTTCTGTTGGGGTCCTGCAGCGTCTGGGCTGTGGTGTGTTGGAGGGGGCAGGGGTTCCCCAAGCAATGTTGTTGGGGGTGGGGGAGTGCTCCCTCCCCAGTCCCTGCCAGGGGCTCATTGCAGCAGGAATAACAGGGCATCCCATAACTTTTTTTGTCCCCCTTTTTTCATGCCTTCGCGAGGCTGTCTGTCTGGCCTGCTGGCCGTCTGTCTGTTGGCTGTGCCCCACCCTTGCTGTAGTTGCACGCTCCTGCCCTGCTCGGCTCTGTGTGCCCGTCCCTGCACCGGGATGCTGGCTGTTGTCTCGTCTCCTGTGCTCGAGTGGCGAGTGTTGCCGTGACCTCAGGGCAGGACGGGAAGGGGTGTCCTGTTCACCCAGCTGGGGCCTCTCAGTGCAGGGGGGCCTGGCCCAGAGCGAGGGCCCCCGGCTTGTCTTTCCTGCTTTCCTCCCTCCGTGCCAGGCCTGTGGGGCAGTAGGGCAGCCCTAGACTGAGGGGCAAGGGGAGGGCTATTGTGTTGAGCTGTGCTGTGTCCTATGTGTTGTGGGGTGGGTGGGGGTGGCATCCCCAGGTCACAGCTCATCCTGGCTGCTCTGCCCCTTGGGACCCCAGCCACAGCCCCCCTGCCCTGAGGGAGCCTGATCCCTCCCAGCACAAAGCCTTTTCCTGATGCCCCATATGGGAGGGGGAGCCGTGTTGGGATGAGTGGACCTTTCTCAATGGGGTGCTGGGGGCACAGGGAAGAAGACACCTGGAAGAGGGAACCCAAGGCTGGGTGTGAATGGGGGCACTAGTGGTCTGCTGAGCCATAGAGACCCTGGGGAGGCGGGGACTGGGAGAATAGGGGGTCGGTAGCCAGCATGCTGGGGACAGCTGGAGTGATGGGAGGGGGCAGGGTCACTAGGCAGTTGAGGGCCCCTGACCTGAGAGGGTGGCAGGTAGAGCGGAGGAGCCTGCAATGCCACTGGCTTTGCAATTCCTCCCCCCCCATGGGGGGGCCACCCTCCAGCTGTTCACCCCCCTCTCTGTCTCTGCTCTGGGCAGATCCGGTACCGGAAGGACAAGGTGCTGCCCAAACAGACACCCTGCTTCACACCCATTTTGGGCATGAAGGACTTGGCCAACGGGGGTGCCATCGCTGCCACCATTCACTATTACTGCCCTGATGTGGTGCGTCTGGAGGGTGAGTTCAAATGTGGGGCGTGACTAAGGATGGGGTGCCAGGCAGTGATGGGTTGGGAGCCTGGGGGCTGTGCTGGCTGGGTGGAGCAGTCCCTAGGGCTGCGTGGGGGGAGGGGGAAGATCCCTGGGGCTGGGAGGAGCAGGGGTTGGGAGCCTGGCTGGGGAGGGGAAGGTCTGGTGGGGGGCAGTCCCTGGGGCCAGGAGGAGGAGGAGGGGAAGGTCTGGTGCGGGGCAGTCCCTGGGGCCAGGAGGAGGAGGAGGCGGTGGGGACGGTGGGGGGGGGGGCCGTCCGTGGGGCCTGGAGGCGGCGGCGGGTAAGGTCTGGTGCGGGGCAGTCCCTGGGGCCAGGAGGAGGAGGAGGGGAAGGTCTGGTGTGGGGCAGTCCCTGGGGCCAGGAGGAGGAGGAGGAGGAGGGGAAGGTCTGGTGCGGGGCAGTCCCTGGGGCCAGGAGGAGGAGGAGGGGAAGGTCTGGTGCGGGGCAGTCCCTGGGGCCAGGAGGAGGAGGAGGGGAAGGTCTGGTGAGGTGCAGTCCCTGGGGCCAGTAGGAGGAGGAGGGGAAGGTCTGGTGGGGGCAGTCCCTGGGGCCAGGAGGAGGAGGAGGGGAAGGTCTGGTGTGGGGCAGTCCCTGGGGCCAGGAGGAGGAGGAGGGGAAGGTCTGGTGTGGGGCAGTCCCTGGGGCCAGGAGGAGGAGGAGGGGAAGGTCTGGTGCGGGGCAGTCCCTGGGGCCAGGAGGAGGAGGAGGGGAAGGTCTGGTGCGGGGCAGTCCCTGGGGCCAGGAGGAGGAGGAGGGGAAGGTCTGGTGCGGGGCAGTCCCTGGGGCCAGGAGGAGGAGGAGGGGAAGGTCTGGTGCGGGGCAGTCCCTGGGGCCCAGAGGGGCAGGGTGGGGAACCATAGGTCTGGGGGGGCAGTCCCCGGGCAGCTCTCATGCCCCACTCCCTGCAGACGTGTGCCTGAAGGAGACCATGTCGGTGGCCGACAGCCTCTACAACCTGCAGCTGATCCAGGAATTCTGCACTGAGTACCTGGGTGGCTGCTGCCCCCTGGCACTGGAGGACCTGCTCTACGTGCCCCCAGTGCTGAGGGTGAGTGGGGTCAGGGTTGGGGTTGGGGAGGCCTGAGCCAAGGTGCCCCCAGCATGTGGGCGGTGCCCTGTGCAAGGGAGACTTGTCTGGGTGGTGGTGTGGTGGGAAGGGGTCGTCATGCCGCAGCTGGTGAGGGAGCTTGGGGCGGGAGTCCTGCCTTTTGGCGGGGGCGGGGGGACGGAGCTCATTGTGGGGAGCATGGGTACTTGCGTGGAGAGGGGTGGCTGGCTCGGACTCACCCTGGCAGGACACCCCTCCTTTGGGGCCAGGTTAAACATAACCATAAAGCTCTTGGCTCTGGAGTTCTAGGGGCGGGGGGCTCTGCCCAGCTCTCTGTGACTGCAGCCCCCCCAGCCTGCGCCCCTTGCTTTCCACTGAGGCAGAAGGGTGCGGATTAGGCAGCCTGGCGGAACAGCCCGGCTTGGTCCTAATGAGGCCTTGGCTGGTGCCTCCGGCTGCTCTAATTGGGGCTGTGCAGCCTGGCACAAAGGGCCCCCGCTGGGCTGGGCCTGGAGTACCTGCTGTGCTCATGGGTGCCTTGGTCTGGGGGGAGGGGCACCCTGCTCCTCCTGGTCTGCACACACCCGGGGGGGTGGAATCGGGAGTCCATCCTCTCTCTCTCCTGGCTAGAGGGTGCCTGGGGCGGGAGGACGGGGGTGTCTCATTGCTTTGGCCTCTTTGGAGCACGTGAGCAGCTGTTCTGCCTCCTCTGCAGATCAACATTGGGGTGTTCCTGGCTGAGCTCTTCCTGTGCTTCGAGGTGCTCAAGCCGGACTTTGTGCACCCCAAGGAGCTGGGGGGACTCAAAGGTACCAGGGGCCCTGTCAGTCCCTGCTGGGCCAGGCTAAGTCTGGGGGGATGGTTTCCCGTCTCCTCCAGACATCACCCTGGAGCAAAGCTGCCTCTAACCCCGCCCCCTTTGGCTGGCACTAGACCCCCCTGGTCACAGTTGGGTATGGTGGGGTGGGGGAGCCCTGCCTGAAAGGGGCAGATATCTCCTGCCTGGGGTCCAGCATAGGATGACATGCTGATTGACTGCTCCTGGAAGGTGTGGTGGGTTCATTGCATCCCCCAGCCACGGACGACTCCCCCCTTCTAGCCACCTTGCCCCGGCTGTGGCTGCTGCTCCCTGCCCAAGGTCGGGGCAGGGGAGGAGTGGGAGTGGAGCATGCTGGGAGCTGGCTCAGCCCAGCCCCAGAACAAAGGCCCTGTGTTGGCGAAGCCCTTTGAAGGACCTTGGCTGCTGTTCAGGTTGGGGTTGTGGGGCTGGCAGCCTGGCCTGGGCGGATGCTGGCCGTGCCCGTCCCCCAGGAGTGGCTGGGGGCAGAGACTCATGCTCCCTGCCTGCCTTCCAGATCCTCCTGCAATGAGCGACTCCCTGACGCCCAGCAGTGGGAACAGCAACAGGTGAGTCTTGGCACCCCTGCAGCCTGCCATGGTGGGCAGGTCTTGCTGTGGTACCTAGGAGCTGGTGAGTGAGGGGCCAGGGGGCGCTCTCCCCTGGCAGTCAGTGCTGGCCCCAGTGCGGCACTAGGGGGCATTGCAGGGGGCGCTCTCCCCTAGCAGTCAGTCAGTGCTGGCCCCAGTGTGGCACTAGGGGGCATTGCAGGGGGCGCTCTCCCCTGGCAGTCAGTGCTGGCCCCGGTGCGGCGCTAGGGGGCATTGCAGGGGGCGCTCTCACCAGGTCACTCCAGTCTGACTGGACTGGTAGCACTGGGTCATTCCCTCCTGCTGAGCTCTTGATGACTCTTCTATAAAGCTGGTGGGTCTCGGGGGTATTGTGGAGCCTGACCTCTCTTCATCCCCTTGGAGCTCGGGAGGTTCCTCTGTGCTGTGCTGGGGGGTGGAGTCTCTGCAGCACCTACCTGCTGGGATTCTGTTTTCCAGGCCCTGGCTGGGCTCGTACTGATGCCATGACTCGCCTGGCAGCTTAAATAGCGCCTGGGCAGGATCAGCTCTGACCCACTAGGTGGACCCCTGCAGCCATTGGTTTGTCCCCGCTCTGGTCCCCGCTGCTGCTGAGCGAGGGTCCCCAGCTAGGAGCTCCAGAGCCCCCCTAGGGGAAAAATGAGGGACCTCCAAGGCCCACCCAGCTTGATCTGGCCCTGAACCCCTTGAGTTGGCATCCAGGCCCCTGCACTGCCCCTGGGCACATAGGGGCAGCGAGTGTATCGTGATTGGGGAGGAGGAAAGTGGGGAGGGATTGATTGCGGGGGGGGAATTTCCTCCCCCTCCCCCTTCAGGAAGAGAAACGTTCAGTGAGGATGTGAGACTGGGCTGCCCCTCCCCCAAAAGAGAACACCCTCTTCTTCCCCCACAACAATTGGATTTTTTTTTTTTAAGTTTAAGTGAGTTTTTGTGTTTTCCTCAACCTGGGTCTCTGCAGAACAGGATATTGGCTCAAAACAGCGGTGGGAGTTCCTGGCAGAGCCCTCTCAGAGCTGGGGCTAGAACCCAGGAGTCCAGGCTCCCCGTCGCTGCTCTAACCACTAGCCCCCACTCCATTCCAGGGGCTGGGGATAGGACCCAGGAGTCATGGCTCTCCCTGCCATCCTGACCAGAGCTTCATTTAGTTAACTTCCTGCCAGGAAGCAAGGGCAGAACTTGAATGAAATGAGTTTGTAAAATCCAATCTGAGCCTGACTGGCTTCTGCCCCAAATCACTGCCCCTGCCATGCTGCGAACCAGGCAGAGCTCCCCCTGGTGGAGCCCTGAGTGTGACCACATCCCCAGCAGTGGGGTACACCCAAAGCCAGGAGCCTGCTGCTGGGCTGGCATAGGGTGCCTATGGGTTGCTGCTCAGATGTCTCCTCTGGGGCCAGGTGGTGCTGAGCTGGCACCTGTGGGCTCAGGTGTGATCTAATGTGCTCCAGCCTCATGTGCGGTTTCTCTTGCAGTGGTTCCCCAGTGTTCAGCTTCCTACACCCGCTCCTGCCAGGCGGGCAGCCGCAGTCCCCGCTCAGAGGCTCGCTAGGTGAGATGCTGTGCCCTCCATGGGGGATGGGGTCATCAGGGCCTAGGGCACCACGATTTGGGGGTGCCAAAAAGCGGTGCCCCCCAATTATTTTTTACACTACAGTGGAGTCACATCTTACATGGGGGTTTAGCTTCTAAGGTCAGCGTGTAAGAGGAAAATCAGATACAGTGAAAATTACCATAAAGTACAGTATACACTAGAACAGGGGTCCTCAACCTATGGCACGCGTGCCAAAGGTGGCATGCAAGCCCCCCCCCCTTTTTTTTTTTTTAATGGCAGGCTGTGGGTCCCGGCTGCTGCTGAGCCCACTGCCAGCCTGGGGTTCCGTTCACTCAGCCGGCAGCGGGCTGAGTGGGCCGGCGGCCGGGACCCCAGACTGGCAGCTCCGCTCAGCCTCCTGCCTGCCTGGGTGACCGGTCTGAGCTTCTGACTGTTCACCCAGGGTTCAGTCCGCCGGCCTGGGGTTCCGCTCACCGGAACCTGCAGCCTGCCATTTAAACACAATCTGCTCGTGTGCCGTAGGTTGAGGACCCCTGTTCTAGTGGATACTGTGTGTGCTGTACTTTATGGTAACGTTCACTATACGTGATTTTCCTCTTACGCGCTGACCTTAGAACCTAACCTCCGCATAAGATGTGACTCCACTGTCTTCATTTTTGAAAGTTTGTAATAAGTGATGCTCTGGGGGGCGCAAGGTGGAAGTTTCGTCTAGGGTGCAAAATATCCTTGCACTGGCCCTGGGGGTCGGGGAAGGCTCCAGCTATTGCTGGGGCTGTGTGGGGTTCAGGCCTGGTCTGACCTTAGCTGGGAGTACACTCCCCTGACCAATGCCTGACGTCTGCGAGGGTCCCCAGCTAGGAGCTCCAGAGCCCCCCTAGGGGAAAAATGAGGGACCTCCAAGGCCCACCCAGCTTGATCTGGCCCTGAACCTCTTGAGTTGGCATCCAGGCCCCTGCACTGCCCCTGGGTACATAGGGGCATAGAGAGGGGCATTGTAATGCCCCCAGCCCAGGTCCCTATACACCCGGTCCCTGCCGCAAACCATCCTGGAGGGGGCTGGGGACAGCTCTGGCTTATTCTAGGGGGGACATGGGGTGGATCTGTGGGGTTTCTGGGGTGGGGGGATGGATGGTTCTGGGCTGCCTAGGGTGGGGGCTGGGGTGGATGGATCTGAGTCATCCTGGAGGGCTGGCAGGCTGGGGTCCCAAGATGTTGGGGTGAGCCATTCTGTGAGGTCCCTAGATGGTTTTGGGTTGGGGGCTGTGGGCCATCTGAGAGGGCAGGGTTCCAAGGGTTGGGGTGCTCTGGGCTGTCGCAGCAGGGGGCTGGTGTGAGGTCCCAGGGGCTTGGGGGCTCCAGGCTGTCTAGGGGGTTGTGTGACCGTAGCTCTGTGCCCCAGGTTCCATGCACCACTCTACCTCAATGTCCCATGTGGAGGGCGGATTTGGCAAATCCTGGAGCAAGAAACAGCTGAGGTGAGGCAGGAAGGGGCTGAGTGGGTGGGGAGCATCTCAGGTATGGGGGCTGGGCCAGGAGCTGCTGGGGGCTGGGCCCTAACCCTCTCTCCACAGCCTTTCTCTCCTCCCCCCCCCCCCCCCCCCCCCCCACACTTTCTATGCAAGGGGTAGGGGTGGGAATGGGGATATGGGAGGCAGGGCCTTCCCACAGCTCAGCCTATCCCACCTCCAGCACTGTGCAGGGGCCTGGCGGGGGCTGTCCCTTTCTGTGGGCATGGCTTGTCTCTCCATAGCCAGCCCCTGGCCCCCTGCTGTCCTCGCAGTCATCTGTGCTCTGTGCGGGGCCTGGTCCGACTCTGGGGTGGGCATGGTTGGGTAGGGTGGGGCCCATCCCTTTCTGGGGGCAGGGCCTGTCTCTGGCCAGCCCCTCACTCCTCCTTTCCCTGCAGCCATCCGCTGTCGCAGGCCGTGTCATTTAGCATCCCCTTTGGGCTGGACAGTGACGTGGACATCGTGATGGGGAACCCCGTGGGCATGCTGCGTTCCATCAGCTCAGACAGCTTGGCACCAGTGACCGCCCGCTTGGCCCGCTCCCCTGGTCCCCTCCCTGAGGATGCTGCCCAGCGGCTGGCCAAGGACGAGGCCCCCAATGGGCTGGTGGCACCGCACCGGACAGTGCACAAGGTGGCGCTGTCTGCCAAGGGGGTTGTGGAGCGTGAGGGCCCCCCTGTGGAGAATGGGCTGGCGGACGGGTACCCCGACCTGCCCACCATTGAGGAGGCCCTGCAGATCATCCACAGCAGTGAGCGCCTGCACCCTGAGGGCGCGGCCGATGGCTTCTACCTGCATTCGCCAGAGCCAACCAAGCCCACCCAGGCGCCAGAGCCCCCACCAGCACTGGCTGTCTACCGCTTCCACAGCGGGCCCCCCAACGGGCGTGCCGAGGCCCCCACCCCCCCTGGGGATGGCAGCTTGGACTCGGATGCTGAGGACCCTGCCCGCCTGCCTGGCACCAAGGACGACACCTCCTCGGGCCTGAGCTCGCTGAGCTCCCAGCCCGACAGCGCAGGCTCCTCGGGTGCTGGCATGCGCATGACCAGCTTCGCCGAGCGCAAGAAGAAGCTGGCGCCCCCCGAGGGCAAAGCCTTGCAGAAGAGCACTGGTGAGAGCTCGGAGGTGGGCGCTGTGCCCCCCGAGGACAGCCCTGGCTGCAGCCCTGCCCTGAGCTCCGAGATGAGCCAGCTGGGTGCCCGGCTGGAGGAGAAGCGGCGCGCCATTGAGGCGCAGAAGAAGCGCATTGAGGCCATCTTTGCCAAGCACCGCCAGCGTCTGGGCAAGAGCGCCTTCCTGCAGCTCAAACGCAGGGAGGGGAGAGAGGAGGAGGAGGAGGAGGAGGGGGAGGCCAAGCTGTCGCTGGAGGAGAGGCTGGCCCGGCTGGAGGCAGAGGAGGAGGGGGGCAGCCTGCAGGTGCAGGCTGAGGAGGAGGGGCCAGGCCAGGGCCGCCCAGAGAAGCAGGTGACGTTCTCGTCGGAGATCAAGGGGGCCCCACTGGATGAGAATCTGGGCGATTACAACCGGGCTGTGGCCAAGCTGAACACGGCGCTGAGCTCCCTGCAGCTGGACATGCACCGCCTGAGCCAGCAGCAGCAGCGCCTGCTCCAGGAGAAGAAGCCCAGCCAGGCCTGGGTCATCCCGGCCCCCAAGGGCCCCGCCCCACGGGCCAGCCGGGAATTTGTGCCACCCCGCGCTGTGGAGCTCTCGTCCTCTTCTCCCTCGCCTTCCCCCTCCCGTAAGCCCCCCGTCCCCGCCGCGCCCCGCTCGCCCCAGCCAGCCCCCAAGAAGGCTGCCCCCACGCCCCCCAAGAGTCCCAAGCATGCCCGGCCTGTGGAGCTGAAGCTGCCTCCCCTGACACGGGTGCTGACGCCCCCCCACAACGTGGACACCCTGCCCCACCTGCGCAAGTTCTCGCCCAGCCAGGTACCCATGCAGACCCGTTCCTCCATCCACTTCTCGGAGGAGGTAGCTGGGCCGGAGCAGCCGCTTGAGTCCCCTGAGCTGGAGACCCAGGGCAACCTGCGCCCTGTGGCCTCCGTGGTGCCACAGGGCGGGGTGGGCAGCGCTCGGGTGTCCGGGGACGGCACCAGTGATGTGTCCTCGCCGGGCGAGCGGCGGAGCAGCCTCATTGAGATCCCGCTGTCCAGCCTCCAGGCTGAGGAGGGTGACGGGGATGACTCGCTGGAGGAGTCACTGACCGAGGTGATGGACACAGAGCCACGAGCCGGCCTGGGATTCTTCTTCAAGGTGAGAGCCAGGCCACGTGGGACAGAGCCACACGTCCCCCTCCCACGGCCCATCACTGTGCTGCCTCCTGGAGCCACTCAGGACAGCACTGAGCCTGTCTCAGCCACAACCTGCCATCCTGGCACAGAAGCCCCTGGGTTGGGAGCGCTCCTCTCCGGGGAGAGGGGAGCAGGGAATGGGACACGGGGCCTTCCCCTCTAGGAGGCTGTCACAGAGCGTGGGGGGGAGTTAGGGTCCTGCATCCCCCTTTTCCTGCCATTCACCGTGACTCTCAGCCAGCCAGTAAAACCGAAGGTTTATTAGACGACAGGAAAACAGTCCCAAGCAGGGCTTGTAGGTACAACCAGGACCCCTCAGCCAGGTCCCTCTGTGGGGCAGGGATCTTAGACCCCAACCCTGGGGGGTTCCCTCCATTTTTCCAGCCAGCTTCAAACTGAAACTCCCCTACAGCCGTTTCCTTCCACTGTTTTTCCCGTCTTCCCCCCCCCCCCCCCGCCTTTGTTCAGGTTTCTGGGCAAAGGTGTTACCTGGCCACATCCCCCTCCCGGCTCGGGTTACAGGCCCAGGTATCGCCCCTTAAGTAAAGTCACCCCCTGCTCTCCCATCCCCCATGCAGACATTCCCAGGTCAGTCTGCCCTGCTCCCTACTGCTCTGATCTAGCCCCAGGGCAGGGGTCTGGCTGGCTCAGTGTCAGGAATGGCACATGGGGGGGCTTTCCCCTCTAGGGGTGCTGTCCCCAGCACCGGGAGACTTGCCGGTTCAGGCTCCTGTGGGGTTCCCTCCCCCTGGGCTCCCTTGGGTCACAGCCAGCTCCTTCCTGTAGGGAAATCCTGGGGCTAGTGTTTCTGGCTCCCTGCCTCCCCCAGGGTCTGCAGCAGGGGGCTGGCTGGGATGCAGTCCTGCCCCTCTGGTGCTGTGGCATTGACTGACTGGTGTCTTGGCAGGCTGCAGCTGGGCTGGGCTGGGGGTCGCTCCTGTCCCAGTGGGCCATGTGGGGGCAGTGCTATGGGATGTTATCTCAGCTGTATAGTTAACCCTTTGGATTCTGCCACAATGAGACTATTGCAGTGGTTCTCGAACTTTCGTACTGGTGACCCCTTTCACATAGCAAGCCTCTGAGTAAGACCCCCCCCCCCAAGTATAAATACTTTTAAAAATATATTTAACGCCATTATAAATGCTGGAGGCAAAGCGGGGTTTGGGGTGGAGGCTGACAGCTCATGACCCCCCCCATGTAATAACTTTATGACCCCCTGAGGAGTCCCAACCGCCTGGCTGAGAACCCCTGGACTATTGCCTAGAACTCATTGTGGAGGGATGGGGGTGTAGGGTCCATGGGACTTGGGCACCTCAGAATCTTTGTGGATCAGGGTCTAGCTATTGTCTTTTTTGCTTAACTCCCACCTGCTGGGACACTGCAGGGGGTTAACTGACCTGAAAGCAGCAAGGGGACCTGGGCCTCATGCTGCCGTCCAGCTCTCAGGAGCCATAGCTGTCGGGCTGCCTAGGAAATGACACATTCCCCTGGGGAACTCCTTGCCTCAGGATAGTGTCCAGGGCAGCTGGCTCTGAGGTTTAGATATTGGTCTGGGTAACACCACTGCTGTTACAGGCCTGGATGGTCAGTATTTGCCCCTGAGCAGGGTGGCTTCCTGCCCCTCCCTCTGAAGCAGCAGGGCCATGGGCTGGGATAGCTAGGCCCTGTCCTCAGCTGTGTGGCTTTCTGGGGCCCCTGGGGCTTATGCTGAGGCCAGTGGAGCTGGCAAGTGGGTGGGGGTGTTGGGATACCCAGGATGCACTACAGGCTTGTTCTGGCTTCATGGGGATGTGCCCACCCTCCCTGGAGCTGTGGCAGCCCCCCTTGTCCAGTGCTGCCCTCTGTGCCTGCTGTCCCAGGGGCTGCTGTGTGCCCACATACCATCACTGTTACCTGCAGACCCCGGCCTCCCTGCTCACTAGCTCTGTCCCCGCCCAGGATGACGAGAAGCCAGAGGACGAGATGGCCCAGAAACGGGCCAGCCTGCTGGAGCGCCAGCAGCGGCGCAACGAGGAGGCGCGGCAGCGGAAGCAGTGGCTGGAGGCTGAGAAGGAGCAGAAGGAGGAGGCAGCCAGGTGGGTGGGAGGTGGGGGTGGTCAAGGGGCAGTGTCAGGGAAGGAGCCCATGTCAGGTGGTGCTCAAGTGGATGGAGGCAGGTGCCAGGGTGACACTCGGGGGAAGTGCATGACTGAGCAGCATCAGGGTGGTGCCTGGGGGGGCGGGGGGGGGGCTGGGCCACCGGGGGGGGGATCCCCGGTCTACAGGCACCCAGGTGTGTGGGTGGGTGGGGGGCTGGTCTGAGCAGCACTGGGGTGGTGCCAGGTGGGGTGGTGCAGGGAGCCCTGCAGCAGGGCTGGCTGGGGGGCTTTGGGGCAGAGCCCAGCTCCTGATGGCCATACTCCCTGTGCCAGGCTGCAGGCAGAGGAGCGCCCACGGCCGGAGGAGGAAGCAAGCCCCCGGCGCGGTGACTTCACACGCCAGGAGTACCAGCGGCGCCACCAGCTGAAGCTCATGGAGGACCTGGACAAGGTGCTGCGGCAGAAGCCAACCACGGTGCGCGCCCTCAAGAAGGGGCGGCCCAAGACGGTGTTCTGTGACGACTCGGCCCTGGCCCGCAGCCCGGTCAAGGGGCTCCTCGGTACGGCTGGGGGGAGAGGGTGGTTCATGGACAGTGCGGGTAAGGGGAGGTGGGTTCATGGGGGGCCACCCCTTGCTCAGCTGTCCCATGCAGCCGAACCCCCTACTCCAGGACCTGGGCAGCCCAGGAGTTGAGTTTGACTTAACTTGGGCAGGGAGGCGTCTCTTTGGGGGGGCTGGGGGATGTTTTGGGCGCTGTGTGACCGAGCTCTCTGCACCCCCCCCCAAAGGATCCAGGCTCAGCAAGGTGTACTCCCAGTCGACCCTGTCCCTGTCCACTGTGGCCAATGAGCCTGGGAACTCGCTGACTGTCAAGAGACCCTCCAGGTGAGAGCACTGGGATGGGGTAGGGGGAGCTGGGCAAGTAACCCCCTGTGCTTCTCCATGCCCCCCCCCCTGGATTGGGGGGGGGCGGAGGGGAGAGAGAGAGAGTGTGTGTGTGTCCCCCATCAAGGGGAGAAAGCAGCATGGCTCCCATTAGCAGGGAAGGCCCCAGGCTGGGGGGCTGGCCTGAGGCCATCCCTGGAGTCCTTCCTCCTTTCTTGGGGGGGGGGGGGTGCGGGGGGTGAAGGTGGAGTCTCCTGGTGGAGTGATGGAGCTGGAAGGTTTGGGGTGTGGGGGTTACTCTCAGGGAGCTGGAGGATGAATCTGATTGACTGGCCCCTGCATTGGAACTCCTGCCCCATCTCTAACTGCCCCACAGAGCTGCCTCCCCCTCGGGCCTGATGTCCCCCAGCCGTCTGCTGGGCAGCCAGAGCCGTGAGCGGGACTGGGAGAATGCATCTACTGCCTCGTCGCCTGCCTCTGTGCCTGAGTACACAGGTGAGACCCTCCCACCCCCTCTGTCCTAGAGAACAGGGATGAGACACCCCCCTCCCCCTACTTCCCCTGCTGCCCTTCCTCCAGCCCAGAATACACAGGTGAGACCCACCACCACCGTCCTGCCCTCTCCCTCCTCTGTGCCTGAGTACATGGGTGAGACCCCCCACTTCTACTGCTCCTCCAGCCCCAAGTACATGGGTGAGATCTGCCACCTCCTCCCTTTGCCTTCCCCCACCACCCCATGTCCATCCAGAGTACAGGGGTAAGATCCCTGCCCATTGCCTCAATCCCCACCCCCACAGCCCTGCCTCCACCCTACTCCCCTCACTGCCTCCTCTCCAGCCTCCATCCCCAAGTAAATGGGTGAGACCCCTTCCCTCGCCTGCTTTGCCTCCACTGCTCCTACTTCCATCCTTCAGTACCCAGGGGCCAGGCCCCCAGCTGGGGAAGTCTCTGGGAGGAAGCCCTTTGCTGTGCCAGACCCCAACAGGTCTCTCTCTCTTCCTCCAGGACAGGCCACACGGCCTCCCCACCTCCTGAGAGTGAACCGCTGGGCTTCACCCCGTGAGCCCTGCCCAGCGAGTCCAGCTGAGCCAGACCCTGGTAGAGACCCGTCCACTCTGCAGGGCCCGACGCCCCTCGGCCCGGGTGACAGGGCCACTCACCCAGCGTTGTCAGAACAGTCGGGTTTCTTAGGCACCTGGACCCCAGCCCTGGGAAGTCCTTAGGCCAGCCCAGAGCAATGATGGGTAAAGCCCTGAGCCTGGCCAAGCCCCCACATTCAGACTCTCTCACCTCCTTGCTCAGCTCCCAGGTGGGAGCCAATTGCCCCCCCCCCCCCGTTTTTTTTTTGAGCTGGGGTCTGCTCAGTGGCTCAGTGCCACTCTGACCTCTGTCTCTTAGCCTGTCCTGAGAGCAAACAGTCCTCCCCCCTCCATGCAAAATACAGGGGAAACTGAGACACATAAGATTCATTAAAAGTTTCCACTTTGTCACAATGTCTGAGAGCCCCTGTTCCCACCCAGCCTCTCACCTGCCTCCACCTCCTGCTGCCTGCCTCAGCCCTGAGTACACAGCTGAAGACACTTCCAGCGGCCACCTCCATCCCCACAGACATTGATTAGAACTGCCTGGGCTGGTCTGTTGGCTGGCTGGGACCCAGTAGGAGGTCCCCTGGGGGCAGGGCCTGGTGGGGCAGTTCCTAGGTCGCTGGATCTAGCTCTAACCAACTCTCCCTGGCAGGGCCCAAGCTGTATAAAGAGCCAAGTGCCAAGTCCAACAAGCACATCATCCACAATGCGCTGTC
Source organism: Mauremys reevesii (assembly GCF_016161935.1). NCBI lineage: Eukaryota > Metazoa > Chordata > Testudines > Geoemydidae > Mauremys > Mauremys reevesii. The sequence continues at coordinate 3,191,609 of NC_052647.1, forward strand.
CCACTGCTGCCTGGCCGGCCGCGTCAACGAGCCTCACAAGAACAAGATCCTGGAGGTGAGTGGGGAGGACCCCTTGCTCCTCCATCCCAGAGCAGGAGGTGACTGGGTACATCTTTTGGCTCAAGAGGTGGCCTGGCTGGGGGGTGAAGGGGGAGGGGGCCCTTGTGTTGTAGAGCTGAGGGCTTGCCTGGTCTCTAATCCCTTCCCTGCCCCCTAGGAGATGGAGAAGAGCAAGGCCCATCACTTCCTGATCCTGTTCCGAGATTCCAGCTGCCAGTTCCGGGCGCTCTACACGCCAGCAGGGGAGACGGAGGAGCTGACACGCTTGACAGGCTACGGTCCCCGCACCATCAGCCAGGCCATGATTGAGGGCATCTACAAGTACAACTCGGACCGCAAGCGCTTCACCCAGATCCCTGCCAAGACCATGTCCATGAACGTTGACGCCATCACCATCCAGGGCCACCTCTGGCAGACCAAGAAGCCAGGCACCCCCAAGAAGCCAGGCACCCCTAAGTAACCTTGCCTGGCCTCTGAGCTGAGCTAGGACCCCTGGGCCCCGGCTGTGCTCCCAGGCAGGGCCCAGCAAGGGGGGGGAAGGGCTTATCCTGGGAACTGCCAAATACACTAAAACTATGGGGTTGAAGGGCACAGAGGGGAAGAACTGACTTGGTATGGCCTGGCCCTGCCCCCACCCTATGCTGAGGGGAGGGGGCTACGTGCCCCTAGACTGGCTCCTCCGCTCTCTGGCCCCCCAACCATCTGAATGTCAGACTGCACCCCAGGGGCATGTCTCTCCCCCTCCCTCCATGAAGTGTGGATCAGGGCCTGGCCCCTGGGCTGTGTATATTATACATAACTATACAGAGATTGAGCTATTTAAATGATTTTGCAATGATTTGTATATAGTGAGTTGCATTTGATAAGCAGACTGGGATGAGCAGGGGGGAGGGGAGGGGGGGGGTGTCTCTTTCTTCATGTCTTGTCTATTTTGTATCTTCTGAGCTTCTGCCACAATTGAATGATGTTGAATTGTCCCCCTTGTAGGAAGGGTGCTGGGCACAGGACTGGGCACCATGGGCACAGTCTCAGGCCTGGGGGGGGAGGGGACCTGGCCTGAGCCCACCTGCAGCTGCCCCAGGGAGCAGGACTCCCAGTGCCCATGGCTTCCCCCTTCTCTCCCCTCCCAGCCCAGGTGGCTGCTGCCTGTGCCCCTGTCCCTGCCTTTCTAGGGGGCTGGCTGGAGCAGAGGGAAGGGCAGCTGGGCCTGGTCAGGTGACAGCTCCCAGCACTGATGCCTGGGCTGTTGGCCCCCAGGGCTGGGTGAGGGGGGCAGGGCCTGCTGGCTCCCTGTGGTGGGGGGATGGGGACCTGAGTAATGCTGTAATGAGCTGGCAGGGCCCTCACCCTGTCACTTAATAAAGTAACTTAAAGGAGCTTTTGTCTTTGCCTGGTTCCTCAACAGAAGAGCAGCAGCTGCCCAGGCCAGCAGCCTCCCCCTGCTGCCCCAGGGAGCTGGGCTCCAGTAGGGCTGGGGGTCAAGGAGCCTGGGCTCTAGCCCCAGCTTGGGCAAGGGTGAGGCAAGGGGGTCAGAGCAGGGGCCTTGGGATCGGGACTCCCAGGAGCAGCCTCTGGTTTCAGTTGGCTCCTACATGGAAAAAGTTTCCTTGTGGTTTTATGATGGAAAAACAAACTACTTCCCCACCCCTCCCATATGCTGCAGGCCAAGCCCTTGCTGGTGCTCAGAGCCTGGGCCAAGGGCTGCTTGTGGAAAGTGCTTGTGCGTGCGTGTGTGTGTGTGGGGGGGGGGGGGGGTGGTTCTCCTGGGCTGCAGTGACTCTACACCCCCCCACCTCACTTGGCAGCAAGAACTGCTGATGTAGCCCCACCCCTGTATCAGCTGGGGGCAGAACTGGTGCCTGACCAGCATTTTTAACCCTAAGGCTGCCCCTGCTCAGCTCCAACCCCCACCTCACATCATCCCTCCAGCACTGAGGGCCTGGCTGGGCCTGGCCAGAACAGCCCTGCCCCAGAATAGCATGGTGCAAGGGGGGGGAGGGGTAGGCCTCCCCCAAGGCGAGCCCAGGCTCTGGCCCTGCTGGCTTGAGTCCATGACCAGGGCAAACTGTCACCATGTCCCTGCCCAGCAGTGGGGGGGGAGGAGGGGGCACTTCCTAGAGCTGTTCCCAATCCCCTCCCTGAGCAATGAGAGCCCAGCTGGGGTTAGAAAAAGAAACCTTTATAGTAAGACACCCGGCATCAGACACAGCAGCCCCCCTGGGGGGGGAGGGGTCACTCCCTCTCTCCTTGCACAAGAGCCAGGGGGTGGCTGCCCATGCCCCAGTGGGGGAAGAGCACCAAGCACAGGGTTTACCCCACTCACTAGCTGGTGGAGACCAGCTGGAGGGGGCAGATTAGCCCCAGCTACTCCAGCAGGGCCCAGCCCCAGGAGCTCTGCCTGCTCCCTCCCCCCTTAACAAGCCTGGCTCCCAAAGTGCTTCATGGGGCAGGGGTGGGCAGGCTGGCTCCACACCCTCCTGCCAATGGCTCTGAGCAGGGTCCTCCCCTCCCTGCACAGCAGAGGGGCGGGGCAGCCCTGCCCTGCCCCACCCGCTCCCTGCTAGGAGCCAGGGAGCCCAGAACTCAGGCAGGAGAACTAGGGCAGCAGTGTGCCCCGGGGTGGGGGACAGACACTCAGCCCATGCTCTGGGGGAGCAGCTCCAGGCCAGCACAGGCCCAGGAATCTCCAAGTCCAGACCCCTCTGCCCGCACTCCAGGAGGGAAGCAGGATCCATGGTGCCCACTGGCTGCCCCCAGTTCCAGTTCAGTCGGTCTTCAGCCCCCCAAACACAGCCGAGGGGACGCTCTGCTGCTCCAGCTGCACCTCTGCAGGGAGAAGGGGAGGGTGGGTCAGTGGTGAGCCAGCACCCAGGGGCACCCACCTACGGCCAGGAGCCAGACCCTGCCCATCTCCCATCCTCAGCCTGAGGGGCAGGACGTATCCAGCTACACTAGGCCCCTCCCCCAGCCAGCCCCCCAGCCACAGCTGTGCACCCCCCTTACCATCAGGCTCATTCTCCTCGCTCTCACCACCCTCCTCCTCCTCATCAATGTCGATCTCGTCAGGGTTCGCCTGCCTGGAGAGTGCAGCCAGCTCACTGCGTGACGCATCGCTCCTGCCAACATACCGGGGAGGGGGAGTAAGCAAGGGGCTGGGCACCAGGGAGTCCTCCCTACGCCAGCTGCTCCAGAAACAGTCTTAGGCCCCGACTGTCCCCACCCCCAACCATCCACAGCTCCCCACATGACTTTAGGCCTAGGAGAGGCTCCCCCGCAGTGTGCGGGGGGCTATGGCTGGCTTTGCTGTGGGTGCCAGCCCCAGCCAGCGGGGAAGGGATGAGGGCAGTGCCAAGCAGCAAGGGGGTTGGGGGTTACGGGCTCAGTGATGAGAAGCCAGCCTGGCTCTCAGCCCAGGGCTGCACCGGCACACTGGGCCCTGGGCAAGGGGCACATCAGAGCCATTGCTGGCTATAAGGCGGGGGAGCCAAGCCGAGCCCCAGCATGCAGCAGGGCTGGCTGCCCAGATGCATGATGGCCTGTGTAGTCACCACAAGCTGCCCTATGCACACAGACCTGACAAAGAGGATCTTCTCCTTGGCCCGGGGTTTGTCCCGCTCTGCCTCAGCCGCCAGCTGCTCTGCCCGCTGCTCTAGCAGCTTCATGTCGTCCATGCCACTCTGCCCCGGAGCCAGGTCTGACACTGGAACCAGACAGCAGGGTGAATGCCAGGGACCCCTCGGGGGGGATACAGGTGCCCCCAAGGCTCCCACCATATGCAGGGGTTGCTTACCGGTGCCCGTGGCATTGCTGGAGACTTTGAGCATCTGCGAGGCCATGAAGTTGACCTGGGTGTTGTAGGTGGCCTGGACACTGCGTTTGATGCGCAGCATCTCCCGGATCGTGTCTTCGTTCCCGTGCCGGATCTCAAAGTCCTTCCACGTCTGCCAGAAGGAGCCTGTGGTCTGGGGGGGTGGGGTGGACAACGAGAGTGAGCCTTGCTGTGCCCACCCCCAAGGCCTACCCTCTCCTCTCCGCTCCATCCCCATGGCCTGGCTGACCCATCCCCTCACCCCAGGATCTGCTACCAGACCACTCCCACCCGGCTCAGAGACCATCTCCCCCCAGGGCTCCGGCTGTTACTGGAGATGGGGGCAGGATGCTGGGCTACCCCTGGGGCACTAAACCACCTAAACACCACCCCTCTGGCTCCATGGTCTGCAAGACTCTCCCCCAGTGTGGGTGGGGCCCCAGGGAGCCCCACCCCTAAAGAGCCAGACTTAGCCCAGGGATGTCCTGGGGATGTGGCAGTAATGCCCAGAAAAGGGCAAAGGGGGAGTCCTGCACCCGTTTACAGGGGCCCTATCACAGTCAAGCCCCTCCCCACTCACCCCAGGGCTACAGGTTCCAGCAGTCACAGTGAGACACCCTCACCCACTCGGGTTCTGGGCTGGTGGGAGGCCCATGTCCAGCACCCCTGCATCCCCACCATAGCCTGGGGGAGGGGGCGCAGGGTGGGCACCCTGGGTCACTGTAGTGCCAATGGGGGGGGTGTTAAGGGTCGAGTCCTCCACTGCCTGCTGGCTCCAGGAGTGAGGGTGGCCCTGGTCCATCTCCCAGCCTCCTCCTGGGCAACTGACCCCTTTAGCAGGGCCCGAAGCCCACCTGGCTGGGCAGAGCAGCAGGGAAAACAAGCCTGGGGACGGTAGTGTCAGGGACCAGACTGTAGGGCACAATCCCACCCCCAGGGCCTGGCTTGCTCTGCCAGCCCACGTTTGCCTGGGGCCCTTACCCGGGGGTCACAGATCTGCGAGCAGTAGGAGTAGATGGCCCGGGCCCGGTCGATCTCGCCCAGCTTGCATTCCATGTCGGCAAAGCGCTGGCACATCTCGCGGGCGTGCTCGTCTGACAGCACCTGGGAGAGAGAGCCCTGAATCCCACCAGCCCCACCTCCACCGCACGCATGCGCCCTTGAATGCCCTGCCCCCCTGGGTGGGGGGAGTCAGGATGCCATGCAGTGTGCTCCCTGCAGCCTGGGGCTCAGGATCCCCCCCAAGATCCCGGGTTTGGGGATTCACAGCCTTGGGCTGCAGAGTGCCAGGGGTGTTTGGGGCTCAGCCCAGTGCTGTCTGTGCCCATCTCTGCCGCCCGAGTGCCCCTGCTACAAGAAGGCAGTGCTGCCCTCCAGCACTGGACCTCAGCCAGCCCATGCCTCTCACTGCCTGCTGGATGGGTCTAGGGCTCCTCAGCACTGGCCCATGGGACGTGGGTGCAGGAGGCTGGGAGGGGTTTCTGCTACTGAATGGCAGGAAGGGGCCTAGGACAGCCCGATGCACTGGCACGCAGGGGTGGGGGCACTGCTCTAGGCCCATGTGTGAGGGGGGAGAGGGAAAGCTCCCCCAGCCCTGCCCCCCCCCACCTCACCTCACCTCAATGGCCTTCTCATAGATGCTGCGGGTGTGGGTGACCCCGTAGATCTCCGCCGCCCGCTTGATGTAGATGTTGTACATCTCGTACTGCTCTGAGGGCTGCACAGCCCGCGTGGCCCGCTCATACACCGCCATGGCATGCCGCGCCAGCCCGAACTCCTCCTCCAGCTTGGCATACAACAGGTAGATGGCTGCGGGGACAGGGTGAGTCAGGGGCCGGCTGGCACAGGGATACCAGGCCACAGGGTGACTCGGAATCAAATCAGAAACCCACAGCACCACTGGGGCAAAGGCAAAGCCGGCTGGCAGGGGGGGCAGAGGCAAAGCCGGCTGGCGGGGGGGCTGCATACGGGGGCACTGGCCCTGCCACTGCCCAGGGGTCTCAGGCCCTCTTTGCCACACAGCAGTCTGTGCCTGAGTCCACATGGAGCCACAGGGCCCAGAGGGGCTGGGCTCCCCGCTTCAGTATCCCATCCGCTAGGGCTCCCCTTGGCTTGGAGACAGGACTGGGCACCAGTGCGGGTGGAATCCTGGCCAGACAGCGCCACCTGGCAGCTGATGCCAGGATGCCCTCATATCGGGGAGCCAGGAAACACCCCCTCCTCCCCCACACATACTCTTGGCATATTTCTGGGGGCAGCCGTCCAGCGCCTGCTCGAAGAGGTCGCGGGCGCGCTCCAGCTTCTTGCCGCCATAGCGGTCGATGAACTTGGTCAGGTAGGTGTTCCAAATGTCGTACACGTTGGGCCAGCGGAACAGGGAAATGCCCCTCTCGTAGGCCTGCCGAGGGAGGAGTGTGAGCATGGCTGCCCGGGTCCCCCCTGGAGCCCTCACGCCTGGCAGCAGCTGGGGGCACTTCCATGATGCCCCTGGGAGCAATCGCACCCCCCCACCCAGATCTGCACATTAACCCTTTAATTCCCACGGCACCACCTCAGAGCCCTTCTGACCCAGCCAGATCTGCAGCCCCTCCCTCACTGGGCAAACACCTGCCAATCAGGGGCTCTCTGCTGGCCCTGCCCACCAGTACCTCCCCCCCACCCCAACTCTGCTTCTCGGAGCCCAGCTAAGTCCCACCCTCCCTCGCCCTTAACAACGGAGCTCCCCTGCACCTTGAAGCTCTCCTCGAAGTAGGTGTGCTCCTCCAGGAAGAGGGCGTAGTTGATGATGATCTGGGGCGTGGCGATGCGCAGGTCCAGGATGCGGTCGTACACCGCCTTGGTGGACTAGGAGAGAAGACCAGGCGGGCAGCAGTATTAGGTGGATTATGGGAGGGGCTGGCATGCTGCAGGGATCCAGGTGGCCCAGCAGGATGGGCAGGGGCGGGTGCAGGCTGAGCCTGGCGCCATCCTCAGTGGAGTCCACCCCCTCGAACCCCCAGTCCCTCTGCCGGAGAGCAGTTAGGGCCTGACTCCGTGACCCCCGTCCCGGGACCTGGCCCCTGAGAAAGGGTGGGTATCCTCACCTTGAAGGTGCCCAGGCTCTCTTCCAGGTCAGCCAGCATGGACCAGACCTTGAGGGACTTGTACACACGGTTCTGGACGGGCTCCGAGGCATCGAAGTACTCGGCTTTCTTGGCTGGGATGGCTGTGGCTTTCTGTGGGGCGAGAGAGGGGGGTGCTCAGTGGGGCAGCGAACCCTGTGCCCAGGATTTCACTGCCAGCAGCACAGGGTGGGCAGGGCGATTCAGGGACCCATGACATCCCCTGGCAGGTGCCACGGAGGCAGCTTCTCGCCATCACTCACTGTGTCCTCACTAGACTGCCTGCCCCTTCCACAGCTGGAAGTGGAACCCAGGAGTCCTGGTTCTTGCTCCCCTCCCCCCCCCCCCATTCTAACCATTAGACCCCCACACCCCTCCCAAAGCTGGGAGCAGAGCCCAGGAGTCCTGGTTCCTGCCCCTCCCCGAGCTGGGAGTAGAACCGTGGAGTCTGGGCCTTAACCTCAAGATGTTCCTCGCTCCTCTACCCACCCAGGACTCTCCAGCAGCCAGAGGGATGGTTACCTGGTTCTTGCCCTCGTATCCCACATTGCCGCTCCCATCACCCCCCCATGCCCAGCAGGGCTGGGCTCACCCGGAGGATGCGCAGGGCCTGGTCATAGTTCTCATGGCGCAGCTCCATCTCCCCGTACTCGCACCACACGCAGGCCAGGTCGTCCACCTGCTTGAAGTTCACCTTGGTGGCTTTCTCAAAGATGGTCCTGGCCTGGGGAAGGGGAGGGAGGCAGAATCAGAGGGAGAACAAGCTGCCCCACCCGAGCCCCAGGCCAGCCCGCCCCCCTGAGCTATGGCAGGAGCTCGGCCCACTCCCTCCCCCAGGCTCCGGCAGGGGCCCAGACAGTGCACCCAGCCAGGCAGAATCCCTCCCTCACAGACCCCTCTGTCCTGGCCCCCCAGGGTTGGCATTAATGGGGGCTCTGCGCAGACTCTCTCTCCAGGTGCTTGGGCGATGCTCCTGCCCAGTTTAACCCTCACTAGCAGCCACTGCTGGGAACATGAGCCCTGCTTGGGCGACGCCCCAGGATGAGGGTCCCCCCACCCCGATGAGTCCCCTAGACCAGGGCATGGAGAGGGGGCAGCTTCTCTTGGCCGTTCTCACTCCGTGCCCCCAGCAACACTCACATCCTCGATCTGCCCATTGTCCTCGTAGAACTTGGCGAAGGAGACCCAGAGTGTGTGTGTCTTGCCGGTGGCCTTGAAGGGGTCCACGGTCTGCACGGCCTCTGTGTAGGTGTTGATGATCTGTGGGGGCAGGTGGGCGCCAGTGTTAGACCCAGTGGGAGAAGGGAACGCTCTGCTGACGGCCTTTGCCAACAGAGCTGCTACAGCAGGGCCCACGCAGCCCTTCCCCCACCCCAGAGGGGCACTCTCTAGGGGTGAGGGCGGAGTTCGGTTTCCCTTGACTCCTCACTGGGGCAAGTGAGTCTCCCTGGTGATCTCACTGAACCCAGTGATGAGGAAATGGACTGAAATCCGCCCGCACTGCACAGTCATGCAATGGGAGCAGCTTTCAGTCATTCCCAGCCTGGACTGGAACCCGGGCCCTATGCCCTGGGCTTGAGCCTGGATCAGAACCAGCGACACGGCCCCTCACCCTCATCCCCTGCCCCTGTAGCCATTCCCTATGCCCCAGCCGTGCTAATGCTCTGGACACATCCCCAAAGACAAGTCCTTGCTGCCCCACTCCTTGCGCAGCCACTTACACCCACTGCCAGATGGGATGAAGTGGGAATAATTTGTGAGTCCTACTCCTGCCTCAGTTTCCCAGCAAGCGGAAAGAGCCTGGTTGCTCTCAGGGCAGGCTAGGAGACGGATGGAGGTGCTGCCTAGCTGCCGGGGCCTTATTCCCCATGGCAGTGGAGCATCTGAGAAGTCAATGGGAACTCCAAATTCCAGGCCATTGACACCTAGCACCCAAGGACCCAGAGAGAGACTTCCCCACCTCTCCTTCAGGAAGCTGAACAGCAGCCCCTCAGCTGGAGATCAAAGGGCTGCCAAGGTCTGAGGTGGGGGACCAGGGCTGGCTGCTGGAAGGAGACGGGGGCTCTCGCTTGGGGTTGACCAAGGAGGCCTGATGGCGGGTCAGACAGAGCCTGAACAAAGGGGCTCACTCCAGCTTGGCTGGGCTCTGGGCTGAGCAGGAGGGTCTGTGCTTTAACCTCAGGGCTGACTACGGACAAGGGTTACTGATAACCCGACTGTTCTGACAATGCTGCGTGAGCATCGCAGCCAATGCTGGGTGAGGTCATGAATCCCCCATGGGGTCTGTCCCCGTGGGACTCACTGAACGGAGCTCGCGGGGTGATGCCAGGGAGCGGAAGACCCAAAGACCCAGGCTCCGGAGGTGGTGAAGCCATGGGGCTCACCCTGGAGGAAGCATGACAGCCTGAGGGGGTCTGGCCCACGGGAAGGCTCCTCCGAGGGACTGTTCCAAAGCTGGGGCTGTAGCACTGATCCCGTGACTCCACTGGGCTCAGGTTGGGGAGAACAGGCGCAGTGAGGGAGACGTGCACAGACCCCGCTTGGGGCAGGAAGGCCCAGGGCAGTGCCAGCCACACAGCCTACCTCTGTAGCACACCAGCCCTGCACCCCCCACTACAGCGTCCTCTAGGGCAGCCCAGCACACTGCACAGCCAGCAACTCTCACCCCCGTAGCTTCCCAAGGACGCAGCGACCACCCCCGTCAGAGACGGGGAAACCAGGGTACAGAACCACGGTGCCACTTGCCAGAGAGAACAGTGAGTGTGTGGCAGTACAGGGAATTCGGGTGTCCTGCCTCATCCAAACCACCTACCAGCCTCTGCCTGGGGCTATTTCCCAAGCCAATCCCACCAGAGGGCTCAGCCATGCCAGGCTGGGCTTTTCAGAGCTCAGCAGATCACACACCTGGTGTCTCAGCAGCTCCCTGAGCCATGAACTCATACCAAGCCATGCTGCACAATCCTGCACACCAAGCCCATCACACTGCAGCGTGCATCAGCCTCGTGCAGCACTGATTAGCAGGGGAGATCCGTCCCAGCCCAGAGGCAGCTGCATCTCAGCACCAGATGAGGGGTCCCTGTATAAACACCCCCACATCCCAGAGGCAGCTGCACCTCTGCCCATATCCCAACTCCCCCAGGATGCCGGGGGGGGGGGGGGGGAGGGGTCACCAGGATGACAAGGCAGAGCCCCAGGGTGAGTGTGTGGCCCCTGCATGCTCCCCCGGGGGATGAGCTGACCCTACCTCTCGGGGTTTGCCCTCGTAGAGCTTCACGCGCTTGTGCCACTCGTGGACGTTGTGGGGGTTCTGGCGCAGCAGCACGCTGTTGAGCAGCAGGGGGCGCCGTGTGATCAGCTGCTCAAAGCGAGCCAGGCGCAGCTCCAGGTCCACGTCATCTGTAGTAGGGAGAGGCACAGGCAGATTAGCCACTGCCCCAGTGTCCCCTCCGGGCCCGCAGCAGGGGGGCGACAAGCCAATACACCACCAGATGCTACACACTGCAGCTCTCCCCCTCACCAAGAACCCCCGGCCTCCTAGGACAACTCAGCAGGGTCCTCCCAGTCCACTGTGGGCTACAAACCAACCACCCAGCACCCTGCCCTGCCTGTGACCTGCCTCAGACCCAGCATGCCATGGGCCACCAGCACCGGATCGGATCCGGAGTGCAGGGGCCCTGCAACCCTCCAAGCCGGGGGTGGGGGAGCAGGCGGCGGAAGGGAGGGGAAGGTGTTTAATAGCTCCCGTTTCTACCCCCTCGCTCGGGCAGGAAGCAAGGCGCATGCGCCTCCAGCCTCAGACCCCAGAAAACGCCAAGGGGAAGGACTAGTTATCTCTGTCTTACACAGGGGAACAGAAGCACAGAGATGTGACCCCAGGAGTCCTGAGTCCCAGCACTCCCCCTCCCCACTCCCCTCGCAGAGCTGAGACTCAAACCCAGGAGTCCTGACTCCCAGCTCTACCCACTGGGCCTAGCAGGGTCTTACCCTTCTGAGAGGTCCTCCAACCCTTCTGAGAGGTCATTTGTGCTTCCCATAAAGAGCAATCAGCTGCCAGAGTCTGGAGGCCATAAGTGGTGTAACTGCAGAAGTCAGCATTACCCCCTTACCCTCCAGGGCCACACTTGGGGTTCTGCCTCCCTGGGCTGGCCAATCCCTGCTGGGGAGTGCTGCATGTTACCCGCAGGCAGGGCCCAGCCCCTCACTCACCCTCCTCCTCCTGCCCCAGCTCAGAGGTGGTCTCCATCTTGGCTGCAATCATGCTCTCCTCGAACTGGGCATAGCTGTCAAACACCTGGGTGAAATCCCGCACCGTCATCACCGTCTGGATGGCCTCCTCGTACACGTCCCGGGCCTGAGACACATGGCACCGTGAGCAGGGCCACAGGCTCCCTGCCCCACAGAGGGGCCCCCAAGCCAGCTCCCAGGAGAGAAATGGGAGCTATGGCCCCTCCACCCTGATAAGCCTCCAAAGGCCCCTTGCCCGCCTGCATCTCAGCGCTATCTATGGGGTGGAGTATGGGGAGCCGTTTATACAGGGATTCCCCCGCCTGGGGGTGAGGTGTGGGGGCTGTTTGGTCCCTTGCCTGGTACTGCGATGTGGCTGCTCCTAGGGTGGGGTGAAGAAACCGTTTGTAGCAGAGAAAGAGCCTGGAGCACTGGGCCTGGTGCAAAATAAGGCCTGAACCAGAGGCTGCGAACCAAAGTCAGGCCACGTATTAAAGTAAATGCTCACAAGGTGACTGTTCAGTATAGGAAGTTGGCAAAGCCATTGCTAGCGGGGGCCCCAGATATTGACATGAAATATATTTTAGAAGGCCAGTGCAAATACACAAAAATGTAGCACACAAATCAGATGGTTTGACAAATCAATCAACAAGAACGTTTTGTCCAAAATACCAGGAACAACCGGCGGTAACAAACAGACGTCATAAAACGTGTTAGGTGCTGTGAAAGTTGTTTATCCCAGTTGTTTGTCTATAAATGTCAGGGGACCTCGCCGTAACCCTTGGTGCGGCCAATGGGACAGCTGAAATTCCCGCTGCTGACTGACACTGACCCCGGGCACTCACGGGTTAGTGTACCTGTAGCTCCTATGGGACGCTAGGGCTGTGCCTTAAGGGCAATAAACCTGGGCAAGTGCCTTTGAATCAGCAGGCTGCACTGCCTGCTAGTGCTGGTAACACTGGAGCTCCAAGAACAAAAGCATCGAGCAACAGTAACAGCTTAGCAGCAACATTCCCCTCTTCTACGCTGTTTAATAGTCCCATGGCAACACCACACAAAGGGAGATGATTCAACGCTATGGCGCTAGGAGCCTTAGAAATCCTGCCTGGTTAGAGGAGACACTAACTAACTCTGGGGGAATGCAGAGAGTCAGCTGGAGCATGCTGGATTGGGCCTGGACACGGGGGTTAATATCCTCACTGCTGAGAAACACATCATGGGCTCATCAGTGACCACGTAGTGTTCTGTGCACTGTTTAGCCCTGTCATATCCCACCCCAGAGGCAGGCACACTCCAGTACCAGGGCAGTGATCCCTCCAAAGATGAGACTGGCTAGACAAACAGGAGCTACCCCAATGCCTGAGTGAGCAGGGAAGCCCAGCTGCTTTTCACACTGGGGCGGTGAACTCAAGACACCCTGCATCCCTGCTGGGCTGGACAATTCCCCACCATCCCTCTGCAGCCAGGGAAGCTCCCTGGGGGGCGGGGGAGAGGGGCTGTGAGGAGTTCCCCCAACCTGCTTCTCTTTCCCTCCTCCCCCCTCAGACTGCTCTGGTCTTTGCAGTACTCTCCCAGCCTTCCCCCAGCACCTCCTTCCCAGTTCCCCATGCCCCATCCCCCCATTTCAGGATCCAGTTCAAACGTCACCCACCTTGCTTCAAAACCCCTCTTAGATTCAGCTCAACCATCCCTGGCTCCCGTAACCTCTCCTACAGAATCATCCAGCACCAGCTGCTGTGTGGCCCTTATGGCTGCTGCTGGAGAGAGAGCCTTCTCCCATGCAGCTCCTGGAGTCAAGCCTCAGGTGGAGACTTCCTCCTTCTCTCTCCCACTCCACCACACCTGGTTTCTCTGTCCCCTCTGCACCCTGCCATGCAACCTCCCCGGGACCTCTAACCCCTGCGCCCACCAGATTAAACACCAGCTGCCCCTCACAATGGGAAAGCCTTTGTCAGCAGCCAGTGCCACTCACAGAGCAGTCTGCATGGAACAGAGCCCGTCCCTACAAGCCCCCAGTGCTGGCCTCGCCCACCCTCCAAGGTACCTTCTCAAAGTGCCCGCTGCGGATGTAGTAGTCGGCCAGGGAGCACCAGAGCTTGCCCAGCTGGTCAGTGAAGCGGGTCAGGCCTCCACGAATGATGGCCCCAACATTGAGGGACTTCACCTTGTCAGGGTTCTGGGAGATGAGGTCACATAGCTCGTGCCACAGCTGGAGGGGAGACAAGACATCAGGCAGCAGGGCAAGGCTACACAGGCCACTCCACACCCACCAGGTGCTCCCAGACTCTGGGGCCCATCTAGCCCATCCCCTAGGACTGCTGTATCCATGTGGGGGGCACACACCACGATGGCTACTCCAGTTCCTGCCATGGGCTTGGTTTGCACAAATTAGCCCATCCCCTCCACTTCCTAACACCCTGGGCCCAGGCTCCAGGCTGAGGTCTGACGCCCAGCCCCTATTCACTCCTGCTGCCCCACCTGGCACATTCCAGGATGTGAGAGACCCTGCTCTGGTGGACTAGCAAAGAGGCTGGGGCATAAGCCATCCTTAAAGGGAGGGGGTAAGAGGAGCTCTGAGCAATGCGGTGGGTGACTGGCACAGCTGCCCCCTCAGGAAGGAAGCCTCGTCCTGGCAGCATGGGCACCTCACCTGGTAGTTGGATTTCCCCTCCTTTGAGACGAACCTCTCGTCATTGACCACAGTGGCAAGGCGGAGGGCAGCCTCATCCAGCCGGTCAATGGAGCGCAGGTATTCAATGTACTCCTCGGCGTTCTCGGGGCTCAGCTGCAGCACACACCATGGGGATGAGCACAGAATATCAGGGTTGGAAGGGACCTCAAGAGGTATCTAGTCCAACCCCCTGACCAATCCCCAACTAAATCATCCCAGCCAGGGAACTGGGTTCCCAAAAAGTTCATGGAGGACAGGTTCATTGGTGGCTATTAGCCAAGATGATCCGGGACACAACCCCACGCTCGTGGTGACCCTAAACCATGGGCTGCCGGGAATGGTAGACCACGGTAGATCACTCCATGATTGCCCTGTTCTGTACACTCCCCGAGAGCACTAGCTCAGGCCACTGTTGGAGATGGGATACTAGGTTAGTTGTAGCTAGGCCTGGCCACTCTGGCAGCCTTATGACTAAAGGTAACCCAGCATCCCCTGCCCCTCACAAGGTCCTAGCCCTAGAGCAGGGAGAGCTGGCACAGACACCAATGTCACCATTACACAGATATAAGTACGGCATTTCCAGTGATGTCCACGTGGCAGCTAAACGGGTAACCCTCCCCCCCATGCTTTTGCAGGTTAACACTGCCCCCCTCTGCACCCCCCCCCATCTCCAAGCACTTTAGTGCACTAGCCCCCCTCTGTGAAGGGAAACTGAGGCACAGAGAGGTGAAGTAATTTGCCTGAGGTCCCAGGTGGGGCAGGGACAAGTGGAAGGGACAGTGCAGAAGTTTGGGTGCTAATCTGGGATCAGGAGACAGGTTCAATTCCCTGCTCTGGCTCAGCCTCCCTTCATAACCCTAGGCAGGTCACTCAGCCATCCCCTCCAATCCGTTTGCCTCCACTGCAATGCACCCTGCAGCTGTGGGCAGGGTTAGGGCTGGATTTTGACCCTATGAGGAGCAGAAGCTCCAAGCCTTTGTTCCAATGTTGCGGATCCACTGTGCAGAGACAGGCAAACCCAGAGGAGACTGTTCAAAGGGGAGCAGCTCAGCAAAGATCAGGGAGGCTGGTGCCCTTACCTTCAGGTATCTGCGGTAGACTCGCACAGCCGTCTCGGGCAGGGGGTACAAGCGCACAAACTTCAGGTAGAGGGGCCAGATGCGATGGTGCTGTGTGATGGGCAGCGCCCGGAGTGCCCGGTCAAAGGTCCTGCGTGTGCGGGTGATCCGGCACTGGTCCATGAGGAACTGGCAGTAATCTAGCCAGATCCGAGGCATCTGCCAGTTCAAGAAGTAGGATTGCTTACTAGAGCAGGACCACGGGGAGGGCCCGACTCCTCCCATCAGGGTTATACTGCCATGCTATGGCACAGCTGTCCCTAAAGACAAAACCCCTTCTCCCTAAGGAGAGAAGCCAGGTCCCCGATACATAGGTACCTCACCTGGTATTTGGATTTCCCCTCCTGTTTGTTTCATTCTAGCCAGAGCAATGAGCAGACAAGGCCCTGGGGGTGAATCATCAAGAGAACCCTACAGAACCTTGTGCCTTGAAATTGCTGGTTCCAACCCAGCCCGAGGCCAGAAGTGATTGACAGCCACCAGTGGGGTTACATAAAATAAACTTGCTGGGTCCAAGGCAGCTTCCTGCTGGCCCCCAGCCCCCAGCTCATTAGCAAGCTGAGCACAATGAGACCTGGTCAGTGCCGACGCACGCTGGCTAGTGATGGCATGGGGGAGCTGGCCCTGCAGCTGCCCAGGCTATGCCCATTCTGGAGACACATGGGACTCAGAGCAGGCAGGCAGGCAGGGGTTTAAGGTGTGGGAGGAGTTCATGGTTGGTGATGAGGTCCAGGACACAAGGGGTCCATGGTTGGTGATCTACAAGGGCAGCCAGAGCCTGGGGCAGGGGCTGTCCATGATTGGAGACAGGGCCATGCAGAAAGCATCCAACAACCCTGCCCTCACCAGGAAGCCTTCATCTACCATCATCAAGCCCAATGGCTTTGCCACTCATCCGTCCCGGGCCTCCCCATACCTTGTGCATGAAGACGAGGGCACGTTCATGGCAGTTGTTCACCTCCTCATAGCCGGAGTCAGTCACACACCTGTTCTTCACCTGCTTCCGGCGCTGCTTAAGGTAGTTGTACCACAGCTTGTAACTGCAAACACCATGGAGTTGTCACTACCAGAGATTTCTGTAGCCTGTGCTCCTGTCCTGGCCCTCACATAGCCTCCTGCTGGGAGAGGCTAGGCATGTGGTAGCCGGGAGCTGCCCATATCCAATGCACCTGCACTTCTCTGCAGTGCTTCCCACATGAGATCACAGCAGTTGTGAGCTCCTAAAGGGTATGTCTACAACTGTGATCAGAGGCGTGGCTGCAGAATGCGTCAACAGAGAAGCTACCTTCGATCTAGTGAGCTTGAATAACAGCAGTACAGACACAGCAGCACGGGCTGTACAGGTGAGCCCACAAGCGTGGGTACGTACTTGAGTGACTAGCTTCATTACCATTGTTATTGAGCTCGCTAGCTTGGGCGTGTCAACACATGCTGCTGTCACACCTCTTACTGCAACATAGACATTCCCAAAGAGTTCTCCATGTCTTCACTCCCAGCCACATACCTGCCTGGCAGCTCCTTGAGGGCTCTCTCGTAGATCAGGTTCAGCACATGCCGGGGGGCGTTCTGCTTGAACTCAATGTAGCGGATCCAGCACTTGACAGAAAAGGGGTTGCGCAGGATTTCTTCCTCGTACTGCAGATCCTCCTCCTCCTGCATGGGGTGGGGGGGGAAAAGAGGGGTTAGAGGCAGAGCCCAGGCCTCTCCTTTATGGCCAGGAACCTCCAGGCACTAGCAGCACCACTTCCGAAACTCAGAGTCCATTTAGTAGGGAAACCACCAAGGGAATCCAAACTTTTAAAACTCATTTTCCTCTGTTTATTACAACCTGTTTTCTTATTCAGTGTTTGCTTCCTCCATGCTGGTAGCCTGTTTTGTTAACATGGGGCTGGGGATGTCAACATACCGGTTTATTACTGTAGGGTTGCCTAGAAGGGCCAGGGCTTTGCAAATGTTGTTTTGTCACTACAGGGTTGCTCAGGAAAGCTAGGGCTGTACCTGTACACTGGCTGTTATTGCAGAGTTGCTCAGAACTGCACACACACTAGCTTGGTATTGGAGGGTACAATTCAAACCAGACAGAGAGCTGAGCTGTCGAAGGCCGACCCTTGCACCACAGCTCCAGGGCTGAGACCTGGGCGAGGAATCATGGCACAAGAGTTGCTCCAGCACCTGGCAATGACAGGCACGTACACCTGAGGGTCCCTTAGTTTTCTAAGGTCCAACTTTGCAAACCCAGAGCTCTGCCTGGATGTGACCGATCGAACCCACCCTCGCACAGTGGGAGGCGGACAAGGGGCCCCAGGCTGGTAGGGGGCAGGTCTGAGTCTATGGGAGGCAGCACGGGGGGGGGGGCGCTCTGGGTCCGTGGGGAGGAAGGGGGCGGGGCGGGGCTCCCTGGCCACAGGCGCCTGGGGGCAGCGAGGGGTTGAGTCAGAGGGAACCCAAGGGCGGGGCGAGCAAGCTACGGTGGCCTGAGAGGACACGGCCGGGCACTCACGAAGAACAGGTCCGGCTTCCCCTCGCCGGCCGCCACCGGCGTCTCCTCCAGCTCCGGCATCGCGGCTACGCCAGACCCCGCGCCCCGCACACACAGACACCGACAGGCCGCGGCGCGCGGCGATGACGCAAACGGCGCGTTCTCACTGTGTCGGGGTGGGGAGGGGGCCATCTCGCGGGGAAACCGCTTATTGGCTAAGAGGGCCGCACTTCCGGTGAAGCTCCACCTTCAGGGGCCAGTTCCGCTCAGACGCCATCTTTACGTCTTTACGAGTGGGTCCCTCCTCACCGAGTTCTTCACCAATGACCGAAGCTGATGCTGCTCCTTGACCAATAAGCATCGCGTTTGTTGCGCTGTGGGAGCGTGGAAGCTCGCGGCCGCCGAGGCCCTGAGAGAGGGAGGGCGGAAGAGTAGCTGGGGCAGAGCAGACAGGATGGGGGTGAAGCTGGAGGTGTTTCGGGTCAGTGGCAGAAACGGAACCTGGGAGGCGTGGAGAGGCTGGGGGAGGGGGGCTGCTACAGTCGTAGTAGGGATAGAGAAGCCCTGTAGGGAACATGATGGGGCTGAGGCAAGTGGGGGATGGGTCTAGCGTTGGGGGCGGGGCTCATCGGTGCTTGGCTGGGGTGTCCTGGTACCAGGGTGATGGGTGTCATGGAAAGACCTGACTAGCTGGAGCCAAGGGGCCAGCGCTGAGAGCCTCTGGAGGGAAGGCGAGCCTAGGGCTGGCTGCTTGCCCCTGTTGCTGGGGCAGGGGATGGAGGAGGTTAAAAAATTAAAATGGAAAATCCTCACTAGAGGGCATCCCAGAGAAGCAGCAGACAGGCCTGCTGGTCAGAGCAAATACCCCAGGCTGCCAGCCTCAATCTCTGGCAGCTCAGTGGCAGCCTTGAAGATGGGGCAGCCCATTAGTAGAGTGGCAGGATCCAGCATGGCCTGAGACACTGGGCAGCTCAACAAGATGGTGGAGGAATTCTTCCCCACCCCACCCCTTTTCCCTAGGGGTGGTGTGCCTTTGTGGTAGGAGAGGAATAGGACTCCACCATCATGGCCCCGAGGATTGGGTGGCATTGCAGTGGGTTAGCTTGGTGGCAGCAGGTTTATGGGGACTCCCCCATGATCTCTGAGTTTGCTACATTTTCAGCTCATGAAATTTTAAGGCACTGTTCATCAAGTGTATAAAATGTCTCCATAAAAAAAACATACAGCCAGGTCCTTCCTCCTAAGGGGAAAATGCTTTGGCAATAGCCTTGCAAAATGCTGTTGGTCCAGACATGTGTCAGGATTGTCTAAGCTATCATTAGTTATTGCTTGGACCCAGAGGAAAGGAAGAGACTTTAAAAGAAAAGACCCATGCACACAAAGTTCCTGGACCAATACATTTTAATGTGGCTTGATCAAAGCTAAGGTCCCGCCTGCACTTACAACTTACACTAGCATAGCTATGTCAGTCAGGGATGTGAAAAAAACCCATAGCCCCTAGTGACAGAGCTATGCTGACAAAACCCCCAATGTAGAGGCTGCTTTGTTGATGGAAGAGCGCCTCTGTCAGCAGAGCTAATGTTGTCTGGGGAGCTGGTGTTCCACTAGCAGAAAAAGGCCTGTCGCTGTATGTTCCATCTATGCTTGGAGCTATGCTGGCCTAGAGTCTGTAGTGTGGACATAGCTGAAGCAAAGCTGCACTGAGTTCATCACTGCCATGTGCTTTGCAGGAGCTTTGCTTAATTGGGCTGTGTAGTACCTGGGATTTCACGCAAGGCCTTTCTTGTTTAAGCTCAATTCAGTGATCCCCTTAATTTGGGCCACATGTTCCCCCTTTCCTCTCTTCCTCTGCAGATGGTTCTGTATTTGTCCTTCCCTGTTGCCATGTTCTGGATCTCCAACCAAGCAGAGTACTTTGAAGAATATGTCATCAAAAGGAAGGTGAGCATGGTGTTCTGCTCTGGGAGGGGAGTGCAAGCTAGTGATTCATGCAGGTACTGTGTGGGGAGGACTTGCGGGTTGTTTCCAGCTCTAGGAAGGTAGTTTGGGCTAGTGGTTAAAACAACAGGGGAGTACAGTCAGAGCTCATGGGGAGGAGTTGGAGGTGATGTCTATAGAGGGCATTTCCTAGAGCTGACCAAACAGCTGCACTGGCTTCATTTGCCATGCCCTGCTCCTTCCCCTCTGATAGGCGAGAGACCTGCCTAGGAGCTGTTGCTAAGGGGGGGTGGAGATGACAGACATCCCAGCAGGGTCTGTTGGATCCATTTCTCCTTGTCATCTGTGCCAGTAATGGCACTAGCTCCCCTGTTGGGTAAGACTGGCCCTGGCACCCCCCCGCCCAAGCTGGTAATCCTCACAGGTGCCTGCATTTCTGTTTCCACAGAGGGAGATCTACCCACCCGATGACGACCGCCAGGTGAGTGTACTGCCCCCCCATGAACCTTGCTGAGGACATATCCCAGCTGTGGAGGCCTCTGCTGAGCCCCTCCCCCGCATGACATCAGCTATCCTGCTCGCTGCAGGTCATAGGGGTTAACAGCCATTGGGGGGTTGGATCTACACCCCTAGGTGACGTGCAGCCATGTGCCATCACCTGCAAGGCCTTGCTGGGATAGATTGTCTCTGGCAGAGCAGAAGGATAGAGCTCTCCTTCCCATTGCCTTCAGAGCATCGTCTGGCAAAGCCCCAGCTGCTTCGACCCTTCCCCAGCTGTGGTGTGCAACCAGGGAGTTATCTGGTGTCTCCAGGTGCTCTGTAGCTGTCCCAGTCTGAGCCCATCCCAGGACTCAGCTGGGGTTTGAAGAAGCAGCTTGTCCAGCCCCTGGAGGTTTGGGATGAACATGAGGGGCTCTGTGTGCAGGGGCGGCTCTAGGGATTTTGCTGCCCCAAGCACGGCAGGCAGGCTGCCTCCGGTGGTTTGCCTGCGGGACCAGCGGACTCTCCGCAGGCAAGCCGCCAGAGGCAGCCTGCCTGCCGCCCTCGCGGTGCCGGCAGAGCGCCCCCCGCGGCTTACCGCCCCAAGCACGCGCTTGGCGTGCTGTGGTCTGGAGCCACCCCTGTCTGGGTGTCCTTCCTTCCCCACCAGTAAGAGAGAAACGCTAACCTGGTGACTTACAGGCTCCATTAGCTGCAGCAGCATCAGGGCTGATTTCTTGAGTCACCCTCTAACCACTAGAGGGTAGCAGGATCTCTCACGCCTCCACCAGCTGTGCCTCTGGCTCTGAGGAGACCCGGGAGGGAGATGGTACCCATGGGGCTGTGGTATGGGGGCATGAAGCAGGTGAACTGTAATGCTTACTGACCCTGACCCTTCCCCTCTGTCTGTGCCTCAGAGGAAGGAGCTGGAAGATTTCAAGGAAAGGATGCGGAAGAAGCATGAAGAGCGGCTCCTGCGTGCGGCTCAGCAGTGACAGCACTTCATGCCCCCCGAGCTTGATTGAGGGAGAGGGGAGCATGGCCTGGGGTGGGGGAAGGACACTCTCCCCCCCCCCAAACACCTTTACACACCTCCAGGGGAGGGAGGATGCAAGTGACCTGCAAGTCACCACCAAGGGGCTGTCAAGGATGCACTGGCACGGCTGCACTCAAATGCCCTCCTTGGAGAACTCCAGGCATGTGGGGCAAAGGGAGCTGCAGATATGATGCAGGGGGGTTAACAGCAAATAGAGTAACCCGCTGTTTGCTCTCTCAGGGTGGTGGTGGCTTTGCACTGCTCGTTAATTAATCCTCAGCCTTTCTGGGCGAGAGGGAAGAGGCTCAAAGGGAAACTAACTTGAGCAAGTCCCTTCCCTTTGCTGTGCCTGAGTTTCCCCACCTGTAAGAGAGGCGGTGAGGCTGAGTTAAGAGTAAAGTGCTTTGAGCTGCTTGGCTAGGAGATGCCAGGGAAAGGTGCAGTGTTGCGTGAGCAGTGCAGGGGTTTGGGGCCAGTGTCAGGCACACAAGCTTGGTACTGAGAAGATGAGTTTCACCTTGTGGTGTTTTGAATTGGTAGCGAGGGAGGCAGGAAGATGGAGCCCTTGCACTGCCTGGCAGCACTCCAGGAGAGGATGGTAGGGGCCTGGGCCTGCAGGATTATGGAGCCTCTGGATAGAGGGATGGGCCGACCCTCTGGAGAGCACAGTGCATTCCCGCTCCAGGAATGAGCTCCTGGGATTGCCCCGGCGCTGTCTGACTCCACGGTCCCCTTCCACTAGGACCGGGCTGGGCTATGTGGCTTTTCCGGTCTCTGCTGTGTGTTGTCACACATCCTGCTCAGAGGCAGCATTCGTGAGGAGGTGAAACCATGCTCCACTGAGACTCTGCTAAGTCTGACCGGCTCCCTTGACTTTGTCTGGTTGGGGCAGAGTGTGTGGAAAAATCTTGCAGTAACTGTAGCCCCCCCTCCCCTGGAGGCACGTCCTCTGCATGTCTGTGTCCTGGCCTAGCCAAGCTCTTGCTTGAACTGACTAATAAAATCCTCTACCATGAGGTCATGTGCTGACCCCCTTTGCCTCTGGGCTGTTCTCTTTTGGCCTGATCTCTGGGTCGGAGGCAAGTCCCCTGGTGCAGCATCTTCCCCCTCACCTCCCTCTCTTCTAGGGGCTGAAGCCTCTCACTCTTGCAGAATGTCTCCAGTATTAGATGCCCAAAGGTCCCATTGGGCTGGGTTATCTCCGATGTGATGCGGTCCATGGCTTTGGCCTGACTGGCTGTACGTGTGCTGAATGGTGGGGCTTGCAGGAGCCTTCCTGTGTGTGTGCTCTCGCCCTCTGCACTGCAATTAGCGACTGACCAGCTGTTTGGATGTGGACAAGTCACTTGACTTTGGGCTCCAGGAACAGCAGCTGCTGTCCCCATGAGAACAGAGCAGATCCAAGGCAGGGCAATCTGCCTGAGCCTGCACGCAGCACTGCATAGTTCCATTGTTTGTGACAGACCTTTGACACATGGGTGGGAGAAGGTCCCCAGGTTAGGGAACTGTCTGCTTTGTCCAAGGAAACCCCATTCTGGTCTGGCCACGCTATAAATGTCACTTCCCTTTTCTCGCTCACGTTCCCTAGCAGCCTGCCAAATTAGTCACTGAATGTGAATGTTCCAAAGAGCCAGGGTCATGCTGCACTGCCCTGGGACCACCTTTGCACAGCTGTAGCAGTGTGCAGGGAGGGCAGTGGCCGATTAACTAATTTGGCGCCCCTAGGCCCTCAAAAAAATGCCCCCCCAGCTCACCTCTGCTCCCCCGTGGTAAGCCTGGGAGGGAGCGGGGAGAAGGGGAGTTGTGGTGTGCTCGGGGGATGGCAGCAGTGGAGTGGAGGTGAGCTGGGGCAGGGAGCGGTTCCCTGCCCCTCCCCCCCCCCGAGTCACTCCCCGCGCCCGCTGGCCCCAGCTCACCTTTGCCCCACCTCCTCCGATCGCGCCACTACTCACTTCTCCCCCCCCCACCCCCCAGCTCACCTCTGCTCCCCCGTGGTAAGCCTGGGAGGAAGCGGGGAGAAGGGGAGTTGCGGTGCACTCGGGGAATGGCAGCGGTGGAGTGAAGGTGAGCTGGGGCGGGGAGCGATTCCCGGTCCCTCTGGGTTAATCCCTGCACCGTGGCCCCCAGCTCACCTCTGCTCTGCCTCCTCCAAGCGTGCCGCTACTCGCTTCTCCCTCCCTCCCAGCTGTCTTCGCAAGGCCGGGGGCGGGGGGGGCGGGGAAGAAGAGGGTAGCATTTTCTCCACCAAGTGCCATAGTTAGGGGGAGATGAGCAGCTGGTGCCACATGCTGGGTCATGGCTTTCCTAGCAGAATCCCTACCTCTTTCTGCCCCTACCCAAGAGTTGGGAGAGCTCCTGCTCTCTGTGGTGCCCGAGATGGGATACTAGGGCCATGTGCCAAGTTTGGCAGGTGGTTGCCCAGCCCCATTGTCCCCCTCACCCAGTGGCGTATTATCGCCTAGGCCAACAAGGTCTAGGCCTAGGGTGGCAAATTTGCTCACGCCTGCTCCCCAACTCCACCCCTTCCCCAAATCCCCGGCCCTCTTCCTTCCCCAGGTGCGCCGCACCACACTTCCCTCCTTCCGTGCGGCTGGAGCCCCCAGACCACCCCCCTGTGGCCAGAGCCCTCCCCCGTGCGGCTGGAGCCCAAGACCCCCTTCCTCATAAGTGACTCCAGCTTGGTTCTCACTTGCTCTGTGCCTTAGGCTGTGCTTGTGCAACCTTTTCAAGCTTTGGTGCCTGGGGACCCCCCCCAACCCCACCCTGACCAAGCACCCAGGAACCCCCCCCCAACCCCTCTCCAGACCTAGCACCTGCCAACCTCCCCCCCCCCCAAACCTACCCAGGCTTAGCCCCTGCAAACCTCCACCCATACCTAGAACCTGGGACACTCCCAGTGTCCCCACAGGAGCTAAAAAGTGTCAAAGTGACAGCTGTGATTTGCCCATAATCCTAGGACTCCGGGAACTGGGGCTATGGGCAGAACCCACCCACTCACCCTCCCCTGCCCCACTTCCCACTCGTGAGAGTCCCCAGCTCTGCTCTGGCCACCCCCACCCACACACTGCGATGCCCCCAGTGAGTGCCTGGCACACGCCTGCTCTTACGAAAGCTCCTTTTATTGCAGCTGCATGCTGGGAGGGGGGAATCACACACAAAGAACAGGGGCACAAACAGCAATGCGGTGGGGGTGCAGGGGACCTGCAACCTTGGTCCCTGTGTGGAAGACCCCCTGCAATCACTCAGCCCCTGGTCCTATCCCTATATGAGTGGGGCAGGGGAAGGGGGTACATGCAACCTGATGGGGAGGGGAGCTGGGAATGGGGGGGATTCTCTAGCCCCACATGAGCCTGGGAGGGACAGGCCGCACTCAGAGGGGCTGGGGACCCCAGGGGGAAGAGAGCACCCCTTGGACTCACTGGGCCCCTTCTGCCTCCAGACGCAGAGAATGTGGATCGGGGAGCGGGGTCAAGTGATGAAGCCAAGTGCCTCCCTGGTCCCTGCCGGCAGTGGGGGCAGGGATGGAACAGGCTGGTCCCACTCCCCCCATGGAAGCTGCCCCATTCCCACAGTCCCTGCTCCAAATATTGGGGATCGGGGGAGTCCTACCTTGTAGCCTCTTGTATTCATGCCCTGGCTGCCTGTCCCTTCCAGTGACCCAGTGGTCACAGGAGATCCTGTCCCAGGGGCTGTGGGTGTAAGTGTGCCCTGGCTGGGGACAGAGTGAGGGGCTCTGGGACAGTAGATCTGGGCAAGTTTGGGGGTGTTGGGGCACTTGGGCTGAGGAGAGTGGAGACCTGCACTAGATCTGCTCAGTTCTCATGTGGAGGGGTGACCCAGGGTGCTAGGTGTAGGTGGGTTGGAGGTGTGCTCCCTTCCACCAGGGCTTCTGAGTAGGGTGAGGGAGGGTGTCCCAGGTGCTTGGTCTGGGTGGGGTTGGGGGCAGGCAGCTGTCAGGGTGTCTGGATGGGGTTGGGTGGGGGTGCTGGGTTCAGGAGACGTACTAGGTGTGGTTGGGATGCTGGATGTGGTGAGGAGTTGGGGCCTTGGGGGCATCCTGGGTGCTGGGTCTGAGTGGGATTAGGAGAGAGGTTGGGGTGCTGGTTTGAGGGGGTCCTGGGAGCTGGGTCTTGGTGGGATGGGGGCAGGAAGGTCTTGAGCACAAGATCCGGAGATTAGTGAGGGTGTCATGGGGACTTGGTATGAGTAGGGTTGGAGGTTGTCAGAGCACTGGGTGTGGGGAGAGTTGGGAGTGGGTGCTAAATCTGGTGGGGTTGGAGGAGTTCAGGGAGCTGGGAATGCTGTGTCTAGGGTGGTTGTCTAGGGAGAGGGGGGGCTAGGTTTAGGGTAGCTTGGATGTGGGGTTTGGATGGTTTTGGGAGGGTCCTAGATGCTGCGTCTGGAGGAGCTGGGGGCTCCTGGGCACTAGGTCTGGGGAGCTTAGGTCTGGGACAGGTTGGGGGTCCCAGGCACTGAGTCTGGGGAGGTGGGGTCTGGAAGATGTTGGGGGTTCCCAGACACTGGGTCTGGTGAAGGTCAGGGGGCCCTGGACACTAGGTCTGGGGAGGTGGGGTCTGGGAGATGTTGGGGGGTCCCAGACACTGGGTCTGGTGAAGTTTGGGGGGGTTCTGGACACTAGGTCTGGGGAGGTGGGGTCTGGAAGATGTTGGGGGTTCCCAGACACTGGGTCTGGTGAAGGTCAGGGGGCCCTGGACACTAGGTCTGGGGAGGTGGGGTCTGGGAGAGATTGGGGGGTCCCATGCACTGGGTCTGGGGGAGCTGGGTCCTGACAGCTAGGTTTGGCTAGCACTGGGTGGGGGGCTCTTGGGCTTGGTGCTGGTGCTGTCCAACTGGCGCCCATGGATGCGATTGATCAGGGAGAAGTAATCATCAGTGGGGACGATGGGCGCATCTGGGGACACCATGACAGGGGTGGCTTCCGGAAGGGTCGACTCCTCGCCCTCCTGCAGGGGCAAACAGAGATGTCAACAGTGCCCCCAATTCCTGCTGGCCTATCCACCCCATCATCCTCACCCATCTGGACCTACACCCACCCCCACACAATTCATCCCCATCTGGACCTACACCCACCCCCACACAAATCATCCCCACCCATCTGGACCTATGCCTAGTCTCTGTAGGACTTTGCCACCCCATCCCGCCCAGCAGGCCTACACCCCCTCCACATACTATCCCCTCCCCTTAGGTCTACATCCACCCCCCCCCCACACACACACCATCCCCACTCAGCCGGCCTATGCCCACCTCCACACACATCATTCCTGCCCAGCCGGCTTATACCCCCCCTCCCACCCCCCAATCCCCGCCCTGTAGGCCTATCTCCTGTGACACTGGCAGGCCAGATGCCAGCTCTTGCCCAGGCTGCAGGCATTAGCTAGGAACTCACAAACTCATTGGTGGAGACCAGACCAGGTCACACATATGTTAACTTTGCTCAATATAGGGATTAGTTTTATAAGAACGTGGTTAGGGGTCAGACTCTGTGAAATGCTTGGAAGTTGCTGCTGCATTAATCTCACATGCACTGTTGGCATTCCAGGCTATAAGAAAATATGTTTTGCTTTATAACTTTAAAAGTGTTTGCCCAGAACTTCTGAACTCAGGCAGGGAAATCACTCCCCTCAGCCATCCAGAAGAACCATCAAAATCAGATGGGCCATCAAGAATCATGGCAGTACAAAGAATTGGTTAACGGCCCTATCATGCCTGGGAAATGCTACCTGTGGGCTTGGAAGCTGAGGCCATGTCCACACTACACAATTAAGTGGACCTATGTTAGATCGATGTACAGCCACCACAGTGATAACTGCTGTTTTTCATGTCCAAGCTACCTTCCTTCTGCTGGTGGTGTGTGTCCTTCCCCGGAGCGTGTGCACCGACTTATATGGGTGGGGGGGGGGGGGCGGGGCGGGGAGCGAGCAGCTGTGTGCTCTGTGCAGAGCTGACAGGTGATGTAAGGAACACAGTTTCTGCACAGACATTGTGTCCCCCCTAACTGCACCGACCTAAGCGCTACGCCTCTCATGGAGGTGTAGTTATTAGGTCTGCAGTGGGTGACTTACATTGGTGGGAGCAACCCTGTAATGTGACACTTACAGAGGGGAGCTGCCTTGTCAACCTAACTCTGAAGTGTTGACCTGGCCTGAATGAAAGTGGTTCTCAAGTGTTTTGTTTCGTGACCCCTTTCACACAGCAAGCCTCTGAGTGCCACCCCCCTATAAAGCAAGCCCTCTACTGCTGTCGCAGTCCCAGGGCCGGCCATAGGGAAAGTGGCACTGGGTGAATTTCTAGTTTGGTGCCTTTTCTTTGGAGGCAGAGTGGGGTTGGAAGTGGAGCTGGGCTGGTGGGACTCAGGCTGTCAGCCCTGCCATAGGTGGGGCTGACAGCTCACGACCCCCATGTAATAACCTTGTGACCCTCAGTTTGAGAACCCCTGAAATAAACAAAGGCACAGGAAAATTGTCCATTTCTGTGGCTATTTGAACTCTGAAGGAGCAGAGACTCGAAACTGAAGCCAGAGATCCCCAAAGGCTGCCCCCTGGGGCTGCCCTGAAAGATGCTTTGAATTGATAGATCACGACAGCTCTGTCACTCTCAGGAGTTAGATGGTAACTCATTGCTTGTACCTGTTCACTTGCTTTAACCTGTAAATGACGCTCTTATTGCTTTTTCATAGTTAATAAATCTTTAGATAATTTATTTCAGGATTGGCTACAGGCACCGTCTTTGGTGCAGGATCAAGGGATCTGGGGTAGGTGACTGGTCTCTTGGAAGCAACCTGAATGTGGTGTCATTTTTGGTGTAAGTGACCATTTATCACTAAGGCCAGTTTGTCTGGGTGGCAGGATAGACTGGGGAGTCTAAGGGGACAGTGTGTGACTCCACGGTAAGGCTCGTATAGTGATCCAGGAGTTCACGTGGTGAAAATCTAATTGTAGAACACACCACCAACTTGTGGGGACGGGGGGACTGCCCTGTTTTTGACAGTCTGCTGTGAGGTTGGCACTTCCGGTCATGGGCCACTCCAGACACTCGGAAATCCCTGGGCCCACTGTGGTAGCAGCAGCTGGAAGTCCCAGGCCCTTTAAATCTCCGCCTGAGCTCCCAGCTTCAGAGGCATCTGGAAGCCCTGGGGTTCAGGGGTGATTTAAAGGGCCCGGGGCTCTAGCTGCCGCTACTGCAGGGGAGCCTCAGGCCCTTTAAATTGCCGATGGAGCCCCGGGGGTCCCGGCTGCTGTCAGGATCCCCAGGGCTTCAGCACCAGGGCTCCAGCGGCGATTTAAAGGGCCAGGGGTGGTAGCAGCAGCAGGAGCCCTGGGCCCTTTAAATCGCTGCCTGAGTGCTGCCGCCGCTACCCCAGGACTCCGACTGTGGGGGTCTGGCGGCAATTTAAAGGGCCCAGGGCTCCAGCCACTGCTGGGAGCCCCAAGCCCTTTAAATTGCTACCGGGGGAAGCCGGTCCGCCCTGGTGTGGTGCACTGGCTCTTGGCGGTTTGCCATACTGGGGTGTACCGGCTTACTTGCATCTCTGCCCTTAACTTAAATAACTCCTCCCCCTCCCCAGTATTTATCCCTCTGATGTATTTATAGAGAGCAATCAGATCTGCCTTCAGCCTTCCTGTGGTTAGGCTGAACAAGCCGAGCTCTTCGAGTCTCCTCTTACAAGGTCGGTTTTCCATTCCTCGGATCATCCTAGTCACCCTTCTCTGCACCTGTACCAGTTTGAATTCATCTTAAACATGGGAGACCAGAGCTGCACACAATACTCCAGATGAGGTCTCACCAGTGCCTTGTATAATGGTACTAACACATCCCCATCTCTGCTGGAAATACTTCATCTGATGCATCCTAGGACTGCATTAGCCTTTTCCACAGCCGCATCACACTGACAGCTCATAGTCATCCTGTGATGAGCCAATACACCCAGATCTGTCTCCTCCTCTGTCACTTCCAACTGATACGTCCCCAACTTATAGCTAAAATTCTTGTTGCTGGTCCTTGAATACATGACTTTCCACTATTCAATTTAATCCCATTTCTATTACTCCAGTTCACAAGGTCATCCAGCTCTTCTTGTGTGATGTTCTGGTCCTCCTCAGTATTGGCAATACCTCCCAGCTTTGTGTCATCTGCTAATTTTATTAACGCACACCCACTTTTTGTGCCAAGGTCAATAATAAAAATGTTAAATAAGGTTGGTCCCAAGACTGATCCTTGAGGAACTCCACTAATAACCTCCCTTCAGCCTGAGAGTTCACCTTTCATTATAACCCAGGGTTCGGCAACCTTTCAGCAGTGCTGTGCCGAGTCTTCATTTAGTCACTCTAATTTAAGTTTCCGCGTGCCAGTAATACATATTAATGTTTTTAGAAGGTCTCTTTCTATAAGTCTATAATATATAACTCAGGGTTTCTCAAACAGGGGTCACCGCTTGTGTAGGGAAAGCCACTGGTGGGCCAGGCCAGTGTGTTTATCTGCCCCGTCCGCAGGTCTGGCCGATCGCGGTTCCCACTGGCCGCGGTTCACTGCTCCGGGCCAATGGGAGCTGCAGGAAGCGGTGCGGGCCAAGGGACTTACTGGCCGCCGCTTCCTGCAGCTCCCATTGGCCAAGAGCAGCGATCTGTGGCCAATGGGAGCCGCGATTGGCCAGACCTGCGGACGGGGCAGGTAAAGACTTGCCAGGGGCTTTCCCTATACAAGTGGTGACCCCTGTTGGAGAAACCCTGATATAACTAAACTATTGTTGTATATAAAGTAAATAAGGTTCTTAAAATGTTTAAGAAGCGTCATTTAAAATTAAATTAAAATGCAGAGCCCCCCGGACTGCCTGGGACCCGGGCAGTGTGAGTGCCACTGAAAATCAGCTCGCGTGCCGCCTTCGGCACACGTGCCATAGATTGCCTACCGCTGTTATAACCTGTTGTACTCTCCCCTTTCACCAGTTCCTTAGCCACCTTTCAGTTCTCGTATTTATTAATCCCCATCTTCAGGGCCGGCTCTACAGTTTTTGCCGCCCCAAGCAGCGCACCAAATTGCAGCTGCGGACGGCGGGGGGAGTCCGTGTGCCCTTAGGGTGGCAGGCGCGTTTCCGCGGCGGTGGCAATTTGGCGGCAGGTTCTATGTTTAGTTGAAGACGCCGCGGATAGCTAAACATAGAAGCTGCTGCTGAACTGCAGCCACCGCGGAAACGCGCAAGCCGCCCTAAGGGCACATGGACTCCCCCCGCTGTCCGCCGCGGCAATTCGGCGCTGCTTGGGGCCAAAACAACAGGGACTGCCACCCCTTTCAGATTGCCGCCCCAAGCACCAGCTTGGAATGCTGGTGCCTGGAGCCGGCCCTGCCCATCTTCTCCACTTTAATACCTCCTCATGTGGAACGGTATCAAAGCCTTACTGACACCCAGGTAGATTCGATCTACTGCATTTCCTAAAAAAATCAGTTATCTTCTCAAAGAAAGATATTGGTAATTTATTACCACCTCTTGAATACAACAACTGAAACAACTATAGAAAGATCTCCAATTACTTTCTATCATTTAGGCTACTTACTTTTTGCAGTTTACCAAGCTTGGAACAGATCATTTAATTTTAGGAAAAATTCTAACAACCCTTTCTTCTCTTAATCATCTGTTAATCACTCTGTTTATGAAGTATCAGAGGGGTAGCCATGTTAGTCTGGATCTGTAAAAGCAGCAAAGAATCCTGTGGCACCTTATAGACAGATGTATTGGAGCATGAGCTTTCGTGGGGGAATACCCACTTCACCCACGAAAGCTCATGCTCCAATACGTCTGTTAGTCTGTTTATGAACAAAATTCTGACTCCCTACCTCAGGGATGCACATCTCCTGTCTCCTCTTCAGAACTCATTGCATTGCACACTCAGGCTGCCTGCCTGACACTTAAGGTTTGGGAGGGCAACACCCTCTCTTTCCCCCACAAACTGCAACTATGGAGGGGGTGCTGGTTCCCTCTTGGGATGACACAGAGAGGTGTTGAGAAAACTGCTTTTATTGTGCTGGTAATGTACAGTTTACTATTTTCCTGTTTGATGTTACTTTCTGTTCTCCGCTTTTATTGTTCCTGCCAAATGTCTGGGTTTTTTCTTTAGAAAGTTTAAGGTGATCTCCATTGTCCTGGTTTGCCTCTGCCTCTCCTCACAGTAAGCATAGCCTAGCTAAGGCCTGAATCACAGCAATTCCACCTTCTTGCCAGCCTCTGAGCCAGGCCCAAGATTGTCACGAGATTGCCTCCAAAATCACAAAGTTTGGGAGCACCCCCACCCTAACTCTCTCTCCCTTCTGATCTCTGGTCCTGAGATCACACTCGGCTCCCGTTCCCCAGCTCCTCTCCGCAGCTACGAGGGCTGGAAACTTCCTCTTTTCGAATGAAAGCCGACAATCTCCCCTCATCCCCCCAGAGGACAGGCAGACTAATATGAGGGGGAAAGGAGTCCAGGAGATCTGGCTGTATTTTAAAGAAGCCTTACTGAAGGCACAGGAGCAAACCATCCCAATGTGCAGAAAGAACAGCAAATATGGCAGGCGACTAGCTTGGATTAACAGTGAAATCTTTGCTGAGTTTAAACTCAAAAAGGAAGCTTACTACAAGAAATGGAAACATGGACAGATGACTAAGGAGGAGTATAAAAATATTGCTCAAGCGTGTGGGGATGTAATCAGGAAGGCCACAGCACAGTTGGAGTTGCAGCGAGCAAGGGATGTGAAGGGTAACAAGAAGGGTTTCTACAGGTATGTTCTCAACAAGAAGGTGGTCAGGGAAAGTGTGGGCCCCTCACTGAATGGGGGAGGCAGTGACAGATAATGTGGAAAGAACTGAAATACTCAGTGCTTTTTTTGTCTAGGTCTTCACAGACAGGGTCAGCTCCCAGACTGCTGCACTGGGCACCACAGTATAGGGAGGAGGTGAGCAGCCCTCAGTGGTGAAAGAACAGGTTAAGGACTGTTTAGAAAAGCTGGACATGCACAAGTCTGTGGGGCCGGCTCTAATGCATCTGAGGGTGCTGAGGGAGTTGGCTGATGTGATTGCAGAGCCATTGGCCATTATCTTTGAAAACTTGTGGCAATCAGGAGAGGTCCCAGATGATTGGAAAAAGGCTAATGTAGTGCCCATCTTTAAAAAAGGGAAGAAGGAGGATCCGGGGAACTACAGGCCAGTCAGCCTCACCTCAGTCCCTGGAAAAATCATGGAGCAGGTCCTCCAGGAATCAATTTTGAAGCACTTGGAGGAGAGGAAGGTGATCAGGAACAGTCAGCATGGATTCACCAAGGGTAAGTCATGTCTGACCAACCTGATTGCCTTCTATGATGAGATAATTGGCTCTGTGGATATGGGGAAAGCAGTAGACATGATATACCTTGACTCTGGCTAGATCGTCGGGCTCAGTGGGTAGTGATCAATGGCTCAATGTCTAGCTGGTAGCCGGGATTAAGCGAAGTGCCCCAGGGGTCAGTCCTAGGGCTGGTTTTGTTCAACAAAGAATCATAGAATCACAGACTATCAGGGTTGGAAGGAACCTCAGGAGGTCATCTAGTCCAACCCCTTGCTCAAAGCAGGACCAATCCCCAACTAAATCATCCCAGCCAGGGCTTTGTCAAGCCTGACCGTAAAAACCTCTAAGGAAGGTGGGGGGATTCGATAGCTGCTTTCAACTACCTGAAAGGGGGTTCCAAAGAGGCTGGATCTAGACTGTTCTTAGTGGTAGAAGATGACAGAACAAGGAGTAATGGTCTCAAGTTGTAGAGGGGCAAGTTTAGATATTAGGAAAAACTTTTTCACTAGGAGGGTGGTGAAGCACTGGAATGGGTTACCTAGGGAGGTGGTGGAATCTCCTTCCTTAGCAGGGCTCCTGAGAGGAGAAATTTGCTCCACTTGCGGACTAGGTTGGCTCCTGGCTAGGAGCTCAGCATGTGGGGCAAAGAAGAAGGGAGAGGCTTTGGGCTTGCACTGGACACTTACTTCCTGCTTGAGGATGGCGCTTGGGGGTGTGTGTGCAAGCTTCCCAGGATGCCAAGGTGGGAATTGGACACCCCCAATAAGGAGCCTGGGCAGAGGGGGATGTGGCTTGCCCTGGACTCTGTTAGCTATTCTGGATTCTCCTTTACCTGGGAAGGTTTGCGGGGAGGTGGGGAGAAGTTTGGGATTAGTCAGAAGGCTGAACCCACCAAGCAGGGTGGGGAAACTGAGGCAAGTACTGCAGGCATCTGGCAATGCAATTAGGAAGACAATACAGTAAGAGGCAGCATGGCCTGGTGGTGGGACTTGGGATCCCCCTCTGTGCCCTCGGGATAGCAGCCCTGCTCTGCCCTGCCCCTCAGACTGGGTTGTGAGGATAAATACCATAACAACTGTGAGATGCCCCGATGCTCTGCTGGTGGGGGCCTGACAAATGGCACAGATGGCTCGGTAAGACCCTGTCATAGAAGGCAAAGCTGGGAAAGGGCCCTTGCCTGCTGGTCCCCACGTCCGCCCTCCCACTCCAGGCCTTGGAAAGATTCGCTCCCTTGGCGAGAGGACTCTGGCGCGAGCTGCATGCTGTGATCTGGCCAGCAGGTGCCCAGCTGACCCCCATGTGCATGAGACCCCGCGGGACACCCTGAGACCCTGTCTAGTTCAGAGGCAGTGAGGTCTAGTGGTCAGAAGACTGAGACTTGGGACACCTGGGCTCTATTTCCTAGCCCTGCTGTGTGTGTCCCTGGCAAGTTTCTTCCCTTCTTTGGCTCTCAGCCTGTGAGGTCCTTGGGGTGGGGGCTGTTTCACCCTGCAAGTCTGTGCAGCGCTGGCACCATGGGGCCATGGGCAGGCACCACCATAGCACTGGTAAGGCAGGAGTCACAGGTGATGCTGTTACACACAGCCTTAGAAGTTCTTACTTAGCATGTGGGCGGTGAGCAGTCTTGGCAGACGCGCTGCATTGTTGGTAGGTGTGTGAAATAATTATGCACCTTCTTTGCAGGAAGACAGCTGGGGAGCGTGCACCTAGCCTGGTTCTCCCCAACTAGCCTCAGAGCTTGGGGCCAAGCTCCTCCCTAGGCACTGGTGTCTGGGCTGAGATCCTGGATTAGTCTGCATGCTATCTGTGACCTTCCCTGCTCCGGGACTGGGTCGAGACTGTAAATAAACCCATAGCTAAACAAATTACACTAAGAAATCCCCTAGACTCCATGGCATTTCTTTCTTCCCCAGTGGGAAATTGCCCCGTGGGGCCCAGATCCCTGCTCCCAGTCGGCAGAGGGTGACATACACAGAACAGACACTGATCCTTGGCAGAATGACCCCTTGTCCAGTACTTAAACACCCAGAACGCCAGCAAGCCAGCTCCGATCTCCAGCTGGCATTGATCATGACTGCTCCTTTGACTCTAGTGTCATGAGATCAACATGAGCTGGCTAGGGGGGTCTCTGTGCAGGGGGAGAAGGTCTGGAAGGAGCCCCTCGCCAGCTGCTACCCTTTGGGTTTGGTGGTTCTCATTCCCATGAGAAAAAACAAACTACAAGCTCGTTACCTCAGTACTAAGGAACTTACCAAGGGCTACTGGCAAGTTCCGTTGGATCCAGATGCCTGGCTGAAATCAGCTTTTATCACCTCTCTGGGGCTCTACGAGTTCCTGGTCCTACCTTTTGGCCTCAAGGGGGCACCTGCCACTTTCCAGCACCTGCTGGACCAGTTACTCAAGGGGAGGGGGGACTTTGCCATGGCATACATTGATGAGATCTGTGTTTTCAGCCAGACCTGGGAGGACCATGTGTCCCAGGTTAAACAGGTGCTGGACTGACTCCAGGATGCAGGACTGACTATAAAAGCTGGCAAGTTCAAGGGGGGATGTCAGAGGTGTCATATCTGAGCCACAAGGTGGGGAGCAGCTGCCTAAAGCCAGAGCTGGCCAAGGTGGAGGCAATCAGGGACTGGCCCACTCCCCAGACTAAGAAACAGGTCCAGGTCTTTCTTGGGATGGTGGGGCACTACTGGAGATTTGTGCCCCACTTTAGCGCTATAGCCGCCCCCATCACTGAGCTATGTAAGAAGGGGAAGCCAGACAAGGTGGTCTGGACCGAGCAGCCAGAGGGCTCTCTGTGAGTTGAAGGAGGCTCTGGTCAGAGGCTCGGTGCTGGTAAACCCAGACTTTGACAAGCCCTTTATGGTGTTCACCAGCACCTCAGACTCAGGGCTGGGTGCGGTGCTGATGCAGGTTGACGAAAAGGGGGAGAGACGTCCCATTGTGTACCTGAGCAAGAAGCTGCTTCCCCAGGAGCAGAAGTATGCACCCATAGAGAAGGAATCCCTGGCTATGTGGTGGGCCCTTAAAAAGCTGCAGCCATAGCTATTTGGATGGCAGTTCACTGTGTACACTGACCACTCACCCCTGATGTGACTGCACCAGATGAAAGGAGCCAGTCACAAACTCCTGAGGTGGAGGCTGCTCCTTCAGGAGTAGGACATGGAAGTGGTCCATGTGAAGGGGAAGTGCCAACATGAGAGCAGATGCTTTGTCCTGGAGAGGGGGCCTGAACTTCCCCAGGCCACTGGCTAAGGTTCGGTCTCGGAGGCGGGAGAGATGTGACAAAGTGGGGGTTATTCATCTTGCAATGTTGTATGTGAGTCTCACTCTCCTGTACTAATAGTGTGCATGCCTCAGTTTCCCTGTGTACTGCACCAATGCTTAGGTGGTGGGAATTGGGTGTGTGACTTTTGCTGAGGCCCTCAGGGCAGGTGAGGCTGTTCAGAGGTCTGCGCGTAGGGGATGGCCGGTGCCCTTCGTAACCTGAGACCCAGGAGGGGGATGTGACCAGGTGACACCTTTTGCCCGGGTAGCAAGACAAAGAGAAGGAGGAGGAGGTCTGAGGTCGGGTCCCTGGAAGCTGGCGGTCTGCCTGGGGGGACCAGAAGAGGGAGGAGTCCAGGGCTTCTGGCCTGGGGTCCCCCCAAGATGGACTTGGCTGAAAGTCACTGATTTCTGTGCTAACAAGCTCTGCTCTATGCTGTGTTCCTGTCGACTAATAAACCTTCTATTTTACCAGCTGGCTGAGACTGACAGTGACGTCAGAGTGCAGAGTTGGGGTGCAGGGCCCTCTGGCTTCCCCAGGAGCCGCCTGTGTGGATTCGCTGCGGGAAGTGCACGGTGTGGAAGGGGATGCTGAATGCTCCGAGGTCAGACCCAGGAAGGTCAAAGCTGTGTAAGCTTCTTGCCCTGGTGACAGTGTAGCGCAGAGAGAGGAGGCTCCCCAGAGTCCTGACTGGCTTCCTACGGAGTAGTTCCAGAGCACTGACCTGGTGACTCCGTGACATGTGCGTGCGCACATGTATGTGTGTGTGTGTGTGTGTGTGTGTGTGAAAGAACGAGAGAGTCCTCTTATCCGCCCAACACAGGTGTGATCCCCTTCACTAATACCCTCTGTATGTGTGATTCCCCCTGCTTATAGCCCCTCTGTATCTCTGAGTGATCCTCATACATGAATACCCTGTGTGTGTGTTGGATTCCCAACACTAATGCCTGTGTGTTTGTGTGTGAGTGTGTAATTCACCCTATACTAATACCTGTGTGTATGTGAGTCCCCCTACACCTAACCCCTATCTGTGTCTGTGATCCCCATGTGCTATTACTACTGTTTGTGTGTGTTACTCCCCCATGCTTATAACCCACACATATAAGATGGCCTTGCATTTATTCTGTGTGTGTGTATGTACGAGATCTCCCTCCGCTAATGCCCCACTGTGTGTATGAGAAAGAGAGCGGGAGAGAGACCACCAAGGTTTCCCTCCTGTGTGTGTGAGTTCCCCCTCTACTTATATACTCACTCCCACAAAGAGAGGGGTGTGTGTGTGTACATGTGATGGTTATATTTCTCTCTGTGCATGTGATCGCCCGGCACTTATATCTCCCGGGTGTGTGTGTGTGTGTGAGTGTGTGTGTGTGTGTGTGTGTGTGTTCCACCTGTGTTTATATCCCTGGGTGTGTGGGTGAGACAGCTATGCCCCTGTACTTATTCCCCCCCATTTGTATGTGTGTGAGCCCACTGGGCTTTACTTTCGTGTGTGTGTCTGTGATCTCCCTGTGCTTATACCTAGGGTCCTACCAAATTCACGGTCCATTGTGGTCAATTTCACGGTCATCCGATTTAAAAAAATGTAAATTTCATGATTTCAGCTATTTACATCTGATATTTCATGGTGCTGTAATTGTAGGATCCTGACCCAAAAAGGAGTTTGGCGGGGAGGGTTGCAAGGTTATTGTAGGGGGGTTGCGGTGCTGCTACGCTTACTTCTGTGCTGCTGCTGCTGGCGGCGGCGCTGCCTTCAGAGCTGGGCAGCTGGAGAGTGGCAGCTGCTGACCGGGAGCCCAGCTCTGAAGGCAGAATCACCACCAGCAGAAGTGCAGAAGTAAGGACGGCGTGGTATGGTATTGCCACCCTTCTGTGCTGCTGCCTGCAGAGCTGGGCCCTCGGTCAGCAGCCACTGCTCTCCGGTTGCCCAGCTCTGACGGCAGCAGCACAGAAGGGTGGCAATACCATACCATGCCGTCCTTACTTCTGCACTTCTGCTGGCGGTGGTTCTGCCTTCAGGCAACCCCCCTCTAAAGTAACCTTGTGACACTTCCCCCCTCAACACACCTTTGGGTCAGGGCCCTCAGTTTGAGAAACACTGGTCTCCCCCATGAAATCTGCATAGTACAGGGTAAAAGCACACAAAAGACCAGCTTTCACAGGGGAAGACCAGATTTCACGGTCCGTGACATGTTTTTCATGGCTGTGAATTTGGTAGGGCCCTACTTATAGCCCATGTGTGTGTTTGTGTATGTGTGAGGCTCCCCCCATGCTCACACACCCTGAGTGTGTGTGTGTGTGTGTGTATGTGTGTGTGTGAAGAGAGAGAGAGAGAGACCCAAGGGCCTCGCAGCCAATGGGCAGAGGGCACAGGGGTAGACAGGGTACAGGGATCCCCTGGATCCGCCAATGAATGTCCTGTGTGGGCTCTATGTGTCACACTGGTGGTGATGGGCAGTACGTGAGGACCTCTGTCTGGTCTGTCGCTCAGTGAGAGGAGAGCCATAGACCCACCCTGCAGCAGGGAGAGACTTTTGTCTCATGCTGGCTGGTCATGTACAGACTGATTATTGTCTGGTGCACAATGGTGTCCACTGACAGTCTGAGCAAAATGCTAATCAATAGATTGCAGGGCCGCAGGACAGAACAAACCCAGCTGGGTTCGCCCGCTCAGGAGTCAGATAATGAACTTTTGAAACTAGATCTGGGGCACAGAGGAACCCCAGGGAGCCCTTCAGTCTGTGAGGACAAGCTGGGCTTGATCTCACGAGAAACTGGCAGAAAACGCCAGGAGAGGACCCCTGAGCAGACTGGGGGCTGCTTGTCAGTTACTCTGTGGCCACAGAAGGCCTGTTATTTTACCCCTTTGTTTCCAACAGTCTCACTGTCTGTCCCTCCAATCCTTGTTCTGGGTGAGCCAGTTGTCGTTTGCCCTGTATCTGTTGCAGGGCTGCGCGCTCAGCGGCTCTGTGCACTCTGGGACTATCCTGCCTGCGCTGAGCCTCACCAGCCGGTGTGTGCTGAGCTCTCGGGAGCAGCGGCTCTGCGCGCTCTGGGGCCATCCTGCCTGCGCTGAGCCTCGCCAGCCGGTGTGTGCTGAGCCCTCGGGAGCAGCAGCTCTGCGCGCTCTGGGACTATCCTGCCTGCGCTGAGCCTCACCAGCCGGCCTGTGCTGAGCCCTCGGGAGCAGCGGCTCTGTGCGCTCTGGGGCCATCCTGCCTGCGCTGAGCCTCGCCAGCCGGCCTGTGCTGAGCCCTCGGGAGCAGCGGCTCTGCGCGCTCTGGGGCCATCCTGCCTGCGCTGAGCCTCGCCAGCCGACCTGTGCTGAGCCCTCGGGAGCAGCAGCTCTGCGCGCTCTGGGACTATCCTGCCTGCGCTGAGCCTCGCCAGCCGGTGTGTGCCGAGCTCTCGGGAGCAGCGGCTCTGTGCGCTCTGGGGCCATCCTGCCTGCGCTGAGCCTCGCCAGCCGACCTGTGCTGAGCCCTCGGGAGCAGCGGCTCTGCGCGCTCTGGGGCCATCCTGCCTGCGCTGAGCTTCGCCAGCCGGCCTGTGCTGAGCCCTCGGGAGCAGCGGCTCTGCGCGCTCTGGGGCCATCCTGCCTGCGCTGAGCCTCGCCAGCCGACCTGTGCTGAGCCCTCGGGAGCAGCGGCTCTGCGCGCTCTGGGGCCATCCTGCCTGCGCTGAGCCTCGCCAGCCGGTGTGTGCCGAGCTCTCGGGAGCAGCGGCTCTGTGCGCTCTGGGGCCTCCTGCCTGCGCTGAGCCTCGCCAGCCGGCCTGTGCTGAGCCCTCGGGAGCAGCGGCTCCGTGCGCTCTGGGGCCATCCTGCCTGCGCTGAGCCTCGCCAGCCGGTGTGTGCTGAGCCCCCGGGAGCAGCGGCTCTGTGCGCTCTGGGGCCATCCTGCCTGCGCTGAGCCTCGCCAGCCGGTGTGTGCTGAGCCCCCGGGAGCAGCGGCTCTGTGCGCTCTGGGGCCATCCTGCCTGCGCTGAGCCTCGCCAGCCGACCTGTGCTGAGCCCCCGGGAGCAGCGGCTCTGTGCGCTCTGGGGCCATCCTGCCTGCGCTGAGCCTCGCCAGCCGACCTGTGCTGAGCCCTCGGGAGCAGCGGCTCCGTGCGCTCTGGGGCCATCCTGCCTGCGCTGAGCCTCGCCAGCCGACCTGTGCTGAGCCCTCGGGAGCAGCGGCTCCGTGCGCTCTGGGAGCGTTCTGGGGGCTGGGGCTGGGCTCGGCACAGGGATGCTGCACTAGCTGCTACCTGGTTGGGGGAGCGAGGCCTGGAGGAGTCTAGAAGGCCATGTGTTGGTGGAGGTTGGTGGAGTCAGGGAGCTGAGCAGGCCCAGCCAGGCTCCCTCATGGTGAGGACAGGTGGGCGCCAGGTGCCTGAGAACCCTGGGTACCCTTGCAGGACGCGTCACTGAATGTGTGTGACCCTTTGCCCTTATAGCTGGTGTGTGTGTGTGTGATCTGCCTGCACCTATACCACAGGCGTGTGATCTCAGTGCATTCATACCCCTGCGTGTGTATGATCCCCCCCTGCTAATACCCACACTTATGTGTAGACCTTGTGTGTGAGTGTGTGAGACGACACCCCCCCATTACCCCAATGCCCCCAGGTGTGTGTGTCTGTGTGTAATCTCACTGATCTTAACCCCCCATAGGCATGTATTTGTTTGATCTCCTTGCGCTAATACCCCATCATCCCGTATATGTTATTCTCACTGCACTGATACATGCAGTGTGTGTGAGATCCTACTACATCATTCCCTCTGGGGCACCCGGCAGGCCACGGTTGGAAGACAGAATACTGGGCTAGATGGACCATCGGCCTGACACAGTGTGGCCGTTCTTATGGTCTAAATACCCGTGTGTGTGTGTGGTTATGCGCTACTACCCCGGTTTGTGTGGCTGTGTGTTATTCCCCCTCACCATGTGTGATCCCTCTGCCTTTATACCCCGTGAGTGAGAGCCCCCCGTGTTAACACCCCCAACTGTGTGATCCCACTGAGTTATACTTCCCTGTGCAGACAGCGTGTGACCTCCCTGGTCTTGTAACCCCGACGTGTCTGAGCCCTCTGATCCTAGCCCCCTGGCTGTGCCTTTTTGTTTGCTTCCCTTGTGCTAATCCCATCCCATCCCACCACGCTGATACTCCCCCGTGTGTGTACCCCTTGTGCGTGTACCTCACGTGTGTGTATGTGTGTGAGAGAGCCCACCACACTGATACTCCCACGTGTGTGTACCCCTTGTGCGTGTACGTCACGTGTGTATGTGTGTGAGAGAGCCCACCACACTGATACCCCCCCATGTGTGCCCTTGTGCGTGTACCTCACGTGTGTGTATGTGTGTGAGAGAGCCCACTGCGCTGATACTCCCCCGTGTGTGTACCCCTTGTGCGTGTACATCACGTGTGTGTATGTGTGTGAGAGAGCCCACTGCACTGATACCCCCCCGTGTGTGCCCCTGTGCGTGTACCTCATGTGTGTACGTGTGTGAGAGAGCCCACTGCGCTGATACTCCCCCGTGTGTGTACCCCTTGTGCGTGTACCTCACGTGTGTATGTGTGTGAGAGAGCCCACCACACTGATACCCCCCCGTGTGTGCCCCTGTGCGTGTACCTCATGTGTGTACGTGTGTGAGAGAGCCCACCGCGCTGATACTCCCCCGTGTGTGTGTGCCCCTGTGCGTGTACCTCACGTGTGTGTACGTGTGTGAGAGAGCCCACCGCGCTGATACTCCCCCGTGTGTGTGTGCCCCTGTGTGTGTATCTCACGTGTGTGTATGTGTGTGAGAGAGCCCA
The DNA here is from genome assembly GCF_016161935.1 of Mauremys reevesii. Classification (NCBI taxonomy): domain Eukaryota; kingdom Metazoa; phylum Chordata; order Testudines; family Geoemydidae; genus Mauremys; species Mauremys reevesii. Next base: position 3,232,897 of record NC_052647.1, read on the forward strand.
CCACACTGATACTCCCCCGTGTGTGTACTCCTTGTGCGTTTACGTCACATGTGTGTATGTGTGTGAGGGAGCCCACCACACTGATACTCCCACGTGTGTGTGCCCCTGTGCGTGTATCTCATGTGTGTTACACGCGTGAGAGAGCCCACTGCACTGATACCCCCCCGTGTGTGCCCCCCAGTCCTTTCCCGGGTTGCCTTGTGTCCTCTCCCTGCTGTCCTGCTGGCTCCTGCAGTTCCATCCCTGTACATCTGGTGCCAGTCCAGGATCCCTGTGCCCCTGGCTCGCTGGGCACATCCAGCACTGCCTGTCTTTTTCTCACAGCCCTGGTGAGAGTCCCCTTCCTCTCCCCCACCCCCCACCTTAGTGCATGGCTGGTCCCTGGGGCACCCTGAAACGGACACAGACCAGTGGGAAACCAGCCAGGCCTTTATTGGGGCACTGGGGGTTGTACAGAGTGGGCGGGGCAGGTGCTGCAGGGCACGGGTGCTAGCGCGGCCATCAGGCATGTCGGCTCCTCCCCCCGCCATGGGGGCGCTCACTTCTGAAAAGAGGAAGAGACGGCGTTGGGTGCAGGGAGCGAGGACGGATCCTGGTCAGGCCCCCCCGGCCTCGCCCAAGCTCTCCCACACACACGCACATGAAGCTTCTTCCCAGAGGCAGGGGCTGGATCGGCACTGGGCCCCTTCCCCCACTCTGTGTATCCCCCCCGCTATGTGCCCCCACCAGAGTGTGCCCACACATGTGATGTGCCCCCCCTGTGCAGGGCACCCCCCCAGGTATAATTCATAGCTGCTAAGGCCAGAGGGTACACTGTGATCCTGTAGCCTGACCCCAGTATCACACAGGTCCTGCGACTTCCCGGCATTAATTCCTGTTTGAAGCAGATCTGTTAGAAAAACTTCTCATCTTGATTTTAAAATGGCCAGTGCTGGGAAATCCTGGGAAACTGATCCAGTGGTTCCCACCCCCCTAAGTGTGGGGCGCAGCCTGGCTCTAGCTGCCTGGCTTTCCTGTCCGTTTCATGGCAGCATGGAGCCGTGACATTGACAAGACAGCCAGCAGCCAGTGTAAATAGCGCAGCGTCTGCATGACATAAGCCCTGCGCCTCTCGTGGAGGTGGAGTTGTTCTTTCGGCGGAGCAGGGCACTACAGCAGTGGGACAAGTCTGTAGTGCAGACACTGACAGAGTGAGGCTGACGTACGCTGCCTTACATGACCTGTGTAGTGTAGATCAGGCCTTATAGACAGCGAACTAGTCACTCCTTAACCTTCTCTTTGGGAAGCTATGTGGATCGAGCTCCTTGAGTCCATCGCTATAAGGCAGGTTTCTAATCCATTCAGCATTCTGCTGCCTCGTCTCTGCCCCTCTCAACATCCTTCAGTTGTGGGCACCAGGGCTGGACACAGGAGTCCAGCAGGGTCGCACCAGTGCCAAAGACAGAGATAAAACAACCTCTCTGCTCCTACTCGAGATTCCCCATTGATGCAGCCCATTAGCTCTTTAGGCCCCAGCATCCCCCAGGGGGCTCATGTTCAGCTGATGATCCACCCCACCCCCCCAATCTTTTTCAGAGTCACTGCTTCCCAGGAGAGAGCCCACTTCTCGGTGCTTTGGTCCTACATATTGTGATGTGCGCACTCCCCCCATCCCTTCCCTGTCCCGCACCCTCCTGGGTCTGTGCACTGCTGCCCCCTGCTGGATGCACTCCCACCTACACTCATGTCTGTGCCACCTTCTGCTGCCCTGCAGAGCATGAGGCTGCCCAGGGTCCAGTGCATGCAGGTCAGGTCGTTTGGGGGCAGCCCCAGTCCATCATCCCCTGCTGGCACCGGGGCTGGAACGGGCGCACCCTGGACACTCTAGCACTGTCGCTGGGGACACCTCAACGGCTGGGTCTTCCCCCACTCACTGACTCGCTAGGCGAGAGCTCCCCTCAGTCTCTGTGGATGGAGCCCCAGGCCAGCTCCCATTCCCCTCCCTCCCCAGCCCCTGCCACAGGGACAGGAGCTGCTCCAGCTGGGGGAGGGGAGCTGACGCCTCCCTGCTTTGGTCTGTCTCACTGGGCCACTCCCCTTAGAGCCCCTCCTCCCTGCACCCCAAACCTTTCCCCAGCCCCCAGGAGGTGCTCTTAGCCCCCCTGAGTATGTGAGCATCACTCCGCCCCAGGGCCTGAGAGCATAGCTAGTGCCCCTACTGCCACTGTGACCCCAGTTCCTGGTGGCCTCATGGCCTAAGCCCTGGACACAGTGCCAGCTCGTGCATCCCAGAGAAGCCTCATGTAGATACATGGCACAGTCAGCAACCCCCCAACCCACCCCCATGGCACAGCCAGCGAGGCCACCCCCCCCAAGACACTCAGACGAAACTCCAGCCGGGCTCATGAGAGAGAACCAGAGAGAGAGAGAGAGAGAGAGAGAGAGAGTTAGTTGTGTTAATTCACATGCAGGCGAGGACAAGTGATGCTTGGCGGGGGGAAGAGGGAGAATGTGGAGACACAGACACAGATATTAGTCACAAGCCAGACACAGGGCTGGTAGAGAAGCCAAAACAAGACAGATAGAGACCGGGAGGGATGGCAGAGGACCCCAGGGGGGATCCTGGCCACAGATGCTGCTCTGCTCTGTGGGTAAGGGAATTGCCAGCTGGCCAAGGGGGGGGGGCGTGTTATCCCTGATTGGGGTTCCCTGCCCCCCTGATGCCATGTTTGGATTGCCGGACTCCCCCAGGCTGTAGCCTGGGCTCCTCACTCAGCTCTGACCAGGCAAGTGAGACTGGCCCAGAGGGTTTAAGGAGTGGAAAGTGTGTGGTACTGAGGGGCAGGACTCCTGGGTTCTATCCCCTGACCCCAGCTCTGAGGGGTAGGGCTCCCGGGTTCTATCCCCCGGCCCCAGCTCTGAGGCGGAGGGCTCCTGGGTTCTATCCCCCGGCCCCAGCTCTGAGGGGCAGGGCTCCTGGGTTCTAGCCCCGGCCCCAGCTGTGAGGGGCAGGGCTCCTGGGTTCTATCCCCGGCCCCAGCTGTGAGGGGCAGGGCTCCTGGGTTCTATCCCCCGGCCCCAGCTCTGAGGCGGAGGGCTCCCGGGTTCTATCCACCGGCCTCAGCTCTGAGGGGCAGGGCTCCTGGGTTCTATCCCCCGGCCCCAGCTCTGAGGCGGAGGGCTCCTGGGTTCTATCCCCCGGCCCCAGCTCTGAGGGGCAGGGCTCCTGGGTTCTATCCCCCGGCCCCAGCTCTGAGGCGGAGGGCTCCTGGGTTCTATCCCCCGGCCCCAGCTCTGAGGGGCAGGGCTCCTGGGTTCTATCCCCCGGCCCCAGCTCTGAGGGGCAGGGCTCCTGGGTTCTATCCCCCGGCCCCAGCTCTGAGGGGCAGGGCTCCATCCCCCGATCCCAGCTCTGAGGGGCAGGGCTCCTGGGTTCTATCCCCCGGCCCCAGCTCTGAGGGGCAGGGCTCCATCCCCCGATCCCAGCTCTGAGGGGCAGGGCTCCTGGGTTCTATCCCCGGTCCCAGCTGTGAGGGGCAGGGCTCCTGGGTTCTATCCCCAGCTCTGGGAGGGGAGCGGGGTCTAGTGGAAGCAACAGGGAGCTAGGACTCTTGGGTTCTATCCCTGGTTCTGCAAGGGAATGTCTGTCCCCGCCAGGGATCTTGATGGCCTGCTGCTGCTCAGAGGCATTTCATTGCAGCCAGCCACCACCAGAGGGCACCAGACACCTACTGAAATGCCCCATCCCCCAAGCCAGGCTGTCATTGCAGGGAAGGGTCCTGTCCCCCCCTCCCACCCCATACTGCCTCTAAGTGTTGTGGCTGGGCAGCACCAACCTTCCTTGTCCCCCCCGGCCAGAGACCAGCCCTGGGCTGCCTGCTCCTTCTGACTGAACCAGCTGGGACACCACACAGCAGCTCTTGGCGGATGCTTGAAACAGAGAGGTCGAGGGGCCAGGGGACAGGACTCTGGGGGTCTAACCAAAGCTCTGGGTGGGTAGTGGGGTCTAGTGGGTTACAGCAGGGGATCTGGGAGCCAGAACTCCTGGGTTCTCTCCCTGGCACTCTTATGGAATCACTCTGACTTTGAGCCAGACCTTTCTGCTCTCCATGACTCAGTTTCCCCATCTGCAAAGTGGGGCTAGCAACCCCTACAGCCTGCCAGTTAACAAGCTGGCTATTATACTGCAGAGACCTTGGGCGGGGGCTGCTCCCGTTAATTCTGGTCAAACAAATTGCTCCAAATGGGCCTGGGTGAAGATGGAGGCCTGGGGGAGGGGGAGGCTATGGGCCAGTATCTGCCAGGTGAGCAGAGGGGGCCTGTCACTGGGGAGGGGACCAGCCCTGATGGGCCATGGGTGGGGCTGGGGTGTGGCTGCTCCAACGGAATTTAGATGATTCCAGTGAAGAAGCCCCAGACAGACAGGGGCCCTTGGTGTGTGCTACATCAGCCAATCAGCTTTGAGGGTTGGCCATTGGTGGCCTGCTAGTGGCTGCCTAGGTAGCCTGGGTTGGGTTCTGATAGGGTGAGTGAAGGTGTGGGGGGGAGGGGACATGGGGTAGCACATGTGGGGGGGGCACTGACATGGCTGAAGGGGGAGCGAGTTGGCACGGGGAGGTGGTGGGCACCAGCCACTTTCCCCTGGCACTGGGGCCCTGAGCCTAACACGCAGTGGAGCCAATGGGCACTGCGCACTGGCTCCCCTCTGGGGGGCTTTGGATCAGGCCCCATCACCCAGTTCCCGTGTTGCTGAATTGGGGTGATGGGGAGCCCCCTACCAGGGCAAGGAGCCCCGGGGCTGGGGGCTGCACAGGCGGGAGGGGCCAGCAGAGACGGGCACTCAGTGTGGGGGATTTGGGCTCTGCTCACCCATCTAGCTCCCTTAGCAGCCTGGGTGGACTCCTGGCGCCGGTGGGCAGCGGAGCCTGGTTCTCTCACTCGTCTGGGCCACACCTGGCACGTCCTGACCCTGTGTGGCCTGGCCCAGGGGCTAGTCCCACAGGGCACGGGGAGGGGGTGGGGGGATGGCAGGGCCTTAGCTGTGAGTGGTGAAATCACAGTTCAGTTCTGCGGGGCCTCCCACACGGGGCTGCCCCCACCCTGCTGTGCATTCCCCTTGCTGCTCTCTCCCGTCATACGATGCTCTAACACCAACACTGCCCCCTCCTGGATGCCCTCAGGACTACATGTGCAATATGTCGCCCCCTAGGGGCGTTTCTGGCACTGCCACACCCAATGGCTTTGCTCCCTTTACCCAGGCAATGCCTCAAGTCCCTCCCTCCATGCTGCCCTGCCCGTGGCTTAGCTGGTCAGGTGCACAGCCCCAGTGCCTGCCCATGGTGCCGCAGGGGCACACTCAGGCAGAGAGCTCCCCCATCCCCGCACGGCCGCCCTGCTCTCACCTTGGTGGGCCCGGAGGCCGGCTTGCTGGGGGCGTTGCGGTCGGTGTTCTGGAAGCCTGGGAGGTAGTTGAAGCTGACGCGCTGGTCGTCCATCCGCCGGCTCTGCGTGTGTGCCAGCATATCCAGGAAACTGTCCATCTCCGGCGGGGGGCTGGGGCTGTCCTCTGTGGGTGGGGCAGATGCAGGCATGAGGGAAAGGCTGGGCAGCTCCCAGAGGGGGCCATGATGCTGGGCCCATTTCCCTGTCCTTGGGGCCCTCCAACACTGCCTCCCGCCTGCCACCACAACAACTCCGACTATGCCCCGCAATCCCACCCCTACACTGACAGAGTAAACTTCCCAGAATGCACCTGGCCACTTGTGTAATAGTGCCCGTGGGGCTGGCAGTTCCTTGCTGACCTGCAGCAGGTGGCATGCCCAGCCTCAGGTTGGCACAATCACACAGGGCTCTCATTGGGATTAAAGTTTCCAAGCCCCAGTGCTGGACTCCTCAGTTTCCTGTAGCAGGGAGTTCCACAGGCCACCCCCCCCTCAGGGACCCATGTTGTCCTAGGGCTTAGCTACACTTGCAGCTGTAGAGCGCTTTGGGTTAAACCAGCCTTTGGAGAGTGCAGGAGGGAAAGCGCCACAATCTGTTCACACCGACATCTGGCGTGGCCACATTTGTGGCACTTGCAGAGACATTGGGAGCGGTGCATTGTAGGCAGCTATCCCAAGGTTCAAGTGGCTGCAACGTACTCGTCCGGTGTGACAGGGAGTGTGTTGTGTGTATGTGGGTGGAGAGAGAGCGGGTTTTTGGGGTGCTAAGTGTGTGTCAGCACGCTATCTTGTAAGGTCAGACCCCCTCCCGCTCCGCCTCTCTCTCACTCACTCGGATCAGAGAAGCATCCAACTGTCAGAAATGGAGCTTTGAAAAGGCACTTTCACATTCCTGCAGCCGAGTTCACAAGAATGAGAAGAGAGGCCACTTCACTTAAGGGGATTATGGGACTTTCTGGAGGTCAATCAGAGCGCAGTAATGCAACTCCTTGTCCACACTGACACTGGGGCGTCTCACCCAATAGGCATCAGACATTAATCCTCTCGCTGAGGTGGAGTACCAGGAGCGCTCTCCATGCCTGGCCAGCGTGGATGGAGAGTAAGGCAGAGCGCTCTGGGAGGCTTTATTGCAGTATAACCTGGAAGTGTAGCCAAGCCCCTAGAGATGAGCAGTCCTTGCTGAGCCTATTCCCACCCCCATAGCCACGTCTGCTGCTGGGTGAGTGGGCAGGCATAGGGACGGAAGCTGTGACCTCTAGCTCTAAACCCCCCCTGCCCCTGCTCCCCCCAGGACTCACGCTTCTCCGGGTCAGCACCGCTCTTGCCATGCACGATCTGGATGTTGCAGCGCTGCTCGTCCATGCGCCCGCCCTGCACGTGGGTCAGCAGGTTGAAGAAGCCTTCCTGTTCTGGGGAGACCGACTGTGCGGGGAGAGGAGGGGGCGGATGAGATGGGGTGTGGGGGAGAGATGCCCCCCAGTGACACACCACCCCCAGCCTTCCTGCTATGAGACCCTCCCCCTGGGCACAGGCTGCCCGCCGAGAATGTCTCCTGTATAGCACCCCCTGGAGCCCCAGGCCCCAACAGTCAGCCCCTCTGCGGAGCTCAGGCACCGTCACCAGCACTAGGGGGTGCTCACAGGTCCACAAGGGACCTAGCCCACAGCCTGAGATGGAGACTCAGCCCCATCCCAGCAGCAGCTCCCCCTCCCCCAGCAAGGATACAGACCCTCCCCAGGCCACCTCCCACCACGGCCTCATCCTCCACCCTCCCTCCCTTGCCCAGACCAAGGCCCCTCCAAACAACAGTCTAAACCTAAAGCCATGAGAGCAATCTGTGCCACAACTGAACTGGGAGACCTGCCCAGCCTCCCAGACCCCCTCTCAGAGCCTGGACAGTGGCTGTAGCTGGGGCATCCCCCATCCCACCCCAGAGCGCTGCCTCTGCCCAGCACCCCCACTCCCAGGGCAAAGCAAGCAGGTTCTGTTCCCTTCCCCTGGGCACAGAGCGAAGGCCCAAGCCGGGCATAGCCCCTCCCCCCCAACATTTTAGCTAATTTTAGTTAATTTCCAGGTGTTAAGTGGGTTGCTAATCCAGCCTCTGCCCAGCCAGTGCCCCGGCCCTATGGCAGTGCTCACCCCCGGCTGGTGATGCGGGACAGGGCTTCGCACTGAACCGTGGCTTGGGCCCAGCAGATCCCATGGATCGGACGACTATGGCTGTGCCCACAAGCTATGCAAGGGGCTTTGCCCGGGTCCCTGCCTGCTGGGATCAGGGCCCTGCCCCATGCTGGGATTTCTAGGGGACCCTCGCCATGGTGTCCGGCACCAACAGGGTGTTGAGGCCAGAGCAGGAGAGTTCTGTAAAGGGGGTTCAGCCCCCCAAATGAAGGGAAGAACTCGGCTCCAAGTGGCTGAGGGACCTCTGGGGTGCCAGCAGCAGGCACCCAGGATTGGGCAAGGCAGGGAGCAGCCGCCAGCCCCGGCGAGATGCGAGGAGCCTCGTCCTGCCCGCTTGAATCTTGGCTTCCCTGCCTCCCCCAGGCCAGCTAGTGTGGCTGTTGCTGCCAACGCGCCCCCCACCCCACCCCCGTCCCGCTGCTCACCCACCTGCCTCACTCCCTGGCGCTACGGCCTTCGGCCCACCTCCTCCCTCCACAGCCAGCCCTGCCACCCGCTGTGCTGCCAGTCGCAACACACTCACTCCAGCTGTGCCTGGCCACCCTCCCCAGCAATCCTGAGTGGCGCTGCAACCCCTCGTTCGCCTGCTCCCCAGGGCTCCCCGCTGCGCTGCCCCAATGCAAGCCTGTGTCGTGTGGGTCCGAGGCTGGGGTTATGTTTGGTGCCCAACTCTCCTCGTCCTTCCCTCCCAGGCTCTTCCCCTTCAGCCCTGCTCTGATCATGTCTAGTCACCCCCTCCTTTGCTCTGCCAATGGCCACCTCCATTGCATGCCCCTCTGCTGCTTGCTCCCATGCTGCCTCTTGGGCACAGAACCCTCCAGCCATCTACAAAGCCCCCCCCCCCCCCGTCCTGGCCCAATCCCTCCATGGGCCTGGGCCACCTCCCAGCCGGCATCAGCCTGCCCAGCCCCATGGAGTCCCTCCGCTAAGGAGCAGGCCCATTCACAGAATCATGGCCTCTCTCACAGGGTGAGTCTGCACCCTCGACTGGGGGGTGGGGGAGGGTAAAATGCCATAGACAGTATAATAGCCTGCTACTGCTGCTGCGCTGCTGCCAACCTAATGGAGTTGCTCCTTTTGCTCATGTGCAGTGGGGTTGAAGGGTGTGAGTTCAAACCTTGCTGGGGAGGAGGAGCTGGTGCTATGATACCTTCAGTATACTGCTGAAACAATTGCAAGGCATGTGCGCCTAAAGCTAATGGGTGTGTGTGTGTGTGTGTGTCTTAACCTTTAGGGGGCTTGTCCTCCAGCTTCTCTCTCCAACCAGAAGGGCTAGAACCAGCCATTGCTTTTTAACCAGAAGCTGCAAGGCTCCTGTCAACCCTGCGGTTCCCCTGACTCCAGGAGCTGGGGCATGAGAAGCTCCAAATACCATGTGCCTCACCGCAGAGTTGGCTGCATCAGTCTCAGCCCTTTGGGGCTGGCCCTGGCTTTGGTTCTGTGTCCGGCAAGCATTCCCTGGCTGGGGCTGTAGGTGCAGGGAACAAGATGGCAGCTGTTGACTGGCACCTGGCAGCACCCAGCACCTGTGTGGCACTAGAAGTGGAGGAAAAGCCCAGCTCTAACTGCAGGGCATTAGCCAAGGTGGGCTGGGGCCAGGCCAGTGCGGGCCAGGCTAATTCCTGGCAGTGTCAAATCTTAACTTCTGGGAGGGCTCAGGGCCGAAGGCAGCACCTCCAGCTGCCTGCACTGAGACCCTGGGGTCAGCACTGACTGCCAGGGGAGAGCAACCAAAATCAAAAGAATCTCTGACCCTTCCCGCTCTGGAGTACAGAGCGTGCGCCCCCAGGCTCCCCCTCTGGCAGGCAGTGGGTTAAATCCCTGCTCCAAATCTACCCTGGCGGCAGGGAAATGCAGCTGGGTATTAATGCATCACCCTGCTGCAGCCTCTGCATGGTGTCTGTCTGACATGGCACGATCCCCAACACCCCTTCCCATGGGCCAGCGGAACTGAGCAGGGAACTGACTGCCCAAAGCAGGCAGGGAGAAAGGAGAGAGTGGGGGATAGAACCCAGTCGTCCTGGCTCCCAGTCCTCACCACTAGATTGCACCCTCTTCCCAGAGCTGGGGATAGAACCCAGGAGTCCTGGCTCCCAGCCCTCCCTGCTCTGCCCACTAGCTAGCAGTGCCTTTTTCTGTGGTGTCTGGAGTCTCTGGACAGGATAGCTGGCACAGGGGGCAGAGCTGGGTGGCCTGGCACCCAGGAGGTCATGTTTGTGTGATGACTGGTGCTCGGGGGAGCAGGCTTTGGCTGCCATTGGCTTGGCCAGCCCAGCGCTGCCCTGAGGGTGAGGGAGAGGGTCCATGCCTGCTCTCGGGGGAGGGACCACCACAAACACCCAATCCCACCCCCGCCTGCTCACAACCTGCCTCAGATCCCCTCCCCCATCCAGCCCACGTGCAGACCCCAGGCTCCGAACCCTGCTCCATCGGGTGGGGGCCCAGAATGGAGAATCACAGGCCCAATTTCACCCTAGTGAGGTGCCAGTTCCTTTGTGTTTCCAACCCCCCCACTCCTCGCCCTGACCCCCCCCGGGTACGCCTGGCCTGCGCTCACACACCCAGCACACAGCACCAGTGCCCTTCAGCCCAGTGCCAGGGCACGGCACACAGCACAACCCTCTCAGGTACGGGCCTCTCCCTCTTGAGCTCTCCTTTGACCTGCCTCCAATTTGCCCAAAGCTTTCCAGTAACGAGGGGCCCAGCCTGGAATCCAATATTGTAAGGGGGAGGTCACGCTGCAGCTGGGCAGAGGGGCCCCCACACTGGTCCCCACCCCCATACTGCCCCGGCGTTATTTGCTGCCCTTTCCATCGCTGCTCCCGAGCACTTTCCCTTCCACTCAACATCCCACTGCTGCCTGCCTGGGTCTTATTCCTGTGCTTGGGGTCACCCCAATCTCCAGGTTTGAGATCAGGATGAACCCTTCCCCCAGGGCAGATTGGCAGAGGGGTGTGGCTCCCCTGCGGGTATCATCTGGGCACGCCTCATCATGTCGTAGGGAGCCCGGCACGGCATTGGTGGCACCTTGGTCTCTCCTGTTCTCTGCCTGTGGCACACAGCAGCTTAGTCTCCTGGGGGCTGAAATGCTTTAGCTGAACTGGAGTGGTTGGGCTCAACAGAGGGAGGGCTGGTGGCCCGTTCCATTCAAGAGGCCAGAGTAGCTGATCTGATCATCCCTTCGGGCCTCAAACTCTGCAAAAGTATCTGGTGCTTCGGCTTCTTATTATTCTTGAGCCTAAATGCTAGGGGGATATTGGTGTGTAGATGCTACAAAGAAACGTGCGTTTGATGCTCTGATTTCCCAGCACCATCAATCTCTTTGGCAATGTAGCCACGGAGCTGGAGACCCCTCGGGGTTTGGTTGGGGTGTTGTTAAGTGGGTGTGTGCTGCCATGCTGGGATTTTATTTTCCCAGCTGTCCTCGCCCACCGCTAGAGACTGACGCAGCCCTGACCAGCCACAGGCACGTAGAACCGGCTGGGAGATGAAGCGAGACAAATTGAGACACGAAACAAGGCACCGTTTGTTAATAGTGTGGGTGAGATTCTCCCAAGACCTGCTCTATTAATTAATTAATGCAGGCGCAGGGGGGCGGGGGGGGGGCAGACTAGATGGTCACAATGGTTCCTTCTGGCCTGGGAATCTAGGACAATTGGAAGTCACAAGGTTTCTCAAAGGACTCACTGGTGGGTTCTGGTTTCTTTCCTGCCAGGTTTTGAGCTTTTAGGCCCGTTTGCAAGCACTGATGGCTAGGAACGGCCTGTATAATGTTTGGAATGAAAGCAGAGCCTTTGATGGACTCATGGGCCTCCTGGAGCTGGGGACTTGAGAGAAGCACCAAATCTCCCGAGACTCGTGACAAAGCCAGGTGATGAATGAGGAAAGGACAAGCGGCATTTGCGGAGGTTTTGTTTATTTGGTCTCCCGATCTTCCTTCCGCATCCCATGGGCCAGGGAGCCTTGCCCAGTGATGGCTGCACCATGCCCAGAGCTTCCACTTGAGCTGGAGCCGATTTTTGCAAATGACACCCAGTCTCGACATGAAGCTCCAAGGGAAGGAGACTCCACCACATCCCTGGGCCAGTTGCTCCCCTGGTTGTTTCCCGGCACCATGGCCAGTTAGTGCTGAATTTGTCTTGCTTCAGCTTCCAGCCATCAGATCCTGTTCTGCCCTTTTCTGCTGGATTGAAGGGCCCCAGGCTGCCGGAAAGCACCTCTCCCTGGAGTCGCGTGTAGCCCGGGTCTGGTCACCTCCGAGCCATCTCTTGGAGAAATGGAATGGACTGAAACCCGTTAGTCTCCCACGCCAGGACCTTGAATCTCTAGTCTGAGCCCTTGCCAATCCGTCACCCTCCTTCAGGCCAGGTCTACACTGCAGACCTGTATCGGGATAGCTGCGTTGCTCGGGGGTGTAAAAATCCACCCCCTGAGCGACGTCGTGACAATGACCCAAGTCCCTGTGTAGCCAGTGCTATGTCGGCCACTTGGGGAGGTGGATTAACAGCGCCGGCGGCAGAGCTCTCTCCAGGCCAGCGTCTCCGTTAAAGCAGTGCCTCAGTGCAGCTGCAGCAGCCTTGCCCTCAGTCTCCAGGGATGGTCTCAGTGGCATACACAGAGGTAACCCCCCCTACCCCCGCTGCTACTGAGATTCCCCTGCTTAGCCACAGCAGGACGGCATTAGCCCTCTTAGCCACAGCTCCTAGTCAGCTGGTTCCCACCATGACCCCATAGTCCCCCTGTCAGCGCTTCCCTAGCCTTTAATTGTGACCTACATTCTCTGCTCCTAGATGCATGACCTTGCATTTGGCTGTATTAAAGGCGCGTCATTCACAAGCTCAGCTTACCAAGCGACCCAGTGCGCTCGGTATAACTGACCTGACCACGCCGCAGTCTGTGGGTCAGCAGCAAACGTTACTAGTTACATTTTCTTCCAGCTCACAGAGAGAGACATTGACTAGCACAGGGCTCAGATCACAGCCCCGCCACTCGAAACACCAGGCCCCATTTGCAATTACTTGTTGAGACTGATCAGGGATTTTTTAATCCATTTAATAAGGGCTGAACTGTTTTTGTATATTACAAATACAAATAATCCTGCTGTGCTGGCCTGCAGGGGAGAGGTGGTTGTGCAGCCGAGCTGATTGAGCCGATCTACAGTCAATATGACTGAGCTCTTGTCAGCCATAGCTCTTAACACACTTTACAAAGGAGGGCAGCGGCATTATCCCTATTTTACAGATGGGGAAACCGAGGCACAGAGCGGTGGCGTGTCTGGACCAGGGTTACTGAGGAGGCCAGTGGCCAAATCACTGAGTCCCAGTAAACTGCTCTATCCCCTGGACCAAACTGCTCTACCCCAGATTCCCAGATGGACACTGGCCAACCACGTGACGGCAGTTTGCAATCAGTGGGAAATCTCCAGCCCATGGATCTATTTGCATATTTCTCAAAAAGCACCAGGGCCCAGCTCCTTAATGGGACTTAGGCGCCTAACTCTCACTGATTTCACTTAGGCACCTAAATCCCTTCAATTTGAATGAAGCACCTAAGTCCCTTTGAGCAGGGGCGGCTCTAGACACCAGCGCGCCAAGCAGGCGCTTGGGGCGGCCGTTTCCCGGGGGGGCGGCATTTGGCTCCGGTGGAGCTCCCGCCGGCATGCCTGCGGCAGGTCCACCGGAGCCCGGGACTAGCGGACCTGCCGCAGGCATGACTGCGGCGGGTCCCGTCTTCCCGCGGCTCGGTTGAGCTCCGCAGGCGCGACTGCGGCAGGTCCGCTCGTCCCGGGCTCTGGTGGACCTGCCGCCGGCATGCCGGCGGGAGCTCAACCGGAGCCGCGGGAAGAGGGGACCCGCCGCGGGACCGGGGAAGGGCGGCGCAGCGCTCCGCGCTGCTTGGGGCAGCCCGATTTCTAGAGCCGCCCCTGCCTTTGAGGATCGTGGGCCCAGGCGCCTCCTACTGCACCCAGCCAAAGTCAGCATTCTGTTACAAGCCATGCCCGCGGTGAGGCTGTCCTGGTGCCCGCCTCACCCTCTCCATGATGCTGCTTCCACCACAACCTCCCACCCCCACCTTGGTGCAAAGTAGCCTGGGAAGTCTCCAGCACCCCGCGGGGGTTGGCACATGAACCAGTGACACCCACCACCCTTCTCTGTGGCGAGTGTGTGGCACCCACCCCGGGCTGCGCTGGAGAGTGGGGCTGTGCAGCGGCTGGAGGGTCACCCGGCCACACCAGGTGTCTGTGTCGTGGCATTAAATGGCACCAGGGTCTGACCCCTGCACCACACCAGTGTGAGATTTTCCTGGCCTTGCTTGCTGGGCCTCAGGAACGGAATGGGCTGCAAGTGGAGGAGGGACGGGGTCAGGAGGGGTCATCTCTGCCCCAACCCCCCCAGTCTATTGGGGTTGGGCGAGGGGTTCGCTGTGGACCAGCTCTTCCCACCTCCAGGGAGTTTGGGGGTGAGGGCCGGATGGGGGCAAACAGCACTATAGTCTCTGCCCGGGGTCTAGGCAGAAACGGGAGCTCCTGGAAATCTCAGAAGAGAGCCCCAGTCCCATGGGGGGATCCCCAGACCCACTGGGACCCCAAGGCTCTGGCCTTTCAGGGGAGCACCCCAAATCTGGGGAAATTCCCCATCCTCTGAGCTCTAAGCCTTCCAGGGACCCGGGGAGTGGGAGAGGAGGGGGCCGGGCAGAGACAGATGGCATCTCTGGCCACACTGACCAGCAGCTCAGAGGCAAAGGGGAGGGAGGTGGGGGCGAGGAAGAGGCGTCGCCGGATGTCCTGAACAGGCAGGAGACAGCAAAGCCAGGTTGGGTGACCCCATGTCCTGATTTTATAGGGACTGTCCTGATATTTGGGGCTTTTTCTTATATAGGCTCCTATTACCCCCCACTCCCATCCCAATTTTTCACACTTGCTGTCTGGTCACCTCAAGGTCAGGCTGGGGCTGCCCCAGAAGGCCCAGCCCCCAAGGCCGTGCTCAGGCTGGGCACCAGGTATTCAAGGCCCAGGCGAGGCGTGAGGGGACCTGGGGCCTGTGGGCCAGAGGGGAGGTGACCTGTGGGGAGCAGCCAGCAGGTGGCACAGGCAGCAAGGTCCGGTCCCCAGCCACGACGTGGTGGGACGAACTGAGGGGACAGAGCCACCAGGAGGGATCAGCCCTGGGGCCTGGGAGGCGCTGTGCTGCACAGGCCAGGGAATTGAGGGATTATGGCTCCGTGTCGGAGTGAGAAAGGCGTTAGTGAGCACGGACTCCCTCTAACCACAATGGGGCCAAAATCCACAACTGATGTAAATCGGCATCACTCCATCTGTGTCAATCTCTCCCACAGAACTCAACAGAGTGAAACCGATTTACTCCAGCTGGGGATCTGGCCTCACTGACTCCAATGGAGCGAGGCCAGTTTACATCAGCAGGGGCCTGGCCCGAGATATTTGTCTCACACTGGGCAGGTCAGAGCAGGCTGATTTTTCTGCAGTTTGAAGTGACTCAGACAAAGGGCTCCTGAGTTCAGATCCCCTGAGGGACGTGCCAGCACAGCTCCCCCCATCGCCACCAATCCAGCCCCCGCCAGGAGGGGTACCAGCCCCTACTGAGCCCGAGCACTGGGGGTCACAGTGATTCCAGCCGACTTCCAGCCCTATCTGCATTACACTTGATGGTGTTGCCAGGGGAATGCCAGTCCCGTGGGCTCATTGCAGGAGCTCACGGTGCTGGGGAGCCCAGCCAGGGGGGCCAGATGGACAGATCTCCCTGTAGTGGGAGAGATCCCCATGTGATCCAGGCCCTGGTGACCTTGGCAGCATGCTGAGAAGTGCCAGCTTGCCCGGTGTCTGATAATGTCCTTGGGGTGACGTGCTCCCACGTCCCTGCCACAGGGCAGCCTCACTCCCCACCATGGAGGAGTGTCCCAGTGGGGCTAGAGCCGGGAGCGAGACTCAGCGGTGGGTTGCCAGGTGGCTGTGAGCGCCCCACTCTTTGATCACTAGGGATTTGCCTCCTGCCACACCCCATGGCTGATCTGTGCCCCTGGGGGGCTGAGAGCTGGGTGGCGTGCCATGAGGAGTTGGCACGGAGCCACGCCAGCAGCTACACGTCTCCCAGCCACTCACTCCCCCACCCCCCCATCAGCCGTGGTGCTCGTCTCCCTCTAGCTCTGATGCTGGAGCACTCACAGGGTGATTACGTGACACCGAGGGACCCATGGGCACAGACACAGATTGGAGACAGAGAGCGCAGAGTGCCAGGGCAGGTCAATCAAGAGGTGGGAAGGAAAGAAATGGGGGAATTGGGCAGCCTAGGAGCAAGATCTTGCCCCATGATCATGGTCCCACCGTGTGCAATGCCTGCTAATAACCAATACACATGGCGCTGCCCTGAGCACAGGCTGGGGACCAGAACCACAGCGCCACCCTCCGCTCTGCATCATCCTTTCCCTCATGTTGGGATGGCTTGGCCACAGACAGGAGTCGAGTACCACAGCTCCAGGAATCCTTGGCAGTCAGGCCTGTACGCTGACCATTAGACCCTGCTGCCCCCTAGGGCCTACCCTGAGTCCTTGGGCTGCCCTGTCAGCCCCATGGACCCCTGGCCTCAGGTTTTTGCCCCATGGGGTCAGTGCTCTACACCATCCTCTCCCTTGTGCTCCCATCCCTGTGAGGTGGTGGGGCCTGTATGCAAATTGCCCTGGGCGGAGGGCTCAGATCAACAGCCCCTGGGGACCCCCCAGTTGTGCTCCATCCCGAATGACCCCTGTATTATAACCTACCAGGCACCAGTGCCCACAGCCATGGGCAGCACCAGCTGCAGTCCCTACCTGGACCTGACAGGAGTGCAGGTCAGACGTCCTGGATGGGCTGAGATACCCAACAAGACCAATGTGCCAATTGTAACAGACCAGCTCATAACAAGACACTCCAGGAAGTTTTTGGAGAGTGTTGGGGACAACTTTCTGGTGCAAGTGCTGGACAAACCAACTAGGGGCTGTGCTCCTCTTGACCAGCTGCTCACAAACAGGGAAGAATTTGGTAGGGGAAGTAGGAGTGGGTGGCAACCTGGGCAGCAGTGACCATGAGATGGTTGAGTACAGGATCCTGACAAAAGGAAGAAAAGAGAGCAGCAGAATACAGACCCTGGGCTTCAGAAAAACAGACTTTGACTCCCTTAGGGAACTGATGGGCAGGCTGGGAAGCTAATATGAGGGAGCAAGGAGTCCAGGCTGTATTTTAAAGAGGCCTTTTTGAAGGCGCAGGAACAAACCATACCGATGTGCAGAAAGAAAAGCAAATATGGCAGGCGACCAGCTTGGCTTAAACACAAACAGGAAGCTTACAAGAAGTGAAAGCTTGGACAGATGACTAGGGAGGAGTATAAAAATATTTGGTAGGGGAAGTAGGAGTGGGTGGCAACCTGGGCAGCAGTGACCATGAGATGGTTGAGTACAGGATCCTGACAAAAGGAAGAAAAGAGAGCAGCAGAATACAGACCCTGGGCTTCAGAAAAACAGACTTTGACTCCCTTAGGGAACTGATGGGCAGGCTGGGAAGCTAATATGAGGGAGCAAGGAGTCCAGGCTGTATTTTAAAGAGGCCTTTTTGAAGGCGCAGGAACAAACCATACCGATGTGCAGAAAGAAAAGCAAATATGGCAGGCGACCAGCTTGGCTTAAACACAAACAGGAAGCTTACAAGAAGTGAAAGCTTGGACAGATGACTAGGGAGGAGTATAAAAATATTGCTTGAGCATGCAGGGCTGTAATCAGGAAGGCCAAAGCACAGTTGAAGTTGCAGCTAGCAAGGGATGTGAAGGGTTAGAAGAAGGGTTTCTACAGGTATGTTAGCAACAAGAAGATGGTCAGGGAAAGTGTGGGAGCCTTACTGAATGGGGGAGGCAACCTAGTGATAGATGATGTGGAAAAATCTGAAGTACTCCAAGCTTTTTTTGCTGCGGTCTTCACAGACAAGGTTGGCTCCTTGGGCAGCACAGTAGGAGGAGTTGAGCAGCCCTCAGTGGTGAAAGAACAGGTTAAGGACTATTTAGAAAAGCTGGACATGCACAAGTCCCTGGGTCCAGATCTAATGCATGCAAGGGTGCTGAGGGAGTTGGCTGATGTGATTGCAGAGCAATTGGCCATTATCTTTGAAAACTTGTGGTGATTGGGGGAAGTCCCGGATGATTGGAAAAAGGCAAATATAGTGTCCAGCTTTAAAAAAGGGAAGAAGGAGAACCCGGGAAACTACAGACCAGTCAGCCTCACTTCAGTCCCCAGCAAAATCATGGAGCAGGTCCTCAAGGAAACCATTTTGAAGCATTTGGAAGAGAGGAAGATGATCAGGAACAGTCAATAACGGATTCACCAAGGGCAAGTCATGCCTGCCCAACCTGATTGCCTTCTATGAGGAGATAACTGGCTCTGTGGATATGGGGAAAGCAGTGGATGTGATATACCTTGACCTTAGCAAAGCTTTTGATACAGTCTCCCACAGTATTCTTGCCAGCAGGTTAAAGAAGTATGGATTGGATGAATGGACTATAAGGTGGATAGAAAGATGGCTAGATAGCCGGGCTCAACAGGTAGTGATCAATGGCTTGATGTCTAGTTGGCAGCCAGTATCAAGTGGAGTGCCCCAGGGGTAGGTCCTGGGGCCAGTTTTGTTCAACATCTTCATTAATGATCTGGATGATGGGATGGATTGCACCCTCAGCAGGTTCACGGATGACACTAAACTGGGGGGAGAGGTAGATACACTGGAGGGTAGAGATAGACCTAGACAAACTGGAGGATTGGGCCAAAAGAAATCTGATGAGGTTCAACAGGACAAGTGCAGAGTCCTGCACTTAGGATGGAAGAATCCCATGAACTTCTACAGGCTGGGGACTGACTTGCTCAGTGGCAGTTCTGCAGAAAAGGATCTGGGGATTACAGTGGATGAGAAGCTGGATATGAGTCAGCAGTGTGCACTTGTTGCCAAGAAGGCTAACGGCATACTGTCACAGTATCTCCCCGATCCCTGCTGCCATAACTGCTTCGGTGGAAAACCTGAAACTGCCAGACTACTCAAATGGACAGATTGTTGAAAGATCTCAGCGCTCAGCTGCTCCATTGGTCTTGGGGGCTGGGGATTCCCTGTTCTCAGTATGCGCTGTTCTCAACTGGGCTCTCTCGCAGGGGCTGTGCAGCCATAAGGGCCCTGATCTCAGCCGGGGTCTGGGCAGCACCTGGCACAACGGGGGCCTGATTTCAGCTGGGGTCTGGGCAGTGCCTGGCATAACAGGGACCCTGATCTCAGTCAGCATCCTCCAGTGGAAAATGGACAAGGTGCCTTGACCTTGGCCAATGGGATCCTGGCTTTAGGGCCCTGGCAGGAGGGGCTGGATGCTGAGTGGTTGGTGAGGAGTCACATGGTTTAAGAGAGTGATGGGTTCTGGGCACCCCCTAGAAGGGAACGGTCCCGTGTCCCATTCCCCACCCTCAAGCCAGCCAAAAATCTCGTGTGGGGTTGTGGGCAGAATGGGCTGCTGTAGTGCATCATGGAGCAGCTTGGACATGGTGAGGGTGGAGGTGGACATGGCGCCGGAATAGCTGGGCCAGGAGTGCGTGGAGGTGGGCAAAGAACCAGCACTGTAAGGTCTGAGGCCTTTTTTCTGCAACCATATTAGGACAGCAGCAGCCATGAGCCAAGAAGCAGAAAGTCACATCCTCACATTCCATCTAAATGATATCAAAGCAATGTAATCCTGGGCTGTTAAGAAGGCGATTCTGTGCTGCTAGTGCCCACCATCACCAGGCAAAGAAACTGACCTTAAGGGGGTTAAAGAAAACTTTGTTTGACAGCATCCTGTCTGGCAAGGACTCACTCATCAGCAGTGTGGGGGTGAAATCTCTAGGTTATTGTTTGGCCTTGCTGGTCCCCACTTCTCTAGTGTTTATCTGTCCGGTTTCTGTCCCGTTCTTTGCTTGTTTCTGTCTGTTACATAACTAATTTCACAAGTGTACATCAAATACAGTGGTAGGTACGACGGGGTAAAGAATTGTTTCACACTATGTTCGGACTGGTCGGAGAATGTTTTTGTAATACTTCAGTAAATGATTGGCTCAGGTAGAGCTAAGCAGGACTCAAGTTTCACTGTATAAACTGGGGTCCAAAAGGAAGTTCTTGGGAACCAGCTCCAGGACACAGCCCAAGACCAGAGCTGCCAGACCTCAACACTCTGCCAACCACACTGGGCAGAACCTGGTGTCCCAGGATGACCTCATCCCGACTGGCCAGCAGGGAAAGTTCATCTGCCTTAGTGGGAGTGATGGGCATTGTATGCGCAGCGGCTGTATTCTGTTCTGGTGACTGTTGATACATAGAGGGTAAGGAGGATATTACTGTGTAAGGCCCCACAAACCTGCAGAAGATTATGCCCTGAGCCCTAGGAACATGGTACGAGTAGGTGCCTTTCGCTGGAGCTCTAGGAATGGAGCTTTCCCGGCTGGGGGTGCCTAAATGAACTGGGTTCTGCCTTGAGCCCACAGAAGGATAAAGGTGTGCGGGTAACAGCACAGATGGGCATAGCACAGGCAGAGGTGGGCATGGGATCAGGACAGCTGGGCATGGCGCAGCAACATGTCCCATACAGTATAAACATTTTCTCCTTGTTAATCTCTCAGATGCTCTCCAACAATCTTCCTCTCCAACCCCTTCCCCTCATCTCCAGCCAGCTCCTTCTCCTGGACCTCAACCACCCCCCTGGCTCTCCTCTGAGCCGCCTGGTCAGACCCAAACCCTTGGAGCCCCCTCTGCTGATCAATCTAGTCCCTGGACCCCCAAGCCAAGGGAGTGCTCGAGCCCCGGGAGCCCCCCCAGAGGGACGGGGTGCTGGACTGCCCAGAACCCCACAGTGGGAGGGGGGTTTGGGTGTCCCCTAAAGCACCCCAGGAAGGCTGGCACCCATGGCCCTGGGGAGAAGGGATGGTCCCTCACTCACCCCGCTGGATGGGTTGGAGGCCGGTGATGGCTCCTTTTTCTCCTCCTCCTCGGCTTTGGCTTCTACCGTGGTCATCCTGAGCCTGGCGCTGCTGCCAACCAGTGTCCCAAACTCTGCGCTGACAGCGCCTCGCCCCACGGCCACTTCTCACTCCCAAGGTGAGTGTCCAGAGAGCCCTCCTCGGTGCCGTGCCCTGCCCCTGCCTGTGCCCGCTACGACAGCCCCAGGTGCCCGTCGGCGTTAGCGATTTATAGAGCCTCCTGCTCCCCTCCCCCGGACAGCCCAGTGCCACCCCTGGCCTTCCCTCCCCCACAGCCTTGCTCTGCCCACTCGGATCCAAATCCATATTTTAATAAACAGGCATCCAATCTGCTCGTCCATCAGATCCCCATAATCTGCATAAAGATTATCCCGGATAATTGTCTCAAAAAAGCCACCCGCGTGCTTCGTTAGCATGCGTGAGTGTGCTCGGGGGGGGGAGGGGGCAGTGTGCGCGTGTGCGAGCCAGCTGCTGGGGTGGCTGGCCAGGGTCTGCGCCCCCAGACCAGAGGGGCACCAAACCCCCTGCCCCGTCCAGAACTGGCACCAGCCTCCCACTTTGTGCAGAACCAGCACGAGACCCCTCCCACTCTGACCCAGCCCCACAACCAGCCCCACACTCTGACCCAGCCCCACAACCAGCCCCACATCCTGACCCAGTACAGAGCCCAGCCCCACACTCTGACCCAGCCCAGGCCCCACAACCAGCCCCACACTCTGACCCAGCACAGACCCCAGCCCCACACTCTGGCCCTGCCCAGGCCCCACAGCCAGCCCCACAATCTGACCCAGCCCCAGAACCAGCCCCAGCCCCAGCCCTCCCGCCCCTCCAGAAGAAGACTTGTCTCTCCAGTCAGAACCAGTGCCCCTCCCTCACGCCGGTGCCATGCCCCACCCTCAGAACCAGCACCCCCAGCTCTGCCCCAGCACCAGGCCCATCTCTTGGATCTGGCACCACAGTGGCTTCTTGGGAGAGTGAGGCAACGTCAGGCCCCTGCTGAGAATTAGCCCTGGGTTCCCCGCTTGGTTCCAGTACCGGGTCTGAGAGCCGAGGGGACCACGGTAGCACCAGGCCCCCCTGCTTGGAGCCAGCTGCTCCCAGCCCCTGGCCTGGCTCCAGACGAGCGGGGAAGACTCTCTCCTCCTGTGGCACTCAGGGCACCCCCTCAGCATCATGGCAGCCCTGGACCGCCCCTGCCTCCCCCTCAGCTGGGGAGAACTGGCCGTGCCCTGGGGAGAGAGGCTGTGGGGGCTGTTGCCCTGGGGGGCGAGGGGAGCAACGGGAAGAGGGAAGAGGAGAGGAGTAGCCCATGACAGGGCAGAGCAGCAGCCAGCAGAGTCAGGACCGAAACGCTGCCCTATTCCCTGTCTGAAGGGGCAGGGGCTGATGGCTGGTACCCCCCAAAGGCCAGCCTGAGGCTACAAACATCACCACTGAGAACACAGCTGGGCCTCCACCCCTGCCCATGCATGCTCCATGCCATCCCAGCCATGGCAGAGTGACATTGTCCTGTGAGAAGGGGAGTGGGGTCTAGTGGGGGTGGGCCTGGAAGCCGGGACTCCTGGGTTCTAGCCTCAGCTCTGGAAGGGGGTGGGGGGGCTTGGTGTCAGGACTCCTGGGTTCTATTCCCAGCTTCTTCAGACAAATCACTGACTCCAGAGCCTTTGGTCCCGGGAGTGTGAGGGGGGAAGGGCTGCAGACTGGCATTGTGGGGGGGTGGGTGGATGGGGGTAGCATTGTGGGAGGGAATAGGGGTGGCATTGTGGGGGAGAATGGGGGGCATTGCGGTGGGGAGGTGAAGGTCACAGGAGCGACTCTCCCAGGTGTTGGAGGACAGTGAGGGTGGGTGGGGTCAGGAATATGTGGGTGTTTCTCCTTCCTCCACCAGCCTGGCTGGGAATTGGGCCCCACCTGGTTCGTTCCAGCTGGGGGGTTAGCTGGCAGCCGGGGTATCAGCTGGAAATGAGTCCCCTTGAGGCCCTGGGATGTCAGGAGATTAACCCGGCTCAGAGTGGGGTCCTGGCACTATTTCACAGCATGTCAGGGGTGGGGGGCCCCTGGGAATCCTGGCCCCAGAGAACAGGCCAGGAGCTGGGGGATGCTGGCTGTCTCTAAGGGAAATCCCCATGGAGGCCAGGGAGGCAGAGAGCTCTGTGGGGCAGAGGGACGGCTGCCCCAGCATGATGCCCAGGAGCCTGGGGGGGGGGGGTGGCACACACCTGGGAGAGCTCTGAGCAGACTCACAACATGGGAGGTGCCCAGGGCAGGGTCACACCTTGAGGGAGCCTGGAGGGGGTGACACACCTGGGGAGGTGCCCGGATGGCGCTGGCTTTGGCATACCGGGTGCTGGCATCCTGGTCATCCAGGAAGGTGGTGGGCAGGCTCTGGTAGCGTCGGCCCGGCAAGGCGAGGACACGGAGCGAGCACAGGAGTTGCCCACGAGGGCGCCGCAGCCCCCCTGGCCTGCTCCTCTTCAGCAGCTGGGGAGGGACACAGAGAACAGTGGGGTCAGGGGAGCGAAGCTGGGGAGGGGTGGGCTCCTGGGCATTGGGGCTGGGGAGCACAGTCCACTCCCCACCCTGCCCTCAGCCCCTGGGACCCTGTCCTGTGCCCCCTCCCCACCCTGTGTCCCTGCCCTTCCAGCCACAATGACCCGCCCCAGCCCCCACCCCACTCGGACACTGCACTCCACTGTCCACCTAACCCCCTCTCCCATGACTCTGCCCCCTGTTGCCTCCACTTAACCCAGTACCACCATACCCCACTGCCCCCATCCCCATCCCCACCCTGTGCCCTCACACCCCGGTGCCCTACCCGGGACTTCTGCCCACCCTGGTTTCCCCCAGCATCTCGACCCCGTGCTTCTCCTACCTGGGCAGACATGGCCCTGTGGTGCCACGAGAGGGGGATGGTGCCACGGACAGCAGGTCCCACCTGAGGTGAGGGGAATACAGTGAGGTACTGCCTGGTCCTGCTGAGAATCTCCCCTGGTTCCCACCCCATTTTTATACACCCCTCCCAGCACCGGTGCCCCTGGCAGACATGTGGTTCCCTCCAAAGGGGTCACCTGCTTAGGGTGGCTGCAAGAGAGAGGGCAGGCCAGTGGTTCACGAGCTGGGTGGGGACTGAGGAGACCTGGGTTTTAGTCCAGGCTCTGCCACTGACTCCCTGGATGACTTTAGGCAAGTCACTGCCTTGCTGTCTGCCTCAGTTTCCCCTCTGTACAATGAGGATAACAATCCTGCCTCCATCTGTCTTGGTTATTTGAGCTATGAGTTCTTGGGACCAGAGGCTGTCTCTCACTGGGGCTGGGGAGAGGGCTGTGTAGGGCCTGGCACAATGGGGCTCTGTTGCCAACACCAGGGCCCTGGGGCAGAGCGGAAGCTAGAACCAGGTTCTCTGGCATTGGGTGTTCCCTTGGTAATGTTCCCCCAGGGGGAGGTGCCCTAGTGCCAGCAGATCTGCCCCCTGAGGGTGCCCGCTAGCAGGGAGAGCCTGGGCAGACCCGCAGGGCCAGAGGTGGGTCTGGGGGGAAGGGAGTCTGGGTTGGCAGGGTCAGATTAGAAAGCGGGGGTTGGTGGGCTCTGGGGCTGGCATCTTGAGGGAGGCTCCATGGGCCAAAGAGCAACATGACTAGCTCCCCCTCCTGGCTGAGTTCAGCACACACAGGCTAAATGGGGTCACAGATTGTAAGGCCAGAAGGGACCATTTGCACGTTGCAGGCCACAAGTGACCTGGGCCCCCCGCTGCAGCAGAAGGTGAAACCCCCCAGGGTCTCTGCCAGTCTGACCCGGGGGGAAATTCCTTCCCAACCTCAAATCTGGCGAGTTAGACTCTGAGCACGTGGGGCAAGTCCCAGGGCTGGCTCCAGGCACCAGTTTATCAAGCAGGTGCTTGGGGCGGCCACTCTGGAGCGGGGCGGCACTTTCAGGTATTCGGCGGCACTTCGGCGGAGGGTCCCTCACTCCTGCTCGGAGCGAAGGACCTCTGAATTGCTGCAGATCGCGATCATGGCTTTTTTTTTTTGGCTGCTTGGGGAGGCAAAACCCCTGGAGCAAGACCCAGCAGCCAGACCCCTGGGAAAGGATTCTCAGCACTAACTCAGAGCCCCAACCCCCCATCTAGTGTCCCACCTCTGGCCGTTGGAGATATTTGCTGGTAGCAGTCGCAGATCAGTGGGGTGACCATATGTCCAGTTTTGGCCAGGACAGTCCCCTTTTTAAGCTCTGTCCTGGCTGTCTTGACTTTCTTTTGACAAAAATGGACATTTATCCTGTTGTGGGGGAGAGGGGAGGGGAGGTGGCAGCGTGAGGGGTGAGACAGTGGGGCTCAGGGATCAGCCCCAGCCCCAGGCAGTGGGGTGTGTGGGCTCTGGTGAGCCCTGCGGGTGGGTGGGAGCAGCTTGGGCTCAGTGAGCCCCGGCCATCCCATTTTTACTTCAGGAAATATGGTCACCCTACCGATCGGCTCCATGTTATCGTAGGCAAACTCCTCACCCCCTCCCCTCCAGAAACGTCTCAAGCTCAGTCTTGAAGCCAGTTAGGTTTTTGCCCCCATGGCTCCCCGTGGGAGGGTGCTCCACAATTTCACTCCTCTGATGGTTAGAAACCTTCATCTAATTCAAGCCTAAACTTATTGATGGGCAGTTTATATCCATTGGTTCTTGGGTCCACACTGGCGTTTAACTTAAATAACTCCTCCCCCTTCCCAGTATTTACCCCTCTGATGTATTCATAGAGAGCAAGCAGATCTGCCTTCAGCCTTCCTGTGGTTAGGCTGAACAAGCCGAGTTCTTTGAGGCTCCTCTCACAAGGTCGGTTTTCCATTCCTCGGATCATCCTACTCACCCTTCTCTGCACCTGTTCCAGTTTGAATTCGTCTTTCTTAAACATGGGAGACCAGAACTGCTCGCAGTGTTCCAGGTGAGGTCTCACCAGTGCCTTGTATAATGGTACCAACATGTCCCTGTCACTACTGGAAATACCTTGCCTGATGCAGCCTAGGACTGCATTCACTTTTTCACAGCCGCATCATATTGACAGCTCATAGTCACCCGGTGATGAGCCAATACACCCAGGTCTTTCTCCTCCTCTGTCACTTCCAACTGATACGTCCCCAGCTTATAGCTAAAATTCTTGTTGTCATTCCCTAAATATATGACCTTGCACTTTGCACTATTCAATTTCATCCCATTTCTGTTACTCCAGTTAACAAGTTCATAGGGTAACCAGAGAGCAAGGGAGAAAAATCAGGATGGGGGTGAGGGGTAATAAGAGCCTGTATAAGAGAAAGACCCAAGAGTTTAGACTGTCCTTATAAAATCAGGACATCTAGTCCTCCTACAAGGTCATCCAGCTCTTCTTGTGTGATATTCTGGTCCTCCATTGTATTGGCAATACCTCCCAGCTTTGTGTCATCTGCAAATTTTATTAGCACACTCCCACTTTTTGTGCCAAGGTCAGTAATAAAAATATTAAATGAGATTGGTCCCAAGATTGATCCCTGAGGAACTCGCTAGTAACCTCCCTTTAGCCTGAGAGTTCACCTTTCATTATGACCTGTTGCAGGCTCCCCTTTCATAGAATCATAGAATCATAGAATCTCAGGGTTGGAAGGGACCTCAGGAGGTCATCTAGTCCAACCCCCTGCTCAAAGCAGGACCAGCCTCAACTAACTCATCCCAGCCAGGGCTTTGTCAAGCTGGGCCCTAAAAACCTCTAAGGATGGAGATTCTACCACCTCCCTTGGTAACCCATTCCAGTGCTTCACCACCCTACTAGTGAAATAGTGTTTCTTAATATCCAACCTAGACCTCCCCCACTGCAACCTGAGACCATTGCTCCTTGTTCTGTCATCTGCCACCACTGAGAACAGTCTAGATCCATCCTCTTTGGAACCCCCCTTCAGGTAGTTGAAGGCTGCTATCAAATCCCCCCTCACTCTTCTCTTCTGCGGACTAAATAAGCCCAGTTCCCTCAGCCTCTCCCCATAAGTCATGTGCCCCAGCCCCCTAATCATTTTCGTTGCCCTCCACTGGTCTCTCCCCAATTTGTCCACATCCCTTCTGTAGTGGGGCCCAAAACTGGACTGAATACTCCAGATGAGGCCTCACCAGTGCCAAATAGAGGGGAATGATCACTTCCCTCGATCTGCTGCCTCACTGACATCCAGGTAGATTAGATAACTGGTTCTCAAACTGGGGGTCACGACCCGGTTATGTGGGGGGGTCGCGAGCCCCGACCTCAGCATGTGGCTGCAAGTTGTGAGCCCTGACCCCTGAGCCAGGCTGTGAGCCCCAACCGTGATGCCTGGCTGTGAGCCCCGACCCCTGTGTGGAGCTGTGGGGCTACGAGACCCAACCCCGGCACGCGGCTGTGAGTCCTGACCCCGACCCCTGCGCCGGGCTGTAGCCCTGACAGGGACGCGTGGCTGCAAGCCCTGACTGCAGTGCGCAGCTGTGAGCCCCGACCCCGACCCCTGCGCCGGGCTGTAGCCCTGACAGGGACGCATGGCTGCAAGCCCTGACTGCAGTGCGCAGCTGTGAGCCCCGACCCCGACCCTGACCCTGACCCCTGCGCTGGGCTGTAGACCCGACCCCGACAGGGACGCGTGGCTGCAAGCCCTGACTGCAGTGCGCAGCTGCGAGCCCCGACCCCTGCACCAGGCTGAGAGTCCCGACCCCAGCGCGTGGCTGTGAGCCCTGAGCTGGGGTATCCAGGATGCTGCGAGCCCTGACCCCTGCACTGGGCTGTAGCCCCAACCCTGACAGGGGGGAGGGCTAGCTCAGTGGTTTGAGCATTGGCCTGCTAAACTCAGGGTTGTGAGTTCCATCCTTGAGGAAGCCACTTAGGGATCTGGGGCAAAAAATTGGTCCTGCTAGTGAAGGCAGGGGGCTGGACTTGATGACCTTTCAAGGTCATTTCCAGTTCTAGGAGATTGGTATATCTCCTATTATTACCTTTAGGGACATGTGGCTGCAAGCCCTGACTGCAGTGCGCAGCTGCGAGCCCCGACCCCTGCACCAGGCTGAGAGTCCCAACCCCAGCACGTGGCTGTGAGCCCTGAGCTGGGGCATCCAGGATGCTGTGAGCCCTGATCCCTGTACTGGGGCTGTCAGTGGAGCCCGGCCATGTTGAGGGTTGTCAGCCCCTAGCCCCGCCACCTGCTCCTTTTAGTCTTAATTTAAAAGCAGTGAGAAAAGGTAAATTCATTTTAAGCAACAGGGTTTAAATTTAGTATTTAACATAGTGTTAAATATCAAAAATGTGTTTTTAATTTTTAAGGGGGGGGGGTCACACTCAGAGGCTTGGTGTTCGAAAGGGGTCACCAATACAAAAAGTTTGAGAACCACTGGATTAGATCTCCTGCATTTCCTTTGTCTAAAACCTCAGTTATCTTCGCAGAGAAACAGATCAGGTTGCTATTGGGCTTGCAATTCCATGTGCCAGTCCCCTTAATATGCATGGATGGAGCTTATGGGGACCAGGCTGGCTCAGGATTTGGATGGGGGGTGTTCAGAGAAAGCCGAGTTCCACAGGAGGTGCTCTCCCTCCACAGCCATTGCTGGGCCCAGTGTGGTGCTAGGGACTGCAGTGAGTGGGGTGGGAGGACCCAGTATGGGGCGCTCGCCCCGTCTAGTCTGTGCCGGCCCCAGCATAGTGCTCAATTTGTGCTATTTTGGGGGTTGTAAATCTAAGCTCCTGCGCGCTTGTCACTAAGGAGCCCATGTGCAGTGCAGCCTGGTGTCTGGGCCAGGCCCAGCTCCCCACACTCTGTGCAGCGCAGTGCAACTAGATGTGGGATTCTTCACTTGTCCTAATCTCCTGTGCTGTGTGGCTGTTAAACAGCTGCTCCGTCCCACCCCAGAGGTGGCTGCATCTCAGTGTTGGGCAAAGGAGCCCTGTATAAATAGCCCCTGCACCCCACCCCAGATGTGGCTACATCTCAACCCCAGGGATGAACTCAGTGACTGGAATACAGTGACTCTTGTCCTGGGAGTGACCAGGGCTGCTGGGCCCCTTGCCGGGGAGGTGGGCAAGGCCTCACCAGAGATTGGGGCCCTGGGGTGGTGCAAGGCCAGGGCCGAGATTCCTCTGGCCGTGAGAGCCCTGTGACTCAGCCAGTGCCTTACCCCCAGCCAGCCCTCCCCATTCACCGAGCCCTTCGTGCCAGCCATGTCGCTCTGAGTCGCACTACGTGCTGCTCGATAGGTCATCTACAATCACACGGTTTCTTTTCGGTGCCTCGACTGGGCAGCCGGTAACAAGCGGTGAATAACGGATTCTTCAGGCCAGGACGACAGATCTGCTCCCCCGCTGTGCTAGGGATGCCCCACTGGTCCTGTCTCTGCCCCTAAGAACCTCCCCGTCCCTCCGCAGTCCCTGCAGGGAAGGGATTGCCCTGCTGCCAGCATTCAGCAGGCCTGTGGGTGACATGAGTTTGGGGGTCTCAGCCCCATCCCTAGAGGGATGGGTCCACACTGTGATGGGCATTAGATGGTAGTCAAGGACTATCCAAGATGCCTCCTCCCCCCTGCCTTCTTGGGCAGGGCAAGGGGTGGGGTGCAGAGTGATCTGCTGTGGGGCCCAGGCCCTCAGTCTCTGGGGCTGGCAGCACAGCCCCGGCGATGAACCTCCCCGAGGGGCAGGGAGCAGCTGCCGGGTCTGAAGCACCCCAGCAAACACTGGCCATTCGGCACCAGCCAGGGGAAGGTCTCGCACCCAGGCCATTTTGTATCATAACCTGTGTGAGGAGAAGGGAGCTGAACACAGACCCCTCCCCAAGCTCTCAGCAGCCCCCAGGGCCTCGTCCCTGCGATCCCTCCAATGCTGTGGGCACAGGGCCCCTCAGCCAGCACCACCATAGGGCCCAACAGTGGGGAACCCAGCCCCTTACCTGGCTGGTACCTCCCACGGCCGTGACGCTGGCCCCAGTTCAGCCCAGTTCCCCCACTCTGCAGGGCACTGGAGAAGCTTCCACTGGCAGCTTTGCCACTGACACTCTGTGGCAGCTCCTGCTGAGGCCCCAGGGCCCATGCGGGGCGGTGCTGCCCTCCCAGGGGGCTCATTAGCCAGGGCCATGCAGAAGCCTGGGGCCCAAATGCCAACCATGGCTCCCCACCCGGGAGTGGGTTTCCTTGACACCTGGGTACCCCAGGGGGTTAGAGCCTAAAGAGCAGGAAGGAAAGATGCAGAAAGAGGAGAGCTGTGCACGGGGCCATGGAGCAGGGGGATGGGACAGAGAGACGTTTAAACCAGAGGAGCGGAAGGCGCGCCCCATCTTCCTCTTCCTCAGAGCCCTGGGCTGGCCTGTGCCCCCTGGCACTAGGGGTGGGGGCTGGAAAGGGACTTTCCTTACCCCAGAGTGCCAAGGCCACTGGCTGTACCGGAGAGGCAGTGTGGCTGCAGGACCCCCCGAGCCGGGCTCCGTGGGGCCGGGATTCAGGCCTGGGGAGCTTTGGGCCGTGCAGAGGGGAGTCCCACGCTGGGGAAAGGGCCAGCTCGACTGCCCCAGAGCCCACAGCTTGTGTCACACCCCCATCCCCCCACGCCAATGGGCCTGCCCTGAAGGGACCCATCTAGGGGCAGAGCAGAGCTCAGGCTCTGTAGCCCCAGCGTGCCAGTCCCACAGCCAGCAGGCAATGTGGGAGCTGGTCCAACAGGAACTGGACTGAGCCCCTCTCCACAGCCAACACCCACTGTCAGACACTGCTCCCCTGGGCAGATTCGAACCCGTGCCCCGGAGAGGAGAGAGGCCCCCTCCCCCGCCAGCCCAGAATATTATTATTCATCTCTCATAGCACTGTCCAGCAAAACACTTCCCAAAGGAGGTCAATGTCATCATCCCCACTGTATACATGGGGAAACTGAGGCAGAGGGCAGGGAAGGGATTTGCCCAAGGTCACCCATTGGCAGAGCCAGACATAGACCCCCAGTCTGCTGCATCCCAGTTCAGTGCTCTAGGCAACACTGCCTCCCCTGACTCTGTGGCCATAGCTCGGGAGCTGCATTCCCCCCACGCACCACCAGGGGGAGCCATGAGCTATTTAGCTTTGTCTGTCCCATGTGTGGAGAGTCACCTCCCACCCTGGGGCCCACACAGGTGCGTCTGTCCAGATGGCACGAAGGCCGAGCAGGCCCATCAGCTTTGGTGCCCCTCTTGTCCCCCCCAACGTTCAGAAGTCACTAGTCAGGCCTCAAAATCATGAGATTTGCTTAAAAAAATCACAAGATTTTAATATTTGTTTGCATTCTGGCGTGGCTGTGTTTGTTAGGCGCAAGGTCTGGGGCTTCTCTTCCATGCCAAGGGCGGGCCCCTTAAATAACAAAAGCCAAGACTCTTCATTACTGATCCCATTCCAACTCCCCCACCCACCCGCTGCTGGGCTCCCCATGCAATGAGGGGTGTTGGCAACGCTGGCCATTTAAGGGTTAAAGTGCGCCAGGGTGTTGGTCTACCCTGGCACTAGGAGGACAGCAGGAAGAGCAGCAGACCCACAATTGAGCTGCCTTGGAAATGTGTGTGTGTGCGTGCGTGCGTGTGTGGGTTTTTTCATCCCCTTCCGTCCACTTTCCAGTGGCAAATGAGAAAAGGACAAAGGGCAGAGAAATGGGGGAGGGAGGGATGGTTTTTCGAAGGCTTTTTTAAATTGCTCATCAAAAACCTGAAATGTTTAGAAAGAAGCAAATTTTTTCTACGACACTGTCAAGAAAAAGGCCAATTTACCAACAAAAATCTCAGGCTTTAGTTTAAAGAGGAGCGAAAGAAGCAGGGCTGAAATAGGTACCGAATATAATGAAAGGAGGTGGGTGCTCCTATTTGCCCCCCTCTTCACCTACCCCAGTGTTGCTAAACCCAGGGTTGTGAGTTCAATCCTTGAGGGGGCCATTTAGGGATCTGGGGCAAAAATCCGTCTGGGGAGTGGTCCTGCTTTGAGCAGGGGGTTGGACTAGATGACCCTGAGGTCCCTTCCAACTCTGATATTCTATGATTTGCCCCCCCTTCACCTGCCCCAGTGTTGCAGGAGCAATGGGACGCTCTGTGAAAGCAAATGTCAAGGGAAGTTACATAATTAGCCAGGGGAACTCACTGCCACTAGATGTCACTGATGTTGCAAGCCTGGCAGGATTCAGACAAGGATGGCAGAGGGGGGTAAGGGTGTCAGGACAGAATTTAGAAAATAGGGCATAAGGTCATTGCTGACTGTCAGGATGAGGGGGAGATGCCACCTGACTGGTTATGTCATCATTAGCCACTAGGAGGGGGTTCTTGCACCTTCCTCTGAAGTAGCTGGTGCTGCGGTGGCTGGCCCCTTTGATCTGATTTGGGGAAGGAGGCAGCAGGGAGAGGGTGGGGTACTGGGTTAGATGGGTCCTGTGACACTAGGTGCCAGCTCATGCCCAGGCCCTTAGGCCTCACTGAACGCTGACAAATGCAGAGCTTGACCCAGCCTGTGCGTTAGGTGTGTTAAAACAGCTGCTGATCAGCGTGTGTGGAGTGTTTCGACTTCTGGAATTGCTTGCAGGATTGATCTCTCCCCTAACCTCTGTAGCCCGTGGTATAAAGTTAGAATGATTGTTTGCATCGTAAACCTCTGTAACTGTGCCACACTACTGAGTTTGCAAGGCAGCTTACGTCCACCTAACACTCTGTCTACACTAAAATTTGGCTCCCGCTGATGTAACTCGCCTGCTATGCCAACTTAATCACACCACCTCCCCCAGTCAGTGTAGTTAGGTCAACGCAGCATCAGTTTAGATACTGCATTGCTTTCATCGACTGTCTCACAGTGCCCCACACTGACAGTACAATCAATACCACACACCACCGACACAAGGAGCCAGGTGTATACACACACAAGTGCTGTAACTACAGTGGTGGCTGAATGCAGGGCAATTTGATTTAGTAGTGTAGCCATCGCCTATGCAACTCCCCCCAAAGGGGAGAAGCGTGAATTAGTATAAAGTGCTGGGCCTGCCAATTGAAACCAAATGAGCCATTGTGAAACATCCAAGACCTTACTGATCACCTCTGTTGTTAGATATTTCACTGCTTGTGTGTGTTCTCCCTGTGTGCTCCCCCAGCTTTGCGCAGTCAGACAGCACAGCAGACCTTGAGTGAACCACCCAATGACCACATGATCCGTTAAGGGATGAAGGCCCCCAGCCAGGTTTATTGTTGACAAGGCATGGTAATAGCACCTGGCAGACATATGCCAGTGACAATGGACGCAGCTCAGTGAATGGCAGGACTTTCCATTTCCCCCTTGGCTGGACCAACACATTCTCTCAGAGATACCCTGGTACAAACAAGCTGCCCCTCTGACATAGATACTGCCCTCTGACCTGGCTAGTTATTGTCCATTTTTTGTACATGTTGGTTTGATTAAAACATTTTTATTTATTACATTGCTATTTGACCGTATCTTTTCGGAGGGCTCATTGTGTTCCTGTTATCCTTGGGGAATGTTTTTGTGCCATTCTTGATAGTGTGGTTTTCGTACCATGCTTCTGGAATGTGTTTGCGTGAGTACTTTGTGCCTAGCACTTTCTAGGAATGCGTGTTTCTGAAATAGCAGCGCTGTGCTTGCCAGATTCTGGGAACGTGCAAGTGGGCAGAGCCTGACGTTTGCTCACAGCCTGCCTGTTGTTTTATATTAGCAAAGCTTTCCACTACTTTAGCTTAGGCCTTTTATCAGGCCTTTAATACAAGGGCTTATATTTTAGGCTTTCTTCCTACTACAGCACCCACACCCTTGAAGGGGAGCCAGGCGCTGACACTCGTTCCATCAGTTTGAGCTCTGGGAAAAGGGAATAAAATGCCTGGCCAGAAGGAGCGGTAGCACTGCGAGAGTTGGCATTCGGGGAGGGCAAGCTTTCTAAGCATAAGCAAGGGATCCCCAAGCAGCTCAGCTTGGGTTAGCCTGGAAGAACAAACAGAGCTTGGATGTTACAGCAGCTTCTATTGCTTTTTGGAACCTAAACCTGGGCCTGTCTATCACTAAGGCCGGCTTGCTAGACCAGGGTGCCCCAGGAGACTGTCTGTGGCTGTTGCAGGGCTGGAGGAATTCACACCTGGTACCTGGTTGGTGTAAGCTCTTTTGAGAACACCCAGCCAGTGTCGGGGCTGCCCTGAGGTTGGCACACATGTTGTGAGCTGCTCCACACCACCAGATGTCCCGATTTTATAGGGACAGTCCCGATATTCGGGTCTCTCTCTTATATAGGCTCCTATTACCCCCCACCCATCCCGATTTTTCACACTTGCTGTCTGGTCACGCTAATGACTCTGGTCAGAGCCAGCGTAGCAGGGAGAGGGGATACTGGGCTGTATGGGCCCTGTAGGAACAAGCCAGGGTGAGTTTCCTGCAGGGCAGAGGGAGGTGAGTGGGCCTCGTTAGCTGCAGCCTGTGGGGCTGGCTGTGGTGAGGCGGGTCTCAGGCTTTGGGGGGTTCTCTCCAACAGGCTGGCTCTGTAACTGATGCTGATCACACTACGCTGCCCCCTTCTTAAAGCCCAGCCCAGCCCTGCACAGCAGCTGGAGCCCACCCAGTAATTAGGAAATGAGATTTAATTTCAGGCAATGAAATGCCACTAAAGTGGCGGGTGAGCCGGCTTTGGGCTGTGCGGTAAGATGATGAGCAGCGTCACACGGGCTGGTTGCATAATTGTGAACTTGGCTCAGGCCAGTCGCCTTCCCCGCCCCCCGCCCAGCCCCGGGGGTTAGGGGCCGACTCTGGGGAGGGCTGGGGGACGAGCTGCTGGGCTCCTGCCCAGGAGAAGCAGTGTGCGCTGGGCATCATTCTGGGATCGCTCAGCCCCCAGCATGGCCAGGCCCAGGGCAGGGGGCACCGGGCTGCAGTCCACACCCACAAGGGATGGGCAGGTTGGGGGCAGGGCTGGCTCAGCCTGGGTTTGGTTAACTCCGCTCTTTAGACAATATTTGCTCTAGGGCCCATTGGATGCACCAGTGCTGCCTACAGGGGGCACTGCCACTGCCTGCCTCCCACTGCCCCACCCCAAATCACCCCTGACCCCCCCATCCCATGCACTGTATACAGTTTCCAGTTACTGTAAACCTCTCCCCCTCCCTGCTACCCCCACTGCCTCCCCCCAGCCCTGCGGTAAGCCCCCCAAGTCACCCCATTCTGCCCCAAACACTCTCCCTCCAGCAGGGTCTGCATACAGGTCTCTGCAGGCTGAGCTCTTCTGCAAGCCTGGTGCAGCCTCACCTGGCCCTGGGTCACAGCTCCGTCCCAGTCATGATCCCCCCCAATCCAGGCCCAAAGGTCTTGGGGGCCCTGGCACAGCTGGCACTGGGAGGCAGGGGCATCTTGGCACCTCATTCCCACCAGCTCCCAGGGCTGGGACCAGCACAGTGATCGGCTCCCACAGGCCCACTGCATGGGCTGATGTGTGCAACCCTCTCCAGCTGTCCTCACCAGGGCCTGGGGCAGAGCATGGCAGAGCTATGGCAGCATCCTGCCCTCTGCCCTGAGAGAGACTGGAGGCTGGGCCTGTCTGCTGGACCCAGCCTCCTGCCTGGTACTGACCAGGTCCATGGCTGGCTGTCTCAGGCCTGCACCCCTCTCATGCCTCTGGGGGCAGGCTGAGGGGTACAGCGTGTGTGGCTGGGGTCCCCCTTGCTCAAGGTGCAGGCCCGGGGTGCACACGCAGCCCCGGTGGCAGCCCAGCTGTAAGGGCAGCCACGGTGGGAGCTGGCAAGCCCACAGCCGGGCAGGTGTCTCTGCTGGAGCATTTTAATTCCGCGCCCCCAATCCGCCACCCACCCGCCTGGCAGCCGTGCAGCAATTATCCAAATGGCTGTTAATTGCGGCTGATAATTCCCCACTGGGATCAGGGACGGAAAGCTCCGCAGCTGAGCAGATTGGGGCTGGCCCCGAGCAGCAGATCAGAGGTACCAGGGTCTCTCACCCCAGCCACAGCAGGCACGCAGCGCTGGCAGTACTAATTTCTCCAGCAGGGAGAGAGGAGCTGGCCCAGGGGGCAGGGGAAACAGGGCCTGCTGGGCTTGAAGGGACTGACCTGTTCCGGGGCAAATTCCCCAGCAGGCTGCGTGTGCAATTATTAGCAGGAGTGTGAGTGGAGAGAAGGATGAGCAGAGCAGGGGGGGCTCGGAGGCAGGACTCCTGGGTTCTGTGCTGAGCTCTGGGATGGGAGTAAGGTCTAGGGGTTAGATCAGGGGCCAGGAGGCAGGACTCCTGGGTTCCATGCCCAGCTCTGCCCCCAAATCTGTGTGAGTCACTCCCGCTCTGGGTGCCTGTTATTGAGGTTTCGTGTCACACGGGTGCTGCTGGGCATTTTCCAAGCCCCCTTTCCAACTCCCCACTCCCAGAAGAGCTGTAGGACGACCTCCCAGTGGAGTGACCACTCGTACTGGTGGGAAAAAAACCTGCTGAGGTGATCAGCTCGCACATTGCGGATGCCGGCTAGGTGGAAGGCTAGCAGGGAGATATTGTGGGCTATACAGAACTCCCACAGGCTCAGGGCTTCCAGGCACAGGGCCGAGGAGCACGTTTCTCCCTATCTGTTGATGTAATACGTCACAGTCGTATTGTCCATGAGGACTCTGACCACCTTCCCGCGAAGGTGCCCACTGAAAGCTACGCATGCCAACCGTATTGCCCTGAGCTCCCTGATGTTTATGTGTAGGGATAATTCCAAGGCCGACCATCTCCCTTGTGTTTAAATGTTCCCTATATGGGTCCCCCAGCCCAGGTCTGAGGCATCCGACACCAGGTCTAGTGAGGAGGAGATTTCTCAGAAGGGGACCCCTTGCAGCATGTTGCACGGGAGGGACCAACATTGAAGGGCAGCAACTACCTGGGACAGTATCGTGACAACCTTGTCCAGCCTGTCCCGGGCCTGGGAATATTGGGAGGCCAGCCAGAGTTGGAGGGGTCTCATTCTGAGCCTGGCGTGGCGAACCACATATATGCATGCCACCATGTGCCTGTGGATCTGAAGGCACGCCCTCACCGTCATCACGGGGAAGGTCATGACTGAGGCAATGAGACCTTTGAGGGTCTCAAACCTGTCTCGGGGAAGAGAGGTTGTGGTCTCTAATGAGTCCAGTAGCGCCCCTATGCATTCTATGTGCTGAACCGGAACTAACATAGACTAGGCCGAGATCTGTGCATGTAGATAGGAGAAGTCCCACCTGGGCCTGCACTTGGGACCGGGAGGCGCCCTTGAGAAGCCAATCGTCCAGGTATGGGAAGATCTGCACCCCTCTCCTCCAGAGGTAGGCTGCTACCACCGCCATGCGTTTGGTGAAAACCCTGGGATCCGTGGAAAGGCCAAACGGGAGAACCGTGAACTTGTAATGGTCCCCCCCTTACCAGGAATCGGAGAAGCGTCTGTGTCCCTCAAATATATGGATATGGAAATATGCGTCCTGAAGATCCAGGGCCGCGACCAATCCCCCGGGTCCAGGGAGGGAACGAGTGAGGCCAGGGATACCATCCGGAACCTGTAGTGGACCATAAAACTGTTGAGATCCCGTAGGTCTAGGATGGGTCTGAGCCCCCCTTTCACCTTCAGGATCAGGAAGTACCAGGAGTAGACACCCTTGCCCTGGAATTCTGCTGGTACCCTTTCCACCGCCCCCAGGCGGAGGAGGCGTGCCACCTCCTGGTCTAGGAGGTGGGCGTGCTCCGGGTCCCTGAGGCTCACCTGGGGCAGGGTGGGGTGGGATGTGTGTGAGGTGAACTGAAACATGTAGCCCTTGGAGACAGTGTTGAGGACCCACTGGTCCGACATTATATGGGACCACTCCACACGGAAGGCAGATAAACAGTTGCAGAACACAAACTTTATTAACTGGGGGGCTTCCCTGCAACAGGCCCGGTGGCCCCCTGCAAAGAGTCAAAACTACATCTTTCCCTGCCTTTTGCCCTTCGAGGGGCCGGCCGTGGGGCTGAGCGGGACTGACGTTGGGACCTACGCCTCTGTTCCCTCGGTCTCTTGGGCGGGGGCTTGTATCTGCTCCTAGCAGGGGGAGCCAAAGCCTGCGGCCTGGGCTTGTCCTTTGCCGGAGGGACGTACAGGCCCAAGGTTTGCAGGGTGGTGCAGGAGTCTTTCATCCCATGCAGGCGGACATCAGTTTGGTCCACGAACAACGCTTTCCCGTCGAAGGGAAGGTCCTGCATCAAGGACTGGGACTCTGCAGACAGTCCGGACAGGAGAAGCCACGATGCCCTGCGCATGGATATGGCGGAGGCCATTGTGCGGGCTGCCTTGTTGGCCGCGTCTGACTCCGCCTGGAGGGCTGCTTTAGCCACTGCCGCTCCTTCCTCTACCAGAGCCCTGAACTCTTTTTTGTCCCACTCTGGGAGGAGAGGTTCAAACTTTGGTAGGGACCCCCATAGGCTGAAGTCATACTGGCTCAGTAGGGCTTGATGGTTGGCCACCCTGAGCTAGAAACTTACTGAGGAATAAACCTTCCTACCAAACGTATCCAGTCTCCTGGCATCCTTGTCTTTGGGGGTGGGTGCAGGTTGACTGTGACGTTCCTGGTGGTTCACTGATTCCACCACCAGGGAGTTAGGTACCAGGTGGGAATACAGGTGCTCATGGTCCTTAGCCGGCACAAAGTATTTCCTCTCCACTTTCTTGGAGATGGGGGCCAAGGATGCTGGGGTTTGCCACAGCGTAGTCGAGATATTGGCTACCCCCTTGTGGAGAGGCAGGGCCACCCGGCCTGGTGCCGAGGACGAGAGCACATTAAAAAGAGAGTCAGACGGCTCCTCCATCTCCTCAGCCCGGAGCTGGAGATTGGATGCCACCCACTTAAGGAGCTCCTGGTGAGCCTTGAAGTCCTCCTGTGGGATGGGCGGCGGTGCCGTTATGGCCTCCTCTGGTGCTGGTAAGGAGACTGGCATGGTGCCTAGGGCGTTGGGGGGTACCGGTGGGTTGATTGCCCAGGTCAGAGTTTGGGTGTGGTGCCATCGGCTCGAGACCTGTTGACTTTTCCCTCTGCCGAGGAGGGGAGGCCGAAGGAGCCTGAGACGCTCCGGCCACCGAGCGAGATCTCGCCTGGGCGGGCATCTGCGGACACGGTGCCCATTGACATCACTGCTCCTGCCACGGTGTGCCATGCCACTGACCAGCTTGGGGGCCGGGTGGCGCAGTTTGTTCTCACTGAGCAGCATGACTTGGAGACTGGTGGCTGGGTGCCGATGCTGAGGTCACTGTCGACCGTACGGTACCGTAGGAGTGGCGAGAGTGACGGTGCTTGCGACGGTGCCTTCCGTGTGACCAGGACCTTGACGGTGAGGATTGGTACCCGTCCGAGGAGCTGCCCTGGCAGCCGGAGCTATGATGTGCTGGTGCTGGTGGACTGCGAGAAGAGTCCCATGTGCGATGTCTGGTAGAGCGGGAACTCGAGTTGGAGCATCGACGTTGGTGTGGAGGAGCCCTGAGGTTCCCGGGCAGGCGGTGAGCCGGTCAGCCTGAGTGGGGTTGAGGGCTGGTGTGAACTGCGGGAAGACTGTGTCGAGCGAGTCAGCAAGCGGCCCTCGGAGCGGGGACTGTGCCATGTCGGGGAGGTCTCTTGTGGCAGCTTCCCTCGAGATCGGGGGCCCGTCTCGGGCGGTGCCCCAGGTACTGGGAGGGTTAGGATGTCATGCGCGGCCTGTGCAGCCTCCGGTGTTGACGGCATCCTCACCGCAGGGGAGGCACGTGCGGACAGGACCGGGCTGCTCCACTCAACTTGAGTCCTGGGTCCCTCCCGAGGGGGATCGCAGGCTGCCCAGCTCGGGTCCGGCCTCACCCCTTTCCTTCTTTTGGCGCCGCTGAGTCTTCCCTTGTTTCTTGGAGGGGGAGTGGTGCCAGCTAGTGGAGGGGACTTCATGCCGCATCAAGGACATGGTGCCGGGCGCCAAGTCCGTTCGGCGTGCCGGTGCCGATTCCATTAGGAGAGCGCGAAGCCTAATGTCCCTCTTCTTCTTAGTTTGCGGCTAGAATGATCTACAGATCCTGCAACGCTCACTTACATGCGTTTCGCCCAAGCAGCAGAGACACTGAGTATGCGGGTTGCTTCTTGGCATAGAACTGCAACAGGAGTCGCACGACTTGAAGCCTGGGGCACAGGGCTAACTAACTTGAGAAACTATTGGAACAACTGTACTACTAAGGCTAACTAGAGAAGCTGCAGCAAGGCTGGAGCATGAAGTTCTGACTACCTTCACTGGTGGCAAGAAGGAACTGAGGGTGGGGGGAGTGCATGGCTCCCCTTATAGCGTGATATAGAGGTGCCACTCCAGGGGTCACAGTGGTGCTCCCCCCATACGGGTACTGCTAAGGGAAAAACTTCTGGCACCGGTGCACGTGGCGAGCACACAGCCTACTGTGGAATACACCTGAGCAATCACTCGAAGAAAAACTGCATTTTCTCCCTCTGCCTGTCTCCCACCCACGGCAGCTGCCTGCCCTCCCCTCCCGTCCCCTCCCTCTCGTGAAACAGCCAGGGGCACTGGGCTTGAAGGGGTGCTAGCCTAACGTGGCCTAGGCCAGGCCTGGATGATCACAAACAGGGCGCACCCAGCCAGCCCATCCCTGCACCAAACCTGGCTCAGCCCAGGTCCCAACCCATGGCTGCATGGCCAAGTCAGTGCCCTCCAGCCCCCACCCTCCCCAACTGCTTGCAACAGCAGTGCTGCTCTCCCCCCCACACTGGCCTGGCTGGGACACTGCAGGTCAGGGGGGTGGGGGCGGGGGCGGTCATAGACTCATAGACTTTAAGGTCAGAAGGGACCATTATGATTATCTAGTTTGACCTCCTGCACAATGCAGGCCACAGAATCTCACCCATCCACTCCTGTAACAAACCCCTAACCTATGTCTGAGTTATTGAAGTCCTCAAATCATGGTTTAAAGACCTCAAGCTGCAGAGAATCCTCCAGCAAGTGACCCATGCCCCACGCTGCAGAGGAAAGCGAAAAACCTCCAGGGCCTCTGCCAATCTGCCCTGGAGGAAAATTCCTTCCCGACCCCAAATATGGCCATGAGTTAAACCCTGAGCATGTGGGCAAGACTCACCAGCCAGCATCCAGGAAAGAATTCTCTGCAGTAACTCAGATCCCACCCCAGCTAACATCCCATACTTATCTGCTGGTAATCAAAGATCAATTGCCAAATGAATTACTCAAATTAGGCTATCCCATCATACCATCCCCTCCATAAACTTACCAAGCTGGCTGAGTGCCCTCTGGGAGAGGGCAGGAGGGACCACACCCTGCAAGCAGGTTGAAAGAAGTTAGACAACCCCCAACCCTCATGAGTGATGGGTCTGATCCCGTGCCACGGTCACCCCTGGTCTGGACCCTGATCCCCCATATGCCTCCAGGACCTGGGGCAGGTCCTTGACCTGGCACTGGTCTCTCACTGTCTCCAGCTGGTAGGGGGTGGGGTGGGGTTGCTGATGGCACTAGCCCCCATGCTCAGTGACTACAGAGGCAGAGCGAGTCTCTGAGCTGAGCTGGAGGACCAGGTTGTGGGAAGAGTAGGAGACTGGGGCTCTCTCACAGCCCCTCCTTGTCTCCTTTCACCCTCCACTGCACCCCCAGCTGCTGGCACAGGCTAGAGGGTGCCAGAGGGGAGGTCTGGCCTGGCTGGTGGGACGAGCCTACAGCGGCTGCTCACACAGGAACAGGGCCCCAAGGGCTGGGGGCCAGCAGCAGCCGGGGTGGCAGGACCCTGGGGCAGCTCTAGGCACAGGAGGATGGAGGTGGTGGGTGTTGGGGCAAAGGCCAGGCCCTAGAGAGGGAGCAAGGAGGCAGGTGTTCTGTCCCAATTCTGAGCAGGAAGTGGGGGCTAGTGGTTAGAGCAGGGGCTGGGACGCAGGGGGCTGGGTTCCAGCACTGATTCCGGGAGGGTCAGGGGCTGGGTGGGTATGGTTCCCTGTGGGGGCCAGCCTGGGGGCTGAGCCCTGGTGCTCGCTCAGTGCCTGCCCCAACCCCACACTTGATGGGGACCCTATAGCTGGCTTGGGGGGACTCCTGGGGCTCCCTGCTGGTCCCTCTGGCACACGGACCAGAGACGGCAGAACAAGCGAGTCGGGGCAGGGGGACACGAGGAACTGTGGGGGCACGGCTGGGTGAGCCAGCACTGCACCAGCAGGGGGCATCCACAGGCCAGAGCAGAGCTGCCCCCAGGCCCTGGTCCAACAGTGAAAGGAGCAGCCACTGCCCCGCCCTGCTCCCGGGTGCGGGGAGGCAGCGCTGGCAGGTGACTCAGAGCCAGGATGCCTGGGACCCAGGGGCGGCTCCAGGCCCCAGCACGCCAAGCGCATGCTTGGCGCGGCATGCCGCGGGGGGCGCTCTGCTGGCGCCGCAAGGGCGGCAGGCAGGCTGCCTCCGGAGGTTTGCCTGCGGAGGGTCTGCTGGTCCCGCAGCTTCGGAGGACTTCCCACAGGCGTGCCTGCGGCAGGTCCTCCGAAGCCGCGGGACCAGCGGACCCTCCGCAGGCAAACCGCCGGAGGGAGCCTGCCTGCCGTGCTTGGGGTGGCAAAATCCCTAGAGCCGCCCCTGCTGGGACCTGCAGCGGGGCCGGAGTGGGAGCTGGGGAGATCCCGCTCCCTAGGCCCTCAGCCACACGCCCCGCCCTGTGCCTCCCTTCCCCTGCTTGTGAACAGCAGCAGAGACCTCGGCCAGCCTTTGGCATCACACCTCATTGGCCCAGGCACATGCCCAGCAGGGCAGTAGCCGGGGGCAGGGCCCAGCACTGACTGTGTGATAATGGGCAGGGGGGGGCCTCAGAGCTGCAAACACACAAACTCTCCCTCCCCCCGCCCCAGGAGGTCACTCCCAGTAAAGGAGATCACTGCCTTTACCTGGAGTCACTCCTGCCAGCGCTTGCCCCAGCACAGCCCTGCTGGCGGGCAAGAGGGAGGGGGCCTCTAGCGCCCGTGGGATGCAGGGGGTGAGGCTTGGCTCAGGGCTTGATCAGAGCCAAGCGGGCTGGAGCTGGCTGCCTCGGTGCTCAGGGGGTGGCTCTAATGGGCAGGGGCATTTGATCCAGGCCCATCGGGGTGGTGAGCATGTCCTGCAGGGCCCTAGATGCAGCCCGGCTCTGCCCAGCTGCTAGAGTGACCAGACAGCAAGTGTGAAAAATCGGGACAAGGGGTGGGGGGTAATAGGAGCCTATATAAGAAAAAGCTCCAAATATCAGGACTCCCCTATAAAATTGGGACATCTGGTCACCCTACCTGCTGCTGACCAACCCTGGACGCCGCCTCCTATGCAGTCCTGGCTCCACCCACACTTACTTGGGCACTCTGACTGCAACTCCTCCTAGGACCCCTCCCTGCTTCTGGAGCTGAGGTCCCCACTGGGGGACGGGGCTGAGAGGCCAGGGTGCCAGGCTGTGGTGGGAGGGGTGCAGGGAGCCAGGGCTGGGTGAAGAGGGATGATATGGGGGCACTCTGACTGCAACTCCTCCTAGGACCCCTCCCTGCTTCTGGAGCTGAGGTCCCCACTGGGGGACGGGGCTGAGAGGCCAGGGTGCCAGGCTGTGGTGGGAGGGGTGCAGGGAGCAGGGCTGGGTGAAGAGGGATGATATGGGGGCAGAAGGGAGGTTCTCTTTAACCCTTTGCAGACTGGACAGACACAGCCTGGGGCTCAGTGGCTGGCTCACATCCCCCCAAAGCCAGACACTGGTAGCAGCCTCTGTGCGCCCCCCATCGCTGGCAGAGGGGTGACAGGAGAGGGAGGGGAAGGGGCTGTGCTTTGGGTCCCAGGCAGGGGAGGTAGGAATGGCTGAAGCTGGTAGATAACCGAGCCTGACTGTCCCCCTACCCCATCGGGGGCAGGGTGGCCATGGGGCACAAAGGGTGACAACCCTAAATGCTGTGCCAGAGGGAGGGAACCTGACCTGCCCCCTGCCCTAACAGCCAAGCAGCCTGGAGGTCCCCCGCCACCCGCCAAGAACTGACACCGCAGCCAGGAGTAGGGGGGAAGGTGCCTTGTTGAGAAGAGCAGGTGGCGCTGGGGGCAGTGAGCTGCGGGGGGCAGAGTCTCTGGGGGGAGGGGGCTGCTTCTAGGCCTCTGCGGGGGCCAGCTTGTCGAGAGTTTGGACGTCCTCCAGGAAGCGCTTGGGGGTCAGGATGTGACTGGAACCTGGGGGGGAGAGAGGTGGTTGGCAGCAATGGGCACGGTGGGGCAGGCATGAGGCTGCATCACCATCTCCCCCATCCTTGCAGCTGGACCCTGCTCTAGTGCAGGGGGGTAGGGGCTG
Source organism: Mauremys reevesii (assembly GCF_016161935.1). Classification (NCBI taxonomy): domain Eukaryota; kingdom Metazoa; phylum Chordata; order Testudines; family Geoemydidae; genus Mauremys; species Mauremys reevesii. The sequence continues at coordinate 3,276,771 of NC_052647.1, forward strand.
TCTCCTGCCCCCCGCGGCCTGGCACTGCACCCCTCGTACTGCTGTACCCTGCATGGCCAGGCAAGAATCCACCTGCTGACAGCGTTCCTCACCCTTGGTGTGTGCAGGGCGTGAGCCATATCCCTATGGGTGTTACTGGGGGTGTCTGACTGGGCCCCCAAACATACTCCCTGGGCAAGGAGAGCCCTGGGGAGCCAGGGGCCAGGATATCAGGTGGCTAGATACAGGCCATGTGGGGCTGCAGGCAGGTGAGGCCAGCACATCTGTTCCCAGGCCCCCGGGTGCGGGAGGACAGAGGGTGGCACGGGCGCCCTGTGGTTGCTGGGCAGGCAGTTCTAGGGTCTCCCCCTCCCAGAGGGTCCTGACTGTCCCTGACCTGGGCATTCCAGCCGCCCTCCCCCCAGGACTCGCCCCACTCACCAATCACCACCTCCCACTTGCCCTCGCTGGCCTGGGTCACTTTGTAGGCACAGCGCATCTCAGACATGGACACCCCACCCAGCACGTAGATGATGAGGCGCTGGCCCGTCGGGTTCTCGGCTGCTGGCTTGTTCTTGTGCCAATGCCTGAAGTGGGGGCTGGGGGGAGAGAGGGGCAGTGTGGATACCGGGGGCTCGCTGAGGGAATGCCAGGCAGAGGGGTGGCACTGCCTGAAGCGGGCACTGGGGGGAGAGAGGGGCAGTGTGGATACCAGGGGCTCGCTGAGGGAATGCCAGGCGGAGGGGTGGGCACTGCCCGAAGCGGGCGCTGGGGGGAGAGAGGGGCAGTGTGGATACCAGGGGCTCGCTGAGGGATGCCAGATGGAAGGGCAGGACCCCGAGGAGGCTGGGGGGCAGGCCCTGCCCAAGGCCGTGGGACAGGAGCCCCAAAGCAGGCAAGAGGGAGCAGGGGAGGGTGGCACCTGCCCTGGGCTGGGGGTGCTGTCTACAGCCCGGCCAGTCCCTTCCCTCCATCCTGGGCCCTGGTGTGTTGAGGGGCTGGTGGGGGGCGGGAGACATGCTGAGAGGGGTCCAGGGCTCCAGGCTCTTGGGCACCCCGTTCCCTGTAGAGGGCCGGGTCCTGGCCACACACTCCCAGGCACGGAGGCTCCTACACCCTGGGCGCGGGGAGGGGGAGGGGGAATGTCAGGGCTCTGCCCCCCACAGCCCAGCCAGGCTCAGCCTTACCTGACAACAGCCTGGGGGCTGGCGGCAGCAGGGGCGGCTCTAGACACCAGCGCGCCAAGCAGGCGCTTGGGGCGGCCGTTTCCCGGGGGGGCGGCATTTGGCTCCGGTGGAGCTCCCGCCGGCATGCCTGCGGCAGGTCCACCGGAGCCCGGGATGAGCGGACCTGCCGCAGGCATGGCTGCGGCGGGTCCCGTCTTCCCGCGGCTCGGTTGAGCTCCGCGAGCATGACTGCGGCCGGTCCGCTCGTACCGGGCTCCGGTGGACCTGCCGCAGGCATGCCGGCGGGAGCTCAACCGGAGCCGCGGGAAGACGGGACCCGCCGCGGGACCGGGGAAGGGCGGCGCAGTGCTCCGCGCTGCTTGGGGCAGCCGGATTTCTAGAGCCGCCCCTGGGCGGCAGGGACCGAGTCCAACATGAAGGACCACAGCTTCCTGTCCAGTCTGTCCTCAATGATGTTCTGGGGGGGGGCAGTGGGGCAGGACAGGTCAGCAGGGGCCAAGCAGTAACCTCAGACCTGGTGGCCAAGCCAGACCCCATTGGGGGGGGGAGGGGCTGGGACAGCTCCTCACTGAATGATTGACAACCCCTGGGGGGAGCAGCCTGGGGCCCCCTTTCCAGGGAGGGGCATGGGGAGCCAGCAAAGACCACGCTGACTCCTCCTGTGATGCCCCCCCATCTCCCCACATCCCCCTCAGCTGCTCAGTGCCCTGCTGTGAACTCCCCACTCATCCACCCTTATGGGGAGGGCAGAGACGTCTTGCAGCTGGATCCAGGGCCCCGCACTTGGGAGGGGGGGAGGCAGGGGGCTACCCTCAGTGCCCCTTTCCTGCTGCGGGCAGATCCAGGCCCTGCCTCTTGCCCCATGAGGTGTGTCCCAGCCATGCAGGGGGCCCAGGCTATGATACATTCTAATGCCACATAATAGGGGCTTTTACATTAATCCGCTGAGTTGACTTGTACAGGGAAGCTTAAGGCCTGCCGAGCTGCGGCTGGCGCGGGGCGGGGCGCCCCTGATTGGATTAGGCATGGGATTGAGGCTACCGTAACTGCCTGCCCCAAAATCCCACAGGAGGAACCATCAGAGCGCTTGAGCAGGGGCCTGGGAGCCTCCTGCCTGTGATCTGCCAGAGACAGGAGCTCGGGCAGCAGGGTTAATTCATGGCCTGGAGGAGCCCCAAGCCAGTAGGTTAAAGGCAACTAAGTGTGCTCCCCCCACCCCCTCGAGGAGTGCCGCACAGGGCAGGGTGATGAGGGGCTCAGGCCCCAGCAAGGTTGTCCCACCACAATTACCTTACAACATGGGCTACAGCTATAAGTGAGGTTAACACATACAGCAACTTACAAGCATTCCATAAAGTCTAAACACAGAGAACATTTTTATAACCATGTGACTGAGGTCCCTGGGGCGGGGGGGATGCTGCAGCTGCTCAATTAGGGCAAACTGCAAAGAATGGGGCAGACAATCCTCCAAATTAGCAGTTATTCTAATACTTAGATTCACCAAGCCAGCAACAAAACAGCTTCCCCAATACCTTACTGGTTACCCAGAAGCCAGAAATACATTTCCCTTATAGCAACCCAGCCTTGAGCTTCCACCCAGACAGCCAAGTCAAATATGATGAGGATTACAGAAAATTTAGTTCATTATATAAAAAGTTTTACCAGTCCCAAAGGATCGGGCACATCACCCACCAAGTTAATGAATATTTCAGCTCTTACTCAAATCCATGCTAACAGCCAATTCTTGAGAACTAAACTAAAATGTATTAAAAAAGAAAAGAGAAAGTATTGGGTGGAGATCATTATACATACAGATATGAATAAAGTTCTTAGGTCAGTTTCATAGCAGAGATGGTGAGCTTTAGAGTTGCAAAAAGTACTTTCAGAATTAATCCATAGGTTACAGTCCAGTGTCCAATATCAGGGTGATTCAGATGGGACTGGAGACCTTAGAATTGTGACTCAAACTTCCCCTGATGAAGCTTAAGCAGATCTGAGATGAGAGGATCAAGGCCCTAGAGTTCTTTTTATAGTTTCCTAGCAGCCTCTTGACAGCGTGCAGTCCTTGGATGAACAATAGGCAATTATCCTGGCTTTGAGTATTCCCTACACCTCACCGATAATTAGCTACATGATTAACATAAGGCAACTGCCCATCGTCAGCCATTCACAGGTAGTTTACTACAAACTTCAGAGAGAAATAAGGACGATGATATTACTACATTCACAGTTCATCTAAATGTTAACATTTCCTTTTGATCTCTGAATTAACAGAATACAGCGATAGACAGGAACCATTTGATTACATTGTCAGCCTCTAACAATAGGCAGGTAAACACACAAAAAGCACAATAATTATCCACTAATATGTCTTTAAAGGTTGAATCTGGGTCAATTAGCCTCCTAGTTGTGTAACCCTTTCTGGCCCTGTGTCACAAACCCTAATACCTAGTTTAACAACACTAACACCCAGGCGAGCCAGACTGGCTCCAGCTATGTCTTTGTCAGGCTTCAGTTGAGGCCTAGAGGCCTTGACATGAGCTGGCACCTAGTCTGCCAGCATCACAGTCTATATTTCTAGACAGGGTAATCCCCTGTCTGTTGTAATCTTTTTTTTTTACCTCCAAGAGGTTTCAGTTGTTTGCAGTTCTCTCTGATGGTTTGCCATGGATAGTCTTGGGATGGAGCAAGGCTGGACAATGGAGCCTTGCATTACATCACCGACTAACCAGGGCAGGTACAACTCCCTCCTGCTTGAACAGGCCGTCACTGAGACATATTATCCCCATGGTGACTGACTTTTACTCCAAGTTTACAAAGCATGTTATCAATATAAAAACATTATTCCTTAAATATGACCTGTACATACCTATGTCTTATAATGAATACGAATCTTGACAAGTTATGAGCTTTCTGTAGATACCTTATACATTACCGTTTATGAGCAATATCCTGCAAGTCTTGGTTGGTGTAGAGAGCTTGTCGGGTCAGAGGTGAGAGATGTTTGCAAAGAACAAGGGACCCTTTGCCAAGGAGTCTCTATGTCACACCTCCCCTTTCATTATTACCACCCCTTGGTGCTGCTCATGTAATTCCACGAGCAGCCTTTTCTGTAAGATTTCTGGTATTATTACTCATAGGCACCATGGCAAACAACCATTCTCCATGGATAACTCCACTTTCCTGAAATAGCAAGGGCCAAGTTGCTCTTTGATTGTGTGATTTGGCCACCCTGAAAGTGCTCAGTGCATCACCTTAACTAAAGCAGGGTCTGTGCTTGTTATCAGAGCAATTTCCTGAGCTGTAATAGGGAGGTGATGTAGGAAAGAGATTGTATACACAGCGTTTCCCTCTCTCTTTCTCTGTGTAAATAAGCAAATGGGACAGTGCATCAGATGGTGTATGTGTGACACTATGTACCTCAGGGGAACACCTTGCACCCTCATGTTCATCCTTATAGGATTGTGTGGTTTATTCTACCTGACGCAGTGTATTTGGTTGAAGCGTGTCAGAGATTCCCCTGGGGATAACAAGCCTGGTACATGTCAATTTCTTTGTTAAATTGACGAACTCATATAAGCTTGCAGCGTTCAGCGGGCATAACTGGACACTGCAAAAATGGAAGTTCCTAGGGTCGTGTTTGGGACCAGAGATATTGGCTAGTGTCATTCGGTTGCACAGTCCAAGGAGCAGTTACATGCCAGAGGCTGTGTGAACAGCCCCGGAGTGGGGTTCTCACAGCAGAGCAAGGATGGCTCCCAGAGTCGAGGATTGGAGTGACCTAGCAGATCACTGGTCCAGATAACACCAGAGGGGAACATCACAGTATGATAAACATCATTCTGGTAGGCAGCTGAGATCACAGCTGTCATAAACAGTTAGTTAATGGTTAAGGTCTCTTTTACCTGTAAAGGGTTAACAAGCAGTACCTGATGAACACCTGACCAGAGGACCAATCAAGGACAAGATAATTTCAAATCTCTGTAGGGAGAATTTTTTTTTTCCTCTCGGTCAAAAGCACAGTGAACAAGCAACATAAGCATCACACAATTGCAAATCAAAAGCTTTTGTTTCTTTCTATTCAGTCGCGAGTAGACAGGGTAGGAATTGGGAAGCAAGCAACCCAATTCCCTGACTGCAGAGGGGTGTGGCCAGCACCAGAAGGCACAAACATGAGTGGCAGTGAAACAGTTGACAATCTGGAACTTGCTAGGGTGCAAATAGAACTAACGAGGGTAGAAATGGCCAAGGAGGAAGCTGCCCACAAGAGAGAGCTGGAGAAGCAAGAGAGTGACCACAAAGCCAAAGAGGTTGACCACAAGAGAGAGATGGAAAAGCAAGAGGCTTACCACAGGAGACAAATGGAGTTAAAAGAGAAAGACCTGGAATTAGCCAGGGCTAACCCAACTGTTCCACCCAACCCAACGACCCTTCTCCAGGCACTGTCCCCCATCCCAAGATATTTCCCACCTACAGGGCAGGTGATGACACTGAGGCCTTCTTGGAAAATTTTGTACGGACCTGCCGTGGGTACAATATCCCTGAAGACCAGTACATGATAGAGCTGAGGCCACGGCTCAGTGGACCCTTAGCAGAAGTGGCAGCTGAAATGCCTATGGACGACATGAACAATTATAATCTGTTTCAAACAAAGGCCAGATTCAGGATGGGGCTAACACCTGAACATGCCCGTCGGCGGTTCAGAGCCCAAAAATGGAAACCAGATGGGTCATTCCCCAAAGACGCCTACTACATTGACAAACATTGGTATACATGGCTATCGGGAACAAAAACTCACAATTTTGAAGAGCTGTCACTCCTTATAAGACTGGAACAGTTCTTAGATGGTGTTCCTGAGGAAATAGAATGGTACATCCTAGATAGAGAACCCAAAACTATTGTCCAGGCAGGAGAGATTGGAGCCAAATGGGCGGAAATAGCAGAAAAGAAAAAAGCTACCACCCAGGGGAGCGAATCTAACAAGGGACAAACTGACAATAAATCCTACCACCGGGGGCCAATCAAGACCCCAGCTACAACCCAAGGAAAACCTCAAACCACCTACAGTCCCACCTCACCAGTCTCCAGCAACCCACCTCGGCCCAGTGACCCGTCAGCTGGGCGATGTTTTAAATGTAATGAACTGGGACATATAAAGGCCAAATGCCCCAAGAACACCAATCGAGTACAGTCCATTACACCATCATCACACCAAGGATCCCCAGGCCCAGATATCTCTCAAATACCCCCGAAGCGCAGGGAAACCTTGAGAGTGGGCGGGAAAAAGATTACAGTGTGGAGAGACACTGCGGCAACCATGTCAGTTATCCACCAGTCCTTAGTGGACCCAAAATTCATCAACCCAGAGGTCAAAATCACAATTTCTACATTCATGTCAAAATCTGTAACCTTACCTACAGCTGAATTGCCTGTCCAGTACAAGGGCTGGTCAGGAAAGTCGACTTTTGCTGTCTATGACAATTATTCCATCCCCATGCTACTGGGGGAAGACTTGGCCAACCATGTGCAGCTGGCCAAGAGCGGGGGAGTGGTCACCCGCAGCCAGGCCAAACAAGCTTCCACTCCCATCCCTGTTCCTGAGCCGTCCACCAGGACCCCGTCTGTGTTACCAGAGACCCAGACAGAGGTGGTGGAACCGGATCCCATGAGAACAACTACAGCAGCCATAGTACATCCAGTCCCAGAACCGGAACTGGAAGAGCAACCAGCGGCAAAACCATTGCCAGCACTGACCCCAGCGCATCCAACTCCACTGCCAGAGGGCGCCAATGGGCCCGAACTGGCAGAAGCAGCAGACAACCCTAACCAAGAGGCTCAGCCAGAGCCTGAAATATCACCTAGTGCACCAGCGGAGAGCGGTTCACAGTCAACGGAAACAACCTCATCACCTACATCACTTCCGGAGGGATCAAGCCCAAGTCCACAGTTTACGGAGGAACTGGTGTCTCCAGCCTCAAGGGAACAGTTCCAGACTGAGCAGGAAGCTGATGACAGCCTTAAAAAAGCATGGGCGGCGGCACAGAGCAACCCACCGCCTCTCAGTTCTGCTAACCGATCCCGGTTCGTTGTAGAACAAGGACTTTTATATAAGGAGATTCTTTCTGGTGGACACCAGGAAGGCTGGCATCCTCAAAAACGGTTGGTAGTTCCAACTAAGTACTGGGAAAAGCTCTTAAGCTTAGTCCATGATCATCCCAGTGGTCATTCTGGGGTGAACAGAAGCCAAAGACAGGTTGGGAAGGTCCTCCGACTGGGAGGGGATGGGAAGGGCCATTGCCAATTATGTCCGGTCTTGTGAGGTATGCCAAAAGGTAGGAAAACCCCAAGACCAGGTCAAGGCCCCTCTCCAGCCACTTCCCATAATTGAGGTCCCATTTCAGCGAGTAGCTGTGGATATTATGGGTCCTTTCCCAAAGAAGACCCCCAGAGGAAAGCAGTACATACTGACTTTTGTGGACTTTGCTACCAGATGGCCGGAAGCAGTAGCTCTAGGCAACACCAGGGCTAAAACTGTGTGCCAGGCCTTAACTGACATTTTTACCAGGGTAGGTTGGCCCTCTGACATTCTTACAGATTCGGGAACAAATTTCCTGTCAGGGACCATGAAAGACCTGTGGGAAGCTCATGGGGTGCATCACTTGGTTGCCACCCCGTACCACCACCAAACTAATGGCCTGGTGGAGAGGTTTAATGGAACTTTGGGGGCCATGATCCGTAAATTCATAAATGAACACTCCAATGATTGGGATCTAGTGTTGCAGCAGTTGCTGTTTGCCTACAGGGCTGTACCACATCCCAGTTTAGGATTCTCACCATTCGAGCTGGTGTATGGCCATAAGGTTAAGGGGCCATTACAGTTGGTGAAGCAACAATGGGAGGGGTTTACGCCTTCTCCAGGAACTAACATTCTGGACTTTGTAAGCAACCTACAAAGCACCCTCCGACACTCTTGGGCCCTTGTTAAAGAGAACCTAAAGGATGCTCAAGCAGAGCAAAAGGTCTGGTATGATAAACATACCAGAGAGCGTTCCTTCAAAGTAGGAGACCAGGTCATGGTCTTAAAGGCGCAACAGGCCCATAAGATGGAAGTGTCATGGGAAGGACCATTCACGGTCCAGGAGCGCCTGGAAGCTGTTAACTACCTCATAGCATTTCCTAATTCCTCCTTAAAGCCTAAAGTGTACCATGTTAACTCTCTAAAGCCCTTTTATCCCAGAGAATTACAGGTTTGTCAGTTTACAGCCCAGGGAAAAGATGACGCTGAATGGCCTGAAGGTGTCTACTACGAAAGAAAAAGAAATGGTGGTGTGGAAGAGGTGACCCTCTCCACAACCCTGGAACGTCTACAGCGGCAACAGATCAAGGAGCTGTGCACTCGCTTCGGCCCTTTGTTCTCAGCCAACCCAGGATGGACTGAGCAAACGTACCACACCATTGACACAGGTAATGCTCACCCGATTAGAACCCCACCCTACCGGGTGTCACCTCATGCCCAAGTTGCTATTAAACGGGAGATTGAAAACATGCTGGAAATGGGTATCATCCACCCCTCTACCAGTGCATGGGCATCTCCAGTGGTTCTAGTTCACAAACCAGATGGGGAAATACGCTTTTGCGTGGACTACCGAAAGCTAAATGCTGTAACTCGCCCCGACAATTACCCAATGCCACGCACCGATGAGCTATTGGAGAAACTGGGACGTGCCCAGTACATCTCTACATTAGATTTAACCAAGGGGTACTGGCAAGTACCACTAGATGAACCCGCCAAAGAAAAGTCAGCATTCATCACCCACGCAGGGGTGTATGAATTTAATGTGCTTCCATTCGGACTGCGGAATGCACTCGCCACCTTCCAAAGGCTGGTAGATGGTCTACTAGCAGGATTGGGAGAATGTGCAGTTGCCTACCTCGATGATGTGGCCATTTTTTCTGATTCCTGGCCCGAACACCTAGAACATCTGGAAACGGTCTTTGAGCACATCAGGCAGGCAGGACTAACTGTTAAGGCCAAAAAGTGTAAAATAGGCCAAAACAGAGTGACTTACCTAGGGCACCAGGTGGGTCGAGGAACCATAAACCCCTTACAGGCCAAGGTGGAGGCTATCCAAAAGTGGCCTGTCCCAAGGTCAAAGAAACAGGTCCAATCCTTCTTAGGCTTGGCCGGATATTACAGGCGATTTGTACCACACTACAGCCAAATCGCTGCCCCACTACCTGATCTAACCAGAAAAATGCAGCCAAATGCTGTTAAGTGGACTGATGAGTGTCAGAAAGCCTTTACCCAGCTTAAGGCGACGCTCATGTCTGACCCTCTGTTAAGGGCCCCGGACTTTGACAAACCCTTCCTAGTGACCACAGATGCATCTGAACGTGGGGTAGGAGCAGTTCTCATGCAGGAAGGATCGGATCACACCTTCCATCCTGTCGTGTTTCTCAGCAAGAAGCTGTCTGAGAGGGAAAGCCATTGGTCCATCAGTGAAAAGGAATGTTACGCCATTGTGTATGCCCTGGAAAAGCTACGCCCATACGTTTGGGGACGGCGGTTCCAGCTACAAACCGACCATGCTGCGCTAAAGTGGCTTCATACTGCCAAGGGAAACAACAAAAAACTTTTCCGATGGAGTTTAGCTCTCCAAGATTGATTTTGAAATTCACCACATTTCAGGAGCTTCCAACAAAGTAGCTGATGCACTCTCTCGTGAAAGTTTCCCAGAATCTCATGGTTAACAACTGTTCTTGAAATGTGAAAAATCTCGTTGGTTACATACTTAGTAGTATCTGTAATAGTGCATGTGTTTTATTAATCTGTTTATTTTAAAGTTCTAGGAGGAAATCACCGCCAGTGTGGGTCCCCCACTGTCTGCGATTTGGGGGGCATGTCATAAACAGTTAGTTAAGGGTTAAGGTCTCTTTTACCTGTAAAGGGTTAACAAGCAGTACCTGATGAACACCTGACCAGAGGACCAATCAGGGACAAGATAATTTCAAATCTCTGTGGAGGGAAGTTTATTTTTCTGTGTTTTTGTTTGAGTTGAGTCTCTCTTGGGAGCTAAGGGAGTCCAGACATCTTAATCAAGTCCTCCCAGGTTTCTGCAGTATTTTTCATCTATTCAGTCTAGTGAGTATTAGAAAGGCGTACTAGTATTATAAGTTTATTTCTACATTTGCAATTGTGTGTTTTGCTGAAGGAATCTCTTTATTTCTATTGCTGTTACTTTGCTTTTACTGAGAAAGAAAGGGGGAGGGGGAATTCTCTCCAGGTTTATAGGTTAGACTCTGTGTATTGTTCCATCCTGGTATTACAGAGATAGTGTACTTTCTTTTTGTTCTTTTTAATAAATTCTTTTCTTTTTTGGACTTGGTTAACTCCTTCTCTTGTGGGAATTCAGGGGAAGGGGAGGAGGGAAGAGTGAGTTCCTCCTGGGTTTGATTCAGGGAGTTGAATCGGTGTGTATCTCTCTGGAGTAGGCTAGGAGAGAGGGAGGGGGGAATTGGGCTGCTTCCCTTTGTGTAGAGATTCAGGGAGATTGAATCTGTGTTCCCCAGGGAAAGTTTTGGGGGAACAGGCAGTGTGTTACCCACTTTAAACTTAACTGGTGGCAGCAGGACCAGATCTAGACTGGGATTAGTTTAGAGGAGCCCATGCAGGTCCCCATCTTGGAACCCAAAAGCTCCAAGTGGGGGAGAAGACCTATGACAACAGCCCATCTCTGAAGCTTAGCTGCCTCTAGCAGTGAACACCTGCCTTTGGGCCTAGGGTTTATGATCAGTGATGAGGGCAAACGTGTCTAAACAGACCCTCATGGAGTTTAAGTCCCCCCCCAAATGGTGCCGAAAGCCTCTCTTTCTATTTGTGAATAGTTTCTCTCAGCCTTTGAGAACATTCTGGAGTGAATGCTCTGGGGTTTTCACTCCCATCTTTACCAGTGTGTGCAGCGACAGCCCCAGCACCTACAGGAGAGGCCTCACTCACAGACCAGTGCTAGGGCGATCCCGGACTCAAATGTTCCAGGAGCCTGGAACGACTCCGCTTCTTTTTTGTGACCTCAAAACCCTTGTTTTCCTTTTCTGTCCAAACCGGCTTCATGTTTTTCCATAACAGCGCGGACATCAGACTGCTTAATGTGACTACATTTGGAAGTAGCCTTCCACAGTAGTTTAACGTGGCCTGAAACAATCTAAGCTCCAAGACATTCTGTGCTACTGGTGCATTCTCAGTGGCTTCTCTTTTAATGGGTTTACCCTTCTCCACCTCTACAATGCTCCAAGTGCGTAACCTGATTTTGAAACACGTACACGTCTCTTTGCAAAAATATAACATTAGAGTTAACAATCTCTGTAGATCCTCCTCTAGTCTTTGTAAAAGTTCATAACAGACATCACCATTCATCCCCTGCAGCGCCTGACCATTACTCTTTGATACACAGCAGGTGCACTCCCCACAAGGGGTCATAAGGGCATCGTTCACACCCAATAGCCCCTTCTATGGCTTCACTGTCAGGTATTTTTTAATCTGGTTCTAGTACCCCCTGCTGGTAGGCTTGAGACAAGTCTATTTTGGGAAACATCATTCCTGCTGCCAGTTCTGCAAATACATCTTGTTGTTTAGCAATTGGATATGGGTCCACTTTCAGCCCGGGGTTTATGGTGATGTTATAGTCCCCACACATTCTTATGTTGCCATCACTCTTTGGAGTTCACACAACTGGGGCAGCCCATTCAGTGAACTTGAACTTACACCATTTTGCAATTTCTCCATTTGGTTTTCTTCTGTCTGTCGCAGAGCATACAGCACAGGTCTCCGTCACCAATCCACAGGAGCGGTGCTATGAGCCCAGCTTTGCAACAGGCTCTGGGAGAACTCCTTCAGTGAGCCAGACCCCTCCTAGTGGCCTCACTCTTCCTCCAGGGAAAGCACATGGCTTCACCACCTCCTTAGGCTGGACCTCTGGGCCTTCAGCACCCTGCTTCGCACCGTGTGCTCCATTCAGCAAGTCCAACTGAGGCAGATAGCTGAGGGGGACTTGTACTATCTTAGGGAGCAATGCTCCTCCTCCACTAGCATCCGCATGGACACCAGCCAGCGCTGTCACACAGAAGAGTTTATTAGTTGGCTGGAACACAGCAAAGGAAGTCCTTGGCTAGCACAGAGAAAAGGAAGTTACAGCAGGGTCCATCCTGGTCAGCACAGAGCTCAAAGCTCTGTGCCTCCGATTGCTCTGTCCCAGTTCAGGTGTGTGACCAGAAGCCCTCAGCAGCCAATACTTAATCACCCCCTGGCACCTCCCCAGTCCTTTGTTCTCCAGCTGGGCAAACACCGCTTGCTTCCTGTGGAGAGGTGGGCCATCCATGGTCATTGGTATCAAAGTCTCAGTGATTGGGTTTGCCATTGTCTTCTTGAGAACTCCATTGATATGGGACCCAAGCCTCAGGCAGCTAGAAGCCATTCACACCAGAGTCTCTGAGCCTCTGCAGAGAGCAAACAAACCTTTTTACCCCCTAGGGTAACCCTGAAGCTCATAGGGGAAACTGAGGCACACATAGGCTTCATAAAAGATATTACAGAAAATTCCCACTTTGTCACAGTCTAGCCTTCAGGAGTTTAGAAATGGCCTTGTCAGATGCAACCAGCCTTGCTGCTGTGCCTTCTACCAATCCCATGTCTGTACTACATGCAGCTTTGTAGTTTTCTTTCAGTTCCCTCTCTTTGTCTGGCATGTGGTGCACCACTCTCCAAGCCAGTCAAACGTTGGATACCCACTTTCTGCCCATCAGTGGGGGACCATTTCCTTCCGTTACAATTAACTCTAATGGGGATCAGCTACCTTTATATTGCAGTGACTGGGAGACTGCCTAATACTCCTGTCTGCCCATTATTGTAATTCTGTAAAAGCACCTCAGTGTCTCTCAATCGTCCCCCGGGCGATTGGTAACCCCCTGAGTGACCTCGGACTTTGCCCCTCCTGTATCTAATTCCAGGTCAATGTCAGATCATTTCCCTTTGCATTAAGATAACGAGGGGGATGATATGACCAAGCCTGTGTCATTATCATCCTCACTCCCTGCGGAGGCCCTTCTTCCTAGCCCCATGGGGCCAGGCTATTTTTAAATGGTGCATTTTTCTTTGTGGATTCAAAAAGCATAATCTCCATGGTGCCCTCTAGTGGCAGTTTCTCATTATACACAACATTCAACTGTTAATTCAGGTTTCAGAGTAGTAGCCGTGTTAGTCTGTATCCGCAAAAACAATGAGGAGTCCTTGTGGCACCTTAGAGACTAACAAATTTATTTGGGCATAAGCTTTCATGGGCTAAAACCCACTTCATCAGATGCATGGAGTGAAAAATACAGTAAGCACTATATATATGAAAATATGGGAGTTGCCTTATGGGGGTTCAGTGCTAACAAGGCCAATTCAATTAAGATGGAAGTGGCCTATTCTCAACAGTTAATTACTTTTGTAGTGCTAACGAGGCCAACGCAATCAAGGTGTTTCTAACAGTTGATAAGAAGGTGTGAGTATCAGCAAAAGCTGGAAAAAAATTAAGCAGTTAAACATTGTAAAAATGTTTTTTTTTTAAAGTGTTATAAAAAAAAATCTTGGTTTCTTTGCAGCCATTCTGAAGGAAAAAATGGGCCTTTTTCTAAAGGAATGTCTGTAAATAAGCCAGGCAAAAAAAATTCTAATGTAAATCATTTGACTATGAACAATTTAGTCAAATTCGCTAAAAAAAATAAGGGGTTTCTACTGGAACTTAACGGCCCCCAAATATATACAAATGTAATCTATGTACAGCTGTGTAAAAATTAAAGCAATGGAAAAAATATTTTTTTTAAAAGTGTGTATAAATATATTGTGTAAATATGTAAAGTGTTTAGGACCTAAACCAACACTCCTGGTTTGTAAAACTCTTGTTTTGTAGGTTTAAAATAAATTGGTTTTGTTTTTAAATAATGCCACTAAAATTCATTTGAATCTTTCATTCGAAGTTGCAAAACCAAGAAACACTTTTTGCCGGAGAGGGGTAACCAGTGTTGTTTGGGTTTGGTATTTAGCATTTAATCCTTAAGGTACCTTAATGCTTTATAAGTTTAATATCTTTTTAAAAGACCAAAGTCGTGGCTGCAGCAGGGCAGTCAAAACCGAAAAAATGAACAAAAATTCTAAATTTGTTTTTTGGTAACAAAATAGCAAATAAAAGCTGTAGTGTAAAAAAAAAAAAAAGACAGTACCCCACACTCAGGGGCGGCTCTACCTTTTCGGCCGCCCCAAGCAGTCATGCGCGGGAGGTGCCCCGGAGCCGCGGGAGCAGCGGACCTCCCGCGGGCATGACTGCAGAGGGACCGCTGGTCCCGCGTGGCTCGGCTGGACCTCCCGCGGCTGTGGACGGTTCGCGGGTCCGGCGGCTCCGCTTGAGCTGCCGCAGTCATGCCTGCGGGAGGTCCAGCCGAGCCGCGGGACGAGCGCCCCCTCCGCAGTCATGCCTGCGGCAGGTCCAGTCGTCCCGCGGCTCTGGTGGACCTCCCGCAGGCGTGACTGCGGCAGGTCCGCTGGGCCAGCCAGCCGCCCCGGCTGCAGGGGACGTGCCGCTCCTCGGCTCGCAGCGGCAGGATGAGCTGGGGCCCCAGCCTTTTGCCGCCCCCTAGATTTTGCCGCCCTAGGCACCAGCTTGTTTTGCTGGTGCCTAGAGCCGCCCCTGCCCACACTGAGCCTTAAAGTGGCTCTGTTTAAGTAAACTGTCACTTTAATAAGGGTGCATAAAAACTCTGTAAGCACAAAAAAAAAAGCCCCCAAAAAACCCCATTTCCACCTTATGTAAAACTAATGCACCCACTGTAGAAACTGCTAAAAACCCAAACAACATATAAAAGAAAAAAGCAGAACTCCACTTTAACCCTGCTAAAACAGAAGGCTCTCACAGCCTCAGCCCTGCGTTTCCCTGGGTGAATCACAGTCTTTTGTTTGTTTGGTGGCTAATAACATGGCCGTGGCTGCCACACTATTACAAAATATTTAAAATGGGAACCAACATGAATGTCTGGAGGTCACTCTGGAGTAAAAAATTGCTTTGGTAAAGGCACCCCCACTGGAAAAATTAAATACCGTGGGCCAAGAAAAGCACGTCTGGTTTACTAATGAAAGTGCAATAATAATAATTTAAAAAATGTGTAAAATACGCTGCCGTTAATTTAGAAGAGGAAGTTATTCAGGGACATTTAGACCATGGATCAGCTCAGCATGTTGAGCTCCACGCAATTTATCAGGTTTTAAGGGAATATAAAAATTCCCCATGACCCCTATATATTTCTGCTAACAGTAATTTTTATGTAAAAGAAATACAGTTTAAAATACATAATTGGTATAAAAATGGGCAAAAAGCAGCAAATAAAAAGAATATTGCATATTCAAAAAAATTTTTTTTACCAGTGGGTAACAAAACACCCTAAACAGTTAAATGTACGACATGTAAAAGCACACAGTAAAAAAACCGGGTATCAAAACCACCTAAAATAATCAGGTAAATACAATAGTTCAACAGCATAACATAGCAGTTGTAACCAAAAATAAATAAATAAATAAAAGTCTGTGATAACGCATCTAAGCTAACAAATAGCACATAAACCACCCTAACCAAATTTAAACCAAACAAGCAAACAAACAAAAACAAAAAAGCCACTTAACGCAGCCCATCAGTTTATGCATAAAAACGTAAAAGGGACTTTAAAAAAGCTAAAGCAAGTAGCAGACTAGGAGTGTATGGAGGATGATGTTAAAACACGGGTGCGAAATTGTGTGCAGTGTGCTCAGGACAAGATGCATTCCCTGCACTGACAACCCATAATACACCAATGAAGGCTTGGGCTGTAGCACAGAGTTCAAATTAATTTTATTAATAAATTGCCAAAAAGTAGAAAAGAATTCTAGTATTTATTGGTAATAATTAATTCCTTTTCAGAATGGGTAAAGGCATTTCCTACTAAAAATAATAGCACCAGGGTAGTTGCCAAAAAGATTTTTAATAAGGTAGTATGTAAATATGGCACCCCAAATTCTGACAATGCAGGAGCCTTTGTAAAAAAAAAATCTTTGCAACAATAATACAAGCCTTGGAAGTTAAACAAAAGCTCCATATACCATACTGGCCTCAGTCCTCAGGCCAAGTAGAGCCCATAAACTGCCCTATTAAAGAAGCGCTCTGGAAGGAATCACACAGAAAAAGACTGGCTGGATAAACTGCCTCAGCAGTAATAAACTAAGAATAAAAATCCAACCCTTTCAAATTCTGTTTGGACACCCAATGCGCCTAATGATTGATCCTAGTTATGTAGTACAGGGCCTAGAAGAGAGCTCTAGTTTGATTATTTTCAATGGCTTAAACAGTTACAAGAAAATAAAACCACCCTCCAGTGTAGGGTTAATCAGGCCATCAAACACAAACACAACAAAATTCAGAAACAAAGGCCCACAAAGGCAGCCCACAAAGGCAGCCTAGTGGGACCAAGTCATGTACCCTTACTCCCCAGTGGGCTGCCTTAGCCCCTTGGCACACCGTATCAAAACAGATGGAAAACTGAAATGGAATTAAACAGTTTACATAAACACTGATGTTTGAATTGTCTGCAGAAAAGGACATCCCAGAACCTGAGCATGAAATGTTGCTTAACCACCACAATTTTAATCCACAGAAAATGAGACTCCAGTGTAAGGCCTGGCTTTACCTGCTTCTGGGAACTTTCAGTGCCCAGATAATTAGAGTGATCATGGGAGAAAATGCAGCCCTCCTCATAAGCCAATATTTAAGGAATAGAATCATAGATTATTAGGGTTGGAAGGGACCTCAAGAGATCATCTAGTCCAACCCCCTGCTCAAAGCAGGACCAATCCCCAAATGGCCCCCTCAAAGATTGAACTCACAAGCCTGGGTTTAGCAGGCAAATGCTCAAACCACTGAGCTATCCCTCCCCCTAAAATAATTTACTCCCCGCCAACAATCATGGATTCCTACCCATGATCCGGTGATCCTCATGAAAGAGTATAACACTAGCCGACTCTTAAGACCTGTAGGAAATACCAATGTGTATGCCTGGGAAGGGGAAGTGGAACTTCAAGTGTACCTTATAAACACCACAAAAATACCAAACCACTGGGAAATAGGGGTTAAAATAGAGGGTCCTAATGGTGATGCCACCTGGAGTTCAAGGTACCCACAACTACCACTCAATGGAACGAGCCTGTTAAGACAGGAACAATGTGGGGTACTGTCCAATACCCCGTGGTGAATTGAACCTATGGTTCCTGGACACATGCACCAGAATCTGGACCAGAGACTAAGCATTTAAAAAAGGTTCCCCAATTAAAATAAATTGTTTTGTGACTCAAAGTGATCCAATAAAATCCACTATTAGTAACAAATAAAAATTGGTATGAACTGGACTCTGCTGAATGTGTCTAAATTGGAACCCAAATGTTCACCCTACTCCCTTCCTATTATAATGGTCTGGATAAAAACACATCAACACTCCAATGGCCGAGCAAAACGAAATGTAGTAGACACCATATTAGGAGGAGTTGGTTTGGGAGCAAAAATGATAAATACTATAAACCTAAAGGTAATTAAGAATAAGTTAAGTTCCTTGTCACAACTGCAAGATAGTCTCATTCACAAGCAGGCAAATACTACTGTGGACTTGGTACAAATAGTTCTGGGAAACCTAAAAGCAACATGGAATATGTGGTGGTGGCTGAACACCACCTCCTGGCTCCTGTATAAACAACAAATAAAATTAGAAAAATAAAACTGCCTTGGCCATAGGATGTATTGAGATGGAAAATCTTAACTGAGCATTTTGAACACAAAATGTTTGGGGTAATATCTAAAAATGTAGGGTATTAACACATCTTTTAAAACAAGAGAAGAGGTCCTTGTTTGAGACCTACAAATATGAATGGATGCAGCATGTTTCCAGCACGGTTAAGCCTGATTTGTTATTAGGTGACATTTATGTTAAAATTACTCCCCAACAGTCTGTGGAGACAGAAATATGGGAGGTAAGCCTGCTCCCAAAATTGACCATGGGATCCTTTTGGCTACCCCGGGTTATGGGTAAGTGGGCTGGAAAAGAGAAGAAATTATTGGATGCCCGAGGGTATACGAAATGGAGCCCTCAGAAATGGGTGTGCTTGTCCCTACCTGTCACCGCAGAACCATGCAGCAAGGACACATTAAAAATGTGTTTAGAATGAACTAAAAAAGGTGACTCCATTTTTACAAGAAACACACACACACACACAAAAATAAAAATTAAAATAAAAAAGCATGTCATTCAAATATTACATGCCAGTAAAAACATGCTAAAAATTGCTAAATCTAAAAAACCCTGACAGCCTATCATTGGTACAATGTTTTTACAAGCTGGTCCCTGACCTCTAAGGGCATATTGTCTATTATCTTTCACTCATTACTAGTTGTGTTAATATTGTCCTGTGTTTGCTTGCTAGAAATGTGTTGTATGTGCTGTTAAACAAACAAACAAAAGTTTGTTGGATTACAACCACGAGCTCAAATTGTTTCTCAGTATATTGCTATAAAACAGTTGTATAAAATATGACCCACTCAAGAATTGTTCTCAAGGGGTCGAAAGGGGGACATGTAGTAGTAGGATTTTATGTTGGTATTTTATATAATTTAGGATGAAGAATAAAGAATAATAATGTAGCATACATTAAATGTATTGGTGTATGATTTGATCATATCCTGCCAGCCACCCTTTTTGAATAACAGAAATGAATGGCCTAATGGGCCAATGGTTAGAGATACATCAGCCAGAATCTGTGTCTGGACTGATTTCAGAGCAGAAACAGACCTTTGAGGCCTTGAGACCTTTGTTGTAGGTTTACCATTTTAGAATAAGTCAAAGAATGCCACGATTGTTTTCTTTTGCATTGCAATTTGATGTTCCTGTTCAAAATATTCTGTGTAAATTAATTCTGTTTTGTGTGTGAATGAGGAATGTGTGTGTAAAGAGGTAAGTGTGAAGGCCATCGCTGAACCAGATGTTTTAGGGAGCACTGGAGACAGACGCAAGGGCTCCAGGAGACTGCAACATGCCCCTATTGAAATGTCAGAGGAGGGCAGATTGACGCCTCTAAAGATGAGACAGGCACCTGTCAATGGGGACAAAATAGCTGTGATCAAAACCAGCCTAGGATAACTCCCTGAGGATCTTGATGAAGGGACAAAATAAAGAATAAGAAAGACAATTAAAAAAACCAAGCACTCGTCAAACAACAATTGATTACAGCATGATGGTGCAAAACTCATTGGTCCCAATGAAGGAAAATCACTATATAAACAGAGTGCCTTGCTATGAAACTTTGGGTTCGTCCTGCCAAGACTTCCCTGGAGCATCGTTTCGTAACCAATGGAACCTGGCTCCTCCCTACCCGTGATCAACCTAGCTGGCCACGAGATTGATCTGGACTCTGGACTGGTAACTATAACATCAACTGGCAGGACAGTATGTGTGCGTGTGTGGTGTGACTGAATGCATATGCTATCAGTAAATGCGGTGTATTGCCTTTTCCCCTAAAAAAAATCCTGTGTGCTTCTTATAAGCATAACACGGGTAGACTCCAGAGAAATCATGAGGGTTTTTTTAAAATGAAATGTGGGTTTTCTTTATTTCCCTTCTGGTTTCTGGGCCTTTAAGGTGCTCTCAGGTCCCATTTTCCTCTGCTACCAAACAGGCTAGAAACTTACCTTTCTAGTACAAATACGTACTAGAGACCAGAGCCCCCTGCTGGGGCTGAAAAAAAAATCCGAAGATTCGATAGTTCTCTCGCGAGCTCATGAGTGAGGCTTAATTTTACTTAGAAATCTCGTCACTTGCAATAAATTTGTGAGAGTTGGCAGGTCAGCTACCTGCAAGTGAGCTACTCTGATCCCATTTTCAGCTCCTCCTCCAGCCTGTGCATGCATTGCAGGTGTGGTGGTGCAGAGCAGCCTGGGTCCAGAGCAGCTCCTTAACCCCTTCCAATCCAGTGTGGTTTACTTTTTAGAGTTCAGAATGATAACACACAAGAATCCAAAATAGAGACCCAGCAGGCTCCTCCCTCTAGCAGAGAAGCACAACACACCCCTTCTTGCGACAGGCTGGCTCTTTCTAGACTGGTGCAGATCATATACCTCCCTACAGAGCTCCCAGCCTGCAAGCAGGACCAGGAAACCCCCTGAGAATTTAAAATGATAGATCACAATGTTAACAAAGTTTTCAATACACTACAACCACTTAGCCCAAAAGCACGTGCTCTCCTAGTTTTTCTCAGGGTCAAACTGATTTTTTTTTTTGGCCATCTTGGCTTCCTTGCTGCTTTCTCCCTGTTCTTCTCTGGTGTTTCTGCTGCAATACAATCACTCCCCGACCCCTGCTTTTCTTATCATCTCCCCACCCCTGTGAAACTTCTTAGACTGCAAGACCCAGCCACTGCCTGAGCTTGCATAGGATGTGGTTGTTCGGCAGTGGTTTTCCATTGTTTCAGCTATCATAAAGCAAAGAAGCATTTAATTGCTCCCTCCTTTAGCCTGAATGGAAGGCAGCTGTGACACCCAACACCTTCAGCAAGGTGTGATTGTCCAGCCCCCAGCATAGCAATGTGCAGCCGGACCTGGCATGTTGGGGATATTCAGCAAAATTATTGTTGTACAAAGAGCAAAAGTCTCAGCAGTGCAGGTGGCCAAACTCCTTCATGGGACAAAGCAGGAACAGCACACGACAGGAGGGAGACACATTCCCTTGTGCAGCGAGGAGCCAAACGAGGAAAGGAGGTGACACATCTATGCATAAAGAACGAGGAGTTCTTGTGGCACCTTTAGAGACTACCAATTTATTTGGGCATAAGCTTTTGTGGGCTAGAGTCCACTTATCAGATGCATAGAGTGGAACATACAGTAGGAAGGTATATAAATATACAGAAAACATGAAAAGGTGGAAGTTGCCATACCAACTTTAAGTGGCTTAATCAATTAAGATGAGCTATTATCAGCAGAATTAAAAAAAAATTTTTGTAGTAATAATCAGGATGACCCATTTCAAGCAGTTGGCAAGAAGGTGTGAATAACAGTAAGGGGATACTTAACATGGGGAAATAGATTCAATTTGTGTAATGACCCAGCCACTCCAAGCCTTATTTAATGGTATCCAGTTTGCAAATTAATTCCAGTTCAGCAGTTTCTCATTGGAGTCTGGTTTTGAAGTTTTTTGTTGAAAAATTGCCACTTTTAAGCCCGTTACTGAGTGACCAGAAAGACTGACATGTTATCCTACTGGTTTTTGAATGTTATGATTCCTGATGTCAGATTTGTGTCCATTTAGTCTTTGGCGTACAGACTGTCCGGTTTGTCCAATGTTCATGGGAGAGGGGCATTGCTGGCACATGATGGCATATATCTGTCGGAGAAAAATGAGTTCTCACTCTTGAGTTTGAAGCAACAAGCCAGAGGCATCTTTATTTTCCTGACACTTGCAAGGGGAGAGTACTCACGGGCATGGGTTCCCCTCCCGAGGCAGGTCTCTGTTAGATAAACAATTAAGGCAAAGCATTTATATCGTTTGTCACATGCAGTAATGATCAACAGCTGCATTTTGTTTATACACATTCCTTCCTGATATTTCACTTTTTCCCATTAATTTCTGCCACAGTCTACATTCCATTCTTATCTAACACAAGGTCAAAACAGTATCGCTTACAGTCTGTTCCCACTCGCCTAGGCCTTCAAGTTTCACATTATTAAATAGAAGAGTTAGCCTGACTCTTGCTTTTCCTGGAAGACTAAGATGTCTGCGCTTTTCCCAACTTCCACATATCACATTGGTAGATGTCAGGGGTGAAAGTAACTATAGACACTAACCGATACGGGGCCGGGCTGGGGCTGGCTCTGCCCCCCGGAAGGGGCGGGGGCCTCGGGCGGAAGGGGCAGGGCTGGGGGGTCAGAGCTAGCCCCAGCCTGCCCCGTACCGGTAAGTGCCTGTAGTTGGGGAAGCTGTTCCCTTTCCCTCACTCTCGCCGTTGGCTGCCAATGGGCGGGGGGTGGTGCAGCAATATTAAAGTGCTGCCGCGGCAAAGGAACATCCTTTATGAACTATTACAATTATATACAAATGATGAATATGGGGGTGTGATAGACCCAGGCCAGTTGGGAACAGCAGAGTAGTCATAGGGAGATATACTGGCCATTGGATAAGCAGTTTTCTGTTCCCTGAGTGACCAGAGCAGGGGCTGCTCCAGGCTAATGAGAACACCTGACTCCAATTAATCTGCTAAGAGTCAGGTGAGGCTCACTCCAGTCAGGCCAGAGGAGAGGAAGTGCATGTGAGGAACTGGCAGCAAGAGGTGTGCAAGAAGCTGAGAGTGAGTAGGCACACTGCTGGAGGACTGAGAAGTACAAGCGTTATCAGACACCAGGAGGAAGGTCCGGTGGTGAGGACAAAGAAGGTGTTGGGAGGAGGCCATGGGGAAGTAGCCCAGGTTGTTGTAGCTGTTGTGCAACTGTATCAGGAGGCACTCTAGACAGCTGCAGTCCACAGGGCCCTGGGTTGGAACCCAGAGTAGAGGGCGGGCCCAGGTTCCCCCCCAAACCTCCCAACTCCTGATCAAACACAGGAGGAATTGACTTGAACTGTGGCTTCTACCAGAGGGGAAGGTCTCTGGGCTGTTTCCTGACCCACAGGGTGAATCTGTGAGGTGAGCAAATCCGCCAATAAGTGCAGAACCCACCAACGTAGAGGAGGAACTTTGTCACAGGGGGTTACAGGGTGCTCCCCTGGGGTGTAGTGTCACAGTGTGAATAGGGGATTGTGAGGTGCAGATGTGTAGATCAGAGAGTGAGTGTATACACGCATGTGCGTGAGTGAATATGCATGGTTATGAGTGTGCATGGGCCTATGTGTGAATAGGGAGTTGTGGATGTGTGTGTAAATGACTGGGTGTCTGTGTATGGTTGTGTAAGTGTAAGGGATAGTGGTTGTAGTTAGGTATATCACTGAGGCCATGTCTGTGTGTGCGCACAGCTGTAAGAGGCTGTGCTCCAGCAGACGTGTGCCAGCGGATGGGTCCAGGGGCAGAGAAGAGACTCGTGCGGGATGAGCTGGGGGCGGGGGGAGACCCTGAGCCCTCAAGGAGCAACTCTAAGCTGTGTCCAGAAATTAGTGGGTAGCTGGAGGAGTAGCTGGAGACGGGGACTCAGAAGGGGTGTGGCCTGTGGAACATGGGGCGGATCTCGGGAGGGACAGGGTTTCTTTCTCCAATCAGAGCTTTACTTCACCAATCCTCTTATGCCCATTGGTCAGATTTCCCATCACTCATTCATTGGGCAGGGCCAATGCCTAGAACCAAGGGGGCAGGGCAAACTTGTTCTGTGAGATCCTAGTAGCTGCTGATACTTGATTGGCTGGGGCAGGGGTGGCCCTGGTAACGGCGCCTGCACTGGGAGCTGGAGACCAAAGGGCTGGAAGGGGACGGGGAACAGAGGATATAGGGAGGATGAGGTGCCAGGTGCTATGGGGGGCACTGGGAGTAGAGTGGACAGAGGGGGGGGGGCACCAGGCACTATGGGGATGTGCTGGGAGTGGAGGGCATGGGGGCACCAGGTGCTATGGATATGCACTGGGAGGGGGCACCAGGCACTACGGGGATTCGCTGGGAGGGGATGGGGCACCAAGAGCTATGGGGATGCCCTGCGAGGGGGCAGGGACACCAGGAGCTATGGGCCTCTGGAGAGAGCAAACAGCCCTTTCCCACCCCGGGACAGTGCTGCAAGGAGGAAACTGAGGCACACAATGTTCATAGAAAATATTTACAGAAAATTCTCACTCTGCCAGAACTAATAACTCATTTCACGCAGGGCAGCAATGCTCCAGTGAGTCACTATGGCTACTGGTCACTGCTGACCTCAGGCAGCTTCCAGCTGAGGAGCCCAGGGATTACCGTGTTGGTCTAGAGACCCATTGGGTCCATTGCCTGTCCTCAGACAGTGGCGGTGCCAGATGCTTCAAAGGGAGGTGCAAGAACCCTCGTAGGGGGAAATTACTTAGAAGCAAGAATCTCTGTGCCTCAGTCCCCAGCCCTGCCAGGGCTATTGCTTCTTGAAGCTGACACAAATCAGAGCTGAGCCAGCAGCTCTTGTTCCCTGAATAGCAAGTTAGGAGCCTCTGGGGCACCTGTGCCAATTGGTCCCTCCCCTACCTCCCTAAGCTGCAGGGCAGCCTAGAGGATTCAGGGGGCCTGGAGTCTTCGACGGTGGGGGGCCCCCGCCGCCGAATTGCCACCAAAGACCAGGAGCGGAAGACGCTCCGGGGGCCCAGGCCCCATGAGAGTTTTCCGGGGCCCCCGGAGTGAGTGAAGGACCCCGCTCCAGGGCCTCTGAAAAACTCTCGTGGGGGCCAGGGGCAAATTGCCCCACTTGCCCCCCCTTC
The DNA here is from genome assembly GCF_016161935.1 of Mauremys reevesii. NCBI lineage: Eukaryota > Metazoa > Chordata > Testudines > Geoemydidae > Mauremys > Mauremys reevesii. The sequence goes on from NC_052647.1 coordinate 3,301,433, forward strand.
TGGGCGGCCTTGGTAAGCTGCTTCTCAGAGGCACTAAGGGCGGGTTTCTTTGTGTTTAGGAAAGTCGCCCTCCCCCTGCTCCTGTTCCTCCTGGGAAGTCTCGTCTTGCAGCAGGGAGCACGTCATACTGGACAACCCATGCCCGCTGTCCCGGTGAGAAGAGACCATGGTAGCTCTGCCATTAGACCTCGTACCAGCCCCAGGAGCGCCAGACTGTCCAGGGCAGAATGAGGCACCCCTCCTGCCCCAGACAGGCTTTAACACAGATCATGCCGATGCTACCCCCTCCCTCCCCATGTCCTGCTCCGAGGAGGACCACTCCTACCCGCGGTCCTCATCTTCCAGCCCTGCTGGAAACAATCACTCCAGCCTCAGCCAGAGCGAGACAACAGACCAAGGCTCCCTGAGCGAGGACAGCATGAGTCTGGAAGCATCAGAAAGCCCGAGGCCAGTGGGCTTGAGTCAGAGCCCCCCATCACAGCAGGCAGCCAAAGAGCCCTGGCATCCTCTGCCACAAGCCTCCAAGGGCAGAGATGGGAGCCATGTCCTATCTCACGTCTCTGAGGCGGCTTCTCTCACCCCAGGGCTGGAGTGTGCCTGGTCCACTCCCAGTTTCTCTCTGACACCGGAGGTCGGGTGTCTCCGGTCAGCCTCACCCCTCCAAGACGGGGCGCTAGGATGTGCCTCTCAGCATGTCCAGGCTTCTGGCTCTATCCACCTGAAGCAGAAGGAGCAGAAGAGAGAGGGCAACAGCAGTGAGTGGATTGGGAGGCAGCTGTCTCATATGGAGGACAGGCTGAGAGCCATGCAGCAGCTACAGGGACGTGTGCAGTGGGACCTGGTGCAGGCTGTACGGCTTGTGCATTCGGAACTGGCCACTGTCAACTGGCACCTGAGCAGGCTGGTGCAACTCTATGAACATCAGGCTGCAGCTACTCAGGCACTGCAAGGGCAGGGGGCCACTGTGCCAGAGGGGAGACCCCCTTGGAAAGCAGCCAAGCAGCTCCAGAGCCCCCCCTCTTCCCAGGGCCCTTTCCAAAGCACTCCAGCTGGGAGGGGTGGGGTGTGAGGTGGGAGTGTGCATCCGGGCCCTGGGAGTGCTCTGGGAGCAGTGCTGGCGCCTTTGGTTGGGATTATTAAACAATAAAGGATTCAGTCCTAGCAACTGATACCCACAGGGCACCATGTGCTGCTCACTCATATAAGGAGATACACCGGCCGTAAATGTCAGTGCAAAGCGACAGTTCTTGGAACACTGCTCACTCGGTCACATTGTCTGGGGAGAGCGGGCCTGTGACTCTTTGGGGAGCACCGTCAATACCTGGTTCTGTCACCGCCTGCCCTGTAACCTTGGGGGCCTTAACGCTGTGCTGCTGTGGCTCAGAGTCCTGACACCCATAGCCAGCCCACAAGCATAAAGGTCTTGCTCTGGCTTCCACCAGCCTGGTTGCTTCTTGCAGGCTGACCCCAGTAGCCCTCCAGCCACACGTCTTCCCAAATCCATCCACTCCGAGTCTCTCCTACCAGACACTCCGACTGTTTCCTCTGGCTCATCTCCCCTGGCGGCAGGAAACCAGCCCCCGCGCACCAGCTCACTTTGGCGCACACACTCCATACAGTTTGCCCAACAGAGACTGACCTGGGGTTTAAATAAACAAAAAATGTATTTGATGGAAAAATTCCAGACTCAAAGATGAACTAGCAGGGGAAGCAACGTATACAAGTCACACTGAAAAGAAACAGAACTGCGCAACCGCAAGCTTTCCCTTTTCAGGTTCGATAAACCCCTTTTCTGTTACAAGTTCCCTGTTGCCTTTGGACTGCTTCCCAGTATATGCCCCGTCCCAGAAGGAATTTGGTGTGTGACAGACAGCTCCTGCCACGTGACCATCCCTCAGTCTCTGGATAAAAATGTCAGTTTCAAACTTCCTTTTAAAAAGGCTTTCCCCTCGCACCCACTTTTTTTTTCTCCTGGCATGGTGACCCTCAGCCATTCAGGGGGACAGGGGGAAGGTCATTTGAGTTGGTGTCACTGTGCCTCTGTGGGTCACAACTGAGAATACCCGATTCAGAACAAAGTGCTGAGAAATGGGGCAAATGCACCCCAAAATTGGTGGTTATTCTTCCATAAGATATACCAAACCAGCAACAAAAGTAAACTGTCTCACCACACTGGCTAACAAGAAGTCAGAACTGCAGCTTCCTTAGATATTCCAGTCCTGGATTCAACACCCAGACACTAGACTTAATAATGAGTGATTATTTAAAACCGATTTCATCCCTCCCGGATGGATTGTGGAGAAGGTAGGTGGAGTGTAAAGAGCTATCTGACTAATATTGTCACTCAAGTGCCAACCTCAGCTTCCCTTGTGGTCGGTGCCCTTGCAGAGCTTCAGTTGGCACTTCGGCCCAACTCCACAAAGGGACTCAGGCCCTGCACCCCTGAGCAGTGTGATGCTTAGCAAATCACAGGAACTCCCCTGCGATCCACAAGGCCTGAGTTAGGCTCCTATGCAATGAGGGGCAGGGCTTGGGGGCGGGGGGTGTGCAATTCACAAAGCCAGGCCAGAAGGCGGGGAGCCACCTACACTAGCCAATAAGAGAGGGAGATCTTGACGATAGGATGGGTCCTATGCTCAACCCCTCTCAGAGACAGGCACTTAAGTCCAGGCTGCAGGACTCTGCTTCATGAGCCACAAACAGGAACCCGCTGTCTGCAATCAGCCAACTTGGGTATCTAAGTCAGTTCTTGTGGGAACGAGTTTGGCACCTACCTCGCTCCACCCAAAACTGGCCAGAGGAGATGGTGCTGCTGCTCGCCATACAACTTTATCCCAGTGGTTAGAGCACTTCCTTGGGATGAGTGAGCCCCCAGTTCAATTTACTCCTCCCTTCCGGGTGCAGGGGAGAAAGGATGTGGACATCCCACAGGTACATGCTCCACACTTCTGAAGGACAATGAAGCCATCAATTCTCACAGGAAAGAACATTTTGAAGATTTCCTTAACCATCATTCTATGGTTGCAGTTGGAGTCCTCGAGCAAATCTCTCAATGACCATTTAGGGATGAGATCAGAGACCCTCCCACTTTGTATGAGGTACACAGTGCCACCAAGCAGATGAAGAACAAGGCAGCACATCTAGAGGGGATCCCTGCTGACATCTTTAAAGATGGTGGACCAGAGCTAATTTGGCAGCTTTACCTGCTTATCCTTAAAATCTGGATAAAGGAGGAGATACCCAGTGAAATGAGGGATGCCTTGATTGTCACCCTCTTCAAAAAAGGGGATAAAGTGGGAATGTGGAAATTATCATGGTATCTCCCTCCTAGTCATTGCAGGCAAAGTTCTGGTGCAGATCCTTGCAACCTGCCTTCTGCCTCTGTCAGAAGAAGTTTTACCGGAGTCACAGAGTGGTTTCTGACCATGTCATGGAACTGCGGATAAGATCTTCACAGCACGGCAGCTGCAAGAAAAGTGTTGGGAGCAAAACCAACCACTGTACATGGCTGTCATTGATCTAACTAAAGCCTTTGATTCAGTGAATTGCTGTGCCCCCTGGACTGTACTTTCTAAGATTGGATGTTCTGATAAATTCATCAGTGTCCTAAAATTGCTTTATGATACCATGAAAGCAACTGTTCTGAGCAGCACTGTCTCCCAGTACCTTTCAAAGTACAAACAGGAGTCAAACAGGGCTGTATCATCGCTCCAACCATGTTTGAGGTTTTTATTGCCATCATTCTTTAACTAATTGGTGGGAAGTTTACAGCTGGCATTGAAATCATTTACAGAATGGATGGAAAGCTGTTCAGGCATAGCAGGCTGAAAGCCAAGAGTAAGAGTTCCACAACATCTATTGTGGAACTTCAGTATGCTGATGACAATGCAATCTTCACCCACTCTGAGAAAGATCTTGAATGTGTTTGCTGATGCTTACACATGTCTTGGTTTCACTCTTAATATCAAGAAGACTAAAGTGCTCTATCAGCCCTCTCCAAATGAGGTATTACATGCCCCATCTATCAAAATCAATGGAGTGGCACTGGAGAATGTCAATCATGTCCTCTACCTTGGAAGTCATTTTTCATCAAAGGCAGATATTGATGCAGAAATTCAACATCGTCTGAGCTGTGCCAGTGTAGCTTTTTCTTGCTTATGGCACAGGGTTTTTGAAGATCACGGCATTCGACAGACCCCAATGTTCTTGTTTATCAAGCCGTTATTCTCCCAACACTGTTGTATGGGTCCGAAACTTGGACAATCTATAGACACCACTTGAAAGTCCTTGAGAGGCACCATTGATGCTGCCTTCGTAAGATTCTGAAGATCAAATGGGAAGACAGGCACACCAATATTAGTGTTCTGGAAAAGGCAAAGACCACCAGTATCGAGGCAATGATCATCTGTCAGCAGTTCCGCTGGGCTGGTCACATTGTCTGGTGCTAGACCATTGCCTCCCAAAACAGGTCCTGTTCTGTCAGCTGAAAGAAGGGCACTGTAACGTGGATGGACAACGGAAGCGTTATAAGGACTTGCTGAAGGACAATCTATAAAAGTGTAATATTGACATTGACACTTGCCCAGGATCACTTAAAATGGAGTGAAGTCCTATGTGATGGTCCCCTGCATTATGAACTTGCTCGCTGACAAGCTGAAGAGGACAAGAGGCACAGGAGGAAGGAGAGACTGGCTCCCAGTCATGGTTGTCAGCCTCTTGCTGAGCCTTAAAATATCTGCCCTCATTGTAATAGAACTTGTGGTTCAAGGATTGGCCTTATTAGCCACCTGAGGACCCATAACTCCCTGGAAGATGATCATACCCAGTAACAAGTGATCACCCATCATCACATGCTCTAACCACTGAGTTGCTCTGATGTGGGGGTCCCTCAGTCTCTCCTGTTGAAGCTGTACCACTGTGGCTAACTAACCACAGAGCTTCAGCAGGAGACCGAGGGAGCCCCACATTATATTATCCCATCGCTTAGTGGTTAGAACACACTCCTGAGAGGTAGGAGACCCTTGTTCAAATCTCCCCCTAGAACAGGAGGGAATTGAAATGGTTAGGTGGGCAGCACCACCTCCTCTGGCAGCTGGATTTTGACTGGGACTTGATCCAGCAGGCAGCATCCGAGCACCCTACCAGATCAGGTCCCACCTGCAACTTAGCTGGAATCCTATCTTCCCCATGTTTATGAATGGGGGTTGGGGGGGAAGAGAGGCAGCCAGAAGGCTAGACGCTGCCATGCACATGCCCAGAGATAGAAACACAGATGTTGAGGGAACCTTTACATTTAAAAATTAGGTGCCAAATGAATTTAGGTGCCTACAGGGATCGGAAGATTTGTGGATCACAGCAAAGCCTAAAACTAGAACTTAGGTATGTAAACCTGAGCCATAAGCACCTTTGTGGATCTGGGCCTTTGTCCTCTTTAGCTTTAGACCTATAGTAATCAAGCTGTCTTGATTTGCGCCTGTACCTTATGTACCTGAGTGGGTGGGGAAGGGGATGTGGTTTTGATATGCAGTGTTTGCTGGCTGACCACCCCTTCCCTCTCCTTGGTTGAAAGGAACACCTTGGAGAAGGTGATAACTGGAGCGTGCAGATGGTGCAGTGGGCTAGGAGTCATACCAGTATCCTTCCCCAGGCTCTGCCACCAACCTGCTGCGTGACCGTGGACAAGTCAGTTCCCCTCATCTTTTGCCCGTCTGCTTCCACCGTGATCTCTTTGGTGCAGGGGCTGTGCCTCACTGTGGCTTTATCTACGCTACCGTTTAAGTCAACGTAAGTTATGTTGCTCTGAGGTATAAAAAACCCACTCCCCTGAGCGACGTAACTTACATCAACTTAATGCGGTGTCTACAAGGAGACGCTCTCCCATCAGCATAGCTTCCGCCTCTTGTTGAGGCGGATTAATTACATCAATAGGACAGCACTCTCCCATAGACTTACCACATCTTCACCAGACCCGCTAAATCGCCACTGCTGCATTGATCACAGTTGCGCCGATTTAGCACCATAATGAAGACAAACCCTGTGTGTCTGCATCACCCAATCCAATGCATCCCCAATCTGTGTTGGGGCCTCTCAGCGCTACAGTCATACCAATGGCAACAGGCAACGGACTCTGGGGTGTCCCTTGGGCTGCCTACACACCAGCAGTACATCCGCTCCACGCAGACTCTGGGCATCAGTAACTGGCACTGTGTAACAGAACCTCCCATTGTACTAAAGACAGCTAAAATACCCTAACATTAATTATCCATGTAACCAATTTACGGGGTGGCATGTATGCTTAAAGAGAAGGAAGATGACAGTGCCTTAACTGTCAGAGTGCAAGCAATCATGAACAGAAGGGTGCTCACATAAGAACTAGAGGGGGAATGTCTATGTGACACTCCCACTTTCAAGAGATGATCCACACAATCTGCAACTGTGAGAACCTGTTGCTTATTGTTCTTTAATGGTGCCTGGAACAAAACCTTGCTTTGAGACTCAAGCGTTGAGGACACATGCACATGCAGGCTGGGTATAAACTGATTTTATTTGTAGTTAGGTCCTGCTAGGCTTTCCCAAGATTATATACAGCACTCGTTCCCCAAAGAGCAAGTACAATAGAAAAGTGATCAGTAAAACCAGCACCACACAGAATGCAAAACAATCCATTTCTTTGTGAACCGTGGAATGAGCGGTGAACTTGAAACGGGGATGGGGAAGGGTAACAACCTCACAGAGAGAAACGAAAAAAGGCCATTTAACTAAACTGAATTTTAGTTTAACTAGGAAAAAACGATCAGCTTGGTAAAGATCCAAAGGATCTGAGTCTCTGGTTAACAGGGGCTCACTGTCAACCTGAGGATTTTGAAATTCCGTTTTTTGACAGAACCTCCCTTTTATATAACAACATTCTGAATATTTCCATTTTAACTTGAGTTCCTTTTAAAAAAAGGTGTGTGAGGGGGAGGGGAAGCTCGCTCCTCTGTTGTTGCTTTTAATGCTCTTTTCAGCAAGGAAGAAACTGACAACAGAGGAATAGTGAAACTGACGGCATGGAATTGCTGCACAAAGGAAAGGAGCAGAAAAGTGGAATCTCTTTTCTTTGCTGCTTCCCATCAAAGTTATATTAGGAGTTACATGCAACTGTCACAGATGCAGAGTTTTCAGTGAGAATTGTTTTCAAGCCAGTCATGTCTCTTTCATTAAACTTGCACTGTGGGGGTGGAATAAGGTATCACAACTCATTGCCTACTGAATGTTTAGGGGCAGCAACTCCTCCAGCAAGACCAGAGGCTGCCAGACATCACATCTCAGCTGTTTCGAAGGTTAAACGAAGCATCAAGTTTCTGAAGAAAACCCCCACTGCTCCCACATTCAGATCTCCTTCATACACTGTAAAGCAACAGCAACAGAGAACATGTTCCCTGTAGCAGGTCACCTTTCAGGCAAGAAGCATGTTAAATCTCATCTGGGGACAGCCTGGCTGTTGGCATGGCGAAGAGCCCTTGTGCTGTCTAGTTTTGTGTTTCCATCCTCACCAGGTACTGAGCGTACATGCCGTGGGTTGAAAGCGCGAGCGTGCTATGCTTTGAAAAGAAAAGCTGGATTTGGACCCCACAAAAAGCTTCATTTTAACCCTCAGACTAACTGACCCATTCAGAACCTGCTTCATGGGCAGCAGAAGGGGAAGCTTCTGACACAAACTCTGTCCCCGTCCCTCCCCACCAGTGTGTCTCAAACCTGCCTTGGAGGGATCCGCTCTAGAAGGCAGAGGAGTGTTCAGTGCTGGGCTTTGCTAGGACTGTCAGTCAGGGCAGCTAGTTGGAGCTGGCTGAGCGAGTGGTTCTGGGGTGTGGCTGCCTGTCCCACTAAGAACCACGCTGAGTCTGACACACTCAAGCAGTCAAAAAGCAGAAGTCAGAACTGCTGAAATAGGCCAGAGCAGAAGCAGCAGCCTAGGTGTAAAGACGCTGCAGCCCCGGAACCAGCATTTCTTGACTTTATTTTATTAAACGAGGGAAAAATTCAGTTTTCTCCAATCTTGAAAAACAAGTCACATACCCACCTCCTATGGGGTAACTTGCTCTCTGATCAGCTCTGAAGGCAGGGGGTTAGGCATATGGGGAAAAAACTTCCTGATGCTGCCCCACCAACATATCTCAGCTCTGCACGCGGGAGAGACCATCTCTTAGGCAAGAGCAGAGTTCAGAGCCTTAGTACGTTTACACACAACAGGGAGGTGTAATTCCCACTCAGGTGGCGATGCACACGCTAGCTCTGTTCAAGCTGGCACACTAAAAACAGCAGCAGCAAGGGCTAGCTGCCAGAGTATGTATCTAGGATCTCAGATGGGATTATGTTCTGGCAGGGGCTGCGGCTCGAGCTAGCTGCCTGAGCACAATCCTGTCTGAGATCCTAGGTATGTACAGGGTGGTTAGCCCCAGCCATGAGCTACATTGGTATTTTTAGCATGTTAGCTCAATCAGAACTAGCCTGCATACCCCTATCCAAGCTGGGAATGACAACTGCCAGCTGAAGTGTAGATGCATCTTTGGTTGCCAGTTGGCATCCTTGGCAGAAGCCAAGAATTGAACAGAGGGGTGGGGGAAGGGAAGAGGGGCAATTGATATGATGGGGAAATGTGTTCCACTGGAACTGGGCTGAGGCCCCCTCTGCTTCATGCAGGTTCATTCTGATCTACACACAGGCTGCACCAGACAAGCCACGGCACCCCGTTGAGGACATCCTAGCACAGTCCTTTTAGTTACAGTCCACATGTACAAGAACAGCACATCAGCTCCCCCCACAGTGCGCTCAGCGGCCGTCCAGGGCTTTGTCTCGCGCGATGACGGACTCATCAAATTTGATCATGAGGGTGGTGCCCTTGTGCCAGTGGGCTGTCACCTTGGCGGGGAAGCCGCTGTAGGTGAGTATGGCTTCCACGATGCCAGCTGTGAAGGAGGCACAGTTAAGCGTGCTGTTCTCCTTGGGCACTGAGATGTACGTGTTGATCAGCGGCTCTTTCTCAATGATGTAGTAGGTCTTGTCATCATCATTGGCCTGCTCCAGCTTGTCTGCCTCCTTTCCGAACAAGGCCTTCCACACCGTCACCTTGATGAAGAGGAGAATGTTGATGACCTTGGTCTCTCGCTTGCCATTTTTCTCCCGCATGACCAGCACATCCAGGATGCGAGCTCCCACCTGCTGGCCCAGCTCAGAGAGCTTGTTCTGGAGCTCTGAGACGGAGTAAACCCGGTTCTGACAGTACTGGACTATCTCAGAAAAGAGCAGAGAGAACGCGCTCAGGCTGACCTCCGTCTTTGGCCGGGTCAGAGACCGCTCCAGGATGGCTGATTTCCCACGCGTGAAGCGTGAATCCATTGTCCTAAAGGAGAAGAAAATATTCAGTTCTGTGGGACAGGGACCATCTGTTATGGAGTGTCTTTGTACTGCCTGGCACTATGGGGTCCTGAGCTGCAGGCTAAGGCTGAGGCTGCAAAGTGTTACTGTGATACACATAATAAAAATAAAAGAAATCTGATGAACAAATCTCTATAGCACCTTTAATTCCCAAGTGCTTTACAAACAATACCTCTGCAGGGATCCCTTCCTCAATGTTGAGAGGCAGCCACCTTTAGGTTAGATTAGAGGAATAGCTCAGTAGTTTGAGCATTGGCCTGCTAAACCCAGGATTGTGAGTTCAATCCTTGAGGGGGCCATTTAGGGATCTGGGGCAAAAATCTGTCTGGGGATTGGTCCTGCTTTGAGCAGGGGGTTGGACTAGATGACCTCCTGAGGTCCTTTCCAACCCTGATATTCTATGCTTAAACAGGGCTCCCTAGCCCAGTGTGGAGATGCAGCCAGGTTTAGAGTGGGGCACAGAAACAGTCAAGAAGTGAAGGAGCCGTTCAACTGAAACCTCACAGGGAGGACTTGAATTTGGGGAGCTAAAAATTGACACCAGATTTGGAATTTGGCTGAGATGCTGGGGTAACTCCCCAGTAGGGTGACCAGATGTCCCGATTTTATAGGGACAGTCCCGATTTTGGGGTCTTTTTCTTATATAGGCTCCTATTACCCCCCAACCTCTGTCCCAATTTTTCACACTTGCCGTCTGGTCACCCCAGGATTTATACAACTGCCTAGGTCCTTGGAGGGACCCTGAGGACCCCACATTACACATGGTGACTAGACACGTACGTCCCTGTGACCCAACCCCATCACCCTGTCCCTGCCCACCCCGCCGTCTGCCTCCACCCCCAGACCCCAGCACCACGAACCAATGCCAGGGACGGGCCCCTGCCCCTCCCCCAACGCCCCCAGAACCGCCCCCTGGCGGGCCCGGGGATGCCGCCCCGCCCCCACCTCCCCCAGCCCTGGGGCTCCGGCCGGGCACTCACGGGGGGCGGGGCGCTTCTCTCCAGGAGGGGGAAGAGGGACCTGAAGCCAACGAGCCGCGGCCGTTCCCGGTCCGCTCTGCGCTTTACGGCCGCCGCTGCTGCAAAAGGGCCGCGCTGCAACTGCGGGCAGCCGGAAGAGGCAGCGGGGAGGCGGGGTTTGGTCACCACAGCAACCGGGATTCGGTGTGGGCGGGGCAGGGGTCCTGTGGTAACGGGCTCAGCCGGCGGAAGGGAGGGGTGGCACCGGGGGCGTGGCCTAGAGGGTGGGTGTGGCTCGTTATCAGCCGCCAGGCTGTAGGAAGCGGGCGAGACGCCCCCCGGGAGGTGTGGCCTAAGGGAGGGGGTGTGGCTTGTCGCGAAGGAGCGTGGAGTCTCAGCCCCGCTGGGCGCAGGGCGGGGAGCTCTGGCCTCTCCTTGCAGGGAAGCCGTCACCTGGCCGGGCTTTGCCATGTCAGTTACATTGTGTGTCAGTTATATCCTGTGGCACCTTCACTGTGTGTCAGTTACACCCTGTGTGTCCGTTATGTGCTATGCCACCTTTACTGTGTGTCACCTACACTGTGTCAGTTACACCCTATGTGTCGGTTATACCGTGTGTCAGCTACACTGTGTCAGTTACACCCTGTGTGTCTTTTATATGCTGTGCCACCTACACTGTGTGTCACCTACACTGTGTCAGTTACACCCTGTGTGTCGGTTATACCATGTGTCAGCTACACTGTGTCAGTTACACCCTGTGTGTCGGTTATACCGTGTGCCACCTACACTGTGTCAGTTACACCCTGTGTGTCGGTTATGACTGTGCCACCTACACTGTGTGTCACCTACACTGTGTCAGTTACACCCTATGTGTCAGTTATATCGTGTGTCACCTACACTGTCAGTTATACCCTGTGTCAGTTATACCATGTGCCACCTTCACTGTGTGTCACCTACACTGTGTCAGTTACACCTTATGTGTCAGTTATACTGTGTGTCACCTACACTGTGTCAGTTATACCCTGGCAGTTATACCATGTGTCACCTACACTGTGTGTCAGCTACACTGTGTCAGTTACACCCTGTGTGTCAGTTATCCCATGTGTCACCTACACTGTCAGCTACACTTTGTCAGTTACACCCTGTGTGTCAGTTATATGCTGTGCCACCTTCACTGTGTGTCAGCTACACTGTGTCAGTTACACCCTGTGTATCAGTTATGCCGTGTGTCACCTACACTGTGTGTCAGTTACACATTGTGTGCCAGCTACACTGTGTGTCAGCTACCCTGTGTGTCTTGTTAAAAACCAAAATTGTTTTAAAAACAAAAATCTTGGAAAATTGATTTCTCTCCCCCTCCACCAGTCAGGGGTGTTGCAGCATGTCTAGTGGTTAACACATGGGAGTGAGGTGTTCAGTTTCAGCTCTGGGAGGGGAATGGGCTCTAGTCGTTAACATGGAGTGGGGCAGGACTCCGAGGTTCAGTCCCAGCCCTGGGAGGGGAGTGGTGTTGAGAGGTTAGAGCACACAAATTTGAAAACAGGACTCCTGGGTTTTCAGCTCTGGGAGGAGATGGGGTCAGTAGTTAGGTCTAGAGGCTGGGGAATGTTCTCCCATTTGAAGTGAACTGGAGAAGGCACTTTCATGTGGATAGTGAGGAACTGTTCTAAGTTAGCAAGGAAATGATTATGCGGAAGCCTTTCTCAGCTGTAGCTTCTCTGATTCTGCAATACCCATGACTGTCACCAAGCGCAAAGGCAGAACTTGTGGATTATGGGGGCCATTGTGAAACTTTTGCTGTCTAGTAAACGTTCCCAAGGGTTTATTACCATCTGCTTTGGAGTGTTAGTGTTTGGAAATCAGACAGACAGGACGGAGTGCAAAAAAGAAAGGGATCAGCTTTCCCTACCTCAGAAGACTTTTATCTAGTGGGTTAGGGAGCTGGGAGTCAGGACTCCTCCGGACACCTCTGGGAGGGGAGTAGGGTCTAGTGGCTAGAATGGCGGTGGGGGTAGAAATCTGGACTCCTGGGATCTATTTCCCTGCTCTGGAAGGTGAGGCAGCTTGTTGTCAAAACAGCTAATTTGGAATTAGGATTCTGGAGTTCAATCCCTAGCTTTGTTGCTGACTCCTATTGTGTGAACTCAGGCAAATCATTTCCCTGCCCCATGCCTCAGTTTCCCCATCTGTGAAAAGAGGCTACTCATCTACATTATGATGAGAATGACTGAATGGTTGTAAAGCACTTTGGACTATGAGAGAAAGGTTTTATTCTCTAAATGTAATGCATCACCATCTGAATGGGCCTGTTCTTCTAGTCATAGAGGGCTTTGATGTAATTTGGGACATTACAACTGAAAACCTATGGCTGTGTCTACACTGCCACTTTCAGCGCTAAAACTTTAGTCATTCAGGGGTGTGAAAAAACACATCCCTGAGCAACAAAAGTGTTAGTGCTGAAAAGCGCCAGTATAGACAGTGCTTTATCACTGGGGGCTGTGCTGTAACGTGGGCAGTTAGACATACCCTATGATTCAGGCTATGTTTTAATCATGAGTATTTTTAGTAAAAGTCATGGATGGGTCACATGAAGTAAACAAAAATTCATGACCCGTAACCTGTCCATGACTTTTACTATATACCTCTGACTAAAACTTGGGCGGGGGGGCCGCAGGTGTTCTTGGAGGGCAGTTGGAGGTGATGGGGGAGGTGGCCTGGGACCCTGCTGGTGCTGCAGGGGGTGCGCAGGCAGCAGTGCATGGCCTGGGATCTCTACTGGTGCTGGGGTGGAGAGGGTTTCCGAGGCTGGCAGGGGCTCCCTACCCAGCTTCGCGTGTCCCTGCAGCTCCTAGGCGGCGGAGGGGAAGGGGGCTCCGTGTCCTGCTCCCGCCACAAGCACCGGCTGTGCAGCTCTCAGTGACTGGGAACCACAGCCAATGGGAGCTGTGGGGGCAGGGCCTGAGGGCACGTGGTATGGAGTCCCCTGGCCCCTCCGCCACCTAGGAGCTGCAGAGCCATGCCAGTCGGAGCTTGGGAGCCACCCACCCTGAGGTAAGTCCCTCCCCACCCCCTCCAACCTCCTGTCCCTAGCCCAGAGCCTCCTCCCATACCCCAAACTGCTGCTGCTGGCCCAGGGTCTGCTTGGCTCAGGCAACCCCTTCGTCAGCACCAGGCACTGCAGAAGTCACAGAGGTCAGGGAAAGTCATTGACAGACTCACAGCCTAATCTCCAGACAGTGTCAGGAAGGAACGATTCCTCATGGAGCCATAAGAGTCAGCTGGCACTGGTGCTGGGTGATTCATGGGCTCTGGGACGTTCTGCTGACAGCAAGAATCTTCTCACCCTTTTGATATCTTAGAAAGAGGAAGGTGATTCCAAGTATCTCACCCTTATTTAGTTCCATCCCACAGTTACTCCCCCACCCCCACCCTACTACAGCATCATGGTTGACCTAGGCCAGCTGATACTTTCAGAACAGCCCCCTCCCATTCCATCCCCTCCACTTGTGCCCATAGGGCCTTTCTCAGCAAATGCCAAACATAAGGGATGTGATTAGGATGTGTCCCAGTAATGGGGTCCTCTCCCCTCACTGACTGACCCATGAGGGGGCAAAGAGACGGGGAAAAGGAGCAAAGAAAAACCACAGATGTGAAAGAGGGAAGAAGAAGAAGAAGAAGATTAAAACAAAGCCTTAACCATCCCATCCCAATCACAGGGATACCTTGGAAGTACCCTCCACTGATAGATAGAAGGGCATGTAGGGGAAGAGATAGGGGGACCATTTTGGAAGAAGGGAGACTCCTCACTATGACTTTGCTGAGCACGCCAGCAGCTTGACCCTTCTCCCACTCAGAGTCTGAAAGAGACAGAACCCTGCTTGCTCCTGGATACCGGAGAATTTTCTCACACTGCCTCCAGCTGCTGCCTTGCTGGGGATGTCGTATAAGGGGCACAGAGCTCTGAAATGCCTCTGGGGGTGCTAGCAGCATCAGCAACTGACCTTGCTCTGCATTTCCCTTTCTAGGGCTGTGACCGGGGTCCTAATGGGGAGCCAGCGGTGGTCACTCAATTAAGGTGAAATGCAAAGAATGGGGCAGACAATCCCCAAAAAGCTGGTGGATATTCCAATATTTAGATTCACCAAACCAGCTTCTTTATTACCTTACTGGTTACTCAGGAGTCCAAACAACACAGTTCCCTTAAAGTGATCCAGCCTCAGGGCCCCATCTACGTCCCCATGTCAAATATGAAAGCTTATGCTCAAATAAATTTGTTAGTCTCCAAGGTGCCACAAGTACTCTTGTTCTTTTTTGGGGATACAGACTAACACGACTGCTACTCTGAAACCTGTAAATCTTATTTCATCATATAAAAGAAAAAGTTCTACCAATCCCAAAGGATCAGACACATCACCTCCCAGGTTATTGAATATTCCATATCTTACCCAAATACACGCTTACAGCCAATTCTTATTAACTAAACTAAAATTTATTGCAAAACAAAAGAGAGAGTATGGTTAAAAGGTCAGTATACGTACATACATGAGTTCAATCCATTGAGGTGCAGATTCATAGCAGAGATGGGGAGCTTTGTAGTTGAAAAGAGTTCTTTCAGAAATAGTTCATAGGTCATAGTCCAATGTCCAATTCTCATATTCAGGACGTACCAGCATAACTGGGACCTCAATCTTGCGACTCAAACTTCCCCCTGATGAAGCCTAAGCAGATCTGAGATGACAGAATCAAGACCCAAGAATCTTTTATACAATTTCATGTCTTTTGACAAGTTGGAGTTCCTCAGGGAACAAATGGTAATTAGGATGACTTTGAAGGAAGTCCATCACCCGTACTTAGCTATACAAATTAACATAAGGCCATTTGCTTGTTCCTCAACCATTGACAGTACATTTCAAAGAGAGATGAATACCGAGATAGCCCATGTTTACAATTCATTTAAATGCTAGGATCTTCTTTTGATCTCTGAACTATCAGAATACAGCGTAGACGGGACTGATGATTACATCCTTGACCCTTCTCACACGTATGTAAATACACAAAAACACAAACATTATCTCCCCACATGTCTTTTGAGAATTATTTATTTTGCAGGATGTTTAACCCTTTCTAGCCACGTGTCACACCCCCAAAGTGAGACTGGTGTGGAAGGGCGAAATTAGAGCTCCTGGATACACCTTAAAGACCTTCCAACATTGATATGAGCTGTGCTTACATTAAATTCTTTGTAAGGCCAAATTATTGATGCCTGCTTTGGCCCCAGCCAAAATCTTAGTCCATACTTTGTGTGATATAGCATGGCCAGAGGGCAGCAGGAGAGTGATAGATGGGAGATATGTAAGCCCCAGGATGATGAGAGCCTTATTCCCTGTAGAGGGAAGAGAGGCTGCTACAGCTTAATTAGAGCACCTGAAACCAATTAAGCCAATTAGAGCACCTGAAGCCAGTCACCTGATAACCTGCCCCCCCTTCAATCAGACAGTTGGAGGAGTTGAAGCAGAGGGGTTTGGTGTTGGAGCAGAGAGCAGTTTGGAGGAGTTGAAGCAGAGGGGTTTGGTGTTGGAGCAGAGAGCAGTTTGGAGGAGTTGAAGCAGAGGGGTTTGGTGTTGAAGAGGGAGCAGTTTGGAAGAAAGCAGTTTGGAGAAGTGCTGTGGCGGGCCAGAAGACCAAGTCCCTAGGTAAAGGGAAACCCGGCTTATGCAGAGCAGAGGGACTCTACAGACACAAGGGGTTGGGAGAATCTTGGCCCAAGCAGAGAGAGGGCAGGAAGCCCCACAAGCTGAAGGGCTGGAGCAGGGGCGGCTCCAGGCCCCAGCACGCCAAGCATGTGCTTGGGGCAGCACGCTGCAGGGGGCACTCTGCCGGTCGCCGGGAGGGTGGCAGGCAGCTCCGGTGGTCCACCAAAGCCGCGGGACCAGCGGACCCTCCGCAGGCACGCCTGTGGGAGGTCCACCGGAGCCACCTGCCGTCCTCCCGGCAACCGGCAGAGTGCCCCCTGCGGCGTGCCGCCCTGCTTGGGGCGGCGAAATGTCTAGAGCTGCCCCTGGGCTGGAGAGGGAAGTAGCCCAGGGGAAGGAATCACTAGTTCAAGTGGTTTATCACTATCCCTAGGGCCCTTGGGCTGGGACTCTGAGTCTCTCCCTCTCCCCTCCCCTTTTCTGGGACACTAGTGGGACAGTTGATACCCCAGTTCAGAGGTGAGAAATGGCACCTTGAACCCCCACAAGAGGAGAAAGCGCGGGACCCATCATAATAGTGCCAGCAATTTGCCACATTTTGAAACACATTAGTGATTCCAGGGTTTGGTCTATGTGTTGACTTAACATAGCCATTAATGTTCTTCAGAGAGCACTAACTCTGGCATGCAGCCAGGAAGGCTGTGAGGTTTTGCACGTCATTTTGCCCTTTTGCACAGCAGTTCAAGCTTGTAGTGTTCTTACTGCTGTGTACAGTTTCAAGATTAGATACAGGTGCTAACTGTGAAATATTAGTATCACGAGGCCTTTTAACATAGTGTGTGTTGTCATGTAATGAAACAGTATAACCATCTAGGCTTTTACAACATAATGAGTTCTTATGTATCACCCCCAACATGTTCAAAAAAACATGCACACTGTATATTTTTACAGTTCTTGGTATCAGGACCACAATCACAAAAGTTAACATTAGCATTAATATTAACATAAAATTCATTGCAGGTGTACATTCACAATCATTTTTGTTATGTCACGCCTTTGGCTCAATACCATTGTGGTTTTGGCATTTTAGGGTTAACCTGTGGCTTTCATTAGCATGATAATTTTCCCTCTTTCTCCCTGTTCCGAAGGGTCAAAATCTGAGCTCCTAGGACTATAACAATGTTTAAAAGGGACTGGATAAATTCATGGTGGCTAAGTCCATAAATGGCTATTAGCTAGGATGGGTAAGGAATGGTGTCCCTAGCCTCTGTTCGTCAGAGGATGGAGATGGATGGCAGGAGAGAGATCACTTGATCATTGCCTGTTAGGTTCACTCCCTCTGGGGCACCTGGCATTGGCCACTGTCAGTAGACAGATACTGGGCTAGATGGACCTTTGGTCTGACCCGGTACGGCCATTCTTATGTTATGTTCTTATGCTTAACAGAATCCATTGGCCGGCTGGGTGTGTCCTTTTTGCTAACAGCTACAGGCAAGTCTTTCTCCCACCAGTCAGTCAGGTAATTTGCATCTACACAGACACTCGACTGTTTACCAGTTTATCAATTCCAAGGCTGGACTCTGTCTTAAAGAGATTTCATCCATTTTCACTAGCATGTTAGACTCAAGGTTCTTTTGTCCTTCCATTACCAACCTCTGCGTCCACATGGAATCAGATGTCAAGTCCACTAAGAGACTACAAGTCCTATCCAAAATATCTAGAGATGAGAGTTTGCCTGCTGTCCCCTGCATCCTTGTGGGTTCAGTTATAAGGCTGTTCTGCTCTGAAAAAACAGTAACCTGATTTTTCCTCAGTACCTGAGTCACAGACTGCTTACTTAAAAAATCAGCATGGAGACTTTCATGTTCCAAAAGCATTGTCTCCCCAAAAAGCTGGTTAAGTTTATAGGGCCCTTTAAACTCCCTAACAATTTTTATTCCACCTAAAATCTTCTCAAAGCTATCCACACTGGGTGTTTTCAAAGCAAATTCAGTGGATTCATTTTCATTCGAAAGACTTTGGCCATTAGGCACCAGCACACTTTCATCAGAAGAGGGATGTTGTTGTTTACTATCAACACTGGCCCATTAAGAATCAATGGGAATAATTCCTTTTCACAGACGTTAAAGACTTCACCAAGAAATTCCTTTCCTTCTG
Organism: Mauremys reevesii; assembly: GCF_016161935.1. Classification (NCBI taxonomy): domain Eukaryota; kingdom Metazoa; phylum Chordata; order Testudines; family Geoemydidae; genus Mauremys; species Mauremys reevesii. Next base: position 3,319,659 of record NC_052647.1, read on the forward strand.
CAATATCATGCATTGCAACAGATTCTTTCTGAGCTTTATTTATCTCCAGAACTGACTTTGGCACAACAGACAAATCACCAAACTCCTTCTATGCGTCACATACATCCAGAATCACCTCTGGCCCATCAGGAGGATTTTCACACAACCCTCTTTCAGGTAAACTATACTAGACTTCATAATCAAAAGATTAGAAGCATTCTCTTCCTTGTTATAACGTTCCACACTGTCAGTGGGTAACATAGTCAAATCATCTTCATGCTTTCCTTGTGCCCTGGCTATGATATCACCCTGATCAGACAAGGTTGTCATATCTTTACCCAGCAACACACTGGCAACAGGCAAAATAGAAGCACTAGAATCGCTTGGTCTCTGGGAGCTATTTATGACTGGATGCAACATAGTTGCAATGTCATCATCCCTAGCAGGCACAAATGTATGACCACTTCCTTCCTGGGCTTTAGTTGTATCCAGAATCAACTTTGGGTCAACTGATACATTTTCAACCATCATAGGCTGACAGGCTTCTTCTGTCTGCTTTACAAACAAAAGAGCTGGAGAAACATTCCCCTTTAACAGAAAAACAGCTTGGGATATCCTTTCCTTTGTCCCAGCACACATGGTTATTCACAGACAACTGCCAGAGACTGGGGTAGCTCCCTTCATGGGCAAGTCATTACCCCTGACAGACACAAGAATATTTCCTTCACTGTCACAATTCTCCACATTGGTAACAGGTAAGGCACATGGATACTCATGTTCCATTAACCTGGCCTTCCCAAACTGCTGATTAGAAAAAGCCATCCACTCAGAAGGCTGCCTATGCTCATCTAAACGTTCTTTGACTTCCCCTCCCTTAACAGATAAACTGCTGTTTTCCACAAATAGTGTCTTGTTACACTGAGCTACTTTAAGCACATCACTTTTATCTGGGTCAGACTTACTTTCCCAAGCTTTACTAGCCAACAATTTATCATTCACCAAGAATGTCCCCCTTCCTCCCTCCCTCAGTTAGGGCTTTAACCTGATCACCAACTTTAATCTGTTTTAGAGAAACATTTCCCTGAGCCCTATCTAATGTCAGATTCACTTTCAAGATACCAGACAGACACACAGAAATTTCCTCCACATATGCACTGCTTCTTTGCACAGATAAACAGCCATCTTCCTCAGACAAACATTTGGAGAAACCCTCCATAGGCAAATCCTTGCCCCTAGTAGACACAGGTTCAGGACTATTTCTTTCCTGTGACTGATTTATGTCATCAACTTGATTTAACAAAGTTTTAATATCATCCTTAATCAAAAGATCCTTAGGCAATAACTTTCTTACACCAGCTATAACTTCATGTTTCCATTCAAGATGGATCCTTGCTAAAGGAACACTTACAGTAAACTCATGGAGGATTACAATATTCACACTCTTGTCTGGTAAATAATCTGCCTCTTTGACAAGTAATTTGCCCTAAACAGCTTTTACCATTGACTTTTACATTCTCTGCACAAGTTATGGGGTTACCTTCACCCGAGCTCACAGTAAAATCATTTACATAAAAGGTGGCAGTATTGAGGTAAATTTGGTTACACACAGACAACTGCTTAGAGTCAAACAACATAGCAACATTGTTACAAACTGGATAGATTCTATCCCCATCTCTGTTGTTGAGAGGCGCTGGCTTTCCAGGATGATACAGTTCCTGTTGTTCCTTTATTCTTTTGAGCTGAAGCTTAAGTCTGTCCACTTTTGCCTTAGCTTCCAGTTCCTGCAGTTGAATATTTGCCATTCTTTGTTCATGTTCAAAACACAAGCTTTCTCTTTCAGCAGCTTCTCCTTCCATAGCAGCTACTTTTTGTTCATGTTCAAACTGCTGCTGGTTTCTCACCCCAGGATTTTTGCTGGGTCTGCTTTCTTATCACTGGCAATTAACGGATTTTTCAGTTCCTGCTCTGGGGCTTTTTTCTTAAAAGACAACTCCCTCTGTGAGCACAATTCTTCCAGGCTTTTTCGGTCAGGATCTTGATCATGGGTCACTCACTGTAACTGATTTTTAGTCCTTAAACTCTCCAATATCAACATTTAATTTTGACAAGCACGTGGTTCTGATCCAAAAACCCAATTAACCTGTGGTAATGTGTATCCAAGCAGGCCTACATCACTGTGACCGGGGCCTAGTGGGGAGCCAGCTGTGGTCACTCAACTAGGGTGAACTGCAAAGAATGGGGCAGACAATCCCCTCAAATATGGTGGATATTCAAATACTTAGATTCACCAAACCAGCACAAAACAGCTTCTTTATTATCTTACTGGTTACTCAGAAGTCCAACACAGTTCCCTTAAAGTGATCCAGCCTCAGGCCCCCATCCACATACCCACATCAAATATGATGACAAATTCTGCAGATCTTATTTAATCATATAAAAGAAAAGATTCTACCAATCCCAAAGGATCGGACACATCACCTCCCAGGTTATTCAATATTCCAGATCTTACCCAAATACACACTTACAGCAAATTCTTATTAACTAAACTAAAATGGAGTGGGTGTGGTTTACATGTACAAGGTGGGGTTCAGTCCCTGCACCCTCCTTAGCTCTTCCCCTGCATCCCCCTTACTCCCAAGGAGCTGGGTTTATGGGTAAGTGGCCCCATGGAATACCTGTTTGTCCCAGGGCTGGTTTCTTTCCAGAAGCACCCAGAGGGAGAATGCTGCATGCTGGGGAATCACTCTCTTCTGTGTGCTGGGATCGATTCATCCCCCTCTGAGCACTCAGCCTTCTGCACATGAACATAGTTATCCATGTGATGGGAGATTCAGGTTGGCCAGACCTGAGAGGCCAGATAAATCCAAGATGAGTTTGCAGGAATGTGACAGACTCAAGGGCCAGGTCCTGTATTTGGTTAGACTTTGACTGAGTAAAGAGTTGCCATGCTATGGGAGATCAGAGGCCTTAATCATGAGGTGTTTATGATAACCACAAACCAACAGGCTCTAATCTAAAAATTACAGAAACTGTAAGTAATAACAAGGAAATACGTTAGATTATCTTTTGTTTTAGCTTGTGAATTTTTCCTATGCTAAGAGGGAGGTTTATTCCTGTTTTTGTAACTTTAAAGTTGAGCCTAGAGGGGAATCCTCTGTGTTCTAAATCTTTTTATTTACTCTGTAAAGTTATCTTCCATCCTGATTTTGCAGGTGTGATTCTTTTACTTTTTTTAAATGAAATTCTTCTTTTAAGAACCTGATTGATTTTCAGTGTCCTAAAAAACAGGGATTTGGTCTGTGCTCACTTTGTTAACGTATCGGTTGGTATATTATTCTCAAGCCCTGCCCCAGGAAAGAGGGTGAAGGGGTTTGGGGGGATATTTTTGGGGAGATAGGGCTCCAAGTGGCTCCTCCCTGAATGTTTGTTTAAATCACTTGGTGGTGGCAGCAATACCGTCCAAGGACAAGGAAAGGAATTTGTGCCTTGGGGAAGTTTTTAATCTAAGCTGGTGGAATATAAGCTTAGAGGGTCTTCCATGTGGGTCCTCACATCGGTACCCCAGAATTCAGAGTGGGGAGGGAACCCTGACTTCTCCCCTCCCCCTGCTCCAACCATTGCCCCGTAACTGAAAGCAGAGGAAATGTGCTCACTACACATATGCTTCCCCTTCTGACAAGTGTTCCACTCTGGTTTGAAGCCTGCTAGGTGCAGAGAGGAACTTGTGGCACTGGAGCAGGGCCACCCTGGAAATGGGATGAGTCAACTCAGGCTGGAATGACAGAATGGAAAACCACCTCAGCCCCTCGGATAGCAGCCAGCTGCACACAGAGGGGTGGCTTCAGCACAGACCTCAGATGTCTTCTTGCCACTAAGATGCTGCCTGGAATGTGGCCAGAATCTGGCACCCACTCCTAGCCCTTGAGTGAGACTCTGAGTAATGTTCTTCCTGAGAAGGGGATATGAAGGGCTTGTTTATCTCACTACATCAATGATGGGTCTGGAGACGAGATACAGAAGCAACTAAACTTGAGGGTTTGTCTGAAAAATACAGTATGGGGCAGTAGGGACCAGAGGTTAGAGCAGAGACTTGTAGCCAGAATTCTTGGGTTCTATTTTTAGTTGGTCGGGGGAATCTAGAAGTTGGGGAGAATGTAGACACTGGACTCATCCCCTCTTTTTCTTCTTTGCTATGTACACAGGAGGCCAGGAGTATTTTGGGGGATTGTTTTCCACACAGCGAGGACGAGGTGAAAATTACTGCAACATTCAACACGTCCCAAGAAGAAAACAAGTCCAAGTTTGCCCTCTGCAGCTCGCCTTTAAACACACTTTCCCCCCCAAACACTTCCACCAGGATCTCCGCTAGACACTTCTGAGGCCTGGACAGGGCAAGGATATTTTGCGCCCTAGGCGAAACTTCCACCTTGCGCCCCCCAAGCATCGCTTATTAAAAACTTTACAAATGAATGCTGCATAATGTGTTCATTAGAATTAATACATGTTCCACTTGAAAATGTATTAATTTAATTATTTAGTCTACATATTTAATGAAAATAAATGAATAACCTGACAGAGTTGACAGTGTTATTGTTTTCACTTTGCACAACATAGCATGGATCTTAAAATAAATCACATACCTTATACACAATGCACTGTCACAAAGTAACATGTTATAATTTATTTTTCCGCGCTTTCAGTTTAGCAAATTTAGAAACAAGTTCCTTCAAGTCAATGTTGCGAGCAACACCATGTTCTATTGACAAGGTCGAGAGCCCAACAAGTCTTTGTTGCAACATTGATGTTCGCATGTATATTTTTATCAACTTGAGCTTCGAGAAGCTTTGCTCACCACTGGCCACAGAAACTGGGAGAGTCAAGAGGATGCGAAGAGCAATACCTGTGTTGGGGACACTATCTGTCAGTTTATTTGTGCATATGAAGTTCAATACAGCTTGCGGCCAGCTTGCATGGGATGCTCCTCAGAGAGCAGGCTGCAGGTTTTCCAGGGCAGAGGCTCTGCTCCCTGGGGAGAGAAGGGAGGGAGGGAGGCCACGGCTGGCAGCTCTGTGGGTTCTCTTGCGTGGAGGGGCGGCTAAGCCGCTTTAACCCACCTCCCTGTGCCCCAGCTTTCTACCCTCCCGACCCTGCTTTGGTGTGAGGGCCGCACACTCTCTGCCTTACAGTCCTGCCTGCCCCACGCTCCCCTGCCGGAGCGAGAGCCCAGCATTCAACTCCCCAGCCCAGGCGCAGGATGGACTGGCGACACGCTCCCATTGCCCTGTTGCAATTGCACTGTGACTTGGGGCTTGGAGAAACCAAGACGTTTCTTGTAGGCTGCAGAAGTGATGCAGACTTTGAGAAAACATTGGTAGATGCAGGTGAACTTGCGGAGGAGTTGGATGTACCGGCACTTTTGGAACCAGATCCAATCCGTATTAGAAAAAAAAGGAAGCAGTTCACATATGAAGCAGATGATGAACCTATTTATAATCTGAAAGAAAAATTCAAAGTGAACTTTTACCTTGCAGTCATCAACACAGCAATACCTTCAGCTGAAGAAAGATTCACACTGATGCAGCAACTTAGTTCAGTATTTGGCTTCCTATATGATGTTTACAGTTTTCAAAATACAACACCAAAGCAAATTATGGAACATTGCTTGAATCTGGAGCAAGCTTTGCAACATGGTGAATCCAAAGATATCGATGCCTTTGACTTGTGCAATGAATTGCAAGCTATTGCACGACGAGTCCAAAAGAGTGCATCATCACAAGATGTACTGAACTTCATATGCACAAATAAACTGACAGATAGTGTCCCCAACACAGTTATTGCTCTTCGCATCCTCTTGACTCTCCCAGTTTCTGTGGCCAGTGGTGAGCAAAGCTTCTCGAAGCTCAAGCTGATAAAAATATACATGCAAACATCAATGTTGCAACAAAGACTTGTTGGGCTCTCAACCTTGTCAATAGAACATGGTGTTGCTCGCAACATTGACTTGAAGGAACTTGTTTCTAAATTTGCTAAACTGAAAGCGCGGAAAAATAAATTATAACGTGTTACTTTGTGACAGTGCATTGTGTATAAGGTATGTGATTTATTTTAAGATCCATGCTATGTTGTGCAAAGTGAAAACAATAACAATGTCAACAGTCAGGTTATTCATTTATTTTCATTAAATATGTAGACTAAATAATTAAATTAATACATTTTCAAGCGGAACGTATATCAATTCTAATGAACAATGCCACATTATGCAGCATTCATTTTAAAGTTTTTAATAAGCGATGCTTGGAGGGGGGGAGGCGCAAGGTGGAAGTTTCACCTAGGGCGCAAAATATCCTTGCACCAGCCCTGCAGGAGAGCAATTCATTGGGAGCGTAGTTCTTACCTACGTCCTCCCTACAGTCTGCGATCTGCAGCCTGAACCTGCGTCTATTTTTAGGCACCGGCTTTTTAACGCCCCCCCAGATCTCGGCGCCCTAGGCAGCTGCCTAACTTGCCTAGTGCTTCCACCGGCCCTGGGCCTGGAGGTCCCACCATTGCAGTGTGTTTGGTGGGTCTCAGCTGGATTGACTGTGCCCTGCTCTATACCCAGAAGTGATGATGGCACAGCTGTGTCACTGAGGGGGCTACTCTGTTTGCTGAAATAGTTATACTGCTAATACACCATGTTCCAGCTGTGTCCATTCCAGGCAGGACAAGAAGTAAGCTGTTGCATCTGCTCAGGGAGATTAGGCAAACGTTTTTAACACTAAGGCTAGTTAAGCACTGGAAAGGTTTCCAAGGGAGGCTGTGGAATCCCCCTTACTGGAGGTGGTTAGACAAACACCTGCCAAGGATGGTCTAGCAGGAGGCTGGACCAGATGACCTCTCACGGTCCCATCCAGCCCTGCATTTCTATGATTCTGTAACAAGATCCAATGGCCGGAAGCTGAGGCTATGTACATTCAAACTGGAATTAAGGCAGCAGGAATGTTTGACAGTGAGGGGAACTAACCACTGGAACAAAATCTCTGGCCACTGTAAAATCAAGGTTGGCTATTTTGCTGTCATTCAAACAGGAAATAATTCAGGGAAGTCCTATGCCCGAGGCTGTTCAGACTGGCCGATCACAGTAGTCCCTTGTGCCCTTAGAGTCTCTGGTCATAGGACTTCCCTGAAATAATTTTTCTTCCTCCTTGTAACAACTTTTTATGTACTTGAAAACTATTTTCATGTCCCCTCTCAGTTTGCTCTTCTCCGGACTAAACAAACCCAGTTTTTTCAATCTTCCCTCATAGGTTATGTTTTCTAGACCTTTAATCATTTTTGTTACTCTTCTCTGGACTTTCTCCAATTTGTCCAGCTCTTTCCTGAAATGTGGTGCCCAGAACTGGACCCAACACTCCAGCTGAGACCTTTATCAGTGCCGAACAGAGTGGAAGAATTACTTCTATTGCAGTCTCATTATTAATAATCGTGTTTATTACCATAGTGCCTGGGGATCAACCAAGATCAGGGCCCCGTTGTGCTAGGTACAAACAGAGGAGTAGCCAGTTCCTGGCCCGAGGAGCTGACGCTCTCAATCAAGTTGGTGCTGTTGGAAATAAACATTGTGTGTGTTTCAGAAGAGCTGGTGGAGCTGAGCAATGGCAGTAATTGTCTGCTGGAGGATCCGTGAGCCCTGACAGTCATGGAGAGAGCTGGCCTGGCTCAAAGGGCACAAAATGAGCCCAAAGCAGCATTGGCACATCTGCATTAGGACAGATACCGCTTCCTTGATACATTCCTCACACCCTCCCCTCCTTCTGTCTCCACTTCTCTGTCTGCACAGGATGTTGCTGATTTCTTCCACGAGAAAATGGACAAAATATGTGGCCTTCTCCCTCCTTTCCCCACTACCCCCTGTAACTCTCTCCTCCTTCTCTCCAGTCACAGAGGCAGAAGTTTCTCACTGTTCTCCTCCTCCTATCCCTCCACCTGCCCCAGTGACCCCATCTAAAACCTGATCTCCCTTGCACCCATTCTCATCCCCTCCCCCATGGCTATGGTTCTTCCTGTGGCTCTGCAAATGCCAGAGGATCGTGTGTCCCACAACTTCAGCATTCATGAGATCAGCGCAGTGCTGGGTGGGCTCCATGCTTCCATCAGAGATGGTGGACACTGGAAAGTGCTGCGTGGGTTTGTGAGATTTTTTTTAAAACTGCAAGAATTAGGGGATACGGATGGTATTATGAGATAGAAAAAGTTGCATGCTGGGAACTTGACCCCTGACTCCCAGAGATCCCTGGGTGACACATTTCTACCCCACAACACATTGCAAACATTTCTCAAAAGGCATTACATTGGGCGGTGGCCTACTGGGATACTTATCCATGGTGCACCTCCCTTTGCATCAGCACAACCACTGCTAGTGAGTATGTGAAGCACCAGTGCAAGCAGCCAAGCATGCACCCACCCGAGCGATAACTTTGGTGGCTCTACACCAAGTTAACTTGGGTTGACCAAAGTCCATAGTGTAGATATGGCCTTATACTTAGGGTATGGCTACACTGATGAGTTGCAGCGCTGGTAGTTTGCAGTGCTGGTCGTCCAGCTGTGCAGGGCCAGCGCTGCAGTGTGGCCACACTGACAGCTACCAGCGCTGCAGTGTGGCCACATTTGCAGAATTTGCCGCGCTGTACTGAGAGGTGCATTGTGGGCAGCTATCCCACAGAGCACCTCGTCCCGTTTTGGCGCCGTTTTGCCGCTGAGTATTGTGGGAAGGGGAAGGAAATGTGTGGGTCATTCCGCTTCCTGTTCCAACGCCCCGTGGTGCATCGCTTCACTTCCCAGCAGTACAGTTTCCCCGTCCACGTTTCTAGCCATTGTGAATGCAGCATGCTTTCAGTGTGTGAAATGGAGCCTGAGCTGCTGAGGACTTTGCTGATGACTGTCACCAGCACATCACGTTTGGCAGTTGAGCTATTCCTTCAGCTCCAAAGTGACAGTGAGGAGTCCGACGATGATCTGGATTTGCCTAATGCGGGTGACATGAAATTGCTTGTGGCGGTAACGGAAATGCTCAGCACCGTGGAATGCCGCTTTTTGGCTCGTGAAGTGAGTGGTGGGATCACATTGTCATGGAAGTCTGGGCTGATGAGCAGTGGCTGCAGAACTTTCGTATGAGAAAAGCCACTTTCATGGGACTGTGTGCTGAGCTCACCCCCACCCTGCGTCACAAGGACACGAGATTGAGAGCTGCCCTGACGGTGGAGAAGCGGGTGGCTATTGCAATCTGGAAGCTGGCAACTCCAGACAGCTACCGATCGGTTGGGAACCAGTTTGGAGTGGGAAAGTCGACTGTGGGAATCGTTTTGATGCAAGTTTGCAGGGCCATTAATCGCATCCTGCTAAGGAGAACCGTGGCTGTGGGGAACGTGCAGGACATTGTGGATGGCTTTGCAGAAATGGGTTTCCCTAACTGTGGAGGGGCAATAGATGGGACGCATATTCCTATCCTGACACCACCCCACCTAGCCTACGAGTACATTAATCGCAAGGGGTATTTCTCTATGGTTCTCCAGGCGCTTGTGGATCACCGTGGGCGTTTCATTGACATTTACACAGGCTGGCCTGGAAAGGTGCATGATGCACGCATCTTTCGGAACAGTGGCCTGTTCAGGAAGATGCAGGAAGGGACATTTTTCCCAGACGAAAGATCACAGTAGGGGATGTTGAAATGCCCATTGTGATCCTTGGGGACCCCGCTTACCCATTAATGCCTTGGCTCATGAAACTCTATACAGGGAAGCTGGACTGGAGCCAGGACCGTTTCAACTACAGGCTGAGCCGGTGCCGAATGACAGTGGAGTGTGCTTTCGGCCGTTTAATGGGGCGCTGGAGAGCCCTTTATGGGAAGCTAGACTTGGGGGAAAGCAGCATCCCTGCGGTTATATCCGCGTGCTGTACCCTCCATAATATTTGTGAAGGGAAGGGTGAAACATTCAGCCAGGCATGGACCAATGAGGTACAAGTCCTGGAGGCTGAATTTGCACAGGTGTCGGGGGCAGCTGGTGATGGTGTAGGTAAGAACCTGGATGCTGGGGAACGGGACTTGGAGCTGACATTGGTGCATAGGGGAAAGAGGTTTGGGAGGGTGGGGGTTTGGCACGGTAGTGCTCTGCCTGCATTGCTACCAGTGACTGCATACAGTCTGTTTGGCGCACCATGAGGTTTATAAGCTGCCTCGTGGTTTTCTTCAGCATCAATGCCTTTCTCCTGCTTTCTGTTTCCTTCCAGCGCTGCATCTTTTCTCTCCATTCCTGCGCAGTTTTATTCTCTGTTGCACACTGATTCATAACTGCCTTCACCAGATCTTCCTTGCTTTTGTTAGGCTTCCTTCTCAGGTTCTGAAGTTTTCTTTCAGTCACTGATAAGACCGGTCCAGGACTAGTCAAGGACACTGTAAAAATTCAGCAAATGATACATTTAAAGAGAGCCTGCATTGTGTATAATCTGAAGTTAGTTTCAAGTCTCACACTGTAGCATTCCTCAGACATTTCAAACACAGCTAGAGAATTCACAGCCTCCCAGAAATGGTAAGTGAGGGTATGGCATAGTAGAAGTAGAAGTCAATAAAACCTGGGAGACATGCTGGGAAACACTCCCTCCATGTCCCTCAGGAATTAAACCTGGGGTTCCTGCCGCAGTTTGCCTGGGCAGGGTGCTTTTTGCTTCATGGGTGAACTGCTTTTTTTGGGCTTTGGTAAAGGCAGGAAGCAAGCAGCAGTTGGGAGACCTGCACTGCCATGTCCCTCAGGAATTAAACCTGGGGTTCCTGCCGCGGTTTGCCTTGGCAGGATGCTTTTTGCTTCATGGGTGAACTGCTTTTTTTGGGCTTTGGTAAAGGCAGGAAGCAAGCAGCAGTTGGGAGACCTGCACTCCCTCCATTTCCCACAGGAGTTAATACTTGAAGATATCTCCCTGCTGCGGGTTACCTGGGAAGCAAGGGAGGGTCTCCTACAACAATGCGGATTCCGCCCTGGCCCCTATGCAGCTTGCCTGTGTGCAGCAATGGTCCTCCCACCCCTCCTGGAACAGTGGCGCGGACGCGTTAGCCTGACTGGGACAGGGACCACACTGGCTCTCCCTTTAAACTTGGTCACGCGAATTGCCTATGCTCTTGCAGAAACTTTTGAAGAGATTACAGAGGCAGATTACTGCGACGTGATAGACCACATCAATGGGATATTCCATGTCTAGGCATGCAAGCATGCAGCCATACCACCCCCCTCCTCTCCCAAAACCTTTGCATTGCAATAAAAGCTGCTTACCTGGGACCTGCTCCTGTGATTCTTCTGCACCAAGTCCCAGGGGCTGCGACTGGCTAGCTTCCTCCTGGCTTGAGAAGAGCTCCTGACTGCATGCCTCCTGGGACTCCGGGGTGTCTTCCCCCACCACAGTAGCCTCACTGTCTGCCTCCCCCTCTCCCTCCCCCTCCTCTACCGGCTCTGAACTGTCCATCGTGGTCCTTGGATTTACAGAGGGGTCACCCCCATAAATTGCATCCAGCTCCATGTAAAACCGGCAGGTCGTGGGGGCAGCGCCGGATCTGCGTGCTTTGCAATAGGCACTCCGCAGCTCCTTTACTTTTACCCTGCACTGCAGCGCGTCATGCTCATGGCCCCTATCCTGCATGGCTCTTGATACCTGGGCAAAGGTATCATAATTCTTACGGCTAGAGCGCAGCTGTGCCTGCACAGATTCCTCCCCCCAAACACTGATGAGGTCCATCAGCTCGCCATTGCTCCATGCTGGGGCTCGTTTGCCACGTGGAGGCATGGTCACCTGTAAAGATTCACTGATTGCACTCCACACCTGGCTGAGCAAACAGGAAGGGGATTTTTAAAATTCCCGGGGCATTTAAAGGGCGGGTCACCTGAGGCCAGGGCAGTAGAGTCTGACCTGATGAGCAGAGTGGCTGAACAGGCATTCTGGGATACATCCTTATACCCTGGAGGCCAATCACAGCGCTGGTGTGTGGCCACACTTGATGACTGGTGCTGCAGCGCTGGAATCCTTATTCCCCATGCCGAGTGAGGTATACGGCCAGCGCTGCAGCCAGGGAGTTGCAGCGCTGGAAGTGCCCTGCAGGTGTGGCCACTTACTAATTGCTGCACTGGTGGAGGCTTTCCAGCGCTACAAATCGCCAGTGTAGCCATACCCTTAGATTGGACGCTCTTTGGGTCAGGCACTGTCTTTGTTCTGTGTTCGTACAGCATCTAACACAATGGGGTCTTGGTCCATGTCTGGAGCTGCCAGGCACGACCACAGTACACAAAATAAACAAGGCTACGATTCTGGCATGGAAATTTGTAGTAAATTTCACAGCAGAGCTGAGAGGGGAAAATGAAAAGTCATGGAAAGGTCCCTGACATTTCTTCCTGGCCACAGGTTAGCCATGTGTCTTTCTCTTCAAGGCATTACACAGGAAAAGGCATTTCCTGCGCTTTTTTCAGTGACCCAAATAAAGTCTGTGAAATCTTGAAAGGAGCTGCCGGGCGGGGGGGTTGGGTTGGAGAGCGAGCCCAGTTCCTGTCCTGTGGAGCTGGGCCTGGTTCTGAGGGTTGCAACCTGGCCCCACTCAGGTATGGTGCACCTGCCAATCTTAGATGGAGATGGGGGGGGCACAGCTGGGGCAAACCTCAGTGGTGCTGTGACCTTGTGCACCAGGTTGTAACATCTGCAGCGGGGAGCTGGGCCCAACCCAGTGGGACAGGAACTGCAGCTGAGGTGGGCTCACTTACCAGCACACACACACACACACACACCCTGCCCCCCTGCCATTTCCAAGAGTTCACAGTCTTTATTTAAATTCACAGTTTCTGTGACCACTGTGACACTGGCAGGCTGGATGCCAGCTCTTGCCCGGGCTGCAGGCACTAGCTATGAACTGACAAATTCATAGCAGGAGACCAGACCAGGTCACCTGCATGTTAGTTTTGCTTAAAATAGGGATTAGTCTAATACAGGGGTCGGCAACCTTTCAGAAGTGGGGTGCCGAGTCTTCATTTATTCACTTTAATTTAAGGTTTTGCGTGCCAATAATACATGTTAACCTTTTTAGAAGGTCTCTTTCTATAAGTCTATAATATATAACTAAACTATTGTTGTATGTAAAGTAAATAAGGTTTCAGAATGTTTAAGAAGCTTCATTTAAAATTAAATTAAAATGCAGAGCCCCCCGGATTGGTGGGGCAGTGTGAGTGCCACTGAAATTCAGCTCATGTGCCGCCTTAGGCACCCGTGCCATAGGTTGCCTACCCCTGGTCTAATAAGAATGTGTTCAGTGTTTAGACTCTGTGAAATGCTTGTAAGTTGCGCCGTGCATCAATCTCACTGGTAATGTCTATGTGCCATGTTATAAGGTAAGATTTCAGTGTTAGTGCTGTAACTGGAAACCCCCCCAGTGAGGAGAGAAGCATTACCAAATAAGTGTGAAATACTAGTTTGCTACACAAGGTGTCATTTCCTGGCCAGCACAAGAAGGCTCAAAGACACCAGACAAACCGTTGTGGAGCATCAGAGGACAAAAGATTTTACTGATTGCTTCTCCCTTCCCCCCCAGTGCATATGAACTTGTCCCATCACCCCATGAACTGTGGGGGAAGGGAATAAAAATTCACGACAAGAAGAAACGGCACCTTTGTGGCTGTTTGAACTGTGAAGGGCCAGAGACTTGAAACTGAAGCCAGAGATCCCCAGGGGCTGCCTCCTGGGGTGCCTTGAACGACGCTTTGAATTGATGGATCAGGACAATTCTATCACTCTCGGGGGGGGTCTAACTCAGTGATTTGAGCATTAGCTTGCTAAACCCAGCATTGTGAGTTCAATCCTTGAGGGGGCCATTTAGGGAACTGGGGTAAAAATCTGGGGATTGGCCCTGCTTTGAGCAGGGGCTTGGACTAGATGACCTCCTGAGGTTTCTTCCAACCCTGATATTCTGTGATTCTCTCAGGAGTTAGATGGTAACTCATTGGCTGTACATGTTAACTTGCTTTGACCTGTAAATGACACATTTATTGCTTTTCCCTAGTTAATAAACCTTTAGATAGTTTATTTCAGGATTGGCTACAGGCACCATCTTTGGTATAAGATTTAGGGTACCAATTGATCTGGGGTAGGTGACAGGTCTCTTGGAACTGGAAGCAACCTGAACATGGCATCATTTTTGGTGTAAGTGACCATTTATCCCTATGTCCAGTGTGTCTGGGTGGCAGGATAGACTGGAGAGTTTAAGGGGACTGCCTGACTCCATGGCACGACTGGTACAGTGATCCAGGAGTTCACAGTTGTTACTGACTGAGTGAAAGCTAATTAGAGATCGCACCAGCACTTTGGGGGATCTGCCCTATTTGTGACAGTCTGAAGAGGGCACTCCTGGTAGTGAGCTGCTCCAGACAGTCTAACCACCATCACCTCTGTGCCAAAATCGTAGCCTTAATAATAAAGACTAGCAAGGTGTGTTCAAAGGTGAGGAAGAGGAAACCCTGCATTTCATTTTATCTCAGCCCCTCTCCTCAGCCCCAGGCACTTCCCCAATGTCTGAAAGTCACAGCAATTCACCACAAACAATGGAAACAAAAGAGGTGCCCTGTCCACCCCGGCTCATGCCATCTACGCAACCCACTCACAACTGTATCGACCCCACCTCACTAGCCCCCGCCTGCCCAAATACTTGGGGAAATGCTGCAGTGGAGGACATGCCATGCTCTGCTCTGCTTCTGGGATCAGGCTGGCCTGGGGTGCATAGCAGGGGCAGAAAGAGTAAGCAACATGAGTTCAATTCCCAGCTCTGCTGCATTGTGACTAGGGACCAGTCACTTTGTCTGCTCTCCAGCTCCCACGTGGAGGAGGGATAATAATCTACCCTGTCTACAGTTCTAGCACAAGGGGGCCCTGATCTTGGGGGTGCTGTGTGACGTGGCTGGTACCATGTGGGCTCTGGGCAGCACTGGCACAATTCTGATCCCAGTATGGGCCCTAGATGCTGTTGTAACAATACAATGTAGGGAAAAACATAGGGAGGCAAACTTGGAGAGCTGCCTCTAGGACTCCCCCCATAAAAGGTATGTGACATTATATTGTATCCCCCTAGTTTGAGACGCACTGTTGTCTTTCTCTGCCCTGCCCTCAACGGTGGGGTCCCTTTGGGGGAATGTTGGATTCTCCAGACCAGCCCCCTCCAGGCACTGGTGAGCTCGGAGCCTCGCCTGCTCACCTGGCTCAGAACAATTCCCCCTGCCTCCTACAGGAAGGGCATGTCTCCTCTACAGGACCTCAGTGTTAGTCAGTGGCTCCCCCCCCATCAACCAGCTGACATTTTAAAGGGCTAGAGCTGTGCCCATGGCAGGGAAGGGGTTAACGGTGGGTGTCTTCAGCACTCGTGGTTTGTGAAAGGGAAGAAGAGGCTGTGGTGTGTTGCAAGCCCAGGCGCTGCAATCAGTCTGTGGTGGAGACGCTGCCGCCCGGGAGGAAGCTGCTTCACAGTGTGATACAAACAGCACCCAGTGACTGCAGGTACCAGAACAACTCCATGCAGCTGTCGCAGACCAAAAGAGCCAAGATGCCACATGGGAGGCCAGGTAAACACGGGGGGACTGACCTTCTAGCTCATCCCTCTAAGGCAGCGGTTCTCAAACGGTGGGTCAGGACCCCGTTTTAATGGGGTCACCAGGACCAGCATTAGACTCGCTGGGACCGAAGCCGAAACTTGAGTGCTTTAGCTCGGGGCAGCGGGGCTCAGGCTCTGCCCCCGCCCAGGGTCATGTAGGAATTTCTGTTATCAGAAGAGGGTCGCAGTGCGGTGAAGTTTGAGAACTGGTGCTCTAAGGCGGTGCAGAGAAATCTCTGCTTAGATGCCTGGCTGGTGGGTCTGGCTCACAGTCACACAGATTGCCAGCTTCGGGGTTGGGGGGGAATGTTCCCCCAGGTCAGATTGCAGGGACCTTGGAGTTTCTGGGAATTCCCCCCCTTCCTCTGTAGCATGGGGCGTGGATCGCCAGCCGGGATCGTCTGGGCATGTCTCCCTACTCCCAGAATCATAGAAATGGGAGGCTGGACGGGACCTCAAGACATCAGCCCCCTGCGCTGAGGCAGGCCCAAGTAAACCCCTAGACCATTCCTGACAGGCGTTTGTCCAGCCTGTTCTTAGAACCCTCCAGACGGGATCGCAGAGCCTCCCTCAGCAACCTGCGCCAGCGCTGAGCTACCCGCACAGCTAGAAAGATTGTTCAAATATCTAATCTAAATCGCCCTGGCCTCAGATTAAGCTGGTTGTTTCTTGTCCTACCTCAAGTGGATGTGGAGAACAATGGATCATTGTCCTCCTTATAACAGGCCTTAGCAGGTCCCGCCCCGCCCCAGCCTTCTTTTTTCAAGACTAAGCCTACCCCGTTTTTCTACCTTTCCACACAGGTCAGGTTTTCTAACCCTTTGATCATTTGTTTTGCTCTTCACTTGACGCTCTCAAATTTGTCCACATCTTTCTTAAGGCGTGGTGGCCAGAACTGGACACCATACTCCAGCTGAGGCCTCATCAGTGCTGATTATAGCAGGACAATTACCACCAGTGCCTTACATATGCATAGAGGGGGAACATGGGGATAGATAGATAGATAGATAGATTAGATGATGTGTAACCCTTCTGCCAGGTGGAGTCAGCAACAAGTAGGGCCAGGTTCAATATCTAGGGGGTTCCTCTTAACAATACAGAACAGAACCAGCCCCCACTCAGGAATCTGGGAAAACCAAACACAAACACTGAGTGCTATTAAGAGGCAACACTTCCCCACTCAGAAGCACTGAGTCTGTGTGTAACAAAACAGAACTTGTATTAAAAGAGAAAGGGAACCAAGCATTAGTTTGGGGAAATACCACAACCCCACTCAAAAGCATGTAATGATAAACAAACACGACCCCACAGCACAATGGGCTGTGTCTTTTGCCTCAGTTTTCCACCTTGGGGTGGGAAAGTCCAATGAATTAATGTCCCTTTACCACATTATTCTCCTTTCCCTCCACTGCACCCCACTCACAGGTGGCCCGTCCTTGGTTAGCAAAGACCGAGAGTTCAGCGGTGGGTCATAGGGGGTTACTTCCCACCCCAGAAAGGGTGCGGGGGGGATCAAGCAATGTCTCTGTGGTTGCTATGAGCCTCTGCAACTAGATGTCGGCTGCTGCTTCCGCTGTTTGTCTCTGCTGCTGCTGGTCGGCACCGCCACTTCTGTCATTCCATGGGCTGAGGTCACCCGGCTTAACCCAGGTGTTAGTGATTTCAGCTCTTACTGGTCTCTCTGGCTATACAGCCTCTGCCTTGTCTTTCGTGTCACCACAGTCCTTACCCCACATTGAACGGCTCGCGTGTAAACGCCCCCCCCCGAGTGATGTAAGTTACACCCACAGATGTGCTGGTGTGAACAGTGCTATGTCAGAGGGAGATGCTCTCCCACCATCCTGGCTCCCGCCGCTCGTGGAAGGGGTTTTATGATGCCAACGGAAGAGCTCTCTCCCACCGGCATAGAGCAGCAACACAAGCGAGCTTGCAGTGGCACAGCTGCAAGCTCGCTAGTGCAGATATGGCCTAAGGCATAGCCCCTAGAGCTACTAACATTCAGTTCCTGGTACCCCGAAACAGAGAAACAAGGTCTCTCACTTGAAGCTAATTAGTTCGGTCTCTAAACACAGAGTGCAGAAGCAGCTAGCATCTAGGACCCTCCTTTAGCCACACCTCCCACCTCAAACACCGCTCCCACCCTTGCTCTCCTTCACAGGCCTTTGGCAGCCCTACCCCACGCGTAGCAAATGAGGTTCAGATTAGGGTGGCGCCTCACAGGCCAGACTAAGTACGGTTCTGCTGCCCTTTCTTCATACAATAAGGAGAAAAATATTTCATTACCCCTGCACTCGATAGTAAAGTGAATTGTAACCCAACGCCAGCCAAAAGTGACCATTTTGGTCAAGCTCTCCATCATGCTGCACACCTAGGCAGAGGAGAAGCAAACACAGGCTGTTCCTGAAGTCTTTTCCCCAGCTCATCACTAGATGGCAGTGGAGGGCTCGTTCAGACCCTGCTTACAGATAGAGAGATCGATAGATAGAGAGATACGTATGGGGGTGGATAGATATAGGGAGGTGTATGGAGACGGATAGATAGATAGTTAGAGTGTATGAGGAGGGGTGGATACAGGGAGGTGTATGGGGATAGATAGATAGATACGGTGTATGGGGATAGATAGATATAGGGAGGTGTATGGGGATAGATAAATAGATAGATAAATAGATTAGATACAGTATATGGGGAGGGATAGCTACAGGGAGCTGTATGGGGATAGATAGATAGATACAGTGTATGGGGATAGATAGATATAGGGAGGTGTATGGGGATAGATAAATAGATAGATAAATAGATTAGATACAGTATATGGGGAGGGATAGATACAGGGAGCTGTATGGGGATAGATAGATAGATACGGTGTATGGGGAGGGATAGATATAGGGAGGTGTATGGGGATAGATAGATAGACAGAAGGGGCGGATGGGGATAGATAGATAGATACGGTGTATGAGGATGGATAGATACAGGGAGATGTATGGGGCTAGACAGATGAATACCTGGTTTAGCCAACTCCTCCAGACAGCACAGGTGAAGGGTTTGGGCAGAGGGAGGGTAAGTTAATCATTAGAGGGCAAATTTTCAGCCCTGAGAACAAGGATTTTGCCCAGGGATTCCCATGAACATTCTTGCAGCTGTAGACATTCTCGCAGCCCAGGCCAGCAATCAGCGGCTGACTCTGTGGGTTGTGAACTGCTTTGATTGACTTAGATTGGAAGCTCTTTGGGGCAGGGACCTGGGTCTATACAGCGCCTGGTGCAGTGGGGGCCTGGGCCACAGCTGGGGTTCCGGTGCATCTGCAATACAGATAAATAATACTAACAATGACAGCGAAAGCCACAGCTGGGCTGGGAAGTGACTGGACCCAACAGCCAGGCCTGGGGAAGAGTCTGGGTTTTAAACGCTTTGTGATCTAGAATAGACAATAAAACAGGTCCACAGCTGTTCTAGAAAACCCTCTTTCTGTCTCTAGATTCGATGGGCAGTTTTGAGGACGACTGCGAGAGGGATTATGAGAACATCGATCCCAATCAGCCACCACCCCAGCCTCAGATGCAGCCCCAGTGGCAAGCAAAGGCAGAGCCAGGTGGGTGACTCGCTTGAGGTGCATCTCACAGAACACGGGAGGTGCGTGGGCCACAGAATTGATTTGTCAGCACAACCGGGCTTGATGTCTGGGTCTGGCAAAGGGAAAAGCATTAATGTGAGGCTACAGATGGAAATGAAGAGCAATTGGCTCAGGCTCTCTGCAGACTCAGGCAGCCTCTCTGCATCAGTCACACCTGGGTCATGTTTCCAGTGTTATCTCCGCTGCCAAAGGGGATTGTTCAAAGGCAGTACAAGCCGTTGGATGCCCAACTCCCACTGCCCCCCACCAATGGGAATTAGGTGCTCAGTTCCCACTTGTGCCTTTGAAAATCTCCCCGATGGTTTTATTTTTAAACGAACGTTGAGGTTTTTGGAGCATGACGCAGCTGGGCCAAATCCTGCAGCCACTTCCATGGGTGCCGAATACCAAGGGCTGTGGCCTAGACACGGCATCTGAGCACAGTGGAGAGGCTCAGGCTTGCAAAGGTGAGTTTAGCGGGGCCCCTGACTGAACTGGACACAGATAATCCTTGTTCCAGGGAAACGATCCCATTAGAAAAACTCCTCTTCAGAAGAAGGCTGAAACCCAGCCCCCTAGAGCTGTGCTGCCCTGCGTGGTGCTGGCGTGCGTTCTCCCCAGCCCTCGGGCGACTGCCTGGCTCGGCGTCTCACGCTTGGGTGAGCAAATGGGGCATTTGCAGGAATTAACCCCTCAAGCCCCTACTTGGGCAAACAACCCAATGCACACTCCGTGCTGTGGCGGTGGGTTCAATGTATGGATTGCAGAGGCAGTGAGCGAGATCTCCCCAGAGGCTCTCAGCACTTTGCCGGGTTAACTCCCAGCTCGACTCTAGTGTTTTTCATCAGTGGATCTCCAAGAGCTTTATAAATGAGAACAGTAACATTATTGGCTTTAGTTGTGGCTTTTCTGGTGACATCTGCCTCTGTCCCTGCTGCTGCGGGGGGTGGGGGACCGCTACCGGTGTGCCAGCCCCCTGGTGTGGGGGAGGGGGGATGGTGGGCATCCAGAGCACCTGGTGTGGGGGAGGGGTGGGCAGTTGCTGGGGGATGGGAGGATGGCACACAGGGAGCCCTGGCGGGTGCCATGTGCTCTATACAGAAGCTACCACGCCCAGGCCCCCTGGTTCCAGGAAACCCACCCAGCTTGGTGCCCCCTGGCTCCCGTGGTTGCTACTTCGACCCACTGATCCATGCGAATGCTCCAGGCTGCCTTCTCTCCGCTGGGGGCTTGTCTACTCTTCAGAGCCTGCGGCGGTATAGCTGTGTCTGCCGAGTGCCCTGGGTCGGCCAGCTGGAGGTGTTCCTGGGCTGGCGGACACAATGACATTAGCCACGCCCACAGGAGCATTCTTCTTTTCACGGGGTTGTGTCTACACTGGGAATTTTGCTGGCATTGCTGTGTTGGCATGAGAGCGTGTGTGGTTTTTGCACACTCCTAGCCGACATAGCTAAGCCGGTGAAGCTTTGTAGGGTAGATCAGGCCTCGGGCATTACCCCATTCTTCCTGTCACAAGGTAAGAACACTCCCTTTTTTCATAGCAAAGACAAAGGTGGATGCTCTGATTTTTGGTTTATTTGGGTTTTTCAACCCTGCTCCTAATCAATTGAAACTAACTGAAGAAAGGGGCTGTTAAGTGTGTCTACACTGGTTTGATTAAAGCAGTTTAAATTCACATCTCTGCCGAAATCGGTGTGCCTTTTTCGTGCAGATGAGCCCTTTGTAATCTGCTTAAGATACAGCTCTGTAAGAGCCTCTTGAATTGACTCAAGCATGTCTACACTAGGGACTTGTCTGCATCTAAGTTGCACCAGTTTTGTTTTAATCGGTTTACAAACCGATTTAGTGCAAATCAGTGATTTAGTGAACACTGTGAAATCGGTGCCGATAGCTGGTGTTAAGCTGATTTAAGAGTGTTCACATACAAAGCAGCCCCAGTTTAAATAAAGGGGAGTGAAATTGCATCTTCAGTTAAACCAGGGAAAGTTTTTGCATAGACCAGGCCTGGGTGAGTCACACCAGTTTAACACACTCACTTATGTGGACAAGGCCTCGAAGAGCTGGATTCTTAAAGCTGCTGAGTCTCCGCAGTGCCCATGGACCCTGGCAGGAGTGGAGAGTCATCAGTGCTTTCAAGGATTGGGACCGTAGCGAGGCAAACAAACCCAAACACCATGGTGATGGGCTCGGGGTCCTATGGGGACAAGAAAGCTCTGGTCTCTCCTCTTTACAGTTCACACCCCAGAGTGCACTCTCTGGTGCTGTGGGGGGCACCCAGTAGACCCTGCTCCTCTCCTAGAGGGGGGAATAGAACCCAGGAGCCCTGGCTCCCAGCCCCGTCTGCCACTCCCCTCCCCGAGCTGGGGATAGAACACAGGGGTCCTAACTCCTAGCCCCTCCCCGCACGTTCTAACCACTAGACCCCTCTCCCACCATCTTGCACATGTAGGTCATTCTCCTGCCCGTGGCTGGTGGCATGGGGAGAGATTACACCAGCTGTTCTTCTGCTGACTCATGCTCTAGCCGCTGATGTTGCTGTTCTTTGCAGCTGTCTCCACCCCGAAGGCAGCAGAGCAGAGAGGCTGTGGGAGAAAATCCTTGGGCATCCTCTACGCCCTGGTGGGGGTGTCTCTGCTGGTGTCAACAGCTGCCTTCTTGCTCATACTCCTGAAATGTAAGTGCTGGTCCCAGGCCTGCTGCCTGATGTGTCTGGATGGAGGCGCCAGGCAGCCAGCCCTGCACCAAAGAGGGGCAGGGAGGTGACAGACAAACCTCCCGCATGCCAGTGCTGCATCCACGCACCCTGCAGGGGGAGGATCAGTGGCCTTGAGATGGACCCAAAGTGGGATCTAGACCCAGATCCGGATCAGAACTTTCACATAGTCTGGTCACGTTCAGACCTGAAGAGGGTTTAGACAGGGGCTGATTTGCTTTGTCCTTGAATGCATCACTGTCCCAGCACCTATGCTGCATAGAGGATAACAGCCTATTACTGCCACCAGCTGAGGGAGCTACTCCTTGACCTCACACGGCTGGAGCTGGGTGCTCATGGTACCAGGTTCATTCTCAACTGTAGAAGTGACTTTGCCACAAACCTGGGATGTTTCTTTCCCCCTCAAATCCGTCTTGTGACTGAGCTGAGCTGTAGGTGCTAGATCCTGGGTGTCAGTCAGGGTGACTAAGGCTTCCTGTAGCGGTGGTTTTGCTCTGGCCGAGCTGGTTTCCCACAGTGACAATTTCTTGTTTATTTCTTTACTTGGGATCCTGATTACTCAAGATCCGACGGATGCAAAACAGGAACAAACACATCCAGACAACAATCTGAGGGGGGGG
This sequence comes from Mauremys reevesii, assembly GCF_016161935.1. Classification (NCBI taxonomy): domain Eukaryota; kingdom Metazoa; phylum Chordata; order Testudines; family Geoemydidae; genus Mauremys; species Mauremys reevesii. Next base: position 3,342,218 of record NC_052647.1, read on the forward strand.
GGAGGGGAGACTGTGTGTCTCAGACCAGAACTCTGCAATCACAGCCCATGGCACACACGCTCCTCCCCCGAGCAGGACGACAGGCTCCTTAGGGGCCGAATGGGTGCTGTGGGAGGTGTGAATGTGGGGGCTGGTGGAGAGGAGTCAGGGCTCGGCTCTCACCTGGAGGGGAGTCCAGCGGGTTGGGAAATGTTGGACAAAACCTTTTTTCCCAGGAAAATGGCGATTCGTCAAAACCGAAGCTTTTCACAGAAATGGGTCAGTTCTGACTAAGTGTTCGGCAGGAAGGTCTGTCAGGACCGGGGTGGAAGCTCTGGTCAGAAGCAGCGATAGGAAGCTCCACCCCATTCTGGGCATGGCCTGGGGCACGCAGCTGGGATGTGGGAGACCACACCAGGCACAGCAGGGATGCAGACCTGGGTCTGGCGAGTGCCCAAGCCAGGGGGCTCCAGGGTCAGTCACTCCTGTGCAGGTGCACACTTGCTCGCTCCCCCTCCCTGAGAATGACTCTATAGTTGGGTCAGGGCACATGCCAGGGTGGTGGGGGATGAGGTTCAAGTCCCTGCATTACCTGAGTCAGAGGCTTGGCCCTGCTTTCCCATCCCCCTGGTCGGTGCCCTGGCCACTGGTTATTCTGGGCCAGTCTTGGCTTCTTTTTGCATTGGAATGAAAACAAATGTCAAAACCTTCCGTTCAGTTCAGCCCGTTTCCTGCCAGCCCCGGCACGGAGGCAGCGCATTCGGCTGTGTCCAGCCAGGAGTTCGGGAGGCCCCTTCTGGCGAGAGTGCGTAGCGCAGGCTGGGAGCTGCAGAACCACAGAGTCTGTTCCTGTTCCGCAGCCTCCTTGGCTGGGAGCGAGCAGCCGGCCGGGATGCTCGTCGGGGTTGGCCTGGGCTGGGATGCAGGATTAGCAGGATGTTACCAGCCTGGATTCTGTGTCCTGGGGTGAGCTGCAGCCTGTGTTGCAGGGATCCCGTGCTGCCCGCATGGCTGGGAGGAGTTCCAGAAGAAATGCTACTTTTTCTCCCTTGAAAAGGAGCCCTGGGAAATGGCCAGGAACTCGTGCAGCACCCGCAGTGCAGAGCTAGTTGTCATCAGCAACCCGTGGGAGCAGGTAGGTCCCGATCCTCCTGCCCCCGGGGAGAGGCAGAACTGGGTGCAGTGTGGGCCACCTGCCTGGGATCTCTCCTCCCAGGCCGAAACTGTTGCTGTGATCCCAGTGCTTGCACTCAGCTCCCCCAGCCTCCTAGGCCCATGCTTTGCAGCCTCTGGATCCAGCCCACCATCCCCAGGGGGAGGAGGGCAGCTGCATTGCTTGACCCTTGGCCCTGTGCTGTGAGGACATTGCAGGGACCTACTTCCCTGCCCCAAGTCCCCTGGGCACAGCAGATGCTGCAGACAAGCACCAGAGAACTCAGCAGAGGCTCGCTCTAGGGATTTCTGCCACAAAGCTCCAGCAGTGCCCTCCCAGCCCTGCAAGCCCCACCAGCCCCTGCCTCCTGCAAGTCCCTCGTCCCTCCCACTCCCAGAGCCACTGCAACCCCCTCTCAGCCTCCCAGCTCCTGCAATCCCAGAAGAGACATGACCCCACTTGCAGGCCCCTCACCCAACCACCCGCTCCGATGCAGCCCCCAGTGGGGGTTGCCCTCCAGCCCCCAGCCTTTGTGATCAGCTCTTCAGGGTGCGTGTGGCCAGAACCGATCGGCATAGGTGCACATTGTTACCCAGAGACACTGCCGGGATCCAGACAAAGCCCCATGACCAGATCCTGTCTTGTTTACAGCAGTGTAAATCCATAACCCCATTTCACCTCACAGCCTCTTCCCAGTAGCAACGGCTGCTTGCTTTCACCCCTGCTGCTGCCTGGCCATCTGGTCTGTGTGCCTGCAGGTGGGGTGGGCGGTTTCAGCACAACACCCGGGCAAGGCAGGTGACGGAGGGCTGGGCAGGCCTGGTGGTACGCGGGCCCCTGGTGGCTTGCAGAACCCCAGGTAGGAAACAAATAGCTGCTGCTTTGTGCTTCTCTCCCCCCCACACCTTAGGCCTTCCTGACAGTGGGGATCAATTCTGTTCACCACTGGATCGGCCTGAGCCACAAAGGCGCAGAAGGAAACTGGACGTGGGTGGATGGCTCACAGGTATCATACAGGTGAGTAAGGCCATGTCTACACTACAAAGTTAAGTCGACTTATGTTAGTCTATGTACTGCCACCAGCAATTACTGTGTTTGTCATGTCCACACTGCCCTCCTGTCAGTCATGTGTGGTCTCACCAGGAGTGCTTGCGCCGACTTAAGACAGTTAGTGTGGGGGAGGCTGAGAGCCTGGGAGGCACCTGGGCTCCAGCTGTGGGGACTCCACTTGGGACCTCTGCAGGGAGCTCACAGCCTGGGCACTCAGCACTGGGCAGTGAGGTTCCAGCTGTCTGCGCTGCTGGGGCTCACAGCGGAACACCCCTGCCTCCGCTCAGTTTCAAAACAGGGACCCTACCTGACACGCTGACAGCCAACAGGCAATGCAAGTAAAGCAGTGTCCATACAGACACTGCGGCGCCTGGACTATGTTGACCTAAGCCTTATGCCTCTCGTTGAGGTGGATTTACTAGGTCGGAGTAGCGGGTGAGTTACAGCAGTGAGAGGAACTCTGTAGTGTGACACTTACATGGTTAGGTCAACATAAGCTGCTTTACGTTGACTGAACTTTTACTCCTGGGGGAGCTCTGCACCGAACAAATTCTGTGCCAAAAATGTAGAATTCTACAGATAGTATATTACAATTCTGCATATTCTATTTGTCAAAACAACAGTATAATCACACCAGTTACAATTATTTTGGCAATTTATTTCAAAATACCTGTGAGCAAGTATGTCTGTAACAAGACATGCAAAAAAAAAAGAAAAAGAAAAAAAGATTCAGGAAATGGGCGGGTATTTTTTGACAACTAGATTCCTTACTAGGCATTTTAATATAGAAATTTGAGTAATTCATTTAAACTACAATACAGAACCGTATTTCCACACCCCTCAGACACAGTGCAAAGGCTTGGGGAAGTCGGGGTAATGGAGGAGCTGAGGGAGAGGGAAGGAGCTCAGGAGTGAACCTGGAGGGTTGTTGGGTATGGGTGGGAGAAGTATGGGACAGTTTCTTTGGGTGAAGGGATAGCTCAGTGGTTTGAGCATTAGCCTGTTAAGCCCAGGATTATGAGTTCATTCCTTGAGGGGGCCATTTAGGGGACTGGGGTAAAAATCTGTCTGGGGATTGGTCCTGTTTTGAGCAGCAGCTTGGACTAGATGACCTCCTGAGGTCCCTTCTAACCCTGATATTCTATGATTCTTTTGGGAGTGGGGGAATTGTTAGGGAGTTGGGGAGCCTCCCCCATGCAGAGGAGCCTCTCCCATTGTCAGGTACATCTGGCCGTGGTCCTAGAGCCCTCCTATCCCCAGTCCCCATGAGGCCTGGGGCCTCCCTCTCATTCAGTCCCTGGATCAATGTTGTCACTCCACTAGCTCCTAAGCCCGCACCCCAGTCTGTCCCCTCACTAGTCCTTCTGAACCCCAGGCTATGACCCCCTGGCAGCACCATGTGCCCCACTGTGCCTCCTAACTTGGCTCCACCGGCAGGCTGCTGTAATGAATGCGCCGTTACAGCCGGCCAGACAGTGATTCTGGTGGGCAAAAGGCAGAACTGCAGCACTTCTTGGGCAGAACGTATTTTCTGTGGGGAAAAAAAATTCTGCACCAGACATGAATTCTGTGCGTGTGCAGTGATGCAGAATTCCCCCAGGAGTAAACTTGGTAGTGTAGACATGCCGGAGCATTCATTGTCCTCTGCCTGCTTTCATCTGTCTCCTCACCCTGCTCCCACACCCAGCAGGGCCCTGTGCTCTGCACCTCACTCACCCCCTCCCCTGGAGTAGGGGAGGTGGCCAGCTTCCCCCCCCAAAGCACAGTCTGGTCCCTTGGGCTGGTGAGTCCCAGGGTCAGAACTATGGGGCGAAGGGAATAGCCCACTGACTTCAGGCTGGCATGGCTGGGAACAAGCATTGTTACATGGCCCAGAACCAGCAGGGAGTCAATGGAGCAGGTTGAAAATTTTCCACTGAATGGTTCTTTTATGGGAAATTGGGATTTTGACTCAACATTTTTTGCATCTTGCAAAACATCTCAATTTTTTGTTGAAAAACATGCCCCAAAAGCAAAATATTTTGGGTGCAAGCGCAAATATTTTCCTTCAGAAATAATGCCCTGGTGACTCATGGGAGTTGTAGTTCAGTTACTGCATGTTCTCCTTTTCCATTATGGTCCAGCCTCCCCAGTGTGACTACAGCTCCCATGATGCTCTGCCTCTCTTCTCCAGAGGGAAGACCAATTGTTCAATTGTTGTATGTCATCATTCTCCCCATGAGCTCCCAGCAGGATTACATCTCCCATGCTGCACCATGGCCAGGGAGTCCCAGGATACTCCACCTCTCCCCTCCAGAGGGAATACCATAGTGCACTGTGGAAAATGTAGTCCAGCCAGGGAGCCTGCCTTATAGAGGAGAATAGGACATGAGGCACCCAAACACAAGCTGATCTCAGCTGTTCTCAGTGGAAGCACCAGGTGCTCAGCACCAGGAAGTCTGGCTCTAACACACTGTGGTCCTGCAATAAACATTGGGTAGGATTACAGTGAGGAGGACGGGATTAGCACAGGGAGCGGGAACAAACATGAGCTTTATGCACAGACACTGCAGTGCAGTGCAGCTCTGCTCTGAGCTGGGACTCTGAGGTAGCTGCACTCTAGGGCGGACCATCCCTCCGAGACCCCAGACCAAGTAGGCTCAGGGGGCAGCACTGCAGGTTTCCTTGGGATCAGAGTCAAAAGGGAGCTCATCACTTCGCCTTGATCTTCCCCACTGACCCTAGTGCTTCCACCCCCTTCACTCTGTCCCCACCCCCACAAAAAATAATTGGCCAAATCTAGTCAACAAATTTGTGTCAGATTCTCAAATGGAAAAAATAATTCACCTAGCTCTAATGGGAATGGTTGTATGGGAGTGTCTAGGGAGAGACAGGTATAAGCTTATGGAGATAGATAGCCAGCAGCTATCAAAGGCCAGGGGTAGCTAAACCTCCCCTAACCTAGGCCATGGCTCTGCCCTCTCTCCCCTGAAGCCAACAGGATTGGAAGAGACCTCAGGAGGTCATCTAGTCCAGGCCCCTGCTCAAAGCAGGACCAATCCTCAAACAGATTTTTACCCCAGTTCCCTAAATGACCCCCTCAAGGATTGAACTCATAATCCTGGGTTTAACAGGCCAATGCACAAACCACTGAGCTATTCTTTTTCTCAGCTCCTGCCAGTGCCCTGGAACTCGGGCTGACAGCCAAGGGCTGGGGTGGCCAGGGCAGCTCGGGCTGGTCTGGGAGTTGGGCCAGCCAGCGCAGCTGGGGCAGGTCAGCCAGGGCTCCTTCAGCCGTGGGGGATGTGTGTGTGTGGGCCCTCGGGGCTCTGGTGGGCGGGGCCTTGGGTGGAAGGGGCGGGGCCGTGAGGCTAGCCTCCCTGAAGTGGGGGTTCATCTGCCACCCATGGATAGATAGAGAGTGTGGGTATAGATGAGTGTGTATGGGGATAGATAGGTGGATTGCTAGATGTATGGGATTGGTAGAAGGGCATGGGGATGGCTAGGTAGGGGAGTGGATGTGCACAGTTAAGTAGATGTGAATGGGACAGATAGGCAGATGGTGCGAGTACATGGGGATGTATCATTCGGGAGGTGTGTGCTGGGATTGCTAGGCAGAGTGCCTGGGATGGATGGCTAGATGTGTGATATGGGGATAGATAGAGAGATATGGCAGTCTTCCCTTGCAGCGGTTGTGGTAAGTTGCTCTGTCGGATCATGTGGGTCCGTGACGGAAATGTTCCTGACTAGGGTGGATTCCCCAGGAGCTGCTCTAGCCACTGGAAATATTCCCCTTGTCTCTTTCAGATCTTCAGGGATCCCCAGTGTTAACACTCAACGCTGCGTCCATCTCACAGGGGATGCCAGAGGCAACTGGAGCAGCGCAGTTTGTGGGAATCACTATAACTTCATTTGTGAAAGAGCCGGGCCCTTTTGTGTGTAATTTTCACCTTTGAAAACATTTTGCCGTTTTGAGGTTTATTTTCTTTAAGCAGCCAATAAAAGCCAACAGAGCCCTGGCCGCCTTCATGGCTAGCTCACCTCGCTGAACGCGACCAGGCTGGGTCGGAGCTACTGAATACGGTGAGATCTAGAGGACTTTCAACTGTCAACCTCCCTCCTAGCTGAGCAAAACCCAATGTCTAGCTGAGAGACTGCCAGACCTGGGTCCTGCTCAGAGCTCTGCACTTGCTGTGTGACCTGGCACAGGTCATGTAAGATCCAGGCCCGGTGCTGAGTACCACTGACTGCCACTAAAGTCAGAAGTGGTCAGCTCCTGGCACGATGAGACCCACAATCCCTCTGTTTCTCCCATCGCTCTCCAGAGTCCCTCGTTCCCACTAGGTTTAGTTCCCAGGGTACTTCACTAATTGGCTGTGCTAGCATTTAAATCTGAAGCCCAAAGGAGTCTGCTTATGAGGTTACAGGGAGTTCTGTGCACTGAGGGCAGGGATCCCCCAGCAGTTCCAGTTTCCTGCAGGAGTATCAGGTTCATGCGTCTCCCTAGCCAGTGGAGAGAACATCTGTGTGAATCTGGGTTCAGCTCACTGGGTGCTCAGAACTGTGCAGAAATCCCTCTTCTACTGCAGTGAACAGTGCTCTAATCCTGTCTGATCCTGGACACCCCCTGCTCGCCCCTGCCAGTCCCCAAGTACCTCCTGCCAGGGGCTGCCCACAGCCAGCGGCACTAGACAAGATGAGGCTTTTATCCATCAGTAAGTCACCCACCTGAAGTCACATAGCAAGTCAGTGGAAGGATTGGGACAAGAACCCAAGAATCCAGACACCCAGCTCCCCTCTCCTCCTCCCCTACCCACTCTAAGTACTAGGCCTTGTATACACTACAAAGTTTTGTCAGCAAAAGTTATGCTGCTTTAATTAAAATTGCTGTTGCATGTCCACACTAGCTCCTTGTGTCAGCAGAGTGCGTCCACACGATCAGCTCTTGCATCGACAAAGAGAGCAGAGCACCATGGGTAGCTATCCCACTGTGCAACTGGCCGCACAGTGCTTTGGGAAGGATTTGCAATGCCTCATGGGGCAGGTACAGCATCACATGTTGCAGGTTTCTCAATCTCATCCTTCCGGGAGCATCCTGGTAGATTGTCAGCTGCTTTTTCGACTGAAGTGTGGGGGTGGGGGGGGAGGAGTGATGTGTCTGGGGCGGAGGAGACAGCAGGCCTATCTTGCAGCAGGGAGAGAGGGACACCTCCCCACACATCAGCCCCCGGCTCTGCTCGGCACAGCAGTCACTCCCAAAGCAGCCTGCTCTGCCTGCCTATGGTTCTGTGATTCCCTCCGAGAGCGGCATCCTGAGCAGCTGTGTGAGCTCTCCCTGCTGAGGAGTGTCAAAATAGCGCAGCAATTCCCCCTCCTGGCAGCAGCAGCCTGCCTGTGTTCCTAGTGCAGAGCAGAACAGGAGCATTCCACATGAATTTGCTCTTTGTTCCCCAAATGGGGCAGCACACTCAGCTGTCAGTAGGGAGACCAGACAGCAAGTGTGAAAAATCGGGAGGGGGTGGGGGGTAATAGGAGCCTATATAAGAAAAAGCCCCAAATATTGGGACTGTCCCTATAAAATCAGGACATCTGGTCACCCTAGCTGTCAGGGGCTTTGAAAGGGCAGCTTTTGCCGACAAAACTTTGAAGTGTAGACAAGGCCTTAGACCCCACTCCCCTCCCAGCATTGGGGAGAGAACCGAGGAGGCCTGACTCCACTCAAGCACACTGCCTCGCCTCTACATCATGCTGAGCATGCCCCTGCCACAGCCTGTCTGTCTCTGGCCCTTTGCCTGCACGTGGAGGCCACCCCACCCCGGCATCCCAGAAGGACAGTGTGTGAGACTCGAGCCAATATCTGGGGGAAGAATCCAACAGCGGCGCTGTTAGAGGGAATGGCCACACGGTGGCGCTGTTACTCTAGGAGTGGGGCAGAGGCAGCTGCAGAATATATTCCCAGCTCCCCTCCGCAGGGCTACACCTGACACAGGTCTGAACATCCAGGGGCTCCCTGATCCCCAGCGTCTTCAGAATGACCATTCTCCCAGCCCGTTGCTTTGCCCCCTCTTCGCATCCCTCCACTGCACCCCCCTTCCTCATACCAAACACCAGCTGCTCCTCTTTGCCCTCAGCTAGAGCAAGGGGAAATTCTCCAGCTGAATCTTTTTTTCTGGAAAAAACCAAAGATCCGGTGACTGGGCGAATTTGAGTCCTTACACTGAATTGTTGGATTTGGGAGGGGGGCGGGGAATAGGCAAAAGTTTAAACATTGATCGTTGCAGTTGGAAATGACTTTTTGGTCGCCCGGTTCCTTGGACTGTATTTTTAATAATTCAAAACCAATAAAAACCATTGAAATCAAAACGAAACTGCTCTCTGGCTGGAGGCGGGGGGAGAGGGGGCTATGAAGGTTGTATTGAGGAATTCTGGGCGCTTCACATTCATCACCCAGCTGTGAGGGGTGGAGACCACGTGACGGTGTGAAAATCACCATGCAGCAGTTTGTGACCTCCAGTCCCACACACTGGACCATTTGCACTTTCACAGAGTCACTGATAAAAAGGGAGCTGGGGTGGAGAACCCTGCACAGAATGGCAACAGATTGCACGTTGCCACAGAGAGCTGTAGATGGTAAAACTAGGAGGGACCATTAGGCCATCCTGCATAGGGCAGGCCAGAGATGGCAGCCAGGGGTCCTGGCACCCAGCCCAGAACTTCTGATTAGCACAGGGGTAGGCAACCTATGGCCCATGTGCCAAAGGCGGCACGCAAGCTGATTTTCAGTGGCACTCACACTGCTCGGATCCTAACCACCGGTCTGGGGGGCTCTGCATTTTAATTTAATTTTAAATGAAGCTTCTTAAACTTTTAAAAAACCTTATTTACTTTACATACAACAATAGTTTAGTTATAGATTTATAGAAAGAGACCTTCTAAAAACGTTAAAATGTGTTACTGGCACGCGAAACCTTAAATTAGAGTGAATAAATGAAGACTCAGCACAGCACTTCTGAAAGGTTGCCGACCCCTGGGTTAGCGGGGCCATATCTTTTAGAAAGAGTCACCCACGCCTTATTCAAAGACTCCAACTCAGAATATAAGAATGGCCATACTGGGTCAGCCCAATGGTCCATCTAGTCCAGTGTCCTGTCTTCCGACAGTGGCTGGATTCTTCTGAGGGAATGAACAGAATGGGGCAATCATCGAGTGATACATCCCCTGTCGTCCAGTCCCAGCTTCTAGCAGACAGAGGCTTAGGGACACCCAGAGCAGAGGTTTCCTCCCTGATCATCTTGGCTAATAGTCATTCATGGACTTATCCTCCAGGAACGTATCTATTTCTTTTTTTAACCCAGGTTTCAGAGTAGCACCCGTGTTAGTCTGTATCCACAAAAAGAACAGGAGTACTTGTGGCACCTTAGAGACTAACAAATTTATTTCAGCATGAGCTTTCGTGAGCTACAGCTCACTTCTTTGGATGCATATCTATGCATATCTATGCATATCTATGCATCCAAAGAAGTGAGCTGTAGCTCACGAAAGCTCATGCTGAAATAAATTTGTTAGTCTCTAAGGTGCCACAAGTACTCCTGTTCTTTTTTTGAACCCAGTTATTCTTTTGTCCTTCACAATAGCCCCTGGCAAGGAGTTCCACAGACTGACTGTACGTTGTGTGAAGAAATACTTCCTTAGGTTTGTTTTAAACCGGCTGACTATTAATTTAATTGAGTGACCCCTCGTTCTTGTGTTATGTGACGGGATCAATAACACTCCCCTAGTCACTTTCTCCACACCAGTCATGATTTTATAAACCTCTGTCACCTTAATCATCTCTTTTCTAAGCCAAAGAGTCCCAGTCTTTTTAATCTTCCCTCGTATGGAAGCTGTTCCAGCCCCCTGATCATTTTTATTGCCCTTCTCTATACCTTTTCCATTTCTAAAATATTTTTTTTTTAGATGGGGCAAGCAGATCTGCACACCGTATTCAAGGTGTTGGCCTACTATGGATTTATACAGGGGCATTATGATATTTTCTGTCTTATTTATCTATCCCTTTCCTGATGGCTCCCAACGTTCTGTTCGCTTTTTCGACTGCCGCTGCACACTGAGCAGATGAGTTCTGAGAACTATCCACGATGGCTCCAAAATCTCTTTCTTGAGTGATAACAGATAATTTAGGCCCTGTCGTTTTGTATGTATAGTTGGGATTTTGTTTTCCAGTGTGAGCTACTTTGCATTATCAACACTGAATGTCATCTGCCATTCTGTTGCTCAGTCACCCAGTTTTGTGAGCTCCTTTTGTAGCTCTTCGCAGACTGCTTAGGACTTAGCTATCTTGAGTAGTTTTGTGTCATCTGAAAATCTTGGCACCTCACTATTAACCTTGTTCTCCAGATCATTTATGGATATGTTGAACAGGACTAGTCCCAGTACAGATCCTTGGAAGACCCCGCTATTTACCTGTTTCCATTCTGAAAAGTGACCATTTATTCCCTTTGTTTCCTATCTTTTAACCAGTCCATGAGATGACCTTCCCTCTTATCCCATGACAGCTTACATTGCTTAAGAGCCTTTGGTGAGGGACCTTGTCAAAGGCTTTCTGAAAGTCTAAGTACATTATATCGGTTGCATTACTCTTGTCCACATGATTGTTGATCCTCTCAAAGAATTCTAATACATTGGTGAGGCATGATTTCCCTTTACAAGAGCCATGTTGACTTTTTTCCAGCACATCATTTTCATCTATGTGGCTGATAATTCTGTTCTTTATTATAGTTTCAACCAATTTGCCGTACTGAAGTCAGGCCTACTGGCCTGTGATTGCCGGGATGACGTCTGGAGCCTTTTTTAAAATTGGCATCATATTAGCTATCCTCCAGTCATCTGGTACAGAGCCTGCTGTAAGCACTAGGGTGTACACCACAGTTAGTAATTCTACAATTTCCCTTCTGAGTTCCTTCAGAGCTCTTGGGTGAATGGCAGCTGGGCCTGGGGACTTATTACTGCTAAATTTATCATTTTTTCCCCAAAACTTGCTCTATGAACACCTCAGTCTGGGACAGCTCCTAAGATCTGTCACCTGAAAAGAATGGCTCACATGTGGGGCTCTCCCTCACAGCCTCTGCAGTGAAGACCCATGCACCCGGGTTCTGCTGGAGGATTGCCCAGGGGCTAGGGCATTAAACAATCAGTGGTGTTAGGTGCCGAAGGACTTCTGAAAACCCCACTAGACATGACAAACTTTTAGAAACCTGGCCCTTAGCCTGCCTGTGTCTCAGTTCCCCGGGTATAAAAAATAGGGTTATAACCTTGTCCTGCCTCAGGAGGGCTTGTGAGGATAAAGCCAGTAAAGATTGTGACGCATTTTGAGATCTACCAATGAAAAGTGCTACATGCGAGCAGGGAGATCATTACAATCCCTGGGGCAGTTGTTCCAATGACTAAGTCCTCTCGCTGTTAAAACCCTGCACCTTTATTTCTAGCCTGAATTTATCTAGTTTCAGCCCGTGGCCCTGGCATCTTAAGAACATAAGACTATAATAATGGTCCTGCTGGGTCAGAGCAAAGGTCCATCTAGCTCAGTATCCTGTCTTCCGGCACTGGCCAGAGGGAATGAACAGAACAGGTAATCATCAAGTGAGCCATCCCCTGTCACTCATTCCCAGCTTCTGGCAAACAGAGGCTAGGGACACCATTCCTGCCCATCCTGCCTAATAGCCATTGAGGGACCTGTCCTCCATTAATTTATCTAGTTCTTTTTTGAACCCTGTTATGGTCTTGGCCTTCACAACATCCTCTGGCAAGGAATTCCACAGGTTGACTGTGCACTGTGTGAAAAAAATACTTCCTTTAGTTTGTTTTAAACCTGCTGCCTATTAATTTCATTTGGTGACCCCTAGTTCTTGTGTTCTGAGAAGGAGTAAGTAACACTTCCTTATCTACTTTCTCTACACCAGTCATCTTGTTCTGCCTTTGTCTGCCCTCTGTTCTCAGGACTCTCCGCCCCGAGGAGGTGGGTACAGCCAGGGATCCGGGCACCTCTGAACCTTCTCTTGGAGAAACAGGACAGACTGAGCTCCTAGGCTCTTGCTCGAAGGCATGTTTCCCGGCACTAGAATCTCTTTTCTGAGCCCATGTCAATTTATCATCCTCCTTTTTGCAGTGTGGCCCCCGGAACTGGACCCAGTATCCAGTGATGGGCTCACCAGTGCCGTATACAGAGGTAAAACCTCTCCTGTGGCTAGTGAGATTTCTCCCACTTATACAAAGCAGGGCGGCATTAGCTGTTTTAGTCACAGCTCCTGTTCAGCCAGTTCCCATCATGGCCCCACGTCCCTTTTAGGGCTTTCCAGGGTACGAACCCCCATCCTATAATTGTGACCTATGTTCTTTGTTCCTAGATGCCCGAGCTTGTATCTGGCTTTATTGGAACGCGAATCGTTCCGATGAGCCCTGCTTACCACGCGATCGGACAACAGATCTGCCCTCTCTGCAGGTGCTCCCACTTCCAGGCACAAATAAGACCCATTTCAAATTCACAATGTAATTATTATTATTGTCACATTGCCACAGCTAAGAATGCCAATCTCAGGCCAGACTGCCAGGAAACAGGACATGTTCCCCAAGCTGGTGGTATATTCGCTCATAAGATTTCACCAAACCAGTAACAGACGTGCGCTTCCAAACTACTCTACTAGTTATTGTGGACCCACAGACAGGCCCCTCTAGCCCCTCCTGCTCCACCCAGACATACCAGACTTCTGTGATAAATTATTATTAAAAGCAGAAATCACATGTATTAGGGTCTACTAGTTCCAAAGAGCCAGACCAACACCCTGGGTAAAATATACTTCAGCTCTTAACCCAAACAGCATGCTGGTAGCCAATCCTTTAGTAACTAAAAGCTAAAGGTTTATTCATATTAAGAAAGGAAGAGATTAAAATTAATCAGGTACATTACAGTTGATTTCAGAGTTAGTAGATCAGGATAATAGCAGTGATGTTAAATCTGACAGTTTGTAACAAGTCTCTCTGGTTCATCCCAAATACACCTCTACCCCAATAGAACGCTGTCCTTGGGAGCCAAAAAATCTTACTGTGTTATAGGTGAAACTGCGTTATATTGAACTTGCTTTGATCCGCCGGAACGCACAGCCCCGCCCGCCTGGAACGCTGCTTTGTATTCAAATTTATATTCGAATTTATGTTATATCGGGTTGTGTTATATCGGGGTATTGAGGTCCTCAGTCCATTGTTCAAAGCTCTTTTTTGTTAGACATCATAGTCCAGAGAAAGAGGAAAGAGGATGATGTCACATTCTTCAAATTATACCCACTGCCATGTGCCTGGCAAGCTACTGTCCCAAACAGGGAGTTCTACATGCCCTGTTGAGTCACGGGGCCTCCACTGTCCATATGCTGCTTAGGCGTCCTTGGGAGGGGCCCATTGGAAGAGTTGATTCTCTGCTGTTCCAGATGAAAATGTGTCATGTGGGTGTTACCCAGGAACACAACATGTCTGAGATACGAACACATAACAAAGATTCATAACATCAATAGACAGTGATAATACGCGCATATAAACAGGATAACATTGTTCAGCAGATCACAGCTGGATCCAATGACACCTACCTTTGTATAAGATTTATCACAGTTGTGCAACAGTATTGGTACATCAGTGGCTATAACAGTGCAAGCAGGGTCATCTTGTTATGCTTATAAGAAGCACACAGGATCTTTTTCAGGGGAAAAGGCAATATGCCGCATTTATTGAAGATACAACAATTAGCATATGCATTCAATCACACACACCCCACACACAAACTCACTGTCCCACCAGTCGATGTTATAGTTACCAGTCCAGAGTCCGGATCAATCTAGTGGCAGCTAGGTTGATCATGGGTAGGGAGGAGCCGGGTTCCGTCGGTCGCAACACAATGCTCCAGGGAAGTCTTGGCAGGACAAACCCAAAGTTTCCTGGCAAGGCACCCTGTTTCCTTCACTGGGACCAATGAGTTTTGCACCGTCATGCTGTAATCAATTGTTGTTTGACGAGCGCTTGTTTTCTTAAATTGTCTTTCTTATTCTTTATCACAGCTCTCTTGTCCCCATTGTCTCCTCTTTAGAGGCGTCAATCTGCCCACCTCTGACATTTCAATAGGGGAGTGTTGCAGCCTCCTGGTGCCCTTGCGTCTGTCTCCGGTTCTTCCCTGGTACATCTGGCTCAGTGATGGCCTTCACACATATCTCTTAACACACATTCCTCATTCACACACAAAACAGAATTCATTTACACAGAACATTTGAAACAGGAACATCAAGTTGCAATGCACAAGAAAACAATCATGGCATTCTTTTACGTATTTTAAAATGCTAAACCTACAACAAAGTAGTGACCTTAAAATGTCCGTTATTACCTTGAAAGCAGCCCAGACACGGATTCCGGCTAATGCATCTTTACCAAATGACCCATTAGGCCATTCCTTTCTGCTATTCAAAAAGGGTGGCTGGCAGGATATGATCAAATCATATACCAATACATTTAATACATGCTACATTATTCTTTATCCTTCAGTCTAAATCATACAAAATACAAACAGAAACTCCTACGATTACAATCTTTCTTTCTATGCAGAGTCACAATTATTGCAATTTATTATTTCTTTGCAGCCTTGCCCGGGAGCAACGTAAGGACAGTCCCAGCACCAAAGGGACGGAAAACTGCTAGATTTGGAGCATTTCACAGTTGCAAATCATATACTTTCCTCCAATTATTATCCCAGTAGGGAAGGCGAGACAGAGTCACTAAGTGATCTGTCTCAGGGCACACACGCTCTAACCCGGAAGTTCTCAACCTGGGGGTGGGGGGGTGCACCCCTCTTGGGGGGTGAGGAAGGTATTGCAGGGGGCATGAGAAGCTGTAAGAAAAAACCCTTCCTGCACACATTTTACCCACAGCAACGAATAACCAGCTAAGCTGATTCCTCCAGGCACATTAGGTGCTTGGCTGGCGATGTGCCTTTGACTCCGCATGGCGTAGTGCATTTTGATGGATTTCTGTGACGCTAGCAGAGCATTGTCCTAAGTGGTTGCCGACTGTACGTTAACCCGTTTGCTACGATGCGCTGTGGGCATTTCATTGTAAGCAGCGACCGCTGCCGCGGTTTTGCTTTTGCTCTTATTACAATGGAGCGTTGGCTCATTTCTGCAATTCACAGAATTGCTCTGCTCCAAAAAACAAGCGCACCCACCACGCTAGTAAAACCAGTGTGGTGTGATGCCAGTAAGCAGCATCTCACTTCAACTTTACTTTACACTTAAATGGCTCTGTTTGAATCAATATTTTACTGCTTTTAATATTTAGTGAGAGTTGCTGTTCTTTTTTTATTGGTATATGTACGTGTGTGGCAGGACGGGACGGGGGACGTAAAGTGCTACAGACACAAAGAAGTGAGGCGCGATCAAATACGTTTGAGAACCACGGCTCTAACCCACTAGACTCCACACCCCTTCCAGAGCCATGAATCCTGGTTCGCAGGTCCCTGTTCTAGACCCCACCACCCTAAACGGGGACAGGACCCAGGAATCCTGTATCGCAGCACCTGCTGCTCTAACCTGTTAGACCCTATTCCCATCCCAGAGCTAGGAATAGCACCCAGGAGTCCCAACTCCCTCCTCAAAACCACTAAACCTCAGTCACTCTCCTCCCACAGCTGGGAATTCAGAATCCTTGACAATTCCCAATCCCTCCTCCTCTAACCACTAGACCATAGTCCCTTCCAGAACTAGAACTAGAAGCCAGGAGTCCCAATCCCTTAACCACTGAGGCCATGCTTCGGGGCACACTCTGGTACACATCTGCTCTGCCCTGAATCTTCCTCTGGTTTGGTTCATTGATCCCCATTCAGGTTCGCATGTTTTGGTTTGGATTCCCCCCCCCAACGGCAGGGAATTTACCAAGAAAAAGAGAGATTCTGTCAGTATTCAACAATCCCCAGCCTATGGAAACACACACACACTCCAACCAATAGGGCGGCAACAGGGGGCGCTACTGTTGTGAAATCCAGGCTCTGTTGAAGCCAGTGGCAAAACTTGACCAGGCCAGGATTTGTCCTGGAGATGAGCCCTGCAGCACCCTCTTGTGATGACACAGCATCAGAGAGTTTCAGGCCAGAAGAGGCAGGTTGTGGTTAAAGCTGAGGTTTCCACTCCACAGAGAATAATTCCAATATCACAACATTCGTATGTATCTCTGAATCACGACAAAAATATCCAAATTCTTCCCTGAATGAAAAGTTCCAACCGTTGCACCGTGGTCACGTGACTCTCAGGATGTACCATGCACTTGGAGGGGATACCCTGGTGCATCATGGGAGATATAGTCTGGCCAAGGAGCCATGCCCCTAGAAGAGCATGAGGGCACCAAGTACCAGAACTACAACTGCCATGAGGCACCTTGGGCAGAGGCAGTTTAATGTCGAACTGACCCAAAATGAAATATTTCATACTTCCTGGTAGAAAATGGAGAAGCTTGATCAACATCAAAGATTTCCTGCAGCAACATTCTGATTCTGTGAAAACTGCATTTTTGGTTGCAAATCGTTTCGGTGGGAAGTTCCCAGACAGCTCGAGTGATGATGAGCATAATGGGGATTCGTTATTGAGGCTGCTGGATACAGAACCTTGGGTTCTCTCTGGCTCCCCAGACTCCCAGACTGTGGGAGCACCTAGGTACCCCTAAATCCTGTCCTGGACTATGCAGTAATGGAAAGGACGCTGGCTCAAAACTCATCCCCCGACAAATCTGTGCCATGTTCATCTTTGCTCTGAGATTCATGCCTTGGACCCATCTCTAGTAGGAACAATTCTTCAGGATGCTCGATGGACATTTCTTGGAGTCTCTCTGCTGCTGGTAACCCATCCAGATCCCCAGTACAATGCCACCCTTCGGAGCCCACCCCACCCCTTACAGTCAGTTTCCAGGGGGTCAGGCCAGACCCATTGGCATTAAATGAGCCATGGGTTTTCCAGCAAAAATGTGGTCCCTTTAACAGCATCATCAACCCCAAACCTTCAAAAAGATGGCTCCAGCTCCCCAAAATCATGAGATAATAATAATAAGAAGAAGAATGCGCTGCATCCGAGGGTGCTAAAGGAGTTGGCGGATGTGATTGCAGAGCCATTGGCCATTATCTTTGAAAACTCATGGCGAACGGCGGAGGTCCCGGATGACTGGAAACAACAGCAACTCTCACTATCTTTAAAAAAGGGAAGAAGGAGGATCCAGGGAACTACAGGCTAGTCAGCCTCACCTCAGTCTCTGGAAAAATCATGGAGCAGGTCCTCAAGGAATCAATTCTGAAGCACTTAGAGGAGAGGAAGATGATCAGGAACAGTCAGCATGGATTCACCAATGGCAAGTCATGCCTGACTAAGCTAATTGCCTCTATGAGGACATAACTGGCTCTGTGGATGAGAGGAAAGCAGTGGATGTGTTATTCCTTGACTTTAGCAAAGCTTTTGATACGGTCTCCCACAGTATTCTTGACAGCAAGTTAAAGAAGTATGGGCTGGATGAATGGACTATAAGGTGGATAGAAAGCTGGCTAGATCGTCGGACTCAATGGGTAGTGATCAACGGCTCCATGTCTAGTTGGCAGCCGGTTTCAAGCGGAGTGTCCCAAGGGCTGGTCCTGAGGCCGGTTTTGTTCAATATCTTCATTAATGATCTGGAGGATGACGTGGACTGCACTCTCAGCAAGTTTGCAGATGACACGAAACTTGGAGGAGTGGTAGATATGCTGGAGGGTAGGGATAGGATACAGAGAGACCTAGACAAATTAGAGGATTGGGCCAAAAGAAACCTGATGAGGTTCAACAAGGACAAGTGCAGAGTCCTGCACTTAGGACGGAAGAATCCCATTCACTGTTACAGACTAGGGACCGAATGGCTAGGAAGCAGTTCTGCAGAAAAGGACCTAGGGGTTACAGTGGACGAGAAGCTGGATATGAGTCAACAGTGTGCCCTTGTTGCCAAGAAGGCTAACGGCATTTTGGGCTGTATAAGTAGGGGCATTGCCAGCAGATCGAGGGATGTGATCATTCCCCTCTATTCGACATTGGTGAAGCCTCATCTGGAGTACTGTGTCCAGTTTTGGGCCCCACACTACAAGAAGGATGTGGAAAACTTGGAAAGAGTCCAGCGGAGGAAAACAAAAATGATTAGGGGGCTGGAGCACATGACTTATGAGGAGATGCTGAGGGAACTGGGATTGTTTAGTCTGCAGAAGAGAAGAATAAGGGGGGATTTGATAGCTGCTTTCAGCTACCTGAAAGGGGGTTCCAAAGAGGATGGATCTGGACTGTTCTCAGTGGTACCTGATGACAGAACAAGGAGTAATGGTCTCAAGTTGCAGCGGGGGAGGTTTAGGTTGGATATTAGGAAACACTATTTCACTAGGAGGATGGTGAAGCACTGGAATGGGTTACCTAGGGAGGTGGTGGAATCTCCTTCCTTAGAGGTTTTTAAGGTCAGGCTTGACAAAGCCCTGGCTGGGATGATTTAGTTGGGTTTGGTCCTGCTTTGAGCAGGGGGTTGGACTAGATGACCTCCTGAGGTCCCTTCCAACCCTGATATTCTATGATTCTATGATTAATAATAATAATAATAATAATAATAATAATAATACCCATTGGGTTCTGTTTCTTTGCCTTCTGAACTCTGAGCATTGAGGGGTCACTCTCTTCCACCTTTTCTCCACCACCATGAGGGCCCAACTGCAGTGGAAACAAGTTGTGGTGGATTCTTTATCACTGACCATTTTTTAACCAGGATGGGATGCTTTTCTGAAAGCACTGCTCCAGGAATTATTTTAGGGAAGTTCTCTGGCCTGGGTTACCCAGGAGGTCAGACTAGAAATCAAAAGGAGCCTCTCTGGCCTTGGAAAGCTTGCTCCAGTGCCATTCCTGGAGCCTTCCCTGCTGATGGAAACTCTCCGGCCACTTCCCTAACCTTGTCCCCCCACCCTCTCATTCCCCATAGCATGGGCAAGGCCAGTCCCGCTGGGATTAGTATGATTTTTAGGTGTATTATGCTAGTGCCTCTGAGCAGACCACAGTCATGGGCCAGGATCCCATTGTGCTAGGTGCTGTACATTATTTATTAGGTGTATATGGTAGCGCCCAGGACCCCCAGTCATTTCTGCATTATGTAACGTGTAGAATAGCATGCTCCAAAACTGCCCAGAGTGAGACTCCCTGACATCTTTCTCCCCAGCCCAGCCAAGTGTTCACAAGGAGCTGGTGTCGGTCTGTGCAAAGTCCAGAAGAACCCAAGAATAAGGGCCCCAAAAGGAGCAAACTGACATTAACGAATCTGCCTGGCTATGGAGGGAGACTGCCAGTTGAGAACCGTACAATAGGAGACAGGACGGCACAAGCTGGGATCCGTGATGGCAGAAGAGGTGACAGACACTCTGCCAGCAGAAGCATCTCGTGAAAGGCAGAGCCCAGCTCCCTGGACCGCACCAGCGCTGTACGGAGGGAGCGTTGGGGCCGAAGTACCTAGCTAGACAGGAAAGGAGCTGGTAATAAGTACCCGCTCTACACTGCAGTTTATATTTTTCTTTTCTCTGTATCTGTAGTTTCCAATCCTTACACTGGCTTCTATTTGACTCTCTTAAGCTCTGTCAAATAAACTTCCATCTGGTTTTACTCTAGGCACGACCACGTGGTGTGTGCCAAGGAGAGGGTTGGACAGAGGTGAAGCTAGTGAACCAGGGGCGGCTGCTTCCCTGGGGGCAGCGAGTCTGTGTGCATTGCAGGTGGCCAGAAGTCACGGGACTGGACACTCGAGTGTAAGGAAGTGGGTGTTGGAGGGACCTGTGCCCTGGGGCAGAGGAGAACTCTAGAGGCTAATTATCTCCAGAGATTTAGACCAGGTCTACACTGAAAAGTTAAGTTGAGCCAGCGAAGTTACACAGGAGTGTGAAAAGTCCACATCTCTGAGTGACAGTTTAGCTGAGCTAGGCCCTAGTGTAGACAGTGCTAGGCTGATGGAAGAATTCTTCTGTCACCCCCTCTTGGGGGTGGGTTAACTACAGCGACACTGACACGCTGCCGCTGTAGTGTTTTAACCGAAGCCCCAGGTTCTCTCTGCTCTGCCCCAAGGACCCACTCAGGGAGCCGAAGGGCCTGGCTGTGCAGATTGCCAGCCTGCAGAGGGAGAGCACGGAGTGTGGGGCCCGGAGTGGGTGCTTGTGTTGCCAGCAGCCAGTAGTTCAGGGTGAGTTTTGAGTACAGACGAGGCTCCCTCGTGCCATGGGTGGACAGTAGCAATCCCCCAGGGCCCCAAAAGGGCCACACAAATGTGCCTTCGTTTATCCCCTTGGAAAGGGGCGGGTAAGGCCTTCTGCTCTTTACTGCCCCATCTGTCTCCAGGTCTTAAAAAAAAAAAAGCAAACATTTAAACAGGCATAATTTTCAATCATTTTCGCTACGACTTTAAAGTTCCCGTCTTCTGATTGCTTTTGTAATGTCCACTCCGGACCTTTCTCATCGAGGGGTTGGGGGAGAGGTGATGGTTGTAAGGTAAGTGTGATCTCGCACTCAGGAGATGTGCCTGTATATCCAGCCATCGGTCCGTGTACTGGCATGCACACACATTCATTTATCAACCCATTCAGCCACTGGCATACTCCACCTCGGCTTATCTCAACATCATGCTGCAGGCGCTCACCTATTCCAGAACAACCCCCCCCGCTCCCCCGGGCATGCAATTGATAATAGCAACCTGACTTATCACCACAGTTGCAAAAACCAAGCACTTAACTGTAAGGAACTGAATAGCTAAAGGCACAACAGATCTAGCATTTCGCACACAAACAGTGTTCAGCTCCAGGGCAGAGAAACACAAATTTCATTTTAACACGAGAGCCTTAACTCTGGATTGTTTGTCTTAATTTTTGGTATCTTGGTTTTGGCATCTAAACATTTTCTTGTGTGGGAGACTGCTAAGTGGGAAATCTGATCATCACCCAGGTGTAACCTTGTTACGGGTTGTGTTAAACCCTCATTGCGACTGATGTGTGAATCAGTCCTCCACTTAAGACAGTTGTAAGAGACAGTTAAGCGATAACATCTAAACCAAAACCTAATCTTGTCTGCCCAGAAACTAGAACCACGTGTGTGTGTGTGTGTGTGTGTGTGTGTGTGTGTGTGTGTGTGTGTGTGTGTGTGTGTGTGTGTTTCAACTGGGTTTGGTGACAGGTGGGCGTGGGTTGGGAGAGAACACACAGAAACTGACGACAAGGAGAGACGGACCGAAAAAGGAACAGCTGGAAGGAGAATGTCTGATGCTGGAGGAAACCTGTGGGCTGGGGTGCAAGCAGGAAATATTGTTCTGGGTGCTGTGAGCAAAAGAAGCTCTGTCCTGCTGTTTGGTTCCTTCTGTGATCAGAGACACAGGACTTTGTACATGCTTTGTAAATAAATAAAATGGCACCGAAGAAATACCTGACGACCCCCAAGTGCTACCACCCCCCGGAACACTCACAGGGCCCCAAACTTTGATGAGCCACCTGGGTCAAAAAGGGGCAACACCATCTTTAACCATGATCTTGTAAATTCCTTAGAGCTGCTATTTCTTGAGCACTGCGGGCTACGTACGGGTTGCCAGGGAGAGGGAGGCTAAAGCTAACGCTACCTACATACACACTGTGCCCCAGTCACAGGCCCAGGCCCCATTGCCCCAGGTGCTGCACAAACAGAACAAAAACATGGTCCCAGCCCCAAAGAGCTTCCAGCCCAAGTACAGGAAGTTGCGTTTGAAGCTGGCCAGTTTGCGTCATCAGTGTGAGCTGGATCCTGCCTGGTGTGAACCAGAGCACCCTAAAGTCAGCTCTCAGCACAGGCCACTGAGTCAGGAGCCATAGGTTCCAGTCCTGGCGCTGCTGCCCACCTACTGGGTGACCTTGGGTAAGTCACTTCCTCTCTCTGTGTCTCGATTTCCACCTGTTGCCTATTAGGATCTAAACTCTGTGGGGACATGGACTTTCCCTTACCGTGTCCGTGCAGTGCCTGGCACAATGGGGGCCTTGGTCTCGGTTGGGGTCTGTGCAGTGCCTGGCACAATGAGGGCCTTGGTCAGGGTCTGTGCAGTACCTGGCACAATGAGGGCCTTGGTCGGGGTCTGTGCAGTGCCTGGCACAATGGGACCCCTGGTCTTGGTTGGGGTCTGTGCAGTGCCTGGCACAATGAGGGCCTTGGTCAGGGTCTGTGCAGTACCTGGCACAGTGGGGGCCTTGGCCTTGGTCGGGGTCTGTGCAGTCCTCTGTCTGGGTCTCTAGCGCCCCATAGTTTCTATGTGTGTTTCTCAGGAGTTCACATTGCACTGAATTGTTGGGGTCATGCGCAGGCAGACTCAGGGCCTGATCCAAAGCCCAGTGATTTCAATTAACAGACTCCCATGGATGAAAGTTTTTATCCCACCCTAATTATCAATGATAAAATCCATCTCTGGGTCTCCAGTATCCCGTCCTCATGGGAGTTCCACCCCTGATGTCCAGTGTCTGATTCACAGACCCGTGGGGTGAAATCCTGCCACTGACATCCATGGGGTCAAGATTCCACTCCTAGACTTCAAGGCCATCAGGCACGATTACAATCCTACAGCTCTTTCTCCTCCCCTGTCACAGATCTTCCTTCTCCCTCTCACCCCGAAGCTCATGGAACACATGCAGCCTACACTTGTTGACCAGAATTCTCTCCTCCAGTTCCCTCCCTTTGCCCCGGCACATCACTGTAACTGCCCTTGCCAGAGGCACGAGTGGTGGGAGGGGTCCCCGCAGGGGAAGGTGTATTGCCCAGGACCAGCCCCTTCTCAGTATAGGTGATCTCTGAGCCTCAATCTCTCACCTGGCTCAGAACAACTTACCTGCCTCCTACCAGAATGGCATGTCGGCTCTTCAGGACCCCAGTGTTATTCAATGGCTCCCTCCACCCACCAGCAGAGATTTTAAAGGACCAGAGCTGTGCCCAAGGCAGGGAAGGGGTTAAGGGCGGGTGCCTGCAGCACTCCTGGGTTGTGAAACAGAGGAAGAGCTGGCAGAGTTTTCCAAGCGCCAGGTGCTGCACTGAGCCCATGGTGGAGACGCTGCCATGGGGGGAAGTGGCTTCACAGCACAGTGCAGATGGTGGTCAGTTACTGCAGGTACCAGAATGGCTCTGTGGAGCTGCCACAGGCCAAGAGCGCCCAGATGCCGCGCGGGAGGCCGGGTAAATACAGGGAGGGGGACATGCAGACTGAACGTCCTCTCATCGCTCCAAGGAAGGCCAGAGACCCCTCTGTGCAGATGCCTGGCTGATGGGTCTTGGTCAGAGCAGGCAGACCCATCCCTTGGGTACAGCAAATCGGGATGACTGCCCTGGGCCCGGCGCTTTGCCCTGTGGGCGGAGAGGTGAGGCGGGAGGCGGGCGGGCGAGCAGAGTGAGGAGGCAAAAAGGGAGGTAAGCAGCAGGCAGGCAGGGGGAGGGCAGGGAGAAGCCCCCCTACCAGAACCTCCCCCCAGGGCCTCCTGCCCACCGGCGGGCCCCATGGATCAGCGCCTCCCCCTCCCTCCCAGCGCCTACTGCCTGCAGCAGATCAGATGTTTCGCGGCGTCAGGAGGCGCTGGTGGGGAGGGGGGAGGAGCGAGGGCATAGCGCACTTGGGGGAGGGGGTAGAACTGGGCAGGGAAGAGGTGGGGCTTTGGGGGAAGGGGTGGGGTGGGGGCAGGGCCTGGGCAGAACTGGGGTAGCACCCCCCGGAAGTTAGGTGCCTAGTTTCTAATGTCCCCGGCCCTGCACCCCCATAGGGCTGGCCCTGAGCAGGTTAGGGGTCGGGAAGGGATCTCCCCCCAGCAGACAGATTGGCAGGCACCATGGTGGATTTTCACCTTCCTCTGCAGCGTGGTGTGTGGCTGGCCTGCGGGCATCATCTGGGCATGTCTCACCAGCGATTCCCTGCTGTTGCAATGGCCTCGGGCACTGGTGGCCCCTTGGCCCCTGCTGGTCTCTGCCTGGGGCACACAGCAGCATAGACTCCTGAGGACTGAAATGCTCTCATTTAACCGAGGTCGTTGGGCTCAGTGCAGGGGTGACATGTAAGAGCCTGTGCTGGACAGGAGGTCAGAGCAGATGACCTAATGGTTCCTTCTGGCCTGAAGGCCCCCGAAGTGATGAAAGGGCTGCTCCACGCTCTCATAGGGCTGCCAACTTCCTAATCCCACAAAACGGAACACCCTAGCCCCTCCCCTCCCCTCCCCCGAGCCCCCACCCTGCCCCGCTCCTTCCCCCTGCTTACTACATTTCCCCTCCCTCAGTGGCTCGCTCTCCCTCACCATCACTCTCTTTCACTGGGCTGGAGCAGGGGTTTGGGGTGCAGGAGAGGGTGAGGGCTCTAACTGGGGGTGTGGGCTCTGGGGTGGGGCCAGAAATGAGAGGTTCAGGAGGGGGCTCTGGGATGGGGCAGGGAGTTGGGGTGCAGAAGGGGTTGAGGGCTCTGGGGTGGGGCTGGGAGTGCAGGAGGGGGTTCCAGGTTTGGGGGGGCTCAGGGCTGGGGCAAGGATTTGGGGCTTGGGGTTGGGGTGCAGGCTTACATCAGGTGGCTCCCAGTCAGCAGTGCAGTGGGGCTAAGGCAGGCTAGTCCCTACCTGTCCTGGCTCTGTGCTGCACCCTGGAAGCGGCCAGCAGGTCCAGCTCCTAGGTGGGGGGGGGCAGGAGGCTCCGTCTGCTGTTCTCTTCCACCTGGCAACCCTATGCTCTCCTGTCACAGCCCCAGCAGGGAAGAACAGCCCCCCTAGGCTGGATTCTCTGTGCTGCACTCTGCAGGAGACCTGTGTGGGCGATCCCAGCTGGAGAGTCCATGGAGGGCTGGGACCTGCCATCAGGGAGCAGGGGTAGCTTGCTCTGAGTCTGCACCCATCGCTCTGAGAGGGAGGAGCTGCTGTGAGCGTAACCAACACAGTGATATCTGCCTACTCTACCCCCGTCCAGGGCTGGGTATAGAACCCATGAGTCCTGGCTCCCAGCCTCTCCCGCCATGTACTAACCCACTAGACCCCTCTCCCACCATGTGTTGCACAAGTAGGTCCCCCTTCTGCCCTGGGCCGGCCAGTATGAGTAGAGATTGCACCAGCCGTGTTTCTGTTGACGCCTGCTCTAGCTGCTGATGTCGCTGTTCTTTGCAGCTGTATCCACCCTGAAGGTGGAA
This sequence comes from Mauremys reevesii, assembly GCF_016161935.1. Taxonomy (NCBI): domain Eukaryota; kingdom Metazoa; phylum Chordata; order Testudines; family Geoemydidae; genus Mauremys; species Mauremys reevesii. Next base: position 3,367,626 of record NC_052647.1, read on the forward strand.
GAGTGGAGCAGAGAGGCTGTGGGAAAAGGCCCTTTGTCATCCTCTAATATGACCTTGTGGGGAGAGAGCATCTCTATTAGTGCTGAAAGCTGCCCTTGTGCATAGATTCCTGAAATGTAAATGCCATTCTGGGGCCTTCTGCCTGGTGTGTCCGGGTGGAGGTCCCAGGCATTCAGTCCTGCACCAAGGAGGGGTGGGGGTTGGCAGAGCAGAGCCTCCTGCATGCCAGTGCTGTGTCCATGGAGGACTCACTGCCCTGAGACAGGCCCAAAACTGAAACCGAATCTGGATCAGGACTCTCATGTAGTCTAGGCACATTCAGATTCATGGTCTATTTAGATTCTGGCCAAACCCCTTTGTCTTTGCCTGCATCACCTCTTCAGTACCTGCTCTGCCTAGAGGATAACAGTCTACTACTGCCACCAGCCAACAGAGCTGCTCCTTCAGCTCACCTGGCTGGAGCTGGGTGCTAATTGTCCCAGGTTCAAACTCTGCTGTGGGAGTGTGAGTCACACTGTGATGTTCAGCTCTGCTCATGACCATTGCTGCCATAGTCTGGGTATTAGTCAGGATGGTTGAAGCTCCATTGTGGCTTCCTGTCCTACACAGTGGTGGTTTTGCTCTGACTGAGCCGGTTTCTCACGGTGCCAATTTCTTGTTTCTCTATTTGGGATCCCAATTTCCGAAGAGCCAAAGATGCAAAACAGGAACAAACGTGTCCAGGCAGTGATCGGGGGTGGGGGTGGAGGCTGTGTGTCTCAGACCAGGACTATGCAATCATAGCCCACAGCACACACACTCCTCCCCCAAGCAGGATGACAGGCTCCTTAGGGGCTGAGGTAGGGGTTGCAGTGGGAGGTTGCGGTTTGCGGGCTGGTGGAGAAGACTCAGAGCTCGGCTCTCACCTGGTGGGGAGCCCAGCTGGTCAGGAACTTTTAGAAAAAAACATTTGTCCGAGGAAAAATGGCGATTCATCAAAACCGAAACTTTTCACAGAAATGGGTCCGTTCTGACTAAGTGTTCTGCAGGGAGGTCTGTCAGGGCCAGGGTGGAAGCTCTGGTCAGAAGCAGCAATAGGAAGTCCCACCCCATTCTGGGCATGGCCTGGGGCACGCAGCTGGGATGTGGGAGACCACACCAGGCACAGCAGGGACTCAGACTTGGGTCTTTTACCACCCTGGCAAGTGCCCAAGCCAGGGGGCTCTAGAGTCAGTCACTCCTGGGTGCACGCTGGGCTGATGAATAGTTGATTATCAATACACAGCAGAACAGCTCCAGCAAGAGCCAGTGAAAATCTGAACCAGTGAGCGACTCTATAGCTGGGTGCTGAGGGCATGTGCCGGGGTGTTGTGGGAGTCGGACCCAGGTTCAATCCTGCTTGACCTGAGTCAGACCAGAGGCTTGGCCCTGGCTGTCCCCTAACCCTGGTTGGTGCCCTCTCCACTGCACCAGTCTTGGCTTCATTTTGAATTGGAATAAAAACAAATGTTAAAACCTTCCATTAAATGAAGCCCTTGGTTCTTGGCCTATCTTGGCATGGAGGTAACTCAATTGGCGGTGTCCAGGCCAGGAGTGAGGGAAGCCCCAGCTGGTGACTGGGCAGCACGGGCTGGGAGCTACAGAACCTCAGGGCTGGGATCAAGCCACTGGCCATTATAGTCACTGATCCCAGCCAAGGCTGGGGTGCAGGGTTAGTGAGGTGTTACCAGCACAGGTCTCTGTGCCCTGGGGTGAGCCTGCTTCCTGTGTTGCAGGTTCCCGTGTTGCCCTCAACACGCTGCCCACACAACTGGGAGGAGTTGCAGAAGAAGTGCTACTTTTTCTCCCCCCTAAAGGTGACCTGGAAGAAGGCCTGGAGATCATACATTGGCCGCAGTGCAGACCCGGCTGTCCTCAACAATAAGTTGGAACAGGAAGGTCCCCACCCTCCTGCCCCTCCGACAATCCCCACCAACCCCCTGCCCTCCTGCAAAGGCACAAAAGGAGTTACACCTAGCAAGGGACGTACAAGACAATAAGAAGGGGATCTAGACACACAGCAAGAGAAAGGTGAAGGAAAGTGGAGGTTGTCTACTTAGTGCAGAAGGAGAGTGAATAACTGGTGACATCAAGAAGGTTGAGGTAACTCAACACAATTAATATTAACAACCTGGGGGACAGACCACAAGCCAAAATAGGGAAAGAATGGGTTAAAGAATATTTAGATAGGTTAGATGTATGCAAGTCAGCAGGGCCTGATGAAATTCACCATCGGGTATTTAAGGACCTAGCTGGAACAATTTCAGAACCGTAAGCGATTTTCTTTGAGAACTCCAGGAGGACGGGTGATGTCCTAGAGGACTGGAGAAGGGAAACATAGTACCTATCTTTACAAGAGAGAACAAAAAGGACCTGGGGAGTTATAGACCAGTCAGCTTAACTTCAATACCTGGAAAGATACTGGAATAAATTATTAATAAGGCTGCGAGTCTGAAACAAAGGTCACAGAAGCCACGGATTCTGTGACTTTCCACAGCAGCGAATGCGACTGCTCCCGGGGCCACCCCAGCAGCAGCAGTTGTTCCTGGTGCCCTGGTCCCCCCTCCCCGGAGCAGCAGCGGCAGTCCTGGGCTTCCCTCATCCCCATGCAGCAGCAACGGCCCTGGAGCCCCCCAGAGCATCCAAGATTTAGTCAGGGGTATATAGTACAAGTCCTGGACAGGTTATGGGCTGTGAATTTTTGTTTATTGCACGTGACCTGTCCATGACTTTTACTAAAAATACCCATGACTAAAACTTAGCCTTAATTACTAAACAATCAGTTTGTAGGCACCTAGAGGGTTATAAGAAATAGGCACTTTTGTCAAGAATGAATCATACCAAGCCTGCCCAATTTCCTTCTTTGACAGTGTTACTGGCCAAGAGGGTAGGGAGGGAAGCAGTAGATGTGGTAGATCTTTTGGCACAGTCCCGCATGACATTCTCATAAGCAAACTAGGGGAATATGGTCTAGACTAAGTTATGACAAGGTGGGTGCACACGTGGTTGAAAGACTGTACTCAAAAAGTAGTTATCAATGGTTCCCTTTCGGACTGAGAGGATGTATCTAGTGGGTCTGTCTGTAATGGAGTGGAGAGTGTGCTTATAAAGTTTGTGGATGAAACCAAGCTGGGAGGGGTTGCAAGAACTTTGGAGGACAGAATTAGAATTCAAAACAACCGTGACAAATTGGAGAATTGGTCTGAAATCAAGAGGATGAACTTCAGTAAAGACAAGGGCAAAGTGCTACATTTAGGAAGAAAAAAACCAAATGCGTGGCTCCATTGTGAGGAACTGGTGAGGCCTCAGCTGGAGTACGGTGTCCAACTCTGTGTGCCGTCCTTTAGGGAAAGTGGGGACAAATTGGAGAGAGTCCAAAGGAGAGCAACAAAACTGATAAAAGGTTTAGAAAACCTGACCTGTGAGGAAAACTTAAAAAATGGGGCAAGTTTACTCTTGAGAAAAGAACCCTGAAGAGGAGCCTGATAGTCATCTTCAACTACATTCATGACAGTTATACAGAGGACTGTATGGGCGGCTGGTCACATAGGCTGGAGGAGCCTGTGCCTCCCCAAACAGCCAGGCATGCTCCCCCGCCATGTGTGGCGGCTCCAGTCCTGCTCCAGCCCCCAAGTGCTCCAGCTGGGGCTGGGGAGGCTGGGGCCTGTGCACCACCCGCCTTCCTGGCACTCCAGGGCTGGGGGGCTAGTTTGGGATGTGACTGGCTGTGGAGGGGGGAAGCTGGGCTCCGGTGGGAGTGGAAGGGGCATGGCCTTGGTCAGAAGGGGCAGGGCTGGGGGCTAGCCTCCCCGAGCCAGCAGTTCATGTGCTGCCCATGGACGACAGTGCTCGATTATGGAGGAAGGGCAGGAAGTAATGGGCTTCATCTGCAGGAAGGGAGGTTTAGGTTCAATATTAGGACAAACATTCTAATGGACCAACGGAGCTGTGGAATCCCCATCATCGGAGGTTTAAGAACATGTTGGACAAACACCTGTCATAGATGATCTATGTCTGCTTGGTCCAGCCTCAGCATGGGGGACTGAACTAGATGAATCTCGAGGTTCCTTCCAGCCCTACGTTCTATGATTCTATGGGAGTGTGTAGGGATGAATAGGAATGAGTGAATGGAGATGGATACAGAGATGCTGGAACAATTTGTATAGTGGGGGTGCTGAGAGCCATTGAACCAAACTGTAAACCCTGTATATGATGGGAACCACTCCAAGCCAGGGAGTGCTGCACCCCCAGCACCCCTAGTTCCAGCACCTGTGGATGGATAGATAGATGGGAGTGTGTGGAGATTAATAGGTAGATGGAAGATTATAGGGGTAGGTATGCATGGGGATGGTTAAATAGATGGGAGTGTATGGAGACAGATGGGAGTATATGGGGAGAGATAGGTAGGACTGTGTGGGGATAGATGGGAGTGTCCAGAGACAGACAGGTGGGTACGTTATGCATATTGTAGACTTCTTTTAGTTGTTGTTGTAAATTATGCTCTTGGATCAGCTGAATCCTGAGGAAAGGTTTCTCACTGGATTGGATTTCCCAGTTGCTGCGCGATCCACTGGAAATGTTTCCTTCTTCTCTTTCAGATCCTGGTCTGCAGAGTTCCCCAGTGTTAATAACACTGAAACACTGCGTCCATCCCACAGGGCGTGCCAGAGGCGAGCGGAACAACGCACAGTGTGAGACTCACTACAACTTCATTTATGAAAGAGCTCGGCCCTTTTGCATCTCATTGACCTGCTTGAAAACATTGTTTCTTTCTGAGGGGTTTTTTCTTTGAGCATCCAATGAAAGGTAATAGAAACCAGGCAGCCTTCCAGGGAGAACGCTCCCCACTGGACGCGAGGGGGTTGACTCTGATTTACGCTTTGTCAGTGTAACTACATCGCTCAGAGGTGTGGAAAAGCCAGAGGAGAAACTCTTCACTAAGCACTGCAGTGGCTCAGCTGCGCCGAAAGAGGAGGCAAGCCCTGAACTACTGAATCCACTGCGATGTAGAGGACTTTAAATTTTCCTATGCTACAGAGGTAGTTTTATTCTTGTTTTTGTAACTGTGAAGCTGAGCCCAAAGGGGAATCCTCTCTATTTTAAGTCTTTTCTATTACCCTGTAAAGTTACCTTCCATCCTGATTTTGCAGGTGTGATTCTTTTAATTTTTTCTTTATAAATAAAGTTCTTCTTTTAAGAATCTGATTGATTTCAGTGTCCTTAAGACAAAGGTCTGGTCTGTGCCCACATTGCTCAAGGCAATTGATTGATATATTACTCTCAAGCCTCCCCAGGAAAGGGGGTGAAGGGGCTTGGGGGGATAGAAATTCCCTGAATTTTGGTGTAAATCACTTGGTGGTGACAGCAATACCGTCCAAGGACAAGGAAAGGAATTTGTGCCTTGGAGAAGTTTTAACCTAAGCTGGTAGAATATAAGCTTAGGGAGTCTTTCACGTGGGTCCCCATATCTGTACCCCAGAGTTCAGAGTGGTGGGGGGAACCGTGACAGTAATATACCTAAGGGCTTGTCTACACTACCCGCGATCAATCCAGCGGGGCTCAATTTATTGTGTCTAGCTGAGCGCGGAGTGCTCTCCCGTTGACTCCGGCACTCCACCAGAATGAGGAGCACAAGCGAAGCCGATGGGAGAGCATCAGCTGTCGACTTACTGCAGCGACGACACTGCGGTAAGTAGATCTAAGTATGTTGACTTCAGCTTCGCTAGTCACATAGCTGAAGTTGCGTATCTTAGATTGACCCTGCGCAGTAGTGTAGACAAGCCCTAAGAAATAATACTAATGCGAATGGGACTGGATTGGCCCAGGTCCTGGGGCTGACTGTTTGGAAGGATATGGTGCAGAGGGTTAGGGAGGTGGCATTAGGGTGGGGATCCAGGAGGGTGTCCAGCAGCAGAGGAGTCTCTAGGAAATAGCCAGGGAACACCCTCAGGACTTATTTCTGCTGGAGTTGGGCCCAAGCCACAATTCCAGATCCAAAGAACTCCCAGTGTTACAATTTTGTCACAAGTTGCGTGCTGTTTGATGTTAAAGCCCCAGCTCCGGGAGTCATGGGATTATAGGAAAATCTTCTCTTTCCTCTTTTTTTTTAAAGCATGTTTTCTGCCCTTGCACAGAAAAGCTGGAAAATGTGACCCTGCAAGGCTCAGAATCCAGAAAGTAAAGAAACAGAACCCAATGCAAATCACTTTTTTTAAAATCATGACTTTTCAGCCAATCTCCTGATTCTGTGGGGGCTGGACTCATAATTTTTGAAGGTTTGGGGCTCGTGATGCTGTTAAAGAGGCAAGATTTTTGCTAGGAAACACGTGGTTTTTTTATTGCCATTGCACTGAGCCTGGCTGAAGTCATGGGCCATTGATAACTGATTTGCAAGGGGTTGTTATGAAGGTGGAGTTGTGCTGGGGATCTGGAGGGGCTACCAGGAACAGGGAGACTCCAGGAAATGTTGATAAAGTTCCCACCAGAGATGGGCCCAGCTAATGAAGCCCAGATCCAAGAGACAAACTGCGCAGAGCTAGGGGAGTAGTTCGACTTTCCACTGCTGCCCAGCACAGGACAGGATGTGGGGAATGGAGTGGAGACACAGACTGGGAATTTGGGGAGTAGACGCTGCACTAGATACCATGATGTCTCCTGGGAACTGTAGTTCAGGTGCTCAGTGCCTTCACTCTTCTCTTTGGGCCCTTCCCCAGACAGCATCCAATCTAAGTAAATGTATGAGCCACCAAGGAATGAAATGAGCCACATTTCCCAAGGAAAATCTTTTCTCTTTAATGAGGATTTTTTCCCAATGGCTGGTTGGCCAGCAGTTAAATGAGGGGTGGGGTTAAGAGGGAGGCAAGGGAGGGAGCAGATCTCATCAGCTACACTGCTGAGGATTCCCATTACCTCCTCAGAGATGCAGCAAAGCAGACATGCAATAGATGAGAGTCCCGGGTGGGGGGTGAAATGCCCGGTGAGGCCTGGAAGCGGCTGGCATAGCAGGGAGCTCTTGTTGACTGAGTGCTGGCAGTGGGAACACGAGCCTCCAAAACCTCCAGAAGAAATGAAAACAATTTGATTTTCTGGTTCCAAACTAGATTTTGCTTTGAAAGTCTCCCTAATTTATTCTGAAAAATAAAATATAAAAAATAAAAAATGTTGGAAATAAAAAGGAATCAAATGAAATTGTTTTTTTTTTACTTTTCAATTCACTGAAAATTTCAAAAAAATGATTTTCAAATTGAAACCAAAAGGAAATTTTCCAAATTTGTATGTAAAGCAAAAAGTTTTTACAAAATTTTATTGGGTTCCATTGAAAATTATTTGCCCCTGTTTTTTGGGATTGGCAGCGAACTGAGAAACCCACTATTCACACAGCTCTACTCTTAAGTCACTTAAGTGCTTTTGAAAATGTTACCTGTAGGCACTTGAAAATCCCACCCCCAGGTGTTAGAAGAAAACATAGTGGGGCCAATTCTACTTGCTTCGTCTGTCCATCCCCCGGCACCATCTGAATCTACCCATCCATCCCCATACACTCTATCTATCTATCTGTCTATTTATCTATCTAACCCCATACCTGTCCCCGTCTGGCCCTTACACCTCTTGAACCCACTCCCAGTTGCTCAGTGGGTAGCAGTGGTGCTGTTACCCCCTCCCAGTCACCCCAGGAGAGTTGATGGACACAGGAGGTTGCAGCCCCTGCAGAATCACCCTGTTGGTTCATGTCCTGCCCCACGGGCTCAGTGACAAGGGCAGGCCCTGGTCTGTGTTGAAGGGGGTGAGGAAGGGGGGTTCACCCCTCAGTGCGTGCGGAGCAGGGACCAGGCAGCTCCATGGAATAATAACAATGCCAAGTGGTTCCGTCTCTCTCCAACCCCAATGCAAAGGGCTGCACCTCTCCCTCCCCATGGAAACCCACCGCACTGACAGGATGCTACAAATCACAGGAAGTGCATGTGCTCAAGACTCCTGGGTTCTATCCCCAGTGCTGGGATAGGAGTGGGGTCTAATGGTTAGAACAGAGGAGGAGGAAGCTGGGTGTCAGGACTCCTGGGTTCTATCCCCAGTGTCGGGAGGAAAGTGGGGTCTAGTATCTTGTCCCCCTCTGTTAAGCAGAGGTAATGACGCTGATCTATCTCATGGGGATGGGGGTCAGACTTCCAAAGCTTAATTAATTAACCAGTCAAATCACCAGGGAATGGAATGGGGGGGGGCACGGTACCAACTGGGGGTGTCACTCACAGCAAGTGCCAGAGCTGCCCTGGGAGCACTGGCAAGTGGAGCGGCCATGGTTGAAAGCCCCAAACTGGCCAAGGGGCTTTGAGCTCTTGGGAGGAAGTGGCTGCCGTGTAACCACATCTCCCCACTGAGACAGGAGGTTTGTGCGTGTTCCATCTGCTGCCAGGTGCTGGCTGTGCTGAGCCTGGGCTCTGGCCCATCAGCACCAGGCAGGGGGGTGATCATTGCTGGGAGACAAAGGGATGAAAAGCGACAAGTGGGTTTTAATTAAACAGCACCCAGCCAGGCTGTGGGGTCTGCGCGATGCCAGGCAGCGGCACCGGACTAGGGCGCCTGAAGGCCCCTGGCACTGCTGGCTAGAGGGAAATAAATGAGAGATGGGAGAGGTCTGGTGCAGCTGATCCCTAGGATCAATCCGTCAACCCTGCCGGCTGGCTGGCTGCAGCAGTCAAGTGGCCAGTGCCCTGAGCTGGGAGATTGGAGACCTGGGGTCCAGTCCCAGGGCTGGTCTACACTACGGGGGGAAATCGATCTAAGATACGCAACTTCAGCTACGTGAATAACGTAGCTGAAGTTGAAGTATCTAGATCGAATTACCTACCATCCTCACGGCGCGGGATCGATGTCCGCGGCTCCCCATGACGACTCCACTACCGCCGTTCGGGTTGGTGGAGTTCCGGAGTCGACAGGCGTGCGTTCGGGGATCGATATATCGCGTCTAGATGAGACGCGATATATCGATCCCCGAGAAATCGATTGCTACCCGCTGATATGGTGGGTAGTCTGGACATACCTCCAGTTCTGCTGCTGGGGGAAAATCCCTTTGCCTCTCTGTGCTGAGGCTGAGCTCACAGAGGGCTCTTAAGGTCACAGGATCCGTGACTCTGTAACGAAACCGTATCCTCAGTTATGAGCTAACAAGACCCCTAATGGTCACAGTCTCTAACCAGCCCCCACAGAAGTACCTGCCAGGGGAGCTGCCCTTTGGTAACAGCCTCTCTTCAGTGCCGCAGACAAAGGTTTAACATGATTCAACAGCTGAAGTTCGACAAATTCAGCCTGGAAATAAGGTGCAGTTTTCTCGCAGGGACAGTAATTAACCAGTAGAGCGACTCCCCAAGGGGCTGGTGGGGAGGTTTGCACTCTATCGTTGTATAGAAATAAGTCCGACTAGTGTGAAGGGCTTCAGGATATGCTTGCTTGGAAACTAACCCCAATAAACATCCCACTGTCTGCACTTCAGACTTCTGGTCTCTTGCCGCTTGCCGTCTGGGTGACAAGAACCAGGGAAGTGGGAGTGTTGAGGGAAAGCCTCTAACAGACTCTGGGAAGCCACAAGCAGTAACTGCATGGGAACCACGCTGTGAGCTCGGCATTTTCCATCCGTGGGCGGTGGGGGAGGGGAGGCTAAGCCCCATGGCATAGGCTCCCACTCTGTGGGTGCTCCACGGCCTGCAGGGGTCACTTGACAGCTGCTGGGAAGCTCTCAGCTTGCTGCAGGATCCGGACCTAAGTGAGAAGATGACAAATTTTCCTTCATTTTCGTTCCCCATTTCCCCTCATTACTGTGATTTTCTCCCTGCCACCTCAGTGTAATTGGCTCTGTGGCTCAGGACGGGGAGGAGGCAGAGTCTCAGGCATTTCCCAGTATAGGCCAGGTCCTGGGGGGCTTGTCTTAGCTGGGATAATGCAGCCTCTTGGGCAGCAGGGGATGGTTGGTGTGGAACGAGTTTGCTGGGTCTCATGGCCATTCCACAGAGAAAGACTCACAATCACAAGCAGCATGAGTGTCCCTCTTGCAGGACTGAGTGGGCCCCGGAACCTGAGCCCCCTTCCCCCATGGCAGGGTCACTCTGAGGTCTTGGCTACACACGGAAGTTGCCCTCCTGTAACCAGAATGAGAATGGATTAGGTTTAGTCCCGTGTGCACACGCGTCCATCGCTTTATGCTTCACACGGTAATTTACCCGTTACTGAGTCCAGAGCTCCACCTCAACCATGAATAGAGATGCAGCACCTACCTTTTGAACTGAGGATCCATATCACCCTCACCAGCAAAAAGCGGGACCCTGTGTTATTCATAGGGACAGGATGCAGAAAGTCCTGGGTAACCCACTACTGTCTAAAACAGGGAGAAATGTCTGCACAGGGAGTCTCAGTTGCTAGTGTCAGTGGTAACTGCAGTCAATGTCTGGTGGCGCTCCTCACTGGGTGGGACAATTGGTGGAGGTCACAAACTGGCTTAGGCAGTTAAGAAGAGCTAGAAGGAGCACTGCAGGGGACGTATTGGAAATTGCGGGCGCACAAGCTCTAAATGCAATTGATCTGGAGGTGGTGCAGAATAAAGCGGGTGTAATAGGAGGGGCACTGGAATATTTGCATATCCTGTTAATCTCTTCACTGCAAGCATTAGGCCTACTGGGGTGCTTGGAGGCTAATCGGGCTGAAGCTGTGCTTAATATCTCCTCGCAGGATCATCAAGTGCTTGTGCAAGCTCTAGAGGAACAGGAGCAAGCCACCTGCTTGGCTATTACTGGTGCGCAAGGCCAGGCCTGGATACAGACAACAGCAGAAGGAATCATTCAAGAGGAAAATGCTGGAAATTTGGAAAATCACCAGCTGAGATTCGGAAAGTAGTGTGGGATAATCCCTCCCAAGAGGAAAGAGATCGACATGCTTGGTGGACTCTTCATGACATTATATATTTCCATCAGGACAAAACTATTGTTATGTACATGGTTAAGTTAGCAAGGGTGAAATATATAAAATCTCCCATTGTATCTGGGACTATGGAAAAATAACATGTTAATGATGCCTAAAGATCACCGCTATGGGTGAGTCTGGGAAAAAAGACCTCGGACGTCTACACTTTAGAGCCTGAAGCATGTGCAGAAGAGAGTGGACTGAGGTATATTTCTGACAAGCGAGATGAACGCATCAACGCATCCTCCAGAGCTCACTTTGAGCTGAGACAGAATTCCTCTAGCACGTCTATTGTTGTATATACAGGACACGGTAGTTTTTGTTTTAGGACAAAATGTGGTTTTGTTGTAAACGGACATAATCTGAATGTTAGTGACAGTAAATAATTTAGCGTCATGTGATAATGTTCGCACGCCCATATGGACACAACAAGATTTAAAGGTTAATAATCAAATGTATAACTATTTCATATCAGTACATGTGGGACCTGATATGAAGTGGGTCCAGCAACTGTTGTCTCATCCTGACCCAAGAAATATGGTCACACATGTAACTCTTCTGCTGGGTGGAGTTGTGAGCAACAAAGGTTCAATATCCAGGGATCCCTCTTAACAATACAACACAGAACCAGCTCAAGCCCCCACTCAGTAATCTGGGAAAATTAAACACCGCCTCTGGATGCCTCTAAGAGGCAACATTTCCCCACTCGAAAGCCCAGACTCTGTATAGCCGAGAAATCTTTTAATAAAAAGGGGAAAGGAACCTGGCATTAATTTGGGAAAACACCATAGCCCTGATTTGAACACACCTGACCTGGGGCGTGCTCAGGGATTTACATGTGACTACTTTTGGGGGGCACTTTAAACACTGGCCCCCTGCCCAATCCCCCCAGTGCCTTGCTGCCTCCTCCCCACATTGTCCTGAGCTCCAAACACTTACTGGAGGAAGGGATGGGGCTCAGCAGGCTTCCTGGGCCCCCTCTCACAGAACTCTGCTGACAGCTGGGTTGCCAGCCCTCCTGGATTGTCCGGGAGTCTACCAGAATCAGCATCCATCTCCCGGTGACTATAGAAAGCAATCCAGGATGTTTTAATAGGCCACTAAAAGTCTGGTCAGCGGCACAGTGGGGCTAAGGCAGATTTACTACCTGCCTTCATGGGTGCCAAGTTTGTATAATTTTTGATGATGACCAAAACGGGTCCAAGCAGAGCCGTCCCGTCCCTATGAACGGCTCTGAAAATATACGCCCAAACAGTGGTGGAGCTGGGCCCACGTTCCTGAATATTGGTGGAGCACGGGCACCATGGGCCCATATAACTCGCCGCCTATGCCTGCCTTGGCTCAGCACGGCTCCCAGAAGCAGCTGGCATGTCCAGCTCCTAGGTGCAGGGGCAGCCAGGGAGTCTTCACATGCCACTCCTGCCCCAAGCACCAACTCCGCAGCTCCCATTGGCTGGGAACTGTGGCCAATGGGAGCTGCAGGGGCAGTGCCTGCAGGCAGGGGCAGCGCACGGAGCTGCCTGGCTGCCACTCTGCCTAGGAGTCGTACATGCCAGCTGCTTCCGGGTGCTGCCTGAGGTAAGCGCCACCTGGTCAGAACTCATAGCCCAGTCCCCAGACCCAGCTCTGAGCTCCCCCCACACCCAAACTCCCTCCTGGAGCAGACACCCCTCACCCCCTCCTGCACTCCAACACCTACCCCAGCCCTGAGCCCCCTCCTGCACTGAAACTCCCTCCTGGAGCCCACACCGCTCACGCCCCTCCCGCACCCAAAGTCCCTGCCAGACCCCGCACCCTGAACCCCATCCTGCACACCAAGCCTCTGCCCCAGCCCTGAGCCCCCTCCGCATTCAAACTCCCTCCCGGAGCCTGAACCTATCACCCCCTCCTGTACCCCACCCCCTGCCCCTGCCTCAGCCCAGAGCCCCCATCACATTCCAAACCATTGGCCCCACCCCTCCAGCCCAGAGCCTGCACCCCAACCCCCTTCAACAGCCCTGAGCCCTCTCCCATACTCTGAACTCCTCGGCTCTAGCCCAGAGCCTCCTCCTGCACCCCAAACCCCTCATTCCCAGCCCCACACCAGAACCCACATGCCCCTCCCACACCCCAACCTGGTGAAAGTGAGTGAGGGTGGGGGAGAGTGAGCGATGGAGGGAGGGGGATGGTGTGAGCAGGGGGTGGGGGCCTCAGAGAAGTGGGGGGACTGAGCCGTGTCAGGGCAGAGCCCATGCCAGCAAGACATGAATGCTGCTGGCCCATGTGGGCTCTCTGGGGAAGGGCTCCTTTTGGTTATGTGCTTCTCTGGGGTTTGTACAGCACCTGGCGCAATGGGGGCCAAGCCCATGACCAGGGCTCTTCGGTGCTACCGTAATACCATTATAGCAATGTCCCCTCTTGGGTGCTACCGTAATACCATTCATAACATCGTCCCCTCAACCTATGTTTCTAAACCCAGACATGCACCGTTCCAGAGGTCCAGATCCTATCCCCCTCCTAACTAGCGTCTGCCCTAACTCAGATATCTGCATGTGCAATGAGCCAAATTCTGCCCTCCGTGTTGGCTCTGCACCTCCACTGGCCTCGATACCTCTGTGATGGGCACCTTGGAGAAGTCATTTGACAGGCAAGACAATGGGGGGCAGTTCAGGCCTCGTGTTTGGCCCTGGGGACCTGCGGGGCTGGGACGAGCAGGCACCACCCAGCTGTGTGAGCAGGGGGGAGTAGGAGGGCAGCCAGTGGGGAGAGCTGCAGTGGGTGGCACGCTGTGAATTCAGGGTGAGGTGATGAACTCTCTGTATCTTTCCCAAGCTGCAAACTCCTTCTGGAACATGGGGCCAGCTGCTGTCTCTGTTGTGCTTTTACTTCCATGCTGGACTGACGTTCCAGGGGCCAGTGGCAAAAGGCCGATAGCTAAGGTTTGTTAACTCAGGATAATCCTCTGTTCTGCTAGACACCTTAGCCAATAGACTGGCTCCCAGGGGCTTATCGGGGCAGGGGGTGGCCTGGCCACAAAGGCACCTGCCCGAGGTCTGGGATCGCCAGGGGAGGCTGAGGCAGGTGACAGCAGGGCTGGAAGGTTACAAAGGGCCAGGCAGATCTATTTTGTGTCTTTGTACATTTTCATCAGCTAAAGAAGAGGGGCTCCCCAGAGCTTCCCCACCCCTAGTTGCTGCAGGATCCCAATGTGGTGAGGGAGACCCTGTGACCTGAACCCAGACAGACCCCGAAGGACTCCCAAGGGACAGGTGAGCTGGCGAGTGGCACTGCGATGGGGGATGGTTGTTTCCTTTAGGATCTGCGCTCTGTTAAGTGAAGAGCAATGGGGTAGAACCCTGCACACGGTGTCTGTGCGCTTCATGCTACACTGACCACCCGGCCCCTGGAAGAGGGAACCCAGCCGGCCCACACCTTCAGGGGGAGTTCTGGGAGAAGGGGGTGGGGTTTAAGCTACTGAGCTACTTGGGGGTCAGTGCTGGGCCTGGGGCCTAAGGCAGGTGGGCTGCAGAGCTCCGTTTCTGTGAAGGGGTAACAGACAGAGTCAGTGCCCAGGAAATGTGCCCCAGAGGCCACAGGAGACACCAGCGCTGCAGCCTGTGATACCCTGGGAAGCTCAGAGCACCGGTCCCCATTCTGACTAATAGCCACTGATGGACCTATTCTCCAGGAACTTATCTATTTCTTTTTTTAATCCTATTACAGTTTTGGTCTTCACAGCATTCCCTGGCAAAGAGTTCCACGGGTTGACTTTATGTTGTGTGAAGAAGTACTTCCTTTCAGTTTTTTAAAACCTGCTGCCTATTAATTTAATTGGGTGACTGCTAGTTCTTGTGTTATGTGAAGGATTAAATAACATTTCCTCATTCACTTTCGTCACACCAGTTAAGATTTTATAGACCTCTATCGTATGCCCCCTTAATCGTCTCTTTTCTAAGCTGAAAAGTCCCAGTCATTTTAATGTCTCCTCCTGTTTCAAACCCCTAATCATTTTAGTTGCCCATCTCTGGACCTTTCCCAATTCCAATATATCTTTTTTGGGATGGGGTGACCAGGTCTGCAGACAGTATTCAAGGTGTGTGCGTACCATGGATTTATATAGAGGCAATATGATATTTTCTGTCTTATTATCTATCCCTTTCTTAATGATTCCCAACATTCTGTTCGCTTTTTTGACTGCCGCTGCACATTGAGTGGATATTTTCAGAGAACCATCCACAATGACTCCAACATCTCTTTCTTGAGTGTTAACAGCTAATTTAGACCCATCATTTTGTAATGTGACAGATCCAAACCAGTGGGGTACAGGAGTCTGGTAGAGGGCAAATATACTGGTCACTGGATGAGTAGTTTTCTGTTCCCTGAGTGACCAGAGCAGGGGCTGCACTAGAGTAATGAGGAAACTGCTAGAACCAATTAAGGCAGACAGGCTGATTAGATCATAGAATCATAGAATCTCAGGGTTGGAAGGGACCTCAGGAGGTCATCTAGTCCAACCCCCTGCTCAAAGCAGGACCAATCCCCCACTAAATCATCCCAGCCAGGGCCTAGGTAACCCATTCCAGTGCTTCACCACCCTACTAGTGAAAAAGGTTTTCCTAATATCCAGCCTAAACCTCCCCCTCTGCAACTTGAGACCATTACTCCTTGTTCTGTCATCTTCTACCACTGAGAACAGTCTAGATCCATCCTCTTTGGAACCCCCTTTCAGGTAGTTGAAAGCAGCTATCAAATCCCCCCTCATTCTTCTCTTCTGCAGACTAAACAATCCCAGTTCCCTCAGCCTCTCCTCATAAGTCATGTGCTCCAGCCCCCTAATCATTTTTGTTGCCCTCCGCTGGACTCTCTCCAATTTATCCACATCCTTCTTGTAGTGTGGGGACACAGTACTCCAAATGAGGCCTCACCAGTGCTGAGTAGAGGGGAATGATCACATCCCTTGATCTGCTGGAAATGCCCCTACTTATACAACCCAAAATGCCATTAGCCTTCTTGGCAATCACCTGCAGCCAATCAAGGCAGGCTAATCAGGGCACCTGGATTTAAAAAGGAGCTCACTCCAGTCAGGTGAGGAGGAGCCAGAGGAGAGGAAGTGCGTGTGAGGAGTTGGGAGCAAGAGGCGCAAGGAGCTGAGAGTGAGAGGGGGTGCTGCTGGAGGACTAAGGAGTACAAGTGTTATCAGACACCAGTAGGAAGGTCCTGTGGGGGGGATAAAGAAGGTGTTTGGAGGAGGCCATGGGGAAGTAGCCCAGGGAGTTGTAGCTGTCATGCAGCTGTTACAGGAGGCACTATAGACAGCTGCAATCCACAGGGCCCTGGGCTGGAACCCGGAGTAGAAGGCGGGCCTGGGTTCCCCCCAAACCTCCCAAATCCTGATTAGACACAGGAGGAGTTGATCCAGACTGTGGGGAAGATCACTGAGGTAAGCAAATCTGCCAATAAGCGCAGGACCCACCAAGGTAGAGGAGGAACTTTGTCACAGTATATATAGTTGAGATTATGTTTTCCAATGTGCATTACTTTGCATATATCAACATTGAATTTCATCTGCCATTTTGTTACCCAGACACCTAATTTTGTGAGATCCCTTTGTAACTCTTTGCAGTCTGCTTTGGACTTCACTATCTTGAGTAGTTTTGTATCATCTGCAAATTTTACCACTTCACTGTTTACCCATTTTTCCAGATAATTTATGAATATGTTGAACAGTAATGGTCCTAGTACTGACCCCTCAGGGATAGCACTATTTATCTCTCTCCATTCTGAAAACTGATAATTTATTCCTACCCTTTGTTTCCCATCTTTTAACTAGTTACTGATCCATGACAGGACTTCCCTGTTATCCCATGATGGCTTACTTTTCAAAAGTCAATTTAAATTAAATAAAAGCAGCAAAGAGTCTTGTGGCACCTTATAGACTAACAGACGTTTGGGAGCATGAGCTTTCGTGGGTGAATACCCACTTCGTCGGATGCACACGACTCTTTGCTGCTTTTACAGATCCAGACTAACACGGCTACCCCTCTGATACTTAAATAATTTTTTTAATAAAAGAATTATATTTGTTTTAGAAATCTAGAACTGTTGTGTGTTTTGGTGTAATTTGCACTATCCTTATATTAAATATGCATTATCCTAACAAAACATTTAATTTATTCATCTCTCTTTTATATGTTGCACGTCAAAGTGAAAATGAAAAGACAAAAAACAATGCAACAATTTTTCCACTCAGAGGCCTCAAAAACTAACCACAGTGAAGAACACATCAAGAACTAAGAATATATCAACATGTCATCTGAGGGGTCAAGTGGTATATTTACATCCGACAAGCCTGAAGCACCAATACAGCTACCTACTGAAGAAACAGCATCTCCAAAACCTAAAGGTGGTTCCCGAAGTTTGTCCGTCAAAGTGTTCCCATTCACTGAAGTTACAAAAGATGGCTATTGGTGCACCTCTTGCAAAAAAGCTTACGAAGAAGGAAAGCTTCCCAATGGTATAACTGGTAAAAGTGGAGGAGCTTGGTTTGTCTAACCGATCAGCAAAGCCAATGCTGCCAAACTACGTGAAAAGGCTGCAAAACACCAGGCCTCTGGAGTGCATCAACATGCAGAAAGCCTTATAAGCCAATTTTAGAAGTACTTAATGAGGCTGTTAAGAATGCTGGAGACACAACCCAGTTCATGCAAACAAACATGGCTGTGGCATCCTACTTTCTATTTAAGCAAGAGATACCACACACTACCAGCTGGAGGCCAATGTTAAGTGCATTGTCACTTGTTCATCCTAAAGCTGAACACTGGTTCCGAACAAGACCGACAAATGCTCACTATCTTTCTGCAAGAAACTCAACTGACTGTATAGAAGCAGGCGGTGCAACAGTGAAAGACTCAACAGTTGAAAAAGTGAAGAACTATCACCACATTCAAAAAGTTTGCATACATGGCTGATGAATGGGCATCAAGTATTAAGTCACTGTGTACGTTATCTTGATGTCTGTGGTAGGCCAGTAGATGCATTTCTAGATGTTCAAGTTATAGAAGACACATCGGCTGCATCCATGACAACCCACATCTTAGAAAAGTTAAATGCGTGTCAGTTGGACCCCAAACAGATGGCTGCAAACTTCTCTGGAAGACATGGTGGAGAACAAGCTTTGTTTGGAGAAAAGTGTAACCCTAATCTCTCCTGTACACACTGCAGAGGCCATCTTCTTCAGCTAGCTCTAGTACAAGCTGCAGACTCTTCAAAAGACATTAAAAAAGCTATAAATGTAATGTCTTCATTATATTCTTTTTTCAGCAAGAGTTCAAAAAGACTGAATATCTTAGAAAATAGAGTAGATACATTGGGACAGAAGTTCAAATTAGTCCAACGTGGGAAAACCCAGTGATGAGCTGCCAAAATCATAACAACCGGTTCCCTCCTCACCCCAGGAGGAATCATGCCCCCGCCCGGACTCCTGCCCCAACCAACCCCCCGCGTTCCTTGATGCCCCCCCCACCCCAGGGACCCCTGCCCCATCCACCTCCCTTCCCTGTACCCTGACTGCCCCCCGCCGCCCCATCCAACCCCTCCTCTCATTCCTGATGGCCCCCAGGACCCCTGCCCCATCCAACCACCCCTTCTCTCTGTCCCCTGACTGCCCCTGGAACCCTTGCCCCTGACTGCCTCCCACCGCCCCATCCAACCCCTGATCCTTTCTGACTGCCCCACCAGGACCCTTGCCCCTATTCAATCCCCCTGTTCCCTGCCCTCTGACCCCCCACCCCCAAACTCCCCTACCCTCTCTCCAACACCCCCTCCCTGCCCCCTTACCGCGCTGCCTGGACGTGGCTGGCGGCGCTACAGTCCGGCCGCTGCTGGAGCCGGGAGCCCGGGGACGCGGGGCTGGGACAGGAGTCATGCGGCCGGAGCCGGAGGATGTGGCGGGAGCCCGGCGGCCGGAGCCAGGCGGCTGGCCGGGTGGAGCCAGGGAGGGCCGTGGCCAGAGCTGGAGCCGGGCAGCCGGGGCCGCCGCACGCCCAGACCCGCGCTGCCGGAGCCCGGCCCCGTGGCAAAACAGCAGGGCGGCTGGAGCCATGGAGCCAGGCTGGGCTGGAGCTGGGGGGGCCGTGTCCAGAGCCGGGCATCCGGGTAGGTGGGGGCACGCGGCGGGCCGGGGATGCGGCTAGAGCCGGGCGGCCGGGACGCGGGCCGGGGGATGCGGCCGGGCTGGGCGGGGTTGGGACGCGGCCCGGGAGGCCGGGACGCGGTCCGGGCGGGACGCGGGCCGGGAGGGTTATGGCCGGGAACGCGGGCCGGGAACGCGCCGTGGCTGGGTGGCCGGGAGGGTCGGGACGCGGGCCGGGCAGGGTTGCGGCCGGAACGCAGGGCGGGGGTGTGCTGCGGCCGTGGCCGTGGCCGGGAGGGTTGGGGCCGGGCGGGGACCTGGGGACGGGACGGGTGGGGTGCCGCGGCCGGGCCGGGTGGCCGGGAGGGTCAGGGACGCAGGGCAGGGCAGGGTCGCGGCCGGGAACGCGGGGACGGGAACGCAGGGACGGGGACGGGGGGGGGGACACGCGGGGACGGGGGGAGGTGCCGCGGCCGGGGACAGGTGGCCGAGGAGGGTGCTGTGGCCGGGGTGGGGAGGGTCAGGGCCGGGCGGGGACCCGGGGCCAGGCGGAGACGCTGGGGGCCCACGGCCGGGGCCGGGTGGACGGGAGGTTCGGGACGCGGGGCCGGGTGGCCGGGGACGCGGAGCTGGAGAGGGTCGGGGCCGGGGAGGGTCGCGGCCGGGCGGCCGGGGACGGGCCATGGCTGGAGACCGGCCGGGGCACACGGCCCCCCCTAGTTTCCTACCTCAGCGTCGTCTTCCTGGGCCGGGGAAGCCTGCTTGCTTCTCAGCCCTCCCAGGCTTCCCGCGCGAACAGCTGATTCGCAGGAAGCAGGGCGGGAGGAGAAGCAAGGAGGAGCATTCATGGCAGGAGGTGGAGGCAGAGCTGAGGTGAGCTGGGGCCGCAGCAGGGAGCGCTTGTTAAATTTAAATGCCCTTTTAGAACCAGTTTGTCCCACGGGGAACAACTGGTTCTAAAAGGGCTTCTAAATTTAACAACCGGTTCGCGCGAACCGGTGCGAACCGGCTGCAGCTCACCACTGGGAAAACCCACTGGCTTTCTCATGAGCGATCCTTGGCTGTTGTCTTAAAATTACTCCAGCCACTATTATTGACTTTGGAAAGTATCTACCAAGATAGGATGGATCTAAGTAGTGAGGCTGGTGGATTACTTTTGCTACTGCGTTCAGAGAAGACTATTGCCATTCTCTCTCTCGTAAGTCTACTGTTGAAACCACTTGGGTCATTGAATAATGCCATCCAGGCATCTGCTACAAGAGTGATAGAAGCTACATTTGGATCAATCATGGAATCACAGAATCACAGAATATCAGGGTTGGAAGGGACCTCAGGAGGTCATCTAGCCCAACTCCCTGCTCAAAGCAGGACCAATCCCCAACTAGAGAGCTATCCATTGAAAAAGTCCTGGAAGAAGCAAAGATTTCAGTCCAGAAGTTGACTAATGAAGGCATTTATATTGAATACTGAAGTGAAGAGGACAAGAAGTGTTTGTTATGACAACTAAAAAAGTACACAGACTTGATTCTTAAAAATCTGTAACAGTGACTTCTAGATTCTACTCAACCTCTGCGTAGCTTTTACAGATGCCTGTCCTATAAAACACCGACAGTTGAGTGAAGTGAGGCACTACCAGCAATGGGGCTGCCCTGTGCTCAAGACAGAATAGAGAATTTGAACAGAGAGTGGAATATCATACGGCGAATGAATGAAGATTTGACTTCAACTTCTTTTTTATTATCACTAGTGGCGCGACCCGATCTTTCTGCTATGTTTACTGGGATGAGAGAAGTAAGAATTCATCTTTTGCTATTCCCAGGCACAACATCTACAGTTGAATGTTCTTTTTCATCATTGAATAGAATCTTGTGTTCTGAAAGAAAATGCCTTGTGCCTGATCATGTGAATGAACTAATAAGCATATCAATTGAAGAGATGGTCGTACTGGAGATAAGAGAAGCCACCAAAGATGAATGCACTGCATTCAAGAAGTTCATTAACAGAGTTGTGCAAAATTATAACAAGAAAGATGTAGAGGTAGCATAGGCACCAACTCCGTGGGTGTTTCGGGGCTGGAGCACCCACAGGGAAAAATTAATGGGTGTTCTACACCCACCAGCAGCCAAGCTCCCTACCCTGCCATACCCACCCGCCCCACCTCACCTCACCTCCTCCTCTGCCTCCTCCCCTGAGTGCGCCACATCACCAGCTCCTCCGCCTACTTCTCAGCACTTGCCGCCACCAAACAGCTGTAGCAAGCTCTGGGAGGGAGGGAGGAGAGGGAGCGTGGCGCGCTCAGGGGAGGAGGCGGGGAAGAGGCAGGGGCGGGGCATAGATTTGGGGAAGGAGTCGAATAGGGGCAGGGACTTTGGGGAAGAGGTTGGAATGGGGGTGGGAGGAGGCGAGGCGAGGCAAGGGTGGAGTTGGGGGCAGGGCTTGGGGCAGAGGGGGATCGAGCACCCACCGGCGCCATTAGAAGTTGGCGCCTATGAGAGGTAGTGCTTCATAGACGGTTTGAGTAGCCAACTTTAATTTGTGTGATGATTTTAAAATATGAGTTAAATCT
Source organism: Mauremys reevesii (assembly GCF_016161935.1). Lineage (NCBI taxonomy): Eukaryota > Metazoa > Chordata > Testudines > Geoemydidae > Mauremys > Mauremys reevesii. The sequence continues at coordinate 3,389,267 of NC_052647.1, forward strand.
AATAAAATGGTCATGAAACATTTTTCAGTTTTTACTGTGGTGCCATACAGCCCACCTTCACCCTCCGAGTCTCACCCCTCATCAGCCCTGACACCCCCCCCCTGTAAATTTGAACACCCCCCTAATTTAAATTTCTGGGGAAAACACTGCCTGGGGGGTTCAATGTCTGGACCCCTGTAGCGCTCTGCTGAGTCGCCAGCAGAGGCAGCCTAACCAGATCTGGGACAGAGGCCTCTCTGGGGGAAATAGGAGACCGAATCAAAGTTGTGCCCCCTGCCCATGGTCTGGCCCTAGGTACCAAACTCTGAGAGGGCAGGGGAAGAACTGAGCCAGAGAAGCTTCAACAGACCCAGATCCAAGTTTATTCATTGCACTGGCACAAAGGGCACAGCATGGTTCTGTGCCAGGGCCCATGGCAAGGGGGCGGCAGGCCAGGTGGGGCTCTCCGGTGCCCCAGGCTGGGTTTTGGCATCACTACAGCCCTATCTTGCAGCAGCGCGCGGACGTCCAGTCGATGCCGCTGCACCGGCAGTGGCAGGTGGAGTCGGTGTGAATGTCCCAGGAGCCGCAGCCCATTCCGCAGGCGCAGCCCGTGGGCTTGTACCCTGTGGGGGGATGGGGGAGGTGAGGTTAGGGGAGCAGTTGGTGGCAGGATGGGAGTCATGGGAGGTAGTGTGGTGCCCTGCTCTCTCCTCCTCCCCAGCACCCAGGGCATGGCCCTGTTGCCTCTTTGCAGCCAGGCCACTGCCCAAGCAAGGGAGGCCAGTGAGACGTCCCAGGGGTCCGATCCAGGGGCCCACACTGGTCCCAGCTCCACAGCATCCAGTGCCCCCAGGGACTCAGGAGTCGTGTGAATGCCATTGCTCCTGGCACTGGGCAGCACATGGGCAGGGGGGCCCCAGGCAGGCTGGTGGTGCATCGCTGCCCCAGCTCCACACCCGCCCAGGATTGCAGGAGGGGTGGGGTCCATGCCCCAGGGGCCCCTCCCTCTTTGGGCCTGCGGGGCACTCGGGAAAGTGCTCTCACCTGCGGGGCAGGAGACAAGTGCCCCATTTGCCCAGACGTTCTGGCAGAGTAGCTTGGCTTTGGCCAGGGTGGAGGACACTGCAAGGCAAGAGGCAGAGTTGTAGCCAGCAGGACCCTGGGTGAGGAAAGGCTGCCCCCTCCCCCCAGGCTCAGGTGGGGAGAAGCTGCCTCTGCCCCAGCTGTTACCTGGGCAGGTGTAACCCACCCAGCCTCACTCCATGTGGCTCTCTGGCTCCCCCGAGTGGTGGCTGGGCTACGTACAGCTGCAGCGCCTGGAACTGGGTGCTGTAGCTGAATCTCAGGCAATACGGCCAATTTCTCAAGGGGTCTCTACTCTAATATACCTAACACATAATGTACAGCACCCAGCATAATGGGGTCCTGGGCCAAGACTGGGCCTCTGAGAAGTGATGAGCTGCCAATTGCCCCACTTGCCTCCTCCCCTCCCCTCTGGTCAGCCCTGGAGCTTGCAGCAGCCCACCCCCTCCACACACACCTTGCTAGGCCATTCAAAAAGTGGCAGCAGGACGACTCCCGAGCTCAGCTGAGCTGCCCAGCTGGTGCCGGCGGCTGGCCACGCTGCAGCTGGGGGGAAGCGGGGGAGGGGTCCGGGGAGCCTCAGCCTCCCCAGCCGGGAATCCTGGGAGCAACAGGATGGTCTGGCCCGCGGACCGGAGTTCTTTGCCCACCCCCTGGCCCTTTAACAACCAGTTCTCCACGGAGGTCTAATTTTAGCAACCGGTTTCAGGAGAACCTGTGGGAACCGGCTCCAGCTCACCACTGGCTCTGAGGCACTACTGTAATACATCTAATAATGTACAGCGCCCAGCACAACGAGGTCATGGTCTATGGCTGGAGCTTCTAAGCGCAACTGTCATTCAGATTGCAAGGATTCCTAGCCCAGCAGGGCCGCAGCTATGAACGCTGGCCACAGAATGGGGACAGGGCATTCCATGGAAAATTGCAACTAAAATGACAAGAGGGGGAAATCATATCTGCAACAAATTTCACATTTTTTCAGAAAATCCACAACTTTTTGGTATTCGGCAGCTGAAACATTGCAGCTGAAAACTTCCCCCAAACATACAACAGATTCAGTTTTGGCCAAAAAAAATTTCCTGTTTTTTTTTTTTTTGGATGAAAAATCTTTGCAGGAGGCAGATACATTCTGCAAAAGCTCAATTTTCTGTCAGCAAAAAGTTTTCATGGAAATTCCCCCCCACCCTACCCATTACCCCACATGCTGGGGCTACCTGGGCATAAGTCTCCTGGCCTCATGCTCACAGAACCCCCTCTCCCCACAGGAAGTTATGGAGAATGCCCGTTAGCTGTGCCCCGGGCCCACGCCATCAATGGTTCAGATGCTCTACTGGCAATGCCCAAGCCCCTGGACTCCATGACTGCTCCTTAAAGGCCGCGTGAGATGGATGATGCTCCTGCCTCTTGTGCTGTCTGTTGACCTGGAAATACTGGTTCTGCAGCTAAGACAAGAACCAAACGTACCTTCGTTTATCCTGTGGGAAAGGGCAGCGTTTATCCTCTTTAATTCCTCAGTCATCTTCTGGTCTTAAAGTAACAACAACAAAATTTAAAACAGGCATCGTTTTCATTGAACCCTCAGTAAGTTTGCAGATGACACTAAGCTTGGGGGAAAGATAGATATGATGGAGTGTAGGGATAGGGTCTAGAGTGATCTAGACACATTGGAAAATTTGGCCACAAGAAATCTGATGAGTTTCACAAGGACAAGTGCAGAGTCCTACAGTTAAGAAGGAAGAATCTCATTCACTGCTACAGTTTGGGGACTGACTGGCTAAGCAGCAGTTCTGCAGAAAAGGACCTGGATGAGAAGCTGGATATGAGTCAGCAGTGTGCCCTTGTTGCCAAGAAGGCCAATGGCATATTGGACTGCATTAGTAGGAGCATTGGCAGCAGGTTGAGGGAAGTGATTATTCCCCTCTATTCAGCACTGGTGAGGCCACATCTGGAGTATTGTATCCAGTTTTGGTCCCCCCACTACTGAAGGGATGTGGACAAATTGGAGAGCATCCAGCAGAGGGCAACAAAAATGATTAGGGGGCTGTGGCACATGATTTACGAGGAGAGGCTGAGGGAACTGGGGTTATTTAGCCTGCAGAAGAGAAGAGTGAGGGGGGATTTGATAGCAGCTTTTAACTACCTGAAGAGGGGTTCCAAAAAGGAAGGAGCTCAGCTGTTCTCTGTGGTGGTAGAGGACAGAACAAGAAGCAATGGTCTCAAGTTGCAGTGGGGGAGGTCTAGGTTGCATATTAGGAAACACTTTTTCACTAGGAGGGTGGTGAAGAACTGGAATGGGTTACCTAGGGAGGTGGTGGAATCTCCTTCCTTAGAGGTTTTTAAGGCCAGGCTTGACAAAGCCCTTACTGGGATGATTTAGTTGGTGTTGGTCCTGCTTTGAGCAGGGAATTGGATTAGATGACCTCCTGAGGTCTCCTCCAACCCTAATATTCTATTATTCTGTTCTATGATTCAAACGTACCTTGGTCTATCCGCTGGGAAATGGCAGCATTTATCGTCCTTAATTCCTCAGTCATCTTCCGGTCTGAAAGCAACAACAAAATTTTAAACAGACTTCGTTTTCATTGCAGCTTTACAATTACCTTAACTCAATCAATTTGGACATTTCCCACAGATGGGTGGGGAGAGTTGATGATTGTCCAGTAGGAAGGCTCTCTCTATGCATACATACGCATCAGCATCTATATACATCTATTCATCCATCCATCCAGTGGCATACACAGACTTCCATCCATCGGCATATAGACACGTCCATTGACACATCCTCCATCCTTCAGCATACATACACAGCCATCCAACCTCCATGCTATAGTATGCATACACATCCCTGACTGGGAGGATTTAGTAGGGATTGGTCCTGCTTTGAGCAGGGGGTTGGACTAGATGACCTCCTGAAGTCCCTTCCAACCCTAATCTTTTATGATTCTATGATCTTTCCATCCATTGGCATATATGCTTCTTTATGCATTCACCCATCAGCATACATACTCAGCCTTCCATCTATCCAACCATCAACATGCATACACTTCCATCCATAAGCATCCACACACATCCATCCATCCATTGGCATGCATATGCATCCATCCATCCTCCATCCATTGGCATACATACTCCTTTATCCATCCTTTGGCATAGATACTCCTATCCATTCACTCATCAGCATAAATACTCATCCTTCTGTCCATCCATCCATCGACATACATACACACACCCTCCATCCATTGGTATTAGCACATGTATTTAGCCATCACACTGCATGTACTCATCTATTCCAAAACAAAAACCAAAAAATATCATGTAAGGGTCACTAAGTGACATTAACGTATTGACCTATCACTGCGTTCACAAAACCCAAGTACACCAAGCAAGGCATTGATTAGTTGAGGATTCAATCTATCTAGCACAGCCCACATAAGAAACACAAACACACCAGTCATATCCAGTGCAGAGAAACATGTATTTCATTTTAACACAAGAGCCTCGATTCTGATCTGTGGATTGTTTATTTGTTTGAATGTCTGATTCTGGTATTATCAGTTAATATCTTTAGCTATTATTTTGGAAAGTACTTTGAATTGTGATGTCTTCTGAAATATGGAGAATAGTTTAACAGGCTATACCCCAACAAAACCGGGGAAGCAGCACTATTGAGTGGGTAGGGCACTGGCTTCGGGAGACCTGGGTTCTATTCCTGGCTCTGCCATTGACCTGCTGGGTGACCTTGGGCAAGTCACTTCCCCTTTCTGTGCCTCAGTTTCCCATCCTTTGCCTACTTAGATCATAAGATCTTTGGGGCGGGGCCTGGCACAAGAGGAACCTGATCTCGCTTGGGGTCTCTAGGAACCCCGTAGTCTGTATGTTTCTATCTCGGAAGCTCTCACATTCTGTTGAACTGCTGGCATCACATGCAGGCAGACTTGAGGCCTAATCCAGAGCCCAGCGATGTCAATGGACAGACTCCCATGGATCAGGCCCTCAGCAGAGAGGGGTCTTTGAGCTGTATATGGGTGGAAGGGGCTTTCCCCACCTGGGATGAGGGCTTTTCTCCCACCCTAACCATCTGTGTTAAAACTGCCACCTGCACCTCATCTCTGTAGCTCCAGAATCCTGTCCCAAGGGGGTTTTGTGCTTTCCCCCTGATTTTGATTGTCTGATTCACAGATTGCTAGGGTGAAATCCAGACAGCATTTTGCCATTGATGTCCATGGGGCCAGGGTTCCACCCCTCGAGTTCAATGCCAGAGGGACCAATGTAATCCAGTCGGAACGCCTCCAAAACAAAGGCCAGAGCAGTCCACACAGTGAACCCTGACTGGAGCCCAGGAACTGGTGGTGGAGCTGGAGTGGATTTTAAAGCAAGAACCACTCAGTCTGCTTTTAAAGCAGCTAAAGTTCATGACTACCCACCACACCCCTGGGTCAGCTGTCCCAATGGTTAATTCCCTGCCCTGTTCAAAATATGTACCTTATATAGCACAGTCTGAACTTCCTCCCAGCCTTTGGATCTGTTAGATTAAAGAACCCCCTGGCTGTCAGAAAAATCATAGAATCATGGTAATGAAGAGCTGAAGGGACCTCGAGAGGTCATCTAGTCCAGTCCCCTGCACTAAGGTAGGACCACGGATACCTAGCATCCCTGCCGGTGTTTGTTCAACCTCTTAGAAACCTCCAATGATGGGGATTCCATAACTTCCTAGGTCACCTGTTCCAGAGCTTAACTAATATCCAGCCTAAATCTCCCTTGCTGCAAACTGCACCAGTTCCATCAAAGCTGGGACATAGAGAACAACTGATCCCTGTCCTCATTGTAACAACCTGTTACAGATCCATAGACTGTCATCAGGTGTGTCCCTCATCCCACCCCCGCCAGCCCTCTCTTCTCTAGAGTAAACATGCCCAATTCTTCCAACCTCTCCTCAGAGGCAGGTTTTCTAACTCCTTGATCAATTATGTTGCTTTCTTCTGGACTGTCCAATTTGTTCACATCTTTTTTAAGGTGCGGCACGTACAATTGGACACAGGACTCCAGCTGAGGTTTCCCCAGTGCCGGGTGGAGCAGAACAATTAGCTCCTGTGTGTCTCACATGCTACACTCCAGAATGACATTTGCCTTTTTTTGCAACAGCACCACATTGTTGACTCATATTGAATTTGTGGTAGATCCTTTATGGTCAGCCGTGCTGAGGAAGCTCTTTCCCATAGATCCCTAGTGACCTTTCTCTGATAAGCTAAACAGATGGTGTCTCACTCTCAGACAGGTGTTCCAGAGCTCGAATGGTCATAGGACCTAGTGTCTTCTCTGAAACTTTCACAAGTGATCCCCCATCCGCTTGGTGCCCAGGGCTTGCTGGGAGTAGACTCACCATTCTTGATTGTGAGCGAGAGGAGAACGATCCACATGAGAAAGCAAATAGCCACCAGGAGGTACAGCATCAGGATGTGTTTCTGCTTCTGGGTTCTCCGTTTAGAATGATAGAATCATAGAAGATTAGGGTTGGAAGAGACCTCAGGAGGTCTTCTAGTCCAACCCCCTGCTCAAAGCAGGACTTTGGCGGGCTGGAGGGTGGATGGAGTTGTAGGGGCTGGAAAACCCTACATGTTCTGGAGCATGTTCTGGGTATGTTCCGTACATGCTAATAGACGTGTCATACACAGTGGGGGATTAACGCGTTAGCCCACGGGGGCTGTGCCCAAGGGCCCGGCCAATTTGGGGGCCCCCGCAGGAGCACTGGAACCTGTGCAGAAGTGTGGGAAGGCCACTGGTGCTGGAACTGTGGGCCTGCCCCCTGCTCCTCCTCTTCCCCCCAAGGCCCTGCCCCCTGGCCAGGCTGGAAGCCAGAGCCGGGCCATGGTAAGAGGGCCTGGAATGCTGTGGGGAACCCCGGACCTTCCACCTGCCTGGGGGATGGGGGGCGCAGGGTGCCTGAGAGCAGCCCCCAGCCCATGTCCCTGCCCCCTGGAGTGCATCGTCCAGAGCAGGTGGAGGGTCTGGGGCTCCCCACAGTGGACCTGAGCTCCCTGGGCAGCTCTTACCATGGCCCTGCTCTGGCTTCTGGCCTGGCCAGGGGACGGGGCCTGCAGGGTGTGGGGCACTGTGGCGAAGAGGAGCTAAGGCTCACCTCAGCCCCCTCCCCACAAGTGGCTGGTGCTTCTCACAGGGGCTGTGCTGCATAGCTGGGGAGCTGATCACCTTCTCAGCCCCCCCGCAAAAGTCAGCCCCGGTCGCTGCTCTGCGCCTGCACATGTTAAAGGGTGTGCAGGCCTGGCCCTCCCGCTTTTAAAAGTGGGGGGCTATGGCCCCTCTGCCCCCACCGCTTCTGGTGTCCTTGGCCCCCCGGGGTGTTGAGGATCCAAACATTCTTTGTGCCAGGGTCCCAATATATCTTAATCTGCCTCTGGGGCCATACAGCACAGTAATACCTGGCATTTACACAGGGGTTTCCAGCCCTAGATCCCAGAGCCGGGCTGGCTTGGTGATTCCATGGCCAGCTGCCCTGCCAGCTATAGAGGGGAAGGGAGAGAGGAAGGGAGACGGGGAGGGAGTGATGGATGACTTAGCCTCATCTGCCTAGAGCTGGGCCTGGGCAATAGTTGGGGACCTCCCCAAACAAACCACAGCTCCCTGGACACTGTAGAAGGTGGTGTGAACTCAGTGCTGTGCTGCTATGCTGAGGACGGGGCGTTGTGTTGTAGGGATCAAGGTGGGGGGCTCAGTAAGGGGCTCTCCTCCGGCAGTCAGCACTGGCCCCATGCTCCAGCCTGGCATTAGAGGGTGCTGTGCTGCTAGAGATGCTCTCTTCCAGGTGAGATGTAAATCTGAGGCCCTGGCTATTTAAACCCCCATGTTGTTGTTTCTTTTCCACATGGCAAAGCCTATTAATCCCCGAGAGCTGGGAATGGTCTTTATTCCAGCATCTCTCCCAGGTGGTTTTGGAAGGACCCTATGTTTGCCCCAGTGCTGGTACTGCCTGCAGCTAGCTGGGCTGGTGTAACTGATAGCAGCTGTCTCTGAACCCAGGGACCAGACCCTCACAACTTTCCAGGTAGACGTCTCCCCAGCAAGACCCTTGCACAGCCTCTCCCACTGGTACAGACAAGCCCTGTGGGATGGAGAAGGCAGGGAGGTTGTTGCTTGGCTAACGTGTTTTTCCCTCCTCCCAGCCTCTGTGGACTCTGCTTACTGCTTACTCCCCCTTACCCCAGCATCCAGGCCATATTTCCACAGGCGTAATTCATCCTTCCAGTTGGATACAGGATTCCTCTTCACTTCCTATCCTAAACTGTTGTTAAACAGCCGTCTTGCCCTCACCTCAGAAGTGGCTGCATTTCAATGATGTGTGAGGGATCTCTATGCCGCACCACAGTACAGCTGTTAAACAGTTGCTACATCCCACCCCAGAAGTGGCTTCCCTTTCTGCGTAAGCAGTAGAAAGCATTTTTGAGACCCTTCACCTAGCATTAGAATGCAGCCAGTTCTGGGGCTGTGGGTGCCAGTGCCATGTTGTTCTGACTTACCTGGGTCCGAGGGAGGCATTTCTGCTGGAGGCTGGGGATTCTTCTGGTCAGTCGTCACTGATATATTTTCGTAATCAGACATTTCATCATCAGAAAACTCCACTGCTGAAAAACAGGCAGGGTTTTTAAGAAAGGATGATTTCAAACTGGAAAAACTCAGCCTTTGGTTATTTTAAGGGTTGTCATTAGCAAAGTTCAAAATTGAACATTTTCCCGTATAAATGCGTGTGTGTAATTTTATTTGTTCCATTACAAAATGAACATTTTTTTTCAATTTTTTTTCAATTTTCATCTAAAATCTTGTGGAAAAACCTCAAAATATTTGAGATTTTTGGTTCATTGGATATTTTTATTTTCTGAGGAACCCCCAAAGTATTAGAAAAAAATGTGATGAAAGGAATCAATGTTTTTGCTGGAATTTTTCTACAGGATGAATTTTTTTTTCTTGATTTGATCTAGTCACTAGCTGCCGGGTGTCTCTGTGCCACGGCTGCCCTCCACTGGTAGAAACGCTGCCCTCTGTGGCCTCTGTACTACCCTGTAACACTGGTTCCAATCTGCTCAGCTGTGGGGCTGGGTACTATAGTACGGCCTTTCCGGACTGCACTGTGATCAGCCCCCTCTGGGGTTGAAATTAAATCTTGGCTCAAATCAGCCACCCCAAATCTTTCTAGTGATCCCAGTTTGGATGCAGTTCTACTCTGTGGAGCTGCCTAAGCCAGAGGTTCCCATGCTGTGGCCCGTGGACAGCTCACTGGTGGTCTGAGGACAGCTGTCTCCTCTTCCACATGAGCTGTAGTGGCCACAGGGCTGTTATTGAGGATGGGTGCTCTCAGGACAGGCTCCAAGCTATTGGAACTCTCTGCTTGGTTGCTGCGTGGGTCTGAGTTGGCTTTTACCTCCATGCCCTGCTGGCTTGGGACTGGTTCTTTTCATCCTCCCACCTGGCGACCTCGCCACAGCCTCGTGGTTCACATATATGTTGTTCATTTCCATGGCCCCGTCCATGGTTTGACCATTCTGTGAACTGTCTCTCCAACTCTGATCTGGATGACGCAACAGAGCCTCTTATTTTAACAACGGGCCCTGTTGTGTAACCCCAGACGGTGTCAGAGCCAGGGGGGAGCCAATGAGGCTGCATTTCCGAGATGCTGCTGCTGGCCCCAAGAGCAAAGGACTACGGCAGCTTCTCCTCACTACACTGGCCCTGGGAAAGCAGGCGCCTGTGGGCTTCTGTTCAGACCAGCACCGCCTCTAGCTGTGAAGCAACAGGGCAGGAGAGAAAACCACTGCAGATGTGTGGGTGTGGGAAGGGAAGTTCTCTCCAGCCCAGGCAGAGAAATGACTCACACAAAGGGTGGGAATTTCAAGACATCACCTGGGGGGAAAGATGGGGTGAGATGGGAAATCAGATCCTCCAGGGCTCTTCAGATCAGAATCTGTAACTCCATGGCAAACTGGCCCAGTGTGGTCTCGATTGTTTATTAGGTGTAGCACGGTCGTGCTGGAGCCCAAGTCATGGACTAGGACCCCCTGGCAGTACCGGATTTACCATGGTGCCAGGCCCATGGTCCAAAAGGGCCATGGACTGGCCGGCTCTTCTCTGCTACCCTCCACCCCCCATGGGGGCAGAAGCTTAGTGCTGCCAGCTTCTGCTGCAGCAAGGCAGGCTCTGCTGGCAGCCAAGCTCCTCCTCACCTCTTTCCCCAGAGTGCTACGTTCCCTCCCCTCATCCCTGCCGCTGATGAGCTGGATCAGCTGCTTGCTGGCAGGAGGAAGGAGGAGGAGTGGAGCCTCAGCAGGCTCGCTGCTCTGGGGAGAACATAAGAACATAAGAAAGGCCGTACCGGGTCAGACCAAAGGTCCATCTAGCCCAGTATCTGTCTACCGACAGTGGCCAATGCCAGGTGCCCCTGAGGGAGTGAACCTAACAGGCAACGATCAAGTGATCTCTCTCCTGCCATCCATCTCCATCCTCTGACGAACAGAGGCTAGGGACACCATTCTTACCCATCCTGGCTAATAGCCATTTATGGACTTAGCCACCATGAATTTATCCAGTCCCCTTTTAAACATTGTTATAGTCCTAGCCTTCACAACCTCCTCAGGTAAGGAGTTCCACAAGTTGACTGTGCGCTGCGTGAAGAAGAACTTCTTTTTATTTGTTTCAAACCTGCTGCCTATTAATTTCATTTGGTGACCCCTAGTTCTTGTATTATGGGAATAAGTAAATAACTTTTCCTTATCCACTTTCTCAACATCACTCATGATTTTATATACCTCTATCATGTCCCCCCTTAGTCTTCTCTTTTCCAAACTGAAGAGTCCTAGCCTCTTTAATCTTTCCTCATATGGGACCCTCTCTAAACCCCTAATCATTTTAGTTGCTCTTTTCTGAACCTTTTCTAGTGCTAGAATATCTTTTTTGAGGTGAGGAGACCACATCTGTACACAGTATTCGAGATGTGGGCGTACCATGGATTTATATAAGGGCAATAATATATTCTCAGTCTTATTCTCTATCCCCTTTTTAATGATTCCTAACATCCTGTTTGCTTTTTTGACCGCCTCTGCACACTGCGTGGACATCTTCAGAGAACTATCCACGATAACTCCAAGATCTTGTTCCTGACTCGTTGTAGCTAAATTAGCCCCCATCATGTTGTATGTATAGTTGGGGTTATTTTTTCCAATGTGCATTACTTTACATTTATCCACATTAAATTTCATTTGCCATTTTGTTGCCCAATCACTTAGTTTTGTGAGATCTTTTTGAAGTTCTTCACAATCTGCTTTGGTCTTAACTATCTTGAGTAGTTTAGTATCATCTGCAAACTTTGCCACCTCACTGTTTACCTTTCTCCAGATCATTTATGAATAAATTGAATAGGATTGGTCCTAGGACTGACCCTTGGGGAACACCACTAGTTACCCCTCTCCATTCTGAGAATTTACCATTAATTCCTACCCTTTGTTCCCTGTCCTTTAACCAGTTCTCAATCCATGAAAGGACCTTTCCTTTTATCCCATGACAGCTTAATTTACGTAAGAGCCTTTGGTGAGGACCTTGTCAAAGGCTTTCTGGAAATCTAAGTACACTATGTCCACCGGATCCCCTTGTCCACATGTTTGTTGACCCCTTCAAAGAACTCTAATAGATTAGTAAGACACGATTTCCCTTTACAGAAACCATGTTGACTATTGCTCAAGAGTTTATGTTTTTCTATGTGTCTGACAATTTTATTCTTTACTATTGTTTCAACTAATTTGCCCGGTACCGACGTTAGACTTACCGGTCTGTAATTGCCGGGATCACCCCTAGAGCCCTTTTTAAATATTGGCGTTACATTAGCTAACTTCCAGTCATTGGGTACTGAAGCCGATTTAAAGGACAGGTTACAAACCTTAGTTAATAGTTCCGCAACTTCACATTTGAGTTCTTTCAGAACTCTTGGGTGAATGCCATCTGGTCCCGGTGACTTGTTAATGTTGAGTTTATCAATTAATTCCAAAACCTCCTCTAGTGGCACTTCAATCTGTGACAGTTCCTCAGATTTGTCACCTACAAAAGCCAGCTCAGGTTTGGGAATCTCCCTAACATCCTCAGCCGTGAAGACTGAAGCAAAGAATCCATTTAGTTTCTCCGCAATGACTTTATCGTCTTTAAGCGCTCCTTTTGAATTTTGATCATCAAAGGCCCCACTGATTGTTTAGCAGGCTTCCTGCTTCTGATGTACTTAAAAAACATTTTGTTATTACCTTTGGAGTTTTTGGCTAGCCGTTCTTCAAACTCCTCTTTGGCTTTTCTTATTACACTCTTGCATTTAAATTGGCAGTGTTTGTGCTCCTTTCTATTTGCCTCACTAGGATTTGACTTCCACTTTTTAAAGGAAGTCTTTTTATCTCTCACTGCTTCTTTTACATGGTTGTTAAGCCACGGTGGCTCTTTTTTAGTTCTTTTACTGTTTTTCTTAATTTGGGGTATACATTGAAGTTGGGCCTCTATTATGGTGTCTTTAAAAAGGGCCCATGCAACTTGCAGGGATTTCACCTTAGTCACTGTACCTTTTAACTTTTGTCTAACTAACCCCTTCATTTTTGTATAGTTCCCCCTTTTGAAATTAAAGGCCACAGTGTTGGGCAGTTGAGATGTTCTTCCCACCACAGGGATGTTGAATGCTATTGTATTATGGTCATTATTTCCAAGCGGTCCTGCTATAGTTACCTCTTGGACCAGCTCCTGCGCTCCACTCAGGATTAAATCTAGAGTCGCCTCTCCCCTTGTGGGTTCCCGTACCAGCTGCTCCATGAAGCAGTCATTTAAAGTATTGAGAAATTTTATCTCTGCATTTCGTCCTGAAGTGAAATGTTCCCAGTCAATATGGGGATAATTGAAATCCCCCACTATTATTGGGTTCTTAATTTTGATAGCCTCTCTAATTTCCCTTAGCATTTCATCATCACTATTACTGTCCTGGTCAGGTGGTCGATAATAGATCCCTACTGTTATATTTTTACTAGAGCATGAAATTTCTATCCATAGAGACTCTATGGAACCTGTGGATTCGCTTAAGATTTTTACTTCATTTGAATCTACACTTTCTTTAACATATAGTGCCACTCCTCCCCCTGCACGGCCTGCTCTGTCCTTCCGATATATTTTGTACCCCGGAATGATTGTGTCCCATTGATTGCTCTCAGTCCACCAGGTTTCTGTGATGCCTATTATATCTATATCATCCTTTATCACAAGGCACTCTAGTTCACCCATCTTATTATTTAGACTTCTGGCATTTGTGTACAAGCACTTTAAAAACTTGTCCCTGTTTATTAGCCTGCCTTTTTCTGATGTGCCAGATTCTTTTTTATGTGACTGTTTATCATCTGATCCGGCCCTTACATTATACTTCTCATTCCTCTGCTCCTGACTATAACCTGGAGATTCTCTATCATCAGACTCTCCCTAAAAGAAGTCTGTGTCCGATCCACACGCTCCTCTGCAGCAGTCGGCTTTCCCCCATCTCCTAGTTTAAAAACTGCTCTACAACCTTTTTAATGTTTAGTGCCAGCAGTCTGGTTCCACTTTGGTTTAGGTGGAGCCCATCTCTCCTGTATAGGCTCCCCCCATCCCAGAAGTTTCCCCAGTTCCTAATGAACGTGAACCCCTCCTCTCTACACCATCGTCTCATCCACGCATTGAGACTCTGAAGCTCTGCCTGCCTACCTGGCCCTGCGCGTGGAACCGGGAGCATTTCTGAAAATGCCACCATAGAGGTCCTGGATTTCAGTCTCTTCCCTAGCAGCCTAAATTTGGCTTCCAGGACATCTCTCCTACCCTTCCCTATGTCATTGGTACCTACATGTACCACGACCACCGGCTCCTCCCCAGCACTACACATAAGTCTATCTAGATGCCTCGAGAGATCCGCAACCTTCGCACCAGGCAGGCAAGTCACCATACGGTTCTCCCGGTCATCACAGACCCAGCTATCTACATTTCTAATAATCAAATCTCCCATTACTAACACCTGCCTTTTCCTAGAAACTGGAGTTCCCTCCCCCAGAGAGGCAACCTCAGTGCGAGAGGCAACCCCAGCACCATCTGGAAGGAGGGTCCCAACTACGGGAAGGTTTCCCTCTGCTCCCATTGACTGCTCTACTTCCCTGGGCCCTTCTTCCTCCTCAACAGCACAGGAGCTGTCTAAGCGGAGGTGGGACAATTCTACAGTGTCCCGGCCTCATCAACATACCTCTCTGCCTCTCTCAGCTCCTCCAGTTCCGCCACCCTGGCCTCCAAAGTCCGTACATGGTCTCTGAGGGTCAGGAGCTCCTTGCACCGACTGCACACATACGCCACCCGCCCACAGGGCAGGTAATCATACATGCGACAGTCAGTGCAATAAACTGGATAGCCCCCACCCTGCTGCTGGGCTTCTGCCTGCATTGTCTCCTAGTTAGTGAAAGGGTGGTTTATGGAAAGTAGTTTTGGAATGTAGTTTGGTTTATAGGTTTTAGGATTTTGGGGGGGGGGGGCACAGGGACGGGGTTACGGCCGGCGAGGGACTCCCGCTCCCTTCCCACTCCCCTTCCAAACTCCCTTGCGAAACTCCCTGTTAGCAGCCCCTGTTCGCAGGAGGAGGAGGAGGAGAAAAGGTGGGGGCAGGGCCTTGGGGAATCGGGGCATACCCCTGCCGTGAGCACCCCCACAACCCCAGCCCACACCCACAGCCCTCTGCCCATCCTGACCCCTGCACCCCCTCACACACCCCCAGCTCCCTGAACCCCCTCACACACCCTGAGCCCCCTGCCCTGACTCCACCTCCCATACATACCCAGCCCCTCCACACTCCATGCCCTGACTCCTGAACCCCCCCACATCCCCACCCCCATCCTGAGCACCAAACATGAGCTCCTGCACCCCCCACATTCCCACCTGTACCCCTTGCACAAAACAGGAGCTGGCCCAGGTAAGCACTCCGCACTCCAACCTCCTGCCCCAACCCTGAGCCCTCTCCCTCACCCTAGCTCCTAGCCAGACCCCGCACCCCAATGTTTTTTTACAATATTTGTAAAGATCATTAAGTGGTCCATCGAGATCTTCTGCAATTTTAAAGTGGTCTGTGGAAAAAGAAGATAGACTACAAGAACAATCAAGGTACCTCGCTTTATTTTCATTGACTTGCTATTACTTATAGGAGGAGGATGAAGAAAAAAAGAATGAAAAACGGGGGTGGGAGAGATAAGAGAGAATGTTCTTTTTCTTGGCTGGGTCCCAAGGAGGGGCCCCAGAAATGAAGCTGAGCACAGGGCCGGGAGGCCCCACTAACTCTAAATCCACCACTGGCTGTCACGTCACCTGGGCTGGGGATACTATGTCAGCTGATCCCCACAGTCTCCAACCTACCTGGGCAGTACCACAGACATGGCCCTGCCCATTAGCTCCTCTCCACTCCCTCGCCCATCCACCCCTTGCTTCCCACCGCTTAAGACTTAGCCCTCTCACTTTTACAAATGATGCCCCTCCTCCCCCCCTCAGGTTTTTCTGGCAGCCCTGTTGCCCGGTATCCAGTTTTAGACTGGAAACTCCAGTAGAAAATGGAACCTCCCTCCGTTTCCCCAGCCAGATCCAAATTACAACCCCCTCCAGCCCCTCCTCTGTCCTTTGTCTCTTTCCCCAGGCTAGGAGCCCACCTGATCTCTTTGTTCTCCAACACCTTCAGTTGGCACCTTGCAGGGGAGGGGCCCAGGCCATCAGTTGCCAGGAGACAGGGCGTCGGCCATTCTCTGTGAAGACAGCATCACACCTGCCCTCTCGTGCTCTGCAACTATCACACCCCCTTATCCCACCACCTAGATACTTGAGAAAGGCATAGGGGAAACTGAGGTACCCACACAGTATTCAAAGAAAACATTAAGAACATTCCCACTTTGTCACACTGGAGGAGGGGCAGCTCAGTGCAGAGAGAGATTAAGAGAATGGGCTAGAACCAGGGAGAAGGTAGGTACCCACTCCATGTGGGCAGGGGGTTGGGGTGATCCTGTTTACCCCCTCCTCAGCCCTGCTGCGCTTGCAGTTTACCCCTGGCCCCTCTCTTGCTCCAGAGACCAACCCCAGCTCCTGCCCCACTGTGCTTTTGCCACCAGCCCCTTTTACAATCATTTCCCAGGGGGCCCAGAAATATGTTTGGAGCCGGGCCCATAAAAAGTTAATCCGGCCCTGCCCACTGGTAGCTCATTCCAACGCGCTACTGATGGGTGAACCTGCTTCCAAAGTCCGTAATACACCTAAGAAATAATACTAAATGCGAATGGGACTGGATTGTCCCAGGTCCTGGGGCTGACTGTTCGGAAGGGTATGGTGCGTAGTGTCAGGGTGGTGGCATTAGGGTGGGGATCCAGGAGGGTGTCCAGCAGCAGCGGAAATAGCCAGGGAACACCCTCAGGACTTGTTTCCGCTGGAGTTGGGCCCAAGCCACAATTCCAGATTCAAAACACTCCCAGTGTTACAATTTTGTCATGAGTCTCGTGCTCTTTGATGTTAAAGCCCCAGCTCCGGGAGTCATGGGATTACAGGAGAATCTTGGCTTTCTTCTTTCTTTTTTAAAGCTTTTTTTTTGAACTCACACAGAAAAGCTGGAAAATGTGACCTTGCAAGGCGCAGAATCCAGAAAATAAAGAAACAGAATCTAATGCACATGATCTTTTTTTTAAAGTCATGACTTTTCAGCCAATCTCCTGATTTTTCAGGGACTGGACCTGTAATTTTTCAAGGTTTGGGGCTGGTGATTCTGTTAAGGAGGCAAGACTTTTGCTAGGAAACATGTGGCTTTTTATTGCCATTGCATCTAGCCTGGCTGAAGTCATGGGCCATTGATAACTGATTTGCAAGGGGTTGTTACGAAGGTGGAGTTGTGCTGGGGATCTGGAGGGGCTACCAGGAACAGGGAGACTCCAGGAAATGTTGATGAAGTTCCTACCAGAGATGGGCCCAGCTAATGAAGCCCAGATCCAAGAGACAAACTGCGCAGAGTTAGGGGAGTGGTTCAACCTTCCACTGCTGCCCGGGACAGGACAGGATGTGGGGAATGGAGCGGAGACACAGACTGGGAATTTGGGGAGTAGACGCTGCACTAGGTACCATGCTGTCTCCTGGGAATTGTAGTTCAGGTGCTCAGTGCCTTCACTCTTCTCTTGGGGCCCTTCCCCAGACAGCATCCAATCTAAGTAAATGTATGAGCCACCAAGGAATGAAATGAGCCACATTTCCCAAGGAAAATCTTTTCTTTTTAATGAGGATTTTTTCCCAATGGCTGGTTGGCCAGCAGTTAAATGAGGGGTGGGGTTAAGAGGGGGCATAAAGGCAAGGGAGGGAGCAGATCTCATCAGCCACACTGCTGAGGATTCCCATTACCTCCTCAGAGATGCAGCAAAGCAGACGTGCAACAGATGAGAGTCCCAGATGGGGGTGAAATGCACCATGAGGCCTGGAAGCAGCTGGCATAGCAGTGGGAGCATGAGCATGAGCATGAGCTATTTAGGCCCAGATCCTCAAAGGGAATTAGGTACCTCACTCCCATTGGAATCCCTGGTGTGAATCTGGCTCTTAGGAGTCCAAGCCTCTTGGAAAGCCAGGGGGACTTGCTGATTTTCAGAGACTTCGGTTTCTAAGAAGAGCTGGAGGAAATTTTTCATCCAAAATCATTTTCCAGAGAAAAATGTGGATTTGGCATCACAGAAACATTCCTCAAATTCATGTCGATTTCTCTGAATTGTTTCAGTTGGGAAAAAAGCCTCCAAAAGAAATGGAAAGAATTTGACTTTTTGGTTCCAAACTAATTTTTGCTTTGAAAATCTCTCTAATTTAATTTGAAAAAAAAAAAGAATATTAAAAAATGCTTGAAAAAAACTAATCAAATGAAATAAGGGTTTTTTTTACTTTTCAATTCACTGAACATTTCAAAAAAAGTATTTTTCAATTGAGCCCAACACAATTTTATAAAAACTTTTTGCTTTACCTACAAATCTGGAAAATTTCATTTTAGGTTCAACCTGAAACTATTTCCCCCGCTCCCCCCAGCTTTTGGGATTGCCAGCGAACTGAGAAACCCGCTATTCACACAGATCTACTCTTAAGTCACTTAAGTGCTTTTGAAAATGTTACCTGTAGGCACTTGAAAATCCCACCCCCGGGTGTTAGAAAAAAATACAGTGGGGCCAATTCTACTCGCTCTGTCAGTCCAACCTGTCTGAGAGCGTCAGTTTGTTCCACGCGCACGCTGGTGATAGCTGCATGCCAGCTCTCAGCCAGTCCAGGGTAGATCCCGAGTGAAGCCATGCTAGATTCACACCTCAGATCGGAACGTGGGTGGCTCTTTGTGTCTCTATCGGACAGTGGTGCCAAGAGAGAGGACTGGAACCTTTCATTTCTACAGCAGGTGAGCACTTCAAAGCTTCTGCTGGTTTGTTGCGGCAGAGGGTTGTTACCCACCCGGTGGCTGCTCGGTGGGAATGCACGGGAGGGTCTCAGCTTAGCTCCCCGCAAAGGTCATCTGGCAGAAAGGCCAAGGGCTGAGTGGGCTGTGGAGAAGAGGGACCCACAGCGCACGGTCCCCAGTCCAGTGTTCAGGCGGGCTGCTCCCCCTTAGAGCTCCTCAGGAGCTTGGAGCCTTGGTCGTCGAGGCTGGAAACGAGACAAAAACATCCCTGCTCAGCCAGGCCCAGTGAGTAGGAGCCAGTTCTCCATCCCCTCCCATGGCAGCCAAGCTCACCTCCGCCTGAGCCCTCTTATCGCCCCTCCTCTCGCCACCTTGTGCCTCCGTCCTTTGAACTGGCCCAGATCCCTCTGTGTGGGGGATTGGGAAGGGCCCATCACAGCGAATCCATCCACAAAAGGGGCTGGGCTATGACGGGGGCTCTGAGCAGCTGGTGAGCAGGGACGGGGGCAGATGAAGGGCTCCACCCATGTACAGAGGTGGGTGCTTCGGATCTGTGAAAAGTGGATACCTTGGCCAGCAGTGCCCAGGGCCGGTGCAAGGATGTTTCGCGCCCTAGGCGAAACTTCCACCTTGCGCCCCTCCCTGCAGCAGCTCCCCTGCTCCGCCCTGAGCCCCCCCCCCGCAGCAGCTCCCCCCTCCGCACTGAGGTGCCCCCTTTGCGGCAGTTCCCCTCCCACCACCCTCCGCCCTGAGGCACCCCCCCACCCCAGCTCAGCCCTGCTCCGCGCACGAGCATGAGCACTCCGAGCTCGCCGTGGCTGCTTCACTTCTCCCGCCTCTCAGGCTTGTGGTGCCTCAGCTGATTGGCACCGCAAGCCTGGGAGGCGGGAGAAGTGAAGCAGCCACGGCGTACTCAGGGAGGAGGTGGAGCAGGGGTGAGTTGGGGCGGGGAGTTCCCCTGCATGCTGCTCCCCCCTTACTTGCTGCAGGCGGCCCTCCCTGCGCTCCCCTGCCCCAAGTCCCTTCGCCTAAATGCCGGCGGCGACTGAGGCGGCCAAAGATCCGGCTGCCACAGTCACTGCCGAAGAAAATGGTGCCCCCCAAATGCCAGTGCCCTAGGTGACTGCCTAGGTTGCCTAAATGGTAGCACTGGTCCTGGCAGTGCCCTATGGTCTGCGCCTGTCTGCGTCCCAAACACAGCTTCACGCCCGCAGGGGATGTCTGGAGCAGCCCCGCTGGGCCTAAAGGAGCCCCGCAGAGAACACAGCCCAAGGGCTGTATGCCACAGGCTCTCTCCCTGCTGCTCGGTGGGAAGGGCTGATCCAGCCATGCGTGCAGGGTAGTGAATTGGTTTCCTGGGTTGGCCTCAGGGCTTTGCTGTCTCTTGTCTTGTGGAGCCTGATTTTCCCAAAGAAGCTCAAGGCTTGGATTTCCACACACCATCATGGCTTCATTTCCCAGACTCCTCAGCAGTCCCCGTTGGGAGGCTTATGGCCAATTTCTCAAGGGGGCTCTGCCCCCAGCGTGCTGAACGCAGAGAATCTCACCCATTCTTTACAGAGGACTATCGTACTATGTTCCTGCACAGCCGGGCAGTGACTGGAGAAGGAGCTGTGGGGCAGGATGCTCGGGGCCTATTCCCACCTCTGCCATTGATCCTGGGAGGGTCAATTCAATTGCCCTGAGCCTCAGTTTCCCTGTTTGCTAAGGATTAGTCTTTTGGTCCGAAATAAACTCTGGTATTTTTGCCGTCTGAGCAAGCCTGGGATTAAGTTTGTGGAGCCTTTAGGAGCCCCTGAAAACATCCTCCCCCCCCATCCCCTGCTGGCTGCCCAGGCTACACCACCCTCTGCTAGCCCTGCCTGTGCTCTGCTCCCACCCAGAGCCTCCAGCCGGGGAGCAGACTCTCGCCCAGTCCGGGTGCCTGTGAAATGGCGCCTGAGAGGCAGTTTGCATGGGGAGGATGCACTAAGATGGAGCGGGCTCTGCAGCTGTAGGGTGATGGGACAGGGGGTAAGACTCCCGGCCCTAGAGACCCTCCTTGACCCTAATCCGCTGCCTTCTGTTTTGCCAATGCCTTTCTTAGCTGACCCTGGGCTTCTTTCACCTCCTCAGACATTGAAGACACAAGGAAGAGGCATCTGATCTCAGCACAGCAAGGAGATGTCAGTGTGAGGGCCCCTCCCCACCAATCACTTCCATCTTCTTAGAGTGTCAGCTCTTTGGGTCAGGGACCCTCTTGGCATTTGGTTTGTACAGCCTAGCACAGCAGGGTCCTGGGTCATGAGTGGGACTCCCAAGCATTACTCTAATACACCTAATACATAATGTACAGCAACCAGCATAATGGGGTCCTGGGCCAAGACTGGGGCTCTGAGGCACTACCGTAATACACCTAATAATGTACAGCACCCAGAACAACAAGCTTCTAGGCACTACTGTCATTCACATCACAAGGATTCCTAGCCCCCTCCAGGTCCCCAGATATCAACTCTGGTCACAGAATGAGGGTAGGGCATTCCATGGAAAAATTCAACGAAAATGATGAGGGGAAAATCTGCCAAAATTTTCACATTTTTTCAGAAAATCCACAGCTTTTTGGTGTTCAGCAGCTGAAACACTGCAGCTGAAAACTGGCCAAAAATGAACAACAAATTCAGTTTTGCCAAAAAAAATTTTTATTTAGGTTTTTTTGATGAAAAATCAAAAATCTTTGCAGGAGGCAGCTACATTCTGCAAAAATGAGTTTAGTCAAAAGCTCAATTTTCTGTCAGAAAAAGGTTTTGATGGAAATTTTCCCTCCGGCCCTATCCACTACCCCACATGCTGGGGCTACCTGGGCATAACTCTCCTGGCCTTGTGCTCACAGAACCTCCCTCTCCCCACAGGAGGTTATGGAGAATGCCCATTAGCTGTGCCCCGGGCCCACGCCATCAATGGCTCAGATGCTTTATTGGCAATGCCCAAGCCCCTGAACTCCATGACTGCTTCTTAGAGGCTGCGTGTGATGGATGATGCTCCAGCCTCTTGTGCTGTCTGTTGACCTAGAAATACTGGTTCTGCAGTCAAGACAGGAACCAAACGTACCTTGGTTTATCCTGTGGGAAAGGGCAGCATTTGTCGTCTTTAATTCCTCAATCATCTTCTGGTCTTAAAGCAACAACAACAAAATGTTAAACAGGCATCCTTTTCATTGCAGCCTTACAATTCCCTTAACTCAATCAGTCTGGACATTTCCCACAGATGGGTGGGGAGAGTTGATGATTGTCTGGCAGGAAGGCTCTCTCTATGTATACATACGCATCAGCATCCATATACATCTATTCATCCATCCATCCAGTGGCATACACAGGCTTCCATCCATCGGCATATAGACACGTCCATTGACACATCCTCCATCCTTCAGCATCCTTCCCCTGGGAGGCTAATATGAGGGGGGAAGAAGTCCAGGAGAGCTGGCTGTATTTCAAAGAAGCCTCTTTGAGGGCGCAGGAACAAACCATCCTGATGTGCAGAAAGAAAAGCGAATATGGCAGGCGACCAGCTTGGCTTAACAGCAAAATCTTCGGTGAGCTTAAACTCAAAAAGGAAGCTTATAGGAAGTGGAAATTTGGACAGATGACTAGGGAGGAGAATAAACATATTGCTCAAGCATGCAGGGGTGTAATCAGGAAGGCCACAGCACAATTGGAGTTGCAGCGAGCAAGGTATGTGAAGGGTAACAAGAAGGGTTTCTACAGGTATGTTAGCAACAAGAAGAAGGTCAGGGAAAGTGTGGGCCCCTTACTGAATGGGGGAGGCAACCTAGTGACACATGATGTGGAAAAAGCTGAAGTACTCAATGCTTTTTTTGCCTTGGTCTTCACAGACAAGGTCAGCTCCCAGACTGCTGCACTGGGCAACATAGTATGAGGAGGAGGTGAGCAGCCCTCAGTGGTGAAAGAAAGGTTAAGGACTATTTATAAAAGCTGGACATGCACAAGTCCATGGTCCAGATCTAATGCAGGCAAGGGTGCTGAGGGAGTTGGCTGATGTGACTGCAGAGTCATTGGCCATTATCTCTGAAAATTCGTGGCGATCAGGGGAGGTCCTGGACAATTGGAAAAAGGCAAATATAGTGTCCGTATTTAAAAAAGGGAAGAATGAGAAACCGGGGAACTACAGACTGTTAGCCTCACTTCAGTCCCAGCAAAATCATGGAGCAGATCCTCGAGGAATCCATTTTGAAGCACTTGGAGGAGAGGAAGGTGATCAGGAACAGGCAAAATGGATTCACCAAGGGCAAGTCATGCCTGACCAACCTGATTGCCTTCTATGATGAGAACTGGCTCTGTGGATGAGGGGAACATGGTGGATGTGTTATTCCTTGACTTTAGCAAAGCTTTTGATATGGTCTCCCACAGTATTCTTGCCAGCAAGTTAAAGAAGTATGGATTGGATGAATGGACTATAAGGTGAATAGAAATCTGGCTAGATTGTCGGGCTCAATGGGTAGTGATCAACAGCTCGATGTCTAGTTGGCAGCCAGTATCAAGCGGAGTGCCCCAGGGGTTGGTCCTGGGCCTGGTTTTGTTCAACATCTTTATTAATGATCTGGATGGTGGGATGAAGTGCACCCTCAGTAAGTTTGCAGATGACACTAAGCTTGGGGGAGAGATAGATACGCTGGAGAGTAGGGATAGGCTCTAGAGTGATCTAGACACATTGGAGGATTTGGCCACAAGAAATCTGATGAGTTTCACAAGGACAAGTGCAGAGTCCTACAGTTAAGAAGGAAGAATCCCATGCACTGCAACAGTCTGGGGACCGACTGGCTAAGCAGCAGTTCTACAGAAAAAGACCTGGGGATTACAGTGGATGAGAAGCTGGATATGAGTCAGCAGTGTGCCCTTGTTGCCAAGAAGGCCAACGGCATATTGGGCTGCATTAGTAGGAGCATTGGCACCAGGTTGAGGGAAGTGATTATTCCCCTCTATTCAGCACTGGTGAGGCCACATCTGGAGTATTACATCCAGTTTTGGTCCCCTCAGTACAGAAGGGATGTGGACAAATTGGAGAGAGTCCAGCAGAGGGCAACAAAAATGATTAGGGGGCTGGGGCACATGATTTATGAGGAGAGGCTGAGGGAACTGGGGTTATTTAGTCTGCAGAAGAGAAGAGTGAGGGAGAATTGATAGCAGCCTTCAACTACCTGAAGAGGGGTTCCAAAGAGGATGGAGCAGCTGTTCTCAGTGGTGGCAGAGGATAGAACAAGAAGCAATGGTCTCAAGTTGCAGTGTGGGAGGTCTAGGTTGCATATTAGGAAACACTCTTTCACTAGGAGGGTGGTGAAGCACTGGAATGGGTTCCCTAGGGAGGTGGTGGAATCTCCATCCTTAGAGGTTTTTAAGGTCGGGTTTGACAAAGTCCTGATTGGGATGATTTAGTTGGTGTTGGTCCTGCTTTGAGCAGGGAATTTGACTAGATGACCTCCTGAGGTCTCCTCCAAACCTAATATTTTATTATTTTATTCTATGATTCAAACATACCTTGGTCTATTCGCTGGGAAAGGGAAGCATTTATCGTCTTTAATTCCTCAATCATCTTCTGGTCTTAAAGCAACAACAACAAAATGTTAAACAGGCATCCTTTTCATTGCAGCCTTACAATTCCCTTAACTCAATCAGTCTGGACATTTCCCACAGATGGGTGGGGAGAGTTGATGATTGTCTGGTAGGAAGGATCTCTCTACGCATACATACGCATCAGCATCTATATACATCTATTCATCCATCCATCCATTGACATACACACACGTCCATTCATCGGTGTATAGACACATTCTCCATCCTTCAGCATACATACACAGCCATCCAATCTCCATCCTACAGTATACGTACACACCCCTGACTGGGAGGATTTAGTTGGGGTTTGTCCTGCTTTGAGCAGGGGGTTGGACTAGATCAGGGCCGCCCAGAGGATTCCGGGGGCCCGGGGTCTTCGGCGGCGGGGGGCCCTTCCGTTCCGGGACCCGCCGCCGAAGTGGCCCGAAGACCCACGGCGGGAGCCCCCCGCCGCCAAATTACCGCCGAAGCGGGACCCGCCGCCGAAGCGCAGCCCGGTCTTCGGTGGTAATTCGGTGGCGGGGGGGGGGTCCCCGCCACGGGCCTTCGGGGCACTTTGGCAGCGGGGACCCGAACAGAAGGGGCCCCCGCGTCGAAGACCGGCTGCGCCGCGGCGGGTCCCGCTTCCCGCCCCTTACCCAAGCGCGTCTCGGCGGGGCCTGAGCTCCGTCCCGCTCAGAGCCGCATGGTGAGGGGGCGGGACTGGGAACTCAGCCCGGAGCTCGCAGCCCCGCCCCCTCACCACGCGGCTCTGAGCGGGGCGGGGCTCAGGCCCCGGCCCCGTTGGAGCTCCCAGCCCCGCCCCCTCACCACGCGGCTCTGAGCGGGGCGGGGCTCAGGGGCTCGGCCGGAGACTCGGCGCTTGATGCGCTGAGGCTCCAGGAGAGGGGCGGAGGCGGGAGCTTCCGCTCTTCTCTTGGGGGCCCCTGCGGAGCCCGGGGCCCGGGGCAAATTGCCCCCTTTGCCCCCCCCTCTGGGCGGCCCTGGACTAGATGACCTCCTGAGGTATCTTCCAACCCTAATCTTTTATGATTCTATGATCTTTCCATCCATTGGCATATATGCTTCTTTATCCATTCACCCATCAGCATACATACTCAGCCTTCCATCTATCCAGCCATCAACATACATACACTTCCATCCATAAGCATCCACACACATCCATCCATCCATCCATCGGCATGCATATGCATCCATCCGTCCTCCATCCATTGGCATACATACTCCTTTATCCATCCTTTGGCATAGATACTCCTATCCATTCACTCATCAGCATAAATACTCATCCTTCTGTCCATCCATCTATTGACATACATACACATACCCCTCCATCCATCGGTATTAGCACATGTATTTAGCCATCACACTGCGTGTACTCATCTATTCCAAAACAAAAAACAAAAGTTATCATGTAAGGGTGACTAAGTGACATTAATGTATTGATCTATCACTATGTTCAAAAAATTCAAGTACCCCAAGCAAGGCATTGACTAGCTGAGGACTCAATCTATCTAGCACAGCCCACATAAGAAACACAAACACACCAGTCATATGCAGTCATATCCAGTGCCGAGAAACACATATGATTTAAATAGAGGGGGTGAGATAGCTCAGTGGTTTGAGCATTGGTCTGCTAAACCCAGCGTTATAAGTTCAATCCTTGCAGAAGCCATTTGGGGAACTGGGGTAAAAATCTGGTGATTGGTCCTGCTTTGAGTAGGGGGTTGAATTAGATGACCTTCCAATTCTATGATATTTCATTTTAACACAAGAGCCTTGATTCATGATCCATGGACTGTTTATTTGTTTGAATGTCTGATTCTGGTATTATCAGTTAATATCTTTAGCTATTATTTTGGAAAGAACTTTGAATTGTGATGTCTTGAGAAATATGGAGAAAATTTAACAAGCTATACCCCAACAAAACCAGGGAAGCAGCACCATTGAGTGGGTAGGGCACTGGCTTCGGGAGACCTGGGTTCTATTCCTCGCTCTGCCAATGACCTGCTGGGTGACCTTGGGCAAGTCACTTCCCCTTTCTGTGCCTCAGTTTCCCATCCTTTGCCTACTTAGATCATAAGATCTTTGGGGCGGGGCCTGGCACAAGAGGAACCTGATCTCGCTTGGGGTCTCTAGGAACCCCGTAGTCTGTATGTTTCTATCTCGGAAGCTCTCACATTCTGTTGAACTGCTGGCATCACATGCAGGCAGACTTGAGGCCTAATCCAGAGCCCAATGTCGTCAATGGACAGACTCCCATGGATCAGGCCCTCAGCAGAGACGGGTCTTTGAGCTGTATATGGGTGGAAGGGGCTTTCCCCGCCTGGGATGAGGGCTTTTCTCCCACCCTAGACATCTGTGTTAAAACTGCCACCTGCACCTCATCTCTGTAGCTCCAGAATCCTGTCCCAAGGGGGTTTTGTGCTTTCCCCCTGATTTTCATTGTCTGATTCACAGATTGCTAGGGTGAAATCCAGACAGCATTTTGCCATTGATGTCCATGGGGCCAGGGTTCCACCCCTCGAGTTCAATGCCAGAGGGACCAATGTAATCCAGTCGGAACGCCTCCAAAACAAAGGCCAGAGCAGTCCACACAGTGAACCCTGACTGGAGCCCAGGAACTGGTGGTGGAGCTGGAGTGGATTTTAAAGCAAGAACCACTCAGTCTGCTTTTAAAGCAGCTAAAGTTCATGACTACCCACCACACCCCTGGGTCAGATGTCCCAATTGTTAATTCCCTGCCCTGTTCAAAATATGTACCTTATATAGCACAGTCGGAACTTCCTCCCAGCCCTTGGATCTGTTAGATTAGAGCTGTCAGAAAAATCATAGAATCATGGTAATGCAGGGCTGAAGGGACCTTGAGAGGTCATCTAGTCCAGTCCCCTGCACTAAGGTAGGACCACGGATACCTAGCATCCCTGCTGGTGTTTGTCCAACCTCTTCTTAGAAACCTCCAATGACGGGGATTCCACAACTCCCTAGGTCACTTGTTCCAGAGCTTAACTAATATATCCAGCCTAAATCTCCCTTGCTCCTAACTGCACCAGTTCCATCAAAGCTGGGACATAGAGAACAACTGATCCCTGTCCTCATTGTAACAACCTGCTACAGATCCATAGACTGTCATCAGGTGTGTCCCCCACCCTCCAACCCCGCCAGCCTTCTCTTCTCTAGGCTAAACATGCCCAGTTCTTCCAACCTCTCCTCAGAGGCAAGTTTTCTAACCCCCTGATCAATTATGTTGCTTTCTTCTGGACTCTCCAATTTGTTCACATCTTTCTTAAAGTGCGGCACGTACAATTGGACACAGGACTCCAGCTGAAGTTTCCCCAGAGCCAGGTGGAGCAGAACAATTAGCTCCTGTGTGTCTCACATGCAACACTCCAGAATGACATTTGCCTTTTTCACAACAGCACCACATTGTTGACTCATATTGAATTTGTGGTAGCTCCTTTATGGCCGTCTGTGCTGTGGAAGCTCCTCCCCATAGATCCCTAGTGACCTCTTAACTTCCTCTCTGATAAGCTAAACAGATGGTGTCTCACTCTCAGACAGGTGTTCCAGAGCTCAAATGGTCATAGGACCTGGTGTCTTCTCTGAAACTTTCACAAGTGATTCCCCATCTGC
Organism: Mauremys reevesii; assembly: GCF_016161935.1. NCBI lineage: Eukaryota > Metazoa > Chordata > Testudines > Geoemydidae > Mauremys > Mauremys reevesii. Next base: position 3,417,032 of record NC_052647.1, read on the forward strand.
TTGATGCCCAGGGCTTGCTGGGGGCAGACTCACCGTTCACGAGTATAAGCGATAGGAGACAGATCCACATGAGAAAGCAAATGGCCATAAGGAGGTACAGCATCAGCATGTGTTTCTTCTCCCAGGTTCTCCCTTTGGCAAGTTGGTGGGTGGATGGAGCTATAGGGGCTAGAAAAAGGCTGTTGTTACATTTGAGCAGGTTCTGGGTATGTTCCGTCTTCTGTATGTGCCAATACATGTGCCGTACGCAGTGGGAGATTAATGCATGGGGCACAGGGCCCGTGCCCAAGGGCCCGGCCAATTTGGGGGCCCAAACAGGAACACTGGAACCTGTGTAGAAGTGTGGGGAGGCCACCCGTGCTGGAACTGTGGCCGTGCCCCCTGCTTCTCCTCTTTCCCCCAAGGCCCGCCTCCTGGCCAGGCTGGAAGCCAGAGCCAGGCCATGGTAAGGGAGCCTGGGCTGCTGGGAGAACCCCGGACTCTCCACCTGCCCTGTGGTGGGGGAACAGGGTGCCCAAGGGCAGCCCCCAGCCATGGGTGCCGACTTATATGGGCTCCTGGGGCTTTAGCCCCAGGAATATTCACAGACAGGGGCTCTGCTCCAGCAATATTTGGAGCTAGGTTTCTCCCCTGCTGTGCGCTGCCGGCAGCCCAGAGCCTTTTAAATCCCAGCTGCGGCAGGGAATCAGAGGGCTCTGGGCTGCCTGCCGCGGCGGAGAGCCCAGAGCCCTCTGATTCCCGGCCGTGGCTGGGATTTAAAAGGCTCTGGGCTGCCCGCCGCGGCGGGGAGCCCAGAGCCCTCTGATTCCCAGCCGCGGCTGGGATTTAAAAGGCTCTGGGCTCCCCGCGGTTGCAGGCAGCCCAGAGCCCTCTGATTCCCGGCCGCGGCTGGGATTTAAAAGGCTCTGGGCTGCCCGCCGCAGCAGGCCGCCCAGAGTCCTTTAAATCCCAGCCGCGGCTGAGATTTAAAGGGCTCTGGGCTCCCCGCCGCAGCGGGGAGCCCAGAGCCCTCTGATTCCCAGCCGCGGCTGGGATTTAAAAGGCTCTGGGCTCCCCGCGGTTGCAGGCAGCCCAGAGCCCTCTGATTCCCGGCGGCGGCTGGGATTTAAAAGGCTCTGGGCTCCCCGCCGCAGCAGGCAGCCCAGAGCCCTCTGATTCCCGGCCGCGGCTGGGATTTAAAGGGCTCTGCGCTCCCCCCGGTTGCAGGCAGCCCAGAGCCCTTTAAATCCCTGCCGCAGCTGAGTTTTTAAGGGCTGCGGGCTCCCCGCGGTTGCAGGCAGCCCTGATCCCTTTAAATCCCAGCCGCGGCTGAGATTTAAAGGGCTCTGGGCTCCCCGCCGCAGCGGGCAGCGCAGAGCCCTCTGATTCCCGGCCGCGGCTGGGATTTAAAAGGCTCTGGGCTCCCCGCGGTTGCAGGCAGCCCAGAGCCCTTTAAATCCCAGCAGCGGCTGAGATTTAAAGGGTTCTGGGCTCCCCGCCGCAGCGGGCAGCCCAGAGCCCTCTGATTCCCGGCCCCGGCTGGGATTTAAAAGGCTCTGGGCTCCCCGCGGCTGCCAGCAGCCCAGAGCCCTTTGAATCCCAGCCTCTGTCCGCTGATTGCCCCCTCCCCAGACCCCTGCCCCAACTGCCCCCCAGAACCTCCACCCCTATCTAAGCCCCACTGGTCCTTGTTCCCGATTACCCCTCCCAAGACCCCTGCCCCTAACTGCCCCTTGGGACCTCAGCCCCTATCTAAGCCTCCCTTCTCCTTGTCCCCAACTGCCCCTCCTGAGACCCCACCCAACTTCCCCAGGACCGCACCCCCTACCTGTCCCCTGATAAACCTCTTAGACTCCCATGCCTATCCAATTGCTGCCTGTCCCCTGACTGCCCCGTCGAACCTCTGCCCCATCCAACTCCCCCTGCTCCTTGTCCCTTGACTTCCCCCCGGAACTCACTACCTCTTCTCCAACCCCCAAACCGCTTACTGTGCCCCTCAGACCAGCGTATCTGGCTCCATGCAGCTCCAGACAGTTGCTGCCATGCTCCCCCATGGAGCCCACAGCCCTCTCCCTCCCCCACCACCTGCCTTCCAGATTTGAACACCTCAAATTTCAGGAGTGCTCAAGCTCGGTTTGGGCAGCTTTACTTCATTTCTCCCAAATCAGTTTCCTGCAAGGTGCCAACTGAAGGTGTTGGAGAACAGAGAGATCAGGTGGCCTCCTAATGCCTGGAAAAGAGACAAAGGCCGGAGGAGGGAGTGTCAGTGCCTGTGGACTTCTGGGAAGTGCACGGTGTGGAAGGGATTGCTCTGATGCTTTGGAACATCTCCATACAAAGCCAGTCAGGACTCTGGGGGAGCCTCCTCTCTCGGAGCATACTGTCTCCAGGGCAAGAAGCTTACACCTTCCTGGGTCTGACCTCGAGCATTCAGCATGTCCTTCCACGTCATGCACTTTCCAAAGTGAGTCTGCCCAGGCTGGTCCTGGGGCAACCAGAGGTCGCTGCACCCCAACTCTGCAGTCAGATGTGACTCTCAGCCAGACAGTAAAACAGAAGGTTTATTAGATGACGGGAACACAGTTTAAACAGAGCTTGTTGGTACAGAAAACAGAACCCTCTGTCAGGTCCATCTTGGGGTGGGGAGCCCAGAACCAAGTTCTGGGTCTCTCCCAATTTCCCCAGCCAGCTCCAAACTGACACTCCCTCCTCTGGCCTCTGTGTCTCTTCTGGACAAGGAGGCCACCTGATCTCTTTGTCCCCAACACCTTCAGTTGGCATCTTGCAGGGGAAACTGAGGCACCCACACAGTATTCAGAGAAAATATTAAGAACATTCCCACTTCATCACAACAGATGCAACAAAATATAATACTGTATATTGAAGTAGGCAAGTGCTGCTTCTGACTTTCCACTTTTAATTGACCCTTGTAATCTTGTGGCACTGACGCGTTGTAGCTTCATTTTATATCGGCTTACAGGGCGGGAGCGGGGGGGGCACCACCATTTTGGGCCCCACCAAAAATTATACAAACCTGCCGCCTATGCCCCCAGCCCATGTCCCTGCCCCCTGGGGTACATCATCCAGGGCAGATGAAGGGACCAGGGTTCCCCACAGTGGCCCAGGCTCCCTGGGCAGCTCGTACCGTGGCCCCGCTCTGACTTCCGGCCTGGCTAGGGTGTGGAGGGTTCTTCAGGGTGTGGGACTCTGTAGTGAGGAGGAGCTAATGCCCACCTCAGCCTCCCCCCCCCACCACCATGAAGAGGCTGGCGCTTCTAGTAGTTCCCAAGAACTGGGAACGGTCTTTACTCCAGCATCTCTCCCAGGTGGTTTTGGAAGGACGCTGTGTTTGCCCCAGTGTTGGTACTGCCTGCAGTGAGCTGGACTGGTGTAACTGATACCCTGGGACCAGCCTCTCACAACTTTCCAGGTAGATGTCTCCCCAGCAAGACCCTTGCACAGCCTCTCCCACTGGTACAGACAAGCCCTGTGGGATGGAGAAGGCAGGGGGGTTGTTGCTTGGCTAAGGTGTTTTTCCCTCCTCCCAACCCCCGTGGACAGGCATCCCATTTTTACTGCTTATGCCCCCTTACCCCAGTATCCAGGCAATATTTCCACTGGAGTAATTCCATTCTGTCATCCTTTCATCTGGATACAGGATTCCTCTTTACTTTCTGTCCTAAACTATTGTTAAACAGTTGCCTTCCCCCACCTCAGAAGTGGCTGCATTTCAATGCTGTGTGAGTGCTCTTCATGCTGCTGTGTAGCTGTTAAAGAGTTGCTACTTCGCACCCCAGAAGTGGCTGCATTTCAGCAGGGGACAACTGATCCCTTTCTGCATAAGCAGTAGAAAGCATTTTTGAGACCCTTCTCCTAGCATTAGAATGCAGCCAGTTCTGGGGCTGTGGGTGCCAGTGCCATGTTGTTCTGATTTACCTGGGTATGACGGAGGCATTTCTGCTGGAGGCTGGGGATTCTTCTCGTCAGTCATCACTGATATATTTTCGTAATCAGGCATTTCATCATCAGAAAACTCCGCTGCTGAAAAACAGGCAGAGTTTTTAAAAAAGGATGATTTCAAACTGGAAAAACTCAGCCTTTGGCTATTTTAAGGGTTGTCATTAGCAGTGACATTTTCCCATATCAATGGGAAAACCTTGTGGAAAAACCTAAAATGCTTTGGGGTTTTTGGTCCATTGGAAATTTTTATTTTCTGAAGAACTTCAAAATATTAGAAAAAAAATGTGATGAAAGAAATCAATGTTTTTGCTGAAATTTTTCTACAGGGTTAAAATTTTTTTTTCCTGATTTGATCTAGTCACTAGCTGCCGGGTGTCTCTGTGCCACGGCTGCCCTCCACTGGCAGAAACCGCTGCCCTCTGGGGCCTCTGTACTACCCTGTAACACTGGCTCCAATCTGCTCAGTTGTGGGGCTGGGTACTATAGTACGGCCTTTCCTGACTGTGCTATGATCAGCCCCCTCTGGGGTTGAAATTAAATCTTGGCTCAAAGCAGCCACCCCAAATCCTTCTAGTGATCCCAGTTTGGATGCAGTTCTGCTCTCTGGAGCTGCCTAAGCCAGATGTTCCCATGCTGTGGCTCATGGACAGCTCGCTGGTGGTCTGAGCACACCTGACTCCTCTTCCACATGAACTGTAGTGGCCACAGGGCTGTTATTGAGGATGGGGTGCAGGGCCGTCCTTAGGATTTCTGGTGCGCTAGGCGAGATTATTAAACTGGTGCCCCTGTGCCTGATCTGCTCTTAGCAACACAAATATAAGCATACAGTATTGGAAAACTTGCCACATTCACGTTATTAAAACCAGTTTAACTTAAGCACACTGTAATGCTGATGCACTAGCACTAAAGAAGTAGCACTATAGAAAAAATTCTGATTTGACAGAATGATGCAAATAATATAATTTTTTTAATTTGTCAAAATTTTATTGGAAATTTATATGAAGAGGTATTGAAACAAAGATTTGTTTTTAATTAAAAGCAATCTTTCTGGCTTTTTTGGCTGCAAAATCAGTTTAATAAGCTGGGTTTCCAAACAGTGGGAAAATATAACCCTAGTTTTACTGCTAGGTAAAGCACAAAGTGACCAAAATGAAGTCAGCACAGAATCATCTCATCTAGATTAAGGTAGCACAGAAATGTTACAGAAGTCCTATTGTACCTTATTTTTGTTTGGAAAGACATTAGCAATAGCAGCACATTCACATGATAAAATACATAATAAATCACTGCCTCTAAAGTTCCATCAAAAACTGACATTTTCACAGCTCTAGCATGATCTGCTGTACAGATTCTTCACAAGGAAGTGTCCCTGGCCTTTTTAACTCATTAACTATGTATTTACTTTATGAAAGTTGGAGAAAACATTGTGAAAACGTAAAACATTGGCTGCCCAACTTCTGGGCTGGCAAAAGCTATACTGACTCACAGGAAAAAAAAAAAAGCAGGAGAATCTTAGTACAAAATATGGTCAGTCTATACCAGGGGTCGGCAACCTTTCAGAAGTGGTGTGCCAAGTTCACTGTAATTTAAGGTTTCTCGTGCCAGTAATACATTTTAACGTTTGTAGAAGGTATCTCTCTATGTCTATATTATATAAATAAACTATTGTTATTATCTGAGGTCCTGGCCACCGGTCCTGCTCAGGCCACTGCCAGCTGAATAAATGAAACCCCAGACCGGGTGCAGGCTGAGCGGGACTGGTGGCTGGAACCCTAGACAAGGATCCCAGGCCCTGCTCAGCCCGCTGCTGGTCTGGGGTTCTGACCACCAACTCCTGCCAGCCAGGATCCCGGCTGCCAACCCCCCTCAGCCCACTACCAGCCTGGGATTCTGCTCACCCAGGCTGGCAGGAGGCAGAGTGGGGCCGGTGGCTGGGCTCCTGACTGGCAAGGGGCTGGCAGCCGGAACCCCAGAGTAGCAGTAGGCTGAGTGCTGCCGGCACCCCAGACTGGCAGCAGACTGAGCCACTCAACCCTCCACCGGCCCTGCTCAGCCCGCCACCAGCCCACTTAGCCCGCTGCCGGCTGAGTGAATGGAACCCCAGGCTGACAGCAGGTTGAGTGGTTCAGCTGACCTGCTCAGCCCTCTGCCAGTCTGGGGTTCCTTGGGGGTCCCCAGGCCAGCAGCAGGTGCTGAGTGGGGCCGACGGCTGGTATCCCAGCTGGCAATAGGGCAGCAGCCGGAGCCCCAGAGCAGTGATGGGCTGAGCCGCTCAGCCTGCCGCTGCGTACCATCAAAAATCAGCTCACCTGCCACCTTTGGCACGTGTGCCATAGGTTGCCGACCCCTGCTTTATACGCTAGTAAGGAGATGAGCATATTACAGTTGTTGGAGGGCTCTTATCAGGAGTAACAGGCTATAGGAAAGTCAGTCAACACTTTTTGTTTCTCTGATGAAAACTGGCCCACTCCCTGCCTCAAACCAAACCTGTCACTAATAATTGTCAACAACTTAATTTTCTGTTTTTGGCTAAGATTTTGATTTTTTTAAAAAAAATATTGAAATTGGATTCAGGATTGTTAGCAAGAATTTTTGGCAAACAAAGTTGTTAAATGACAATCTAAATGGCAACACAGTATTGCTTTCATGCTTGGCTCACCCCCCAGCCTGCTGGTCCAACAGCTGCAGTAGATCCCAAAATCCACCTCTTGGGGTGCAGAGTGGCAACAGCAGCAGCAAACCCTCAGGTTCAATCACATGCCAATGGGCACCACCACCAGCCTTACGGACCATGGTGAAGTTAGCACAGCATCTGATCTCAGGGACAGGTCACCCATGGAGCCACAGCAGCTCATCCTGCCCTGTGTAGCTCTCCCCGGATGAGGTGGATTGCTGGCAGCTGCCAGCCCGGGGGAGAGGTGCTCCTCAGCTAGGGTGCCCAGATCCAGATGTCCTGATTTTATAGGGCCAGTCCTGATATTTGGGGCTTTGTCTTATATAGGCACCAATTACCCCCACCTAGAGTGACCAGACAGCAAGTGTGAAAAATCAGGATGGGGTGGGGGGTAAAAGGAGCCTATATAAGAAAAAGACCCCAAAATTGGGACTGGCCCTATAAAATAGGGATATCTGCTCACCCTACCCCAACCCCCTGTTCTGATTTTTCACACATCTGGCTAACCCCAGCCCAGCCCTGTGTGACATTCCAGTCCTGGCTCACTGCCCAGGAAGTGAGTTACTTTCACTTTCATTCCTCAGCAGGCAGCCAGCCTCTCCTCCCCCCACCTACCCCCCAGCACCTCACCCAACCCAGCCCTGACGGAGGGGAGGGAGGAGAGAGAGAGGGATGCTCCTGGGGAGAAGAGAGAAAGGAGGGGGTGCTCCATGGGGCGGGGGGGGGAGAAGAATGGATGTTATGGGGGACAACAAAAGATACTGGTTCCAGAGCCGCAGAGCCTGCCTCACCTCACCTCAGTGGGGGGGGAAAGAGTCACACTCACAGGTGAGCTCCTTCCCCAACCCCTACCCCCTCCCCTTCCCAGAGACCCCAGCAGCCAATCCCCTCCCTCAGACTGTGCTGCATTCGGCTCTCTCTAGGACCCAGCAGCCTGCTCTTACGTGCTCCACTGCTTCCCATCTGTCCGGGCTCCTGGCAGAGTGGTGCCCCCAGACCTAGTGGTGCCCTAGGCGGCTGCCTATTCTGCCTATGTCTAAGGACGGCCCTGATGGGGTGCTCTCAGGCTCCGTGCTATTGGAACCTGCTGCTTGGATGCCGCATGCGTCTGAGTTAGCAACTGGTGTTGGCTTTTACCTCCATGTCCTGCTGGCTTGGGACTGGTTCTTTTCATCCTCCAGCCTGGCGACCTCTCCACAGCCTCCTGGTTCACATATATGTTGTTAATTTCCATGGCCCCATCCCGCGACTACGTTCGACCATTCCGTGAGCTGTCTCTCCAACTCTGATCTGGATGACACAACAGAGCATCTTATTTCAACAATGGGCCCTGTTGAGTAACCACAGATAGCATCAGAGCCAGGGGGGAGCCAATGGGGCTGCATTTCTGAGACGCTACTGCTGGGCCCAAGATCAAAGGACTACGGCAGCTTCTCCTCACTACACTGGCCCTGGGAAAGCAGGTGCCTGGGGGCTGCTGTTCAGACCAGCACCACCTCTAGCTGTGAAGCAACAGGGCAGGAGAGAAAACCACTGCAGATGTGTGGGAAGGGAGGTTCTCTCCAGCCCAGGCAGATAAATGACCCACGCAAAGGGTGGGAATTTCAAGACATCATCTGGGGGGAAAGTTGGGGTGAGATGGGAAATCAGATCTTCCGGGGTGCTTCAGATCAGAATCTATATATCCATGGCAAACTGGCCCAGTGTGGTCTCGATCATTTATTAGATGTAGCACGGTCATGCTGGAGCCCAAGTCATGGACTAGGACCCTAGTGTGTTAGGCGCTGTACATTATTTATTAGGTGTATTATTGGAGTGCCTAGGTGCCAATGGATCAGGACCCCCTTGTGCTGGGTGCTGCACGAACATAGACCAAGGAGGCAGCTCCTGCCCTATCCCTGGAACCCCATCCCCAGGTCCTGTCCTGTCCTCCGAGCACCTCCTTGGATAGTGAGCACCCTGGGGCAAGGACTCAGGCCTGCTGCCCTCCTCACTCACACCAGTGTCAATCAGAAGTGAGTCCACTGCAGTCAACAAGTGAAACCTGGGTGCAAGTGTAACCCACACAGCTTCTGGGTGTGGTGTTCTGTCCCATCTAGTGACCCTAAGACCACTTACATAGAGAGATAAAATGAGCTTGCTCTGCAGCCTGTTGGCTTTTAGCTTGTGCACTAAGCTCTAGAGGTTCCTGGTTCGATCCTGCTCGCCAACAACCTGAGTCTGTCAGTGTTACACAAGCAATGCTAGTCACTAGTATCCATACAGCACTTCCCATCAGTAGATCTCAAAGCACTTCACAAAGGAGGTTGTTATCATTGTCCCTGTTTTACAGATGGGGAAACTGAGGCACAGAAGGAGCAGTGACTTGCCCATTGGCAGAACCAGAACTGGAACCCAGCTCTGCAAGTCCCAGTCCAGTGTTCTAGGTGCTAGGCCATGCTGCCTCTCCCCGTCGGGTGGCAGCCATATGACTGGGACACAGCAGAACAGCAAACCCAGACATGACTGCGCTTCGGGGGCAGTCCTGATCCAGATGGAATCCTTCGGTCCCAGCCTTGTGCCTCACACACCCCGTAAATCGCTCTCCGTGGTCTCAGTGTGTCTGCTAGTCAGGACAGTCCTGCCTGTGGGAGAAGCAGGCCACATTGTGGCATGGGCTGGTGGAGTTGCCCAGTGGGTAGGACATAGGACTCCTGGGATCTATTCCTGATTCGTGACTTGGGAAGCAGGTTCATCCATCAGTAGTGCATTGGAATGAGCTGCCAGGTTTATGTCATCTCTGCTGGAGGGAAGCAGACCTAGTGACCATAGGTCATAGACTCCATATAGCTAACAAGGATTCTCCTTTAGCTCTGGTGGCTTATTGGATCTATCTTCACTGCCTCCAGCAAGTTCCAGCCCAGGTGTGCACATGCTGAATAGCAGCACGGTGCTACCTGGTGATTGGAAATCCCAACCCTGCGTGGCTGGAGCAGTGACATCACTTCCTTAAAAATTCCTGGTAGGGAGTGGGGATTCCAAGTTTAGTGTCGATCCCCTTGTGCCTAGCCCCAAGGCAGAGCCTCGTGTCCTGCTTTTGGTGCCATATGAGGCTCTGACTTCCCCTGGGTGAGGATTCCAGCTCCCCATGCAGGTCAGCGGTTCCCCCAAGCCCTGTTACTGTCTGATAACAGCTTGCAAGAGACAGGGCCAATTGCGCCATAGGCTGAGGGTGGTGCAAGGACCCCAAGAAATCGCACAGCACAGAGTTACATAATGAGCTGTGTACTGACAAAGGGAAGTGACATGGGGTGGGGGGAATAGCTGCTTTCAACTACCTGAAAGGGGGTTCCAAAGAGGATGGATCTAGACTGTTCTCAGTGGTAGAAGATGACAGAACAAGGAGTAATGGTCTCAAGTTGCAGAGGGGGAGGTTTAGGTTGGACATTAGGAAAAACGTTTTCACTAGTAGGGTGGTGAAGCACTGGAATGGGTTACCTAGGGAGGTGGTGGAATCTCCTTCCTTAGAGGTTTTTAAGGTCAGGCTTGACAAAGCCCTGGCTGGGATGATTTAGTTGGCTTTGGTCCTGCTTTGAGCAGGGGGTTGGACTAGATGACCTCCTGAGGTCCCTTCCAACCCTGAGATTCTATGATTCTATGAATCAGCAGCACTAGTTGTGTTTGTGTTTCTGGGGGCCACCCCTCACCCTCCTTGCTCCCCAGCACCCACCTATGTCCCACAATCCCCCTGGCCTGCGCTCCCCTGCCTGCCTCCTGGATGTGCAGTTCCCATGCAGCCTGCCTCCCCAAGAGTAACCAGTCTCACAACATTATCATCATATTGGGCTATTCTCACCAGGCCAGTGACACCGGGGTCACTAGCATTCTCCTGAGTGAAGAACAGGCACAAAGTCACTTAAGTTTTGCTCCCTTTGAAAATGGCTCCCGCCTCCCATTGTTCTAAACTGGACTGAAGCCACAGCTGCCCTCAGTTAGGATAAGAACTTAATGGCCAGGCTGGGTCAGCCCAATGGTCCATGCAGCCCAGTAGCCCATTTCCTGACAGTGGCCAGTGCCAGAGGTTTCAGAGGGAAGGAACAGGACAGGGCAATTAGAGGATGATCCATCCCCTGTCATCCAGTCCCAGCTTCTGGCAGTCAGAGGTTTAGGGACACCCAGAGCATGGGGCTGGGTCCCTGACCAGGGCCGCTCAGAGGAGGGGGCAAGTGGGGCAATTTGCCGCAGGCCCCGGGCCCCGCAGGGGCCCCCACAAGAGTTTTTTGAGGCCCCTGGAGCAGGATCCTTCACTCGCTCTGGGGGCTCCAGAAAACTCTTGCGGGGCCCGGGCCCCTGGAGCTTCTTCCACTCCGGGTCTTCGGTGGCGGGGGGTCCTTCCACTCCGGGGCGGCAGGACCCCCCACCGCCAAATTACCATCAAAGACCCGGCACTTCTGGCGGGGTCCCTGCCGCGGGTCTTCGGGGCATTTTGGCGGCGGGTCCTAGAGCGGAAGGACCCCCCGCTGCCAAATTACCGCCGAAGCAGGGGCCCCTGCTGCCGAAGACCCCGGGCCCCCTGAATCCTCTGTGCGGTCCTGTCCCTGCTATCTATCTGTTATCTTGGCTAATAGCCATCGATGGACCGATCCTCCAGGAACTTATCACATTCTTTTTTGAACCTACTTATACTTTTGGCCTTCACAACGTTCCCTGGCAACGAGTTCCCCAGGCTGACTGTGCGTTGTGTGAAGAAGTACTGCCTTAGGGTTGTTTTAAACCTGCTGCCTGGTAATTTCATCGGGTGACTCCTGCTTCTTGTGTTATTTGAAGAAATAAATAACATTTCCTTAGTCACTTTCTCCACACCAGTCATGATTGTATAGACCTCAATCACATCCCCCCTTAGTCGTCTCTTTTCCAAGTTGAAAAGTCCTCATCTTTTTAATCTTCCCTCATACGGAAGCTGTTCCATTCCCCTAATCATTTTTGTTCCCCTTCTCTGCATCTTTCCCAATTCTAATATATCTTTTCTGAGATGGGGTGACCAGAACTGCACGCAGGATTCAAGGTGTGGGTGTTGCCTGGATTTATATAGTGCCATTGTGATATTTTCTGTCTTATTATCTATTCCTTTCCTAATGGCTCCTAAAATGCTGTTAGCTTTTTTGACTGCCACCATTTCCACACAGCCTTGGCAGGAAGCAGCTTGGTATCCCCAGTAACCCTTTCTGCACCCCACCCCTCCTTTCCCCAGAGCTTCCTCCCTGCCCCATAGATTCCTTTGCCCCCTCATGGTCACCTACCCCTGGCACTGCCCCGTACTGGAAAGTCCGAGCAGCACATCAGCATTTTTCTGTAGCATTTTTTTTCTTTTTGCACCATCCTGTAGAATTTAAACAGATGCCTGCCGTAGACTTCTACAGTATGCTTCTAAAAACTCCAATAGAAGGCATTTCAGTCTTTTCAAATCTACAGGTTAGAGATAGTGGGATTTCTATAGGTCTCTAGGAAATTTCTGTAGTGTCGTATTGGTTGAATCTCTATACGATTTCCAATTTTCCCATAAGGGGTGGCTTAGCTTGGGATCTGGGAGCTGAAAAGCTGGCATTGTGGTTTCTCTGTGCATCTTTGAAGGGACAATGGAATCAGATGGCAGAATATCTCCGCTCGGACCATATCAGTGGGTCCCGGAGTGCTCTCCCTGGGCTCTATTCTGCCATCCTCATTCAAGCAAAATCCTCATGGCAAGGCAGGAATTCTCGACTAGTGTCGAGGGCGGGGACAGGACCATCCTGCCTTTCTGGTACTGCTCACTGGGAGGGGGTCTGGCCATATGCGGGTGCAGGGGCTGGGAACTCCTGACTTGGATCAGGTTGAAAGCCACTGGGCTGGGCCTCGGAAGGGCTGGGTTCACCTCCCAGCTCTGCCCCAGACTTGCTGTGTGGAAGTCACTTTCTCCGTGCCTCAGTTTCCCCATCTATAAAACATTCCTACCCCAAAGGGGGAGGGGTTGTGTACAGCTGTGCCGCCTGAGGTAAGCACCTCCTGGAGCCTGCACCTCTCACCCCCAACCTCTTGCCCCAGCCCTCAGCTCCCTCCCAGAGCACGCACCCCAATCCCCTGCCCCAGGTCAGAACCCCCTCCCACACCCTAACTCCTTCCACCAGCCCTGAGCCTCCTCCTACACCCCAAACCCCTCATCTCCGGCTCCACCCCAGGACATGCACCCGCAGCTGGAGCCCTCATCCCCTCCCGCACCCCAACCCCCTGGTGAAAGTGAGTGAGGGTGGGGGATGGTGAGCAACGGAGGGAGAGGGGATGGAGTGAGTGGGATATGGGGTCTCTGAGAAGGGGCAGGGCAGGGGGCGGGGCAAAGGTGTTCAGTTTTGTGAGATTATAAAGTTGGTAACTCTACAGCTAACGAGCCCCCACCTCCACGTGGGTAGACTGGGTCTGCAGTGACCTCCCCACTCAGCATTTCTGTTCTGCACTAGCTTGGTTCTCACACAGCATTTAAGTGACAGCCTCAGAGACTGATGGCTTCTGTCCCCAGAACAGCTCCGGCCTGGGCAGCATCAAGGTCCCCCCTCTCTTCCCTAACCCACCCCTGGGTCTCGCTCTCACCCCTCTTGTGCCTCTTCAGTCCTGGGTACAGGAGCCCATTGGTGACAGGAGCAGCTCTCTCCCACCCTCGCTGGCTGCCCTCAGTGCCCCCTATATGGGGGTGGCAGGGGAGGGGATGCACTGCAGTCTTCTTCCCTGCCCTGGAGCTACTGGTAGGGGCTGTTGGGGGTGGGGGGTGGGAGACAGAGAACTTGGGCTCTCAGGATTTGGTTTATGGCCTATCAGCACTTGGAACCACGCTGTCCCCTCCTCCCACCCCCATGCTAGGAGCTGCTGGCCGTGGCTGCCCCCCACACCCACAGCCACCTGCTCTCCCTCCCCCGCCCTGTGCACCCCCTAGGGTGAGAGTGGGGCTGCCGGCTGCTCCCCAGAGCCTGCTGCAACTCCTGCTGGCTCTGAGTGTCCATCACTATGTCCACTGCCAGCTGTGCCCGGGTCAGTCTCTGAGTCCCATTAATATAATTGCAGCCATCCCCTCTTGATAGCAGAGTCCCAGCTGAGCCCATTGCCATGGAAATGAGCTCCGGGCTGCTACCCCCATCCCTGCCTGCAGCTGCTTTTCATCCTGGACACACATCGGGGATGTGTTTCACGTTTTTCCTTTGATGACTGTAGGGAGATGCCAGCTGGGCCCAGCTAACAGGCTGGGCAGCTCTGTGGCTGGGAAGACAATGGGTTCACTCACTGATTGTGCCGCGCTGCAGGCGTGACGTACACGGCCTCTATAATATGGGCAACTCGTTGAGCTGAAGGCTAAAAGGTTCCATTAAGATCATCTTGGTCAACCCCTGCACAGCATCGCACAGGCCCTGTCACGCCAGCATCCAGCCCAACAGCTTCCGGCTGAGCTAGAGCAGGTCTTTTAGAAAGAGCCATCTAGTCTTGATTGATTGAAAGAATCCATAACTTCATTGACAGCCTGTTGATCTTTCAGCACCAATTGATCCGTGTCAATGGAGAGCAGTTAAACCACCTCAGATTCGTGGACGATATCATGTCGATTGCCAAAAACAGTATCAAATACAGAAAATTCGAAGAATGGTTTGAATTCGAAGAATGGTTTCAGCTAAGGAAAAGAAATCTTGAAAAAGTCAAAAACTGACTTTTCAATTCCGAACACGGTTTCCATTTCAGATTTGGCCAATTAAAAAAAAAAAAACAACAAGAGGGTGAAAAACACCCAAAACAGCCTAATCAAAATGAAAACCTTGGAGGCAGGAATTCATTTCCAGTTTACCAAAATGTTTCATTCAACATGAAATAAATAAAAATCAAAACATAATTGTGTGGAGTCCATTCAAAATGTTTTAATCGATTTGAAACAAAAAGTGTTCCAGTTTAGATTTGATGCAATATTAGAAAACATTGTTTTCAGTTCAAATGGAATTGGATTTTTTTTAAAATCTATTATTTGCTCAGCTCTGTTGTCTGCCCATCCTCAGTAGCCTGTGCCTGAAGATTGTGGCCTTGCACGTACCAAAAAAACCCAACAAAAAACAAATTCACAGCAAAAATGGTTTGCATTGTCCTTAAATGGACAAGAAAGCCAAGCTACTCTGAAGCTATTCTGTGATGCATCCTCATTTTCAGCAGAGTGGCTGGCATCACCTTTGAGAGTAAAACCTTCCCGTTCAGACAAACCCAACAGGCTACAAAAGTTTGTTCTTTATCCCGGGCTGATCCTGGAGAATGCAGCACATCCCAAAGGAATCTGTTCCATGCTTAACTCCCATGTTAGAAACTTGCGTCCTATTTCTAGTCCATCTCCCTTCACGTCCCAGTTGTCAGATCTCATCCTGCCTTTGTCTGCTACAGAGAAGAAAATTCCATAAGGACTGCAATTTCACCCATGATCTTTGTAGCTGAAGCAAATATATTCATGCCAGTCACAACTGCCAACTGCTTCCCACTGAATCTCAAAAGCCCCAGGCAGATGCTGGAAACATCCAGCTTCTCCCTTGACAGTTACGACTCAGTGATGTGTTAATATGAAAAACCTGCAGCAGATGGAAAATGTATGACAATGCGTTGGGTTTAATATCAGAATGAACACCAACAAAACTGTGGTTTAGTGACAGTTTAAGGTGATATCAACTCCCACCCCACCCCACCCCACCCATCCAAAATCTTAAAAGCAAACAACAAGCAAAGGAAAAAGGGCCAGGTTTAAAAAGGTACATCATAATAACTAATAATAGTAATAATAATAATTCCTAGCTCTTATATAACCCTCGCCATCAGTCAATTTAAAAGTCCTTTCCAAAGGAGGCAAGTATTATTATCATCCCAGTCTTATAGATGGTGAAACTAAGGCACAGAGCAGGAAATAGACCTGCCCTCACCCAGTTACCAAGGTGAGATAGAGCCCACATTTCCACCCTCCCAGTCCAACATGTGCTCCACGAGGCCACACCTATGTTAAAGGCCTAATTCACTTTGGTGCTTGTGTAAAACCTACATGGCGCCTATCTGCATCTTTAAGCACCTAAATACCTTTGTAAATATGGCCCTAAGTCCCCTGCATTGCTTTCGCCACCAGCCCCTACCACACTGAGACGCTGCACCAGAGCAGAGACACGGCTGTGAGTTTGCTGCAGCTACTAACTTAGAAGCAGCTGCTGTAGCTCAGGCCATAGGTGTACGTGGTTCTGGGTTCTGTTCTGACACTCGTGCTGTTCATATTGCTCACAACGCCGTCCTTAACTCATGCAGTGCTCTGTGCAGCTTCCCTTCTAAGCATTGTCACACAGACCGGGGTGGGGGCTAGCGCCTCTGCAATAAAAATATTGTGGGGGCTGGTCTGTATTCCTGTCCATACACCCTGTCCAATATGCCCTGTAAACTGCACATATGCCTCTGTGGGGGGCAGAGGAGACAGCAGGATCTGGAGGCTGGAGTGGCTGCTGCCATGCCAAGGACCAGGCAGGAACTGGAGTGATCAGGCTGGGGCTGGGAGCAGCTACCCGGTGGTTGACAAGACAGAGACTGGCTGAGACTGACTTCCCAGCCTGGAGCTGCCCCTGCCTGCTGAGTCTCAGCGGCTCCCATACAGATAGGGTGACCAGACAGGGGGTGAGGGGTAATAGGAGCCTGTATAAGAAAAAGACCCCAAAATCGGGAGTGTCCCTATAAAATCGGGACATCTGGTCACCAGTAGCGTAGCGAGAGGGGTTCAATGGAAGCACCCGCTTTCCCTCAGGGAGGCAGGCACGGAAGCGGCGCCTGCCGGCCGGCGCTGCCAGCAGAAACTGCTGGCCCAGGAGAGCCCCGCCAGTGTGGCTGCAAAGCAGAGGCAGCGGCAGAGCCCATGCATGCTGGAGGAGTGGATGCTGCGGCTCTGCGCTGCTCATGGCAGCCACACTGGGCCGGTCACTCCCAGCAGGAGCCTCGGCGACGCCTGTGGCTCACCGGAATAAAACCCCGTCCTCTGCCAGCCTCCCTGTACAGCCACAGGGTGTGTGTGTGTGTGTGTGTGTGGCCGAAGTGGGGGGGGGGTGCGCAGCATGGCCGCAGTTTGGCCAGAGGAGCCAGCCAAGCGGGGGAGGGGCCCCGGTGTGGCAGGAGGAGCCGGGGGGCGTGGCCGGAGGAGGAGCCAAGGGGGGGCGCCTTTTTTATGTTTGCTCCCCCTGCTCTTAGAACCTGGCTACGCCACTGCTGGTCACCCTACATGCAGAGCGCCTGCCCTGCTCCTCCTCCTCTCCTGCCACCTAGGGTGGCCAGGTGCCCGGTTTTCAACTGGACTTTCCAGTCGAAATGGGGAGCTGACAGTGTCCGGTCAGATCTACTGACCGGACACCCAATGTCGGATTAAGGGAGGCGCTGGGTCATCACCTACGCCAGCCCCTATTCAGTCAGGGGCCACCTCCTACCTTCATCGGGCGGCTGCAGCTCCCAGCCTGACTCCACAGGCAAGTCTCTCCCTACCTGGGTGGGGGTGAGTGGGAGGAAAAAAGCTGCAAGTGACAGGGGGACAGGGGGGAAGAGGAATGGACAAGAGGGGGGGCAGGGGCAAGGCCTAAGGGGAAAGACGTGGGGCAAGGCCTCCGGCAGGGGGGAGAGGCGGGGCAGGAGAAGTTCTGGAACTCCTGCTGGAGTGTCTGGTTTTTAAATATTACCAAGTTGGCAACCCTACCACCACCCCTCCATTCAAATCGAACTTCTGCAGCCTCCGATGGAGGCCTCCTCAGCATTCACATCCACCAGCCATGCCAGCCATGCACCTGCAAAGTCATTGTCCCTTAATGTGGCAGAGGGTTAATAGAAGATGCCACAGAATTAACAGTTTGATGGACAGGGTTCTGATTCACAATAGCCCTGCCCCCCCGATACCCCCCCAGGCCAAAGTCCCCCATTCCCCCCCCATGCCAGGGGCTTTGTGTGACCCTCCATTCATAGAATCATAGAATCTCAGGGTTGGAAGGGACCTCAGGAGGTCATCTAGTCCAACCCCCTGCTCAAAGCAGGACCAAACCCAACTAAATCATCCCAGCCAGGGCCTTGTCAAGCCTGACCTTAAAAACCTCTATTTGAAGGAGATTCCACCACCTCCCTAGGTAACCCATTCCAGTTCTTCACCACCCTACTAGTGAAAAAGTTTTTCCTAATGTCCAACCTAAACCTCCCCCTCTGCAACTTGAGACCATTACTCCTTGTTCTGTCATCTTCTACCACTGAGAGCAGTCTAGATCCATCCTCTTTGGAACCCCCTTTCAGGTAGTTGAAAGCAGCTATCAAATCCCCCCTCATTCTTCTCTTCTGCAGACTAAACAATCCCAGTTCCCTCAGCCTCTCCTCATAAGTCATGTGCTCCAGCCCCCTAATCATTTTTGTTGCCCTCCGCTGGACTCTCTCCAATTTATCCACATCCTTCTTGTAGTGTGGGGCCCAAAACTGGACACAGTACTCCAAATGAGGCCTCACCAGTGCTGAATAGAGGGGAATGATCACATCCCTCGATCTGCTGGAAATGCCCCTACTTATACAACCCAAAATGCCATTAGCCTTCTTAGCAACAAGGGCACACTGTTGACTCATATTCAGCTTTTCGTCCACCGTAACCCCTAGGTCCTTTTCTGCAGAACTGCTACCCAGCCATTCGGTCCCTAGTCTGTAGCAGTGCATGGGATTCTTCCATCCTAAGTGCAGGACTCTGCACTTGTCCTTGTTGAACATCATCATATTTCTTTTGCCCCATTCCGTCATACCAAGGCCCCCCATTCTGCCCCCCATGCCAGGGGCTGTCTGTGTCCTCCATTTCTCCCATCTCAGCATCAGAGAAGCTCCCCAGTGGGATTGTGACATCAAAGGCAAATCAGCCACTCAGCTGTTTTAGTGGAAATCAGGCCTTTCTGGTTCCCAGTTGTCACCAAAATCCAGAGGGTTCTTCTCATGAATGCCTAGAACATTCCCCGAAATGTTGGAACTGTTTGGACACTGCCATCAAAAGTTATCAGATTACAGACAAACTGAAAAATCACATCCAGCTGCGAGTTAGGCCTCTACTGCAGAAACAAGGCAACCTTGCAACATCAAGATTTAAGGGCAGCTTGCCACAGAATATGCCACATTTTGCTAAGAGGTGCCATTATCTTGGGATGATGACAAATTGCACAGCTATTAACCAATGAATGAGTGGCAGAAGCAGCCGTATCCTCTGACGAGTAGAAAATCAAGAACTCTTTTGTTGCTTTTCTGAAGAGCTAATTTGCTTTAATTCAATGCTCCTCCTGGCCTAGTTCAATTATGAAATTAGCCCTCTCCCTGACTGAAGAATAACGTGACTCTAACTGTCAGGCAGGCTCGGCTCGTTCTGAGACACTGCCCCTGCTTTTCCTGTCTGATGTCACCCAGGCCCATTCTGCCATGGATTAGCATGCCGCGCGTATTCCTTTGGAGACCTCTTCCTAATTAACTGACAATAGATTAGCAGCTTCTTCTAGATTGCTTGCGTCCATCTGATAATAATAACACTCTGTTTGTCTCTAGACAAGGAGTATGTCTACACTGCAAATTAAAACCCATGGAGCCGAGGCTCAGAGCCAGGGTCAATTGACTTGGGCTCATGCGGCAGGGCTAAAAATTGGAGTGTAGAAATTCAGGCTCGAGCTGGCATCCAGGCTCTGAGACCTTCCCCCCTTTCTGGGTTTCCGAGCGCAGGCTCCAGCCCAAGCCCAAATGTCTACACTGCTATTTTGAGTAACGCAGCCAGAGCCCCACAAGCCCAAGTCAGCTGACCGGGCCAACCACAGCAATGCCGCAGGGCTTGTATGCCCATGTAGACGTACTCATAAAGGGTTAGGTGTAAAAGCTAGACAAGACCATTCTGGGCACCTAGACTGACCTCCCAGAGAATTTCACCCACAATTCACCCAATACCTTGTGGCTGAACTGGAGCTTAAGTTCTTTTAGAAAGAGACGTCCAATCTGGATCTAAAGATGCCAAATGGAGCATGCTGTATCTGCAGGGTCTTATCTGCATAGGCCAGATCTTATCTAAAAACCATGGACTGAACAGAGACACGGGATATATTGCTTATTACAATAATTTATAACCCACTACAATGCCTCCCTCCCCCTGCCTTTCCTCCCTGACTGGAGGGGCGTTAACAGACCACTTCTCCTTCAATGGTCCCTTGAGATATGTGATAACTACTTGTGCAACGAGCTGTTCCATCCTGTAGTTAGCTGTGACACTCTGCAGAAGGCCGTGTCTAACGACAGACCTGACCGCGGCACAGCCGTAGGCGGCACAGATAAGAGGCTTGTGGGGGCTAAGCCTCCCCAGAAAAGGCTGGCCATGCAGGAGGGTAAATGCTACGGATGTGGTGCGGGTCTCCACCATTTGGAAGTACATCAGCCTGGCGCCTTTGGAGCGCCACAAGTGAAGCTCCCTAGAAGTTGTGGCGGGGGGAGAGACAATGGTGCCTGGAACATGGCCCCACCCACACTTCACCTCAAGTCCCTGCCTCTTCCCCCGAGGCTCCATCCTCACTCCGCCTCTTCTCCCTGGGCGCCCCCCCCGCCACTGGCTCCTCTCCGCAGCGAAGGGGAGCGAGCGAGTGAGTAAGAGGCCAGCTGGCCAGCGGGTGGGCCTCGGGGGGGACGCAGAGAGGAGCTGGTGGGCAGGTTCAGGGGAGGGGGCAGAGAAGGGCAGACAGGGGGCTCGAGGACAGAGTGGAGGCAGCAAGAAATGGAGTGAGGGTGGGTCCTTGGGGGAAGAGGCAGAGCTGGGGTGGGCCCGGGGGGCGGCAAAGTCCACACGCCTGTGGTCCCCCCCCATTTCTAGGGAGCTTCTGGCAGTCACGAGTGAGCCTCCCCGAATGGAAGACTCACGCACCGCCTATGGGCACAGCTGTACCGCTGCAGCTGCGCCACTGTAAGATCTCTTGTGTAGCAGTTCTATGCCAATGGGAGCATAGGCGCCAACTTTCCCCGGCACCAGTGGGTGCTCGTGCCCCCCCACCTCTGGCCCTGCCCTGACTCCAGCCTTTCCCTGCCCCTGCCCTGCCCCCATTCCAACCCCTTCCTCAAAGTCTCGCCTCCTCCCCGCCCCAGCCCTGCCTCTTCTCCGAGCGCGCCCCGTTCCCCCTCCTCCCAGTGCTTGCCTCGCAAAACAGCTGTTTGGGGGAGCAAGTGCTGGGAGCCAGGCGGAAAAGGCACGGAGGAGAGGTGGAGCGGAGGTGGAGGGGAGCTTGGGCGGGGGGTGGGGAGCTGCTGGTGGGTGCTCTGCACCCACCAATTTTTCCAGCCCTGAAGCACCCACAGAGTCGGTGCCTATGAACGGGAGAGACGTCTCCCACCTCCAACGAGTGGCTGTAGCTATGTCGGCAGGAGAAGCTCTGCTGGGTTTTTGTTCACACCCCTGAGCGACGTACGTTTACCAACATAAGTG
Source organism: Mauremys reevesii (assembly GCF_016161935.1). Classification (NCBI taxonomy): domain Eukaryota; kingdom Metazoa; phylum Chordata; order Testudines; family Geoemydidae; genus Mauremys; species Mauremys reevesii. Next base: position 3,438,136 of record NC_052647.1, read on the forward strand.
GTAGTGCAGACATGGCCTAAGTTCCCCAGACCCGAAGAAGAGCTCTGTGTAGCTGGAAAGCTTGTCTCTGTCACCAACAGCAAGTGGTCCAATAAAAGCTGTTACTTCACCCACCTTGTCTAATCCCCTGGGACCAACACAGCTACAATGACACAGGCTGTGGCTTCTGTATTAGTGTTGCAGGCAGGGCTCAGTTAGATGCCACTTCATTCTGAGTTTAATAATCTCCACATTTACTGAAGCGTTTCCAGATAATACAGGCAAGAAGCTGAGTGAATGTTCTGAGCATTTGCCAAGGAATTTGGAAGAGAAATGCAAGGGAAAGAGAGAGAGATCGATGAGTCTGCTAGAGCAAAGCTTTTCAAAGGCCCATTGGCTTTTCAGCTGCTTCCGCAAGGAAACTTAACGCCGAAAAAACCTCGGACTTGGTTTCCTTCCTCAGTGACTACAATGGAGGCACCCCGAGGGCAGGATATTTAGTTGTCTATTGAAAACCAAAGTATTGTTATGAACTGCGGGCCCAGGCTGGGGCCCCCTTGTGCTAGGTGCTGCACCAAGGCAGAGTAGCAGTTGGTCCCTGCCTGGAAGAGCTGTCAATGTAACTAGAGCAGCCAGGGGCAGGGTGAGGGGCAGAACGCCCCCCCAGAGTGACCAATGGGAGAACAGGGCCATGATTGTGGGGGAGGATTGGCTTTAACAGTCCCAGGTTTACAATGGCTCCAGTGGCTCCGTGGAGCTGGGCCCATGCTCAGAAGGCTCCCGGCCTACTCCGCTTGCATTGTGCCCCAAGACCCCTCTGGGTCCCCCCACCCATTACTTGCTCCTCTTGGCCTGCCCGCCTGCTGCCTCCTCAGCCCCACTCCCCTGCTCCTCCCTGCCCCATGGCCAGACCCCAATGCAGCTCCGGCTCCGGACAAGCTCGGCTTCCCAGCACCTGTGGGGCCCCGCCTGTCTCCCCAGAGCTGAGCTGCCTGGGAGTGGTGCAGAAGCCCGGCCACTCTCAGCCGGAGGGGTGCGGGGGGAAGGGACAGTGCGGAGAGCTTGGCTGGGCCCTTCCAGGGGAAGTGCGTTTTGAGGGAGCCCAGTCGGGCAGGCCCTGGCCTAGCTGATCACACCACTCCCAAGGGACCGGAGCAATTCCCCACCCCATGACCAGGCTCAGCCTGGCAGACACAGCTGCCTCCCAGCAGGGCCAGTGAGTGTGGTTGGGAGGCAGGGCATGGGGGAGTGGGTTTCTTGCAGGGGGTGGGAGTGCTGGGCTGTGAGGGGGCAGGGAAGATGTGTATGTTGGGGCACTAGGGAGTGGGGACATAGGCACCAACTTCTGCTTCCACCGGTGGGTGCTCGACTCCACCTCTGCCCCGGCCCTGCCCCAACCCCACCCTTTCTGTGAGGCCCCGCCCCTGTCCCGCCCCCATTCCATCCCCTTCCCCAAAGTCCAGGCCCCAACTCCACCCCCTCCCTGCCCCTATTCCAGGAGGTGAGGGGGAATCTAGTGTTTAAGTTGGGGGACAGGCTGAGAGACAGGACTCCTGGGTTCTATCCCCAGCTCTAGGAGGGAAGTGGCGTCTAGTGGTTAGACAGTGGGGGGGTGCAGTTCTGTGGACTCCTGGGTTCCATCTCAGGCTTTGGAGTAGGCTTATTATGTGACAAGGTAATTGGCTCCATTCTCTATGCCTCAGTTTCCCCATCAGTAAAATAGAGAAAATTATTGTGTGTCATGGCAGAGCTGAGATCAGAGCCCTGTCATGCCAAGTGTTGCACAGAGTGAAAGACAATCACTGCCTCAAAGAGCTCACAGTCTGACAAAGGAAGGGTTAACATTACAAATGGGAAACTGAGGCACGATGTGATGAGAGGACTTGCCAAAGGTGACACTGGGAGTCTGTGGCAAAACTGGGGATTGAACCCACGTCTGCTGAATTCCAGTCTAGTGCCTAAACTAATGGAAAGAGAAAATGGTATTTCCTCAACTTCACACAGGGAGTGCAAGGGTTAATTCATTAGCACTGAAAAGCACTAGGGACTCCTTGCGGGGGGACAGGGATTAGAGAGCAATGATATCAATATAGAGCATGGTTATCACAGCTGATTGAAAAAACAGCACAAAATGTTGCCTCGATTAAAAACAAAATTACTCCTGTTTCCAAATATTTATATTTTAAAATACAGCTCATCGAAAAGCCCAAACATTTTGGACACATATTTCTCATTAACAAATTTTTTTGGAGTCAGGGGGAGGGTGTTAGCAAAAAATCGATTTGGAGACAAAAATGTGCATGAAAAATCAAAATGTGGCAATTTGCTACCTGCTGTAATGATTACACTCCAGTGGGTGCCGGCACTGCCTCAGCTGAGCTACCACCGTCCTTCACCCTCCCCTCACGTCAGAGTATACTGGCTGGAAGGCCCTTGAATTTGGTCAAGAATAGGAGAGGATTTGGGGAGTTTCACTGATATTTATTTAGTCACAAACTTTCGGGCAACAGTGGGAGTCATTTACACAGCTTTGCTCAGCCAACTGGGGAAGAAATCCAGCAGCACATGACATATGTGGCCAATAAATTCAAGGGATGGAACGATTGACCAAACATTTGTTCCTACAGGGTGTGTGGTATGGACGCTGGGGGGTGTCAGTGGACTGCATTGCTGCGTTTCTGAGGAGCATGTCTGTGTGCAGGGTCAGGTGGGGAGCAGGCCAATGCGGGCAACTACCCAGAGCACCGTGGTCAAGGGGGCCTGCCATGGCCAAGAGGCCAGGAGTGGGATGGGCCTCGGGTGTGAGGCTGTGGAAGGGAGCTTGGGGCAATGCGGGGGAGACAATGGGGCTCAAGGGTGATGCAGGGAGTGGTGGGGAGGCAGAGGAGGCCATGGTCATGGGTGGGGAGCCTGGGGAGGCAGCTGGGGCCAGAGGCCCCAAAATACAAGTTTACCCAGGATGTCATATTCCCTAAGGCTGGCCCTGATTATAAGCCTGACACTTCCTTTTACAAGACCCTGTTTTCAGTCGCTTATAACTTTGCCAGACTTTATCCATTTCTGAGAATGAGGCTAGGGGAAGATATGTTCTTTTGTGCGTTTTAAAAAAATGTTGTGACCTATTCTTTGAGACGCTCTAGCACTCCCGGCTTTGAAGCAGGGACTGGAAATTTGGCTGGGGAGCTGCTTTCGTACGAGGGACATGCCTTTTGCTTTTCTGGTGAAAATTCACCCAAATTTGAACAAATTCTAAGCCTTTAAAAAAAAATCACAGTTTGAGACTTGCTAGAGCTTTGCTGTTAGACTTCGGCTAAACTTAGTCTAAGGCTAAGCAGGCCAGTCCTAGGTGAGAGGCAGGGGAGTAGATTGGGACTCAGAATCTGGGCAGGAGACTGGGACTGAAGACTGGTGGGGAGGAGAGAGAAGGAAATTGGGATTTGGGGTGGAGAGATATTGGGACCATCCGGGTAAAGAGACTGGGATTTGCACCAGAGGACAGGGGGACTGGCACTGAGAACCTGGAAGGGAAATGAAGGAGGAGTGGGACTGAGATCAGATGGGGAGCTGGGACAGAGGCTGGGAATCAGTGAAATGGGCAAAGAGTGGGCAGTCAAGCACTCAAAAGTTAGGAAATGCCAGAATAAAGGATGGCTGTGTCACCTTAACTCTGCCCCTTGTGCATATACATTATGGTACAGTCTTTCATTACATGACTGCATACTATTTTTGTCACAAACCCCTGTCTCATTCAGTGCACAGGTTGGACATGGTCTAGGGTTGTACAGTGAAGGAGGCTGTTGTCTGTAGAACCCCTGCCTCATTCGTTGAACACATTAGAAACTGTGTAGTGAAAGAGCCAGGGAGTGGCAAGCTGAGAAAAGAGGATCTCATGGTTGAGGCAGTTGAATTTTGCCCTGGAGAACTGGATTTTATTCCTGCCTCTGTCACTGAGTTCCTGGGTGCTGCTGGGAAAGTCACTTAACCCACACTTTTCACAGGCAGTGACTAATTGTGTATTCCTCATTTTGTGGGTGCCTGACCTAAGATCGTGAGCACTTGCAGCTGCACCTGCAGTCAGTAGGAGCTGTGCTTTGAACATGCTATCTGCTGTGTAACAAAAAATCAGGTGTCTCATATTAGACACCCATAATTAATGGATACTCTTGCCCTTAATCTCCTTGTGCCTCATCTGTGAAATGGGGGTCATGCCTCCTCTTCTTTAATAGCTGTGAAGCACTCGGATGTTATAGTGATGAGCACCATAGAAAAGCCCAAGAAGAAATTAATAATTCTGTCTTCAGAGCAGGATATGAATCATATTCAGTCAATAGTCAGGGGCCACCATTGAACAAGGAGAAAGCGACCTATTGAATACATCCATCCTGTGCACTGAATCCCACCGGGGTCCGGTGGAAAAACTCGCATGCGATCATGTATTCATAGACTGCATCGTAACGCACTGGGAAACCGAGGCCCAAGAGGGAGTTGGTGACAGAACTGGGAATTGAATCCTAGCTGTCTCACATCTAAGCTTGTGTGCTAACAACTGCACCACCCTTCTTTCATTCAGTGCCTCTGTCCATGTCGCCACTAGCTAAAAAGCTGTATTTTAAGTGCGCAATAACTAACGTTACATACCCCATTGTGGCCAAGGCAAGCTGTAATGTTAGCACAGGGTGTTCTGGTGGAGTTAAAAATACACTTTTCCCTAGTGTAAGCACCAGCTCCTTATACCAGCAGCCTAGCCATAAGGGAAGGATGTACCCAAAGATAATGGGGCACATGGGTTTCCATGGGCAGTTCTGTACAGCGGAGCAGAGCTGGTCAAAAAATGGACTTTCCAACCTGCAAAAAAATCCAAAAAAACCCAAACCCCTGTCTCAAATCAGGATATTTCAACATTTTTTCACTAAATGAAACTCTTGAGGAAAAATTGTTTCAGGGCAATCCAAATGTTTTGATTTTGATAAATACAAAATATTTTGATTTTGACCCTTGCTTGTTTAATACATAAAATGTAAAATTCTCAATGAAAAGTTGTTTCAAAAGAAAAGCCAAAAATCCAAACTTTTTTCCTGAAATTGTTGCAATTTTGACATTTTCAAAACTTTTGACTGTTTTGACATTTTCAAATCCCCCCCCAATTTTATAAGCAAAATTTCATCAAAGTCCATAAGATTTTGCCAAAATTTTTGGCTTAACCAAAATGGCATTTTCTGATAGAAAATGGTTTCAACTAAAATTTTCAACCCAGCTCGGACAAGCTTTGTTCCCCCTTGTGGCTCCTCTTCGTGCCCCTTTGCCCCAGCACCGGGGCTGGCGCTGCCCCCTCCCCTCTCTCAGGTGCACGTCTGGGGCACTAGCACTTTGGGACGCAGGGCACTGTTTAAATGCAAGTGATGACAACCCAGGTGTTTCTCTGCTGGCTGCAGGCATCCTCTGACTGCTGGGGGACTGTAGACAGAACTGGCCCAGCTACTCACTGCAAACAGGTTACTCAACTCATTCTGCCCATGAACCCGTCACGACCCCAGCAGATTTTCTCAGACACTGAAATTGTTGGATGAAGGGGGTTATTTAGGGAGCTTTTATTTTGTGACTGTTGTGGTTTTTCCACATGCCATGTGCTTGCACCCTGGAGGATGTGGAATACAGATGAGAGAGCGTAGTCTGTGCATTTCTCCTGTGAAACAGTCTGCAGTGATTCTGGCAACAAGATGGCTGCCATCTCTGTGCCTGATCTACACAGGGCACGTGGCTGTGCCAGCCCCAGCCCTGGTTTTGTAACTCAAGCTATCTACAGCAGCCCTGGCTTTTAGCTTTGGATGTTGCCAAGATGGTGGCCATCACACCTGCTGCACAGGGAGCTCCCACATGAATAGGTTTTGCAGCAAGCTCAAGAACCTCCTGCTCAGGTGCCCTAAATCTGACCCACCCCACCCACAGCCCCCAGGGCTCCCTGATGGCCACTGGGGAGGGGGTGGATAGTGTCTGTTTCAGTCCCAACCCTCCCCATAAAGAACCCTCACCCCGGCTGGTTGAGCCACTACTTTGGATTGGCCAACAAGCCTACATGGAAGGGTTGTTGTCATTGGCTAGTTGTTTTGTTTTTAAACCCCATTGGCTGCATGGAGCTGTGGGGAAGGCATAACAGGGGGATTGATGGGAGCAGCAAAGAGCAATAAGGGGACCTACAAGCTGGCCAGATCCAGCCGAGCCCTGTGCTCTAGGGATTAAAAGGTGCTGCTCGCTGAGGGCCATTCACCGGCTGGGGAAAAGGGGCTTGGGGCTGGTCTCAGCCCAGGTCCCTGTGGATGAGTTATTAAGCTGTTGGCCCCCTGGTTCGGAGGCAAGGCTTCGCTCTCAATCCTCCAGCCTGGCATAGGAGACACCTTTTCAGACGTCCCCCACCCCAAACATCAGGCCAATGTCTCCTTACAAAGCCAAAGAGCTTTATTTCCAGATGCTCTGGGCAGGTCCCTGAGGCACCAGCAGGGATGCTCAAAGCTACGATGATGTGCTGGGGACACTGGTATGGCGGCGGGAAGGGAGGCATCTGGCTTAGGACACACACTTCCCAAAGTGTCCACTCATTTCTGGTTGCCTCAGTATTTGGACTGTGAGGATGCCTCAGCCTGAGCACAGAGGAACCCCAAATAAGAAAGCCCTTTGGGAAGAACCCCTGGCCCTATCACTGGCCCCTTCCAAGCCAGGGATTCTGAACAGCCAGCCACCACAGCTTCCATTGAATGGTGCCTCTTGCCCTGAGCAATGTCAGTGTGGCCCAGCAGCCATATTGGATTTACCACCTCAGTGTCCACAGCCAGGAGGAGCAGGCCGCACAGGGTAGCACGACTGGGGCTGGGACTAGGTCTCCTCAGTGACAAACTTCATGTCGGCATTGCGGGAGCCGGAGAGGACGGCGCCGTCCCGCACCCGACGCCGGAAGAGGAAGGGGAAAGCCTTCTTGAAGGACTTTCTGAAGCTGTCGCCCATGAAGGCATAGACGATGGGGTTGATGGAGGAGTTGGCGTAGGACATGCAGTTGGCCCACGTCTTGATCTTGTAGGTCTCGTAATTGGCCTGGAAGCTGCCATAGAAGCCCTGGAAGAGGAGGTAGAGCTGGATGGGGCCCCAGCACACAGTGAAGAGTACCACGATCACCACCACCATCTTGGACACCTTGGCCCTCATGGCGACAGAGCGCTCGGACAGGTGCTGTACCTGCTGGGAGAGGGGAGTAGGAACAGAAGCCTGGTTTAGAGCAGGGGGGCTAGGAGCGAGGACTCCCTGATTCTAACCCTGGCTCTGAGAGGGGAGTGGGGAGAAGGGGAGTTGGGGGTGAAGACTCCATGCCCTATTGAGAAAAGTCTTGGGGCTGAGTGATGGGGCTTCCAGATCATAGAATCATAGAATCATAGAATTCAAGATCAGAAGGGACCATTATGATCAGATATATTGGGCAGAGGGGGTCCCCAATACAGACACTCCAGTTTACTGCCCCCGGCTCACCTGGTAGTTGTGGTCGATGGGCTCCACGATGGGGCGCCCCACACGCTTGAGCATGATGGAGTAGCAGAGGCAGATGGTGAGCAGAGGCAGCAGGTAGACAGCCAGGAAGGTGTAGAGGATGATGCTGCGCTCCTGGCTTTTGCTGGCGAAGGCCTCGATGCAATAGGTGCGCAGCCCATACCAGTAGCCTACCTCAGTGCGGTGGTACATGGCTATAGGCAGCGAGAGAAGGAAGGAGCCTGGGGACAGGAGGACAAAGGGGTGAAAGGCATGACGGGGCCACTGCTCTGGGGAGACCTGAGGTCCAGCTATGGCTCTGAGCATAAGGAGAACTGATTTGGCACATTCATGAATGGCTGACGCTGATCAGCGTAGAGGGGCTCTGGGTTAGCATCCATCTCTGGTCAGCAAAGACCCAGGAGAGTAGAATAGCAGGGGGCGGTGGGTCAGGATTGAGAGGCAAAAGTAGAGATGAGGTGGGCAGGCAAGGCCTGGAATAGCAGGGGATACAGGTTGGGATTGAGCAGTGCCAGCCGAGCTCTGTGTATAGGGATCCTGGACTGGGATAGCAGGGGGCTGTGGATTGGATTGAGGTGAATTAGCAGATTTGTGGGTGCTGGTGGGATAGAATCAGAACAGAAGGTGGAAGCTTCTATTGACCATCAGATGCCAAGGCACAAATATAAACTCCCTCTGCCTCCGTTCAGAGATCCCAGAGAAGCCTTTGCGCTGGGTATGGGGCTGTGCTGATGGGCTCAGGACTGGCCAGGGTCAGGCCAGGAATCCCTGGGAAACCTTTTACAAGACCTTTGCAGGGTTGCTGTCCTGGATGCATGTTCAGGGACACAGCTCTCCTCCCTCCTTCCACCATCCCTGGGGGGCCCCTTCCCCAGCTCTTTGCTCTCCCCCAGCCCCGACACATCCTACTCACTGATCCAAATGGCCACGCTGACGCCCATGGCCACGCGTGGGGTGCGGTAGCGCAGCGACTGCAGCGGGTAGAGGGTGGCGTAGCAGCGGTCCATGCTCATTGCCGTCAGGGTGATGCAGGTGGCCTGTGCTGTCACCTGCAGAGAGCAAGGGTGGCCCAGTGACCCAAGGCAAAGGCACCTGGGGGGCCCTGGCCCTTTGCCAGGCACCACCCTCCCCGCAGGGCAGGGCCCTGGGACTGTACAGTGCCCCAGGTAGCAGCAGCTGCTGCATGTCCCTCCCCAGCACACCCATGCACACACTCACCCATGCATGTTTGCACCCCCAGCCCAACCAGCCCCTCCCCCGCCAGCCCTACCTGTTGCAGGTAGTTGACAAGTTTGCACATGAAGTCGCCGAAGATCCAGCTGGGCAGGGGGTAGAGCGTGGCGGTGAAGGGGACACAGCACACCAGGAAGATGATGTCTGTGGTCGCCAGGTTTGCTGGAACAGATGTGGAACTGGGATCAGGGGGAGGGGCCATGGTGGGGACTGGCCAGACAATAGGGGTGTGGGTGTGTGTGTGTGGGGGGGGGGAAGCTTGGTGGCTCAGGTGCCAGCCTGGGATCCAGAAGCCCAAGGTTCAATGCCTGGCTCAGTCACAGACATGGAAAAATCACTTGCTCTCTCCTGTGCCTCAGTTCTCTCCTTCTGCTATGGGGATAACAGGCAGGCCTACCCTTCCCCATAGGGATAAACCCCCAATAATTGGAGGGCACTGGGTGATTGGGGCTGTATGAGCCCCAGAGCCCAGGCTGAGTCCCTGATGCACTCAGAACAGCCCACTGGGAATCATAGAATCATAGAATTCAAGATCAGAAGGGACCATTATGATCATCTAGTCTGACCTCCTGCAAGATGCAGGCCACATAAGCCGATCCACCCACTCCTGAAATAATTCTCTCCCTTGACTCTGCTGTTGAATGCTCCAAATCATGATTTAAAGACTTCTAGTAGCAGATAATCCACCAGCAAGCGACCCCTGCCCCATGCTTCGGAGGAAGGCAAAAAACCTCCAGGGCCACTGCCAATCTACCCTGGAGGAAAATTCCTTCCCGACCCCAAATATGGCGATCAGCTGAACCCCGAGCATGCGGGCAAGACTCTCCAGCCAGACCCTCTGGAAAAAGCTAACAATATCCCATCGTTGACCCTTTGTACTAATTACCATTGTGGCACGTTATTGACCTATTGACTAAACCCGTTATCCTATCATACCATCCCCTCCATAAACTTATCTAGCTTAATCTTAAAGTCATGGAGGTCCTTCGCCCCCACTGTTTCCCTTGGTAGGCTGTTCCAGAATTGCACTCCTCTGATGGTTAGAAACCTTCTTCTAATTTCAAGCCTAAATTTCCTGACTGACAATTTATATCCGTTTGTCCTCGTGTCCACATTAGCACTGAGCTGAAATAATTCCTCTCCTTCCCTGGTATTTATCCCTCTGATATATTTAAAGAGTGCAATCATATCTCCTCTTATCCTTCTTTTGGTTAAGGAAAACAAACCGAGCTCCTCAACTCTCCTTTCATACGACAGGCTTTCCATTCCTCGGATCATTCTAGTGGCCCTTCTTTGTACCCGTTTCAGTTTGAATTCATCCTTCTTAAACATGGGAGACCAAAACTGCACACAATACTCCAAATGAGGTCTCACCAACGCCTTATATCATGGGACTAGCACCTCCTTATCTCTACTAGAAATACCTCGCCTAATGCATCCCAAGACCGCATTAGCTTTTTTAACGGCCACATCACATTGCCTACTCATAGTCATCCTATGATCAACCAGGACTCCTAGGTCCTTCTCCTCCTCCGTTACTTCCAACTGGTGCGTCCCCAGCTTATAACTAAAATTCTTGTTAGTCATCCCTAAATGCATAACCTTACACTTCTCACTATTGTATTTCATCCTGTTACTAATACTCCAGTTAACAAGGTCATCCAAATCTCCCTGGAGGATATCCCGATCCTTTTCCGAATTGGCAATACCTCCCAACTTGGTGTCATCTGCAAACTTTATCAGCCCACTCCTACTTTTGGTTCTGAGGTCAGCGATAAATAGATTGAATAAAATCGGACCCAAAACCAAACCTTGAGGAACTCCACTGGTAACCCCCTCTCCAACCCGACAGATCACCCTTCAATACAACCCTCTGCAGTCTCCCCTTTAACCAGCTCCTTATCCACCTCTGGATTTTCATTTCGATCCCCATCTTTTCCAATTTAATCAGTAATTCCTCATGCAGTACCGTATCAAACGCCTTACTGAAATCAAGATATATTAGATCCACCGCATTTCCCTTGTCTAAAAAATCTGTTACTTTCTCAAAGAAGGAGATCAGGTTGGTTTGGCACGATCTACCTTTCGTAAAACCATGCTGTAATTTGTCCCAGTTGCCATCGGCCTCAAGGTCCGTAACCACTCTCTCCTTTAAAATTTTTTCCATGACTTTGCACACTACAAATTTTAAACTAACAGGCCTGTAGTTACCTGGGTCACTTTTTTTCCCTTTCTTGAATATAGGAATTATATTAGCTAATCTCCAGTCAAACGGTACAACCCCCGAGTTTAGAGATTTATTGAAAATCATCGCTAATAGGCTTGCAATTTCACTCACCAATTCCCTTAATATTCTAGGATGAATGAAGAGCTGGGTGGGAGTGGGTAGTGATTGGGAATTATGGGCAGGGTGCCTGTCAGCTCCACATTTTCCACTCCCATTTGAAGATGCCAGTCTCTCACCTACTTCCCTTTATCCCCATTGTCTTCCCCCAGCCAGAGCCCCTGCCCCACCATTTATCCACTAGTGCCCCCCTCACTACAGCCCCAAACACTTCTCTCTCTATTCCCCCAACTTTCCTACCTGCACCCTTCCAACCCCAGCACTGCTCCCCCCATTCTCCCTCATTGCTCCAAACCCCCATATTCCCATGCTCTGCCCCAGATATGCTATAAGAATCTGAGCCACTCACACTGGGGGGCTGTGCATCTGGAACCCCTGGAACAGCAGCCCCAATGTCTTGCTTTCCTCTGATCACACTCAGTGCTCTTGCTCAGGAAACCTGCCTACATTATCTTAACGGTCTGTCTCCTTTGCTCTGTTTACTCAATGCTGGTTTCCTTGTCCATCCAAAATCAGAGCCTGCCTGGGGATTTTAGAGCACTTTACAATGGTGCTTTTACACTAGGAATTTTGGCCTCAGGAAAACTTTCAGAAGGAACAAGGACGTGCTTGAGACACAGTAGCTGAAAGATGCCCCAGGCAGGGCTCAAACTTAGCACATAGGTGCAATTTAGGCTCAGGATTTACAGCCCAAGGTCTTTGAGCCACCCACTCACTTTAATATGTGCACTCTGCTGTTGTTAACAGAACCCTCTTCTTGCTACACATGCCCAGTTCAGTCTCTTTGAGCTGACAGTTCAGCATGTTCTGACCCAGAAATCCCAACTCTTAAGTTTGCTTCCAGTGGGTGCCATGCACTGAGATCAGTTGGACCACAGCTGTAGTACTTTGAGCCTCTGCTGTTGGCAAAAGACATGAGAACAGGTTGGTGTTGTAAGGAGCTGGGTTTTGGGGGGAGCTGTATCTCGGGAACCCCTTGCTCACATGATCCCAAATTTGGGTCACTAACTCTATCCCAAGCCCCCATGAGGTTTAGCAATTTTCAAGACAATTGGAGTCAGCGTGTAGATTTCAGAGGACTTAGAATAGTCCCTCTTTAAAGAGAAAGCAAGTATGGAGCCCCATCCACAGCAGAATGCGTGCTCTGTTATAATGGGGGGGGGGGGACACAGAGTCAGGGGTGTAGAGGGAGCCCTGGGCTGGGATAGCAGGGGGCTGTGTCTCATGACTGAGGGATATTGGCTGCGGGGAGCCCAGTGCCACCCTCTTGCTAATGGACAGTACAGTGCATGTTGTTGAGCCATGATGATGATCATTGATGGAGAGGGGTGTTTCAGGCCAGGAATGGTGTGCAGGGGCTGGCACTGGGGGGAGCAGCAGGGGGAAGGCATCCAGGTGCTGAGGCTGGTGGGGGTGGTGCTGGAGCACCCACCAGGAAGGTGATGAGGCACCCAGTAGCAGGAGGGCTGGAGCTGAGGCAGAGGAACCCACTGGGGTGGAGGGGGATGGTGCTCGGGAATGGGGGTGAGGCTGGTGCTCTGACACCCAGCTTGGGGAGGGATGATGTCCGGGGGTGAGGGGGGGCTGGAGCTGGGGCATGCAGCTAGGGGAGGGAAGGAGCCAGGGAATGGGGAGGCTGCTCTTGGGGCACCCAGACAGGGAAGGGAAGAAGCCCAGGGACAAAGGGGGGGGGGCTGGCACTGTGTCACCCAACCAGGGGAGAGGAGGAGTGGTCCGGAAGCAAGGTGGGCAGGTGCTGGGGCACCCATCCAGGGGAGAGAAGGTACCCAGGGGCCAGGGAGGGTTGGTGCACCCAGCCGGGGGTGGGACGGTGCCTGGGGATGTGGGGGTTGGGGCTGAGGCACCCAGCCAGGGGAGGGATGGGGGGGCACTCACCGATGTAGAAGTTGGTGGCTGTGCGCATCTGCCGGTGCTTGGACACCACGTAGATGACGAGTGAGTTGCCCACCAGCCCCAGCAGCATGACGAGGGCATAGAAAAGTGGCACCAGCCAAGCATCCGTCAGGAATGGGGGTGATGTGTCCTCCCCACTGCTATTAAAGATCCACAGCCCCCTCCTGCCAGGGCCCGCTGGCGTGCTCATGTCCAGGTGGGGGGCAGCAGTAGGCATTGGTGTCCAAGAGCCATTGTCCAGCCAGCCACCCAACGGAGAGGGCTCTGCATCCATCCTTGGTCTCTGAGCCCAGGGCAGGCGGGCGCTGGAGCCAGGACTGGTCCCTGGTTCCAACGTGCCAATCCTGGCCAGCTTCTTCCCTGGGGAGGGGGAACATATAAACAGAAGGGAAACTGAGGCAAGGGGTGGGGGTTGATCCAGCAGAGATGGGGCACAAAAGCCAGAGCCAGCAACATCACCCCCCCCCCCAAAACGGGCCAGCTGCTCCAAGTGCCTTGGCTTTGTCCTGCAACCATCACCGTGAGACATCCCCTGCTGAGCAGAGCACCCCCACCCACCCCGTCGACTCACTGAGCTGCGCTCAGCTCCTGAGCCCCCCACCGAGCCCAGCCGGGCATTGCTGGGCATCAGTTTCCTTGGGCCGTGTGCTGAGCTAGCCGCAGCTGCTGGTGGGTCCCCAACGGAAGTGCGGGGTCAGGACTCCTGGGTTCCCAACTCGGGGGTAGGGGGAGCTGGGAGTCAGGACTCCTGGCTCGATCCCTGGCTCTGGGAAGGGGGCGGGCTCGAGCCGCCCCACAAGCTGCTCCCAGGGCCCCGTTCCCCTTCGCCCCCAGCTCTCACCTGCGCTGGGCGGGACGGGCCGGGGGCGGCTAGCGCCGGGCGGGCGGGCCCCGCGCAGGGCTCCGCTCTCCCATCCCCGGTGCTGCGAGCGCGGGTCTGCAGCCGGGCTGAGAGCAGCTGCCGGAGCCCCGCTCAACTCACCGGGGCGGGGGAGCGCCAAGCTCTGATTGGGCGGTGGGAGCTGTGGCTGGTGGGGCTCGTCCCGGCAGGCGGCTCCAGAGGGACCCGGGGGGGCGGGGACCAGACCCCTCCCCTGGGGAATCCACGGGGAGGGGCTCGCACCCTGTGCCGAGACCCCGGGCAGCGGCTCGCCAGCGGCTCCCTTTATGTACTGGCAGGAGAAGCAGGAGTTTAGGGGGCAGTATTGGGGGGGCTGGGAGTCAGGACTCCTGGGTTCTATTCCCAGCTCTGCTGCCACTGCCTGTATTGTGAGCGACATTGGTCTTATTTGGCCCCTTGGGACCATGCTCCTCACCTGCTTGCTAGGGGGCAGGGACAGTCTGTGAGAGGAGGGGAGTGAAATATTTGTAACCCAAGGCAAAGCTGCCCCCTTGGTCTGGGCACGAGGACTCATTTGGCTGAAAACATGCCCCCCCCCCCCGCCACGTGTGTTGCTGGGGAAGGGAGAGGTTCTCACCCCCCCCCCCCCCAGTACCTTGGCACTGCACAGGGCAGATATCTGAGGGACAATCGGCTTCTTTGTTGGATTTCACCAAAAAGCCTCATTTAGAGGGGAGCAAACAACAGAAATGGGGGGGGGGGACATTTCCAACAAAATGGTTCATAATTTCCCCAGTTTGGGGGTTTTGTTAGTCCTAATAACCAGCTGGGCCTTCACTGACACCTCCAAAAATCAGTAACTCAGGACATTTAAATGTATATAGGCCTGGTCTACACTGGGGGCGGGGTTCAAACTAAGGTACGCAAGTTCAGCTACTTCGAAGTACCTTAGTTCGAGTTACTTACCCGTCCTCACGGCGTGGGATCAAAGTCCGCGGCTCCCCCGTCGACTCCGCCACCGCCATTCGCGGTGGTGGAGTTCCGGAGTCGACGGGAGTGCGTTTGGAGTTCGATATATCGCGTCTAGATGAGACGCGATATATCGAACTCCGAGAAGTCGATCGCTACCCGCCGACCCGGGCGGGAAGTATGGACGTACCCTTAGAGTAAAGCCCTGACCCCTCTCCCTGCAGCACAGTGCCCCCTAGCACCACACTGGGGTATTGGAGTCAGCGCTGACTGCCAGGGGAAAGTGCCTCCTACCAAGCCCCCTAGGACATGGGGGTAAACACTGGCTCCTAGGGAAATGCACCCCCTGGGGAGTCACCCACCCTGCTTCCTGCAGTACAGCACCCCCTAGTGCCTTGAGTGCTGAACCTAATCAACTGCTCGGCTGAAACCAAGATAGCTCGCCCCAGTTGTGCTCCCGTCACCAGCCACTTTATACCCTCATCCCCAAATGGGCTTGGCCTGGCATCATTCATCCTTTATCCACCTTTGCTGTGTCCAGGAGTGCAAGTAGTGTGGTACCCTCCAGTACGCAGTACTGGCAAGACATTTTTAGCAGGTATGGGAAAGACTGGAAAGACTTGGAGCTAGTCCCCCTGCCTGGGGGATGAGGGGGCTGCACTCTACTCCTTAAAGGAGAAGAACATGCCTAGGCACGGCATTCATTCTTCAACAGCACAATACTTTGTTTAAGTTTATTAGCATATGTATTGTGCTGTTATGTTGGTCATGAGTCCTCAAGGGAGGTGTTGAGGGTGGGGCAGATGGAAGGTGT
The DNA here is from genome assembly GCF_016161935.1 of Mauremys reevesii. Lineage (NCBI taxonomy): Eukaryota > Metazoa > Chordata > Testudines > Geoemydidae > Mauremys > Mauremys reevesii. Next base: position 3,453,760 of record NC_052647.1, read on the forward strand.
TTAAACAGTGTTTTTTATTTTGTTTCTCCCCTTTGGTCTGAATTATCCATGACATCCATACTGCATCACATCAAGTCCAAATCATTAGAGAAATGCCTCTGCTTGCACTGGCCAGAGGATGTTTGGATTCTCATGTCAGCACAGTTCTGCAGCCTTATGGGTATCAGGTGTTGTCCCCAGTGTACATAGAATTCTTCTTTGCAGTCAAACTAATCTAACATGCATTTTTTTAACTGGAACTGGAGGAGCAAAACAAAGAAAACAAATGCCTCATTTTCCAGCTTTGTAGGTGAGAGAATTATAAGTGAAGATTATAATGCTGGACACTGACGGCCTTAAACCAGCTGCCTCAGGAATCTGCCAAGAACTTTGCTGAAAATATGTTCCTCATCACGCATCTGCCCACCTTTATTCGAATGAAGCCCCTTCTGATCTGACAGCTCAGGCATTGTCAGTTTCATCCAGAACAATTTATAAACTTGGAATCTAATCCTGTAAACCCTTAATCATTTGATCAATCCCATTGAAGGCAATGGGACTATTTACATGAGTATGGGCCACTTTTGTGGTAAGAGTTTCAGGAGTCTGTTCTGTTCAGGAATCTGTTCCTATAAAGGAAGTTGAATCCTGCACTGAAATGCAATGTTTGGGTACAATACCATAAAGCAGTTTAGGACACAGTTCTACTTAAAATTTGTCTGTTAATAAGTCATACATATGCTGAAATGGCTTCTCACACAACTCTCATATAAACAAACTGAATACTACATATGTGAGGTGGAAGTGACTAGTTAAGCATGTTGATATTTGTATATACAAAAGGGGGTACCCGAGGGGATGGGGAGAACATGGTGGCCCTGGGCTAAGGGCGGGCAGAGAGGAGTCACATGAAGGGTCACATGGGGAGATCATGTCGTTCTCCCTCCCGCACTTGTGTCCCTCCCATGAGTGCAGTACCAGCAAGAAATGATTTCTACTTACACCACTGGCTGTGTCCTACCCACGGGGCCATTTGTTTAGATTAAAACAACATGTTCCTTTATTTTATTAGGGACAGAAATCACCCTCGCATCAGTAACTGGCAGGTTTTCCCTGCTTTCCATTTCCACACTTCATTTTTCTCCGGGGCGCCATCGCTTTGACACAAAGGGTGCGAAGTCTGTGACAGTTGTTAGCAGATTCATATGCCCAGCCGTCGAGGTGCTCCGATTGGGCCTGCAGATTTCACCTGCCTTTTATCGATAGTCAATTTACAGCATGCATCGAGAAGCTCTGCTCTTGTAGAGCCCTTATTGATTCTGTCTCCTGCCTCGTTAATTAATGGGCCCTGCATGCTCTGTAGGGCTTTTGTCCTGGCTTCTGCTTATAAAAAGCCTTTCTTATGCTGCTCAGCCACTTTAGCTCAGATACTACAGTGACAGGTGCTAATACAAGAGAGCTAGAGAGCCCCCCAGCTAGAAGGGTGTGTAGGGTGTGTGTGAGAGAGAGACGGATGCACATGGGGATAGATGGACAGATGGATGGTGACAGGCAGAGAGCACTCTCCTCTGACAACTTATTTCCACCCTTAAAATTAATCACACAAATCACAACCAACCCAAATCCAATTTTAATTTCCAGCTCGGCAGTATTTCATCTTGGGCCAAGTTGGGAACATGCATAGACACTGTAAATCTTCGGGAGCGGTACACTGGGCCAGCAGGGATCTTGTCTCCTCGCCAGCCCCAGCCATGGCCTTTGTGTTTGAGCTGCATGTCCAATGCCGGCTCTGCTGAGTTGCCGGACGGCACTGTAGGCAGGGAGGGGCAGCTACTAATGCAGGCCTCGGCAGCACTTTGGGAGGTTCGGAGGCTGACGCCCACCCCACTGTTTGTGGGATCATCCCGGCTTTGTTCGGGGATTCCTGCCAGCTGGTCCCACCACCCCTTTCAGAGACCCCGTCCGTCTCATATTCTGAGAACGTTCCCACCTGGCCCAAGTTTGGGACGTCAGTGAACTGCAACCAAGCTAAGAAAGAAAGCAAAGGCCATTGCTGTGAAACTGACTAAGGTCGCAGGTTTTGTACTGGTGTAGCTATTGCAGCCAGGGAAGTGACCTGTTACTGATACAGTTATATCAGTCTAACTGCTAGCATGGACCCAGTCATGCTGGTGTAAAGGCACCTTACATTGGTGTCGTTTATTCTTCTTCCTGTACAGGACCAGCACCCAGCGAAAACGCTCGTCCTGGCTCTCAGCACCTCACCTTTCGATTATTGCAAAATCTTTCTCTCTGGCCTAGACAAAGGCAGCCATGTCTCGCTGGTATCCATTCCAAATGCTGCTGCCTAGACCCTTTTCCTGGCCTGTTGCTTTGACGACATCACCCCTTGCTTGGATCCCTCCATCAGCCCCTTCTCTAGCACATCAAGGTTAAAATGCTTGTATTCGAGGCCCTTCACATCCTATCCCCACCCCACCTGACCTGTCATCTCTCATTCACTGTCGAGGGATCAGCGCCTGCCTCCAACCAGTCCATGATCCCAGCCTTCTTCACCTGCTGGTTAGGTCATTGTGCTTTCTCCCCTGCTTCCCCTCCCAGAAACATCTCTAAAACTCACTCCTTAGCCTCCTTCCATCCCTCCCTCACACTCTCCTTTGCCATGGTGCTGAGGAGAATCTGGACACCAGTTAGGTGGCTGGTGCGCTGAGGCCCTGGCCCATCCTGCTGATCAATAACATCTCATTGTTTCCTTGTAATCCCCACCCCACACTGGTCTGTCTGTCTCCATCTGTTGTCTCTTATCTTTGACTGGAAGCTCTTAGGGGAAAGGATCGTCTTTTGGTTCTGTTTGTTCAGCACCTGGCACAATGGAGGTCTGGCCCCTGACTGGCACACTTGGCCATTACCATAATACAACTAATAGATAATGTACAGTATCTACCACAATGAGGGTCTGGCCCTGACTGGTGCGCCTGGATACTACCATAATGCACCTAATAGATAATGTACAGTGATAACACAATGGAGTCCTGGTCCATGCTTGGGATGGTTGGTGCTACCGTAATACACCTAATAAATAATGTACAGCACCTAGCATAATGGGATCGTGATCCATGACTGGGGCTCCTAGGTGCTACCATAATATTCCTAATAAACCATAATAATGAGCATATTTCTACCAACGTAACTGCGTCCACACTAGGGGGTGTTGTACAATTTTAGTAGTTAAAGCAGCACACCTTCAGTGGGTGTAGACAGGGACAACTCTATAGAGGGATGCTGTGAAACTGCCCCAGATGCAACATGCCAGCAGAGCCAACAAGCTGAAATGGGAGAGAAAACATTTTGCCTTCCTTCTCCATCCGAGTCACCACAGAGGCCAGGTGAGTAGACGGATCAGTGAACAATGGGGATTGTTCCCTTATGCTGGGATTGGCAAAGCAGCCAGACAATGGAAATTTCCATGGGAATCGGGTGCCAGTTTTGACTTGGCTACACACAGAAGTTCCACAGGTTTGATTTAAATTGGCTTCAAACTGGTGCGAGCTCCGTGCAGACTCTCTTGTTCTGGTGGAAGAGAGGCTTATTTCAATTTAGGGTTCATAGATATTATGGTCAAAAGGGAGCATGCTGAGCCAGTCTGACCTGCAAAATGCTCCTACATGTAGTTTCTCAGGCTGCCTGAGCTGCAGTGAATCTTTTAGAAAGGTTTCTAATCAGTGCTGTCTCCATGGGGAGAGGCGCCCCCTATGGAGCCCTCCACACCCTCCCCTGCGACACAGCACCTCCTAGCACCACATAGGGTCATTGCTGTCAGTACTGACTCTGAGGGTAGAGCACCCGCTACTGAGCTCCTCACCCCACTCCCTGCAGCACAGCACCCCCAGAGCCATGCTGGGGCATTGGGGTCAGCATTTTCTGTGAGGGGTGAGTGCCCTCTACTAGGAGCACCGGAATGGGGTGGCCAGGAGGCCATGTGGGGAAGGGGTGGCATGGGAGGGGGGCCACAGGGGGAAGGGGCAGCACAGGGGCGCAGGACCACCGTTTGGGTGCAGGCGCCCCTCCACTTTTAGGGCGCTTCCGTCACCCCACCCTCTATTGAGCCCCTGCCTCAGTCCCTGCAGCAGCCTGGGGTTTCCCAGGCCAAGTACTAACCCAGTCTGTCCTTGCAGAAATAACACGTCACCCACACAAGACAGATTGTCGCTGGCTTCCAGCCTGACTGACTCCAATTTTAAGGAGAGTGTGAGGTACAAGGGCACTCAAGGAAATGGGGATAGCTGGCTGAGGCTGCCTGAACAGCAGCAAGCTGGGCCATAGCTGTCAGTTGCAGGATGTCCCTGGAGTGATTTATTTGCAGCTGGTCCAGGGACATCCTTGCTTCTGGATGGCCTGGGGGTTCCCAGCAAGGGGCCTCAAAGGGACACAGGACCTGACTTTCCTTCCACATGAAGAATGATCGGAGTAACACCATCAAAGTCAGCACAGCGGGCTCATTGTGTCTGGGGATTGCTTCCCAAGAGGCTTGTAAAACTAAACTGGCTTTGGATTAAGAGAGCTATTTGCAGCGACATTCCAGCCATGTACACACAGACTAACTTCCACATGGCTAATCCCTCCTGCAACCTGGGCTCCTCCCTATAAGTCACATGCAGGTTGCTACAGGGATTGCTGTCTATACAGAAGGGTCCTCACCCCCACCCATGCCCCCTTACAGAGCAGGCTGGCTGTAAAGACAGGAGTCTGAAGATTGTAAGGGCGTTGTCTTTTAGCTCAGTATTCGTCCAGCACCTAGCACAGTAATAATACCTACCTCTTCTATAGTGCTTCTGATCCCTAGCTCTCCAAGCATGTAGGCCTACTGCAGTACAGCTAATAAATAGTACTCACAGCTGCCAGCTCATCTCAGACACTAGCTGGTGTCTTGGCTAGGGCTTCGCCTTTTGGAGGAGGGTTTTCATATCACTCCCTCGTCACGCAGTAATTCAGTCCTTTCCTTTCACTGCCGCATGTTGCTGATGCAGCGACATCCAGCTTGGCTGGCACAAGGCAGCGGCCAAAGTGTGGGAGCTTCATAAAGGGGAATCTAAGTGTTAAAAGCTTGTGGATTGGAACAGACGTCATTCCTCAGCTTTACAAAACACAGGACTCCGCTGCACATCACTGTGTGGCACTCTTGTCTCTATACAGGTAGTACAGGGCAAACACTCCTCTTGTTCTGGAAGCACCCGCAGGCCCTGCCTAGATCCGCTGCTCATTGTGCTAGGCGCTGCATCTAGTAAGGGCACGGGAATGTGAGAAAGTTGACCCAGTGCGGTGTGGTGCTAGGGGCCGCTGTGCTGCAGGGAGCAGGGTGGAGGCCAGAGGGGAAAGTAAGCCGGTACAGGCCGGTATGGCATACCGGCAAGAGCCAGTACGCCGTGCTGGACTGCACCAGCTTCTGCTGCGGGGATTTAAAGGGCTCTGGGCTCCCCGCCACAGCAGGCAGCCCAGAGCCCTTTAAACCCCCTGCCCGCGGCTCCGGCGGCCGGGCTGGGGCCGGATTTAAAGGGCTCTGGGGTGCCGCGGCTGCCGGAGCCCCAGGCTCTTTAATTTTCCCCTGAGCCCCAGGCTCCCAGCCACCTCTGCAGCTGGGAGTCCCTGGTTGATTTAAAGCCCCTGGGGCTCCCAGCCACAGCCAGTGCCCAAGGGCCTTTAAATCTTGAGAGGCACCACCTCTTCCAGTTGAGGCCAGGCTCTTCTGGATGAGGCCACGCCCCCCCTCAGGACTCCAGCAGTACCGGTAAGTCCTGTAAGTTACTTTCACCCCTGGTGAAGGCTCTCCCCTTGCAGTCAGTGCTGACCCCAATGTCCCAGCCTGGCTCCAGGGGTGTTGTGCTGCAGGGAGTGGGTCAGGATTCAGGGTCCCTCCCACACATTGAGAAGGGGCGAGCAGCATCTCCTCTGCCACCACATCAGGGTCAGTTACATTTTCACAGACCATCAGCTAGTTCCATTTGGGAGCGGGGGAATTCCCCCTTCCTCTTTGCCACGGCTCCTTTTGTATCTTCCCAAGCAGTGGCTTCTCTCTTGCCTCGGGCTTTCCCCACCCTCCGGCAGGTATAATATGTCCTTAGTACCCCTAACAGCCTCCATTTCCCCACTCATGTCTGGGATCTCCACCACAGCAACGCTCAGCGCTGCCTCGGTTTCCCCAGCAGCTTCCCTGGCCACTGAGTCTAGTGTCATGGCATTTATACCTGTTCTGTGTAGAAATGGGTGGGTGGCCCAGTCGTGTGCTGCCAACTCACCCCCCCCCCACTGCCATCCAGTCCCAGTCCCACTTGCTGTTGGAATGCAGACAGAACTGACCAGAGCTGTGTAGAACTCCTCCGGGCCAGCTCAAACTGGACTACAAACTCATTCAATTCATAAACTCAGAGAAGCGATTTGAAACAAACCCATTGATGGGGGGTGGGGTTGATGGTTCGAGGGCAGCTCTGGAGGCCTGATCCTGCAAAGACTGAATACATGTGAGCCAGTGGAGACACATGGGTGTCAACTGGGTGGCTCAGCTACAGCTCTGGAGGAGACACGCGGCTTCACTGCAGTCAGAGGAGTGACTGCAGCTCGTGTAGACAGACCGGAGCCAACTTGGACCTAGCTAGCTTGGGGACTGGAAGCTGTGGCAGTGAAAGTGTCACCATGAGCTGTAAAGCCCAGCTGGAGCCCTAGGTCAGTACGCGGGCGGCTGTCCCTTGCTGATGGCCATGTCCCTGGGGTTTCACTGCTCTGGCACCGATCAAAGCTAGCTCAGGTGTCAGCTCCAGCTACAATCACCCCTGACGACAGTGTAGCTGTGCTCTGAGAGGGCTTGGCTGGTGTGGCCCAGCAAACTGATGGCTGAGAGAGATCTGATCGCGCTCTAGAAATACATCGGGGGGGGGCAGGATGCCAGGGAGGGCAAAGGGCTAGTGCAGCTAACAGACAGTGTTGCCCAAGAATCAATGGGGCTAAGCTGACCAGGAATCAATTAGAAGCAGGTTTTGAACTGCCCAGAGGAGGGAGGTGCTGGAACTGCCTCACAGTAGGACCATGAGGGCAAGAGACTGTAACCGATCTGAAGGTCGAGCTCGGGCCATTGATGAACAGGGTAATATGAGAGGGTGGCCTGTGATAGCAGCTACCAGACCCCAAGACCCAGGAGGTTGCTCCCAGTCCTGTGTTCCAAAAGTTAAGCAGGTGCCCACGTCATTCAGGGCTTGTCTACACATGAAAGTTAATTTGGATTAAGGTCAGGTGTAACTTTAAAGCCCAATAGCTATTCAGTTCTATAGAGGGTTTTATACCACACTCATCACTGCTGTATCTGAGCTCCTTCCAGCAGAGCACTAAGCCACATGACTACCCATCCCCTGCCGTTTGTTCTCCAATCAGCGAACCGTGTGCAGTGAAGCAGCTTGTTTTGGGAGGATTTGTAGATGTGTGGTGTGTGTTTATCATAGAGAAGGGAAGGTCCACAACCTGTGCTGGGGTGATTGATGGGAGCTCATTCCGCAGGCTGGGACTGGCCTCCAGAAAAGTGCTAGGTAGAGACTTTCATTGTGGAATGAGGCTGCCCTGTTCCGCTTAACCCACTTTGCCCTCATCACCTTACCTCTGCCCCTTTGTGCATGGGCATTAGGCTACAGTCTTCATTGCAGCTCACATGGTAGCTTTTCCAGGAACCTCACCTCCTTCAGTGCACAGGATGGATGGGGCTATTAGAAAGGGCAGCTAGTTAGTGTTCCTTTTTATCTGCATTGGTCAGTGCTTGTTAATAATAATAGGAGATATACCAATCTCCTAGAACTGGAAGGGACCTCAGGAGGTCATCAAGTCCAGCCCCCTGCCTTCACTAGCAGGACCAAGTACTGATTTTTGCCCCAAATCCCTAAGTGGCTCCCTCAAGGATTGAACTCATAACTCTGGGTTTAGCAGGCCAATGCTCAAACCACTAAGCTATCCCTCCCACCCAGATCAGGGATAGGCAACCTATGGCCCGTATGCTGACGTTGGCACGCAAGCTGATTTTCAGTGGCACTTACACTGCCTGGGTCCTGGCCACTGGTCCAGGGGGCTCTGCATTTTAATTTAATTTTAAATGAATCTTCTTAAACATTTAAAAAACCTTATTTACTTTACATACAACAATCGTTTAGTTATATATGATAGATTTATAGAAAGAGACCTTCTAAAAACGTTCAAATGTGTTACTGGCACGCGAAACCTTAAATTAAAGTGAATTAAAGTGAAGACTCGGCACAGCACTTCTGAAAGGTTGCCGACCCCTGATTTAGATGGACAATCAGGCCCAGGGAGTCAGAGGTGTTAATGAGACCCTGCAGCTGCCCAACGTTAAAGAGTCGGATATAAAGAAGGGAGGTTGCTTTACAAAGACCTCAACCTACTTAGTCCCACGGCAAAGAACCCGTTTAAAAATCTTGGTAACTTTCTACTGAAGATCCAGAGGAAGGAAGAAAAACAGTGAAAGCATTGGAGGTGTGAAACCCTAAGGAAGGCTTTTATCTTAACAACATTTTTGTTGTCATTCCCTTTCTCTTGAGCAGTAGAGAGGCTTTGCAAGGAAAACCCTCTATCTGACAGTATCTCAGATTGGTGGGTCTCAATCCCTGGTCCGCGGACCCTTGGTGTCTGCAGTATAAGATAAGGGGTCCAAAAATAAGGCCACTTACAGCCCTGCAGCGGTGCAGCTGGACCGGTACAGCTGATCCTCTGCAGCGCATGTGGTGAAGACGCTCTATGCCAATGGGAGAGAGCTCTCCGGTCAGCATAAAAAAGCCACCCCGGTGAGCAGCAGAAACTATGCCAGTGGGAGAAGCTCTCCTGCCAACGGTGCACTTATGCCAGCGTAACGTATGTTGCTCGGGGGTGTGTGTGTGTGTGGAATATTCACACCTCTGAGCAACAGAAGTTTTGTCGACATAAGCGGTAGCGCGGGCATGGCCTTAGACTGAAGACTGACTGAACAGAACTCCACTGTGTACACAGACAATTGATTTCCAAAGGGGTCCGCAAAGAAAAAAGGTTACGGACCACTGGCTTAGAGGGTGAGAACTGTCCTCTTTGGGGGAAAGAGAGGACATTAGTTGCAGCTGCTGTTAGTGCTGTGGGGGTTTCTGTCCAATCCCATTTCTTAGAAGACAAAGCAAGACAAACACACCAAAGGGGAGCGACATGACCAGCAAAGACACAAAATCCAGCTTTTGTCTCTGGTGTTGCTATTGTCTTGCAATCTCACTGCTGGGAGAACCACAGACATGGTGCATGGTTTTACCAGACACTCTGAGACCTGGCAAACTTGTACCAGCATCGGGTAATTAGGGCTTTGCACTTAGCTGCCTTTCTGGCCACAGAACACTTAGAGCAGTGTTGCAAAATATGCAGTCCGGGGTGGGGGAGGGCAGACTCTTATTCAATAGAAGGCCAAAGGAGAGAGATAGGAAAGACAAGAAATAAGGTAGGGGAGGAAAAGGACGCACAGGGCGGGGGTGAAGGTGACAGTCCCAGGTGGTATTTGGGATTCAGCTGGACCCAGGGGAAGTGGCGCTGTCGTCTGAGTCCCTCCTTGACCCGGTGGTGAGGACATCTCTTGAGTTCAGGACAACGAAGGATCAGTGATGTGATGTGATCCCAGGGTCCCAGGAGCCAGTGCAGGTGGCAGCCATGATGGTGAAAGTTACTCCTTCCCCTTTTTTCTGTCAGCCATTGTCCCCCTGCGATACCTCTCCTATCAGTCGGCAGCATCGCGGGAGCCTCTTTTCCCACACAGTCTCCCCACAGAAAGGGAGTGATGGGCAGAATAGCCCAGCCCCCTCATTATTTTGTCCACCAATTAGGCCTAGTTTTGAACCCACCAGTTTTGGTCCATTTTGCTCTGGTCTTGCCATTGTTCGTCTTTCCCAGGCATGATTGTAACACAGTCCTTGAGTGATCCCTGGAGGCCTTCTCGTTTGGACTAGTTCAGTCTGTCTGTCTCCCTTTTGCAGCGTTTCCCATCGGCCTTTGCTGTTACAGGAGGTTTTGAGACTTTATGAACTTTCATTCCCTTTTCACAGTTGAGCTCACACTGAGAGTAAATGCACAGGCCCAGCTATCCCATCCCTGCCTGCACTCAGCTTCAGGGGTGCTCTATAACTCCGGAGCCACACAGCCAATCAATTCCAAAATGTCAGGGAATGTTCTAGGCATCAGTGGGTGGGGCTATATGGATTTTGGTGCAAATCGGAAAGTCAGATTCCGAGGAAAAGCTGGGTAATAAAAAAAAAAAAGGTAATAAGGGGAGATATACCAATCTCCTAGAACTGGAAGGGACCTCAAAAGGTCATTGAGTCCAGCCCCCTGCCTTCACTAGCAGGACCAATTTTTGCCCCAGATCCCTAAGTGGCCCCCTCAAGGATTGAACTCAGAGCCCTAAGTGGGCCCCCAGACAGCCTGGAGTTTCTCCAGCACCTGGGCTGCTGTATCTCAGAGGCCGCAGGTTCACCTGCTCCCAGGGAGATCAGGGCATTTTGATATGGCCAAAACAAAATGGTTTGATGCTTCCAAATTGAAATTTTGCAAAATTTCCATTTTGCAAAAGAATTAGAAATGACAACTCAGTGTTCTGATTTGGAACAAAACCAAATTTCGAAATGTCAGGATTTCCCGGGGAACAGAAATTCTGTTTTCTGTTCAGCTCATGTCCAGGTTTGTTAAATCAAGACTCCTCTACCACGCAGACCTGGAGAGTTCTCAGTGAATCTGAGATAGGTCTTGTTGGTAGAGCAGGGCAAATAATGGATTTGTTGGTCACTGGGAATTCCAAAAAATGGATGGAAGAATTCATTTTCGGTTGAACCGAACACAGAATTTTCTGAATTTTTCACTGAATTGAAAGTAAAACAACACCATGGATTGATGACCCTGCAATGTCAAAGCAAAGGAAGTTTCTCAGAAAGGTGGGAGATTAGCATCTTCAAAGTCCTATTGTCCTTCTTAAATGGCCCATTCAGGCTGATTGCCTGCTGTCTGGTGGGTGTTCCCCCAAGTACACACACAGCTGTAATTGTTACAGAGTCAATATTCCTAACTTCAGATACAGAAACGATACATGTGTACCAATTGGATAATCACATTCAGCAAATCTGAACCTTTCCAATGATACCTCACATGACTCATCTTGCATAAAATATATCTTAGTTATGCCATATTCGTGCTATAACAATATTTCTATGAAGAATATGAGGTGTAGCATCACATATCTAAATCCATTTGCCAGATGGAAAAGGACGTTTGAGGAAGAGAAAATGTTTCCATGGCAAATTTGTGGCCAAACTGCTGCTATCCACAGCCCCTCGGTGACTGGGATTCATCTGCTCCTAAGCCATGCCTCTGTGAGAACTTCCCTCTCCTGTTAGCAGTATAGGGCTCATGACTCTCAGCAAGTTAGTTCTAATTCCATTCCATGAAGAGGAGTGGGGACAGATCCCCGCCCCAGCCAGCTCATTTTGTTATTCACCTGCTTGTCAGAGAGGATCCTAAGCCACAGGCTATAAATAACAGCAATGAGCTCTGAGCCACTGACTGTGTCTGCCAGCACCAGAGTCCGTGCTGATTTTCTAATCACAAGGTGGCATTTCACACCTGGCTCTCAGGGCTCCCGTGGGGCTGCCAGATCAAATCACTCCCATGCAGCAATGAAGCGGGAACATTAAGCACCGTGGATTGAAGCCCAGAGGGCACACGCAGCTGGCCCTTCTGCCTGGCTCTTCCCAGCTCCTAGATATTCTTGGTAACACTGCACCCATTGGTGCTACAGGGAGTCTGGTGCCCGGGGGGGATGCCCAGATGCCAGTCTGCTGTCTGTCTGCAGCACAGGAGCTGAACTGCGGCTCTCTGGTCCCATCGCCATTATTATCATTTGTCTTATGGACATCTCAACCAAAATCAGGGCCCCATTGTGCCGGGCGCTGTACAGATACATCTGAAGGACAGTCCCTGCCCTGAAGAGCTCACAGTCCAACTGGACAAAGGGCAGGCTGGGGAATGGAGGCCTGGAGAGGGGAAGTGTTGGATAGGGTCTGTTGTGCACTGTGGAGCTGCGATAAGGCACCATCTCTGTGGAGGGCAGTGGCAATGGAGGGGTTAAATCCAGGGAAGCCTGGCTCTCTGCATGGCAGACATTCACCTTGCTGCTTGGCAGTGGAGCAGGGGATGTCTGCAGGCCAGTGCCCTGTGGGAGGACAGCTCAGAGATTAGCTGAGAGATGGAGGATGGCCCTGGATGGTTGCCCCTGGCTGGAGCCATGCACCGTGCTGCTCCCAGACATGAGCACTGAGCTGGGGGCAAGGGCTACTCCAGAGAGCCCCAGGGTCCAGACGCTCCGGCCAGGCCCTGTCCCATGGCTGGAGACTGGAGAGTCAGGAAGAAAGGGCAGGCCCCTGTGTGAACAACTGAGCAGTTATAACGGCTGGCGCCAGCCCCTTGCCATGGGGCTCTGCCCCTCCCCACAGCCCACCTGCAGGGCACCATCCACCTCTCCAGAGCCCCCAGGCTATGGGGCTCTGCCCCTCCCTGCACCCCCCCACCTGCAAGGCATTGCCGACCCCTCCAGAGCCCCCACGCCATTGAGCTCTGCCCCTCCCCACAGCCCACCTGCAGGGCACCATCCACCCCTCCAGAGCCCCCAGGCTATGGGGCTCTGCCCCTCTCAGCATCACCGCCTGCAGGGCACCACCAACCCTGCCAGTGCCCCCAGGCTATGGGGCTCTGCCCCTCCCAGCATCACCGCCTGCAGGGCACCGCCAGTCTCTGCCCTATGGAAATTCCCATCTGAATAGACAAAGTGTGGGAGGGGAAACTGAGGCACGGAGTGGGGAAGTGGCTTGCCGAAGAGCATCCAGCAGGGAGTGGCCGTCCCAGCTCCCTGCCCACTAGCCCAGGCTGTCTGGGTCACTCGTCAGGGATGCTGGGAAATGACTGAATACTCTCCCTGGGGAAGCAGGTTATCCCTCTGCCCTGTCAGCTTCGGAGTGTTCATCGCCTTTGTTCTGTCTCGGGGCTGCTATTGTCACTGGGCTGAACTTAGTGCAGGGAAATGGTTGCAAAAGGTCCCCGGGGGCGGGCGGGGGTATAAATATGTCACAGAGCTCTCCCCCCTCCCGGCTTGGGATTTCACAACACCTGCACTGCCCGCGACATCGTTTTGTTCTGTTTGTGCAGCTCCCAGCACCACGAGGCTCCTGGGTGCTACCATAATACCTCTAATAAATAAGGTACAGAGCCCAACACAATGGGGTCCTGGTTCTAGCCCATGACTGGGACACAAAGGCATTACCGTAATACCCCAACTAAACAAGGTACATAACCTAGGTGCTCTCACTATATAGATAATAACACTCTCCCGGCTCTCACAGCCCAGGGCCTACAGCAGGGGCGGGCTGGATCCGGCCTGTGGGATTGCCCCCAGTGGCGCCACGGGCCCTGCGCCACTCTGCAGAAGTGGCCGGCACCATGTCCCTGCTGCCCCCGGGCGGGGGGGCAGAGGGCTCAGTGCGTTGCCTATGCCTCCAGGCGCTGCCCCCCACAGCTCCCATTGGCCAGGAATGGGGAACTGCAGCCAATGGGAGCTTCGGGGGAGGTACCTGGAGGTGCGGCAACGGCAACACACACGGAACCACCCCACCCCCTCCACCCCACAGGGGCCACAGCGCTTCCTGGAGCGCTGCAGGGCCAGGGCCAGGGCCAGGGCAGGCATGCAAGGAGCCTGCCCTGGCCCCAGTGCGCGCCGCTGCCACCCCGGAGCTGCTTTAGGTAAGCAGTGCCTGGCCGGAGCCCGAACCCCTCCTGTACCCCCCAACTCCCTGCCCTAAGTCCCCTGCCTCTACCCCGCACCCCTCCTGCACCCCAACTCCCTGCCCTGAGCCCCCTGCTGCACCCCTGTGCACCCCAACCCCATCCTGAGCCCCCTTCCACAGTCTGTACCCCAACCCTCTTCCCTGAGCCCCCTCATACACCCCACACCCCTCCTCTGCCCCAATCACTTTCCCTGAGCCCCTTCCTGCACACTGCACCCGCTCCCACATCCTCCACTCCTCATGCACCCCAACCCCCTGCCCCGGCCCTGCATATAATTTCCCCACGCAGATGTGGCCCTCGGCCCAAAAAGTTTGCCCACCCCTGGCCTATAGCTTGAACTACAGCAGAATCTTCCTCCGCTCTCAGCAGCATGGGGGCTCTGACTCACAGATGGGTAGTTTTCAGAGTAGCAGCCATGTTAGTCTGTATCCACAAAAAGAACAGGAGTACTCGTGGCACGTTAGAGACTAACAAGTTTATTTGAGCATAAGCTTTCGTGGGCTAAAGCCCACTTCATCGGGTGGATGCATGCAGTTGGGTAGTTGTGTCTCTATCCAGCAGAGGCGACACCCATTAACTAGCTGTGTCACTGCCCCGTGAGAGCGCCAATCAGCCTGTCCTTTGGCAGTTTGGAGAACAATGACACAGCCTGGGCAGAGGCACAATTACCGTGGTTATTATGGGCTGAGCAGGCTGACGTGGTGCTGCTGCGTCAGCCAGCCGGTGAATGAGGGGATGAGATACTGTGTCCCCCCCCCCCCTTGGGATGGCTTTGTTCCTTCTGTGAGGGGCTAATCACATCCTGGCTGCCAGCAGCTCCTGGGAAAACAAAGGACAGAGCCCTGGGCTGGCAGATAAAGGCTCTTATTAAAGTATGTTTTGTTGCCTAGGCCTCTGCAGAGTGAGGGGAGTTGGGGGGGGCAGAGGAGAGGGGCATGGGGAGAGACTAGGGCACACACACAACCACAGAGATCCCGCCCCGCCCCCAGCAAGGTGAACTGCCTGGCTGGAGAAGGGTTACTGACCCCTATTTCAGAGGGGGTGGGAGACTGGGGTCTCTGGGCAGAGCTAGTGGAGAGGGAGTGAGAGGCAGACTCCGTTCCAGCCCTTGTCCATGTGCTGCATCAGCTCCAGCAGGGGGTGGCAGCAGCAGCGTTCTCCAAGGAGGGCAGCATGGGAGGGGTATGAAGTGCCCCCTTCTAAACCCCCAACCCCGCTCCCCAGAGCACAGCACCCCTTAGTGCTGGGCATTCAGGGCAGCACTCCCTGCCAAGGGAGAGTGCCCCTATTGAGCACTCCCCCCACAGCACAGGACCTCCGAGCACTACTTTGGGTCAGCCGGGGCAGCACTGATTGCCAGGACACAGTACCACTGTTCTCCTAGCTGGAGCTTGGGCTTGGGTTCTGGGACACTCTTGCTGTTTGCAATCGTGGGTCTTTCTGTGTGGAATGGCCATGAGACCCAGCAAACTCATTCTACACCAACCACCACCCCCTCCCCAAGAGGCTGCATCATTCCAAGACAAACCCCCCAGGGTCTGGCCTATACTGGGAAATGCCTGAGACTCTGCCTCCTCCCCGTCCTGAGCCGCAGAGCCAATTACACTGAGATGGCAGGGAGAAAAATCACAGTAATGAGGGGATAATGGGGAGCGAAAATGAAAGAAAATTTGTCATCTTCACAGTTAGGGCCGGATCCTGCAGCAAGCTGAGAGCTTCCCAGCAGCTGTCAAGCGACCCCTGCAGGCCGTGGAGCACCCACAGAGTCGGTGCCTATGCTGTGGGGCTGAGCCTCCCCTGCCCCTGGGATGGAAAATGCAGAGCTCACAGCGTGGTTCCCATGCATTTGCTGCTTGTGGCTTCCTAGAGGTTGTTAGAGGCTTTCCCTTCACTCTCCCACTTCCCTGGTTCTTGTCACGCAGACGGCAAGCGGCAAAAGACCAGAAGACCGAAGCGCAGACAATGTGATGTTTATTGGGGTTAGTTTCCAAGCAAGCATATCCTGAAGCCCTTCACACCAGTCAGGCTTATCTCTATACAACGATAGAGTCTGTTCCCCAGTGTTCCCTTCCCAGCTCTGATGCCGCAGATCATTTAGCCTGCGCCCCCGTTCCCGGCTCCGACACCACAGAGCCTTTACCCCGCGTCCCCTTTCCCGGCTTTGACGCCACATAGCCTTTACCCCGCCTCCGCATCCCCCCGGCTCCGCCGCCTCAGAGCCTTTACCCCGCCTCCGCGTCCCCCTTCCCGGCTCCGACGCCGCAGAGCCTTGCCTATGCCCTATTCCCTGTTCCCCACCCTTAGCAAACTTGATTCCAATTTCCCTCCCACTTCCTGTTTGACCCCAGTTTATATAGTAATATTCTCAGCTATACCTTAGCCAATCACTTTACTGAAATGTAACTAACCAATACTAACATATGGTAACATAATTCTCTAACCAATTATATCCCACTACCCTAATTAACTTACACCTAGCAAAATTAATTATACAGCAGACAGATTAGAGAGCCAGACAGATTAACAATAGAAAAGTCGGGGCCATAAAGATAAAACACATAGAAAGGGTGTTTCACAACCAAAATCATTGATCAGCGATTTCTTGCCAGACAGGATGCTGTCAAACTGCCTTTTCTTTAACCAGCTTAAGATCTGTTCTTTATCTGGTGGGGATGGGCGCTATCAGGACAGGATCGTTTTCCTAACAGCCCAATAGCACCTTACTTCAATGTGACTGGTTTGGGATGTGGGGATGTGACCGTAGGCTTCCCAGCTTATGGCTGCCCCGGCTGCTTAGCCACACACCTTAGCTAAGAAAAGGCCTCAGACTATCCTAGTGAGAGAAGGCTCGTACACAGGCCGACTGGGATGTTGAGTCTTTGTTTTTATTCCCCTGTAACTAGCTAAGTGATAAAAATACACATAAGTTCTTCAAGTCCAGGCCAAAGGGGCCAGGCCCGCCCGGGGGGTGGGGTGGGGGGGAAGTGGGGCAATTTGCCCCAGGCCCCGGGCCTCACAGGAGCCCCCACAAGAATATAGTATTCTATAGTATTGCAATTTTTTTTTATGGAAGGGGCCCCTGAAACTGCTTTGCCCCAGGCCCCCTGAATCCTCTGGGCGGCCCTGATCTAGGCTGACCTCCTGCCTAAGGCAGCCCAGATGCCTGCCCTGAATTCCTTCCTGTCTGAACCAGAGCAGATCGGTGAGAAAAACAGCCGATCCAGAGTCCAAACCTTCCCCCAGCCTCTTGGGCAGTCGCTCCATTGGTCAATTACTGTCCCTGCGACAAAACTGCACCTTATTTCCCAGCTGAATTTGTCGAGTTTCAGCTTCCAGCCATTGAATCATGATAAATCTTTGTCTGCGGCACTGAAGAGCGGCTGTTACCAAAGGGCAGCTCCTCCGGCAGGTACTTCTGTGGGGGCTGGTTAGAGACTGTCACCAAGTCACCCTTGTCCCTCAAGAGCCCTTGGCACCGTTAGGGCTCTTGTTAGCTCATATCTGAGGATATGGTTTCGTTACAGAGTCACGGATCCTGTGACCTTAAGAGCCCTCTGTGAGCTCAGCCTCAGCACAGAGAGACAAAGGGATTTTCTCCCAGCAGCAGAACTGGGACTGGACCCCAGGTCTCCGATCTCCCAGCTCAGGGCACTGGCCACTCGACTGCTGCAGCCAGCCAGCCAGGTTGATGGATTGATCCTAGGGATCAGCTGCACCCGACCTCTCCCATCTCTCGTTTATTTCCCTCTAGCCAGCTGTGCCAGGGGCCTTCAGGGGCCCTAGCCCAGTGCCGCTACCTGGCATCGTGCAGACCCCAGAGCCTGGCTGGGTGCTGTTTAATTAAAACCCACTTGTCGCTTTTCATTCCTTTGTCTCCCAGCAATGTTCACCCCCCTGTCTGGTGCTGAGCTTGGGCTCAGCACAGCCAGCACCTGGCAGCAGGTGGAACACACACAAACCTCCTGTCTCAGTGGGGAGACATGTCCCAGAGGGAATGAACAGAACAGGTAGTCATCAAGTGATCCATCTCCTGTTGCCTATTCCCTGCTAATAGCCATTGATGGCTGCATCCTCCATGAACTTACCTAGTTCTTTTTTGAACCTTGTGATAGTCTTGGCCTTCACAACATCCTCTGGCAAAGAGCTCCCCAGGTTGAATGTGTGTTGTGTGAAAAAATACTTCCTTTTGTTTGTTTAAAATCTGCTGCCTATTTGGGGCTTTCAGTTGCAGCCGCTCCACTTGCCAGTGCTCCCAAAGCAGCTCTCATACCTGCTGTGGGTGACACCGTTAGAGGGCTTTCCCTTCACCCTCTCCCCTGGTTCTTGTCACGCAGACAGAAAGCAGAAGACCAGAAGTGCTGACAATGCGATGTTTGTCAGGGTTAGTTCTCAGCAAACATGTCCATAGCTCTACACGCTGGCAGCGTCTGTTCCCCAGTGCTCCGTTCCCAGCTGTGACCCCACAGAGCCGTTACCCCGTGTCCCCCTTCCCAGCTCCGACGCTGCACAACCTGCCTATGTCCCTAGTCCCCATTCCCTATTCCCCCCTCCTCCTTCTTAGCAGGCCCAAATATACCTGCAGTGCAGGCCCACAGTCAGACCCCAGGGGAGGGGCAAGGAGTGAGGTAATGCTACAGTCAGGGACAGGCATTTCTTTGGTCTTATAGTGTTTTATACCTTCCCCCCAAACCTCCTTTGCCCATCCCACTGCTTGCTTGACTTTGCCTTGAGATAGGGGTTGAGGCAACCTTAATGTGTGCTCTGGAGTAACACCTCAACCGCTCTTGTCTGTTCCCATTGGACCAACAAACCCAGCTGACTAGGCAGAACCACCATCACAGCATCTTTGTCCCTTCTTTACACATTTTCATATAAGATATAAGAGTATCAAAAAGTCAAACCTAAAATTCTATCCCAGGCTAACAACCAGACCTGTATACTAACACTCCACCCCAATTTCTCTTTTCTTCTGGGACCCTCCTGCCCAGGTATCCCGGGGAAAGCACAGAACAGAGGGCAGCACATTTTCTGATAGGGCCAGATATCAAGATGGAATGTGTCCATGCTCCATTTGCCCCACTGTCCCCTATGCAATATAGTGCCCTGCACCTTCCCTCGCATGGGCATACTGCACGTATATTCCAGTGAGTGTGTCAGACTCCCCATAGTAATGGGCCCAAGAAGGTTGGATAGGGGTTATCCGTTACACTTGGGTGGAGGACCGTTCGCATTGCTTAAATCTGACAATTAGTGGTTGTACCTGGTGGGTCTGTGCCCCCTGTAACCACCGCAGTATACATTGCAGGATTAGTGTACTTAACGACAGGCAAATAGCCATAATGATCCACTGTAATATTAGGAGCCCTGATCACTGTAATATAGGCCAACATCTGGGCCACCACCAAAAATGCTGTTTCTCTTCTTTTGACAAGGTTAAGATCCTGTAACACCATTTTGGAGAATCTATTTTAAATGTGTCCAATTATTGGCAGTTGCATTAAGCTGCTCCTGCAGGTTTTGCATGTTTCCGTCCATATCAGGATACTAGACCCCACTCTCCTCCCGGCACTGGAGAAAGAACCCAGGAGTCCTGAGCACATGCACTTCCTGTGATTTGTGGTATCCTGTCAGTGTGGTGGGCTTCCATGGGCAGGGAGAGGTGCAGCCCTTTGGGTCGGGGTTAGAGAGACAAAGAGCCACTAGGCATCATTATTAATCCATGGAGCCTGGTCCCTGCTCCACACGAACTGAGGGGTGAACCCCCCTTCCTGACCCCCTTCAACACAGCCCAGGGCCTTCCCTTGCCACTGAGCCCGCGGGGCAGGACATGAACCAACAGGGTGATTCTGCTGGGGCTGCAACCTGCTGTGTCCATGAACACTCCCGGGATGGCTGGGAGTGGGTAACAGCACCATTGAGCTTAGTGGGGGGCAGGTATGAATAGATAGATACAGGGGGTGTATGGGGATGGATAGATAGATACAGGGGTTTAATGGAGATGGATAGATACAGGGGCGTATAGGGATGGATTGATAGATATGGGGGGTGTATGAGGATGGATAGATAGATACGGGGGTTTAATGGGGATGAATAGATATGGGGGCATATGGGGATGGATTGATAGATATAGGGGAGTATATGGGGATGGATAGATAGGTATGGGGGTTTAATGGGGATGGATAGATACGGGGGCGTATGGGGCTGGATTGATAGATATAGGGGAGTGTATGGGGATTGTGGCAAAATACCTGCCCCTCTGCTTGTTAGCTCAGTCCTTCCCAGCCCCAGAGGCACAGGCTAGGGCACAAGGGAAAAGAAAACCCTTCTCAATCTCACAAGGCCGGGCTGATTCCTTCTCAGCCGGCTCCCTAGCTCTAGTTTCTTTCCCCCCCCCTTGGGGAGAATGCCCTCCGTCCTGCAACGAGTCTCAGCGCTCAGCTGTCCCTCCTTGCTGGCAGCTGCCCTGCTTCTCTCATCCTCCTTCCCCCCTTTTTGCTTCCTTGTCAGGGAGGGTTTAAAAGGTCTCTAGCAACTGGGGCCAGCTGAACCTGATTAGTTGCTTCCTAACCCCTGCCCCAGCTGAACCTTATTTTGCTGGCTAAGCCTTCTGGGCTAATTGTTACCCCTCTCCAAGTAGCTAATTGGCCTGAATTTGCCACAGGATGGATAGATAGATACGGGGGTTTAATGGGGATGGATAGATAGATACGGGGGCAAATGGGGATGGATAGATAGATATGGGGGGTGTATAGGGTTGGATAGATAAATATAGGGGCGTATGGAGATGGATAGATGGATGATGGGATATTTCATGACGTTAAGACTCCTACAGAAAAAGGGAAATGAATGCCCCTCACCCTTCCCCACTCCGACTGTGTTTTGAGGCAAGGAGGGCTGGGGCGGGGCTGTCTCTGCACAGTGTCCCTGTGAGCTGGTTTCAAGCACCCTCTTCAAGTCTCCTTTGTGCTTGTTCCTGTGAAGCCCTTGAGACGCTCTGGCTTGTTCCCTGCAGCCACTCCACACCCGCCTGGCAGCCCCACCCCCAGGCAGCCCGGTTCATGCTCCCAGCCCCCCAGCCCCCAGCCTGCTGAGCTCAGCCGGCTGGGCTGGAGGCCAGAGCTGCCCCTGGGCTCTGCGGCTTGTGGGTCCTTCCCAGCCATGTGACATTGGGGGCAGCAGGTGTTTGGTAGCCCTGATCCAAGCTGTGCCCTTGGGACCTGCCCTCCTGTACCTCACACCCTTATTGCAGGGTATGGGGCAGAAACATGGGGCCAGATCCCCAGGGGATGTAAGCACTGGTGAGATATGACACAGGCAGCGAGAGTGACTGGCTCCCAGCACATGACGAACCAGTTCCCTCGCCCAGTCTGGGGCTCAGAGCAGAGACTGCTGGAGCTTCACCTTTTGCTGCAGAGTCTCATCCCCCGGATTCCCCCAGCTGGGAGCCACATCTCTGGGGGAGATGCCCCCTGGTCTGACAGACAGTTACCGATGGAACTAACTGCTGCCTGCACCTTCAGATCGACCATGTTATCAATGTTGCACCGAGCACCCGTGTGGTACGCAGGCACCGTGAGGGCAAGCAACAGGAACACGGCAGCCTTCATCCCACGGGGTGCTGCGCCACCTGCAGGGGAAAGACCCAGTCAATGCATGAGACCCCAGAACAGGAGCCCTCTGGAACCCGTGGCTGGAGCCAAGGTGCATTCGCAAGGCAGCGGAGTGGGGCACAGCCATGTGGGAGTGAGGGTCAGAGGGGGGAAAGGCAGACCCACGAGTGCAGGAAAGGGTGGCAGGGATTTCCCTGGGGGTGTACAGCCCCCCTGAATTTCTCCAACACCAGCCCACCCCAGTGATGAACCAGATACATGCAGTGTTGCCAATTTAGTTCATTGGAAATTTGAATTGAAATTGAAACATTAATACACACTTTAAAAGCATACATAGTATATGGTAAAATACTTGTACCCAAGAAAGCATAATGGCTTTGGAAAGTCTGAACAAAAATGAGCTTCCTCATACAGCCGTTATTTATGACAATGTCGGCACATTTGTTTCGGCTGTATTGGCCTACTATGATTGGTAAGCCAGGTCTGAATGAGCTCTCCCCTGACAGCCAGTGATGAGCCAGGGGTGGGTGGAAAGGCTTCAGGACCAGACTGTGTCTTCATGAACTCACCTACTCTGCCTAGGTATCCAGCAGACAGCGCTGTGCTGCCCAAGTGATGCGGGATGGGCCAGCTGCCCCATACACGTATCCCAGGTCTCAGTCAGGATCATACTCTGTGTGGCCAGCCCTTCCTGCTGTGACACACTATACCACACGGGGGCGCCCTGTAACCCCCATATTCACCATTTGTATATAATTGTGATATTGCATATAAAGCAGGCCATGTGAGGTTTCGTGGAAAAGGTTATGATCTGCTGAAAGCCACTGTTCTATCTAAATATGTGTATCTTGACTGCATGTGAAGTTATGAGATTGTGTTGTATGGTTGTCACTAAAACATGCTGTGAGTGGTGGAATCACCCAGATAGTAGCTCCCCAGAAACAAGGGAGCTAACCAACGCCCGGGTGGGTATTGTTATATCCTTGGGGGCAGCCGGTTTAGGAAGAAATCACTTGAGGCCAGACAGCAGACAGCTAACAAAACTACCATTTTATTTACAGACACAGAGCTCACCCAACCGTCCGAAACAGGCTGGGCTATCCCCTAATAATCTAACTCAGTTGCCATAGGAACAAAAACCATGACAACCAAATACACAACAGGTGTCAGCCATCAAAAGGTGTCAACCATCAACCGTCATTGTCCAGCAAGGGAGCTACAATTCAATGACTCACTTGCACAAGGCCACACCAGGGGAATTGCTCAACCTTGGCTGGTGACTCAGCAACAGACATGCCAGGATTTGGGTTCTCCAAGCACATTCTTTAAATGTAAGGCAATAAACATCCCCAGATAAAAACAAAACAACAAAGGAAAGAGCTTCAGGAGTAAAAAGGGAATGCAGGCAGAAGTCCTGCCCCCCAACAGAGTGGGGGCTATCCAGTTTATTGCACTCAATACAGCATGCATGATTACCTGCTCATGGGCAGGTGGCATCTGTGTGCATTTGATGCAAGCAGCTCCTGGCCCTCAGAGACCTTTGCAGACCAGAGTGGCTGAACTGGAGGAGCTGAGGGAGACAGAGAAGTACATAGATGAGACTTTCCAGGACACAGTAGAATGGTCCCACCCTTGGTCTGACAGCCACTGTGCTGTTGAGGAGGATGAAAGTCTCAGGGAACAAGAACATACAGCTGGAGCAGAGGGAAATGATCCTATAGTTGGGACACTCCTTCCAGATCACAGAATCATAGAATCTCAGGGTTGGAACCTCAAAGCAGGACCAAACCCAACTAAATCATCCCAGCCAGGGCTTTGTCAAGCCTGACCTTAAAAACCTCTAAGGAAGGAGATTCCACCACCTCCCTAGGTAACCCATTCCAGTGCTTCACCACCCTACTAGTGAAAAAGTTTTTCCTAATGTCCAACCTAAACCTCCCCCTCTGCAACTTGAGACCATTACTCCTTGTTCTGTCATCTTCTACCACTGAGAACAGTCTAGATCCATCCTCTTTGGAACCCCCTTTCAGGTAGTTGAAAGCAGCTATCAAATCCCCCCTCATTCTTCTCTTCTGCAGGCTAAACAATTCCAGTTCCCTCAGCCTCTCCTCATAAGTCATGTGCTCCAGCCCAGATGATGATGTGGTTTCCTCTCGCATTGAGGATACATCTCCTTGGGGGAGGGGACTCCAGTTATTTGAAAGAGACAGGTATTAATAATGGGTGATTTGATCATTAGAAACATAGATAGCTGGGTTTGCGATGACCAGAAGAGCTGCATGGTGACTTGCCTGCCTGGTGCAAAAGTCGCAGATCTCTCAAGACCTCTAGATAGACTTATGTGCAGTGCTGGGGAGGAGCCGATGGTCATGGTACATATAGGTACCAATGACATAGGGAAGGATAAGACAGAGACCCTGGAGGCCAAATTTAGGCTGCTAGGTAAGAGATTGAAGTCCAGGACCACATGGTAGCATTTTCTGAAATGCCTTCAGTTCCACGCGCAGGGCCAGTTAGACAGGCAGAACTGCAGAGTCTAAATGCATGGATGAGACAATGGTGTAGGGAGGAGGAGTTTAGATTTATTAGGAACTGGAGAACCTTTTGGGAATGGGAGAGCCTATAGAGGAAGTCAGGGGCACCATTTAGGTGAGTTGGGGGGGCAGGACCCCCCTCCCAAGTTTCCTACAGGAGATGTGCTCCCAGATGGAGCTTTTAACTGCCGCATAGCTGTGATCTGGTGATCTGCTAGGCCACTCCAATCCTTGACACTGGGACCAGCCTCACCCTGCTCTGCTGTGAGAACCCCCACCCCTGGGCTGTTCACGCACAGCCTCTGGCATGTAACTGCTCCTTGGACAGTGCAACCGAATGACACTAGCCAATATCTCCAGTCCCAGACTCAACCCTAGGAACCTCTGTCTTGCCGTCCAGTTATGCCTGCTGGATGCTGCAAGCTTATATGAGTTTGTCAATTTAACAAAGAAATTGATAAGTACCAGGCTTGTTATTCCAAGGGGAGTCTCTGACACGCTTCAAACCAAACACACGGCGTCAGGTAGAATAAACAAACAGATTTATTAGCTACAAAGATAGATTTTAAGTGATTAGAAGTCAAAGCACAACATAAGAACATAAGAACATAAGAAAGGCCATACCGGGTCAGACCAAAGGTCCATCTAGCCCAGTATCTGTCTACCGACAGTGGCCAATGCCAGGTGCCCCTGAGGGAGTGAACCTAACAGGCAATGATCAAATGATCTCTCTCCTGCCATCCATCTCCATCCTCTGACGAACAGAGGCTAGGGACACCATTCTTACCCATCCTGGCTAATAGCCATTTATGGACTTAGCCACCATGAATTTATCCAGTCCCCTTTTAAACATTGTTATAGTCCTAGCCTTCACAACCTCCTCAGGTAAGGAGTTCCACAAGTTGACTGTGCGCTGCGTGAAGAAGAACTTCCTTTTATTTGTTTTAAACCTGCTGCCTATTAATTTCATTTGGTGACCCCTAGTTCTTGTATTATGTGAATAAGTAAATAACTTTTCCTTATCCACTTTCTCAACATCACTCATGATTTTATATACCTCTATCATGTCCCCCCTTAGTCGTCTCTTTTCCAAACTGAAGAGTCCTAGCCTCTTTAATCTTTCCTCATATGGGACCTTCTCTAAACCCCTAATCATTTTAGTTGCTCTTTTCTGAACCTTTTCTAGTGCTAGAATATCTTTTTTGAGGTGAGGAGACCACATCTGTACACAGTATTCGAGATGTGGGCCATGGATTTATATAAGGGCAATAATATATTCTCAGTCTTATTCTCTATC
The DNA here is from genome assembly GCF_016161935.1 of Mauremys reevesii. Classification (NCBI taxonomy): domain Eukaryota; kingdom Metazoa; phylum Chordata; order Testudines; family Geoemydidae; genus Mauremys; species Mauremys reevesii. Next base: position 3,479,061 of record NC_052647.1, read on the forward strand.
CCCTTTTAATGATTCCTAACATCCTGTTTGCTTTTTTGACCGCCTCTGCACACTGCGTGGACATCTTCAGAGAACTATCCACGATAACTCCAAGATCTTTTCCTGACTCGTTGTAGCTAAATTAGCCCCATCATGTTGTATGTATAGTTGGGGTTATTTTTTCCAATGTGCATTACTTTACATTTATCCACATTAAATTTCATTTGCCATTTTGTTGCCCAATCACTTAGTTTTGTGAGATCTTTTGAAGTTCTTCACAATCTGCTTTGGTCTTAACTATCTTGAGTAGTTTAGTATCATCTGCAAACTTTGCCACCTCACTGTTTACCCTTTCTCCAGATCATTTATGAATAAATTGAATAGGATTGGTCCTAGGACTGACCCTTGGGGAACACCACTAGTTACCCTCTCCATTCTGAGAATTTACCATTAATTCCTACCCTTTGTTCCCTGTCCTTTAACCAGTTCTCAATCCATGAAAGGACCTTTCCTTTATCCCATGACAGCTTAATTTACGTAAGAGCCTTTGGTGAGGGACCTTGTCAAAGGCTTTCTGGAAATCTAAGTACACTATGTCCACGGATCCCCTTGTCCACATGTTTGTTGACCTTCAAAGAACTCTAATAGATTAGTAAGACACGATTTCCCTTTACAGAAACCACATTGACTATTGCTCAAGAGTTTATGTTTTTCTATGTGTCTGACAATTTTATTCTTTACTATTGTTTCAACTAATTTGCGTTAGACTTAGATCACCCCTAGAGCCCTTTTTAAATATTGGCGTTACATTAGCTAACTTCCAGTCATTGGGTGATTTAAAGGACAGGTTACAAACCTTAGTTAATAGTTCATTTGAGTTCTTTCAGAACTCTTGGGTGAATGCCATCTGGTCCCGGTGACTTGTTAATGTTGAGTTTATCAATTAATTCCAAAACCTCCTCTACTGATACTTCAATTTGTGACAGTTCCTCAGATTTGTCACCTACAAAAGCCAGCTCAGGTTTGGGAATCTCCCTAACATCCTCAGCCGTGAAGACTGAGGCAAAGAATCCATTTAGTTTCTCCGCAATGACTTTATCATCTTTTGTATTTTCCTGATTGTTTAGCAGGCTTCCTGCTTCTGATGTACTTAAAAAACATTTTGTTATTACCTTTGGAGTTTTTGGCTAGCCGTTCTTCAAACTCCTCTTTGGCTTTTCTTATTACACTCTTGCACTTAAGTTGGCAGCGTTTGTGCTCCTTTCTATTTGCCTCACTAGGATTTGACTTCCACTTTTTAAAGGAAGTCTTTTTATCTTTCACTGCTTCTTTTACATGGTGGTTAAGCCACGGTGGCTCTTTTTTAGTTCTTTTACAGTTTTTCTTAATTTGGGGTATACATTGAAGTTGGGCCTCTATTATGGTGTCTTTAAAAGGGATTTCACTTTAGTCAATGTACCTTTTAACTTTTGTCTAACTAACCCTCATTTTTGTATAGTTCCTTTGAAATTAAAGGCCACAGTGGTGGGCAGTTGGGATGTTCTTCCCACCACAGGGATGTTGAATGCTATTGTATTATGGTCACTATTTCCAAGCGGTCCTGCTATAGTTACCTCTTGGACCAGCTCCTGTGCTCCACTCAGGATTAAATCTAGCAGCTGCTCCATGAAGCAGTCATTTAAAGTATCGAGAAATTTTATCTCTGCATTTCGTCCTGAAGTGAAATGTTCCCAGTCAATATGGGGATAATTGAAATCCCCCACTATTATTGGGTTCTTAATTTTGATAGCCTCTCTAATTTCCCTTAGCATTTCATCATCACTATTACTGTCCTGGTCAGGTGGTCGATAATAGATCCCTAATGTTATATTTTTACTAGAACATGAAATTTCTATCCATAGAGACTCTATGGAACCTGTGGATTCGCTTAAGATTTTTACTTCATTTGAATCTACACTTTCTTTAACATATAGTGCCACTCCTCCCCCTGCACGGCCTGTTCTGTCCTTCCGATATATTTTGTACCCCGGAATGATTGTGTCCCATTGATTGCTCTCAGTCCACCAGGTTTCTGTGATGCCTATTATATCAATATCCTCCTTTATCACAAGGCACTCTAGTTCACCCATCTTACAAGTCAGATTTGGTCAAATGAAATAAAAGCAAAACACATTCTAAACTGATCTTAGCACTTTCAATGCCCTTACAAACTTAAATGCTTCTCACCACAGGCTGGCTGGTTGCCCTACAGCCAGGCTCTCCCCTTTGTTCAGCGTGGTGGTGTCTGTAGATGGAGGTGGAAGAGAGAGGAAGAGCCTGGCAAACATCCTCTTCTTTCTGCCCTCTCCCTTCAGGGTCAGGTGAGCATTGCTGCATCACGGTCCCTGACTGACCAAGGGAAGGGGGGTGACTCACTCGAAGAGTCCAACAGATCCTTTGTTCCTGCCTAGGCCAGCATCCTTTGTTCCCATGAGGCTGGGCTGGGTTTGTCCCATGTATGCCCTGATAAGGTGTGAACTGCCCCTCTATTCCTGGAGAGTTTTGCCTGGGCTTGTTTTAAGCCATGAAGACACATTTTCAGCCTCATAACTATATACATGAAATTACAACCTATAACATTAATGTAACAGCAATTACTATAACATCACTGTAACAACAATGCTCAGTGCATCATAAGTCAGATTTGGTCAAATGAAATAAAAGCAAAACACATTCTAAACTGATCTTAGCACTTTCAATGCCCTTACAAACTTAAATGCTTCTCACCACAGGCTGGCTGGTTGCCCTACAGCCAGGCTCTCCCCTTTGTTCAGCGCTTCAGTCGCTTGGTGGTGGTGTCTGTAGATGGAGGTGGAAGAGAGAGGAAGAGCCTGGCAAACATCCTCTTCTTTCTGCCCTCTTGGCTTTGCGCCCCACCCCCCTTCAGGGTCAGGTGAGCATTGCTGCATCACGGTCCCTGACTGACCAAGGGAAGGGGGGTGACTCACTCGAAGAGTCCAACAGATCCTTTGTTCCTGCCTAGGCCAGCATCCTTTGTTCCCATGAGGCTGGGCTGGGTTTGTCCCATGCATGCCCTGATAAGGTGTGAACTGCCCCTCTATTCCTGGAGAGTTTTGCCTGGGCTTGTTTTAAGCCATGAAGACACATTTTCAGCCTCATAACTATATACATGAAATTACAACCTATAACATTAATGTAACAGCAATTACTATAACATCACTGTAACAACAATGCTCAGTGCATCATAAGCCTTCCGAAGACACCCATGTGCATTGGATACCACACAATCATTTTATAAGGATGAACATGGGGTGAAGGGGGTTCCCCTGAGGTACAGAATGTCACAATAGCATTAGTGTGAAATTAAGTTCTGCAGAGGACAGGTGTCCCTGGAACAGGGAGCCAGAGTTTTGTTTACAAACAGAGGCAGGGTGATTAAGATAACAGCTGGAAGTGGAGCTTGTAAAACAGGAACCCCTCTGTGGGGATGCTGGAGGGAGGTAAGTTTTGTTTTAGAGAGAACACAGGGGACTCAGAAGCCAAGTCCTCTGAACCAAGATTACATTCAGAAAAGGGGGAGATTTGTAGGTGAAAAGAAAGGGCCAAAGCAAAGGGAAGGGGTAGCAGTGGTATAGAGAAGTTCCCACTCTACCTGTGGTACTTATGTGGCCCCTCATAATGTCTAACCTATTTCTCCTTGCAGCCCTGCTGAGGTAGAGCAGTGCTGTTATCCCCGGAGGCACAGAGAGACTAAAGGCCAGATTTTCTAAGGTATTTAGGCACCTAGTGGGATTTTCAAAAATACCTAGAAGGTTAGGTGCTTTGTAAACCCCACTAGATGCCCAGCTGCATCTTTGAGTGCCTAAAAGGTTTTCAAAGTATGTCCTGAAGGCACTGGTATGAGGCATTGGCCTGTATGGCACAGAAAGTCCATGGGAGGAATAGAACCCAGGTCTTGCTCTCTATCCACCAGACCAGCCTCTCTCTCCAACCTGTAAAGATGGAGATTCCACCACCTCCCTAGGGAACCTATTCCAGTGCTTCACCAACCTCCTAGTGAAATAGTGTTTCCTAATATCCAACCTAGACCACCCCCACTGCAACTTGAGACCATTACTCCTTGTTCTGTCATCTACCACCACTGAGAACAGCCGAGCTCCATCCTCTTTGGAACCCCCCTTCAGGTAGTTGAAGGCTACTATCAAATCCCCCCTCACTCTTCTCTTCTGCAGTTCCTCGTAAGTCATGTGCCCCAGCCCCCTAATCATTTTTGTTGCCCTCTGCTGGACTCTCTCCAATTTGTCCACATCCCTTCTGTAGTGGGGGGACCAAAACTGGATGCAATACTCTGGATGTGGCTTCATCAGTGCCCAATAGAGGGGACTAATCACTTCCCTCGATCTGCTGGTGATACTCCTACTAATACAGCCCAATATGCCGTTGAGGAAGAGCAGAACCCCTTTGGGGACTGGCCCAGTGCAGGGATTCCTTCAAGGGACTGTTTAAAATCTGGGGCATAGCACAGATCCTGGAGACCCAGGACAGATCCCCACTCCTCACCCAGAGGTAGGAAGGGAACCCAGAAGTCCTGGCTCCCAGCCCACTGTTCTTACCCAATAGATACAAGTCCCCTCCCAAAACCAGTGCTGGAACCCAGGAGGCCAGGTTCCTTGCCAGGGCCGGATTACGGTTATTAGGGGCCTTAGGTAATGGGAGGGAAGGGCCTAAGTATGAATTACATATTACAAAAAAAGTTATGACATCATCAAACATTTATCATAGAATCATAGAATCATAGAACTTAAGATCAGAAGGGACCATTATGATCATCTAGTCTGACCTCCCGCAAGATGCAGGCCACAAAAGCTGACCCACCCACTCCTGAAATAATTCTCTCCCTTGACTCAGATGTTGAAGTCCCCAAATCCTGATTTAAAGACTTCAAGTAGCAGATAATCCTCCAGCAAGCGACCCCTGCCCCATGCTGCGGAGGAAGGCGAAAAACCTCCAGGGCCACTGCCAATCTACGCTGGAGGAAAATCCCTTCCCGACCCCAAATATGGCGATCAGCTGAACCCCGAGCATGTGGGCAAGACTCTCGAGCCAGACACTCAGGAAAAAGACTTTCAATATCCCAACATTGACCCTCGGTACTAATTACCAGTGGTGGCACGTTATTGACCTATTGACTAAATCAAACCATTCCCTCCATAAACTTATCAAACTTAATCTTAAAGCCAGAGAGGTCCTTCGCCCCCACTGTTTCCCTCGGTAGGCTGTTCCAGAATTTCACTCCCCTGATGGTTAGAAACCTTCGTCTAATTTCAAGCCTAAACTTCCCAACTGCCAATTTATATCCATTTGTTCTCGTGTCCACATTAGTACTGAGCTGAAATAATTCCTCTCCCTCCCTGGTATTTATCCCTCTGATATATTTAAAGAGAGCAATCATATCTCCTCTCGACCTTCTTTTGGTTAAGGAAAACAAACCGAGCTCCTCAAGTCTCCTTTCATACGACAGGCTTTCCATTCCTCGGATCATTCTAGTGGCCCTTCTTTGTACCCGTTATCTACATACATATTTACATATTATTTATTTATGTAAAATTAACAAGTTTATTCTCCTCTCACTACACTCAATTCTTCAAACAAACACATTTTCCCCCTAGCTTTAGCTGTGGCAAAGTAATGAATTATGTCATCGTAATTCAAAGACCTGACGATTTCATTCTCAGTGCTCAAGAGGAACAAAGCACAGAGATGCTTTTGAGTCATGGTGGATCGAGGATATTTTTTACCCTTGTTAGAAGAGAGCAAGAATGTTCTGTACTACAGTCTGTGATCATTAGTGATGAATACAGCCGCAAGGCGCTTTCAACATTCAGGAAACATTGGGTTCAGTGATAATTCGGTACATCCAAATAGATTTGTTTTTGTCATTTTTTCTCTATATATCTGAGAGTGATGTGAATTCAACAAATTGAAGAAATTCTTTAGTAAAATCTACTGGGAGATTGTCTGGGTACTTCTGACACAGATGTTTGATACCTTCACTGACTTCAGAACTTGAAATTTTAAGTGAAAAATTTGTCAGTACACTGAAGATTTTGTCAATATTTTCGTAAGCCTCGATCCGACGTTCTAATGAACTCTTCAGTTTGTCAACAATTGTGATGAAGGTATTAACTGTGAAAGCCTCCTTGTCACTGAAGGAGTGGGCAATTGTGTTGTTGCATATATTCTGTCTTTTGCAGTGTTTGGCTAGCAGTCAAATGCAGCCCTCTCTGAATTTCATAGTCATCAAAACTATCCTGTATTTGTTGAAGAACAGTTCCAAGACTCCTCGTTAGTTTTACAGCAGTGGAAAGGTCAATTTGAGCACTTTGCAAGCTTAGACTGCACCTGTTGAATGGCTGAAGTATATCATTCCAGACCTTACGTTGATGTGCTGAGCTAAGAAAGAGTCAAACTTAGTGATTAGCTCTACAACGCCAAGATAATTGCCATTGTGTTTCAATCGAACAGTCTCATCTGAGCCATGGAATGGCAGACCACACTCAACAAGAAAAACTATGGTTTCAACTATGCATCTGAGAATGTTCTTCCAATAAGCACAAGCTTCCAAAAACTGGTTTTCCATTTTGGTTTCAATTCTGCCACTAACTTTCTTTCAGGCATGGTAGCCACTAACTGACAATGTATGCGGCTCACTCATTGCATGATTGGTAATGTATAGAGTTTTCTTCCAATCATTGAAGGCTTTGCAGAACATTCCCCACTTTTTGGTATCAGAAAACAGGTGGCAATAAAAACAGTTCATGTTTTCTCGACATGGTTTCTATTGTCCAGTGTAGGCCTACCGTGTACAGAGTTCAGTATTGCTTGGGTTCACAAACACTTAGCCCACAAAGACAAAATCACAACCACCATAAACTGAATTCACAATCTTGATGGGTTAATTTTTACAAAGCAATATCTAATGAGACAAAAAAATTCTGATGGCCCTGCTACCATCGCTCAGCTGTTACTTCAATATGGAATGGAGGTCCTCCAGTAGGGCCTAAAAATAGGAGGGCCTAAGGCTATAGCCTTATTAGCCTATGGGTTAATCCGGCCCTGCTTCCAGCCCCCTGCTCTAATGCACTAGATCTCAACCCTCTCCTAGAGCTAGAAAAGAGAACCCAGGAGTCCTGTATTGACCACCAGCCTCTCTAGCGCCCCGCTGCCCTGAACCTTGGTAGAGGTGAAATCCCAGGAGCAGAATCCAGCTGGGATTGACACAATAAACAGATCCCCCTATACCCAATCCACAATGGCCTCCCTGAGAGAAGTGTGTGCATGCAGGGGAAGCTCCCGCCTGGAGCTGGTGGGCGGGGGTGGGGGGGAGGGGAGGGGAGGTTGGCTCCCCAGGGCCCCGCTTCACAAGTGCTGAATTCACAGATCTCATTGACACTGACTGGGTCCTGCTGGGCACACAGAGGCTGAACATGCCCAGCCCCTCTCAGCAATGCACAAGCCTTCTATTGTAACCAGCCCCAGGGCAGCCTCTCACCTAGCCCTGCTCCCTTAGCCAACAGAATTCACCTACATTCTTAATGGAATCAAAATTAGCTCAGATATTCAACAGTAGAAAGAGGAGAAGGTGCAATTGGTGGTTCAGGTCCTCAAACAGGTCCCATGCTAGCAGGTACAAATACCTGTCCCCAGCCTTTCTCAATTCACTGGGTTTTGGAACCCATGTCCTTTGTCTAGCGAGTGCTACTTAGTTGATGGTGAGTCCCTCTGTCATAAAACAGTTCCACTGTCCTTGATTCACATAATCAGGATAACAACACTTTATTCTTCCTGCCCCAACAACAGAGAAACTGGAGATCCCACAGCAGCTGAAGTGACCATTTGGGCTGCTGTGGGCTCATGCTAGGTGGGGTAGGTGTGCCTGTGCAAACAAGATCAGCCCCTGAAGTTCTTTTTCACAACTCACCACAATTCACCACTAGATGTCAGGGTAGAGCTCATCCTTACTCTGCTTACACGTACAAAAAAGTCAAACCTAAAATTCTATCCCAGGCTAACAAACAGACCTGTATACTAACACTCCACCCCTTTATTTTCTTTTCTTCTGGGACCCTCCTGCCCAGGTATCCTGGGAAAAGCATAGGACATATGGCGGCACGTTTCCTGAAAGGGCCAAGTATCAAGATGGAATGTGTCGATGCTCCATTTGCCTCACTGTCCCCTATGCAGTATGGTGCCCTGCACCTTCCCTAGTACGGCCATAATGCACACACATTCCAATGAATGTGCTAGACTCCCCATAGTAATGGGCATGAGAAGGTTGGGTCCAGGTTATCTGTTACACTTCGGTGGAGGACCGTTCATATTGCTTATATGTGACAATTAATGGTTGTACCTTGTGGGTCTGTGCCCCCCTTAGCCAGTGTAGTATACATTGCAAAATTAGCATACCATAGACCAATAGCCACAATAATCCAAAGTAATATTGTCAGCCCTGACCATCGTAATATAGTCCAGCATCTGGGCCACCACCAGAAATGCTGCTTCTCTTCTTTTGACAGGGTTAAGATCCTTTTAACACCATTCTGGAGAATCTATTTTAAATGTGTCCAATTGTTGGCAGTTGCATCGAGCTGCTCCTGCAGGTTTTGCATGCTTTTGTCTGTATCATGAGTCCATGGAATGTCCACAGAGAAATGGGGTATTGTCCAAACTAGCTCAACCACATGGTATGGAATCAGGTAGTAAGTACTGGTTCGATTGTCCACAGCAATGAGTTCCACAGACCCATTCGTGCACTGAAGTCCCGATGGCGGCATGTAGATTTGTGTAACTGTGCCAGATGCTGGTGCAATTGTGTACTCAAGTGTTGTGTATGTTCCCAGCAAACACCCCATACCCCATATATATCATCCCTAATGGCCCCCATTTGCAACAGGCCATTAATTCTGCCCCTTCATGGCCATTGAGGAGGGACACATTCAAATATTTTCTCTGGACAAACAATTACTTAAGTGAATTATTGTCCATTTTACACCATTTCATCCTCCCTAGTGGTTCCCAGCGAGCTCCTCCGTTTCCCATTGTTCCGACAGGGCTCATGGGGACCACCTTACTAGCCGTCCCATTCCAAGGTACCTCAGTAACTATTACACAGGAGCTAGCCCCAGAGTTGAGCATTTTGTATCCCCATACACACCTCCCTCTCCCAAGTTAGCCTTTTGAAGCCATCCTCTGCCCATGTCATGAGGTTTCCTGTCCATTGAGTTAGCCACAGGTTCACTTTTGCCACCCTTTTCCATCCCATTGAGATTGCAGACTGTTGCTGTGCCAGTAGCTTATTGATTTGCTGCTGCAATTTCACATTTGGGCTTTTCAACTGCTTGGTTATCCAACTGTCCCCCAGATTAAATAGACCCAACCCTGTGGTTCCTGCTCCCCACAAATCCCTTTTCCAGTGATGTTTCCATGTATGCCCCTCACACACCAAGTAAATTGTTACTTGAACCCTTCTATGTATCAGAGTGGTAGCCATGTTAGTCTGTATCAGCAAAAAGAAGGAGGAGTACTTGTGGCACCTTAGAGACTAACAAATGTATTTGAGCATAAACTTTCGTTGTCTAAAACCCACTTCATTAGATGCATGCAGTGGAAAATACAGTAGGAAGATATATAAACACAGAGAACATGAAAAAATGGGTGTTGCCATACTAACTATAACGAGAGTAATCAGGTAAGGTGGGCTATTATCAACAGGAGAAAAAAAAACTTTTGTAGTGATAATCAGGATGGCCCATTTCCAACAGTTGACAAAAAGGTGTGAGCAACAGTGGGGGGAAAAATTAGCACGGGGAAATAGGTTTTACTTTGTGTAATGACCCATCCACTCCCAGTCTCTAGTCAAGCCTAATTTAATGGTGACTAGTTTGCAAATTAATTCCAATTCTGCAGTTTCTTGTTGGAGTTTGTTTTTGAAGTTCTTTTGTTGGAGTATTGCAACTTTGAGGTCTGAAACTGAGTGACCAGGGAGTGTTCTGGTTGAGTGTTGAAGTGTTCTCCGACTGGTTTTTGAATGTTATAATTCTTGACGTCTGATTTTTGTCCATTTATTCTTTTGCGTAGAGACTGTCCGGTTTGGCCAATGTACATGGCAGAGGGGCATTGCTGGCACAAGATGGCATATATCACATTGGTAGATATGCAGGTGAATGAGCCTCTGATAGTATGGCTGATGTGATTAGGTCCTATGATGGTATCCCCTGAATAGATATGTGGGCAGAGTTGGCAACGGGCTTTGTTGCAAGGATAGGTTCCTGAGTTAGTGTTTTTGTTGTGTGGTGTGTGGTTGCTGGTGAGTATTCAGGTTTGGGGGCTGTCTGTAAGTGAGGACTGGCCTGTCTCCCAAGATCTATGAGAGTGAGGGATCGTCCTTCAGGATAGGTTGTAGATCCTTGATGATGAACTGGAGAGGTTTTAGTTTGGGGCTGAAGGTGACGGTTAGTGGCGTTCTGCTACTTTCTTTGTTGGGCCTGTCCTGTAGTAGGTGACTTCTGGGTACTTTTCTGGGTCTGTCAATCTGTTTCTTCTCTTCAGCAGGTGGGTATTGCAGTTGTAAGAATGCTTGATAGAGATCTTGTAGGTGTCTGTCTCTGTCTGAGGGATTGGAGCAAATGGGTTGTATCTTAAGGCTTGGCTGTAGACAATGGATTGTGTGGTGTGGTCTGGATGAAAGCTGGAAGCATGTAGGTAAGTATAGTGGTCAGCAGGTTTCCGGTAAAGGGTGGTGTTTATGTGATCATCACTTATTAGCACTGTAGTATCCAGGAAGTAGATCTCTTGTGTGGACTGGTCCAGGCTGAGGTTGGTAGTGGGATGTAAAGTGTTGAAATCATGGTGGAATTCCTCAAGGGCTTCTTTTCCATGGGTTCAGATGATGAAGATGTCATCAATGTAGCGCAAGTAGAGTAGGGGCATTATGGGACGAGAGCTGAGGAAGCGTTGTTCTAAGTCAGCCATAAAAATATTGGCTTACTGTGGGGCCATGGGGGTACCCATAGCAGTGCCGCTGATTTGAAGGTTTACATTGTCCCCAAATGTGAAATAGTTGTAGGTGAGGACCAAGTCACAAAGTTCAGTCACCAGGTTTGCCATGACATTATCGGGGATACTGTTCCTGATGCCTTGTAATCCATCTTTGTGTGGAATGTTGGTGTAGAGAGCTTTCTACATCCATAGTGGTTAGGATGGTGTTTTCTGGAAGATCTTCAATGGACTGTAGTTTCCTTAGGAAGTCAGTGGTGTCTCAAAGATAGCTAGGAGTGCTGGTAGCATAGGGCCTGAGGAGAGAGTCTGCATAGCACTCTATCACACCGACGTGCACGGGCTGAAATTGTGGAAAAGCAGCATCACTTGCCCCATAACCTCAGCCGTGCAGAATACTCCTTTGTGCTGCCATTTATGGGCAGTTCTCTCCTTCCTCTACCAGCTCGGTAATTTGCATCCACACAGATGCTTTCTGCCTTGCTTTTGGAGCCAAAGCTACTAGCAGCTCAGAGACACCATCTTAAAAGGGACACAATCAGCTTCCACCCAAGTTCTGATTACTTTTCACTTTTAACTCCTGCTGCCAAAACACACAGAGACCTGAGAAAGGAAACACAACCTATTGTGGCTCCTTTTGGAGCCCTGAGAGGATTTTAATTACGTAGCATGTTTTGTTTGCATTTCTTTTACCCCTTCTACAACATACACTGCACATGTTCTGGGAAAATGCACCCCCCCGCCCACCGCCACAGTTCAACTCTACAACATTATATTAGCCATATCAACGTTCACACAAGGTGTAACTGCCTCCCCGCCGTGCACACAGAGTTCTCATGTGCCCCGCACCAGAGCGACAGTCCGATCCCCCAGAGCCACCCCAAGGTCAGAGTTCCCAGCACTGCTGTCCTTTTCCTTCTCCTTTTTCCTGTGCACACACAGAAAAGATCCAGAATATCTCACCCATCCCCTGCCCCCGGCTGCCTCCCACCACAGCCACGGCTTTGTTCTTTATTTAAAAACATATTAAACTTTATAAAGCATTGAGGTACCTTAAGGGTTAAATGCTAAACAGCAAAGCCAAGCAACACTAGTTACCTGTGTCTGGTAAAATGTGTCAGTTTTGCAACATTGAATGAAAGATTGAAATGGGTTTTTAGTGGTATTATTTAAAAACAAAACAAAACCAAGTCATCTTAAACCGACAAAACAAGAGTTTTACAAACCAGGAGTGTTGATTTAGGTCCGTAAAACCTCACATAATTTCACAAAAAGATTCACACACAAAAATTCTCTTTTGCCCAACACCCCTTGCACTGCTGTTATTATTTTTACACAACCGTACCCAGATTACATTCCCATCTTGTACAGTCGAAGACAGTCAAGTTAAGTTCCAATAGAAACCCCTTACGTTCCTTTAGTGATTTTGATTAACTCGTCCAATAGTCAAATAATATAGATCAGAGTATCTGGCTGCCGGCTGCATGCAGCAGTCCTTTACAGACCATGTCTGTGGGAAAAGGGCCCATTTTCCTTCAGAATAGCTATAAAGGATCCTGGGGACAAAAACATAGTGGTGGTAGTAGCCACCTGACCCCCCCTGTATAATTTGTCTAACTACCACGATTCCTTGCAACGTGACTCTACCGAGTTGCACAAATAGTTACATTTACATAACTGGGTTTTATCATCAAACCAAAAACTTCCTTCTTAAAACACCACAACTGTTCCTCCTTAACATCTTCACAACCATTACCTTTTAACATTTCCACAACTGCCAACTGTTTGCTTCCCTCTAAATTCCCCCCACACTCTGTAGTATAAATTTCTGCAAACAACTGCCTTTTACCCTGTGCTGTCTTTAAGAACATAAGAACATGAGAACGACCATACCGGGTCAGACCAAAGGTCCATCTAGCCCAGCATCTGTCTACCGACAGTGGTCAATGCCACGTGCCCCAGAGGGAGTGAAATTAACAGGCAATGATCAAGGCAATACCTCGTGATTCTTCAAAAAGGCAGTAAACAACTTTTATCTCCATGGTCGGTCACCCCTGGATCTTTTACTCTAAAAAATTCAACGGAATCCAGCAGATTTCCATCATGCTTTGTCCAAACAAACTTTTCACATAAATATTCAAAGTACCCTCCATTAAAACTTCAGAAAAACCAAAAGTATGAGAGAGGGGTATGGGGGGTTGAAAGCAACCAATTAACCCTGTGAAGTTATTTTAAAGTGCAGGCTAACAGCTAAAACAGTTAGGAGCCCTTAAACCTAGATTTTTATCCTGGCTCTGGGAGAAGACTGGGGGTTGTTTCCCACTCCTGCAAATGCTGCTGTTTTTCACTTTGAATTTTTTTTCCTCCACTCCCCCAGGACCAAGTCCCAGCTCCTGTCTCTAAAGGTGATCTGGTAACTCTGCTTTTGACTCCAAATCCTCTTGTGCCAAATCATCTTTAATCATCCCTAACTCTAATTTACAATCCTCCAGTAGCTTTTGCTGGAGTAGCACCAAACTTGAAAGATGACTGACAGCTTCCCATAATGCTGCCCTTACTTCAAACCTCTTACAGGTGGAGTTAAGTGCCTCCTTTCCCTGGAAGGTGTCCTGTCCCCACGGGCAATGACCTCCTTCCACTACCCATTTATCAAGGAGGGTGGGCTCCTCAGCCAGCCCCCATCCTTCTGGGTCCCCCAACACTGCTCCCATTTCCTTCTGAATCTCATCCCAAGTTGGCCCCTGTGACTGGAATGGGATCTGAGTCTCCCTTATCCACTTATCGCAAAAGACCATTACCCAGCTTGCAAGGACCCGCAACTACCATCATGAGAGCCCGCCATAACCTACTCCAAGCAGCTGCACAGACAGTCGGGGAGGGGGACTTACATGGCTGCTACTTACCTGTCCAGCGTGATGCATCCCAGTCACAGCACCAAGATATTAGAGGGCTTTCCCTCAACCCTCCCACTTGCCTGGTTCTTGTCATGCAGACAGCAAGCAGCAAAAGACCAGAAGTCCGACGCGCAGACAATGTGATGTTTATTGGGGTTAGTTTCCAAACAAGCATATTCTGAAGCCCTTCACACCAGTCGGGCGTATCTCTATACAACGATAGATTCTGTTCCCTAGTGTTCCCTTCCCGGCTCCAACACTGCAGAGCGTTTACCCCATGTCCCCCTTCCCAGCTTTGACTCCGCAGACCATTGCCTGTATCCCCATTCTCATTTCCCATTCCGCATTCCCCATTCCCCAATTCCCACCTCCTCCTTCTTAGCAGGCCCCACACTCCCAGCAGCGATCTTCAGCTCCCCTAGCCTCAGGGTCCACCTTCGGTGGGCTCTGTCCCTCATGAGGGTCTTCTTCTCTGTTGCTCCCAGTCCTGCTGACTAAATGCCTGCATTCGTAAGTTGCGGGGTTAGCTGGTGGCCAGGGAAGGTGTCGTGATTCCTCTGGCTCCATTTTGAGGAGGTTCCCCCCAGTCAGGGAAGTTCCCCACCCCCCTTCTCCTTGGACTCCTGGACCTCTGAGGCCCATCAGCCACCAAGTAGTCCTCCGTCTGTTCTGTGGCCTCTGCCAGTGTTTTTGGTCGGTGTCACTGCACCCTCTCCTTCCCGAATCCCTCCACTCGGGAGGATCAGAGTGAACTGTTCCAGGACCACGGTCACCGCCACTTGGGCCCCCGACCATTTCTCTGACTCTAACCACTACCAGGCACTATCCTGCAGAGGTTGGGCTACCACCCAGGGTCTAGCCTGCAGCGAGTACCTTTCTCGACAGTCATGCCAGCGATACATGTCAGGGTTAATCCCTGTCTGGTCCAGGATGGCGGCCTTCACTCTCCTGTAGTCCAGGGCATCCTGGGGGTCTAACCCCAGGCAGGCCACCTGAGCTGGCTCTGTGAGATAGGGAGCTAACAGGGTGGCCCAGTGCTCCGGTGGCCACCTGACGGTGGTGGCTATGTGTTTGAAAGTTACCAGAAATGCCTTGAGATCATTGCTGGGTCCCAGTTTTGACAGCCATTTTGGCAGACCAACAGGAAAGGTCACCGGATCC
This sequence comes from Mauremys reevesii, assembly GCF_016161935.1. Lineage (NCBI taxonomy): Eukaryota > Metazoa > Chordata > Testudines > Geoemydidae > Mauremys > Mauremys reevesii. The sequence continues at coordinate 3,494,150 of NC_052647.1, forward strand.
TGCCCGGCTGGGCTGGGGTTTGGCATCCCTGTTGGCAGGGGCGGCTCTATGTTTTTTGCTGCCCCAAGCACGGCAGTCAGGCAGCCTTCGGCAGCGTTTCTGCGGGAGGTCTGGCAGTCATGTGGCTTCAGTGGCAATTCTGCGGGTGATCTACTGATCCTGCGCCTTTGGTATACCTGCTGCCGAATTGCCACCGAAGACGCGGGACCAGTGGACCTCCCGCAGAAATGCCGCCGAAGGCTGCCTGACTGCTGCCGTCACACTGCCCCCTCCCTCCTCCCTGGCTTGCCGGCCCAGGCATGCGCTTGCTGCGCTGGTGCTTGGAGCCGCCCCTGCCTGTCGGGTCCATCAAGGTTGCCACATGCTGGATCTGGCCCTCTTGCTGGGTTTGGTGTTGCGCAGCCAACTCTCTCATCATTTGTTGCTGCTGGGCCATGATTTGCTGCAACAGCCTGTTGCTGTTGGCTCTCCAACAGCCATTTTAAAATCTTATAGGTCTCTATCTTGGGCAGAGTGACAAGCAGGCGAGTGAAGGAGAGTTACTCTCCTAACAATCTCCTCCCTCTCAGACCTTTCAGCAGGGCCCGATCATTGCCCGTATTCTCCACAACATGTCACGAGGTATGCATGCCCCATCCCCTTTGGAGCAGGTCGGGGTTGTGATACTACTGTGGTTACAGTCTACCTGACTATCCCTAGGCTGAGAGCAGCATGACCCAATGGCCGGAGTCTGCATGGCTGCCCTGGGGATCAGGGCTGTATTGCCCAATGGACAGAGTCAATAGGGCTGCCCTGGGGATCAGGGCTGTGAGGCTACCGGCCAGAGTAAGGGCCACTACCCAGGGTGATGTGGGTGATGTGCAGTGGCCTGTGCTACACACACTGGATGGTCTGATGGTCCCTCCTGGCACAAGCTCTGTGAGACGGGGCTCACATTAGCAACTAGAGAGAGGTCAGAAAGCTGGGCTCTGATTGCGTGTCTGCCCTTCCTGCCCAGCCCCATGCTGGGCTACAAATCCTGCTGGCGCATTGTTAAAATACAGATATTCCAGCCCACCTGTAAAGGCCTGGACTTTGAGAACGTACGTGTATTTTTATCACTTAGCTAGTGTGCCAAAGTTCCTCCTCTACCTTGGTGGGTCCTGCGCTTATTGGCAGATTTGCTCACCTCAGTGATCTTCCCCACAGTCTGGGTCAACTCCTCCTGTGTCTGATCAGGAGTTGGGAGGTTTGGGGGGAACCTGGGCCCGCCCTCTACTCCGGGTTCCAGCCCAGGGCCTGTGGATTGCAGCTGTCTATAGTGCCTCTTGTAACAGCTGCAGGACAGCTACACCTCCCTGGGCTACTTCCCCATGGCCTCCTCCAAACACCTTCTTTCTCCTCACCTCAGGCCCTTCCTCCTGGTGTCTGATAACGCTTGTACTCCTTAGTCCTCCAGCAGCACCCCCTCTCACTCTCAGCTCCTTGCGCCTCTTGCTCCCCGCTCCTCACACGCACTTCCTCTCCTCTGGCTCCTCCTTGCCTGACTGGAGTGAGCTCCTTTTTAAACCCAGGTGCCCTGATTAGCCTGTCTTGATTGGCTGCAGGTGTTCTAATCAGCCTGTCTGCCTGAATTGGTTCTAGCAGGTTCCTGATTACTGTAGTGCAGCCCCTGCTCTGGTCACTCATCCAGTGACCAGTATATTTGCCCTCTACCAGACTCATGTACCCCACTGGTTTGGGTCTGTCACACTAGTTACAGGAGTATAAAAACAAAGAATCAAAATCACAATCGGCCTGTGTATGGGCCTTCTCTCACTAGGATAGTCTGAGGCCTTGTTCTTAGCTAAGGCCTTTGGCTAAGCAGCTGGGGCAGCCATAAGCTGGGACGCCTACGGTCACATCCTCACATCCCAAACCAGTCACATTGAAATAAGATGGTATTGGGCTGTTAGGAAGACAATCCTGTCGTGATAGTAGGCTGACCAGATAGCAAGTGTGAAAGATCGGGACAGGGGTGTGGGGTAATAGGTGCCTATATAAGAAAAAGCCCCAAATATTGGGACTGTCCCTATGAAATTGGGACATCTGGTCACCCTACCTGATAGTGCCCATCCCCACCAGATAAAGAACAGATCTTAAGCTGGTTAAAGAAAACATAGTTTGACCGCCTCACTTGTGGTTGTGAAACCCTCATTTCTATGCCTACCTTCATGCCTCCAGCTTCCATCCCGGGCACACCACACGATCCATTGTCTACAGCCAAGCACTGAGGGACAAACGTATCTGCTCTAACCCCTCAGACAGAGACCAACACCTACAAAATCTTGCTTATATATACCTGCCCCTGGAAATTTCCACTACATGCATCCGACAAGGTGGGTATTCACCCACGAAAGCTCATGCTCCAAAACATCTGTTAGTCTATAAGGTGCCACAAGACTCTTTGCTGCTTTTACAGAGGCAGACTAACACGGCTCCCCCTCTGATACTTGACCTCATTTCTGTGTGTTTTATCTTTATGGCCCCCTGTAGTGAGGCGGCCTGGCTCCCGGCCGCACCTGAGAGGGCCGAGCCCCCACACCGGACACTTACACCCCTTCTCTCACCTTCTCTACACCTTTTCTATTGTTAATCTGTCTGGTTCTCTAATTGTTTCTGTCTGCTGTATAATTAATTTTGCTACGTGTAAGTTGATTAGGGTAGTGGGATATAATTAGTTAGAGAATTATGTTACCATATGTTAGTATGGGTTAGTTACATTTCAGTAAAATGATTGGCTAAGGTATAGCTGAGAATATTACTATGTAAACTGGTGTCAAACAGGAAGTGGGAGGGAAATTGGAATCATGTGCTAAGTGGGGGGAAATGGGAACAGGGACACAGGCAGGGCTCTGCGGCATCAGAGCTGGGAATAGGACACTGGGAAACAGATTCTATCCCATATAGAGATAAGCCCAACTGGAGTGAAGGGCTTCAGAATATGCTTGTTTGGAAACTAACCCCAATAAACATCACATTGTCTGCGCGTCGGACTTCTGGTCTTTTGCTGCTTGCCGTCTGTGTGACAAGAACCAGGCAAGTGGGAGGGTTGAGGGAAAGCCCTCTAATATCTTGGTGCTGTGACTGGGATGCATCACGCTGGACAGGTAAGTAGCAGCCATGTAAGTCCCCCTCTCCAACTGTCCGTGCAGCTGCTTGGAGTAGGTTATGGCAGGCTCTCATGATGGTAGTTGCGGGTCCTTGCAAGCTGGGTAATGGGCTTTTGCGATAAGTGGATACGGTAGAATCAGGGCCCATTCCCAACACAGGGGTCAACCTGGGATGAGAATCAGAAGGAAATGGGAGCAGTGTTGGGGGACCCAGAAGGACAAGGGCTGGCTGAGGAGCCCCTCCTTGATAAATGGGTAGTGGAAGGAGGTCATTGCCCGTGGGGATAGGACACCTTCCAGGGAAAGGAGGCACTTAAGTCTGCCTGTAAGAGGTTTGAAGTAAAGGCAGCATTATGGGAAGCTGCCAGTCATCTTTCAACTTTGGTGCTATTCCAGCAAAAGCTACTGGAGGATTGTAAATTAGAGTTAGGGATGATTAAAGATGATTTGGCACAAGAGGATTTGGAGTCAAAAGCAGAGTTACCAGACCACCTTTAGAGACAGGAGCTGGGACTTGGTCCTGGGGGAGTGGAGGAAAAAAAATTCAAAGTGAAAAACAGTAGGGTTTGCAGGAGTGGGAAACAAGCCCCACTCTTCTCCCAGAGCCAGGATAAAAGCCTGGGGATAAGGGTCCCAACTATTTAAACTTAAGAAGCCCTTAGCTCAGAGCTAACTATATCCTTCTTCTTCTTCTTCTTTTTCTTCTTCTCCTCCTCCTCCTCCTCAGTTTGCTCAGTTTGGTTGGCAGTTGTGGAAACGTTAAAAGGTAATGGTTGTGAAGATGTTAAGGAGGAACAGTTGTGGTGTTTTAAGAAGGAAGTTTTTGGTTTGATGATAAAACCCAGTTATGTAAATGTAACTATTTGTGCAACTCGGTAGAGTCACGTAGCAAGGAATCGTGGTAGTTAGACAAATTATACAGGGGGGGGTCAGGTGGCTACTACCACCACTATGTTTTTGTCCCCAGGATCCTTTATAGCTATTCTGAAGGAAAATGGGCCCTTTTCCCACAGACATGGTCTGTAAAGGACTGCTGCATGCAGCCGGCAGCCAGATACTCTGATCTATATTATTTGACTATTGGACGAGTTAATCAAAATCACTAAAGGAACGTAAGGGGTTTCTATTGGAACTTAACTTGACTGTCTTCGACTGTACAAGATGGGAATGTAATCTGGGTACGGTTGTGTAAAAATAATAACAGCAGTGCAAGGGGTGTTGGGCAAAAGAGAATTTTTGTGTGTGAATCTTTTTGTGTAATTATGTGAGGTTTTACGGACCTAAATCAACACTCCTGGTTTGTAAAACTCTTGTTTTGTCGGTTTAAGATGACTTGGTTTTGTTTTGTTTTTAAATAATACCACTAAAAACCCATTTCAATCTTTCATTCAATGTTGCAAAACTGACACATTTTACCAGACACAGGTAACTAGTGTTGCTTGGCTTTGCTGTTTAGCATTTAACCCTTAAGGTACCTCAATGCTTTATAAAGTTTAATATGTTTTTAAATAAAGAGTAAAGCCGTGGCTGTGGTGGGAGGCGGCTGGGGGCAGGGGATGGGCGAGACATTCTGGATCTTTTCTGTGTGTGTGCAGGAAAAAGGAGAAGGAAAAGGACAGCAGTGCTGGGAACACTGACCTTGGGGTGGCTCTGGGGGATCAAACTGTCACTCTAGTGCAGGGCGCATGAGAACTCTGTGGGCACGGCGGGGAGGCAGTTACACCTTGTGTGAACGTTGATATGGCTAATATAATGTTGTAGAGTTGAACTGTGGCGGTGGGGGGGGGTGCATTTTCCCAGAACTTGTCCAGTGTATGTTGTAGAAGGGGTAAAAGACATGCAAACAAAACATGCTATGTAATTAAAATCCTCTCAGGGCTCCAAAAGGAGCCACCATAGGTCGTGTTTCCTTTCTCAGATCACTGTGTGTTTTGGAAGCAGGAGTTGAAAGTGAAAAGTAATCAGAACTCGGGTGGACGTTGATTGTGTCCATTTTAAGACAGAGTCTCTGAGCTGCTAGTAGCTTTGGATCCAAAAGCAAGGCAGAAAGCATCTGTGTGGATGCAAATTGCCTAGCTGGTAGAGGAAGGAGAGAACTGCTCATAAATGGCAGCACAAAGGAGCTACAAATAAGAAATATACCTGGTCAGCAAATAAGTTACTTGTAAGCAAGAAGACTCAGATTATGACCCTCCAGGAAAGGGAGGTGGGAAAACAAGTCAAACCTGAAAATAAGAGGGGATAGGTTAACCCTAAGTATTTTGTGTGTGTGTGTGTGTGTGTGTGCGTGCGTGCGCGGTGCTAAAATCTGAAGACAGATACAAAAGGAATCTGCTTACATGCACGACACTCCTATCTTGTCATTCACCAAAACTCCAAGGATATAGTAAAATTAAAGCCTATGCAAAAATTTCAAGAGGCTAATGAACACACTGGCCTCAAAGACAAATTGTCTTAATAAAAGGTGTGGTACAACAGGATGCTTATAAACACCACTGGTAACGGATTTGATGCTAATGTTATTGTTAGTTTATATGGCAATAATGCTTCTCACCTATTACCTGTGAATAAACTTAAAACTCAGCACAGCAGAGAAACCATTACAGAGAAACCAAACGTGGTTTGTTGTACACGAGGGGAAACTGAGGTACATCACCTCATGAATTTCATAAATGAACAGTGGGATAATTTACTAGCCTGACTATAGAACAAAGCAAGGACAGTTGGGGGCAATTCTTCTGTTTTTCCTGCAATTAGCGAGGAGATTTGTACCAGGCAATAATCTGTCCCCACCAGAGGGCTGGGAAATGTTTCTTTTGTTTTTCAGACACTGGCGCCAGCAGAATAACCCAGAGCACTGTGGGTCGACTCTCCCCACAAAGATTGTGTTGTGTGTTCGTGTTGTTTGTCCTGGTGTTACCGTTATTTTGGTGGCTATTGTACAAGGAGGGTTAACACATATAGCAGCAAAGGTCAACACATGCTCTGACCTGCCTGGGAAGCATGGTCTACCCAAGCTGAGAAATCAAGTGCAAATAAAAAGGCACAAAATCGGGGTTAAGAAGGAGGACGTATAAATTGTTACATGCATATTACAGGCGGACCTACAAAGGGGAACCCAAGGATTCCCTGGCCTGGAATGGAACAATCATTGTTGCTAATCACAGTTATCACTCTTGTAAACCCTGCCCAGATCCTGCGATGTGAAGTGGCAAAAGAAGGAAACACATGGACCACTACAGCCCCAAGCTGTGGTACCTATTGGGTTCCCAGGAAGGGGCGGGCAGGTACCTATTGGGTTCCCAGGAAGGGGCGGGCAGGTACCTATTGGGTTCCCAGGAAGGGGCCACCCACTGCTAAAGGATCACACCTCCCCCCCCAGCCTAAGGGGAGGATCTACAGGACCTCAAAAACCCAAATGAGTTCAGGTGACAACTAATAAAAGAACAGGGACAGGAGTGCGGTCAAAGGGTCATAAGAAGGGAGCCTGGCGGGGACACCGAGCAGAGAACCCCAGACAGCGCCCACTGCTCCTCGAAGGCGTCAAGGGAGCCAGTGGACGCCGCCCAGAGGAACTCCGCCCGGAGACGTGAACGGACTAAGGATCGGAAACAAGCCCCACAGTCACAGGAGTCTCCATTGGCCAACCGCCTCTCCCTGGTTGTGTCCCAAGCTGTGGTAATAAGGCAGATAAAGGCCTTAAGGATCTATGTAGCAGGGGGGTCCCCTGCTCCTGCCCTGAAGGGCTTAAAACAGCCCAGGAGGGGGCTATGGCTGGAGAAAGCAGCTTTTAGGCTGGGCTGATTGGGGGAAGTGGCTGCAGCTGGGGCCATGCCCCGAACAGACTCAGCTGGCCCTATAAAGGCAGAGAAGCCAGGGACAGACAGAGTCTTCCTGTGCTTGTAGAGGGAGAAGGGCCTGGCTGTAGGGAGCCTGTGTGAAGCAGGGCTGGGGAAAGGCTGAGGAGCTCCAGTCTGGAAAGCCCCAGGCTGTGGCCCAGCAGAAGGCCCAGGGGTACTAGGGGTTGCAGGGGGCAGCCCGGGGGTAGGCTAAGGCAGCAGGTCCAAACCCAACCTTGCCAGTGATGAGTGGCTGATACTGCAGTCTGCCCCAGGGTGCGGGGGATAGACAATGACTGGCAGTACCATATACTGAGGTGAGGTGCGGATAGTGGGTAGGGGTTTCCTGGGGAGAGGAGACCCTGAGAGAAAGGGGTTACTGCCAGGGGGTAGCACCCCATGTAAAAGGGCACCGAGTCCAGGGAGGGACATGGGGGCCAGAGGACAGGCGGATCACTGGCCTACAGAGAGCGCTCCAGAGCAGAATCAAGCTAATTCCTGGAACAAACCAGCAGGAGGCGCTGCAGGGGTGAGTCCACTCCTCTACAATCTACCTATAGAAAATTGTACTCCACTGGTGTGGCCTTGTGCAAGTGAGTCATTGAATTGTAACTCCCTTGCTGAACAGTTACTGTTGAGGGTTGGCATCTGTTGATGGTTGATATCTGCCCGGGCATTGGTTACCTCCCTTGTTGTTTCTGGGGAGCTAATATCTCGGCAACTCCTCAACTCACACTTTTTATATTAAACACTACTATAAATGCTGGAGGCAAAGTGGGGTTTGGGGGTGGAGGCTGACAGCTCACAACCTCCATATAATAAACTCGCAACCCCCTAAGAGGTCACCACCCTCAGTTTGAGAATCTCTGCCTTACAATTTTGGGAAACTCCCACAGAGGGGGAGCCCCAGGGCTGTCCAGACCCTCAGACTCACCAAAGGCTCTGCTGGTGTAACTCCACCAATGTAATGGAGTTACACCAGGGGAGAATCTGGCTCTGGCAGTGAAGAGCTGGGCAGGAGTTGAGCAAACAGGGAAGCTGCAAACGAAATATTCTTTGTTAGGAACAGCCCTGGGGTTGCCCCACACTTGCAAAAAGGGGGAGTCAATTTTCAAGCGGCCAATGGGATGGAAGATTTCGCCACCTTTGCTCCAGCTGGCCCCCATTTAAAGGGGCAGCTTGTGAACTGGGAGCAGCATCTTGCAAGATTGTGCCAGAAGGTGAGTTTGTACTGTTGGTCGTGTGGGATTCTCCAGAGCCTGGGGGCAGGTTTTGGGGTACGGCTCCTGCGTGTGCCAAGCTCCTTGGGGCCTTGGCCATAGTCAGGGTGACAGTGGTGTAACTTTCAATGCCTTTCAAAATTGATGGTGTTAATCTGGTTCCAGGCACAATGGAGATGCTCTTAATCCAATGTGAACTGAGCTCCTCTCCATGTAGCAAGGGATCAGCTTGGGATAAAGTTTTGAAAAGCACCTAAGGGATCTAGGAGCCAATGTTCACTTTTCAAAAGTGACTTAGGTGCCTACAGGCATCATTAGGTACCTAAATGTCTTTGACCATCTGGCCTCTAGGAGCCTCATCTAACTGAAAGTCAAATGGAATTAGAATCTTAAATCATGTGAAAATATTACCCTTAAACTAAATCAGTGTAAATCTGGTTTTAAACCCATAAGGCAGCCTGCACAACTCGTAAAGCGGCGAGGGCCATATTATTCCAAAGAACAGCTGAGGGCCGACCCCCGCCCCCAGCCCTGCCAACCCCCCTGCCAGCACCGCCAAGCCCCCCCGAAACACAACACCCCCCCAGTGCTGCCCCACTTCCCTGAAATACTACCAACCCCCCCACAGCCCGCCCCCCCGAAACAAACCCTCCTTCCCCAGCGCTGCCCCACCGAAACATTGAACCTTGGTAATATGTTATAGCAGGCCCCTAAGGTAGTATAATGAAGGTAAAAGAAAAATGTTTTTTTGCTAGAAGTAGAATAAGATCTTCCCCCCACTTTGTAATCAATTGCCCTGTTGAATGAATGAGGTGTGACTGAGGAACGGGTGGAAGGCAGCACATCCAGACAGCTGCAACCCTTGGAGAGGGGATGGGAGCCAGACCAGATCAGTAGAACAGGTCAGCCACTGACTCCTGGCCTCCTCAGCCCTCCCTCCCCCACCCCCGGCTCATCTCACCCCCTGCCACTACCCGCCCACTCGCCTCCTCAGCCCCCCAACCCCCCTTCTTGCCTCCTCACCCCCTGCCATTGCCCACCCACCTCTTCAGCCCCCCTCCCTCACCCACCGCCCGCCTGCTCACCCCCCGTGGGCCTCATGTTGTGCAGGCTTGCCATAAGGACTGGTCTAAAACCAGTTTTGCACTGATTTACCGATTTACTGATTAACTAAAAAACTTTTTTGCTATAAATGCGTTTCTACTCTTCTAGCTGCATCCGCCCCAGGGGGATCAGTTTCTACTGCAGAGGTGGGCAAACTTTCTGGTCTGAGGGCCACATCTGGGTATGGAAATTGTATGGCAGACCATGAATGCTCATGAAATTGGGGGTTAGGGTGCAGGATGGGGTGGCTGGAGATGTGGGCTCTGGGGGAGCCAAAAATGAGGCATTCAGGGTGCAGGAAGGGTGCAATTTCCTGGTGCAGGTGCTGGAGGAACCAACTAGGAGAAAAGCTCTTCTTGACATGCTGCTCACAAACAGGGAAGAAATAGTAGAGAAAGCAATAGTGGATGGGAACCTGGGAGGCAGTGACCATGAGATGGTCGAGTTCAGGATCCTGACACAAGGAAAAAAGGAAAGCAGTAGAACAGAGATCCTGGACTTCAGAAAAGCAGACTTTGACTCCCTCAGGGAACTGATGGGCAAGGTCCCCTGGGAGAATAACATGACGGGGAAAGGAGTCGAGGAAAGCTGGCTGTATTTTAAATAAACCTTATTGAGGTTGCAGGAACAAACCATCCCGATGTGTAGGAAGAAAAGTAAATATGGCAGGCGACCAGCTTGGCTTAACAGTGAAATCCTTGCTTGTCTTAAACACAAAAAAACAGCTTACAAGAAGTGGAAGATTGGACAAATAATCAGGGAGGAGTATAAAAGTATTGCTCAGGCATGCAGGAGTGAAATTAGGAAGGCCAAATCACACATGGAGTTGCAGCTAGCCGGAGATGTTAGGAGTAACAAGAAGGGTTTCTTTAGGTATGTTAGCAACAGGAAGAAAGTCAAGGAAAGTGTGGGCCCCTTGCTGAATGAGGGAGGGAACCTAGTGACAGAGGATGTGGAGAAAGCTAGTGTACTCAATGCTTTTTTTGCCTCTGTCTTCACAGACAAGGTCAGCTCCCAGACAGCTGCACTCTGCAGCACGGTATGGGGAGGAGGTGATCAGCTCTCTGTGGAGAAAGAAGTAGTTCGGGACTATTTAGGAAAGCTGGACGAGCACAAGTCCATGGGGCCGGATGCGCTGCATCCGAGGGTGCTAAAGGAGTTGGCCGATGAGATTGCAGAGCCATTGGCCATTATCTTTGAAAAATCATGGCGATCGGGGGAGGTCCCAGACAACTGGAAAAAAGCTAATGTAGTGCCCATCTTTAAAAAAGGGAAGAAGGAAGATCCAGGGAACTACAGGCCAGTCAGTCTCACCTCAGTCCCTGGAAAAATCATGGAACAGGTCCTCAAGGAATCAATTCTGAACCACTTAAAGGAGGGGAAAGTGATCAGGAACAGTCAGCATGGATTCACCAAGGGCAAGTCATGCCTGACTAACCTAATTGCCTTCTATGATGAGATAACCGGCTTTGTGGATGAGGGGAAAGCAGTGGATGTGCTATTTCTGGACTTTAGCAAAGCTTTTGATACAGTCTCCCACAGTATTCTTGTCAGCAAGTTAAAGAAGTATGGGCTGGATGAATGGACGGTAAGGTGGATAGAAAACTGGCTAGATGGTCGGGCTCAACGGATAGTGATCAATGGTTCCATGTCTAGTTGGCAGCCGGTATCAAGTGGAGTGCCCCAAGGGTCGGTGCTGGAGCCGGTTTTATTCAATATCTTCATTAACGATCTGGAGGATGGTGTGGACTGCACCCTCAGCAAGTTTGCAGATGACACTAAACTGGGAGGAGTGGTTGATACGCTGGAAGGTAGGGCTAGGATATAGAGGGACCTAGACAAATTAGAGGATTGGGCCAAAAGAAATCTGATGAGGTTCAACAAGGACAAGTGCAGAGTCCTGCACTTAGGACGGAAGAATCCCATGCCCTGCTACAGACTAGGGACCGAATGGCTGGGCAGCAGTTCTGCAGAAAAGGATCTAGGGGTTACAGTGGACGAAAAGCTGAATATGAGTCAACAGTGTGCCCTTGTTGCCAAGAAGGCTAATGGCATTTTGGGTTGTATAAGTAGGGGCATTTCCAGCAGATCGAGGGATGTGATCATTTCCCTCTACTCAGCACTGGTGAGGCCTCATTTGGAGTACTGTGTCCAGTTTTGGGCCCCACACTACAAGAAGGATAAATTGGAGGGAGTCCAGCGGAGGGCAACAAAAATGATTAGGGGGCTGGAGCACATGACTTATGAGGAGAGGCTGAGGGAACTGGGTTTGTTTAGTCTGCAGAAGTGAAGAATGAGGGGGGATTTGATAGCTGCTTTCAACTACCTGAAAGGGGGTTCCAAAGAGGATGGATCTAGACTGTTCTCAGTGGTAGAAGATGACAGAACAAGGAGTAATGGTCTCACGTTGCAGAGGGGGAGGTTTAGGTTGGACATTAGGAAAAACTTTTTCACTAGTAGGGTGGTGAAGAACTGGAATGGGTTACCTAGGGAGGTAGTGGAATCTCCTTCCTTAGAGATTTTTAAGGTCAGGCTTGACAAAGCCCTGGCTGGGATGATTTAGTTGGCTTTGGTCCTGCTTTGAGCAGGGGGTTGGACTAGATGATCTCCTGAGGTCCCTTCCAACCCTGAGATTCTATGATTCTATGATTCTATGATTCCCCGATTTGGGACAGGAGGTTGGGTTGTTGGGGGAGGAGGGAAGGAGGGAGGGCTCCAGCTGGGGGTGTGGGCTCTGGGGTGGAGCTGGGAATGAGGGGTTGGGGGTGCAGGAGGTTGCTCCAGGCTGGGACTGAGGGGTTTGGAGGGTGGGAGGGGGATCAGGGCTGGGGCAGGGAGTTGGGGCACAGGGGGGCTCAGGTGTCCAGCCCTCAGAGGTGGCGCTTATCTCAAGCAGCTCCCAGAAGCAGCAGCAGCAGCATGTCTCCCCTCCGGCTCCTAAGGCATATTCCCCCCTCTGTCTGCAGGTACTGCCCCTGCAGCTCCTAGTGGCTGTGGTTCCTGGCCAATGGGAGCTGCAGGGGCAGCGCTTGGGGCAGGGGCAGTGTGTGGAGCCCCCTGGCTCCCCCTACATGTCGGAGCCAGAGAGGGGACATGCTGCTGCTTCTAGGAGCTATGCAGAACAGCGCAAGCCGCCAGCTCTGCTCCCCAGCTGGAGCAGGGCAAGCCCCGGCGCTCGAGGGCTGGATGTGGCCCCCGGGTCATAGTTTGCCCACCCGTGCTCTAGTGTGTAGCCCAGTCTCTAAACTGATTCATAGCACACGTGTGTCAGTTTAGCTTAAATCGATGCCTTACCGAACTGAAATCCCATCCACACTGACTCGCACGACTGTCACCAAAGCGGTTTACAGTCGTGCCCTGAGTGAAACAGCTACAGCTTGGAGCAGAGAGACGAGGCTCCTCTTGTGGGGGCTTTAAGTTTGTTTTGGGGAGGGCTTAGGGGATCGGTTCTCAAAGAAGCTAATTCTAAGGGTCCAAACCTCTCGTGGGAAACCCCTTTGTGTGTGTGTGTGGGAGGGGGGAAAGATTTCAGCCTGAAAATGCAACCACCAGTGCACATGGTCCCCACTGGCAGCTTGGAGGCAGTCCTGCTCTGCTAGCCCCTAGGACGGGGGTGCCATTCCAGCCCTCCCCAATAACCCCCCATTACCATCCTGCCTGCCTCCCCAAGCACCCACCAAACACTCCCAGTTTCCTGCTCCAAATCCTTCCTCCTTTCCCCTGTTTCCTGCTGTTACATTCCCCTCCCAACCCCCGCCCTCAATTCTCCCTCCCTGTCCCCTTGGCCTGCCTGTCCCCACTCTGACCCTTCCCCTTCCCTGGCACTGTGGCTTTCCCTCATGCCTGTGCCCCCCTCCGCTGCCTTGTGTGCACCTCGGGTCCAGCCACCGGTTCCAGAGGGCTCCTGTTCCAGGGTCTCACGCATTGGCCGGGTCTCTCCCCTGCAGGTAGCTCAGCACCCAGTGGGATGAAGGCTGCCGTGTTCCTGCTGCTCACCCTCCTGGTGCCCGCGTACCACACAGAGGCTCAGTGCATCATTGACAATGCGGTGGATCTGAAGGTGCAGGCAGCGATTAGTTCCATAGGTAACTGACCCAGGGTCGCCACCCCCAGAGATGGGGGCTCACAGCTAGGGAAGGTCGGGGGATGGGACTTTGCAGCAAAGCTCTGGCAGTCTCTGCTCTGAGCCCCAGACTGGGCGAGGGAGCTGGCTTTGCAATTCGTCATGTGCTGGGAGCTGCCAAAACTGTGGTTTCCCTCCCGAACTGGCTCATTTACACTCTCTGCTGTACCTGTCTCTCCTCCTCCCACCACATCTGACCCCCACGCCCTCTCCAGTGTATTCTTACTGCAAACACCTGGGCACCAGGTGCCTTAGGTGCCGGGAGCACTGGGAGCGGCCGAGTGGGAGTTATGTGGCTCACAGGGTGTCTAAAAACAAGGAAGGCCCCTTGTAGATCTGGGCCGGAGAGGCGAAGTGACTAACCCAAGATCACATGGGGAGTTTCCAGCAGAGCAGGGGCTTGAACCCAGACCAAAGCTGATGCTCTAACCACTGTACCATCCTGCCCAGGCTCACTGCTCAGCTGTGCATTGGTGAGATGTGGCATCAGTGGCTGGTTCACTCTCCTCCTGCTTTTTAAACCAAGATTAATGGGATCAACTAAACAGCTGGGTGGAATTTCCTGAAAAAGCCACATGACTGGGAGGTGGAACCAGCCACATACAAGAACAACATTATCTGTAACTCCCACTGGCCCTCAATAATTTCTGCTGCTGCCTCTGAGTTGAGAGGCCTGGGCTTTGACATAGGCAGCAGAGACTCCAGGGGTCCCTGGATCGATTTCTGCTCCTGCCAACCCACACGGGGCAGCTCTCTGATTGCCCGTCCCAGCTCTGCTCCAAGCACCATTCAGTGTGCAAGGGGGGCGAGGGGGAGCTGGAACCCTTGGGGCTCCCTGCTGTTCCTCAGCTTCAGTTCAGGCCTGAGCACAGCACGGAGCTGGCATTTGTGTTAGTTCTATTCCAGTGGCTGCGCTCTGGGCCCTGTAGTGCCAGGCGCTGCACAGGCCATAGTGAGATGCTCCCTACCCCAAAGTATTGCCAAGAGACGAATCGTCATCCCCATTGCACAGCAGGGAACCGAAGCCCACAGGGACTAAGTGACTCACCCAATGTCACACGGAGAGTTGGTGGCAGGAATAAAACCTACATCTCCTGCAGCCCAGCCCAGTGCCTGGATTGGTCAGTAACCCCATGGGAGCATCTGGAGATGGGGTCCATGAGGTGCCATCTGCACAGTTAGTGCCACCTCACCCCAGGTGCTGAGTGGGGCTGATTGGGGTCTCTCAGGGCTGGTTCTACCCATCTCTCTCAGGCTGCTGCTCACCCGGACATGTGTGAATTCAGGGGTGCTGGAACAATTTGTATTGTGGGGGAGCTGAGAGCCATTGAACCAAACTGTAAAAACTGTATATGATGGAATCCTCTTCAAGCCAGGGAGTACGGTAGCACCCCCAGTTCCAGCACCTAGAGGTGTATTGGCTGGGGGAAGCAGCCAGGAATTATTTTTGCTCCCTCCATCCTTGCCCTTTGCTCACAGCCTGCGGGGAGGGTGTCTTGTTGGATGCCCAGCAGCTTCCCCTGGGTAACACGTTTCTGAGGGGCTGTGGGCAACCGGCATCAAACATGAGACCTCCAGATCTCAGGCCAGGAGCCTCTACCGCAGTGGTTCTCAAACTTTTGTACTGGTGACCCCTTTCACAAAACAAGCCTCTGAGTAAGACCCCCCCCCTTATAAACTATAAACACTTTTAAAAATATATTTAACACCATTATAAATGGTGGAGGCAAAGCGGGATTTTGGGTGGAGGTTGACAGCTCGCAACCCCCATGTAATAACCACATGCAGGGAGTCCCAACCTCAAGTTTGAGAACCCCTGGAATATTGCCTATGGCTCAGCTACAGCACCCAGCTCCAGGCACTGCAGCTGTATGTAGCCTAGCCACCACTCGGGGGAGCCAGAGAGCCACATGGAGTGAGGCTGGGTGGGTTACACCTGCCCAGGTAACAGCTGGGGCAGAGGCAGCTTCTCTCCCCCTGAGCCTGGGGGGAGGGGGCAGCCTTTCTGCACCCAGGGTCCTGCCGGCTACAACTCTGCCTCTTGCCTTGAAGTGTCCTCCACCCTGGCCAAAGCCAAGCTACTCTGCCAGAACGTTTGGGCAAATGGGGCACTTGTCTCCTGCCCAGCAGGTGAGAACACTTTCCCGAGTGCCCCGCAGGCCCAAGGAGGGAGGCGCCCCTGGTGCACAGACCCCACCCCCTCTGCAATCCTGGGCGGGTGTGGAGCTGGGGCAGCGATGCACCACCAGCCTGCCTGGGGCCCCCCCGCCCATGTGCTGCTCAGTGCCGGGAGCAACGGCATTCACACGACTCCTGAGTCCCTGGGGGCACTGGATGCTGTGGAGCTGGGACCAGTGTGGGCCCCTGGGCCGGGCCCCTGGGACGTCTCACTGGCCTCCATTGCTTGGGCAGTCACCTGGTTGCAAAGAGGCAACAGGACCATGCCCTGAGTGCTGGGGAGGAGGAGACAGCAGGGCACCTCATTGTCCCCAATTCCACCACCAGCTGCTCCCCTAACCTCACCTCGCCCATCCCCCCACAGGGTACAAGCCCACAAGCTGCGCCTGCGGAATGGGCTGTGGCTCCTGGGACATTTGCTCTGACTCCACCTGCCACTGCCAGTGCGGCGGCATCGACTGGACGTCCGCGCGCTGCTGCAAGATAGGGCTGGAGTGATGACAAAACCCAGCCTGGGGCACCGGAGAGCCCCACCTGGCCTGCTGCCCCCTTGCCATGGGCGCTGGCACAGAACCATTCTGTGCTCTTTGTGCCCAGTGCAATGAATAAACTTGGATCTGGGTCTGTTGAGGCTTCTCTGGCTCAGTTCTTCCCCTGACTCCAGGTCTCTGGTACCTAGGGCCAGAGCATGGGCTGAGGGCACAACTCTGCCTCCCTCCTATTTACCCCATAGAGGCCTGTGTCCCAGATCTGGTTGAGCTTCCCCTGCTGGCCACTCAGCAGATCCCTAAGGGGGTCCAGACACTGAACCCACAAGTGCTCTGAGCTTCCCTGGGTCTCAGCAGGCTGCAGCGCTGGTGTCTCCTGCGGCCTCTGGAGCACATTTCCTGGGCACTGACTCTGTCTGTTACCCCTTCACAGAAACGGAGCCCTGCAGCCCATCTGCCTTAGGCCCCAGGCCCAGCACCGACCCCCAAGTAGCCCAGTAGCTTAACCCCCCCTTCTCCCAGAACTCCCCCTGGAGGTGTGGGCCGGCTGGGTTCCCTCTTCCAGGGGCCGGGTGGTCAGTGTGGCACGGAGCGCACAGACACCGTGTGCAGGGTTCTAGCCCACTGCTCTTCACTTAACAGAGCCCAGATCATAAAGGAAACAACCATCCCCCACCGCAGTGTCGCTCGCCAGCTCACCTGTCCCTTGGGAGTCCTTCGGGGTCTGTCTGGGTTCAGGTCACAGGGTCCCCCTCACCACATTGGGATCCTGCAGCAACTGGGGGTGGGGGAGCTCTGGGGAGCCCCTCCTCTTTAGCTGGTGAAAATGTACAAAGACACGAAATAGATCAGCCCTGGCCCTTTGTAACCTTCCAGCCCTGCTGTCACCTGCCTCAGCCTCCCCTGGTGATCCCAGACCTCAACCAAGTGCCTCTGTGGCCAGGCCACCCACTCCCCCACTAAACCCTGGGAGCCAGTCTATGGCAGGGGTCTCAAACTCAATTTGCCCCTGTGCCAGTGCCAGTCCTTAAATAATGTCAGTCATGCTGGGCCTGGGGACCAGGGCCGCAAGGTGGGGCCGGCAGCCACGTGAAGCAAGCGTGCAGGAAGCCGCTCAGCTCCGCTGTGCTGCTGGTGGTGAGCATGCTATGGGCCATTTTAAATTGCCTGCGGGGACGCACGGGGCTGTGTGCCTGGGGGCAACAGGCGGGGCCAAAGGAGAGAGCCAGACCCAAAATTACAGGAGCCCCGCGGGTCACACTGAGGAGGTTCTCAGGCTGCAGATGACTCGTGAGCTGGGGCTTTGAGACCCCTGGTCTATGGTGTCTGTAGTAGAACAGAGAAGCATCCTGAGTTAACGACCCTCAGCTGTCAGCCTTTTGCCACTGGAGGTAAAAGCAGAACAGAGACAGCAGCTGGCCCCACATTCCAAAGGAGTTTGCAGCTTGGGAAAGATCCAGAGAGTTCATCACCTCACCCTGAATTCACAGCGTGCTGCCCACTGCAGCTCTCCCCACTGGCTGCCCTCCTACTCCCCCCTGCTCACACCGCTGGGTGGTGCCCACTCGTCCCAGCCCCGCAGGTCCCCAGGGCCAAACACGAGGCCTGAACTGCCCCCCATTGTCTGCCTGTCGAATGACTTCTCCGAGGTGCCCATCACAGAGGTATCCAGGCCAGTGGAGGTGCTGGGCCAACACGGAGGGCAGGCTTTGGCTCATTGCACATGCAGATATCTGAGTTAGGGGAGAGGCCAATTAGGAGGGGGATAGGATCTGTGCCTCTGGAACGACGCTGAGTCTGGGTTTAGAGACTTCGACTGAGGTCTTTCTAGCAAGAGGGGACATTGCTATGAATGGTATTATGGTAGCACCCAGGAGCCCCAGTCCTGGGCCTAGCCCCCATTACGCCAGGTGCTGTACAGACCCCAGAGAAGCACGTACCCAAAAGGAGCCCTTCCCCAGAGAGCCCACATGGGCCAGCAGCATTCATGTATTGCTAGCATGGGCTCTGCTCTGACACGACTCATTCCTGCTCCTTTCCTGAGGCCCCACCCCCTGCTCACGCCATTCCCCCTCCCTCCATCGCTCACTCTCCCCCACCCTCACTCACTTTCACTGGATTGGGGTGTGGGAGGAGTTGAGGGCTCCAGCTGGGGGTGCGTGCTCTGGGGTGGGGCTGGGAATGAGGGGTCTGGAGTGCAGGAGAGGACTGGGCTGGGGCCGAGGAATTCAGAGTGTGGGAGGCAGCTCATGGTTGGGCAGGAGGTTGGCGTGCAGGATGGGGGCAGGCTCTGACCCAGGGGGTAGGCCCGAGGGGTTCAGAGTGTGGGAGGGGGCTTCAGGCTGGGGCAGGTGATTGGGACGTGTGTGTGGGGAGCAGATTCTGGGCCAGGGGATGGGGCTGAGTGGTTGGGAATGTAGGAGGGGGCTTTGGTCTGGCGAAGGAGGTTGGGGTGTGGGAGGAGTTGGGGGCTCCGGCTGGGGGTGTGGGCTCTGGAGTGGGACTGGGATGAGGGGCTTGGGGTGCAGGAGGGGGCTCCAGGCTGAGGGGTTCAGAGTGTGGGAGAGGGCTCAGGGCTGGGGAAGGGGCTTGGGGTGCAGTCTCTGGGCTTTGGGGATGGGGCTGATTAATTTGCATAGGGGGTACAGTAGGGGTGATGGGCACAGGCTGCTGGCTTTGATTTTGTTTGGGGGTGTGGGGGCTGAAGGAGTTTGGGTGCGGGAGGGGGCTCAGGGCTGGGGCAGGGGAGTGGGGTTTTGCCTGCAGCCTCCAGTAAGTGTTTGGCCCTTGGGACAATGGTGGTGGGAGAAGGCAGCAAGGCACTGGGGGGATCGGTGGGGAGAGAAATGAGAGCCAGGAGGAGGAGGGGAGGTGGAGGAGGGGAGGGGGAGGGGGGGGGCCAGTTAAAAAAGTTTTCTCAGCTATATAGACTCTGTGCACCCAGAGACGGTATTTAATTTTCCCAGATTATGGGTTGGGGCTTGAGCCAGTTCTGTGTTGTATTGTTAAGAGGGACCCCTGGATATTGAACCCTGTTAAACAAAAATGACCATGTCCTGTATATATAACAATAGACGTGTTAGAGGAATCTGTCTACCTGAGCCCTC
Organism: Mauremys reevesii; assembly: GCF_016161935.1. Lineage (NCBI taxonomy): Eukaryota > Metazoa > Chordata > Testudines > Geoemydidae > Mauremys > Mauremys reevesii. The sequence continues at coordinate 3,513,340 of NC_052647.1, forward strand.
TCTCTTCTGCATGCTTCACAGACTCACCCATAGCGGTGATCTTTGGGCATCATTAACATGTTATTTTTCCATAGTCCCGGATACAATGGGAGATTATATATGTAACCCCTCTGCCAGGCTGAAACAATAGCAGCAAGGGCCAGGTTCTCTTGGTGTAGCAGAAAAGTTTAATACATAAGATAAAACAACAACAAGCATGAAATTGGAAAAAAATCCTCACTGAGTTTATCCACTCTGCCAGCTGCTCTGGTCCACAGCTGTCTGTGATCCGCTCCCAGCCGCTCCACGAGCTGCTGCTCTCTCCTGCTCTCTGCTCTGCCACTCCAGACTCCCCACTCATCAGCACAGTGCTCAGCTCTCAGCAAGTCCAGCTCTTCTCAGTGATTTCCAGCTCATAAGGGGGGCCCCCCAGTAAGTGAATTCAGAGCTCAGTAACCCATCTAGATTCTTAAATCAAGAAAATCTCTGACATTCTACAGTATCTACAGAGAGAGAATGGAACTGGAACTTGTGCTCTGACTCACAAAGAGACCACCAACCACACAGATACCTGTCCCCACTTCTCTCTTTTTCTTTGGGTTTTGGAACCCCCATTGCCCCATCAGCTAAGTGCTATCAGCTGACAATGACCCCCCCCCCCCCAAAATTTTTTTTTCCCCATCCCCATTTACCCAAGTGACACATTTTATCCTTGTAAAAATAATCATCCCATGCTGCTTTATGGTATGCTAAGGGGGTGCCTGTGTGCAAATATAAAATACCAATGCAACACTTTCCCTCCGCACTTAATTTACCACCAGATGTGAGGGTTGATGGTGCTCAGGACATCCTCCACCTGGCACATGGGGTCCATCAGTGGCTCAAGGGGTATCAGGAATAGGCTAATACTTCTCCCATGGGGGTAGGGGGGTGGAAGAGGAGTGCCTCTCATTGATTCTGCTGATCTGAGACTGAATCTCTTCTCTTCATCCCAGGATACACACCTTGGTTGTGTCTCCTCAGACTCACTCTCAGAGAGAGCTATGCACAGTCTTTTGCTGCCCTGGACCCTCTTTCAGGTTTGATCTTGTAGGGTAGCCAAGTAAGGTATTGCCTTCCATCTGTCAGCTATTTTGTGTTTTCCAGCAATACCCAAATTTCGCAGCAAGACTCTGTCCCCTGGCTGGAGCTCTTGCAGACGTACCCTAGCATCATATTGATGTTTGTTGTGGTCTGCGTTCTTCCGAGCTGCAGATGCCGCCAAGTGATAAGCATCCCGGAGCTTTTCTCGTAGTCGGGATACATATTGCTGATGAGTTTCATAGCCATCTCCATCCTCGGATACACCAAAGCACAGGTCTATGGGTAATCTTGGTTCTCGCCCAAACATCAAAAGATACGGGTGAATCCGTGGCGTTGTTCTTTGTGGCGTTGTAGGCGTGCACCAGAAATGCAACATGTTGGCTCCAGGTTGCTTTCTGTTCTGGCCGCAAAGTCCCCAACATATCTAATAGGGTTCGGTTGAACCTCTCTGGCTGAGGATCACCTTGTGGGTGATAAGGCGTTGTCCTTGACTTTTTAATTCCTGCTATCCTTAGCACCTCCTTTAGAAGGTGACTTTCAAAGTCCCGCCCCTGATCTGAGTGTATCCAGGCTGGGAATCCATAAACTGAGAAATATTTTTCCCACAGTACTCGAGCGACAGTGGTGGCCTTCTGATCACGTGTGGGATATGCCTGCGCATATCGCGTATAATGGTCGGTCACGACTAGAATTTTCCCAATATTCCTCTTGTCTACTTCTAAGGACAAGAAATCAATGCAAACCAGCTCCAGAGGTTTGTTGCTGGTGATGTTTTTCAGATATGCAGCCCTTGTGGGCAGAGTTTTCCTTTGAACACATCGAGAGCAGGTTTCACATTTTCTGCGAACATCTTCAGCCATCCGGGGCCAATAGAACCTACTGCGAATAAGTTCCAGGGTCCTCTCCATTCCTAAATGTCCAAAGTCATCATGCAGGGCCCTCATAGCCAGGGCTCTGTACTTTTTCGGCAGCACTAGTTGGGTCCGTTGTTTTTGTAAAGGATCTGTGGTCACACGGTGTAGCACTCCCTGAATCAGTTTTAGTTTGGTCCATTCTCTCAATAGCAGCTTACCTTCTGGGTTGGGCGGGACAACGCAGCTGGGCTTCGCCTCCCTTTTGGCAAGTAGTGTATCACGGATGTCAGTATCTTGCAGCTGGGCTTCCTGCCAGTCAGCCGCATTGAGCACGGGCAAGGGAGATTGGTCCAATGCAATGTAGTTCACTGAAGCAGAAGGCACACATTCAGGGGGAAGGCCCAAAGCTTCAGCAACACATCCATGAAGGCTCTCATGGGCCTCTGGCTCTCTGCGACTCACGCTGCAAATAGCTCTCACTCCATCTGTGGGTATCACAGCAACTTCAGGTGTCTGCGGACGTCTGGACAATGCATCTGCATCTACATTGCTTCTCCCGGATCGGTATTGAATGCTGAACTCATAGCTAGCCAAGGCGGCCACCCATCTCTGCTCTGTAGCATCCAACTTAGCACTTGTTAGCACATAAGTCAGGGGGTTGTTGTCTGTCCACACCTGGAACTGAGCACCATACAAGTAGTCTCGAAATTTCTCAGTGATGGCCCATTTCAAAGCCAAGAACTCCAGCTTGTGGATGGGATATCGAGTTTCACTGTCAGACAGTCCTCGGCTGGCAAAGGCTACAGGTTTGTGGTGGCCTTCCTCTTCCTGATACAGTACTGCTCCCAGACCCTCCAAACTGGCATCAGTATGCAGGATAAATGGTTTGCTTGGATCAGCAAAGACTAGGATGGGAGCATGAGTTAGGCGAGTAATGATTTCCCGAAAAGCCCTCTCGCATCTTTCATCCCACCGTGGCCCAAATGGTTCGAAGGGGCCATAGTGTCTCTGCACAGGAGGCTTTGGAGGCCTCCTCTTATTCCGGGTCTTAGATTTGTACTTGTTGCACTGGTGTCCCCTGGTAAGATCATTCAGAGGTTTTACAATTGTGGCATAGTTCTTCACAAATCTGCGGTAGTAGCCACTAAATCCAAGAAAGGTCTTGAGTTCCCTGTAGTTAGTGGGAAGTGGCCAGGTAGTGAGTGCTTTTATTTTATCGGGATCAGTACTCACGCCCTCTTGGGACACGATGTGACCGACATACTTTACTGAGGTTTGGCAGAACTGGCATTTGTCAATTGAAAGCTTCAAACCATATGCCTCCAACCTATCGAGCACTTTAAGAAGTCTTTCTTCATGTTCCTCCAAGGTTCTTCCAAACACAATTAGGTCGTCCAAGTAAACTAACACTTGCAGTAAATTCATGCCTCCCACAACTTTCTGCATAAGTTGTTGAAATGTGGCAGGGGCCCCAGAAATCCCTTGAGGCATGCGTTCAAACTGGTAGAACCCTAGCGGGCAGATGAAGGCTGTCTTCTCCTTATCCTCTTCTCCCAGAGGGATCTGGTAGTATCCACTCCGAAGATCCAATACAGAGAACCACTGGCTACCTAGCAAACAGTCCAAGGCATCTTGTACTCGAGGCATGGTGTATTGATCAACTGTAGTGCGCCTGTTTAGGGTGCGATAGTCAATACACATCCGGATTTTTCCACTCTTTTTACGAACGACCACAATGGGTGAAGCATAGGGGCTTCGGGACTCTGTAATGATACCAGCTGCGATCAGCTCTTGAAGATGATGGCGCACGTCTTCCATCTCAGAGAGGGCAATCCTCCTAGACCTCTCCCTGAAGGGTCGGGGATCTTGTAGCCTGATGTGGTGTTCCACTCCTTTGGCACATCCCACATCCCACTCATGTAGTGAGAACACCTTGGATCTCTCACAAAGCTTTTTCCTCAGGCGATCTTTCCACTCCTTGGACAGTGGTAAGTCCCCGAAGTCAAACTTTGCAGGATCTATCATTGGAACTTCAGCTTCACACTGCGGTCTCACAATGCTTTCAGGCTCAAAGATGTCTGCAATCTTCTGCCCTGGTTTTACAAACACATCACGGCATGTTTCATTAGCAACCAGGATAGTCACCTCCTCCTGGGCTTCAGCAGGTAGGGTTATGACTCCACTGAGAACCAGCACTCCCTCTGGGAGCCCTCCCTCGGTTGGCTGCTCTGCCACAGCTAAGGTTCCCTTACTACCTTTTAGGCAGGTACTCCTGACAATCACCTCCTTTTCTGACATTGCAGGCACCACCAAAGGGACCGGGCCCGCATACCTCAGTGCTCCTACTGGCAAATCAGGCATCACTTTTCTTGTGTCCTCAATTTTCCTGTAGGCCGCGGCACAGTGTGTGTGTTTCACCAAGGTGTTCAGATATTGGTCTCCTGCTTGCCGTCTGCAGTAATCGGCAAGTATCCTAAAGAGGCTGGAGTTGGTCCCTATTAGCACGGACACATCAGAGGCTCCTTTGGGGTCAGGGCATATTAAAGCAGCAGTGTCCACCTCCTGTCTTACCCCAGCAATCTCTTCTGGGAATTCCAGGTGTACTATGACATAGCCCTGATAGGGGTATTCATCCATGCTAAGGCCACACAGGCCAAGTCCTGTCAGGGGCTGTATAGGCAGATGCCCAAGCATCTGCTGGTAGAAAGACTGGAATATGATGGTCACTTGGGATCCTGTGTCAAGTACTGCTCTACATTCTGTTCCTTCAACCTTTACAGTGACCTCCGCTCGGGGTCCTATCAATCCTGGGGGGATTCAGGCCGCATGGTTCCTTCCAGGGGAGCCTCCACATCCTGCAGGCCTAGGCGGCTCCCTTCCCAGGCCCTGGGGCCGTTTCCCGACTTTCCCCAGGAGGTCCTCAGCTTTTGATATACCAGCATGGGATTCTCTGCATTCTGACACCTTGCAGCAATGTGCCCACCCTGGCCACACCGGTAGCAGAAGAAGGATTGTCCTTTCCCTTGCTGACGGGGTGGTGCAGAGGTTCTAAACGTAGTCCTCTGGACCATGGTACCAGAGGGTTCCTTGCACCTCGAAGTCTTTGCTGAATCAAAGGTATTCTCTAGTTCAGTCACTTTCTGTGTCAGGGCCTGCACTTGCTGGATAAGTTCCTCTTGAGGATTCACCATTAGTGCCTTGGGCGTCCGCATGGATGTTGTGCCTGGTGTTGCTGCACCTCCCAAACCTCGCCAGCTGCCTGCCTCTCTTCTTCCTCTCGGACCTCTTTTATCAGGCGAGAGTAACTTGGTGGATTATCTTGCCGTTCCCTTAATCGAAGGTGGAGAAGGATTGGGTTCTGATACTGAATTCCTCTCACAACCTGAGCCAATCTAGTCCGGTCCATTTGCTCAACTGCTACTGCTCCCCTCATGATGGCTCTCTGTAATAACTTCTCCAACCTCTGGATATAGGCAGAACCCTTCTCTCCCCTTTGTTGCCTTGCATTGAGGAACTTGCAATAAGCATCCTCTGGACCCTCAGTTCTCCCAAAGGCGTGATCCAGGGCCTCTAGGCAGTCCTTCACCTTGACCCCTGGGTTACCGAGCTTTAGGGTGCGAATCACATCTAGGGCTGGCCCCCTGAGACACTCTACTAGTCGCCTTCTCTTTTCAGCATCAGGCACCACCCACTCCTGCAGCATCTCAGTGGTGTGCTCCAGCCAGGGTTCAAATGCTTCCTCCCCAGGTATTGGGGTGGGACCCCCAGAAAACAACCTCAGCTTACGATAGGGGCTTGACTTAGGGTGGGGTGGCATAACTTTCTCTAATGCCCGCCCCAAAGCCTTCACCCACTCATCAGGTGAAGGAGCAGGCTCCTGTTGTGGGGCTTCCGGCTTAAGGCCCAACAGACCCGCCATATCAGCCAAAGTTTTTCCCTCTTTCCCCAAAAAGGCCGACATTTTTTAAAAAAACTTTACATCAGGGGTAGGGGCTGGTGAGGGCTGGCTTCCAGTGGTTATTACCTTCCACTCACCATCTTCCACTGCTATCGAGCCTGGAACCTGTAGAGGGTCCACAGCCGAGGGCAGCTCACACAGTACAGCAAAAGCCCCCTCCTCCCTCACAAACATGCGCCCACACATTTTGCACTTACGCAGGTACTCAGTGGATGACCTTAAGGTAGGTTCAATTGAGCCCTCATCAACTGCCTCCAGCACCCCCGTTACCAGAAGACAGTTCCTGGGGTCAATATTCATCCCCTTGCACCAGTCCTCTAACAAGAGTAGGGCCATTATACAAACTCTAATCTGTTCCCAATACAACAGGTCAAAACAACAAGGTAATTTGCAGTTTTCCCAATTCAATGGATCACTCAAGATGTGCTTGCGAGGGGTACTGACCCAGGATCCCGGACGAGCCCCCAAAAATGTAACCCCTCTGCCAGGCTGAAACAATAGCAGCAAGGGCCAGGTTCAATACCTAGGGGTCCCTTCCCCACAACGTAATTCAGACCAGCTCAAGCCCCCACCCAGTGACCTGGGAAAATCTTACACACACCCCTGGGCGCCTCAAGGAGGCAATACTTCCCCTCTCACAAGCACAGACTCTTGGTGTAGCAGAAAAGGTTTAATTACATAAGATAAACAACAACAAGCATGAAATTTGGAAAATACCTCAACTGGAGTTTATAGGTCAAACCGTGAGCAAAGACCCACCCCAGCAACTTGGGCCGTGTCCTTCTCTCTGGGCCCTTGAGTCCAGCAACCCCCCTAAATCACCCACAGTCCCAAAAGTCCCACAATTCAAAAGTCTCTGTCCCGGGTCAGGCAGCCCAGAGTTCAAGAGTCTCTTTGCAGAGGTCCCCCTCCCCAGCTTAGGTAGAAAGGGGCACCTTACGTGGTTCGGGGCCAACTGCCCTACCTCTTCGTGGGGTTCTGCTTCCACTAGTCGTCCCCGCAAACAGCTCAGCTCCGCTTACTCTGTGGGCTGCTCCACTCTGCCAGCTGCTCTGGTCCACCAGCTGTCCTGTGATCCGCTCCAGCCGTCCTCACGAGCTGCTCAGCTCCACTCACCCAGTGGCTGCACAAACTGCTCCACTCTGCTCTGCCAGTATTGCTTCAGGCTCTCCCACTCATCAGCACAGTGCTCTCAGCTCAGCAAGTCCAGCTCTTCAGTGATTTCAGCTCATAGTAGGGGAGCCCCAGTACCAGTGAATTCAGCTCAGTAATCTGCATCTAGATTCTTAAGGGAATCAAAAGTTAACTCTGACATTCCACAGTGGAGAGAAACATAAGGTGGAACTGGTGCTTCTGACTCACACAAAGAGCCTACACCACCAAGTACAGATACCTGTCCCCAGCTTCTCTCTTTTCAATGGGTTTTGGAACCCATGTGCCCCATCTAGCAAGCGCTATCCAGCTGACAATGAAACCCCCCATCACAAGACAATTTTGTAGTTCCCCATTTACCCAATCAGGGTGACAACATTTCATTCCTCCTGCCCCAATAACAACGAAATTGGGGCTCCCACAGCTGTGAAAATAACCATCCCATGCTGCTTTGCGGTATGCTAAGTGGGGTGGGAGTGCCCATGCAAATAACTGAAATACCAATGCAACACTTTCCGCACTCCCCATAATTTACCACCAGATGTCAGGGTGGGGCTCATCCTGACTCTGCTTACATATATATTTCACCCTTGCTAACTTAAACAGATACATGACAATAGTTTTGTCCTGATGGAAATATATAATGTCATGAAGAGTCCACCAAGCATGTCGATCTCTTTCCTCTTGGGAGGGATTATCCCACACTACTTTCCGAATCTCAGCTGGTGATTTTCCAAATTTCCAGCATTTTCCTCTTGAATGATTCCTTCTGCTGTTGTCTATATCCAGGCCTGGGCTTGCGCACCGGTAATAGCCAAGCAGGTGGCTTGCTCCTGTTCCTCTAGAGCTTGCACAAGCACTTGATGATCCTGCGAGGAGATATTAAGCACAGCTTCAGCCCGATTAGCCTCCAAGCACCCCAGTAGGCCTAATGCTTGCAGTGAAGAGATTAACAGGATATGCAAATATATTCCAGTGCCCCTCCTATTACACCCGCTTTATTCTGCACCACCTCCAGATCAATTGCATTTAGAGCTTGTGCACCCGCGATTCCCAGTACATCCTCTGCAGTGCTCCTTCTAGCTCTTCTTAACTGCCTAAGCCAGTTCATGACCTCCACCAATTGTTCCACCCAGTGAGGAGCGCCACCATACCCTGACTGCAGTTACCACTGACACTAGCATCTGAGACCTCATCTACACTATGAGTTTAGGTCGAATTTAGCAGTGTTAGATCGATTTAACCCTGCACCCCTCCACACAACAAAGCCATTTTTGTCGACTTCAAGGGCTCTTAAAATTGATTTCTGTACTCCTCCCTAACGAGGGGTTTAGTGCTGAAATCAACATCACTGGGTTGAATTTGGGGTAGTGTGGACACAGTTCAATGGTATTGGCTTCTGTGAGCTATCCCAGAGTGCTCCATTGTGACCACTCTGGACAGCACTTTCAACTCAGATGCACTAGCCAGGTACACAACAAAAGCCCTGAGAATTTTTTAATTTAATTTCCTGTGTGGTGAGCTCATCAGCACAGGTGACCATGCACTCCCAGAGTCACAAAAGAGCTCCAGCATGGACTGAATGGGAGGTACTGGATCTGATCCCTGTTTGGGGAGATGAATCTGTGTTATCAGAACTCTGTTCCAAAAGATGAAATGCCAAAATATTTGAAAAAATCTCCAAGGGCACGATGGACAGAGCTTACAATAAGGACCCGCAGCAGTGCTGCATGAAAAGTAAGGAGCTCAGGCAACCCTACCAAAAAACCAAAGAGGCAAACGGCCACTCTGGGTCAGAGCCCCAGACATGCCGCATCTATGATGAGCTGCATGAAATTCTAGAGAGGGCACCTACCACTACCCCACCCCTGTCCGTGGACACCTGCAAGGGGGGAGTCTCATGCAACAGGGATGAGTGTTAGGGGGCTTATTCCTTCACCCTCTTACTTCCCTGGTCCTTCTCGCATGAACAGAGAGCAACAATACGCAAAGTCCAAAGGCGCAAACAATTTGATGTTTATTGGGGTGAACTTCTAGCAAGCATGATTCCAGTTTCCCTCCTTAGTGTCCCCCTTCCCAGCTCTGACACCACAGAGCCTTGTCTGTGTCCCTGTTTCTGTTCCCATCTCCTGTTCCCATTTCCCCCTTTACTAAAACATGATCCCAATTCCCCCATCCCCAGTTCCTGTTCCCATTTCCCCCCCTCTTCCTGATGACTGCAGACTATATAGTAAAACCTGAGTGTTGCTTAGCTATACCGTAACCAATGATTTTACTGAAATTTAACTAACCAATCCTAACATTGGTTATTTAACCAATTATATTTCACCACTTTCATTGTTTTACACCCAACAAAATTAATTATACAGCAGACAGAAACAATCACAGAACCAGACAGAGACCATGCAAATAAACTTACAAAACAATACAGAAGTGAGGATTTCACAACTCACTATACAGACATAAGGGTTTTACAACTACATCTATACAGACATAAGGGTTCTCCAGCTGTGTCTATTGATAAGTGAGTGCTTGCCAGACAAGATGCTATCAAACTAAGTTTCTTCTAGGCTCTACCCTTTCTCTGGAGGTGGGAGGAATATCAGAACAGGATTGTATTCCTAAAAGCCTAATAGCACCTTATTTCAAATTATTCAAGTTTGGAATGTGTGGATGTGACCAAACACTTCCCAGCTTATGGCTGCCTAAGTACATCTTAGCTGGAGACCTTAGCCTGTCACAGTAAGAGAAGGCCATTCCACAGACAGTGATTTTGATTCTTTCTTTTATACCTCTATAACTAGCTAAGTGAAAAGATTACACCTAAATTCTTAAAGTATAGGCCTTTGCAGACAGGCCTGAATATCTATATCCTAAGAATGAGAATTTTGGGGACGAGGAAGATGAGGAGATGGAGGAGGATGAGGATAGCGCACAGCAAGCAAGTGGAAAAAACATTCTCCCCGACAACCAGGAACTGTTTATCACCCTGGAACCAATACCCTCCCACCCCTCCCAAAGCGGGCTCCCAGACCATGAAGCCGGAGAAGGCACCTCTGGTGAGAGTAGCTTTGTAAATATAATGCATGGTTTAAAAGCAAACATGTTTAATGATTAATTTGCCCTGAAGACTTGGGATGCATTTGCAGCCAGTACAGCCCCTTCTTTTAAATGGCCAACCCGATGGGTGCTTGGTATGGGAAAGGAGGGCGCTGCTGTTTGAAACCATTCCCACATGTTATGAAGGTTGAAGAAGCCGAAAGATTGTGGATTACCCTGGCAGCCTGCAAGCCTGCAAGAGTTGCCCGGTCCTGCGCGTGTGATCTCTCACACCAAACCAGCAGGCCCTCAATATAAGAGGCAAAATGCGACCTTGTACCGAACCACATGTGCTATGTAATGTTAACAGCTTGGTTCACCATGAAAGAGTTTACCCATTGTTCTCTAAAATGTGTCTTTTTAAATACTACTCCCCCTTTTTTTCCTCCCTCAACTGCAAATATTTCAACGCTCCCTCTATCATCTCTGTCCCAGAGGCTAGCACAGATAAGAAGGTAAAAAAAATGCACTTGCAATGAAATGGTCTCTGAGCTCATGCAGCCCTCCCACACTGAAAGAGCTCAGCAGAATGCGTGGAGGCAAACAATCTCAGAGTCTAGGAAAGCAGAAAATGAATGCGAGGACAGGAGGGACGAGCGAGATGAGAAGTGGTGGGAGCGAGATGAGAGGTGTTGGGAGTGAGATGAGAGGAGGCAGGATGCAATGCTAAGGCTAATGGGGGAGCAAACTGACATGCTCCGACATCTGGTGGAACTGCAGGAAAGGCAGCAGGAGCACAGACCGCCGCTGCTGCCCCTGTGTAACCGCCCACCCCCATCCCCAAGTTCCATAGCCTCATCACCCAGACGCCCAAGAACACAGGGGGGCTCTGGGCACCCTACCACTCCACCCCAGAGGACTGCCCAAGCAACAGAAGGCTGGCATTCAATAAGTTTTGAAGTGCAGTGTGGCCTTGTCCTTCCCTCCTCCCCTCATCCACCACCCCACCTGGTGCTTCCCTCCTCCCCAACCCGTCCTGGGCTACCTTGGCAGTTATCTCACTATTTATGTGATGAATTAATAAAGGACAATAAACAAAAATGACTTTATTGCCTCTGCAAGCAGTGATCGAAGGGGAGAGGGCGGTTGACTTACAGGGAAGTAGAGTGAACCAGGGAGGCAGGTTTTCATCAAGGAAAACAACAGAACGGTCACACTGTAGCCTGGCCAGTCATGAAACTGGTTTTCAAAGCTTCTCTGATGGGCAGCATGCCCTGCTGTGCTCTTCTAATCGCCCTGGTGTCTGGCTGTGCGTAATCAGTGGCCAGGCGATTTGCCTCAATCTCCCACCCCACCATAAACGTCTTCCCCCTTACTCCCACAGATATTGTGGCGCACACAGCAAGCGACAATAAGAATTAGAATATTGGTTTCACTGAGGTCTAACCGAGTCAGTAAACTGCGCCAGCGCACTTTTAAATGTCCAAAGGAACATTTGCTCAGCCTATAGTTGAACAGCTCCTTACTACTGTCCAGGCTGCCTGTGTATGGCTTCATGAGCCATGGTATTAAGAGGTAGGCTGGGTCCCCAAGGATAACTATAGGCATTTCAATGTCCTCAACAGTTATTTTCTGGTCTGGGAAGTAAGTCCCTTCCTGCAGCTGTTCAAACAGACCAGAGTTCCTGAAGATGCAAGCATCATGTACCTTTCCCAGCCATCCCACATTGATGTCAGTGAAATGTCCCTTGTGATCCACCAGTGCTAGCAGCACCACTGAAAAGTACCCGTTGTGGTTTATGTACTGGCTGCCAAGGTGATCCGGTCCCAATATAGGGATATGGGTTCCATCTATCGCCCCACCACAGTTAGGGAATCCCATTGCAGCAAAGCCATCCACTATGACCTGCACATTTCCCAGAGTCACTACCCGTGATAGCAACAGCTGAGTGATTGCGTTGGCTACTTGCATCTCAGCAGCCCTCACAGTAGAATTGCCCACTCCAAATTGATTCCCGGCTGACCGGTAGCTGTCTGGCATTGCAAGCATCCAGAGGGCTATCGCCACTCACTTCTGAACTGTGAGGGCTGCTCTCATCTTGATATTCTTGCGCTTCAGAGCAGGGGAAAACGAGTCACAAAGTTCCATGAAAGTGCCCTTACTCATGCAAATGTTTCACAGCCACTGGGAATCATCGCAGACCTGCAACACTGTGTGGTCCCACCAGTCTCTGCTTGTTTCCCATGCCCAGAATTGGTGTTCCATGGCATGAACCTGTCCCATTACCATCGTGATGTCCAAATTGCCAGGGCCTGTGCTTTGAGAGAAGTCTGTGTCCATGTCCTCATCACTATTGTGATCGTGCTGTCGTTGCCTCCTCACCTGCTTTTGCATGTTCTGGTTTTGCACATACTGCAGGATAATGCATGAAGTGTTTACAATGCTCACAACAGCAGTGGGGAGCGGAGAGGGCTCCATGTTTGTCATGGTTTGGCGTCTGCAGCAGAGCAGGAGAGCAGAGTTGCAGCAGAAGCAGTGGATGATGACAGATGCCATGAGAATAGATATTTATACCAAACGACGAGAGGACCTGTGAGGTGGATTCATGGTACCAGGAGAGCAGGAGAGCAGAGTTGCAGTGGAAGCAGTGGAGGACGACGGTTAGCACCGCACACATTTCCCGAGGAAGAACACTCGTTCCTGGGAGCCCATGGTAGACAACATGGAGAAATTCGCTATTGAGACACGAGCAGGAGAGCAGAGTTGCAGCGGATGCGGTGGTTGGATGACAAAGGTTAGCAGTCCTACTGCATCGTCTGCTGAAACCAGCATGGCACTTGCATGGAAAAAAGGCATTGACTGTCTGCTGTTGCTTTCACGGAGGGAGGGGCGACTGAGACATGTACCCAAAACCACCTGTGACAATGTTTTTGCCCCATCAGGCATTGGGAGCTCAACCCAGAATTCCAATGAGCAGCGGAGACTGCGGGAACTGTGGGATAGCTACCCACAGTGCAACGCTCCGAAAGTCAATGCTAACCATGGTACTGTGGACACACCCTGATGACTTAATGAGCTTAGTGGGGACACACACAATCGACTGTATAAAATCGCTTCCTAAAAATTGACTTCTATAAATTCGACCTAATTTCATAGTGTAGACATGAGACTCCCTGTACAGACATTTCTACATTTTTAGACTTTTTTAGACTGTAGTGCAGGGGTCGGCAACCTTTCAGAAGTGTCAAGTATCAGAGGGGTAGCCGTGTTAGTCTGGATCTGTAAAAAGCGACAAAGAGTCTTGTGGCACCTTATAGACTAACAGACGTATTGGACCATGAGCTTTTGTGGGTGAATACCCACATGGTCAGACGCATGGACGAAATGGGTATTCACCCACGAAAGCTTTTGCTCCAATACGTCTGTTAGTCTATAAGGTGCCACAGGACTCTTTGTCGCTTTCAGAAGTGGTGTGCCGAGTCTTCATTTATTCACTATGATTTAAGGTTTCGTGTTCCAGTAATACATTTTAACGTTTTTAGAAGGTCTCTTTCTAAAAGTTTATGATATATAACTAAACTATCGTTGTATGTAAAGTAAATAAGGTTTTTAAAATGTTTCAGAAGCTTCATTTAAAATTAAATTAAAATGCAGAGCCCCCGGGATTGGTGGCCAGGACCCGGATAGTATGAGTGCCACTGAAAATCAGATCACGTGCCGCCTTTGGCATGCGTGCCATAGGTTGCCTACCCCTGCTGTAATGGGTTACCCAGGACTTTCTGCATCTTGTCCCTACAAATAAAACAGGGTCCTGCTTTTTGCTGGCGAGGGTGATATGAATCCTCAGTTCAAAAGGTAGGTGCTGCATCTCTATTCATGGTTGAGGTGGAGCTCTGGACTCTGGGTAAATTGCCACGTGAAGCATAAAGCGATGGACGCATGTGCACACGGGGCTAAACCTAATCCATTCTCATTCCGGTTACAGGAGGGCAACTTCCGTGTGTAGCCAAGACCTCAGAGTGACCCTGCCATGGGGGAAGGGGGCTCAGGTTCTGGGGCCCATTCAGTCCTGCAAAAGGGACACTCATGCTGCTTGTGATTGTGGGTCTTTCTGTGTGGAATGGCCATGAGACCCAGCAAACTCGTTCCACACCAACCGTCCCCTGCTGCCCAAGAGGCTGCATCATCCCAGCTAAGACAAGCCCCCCAGGGTCTGGCCTATACTGGGAAATGCCTGAGACTCTGCCTCCTCCCTGTCCTGAGCCGCAGAGCCAATTACACTGAGATGGCAGGGAGAAAATCACAGTAATGAGGGGATAATGGGAAGCGAAAATGAAGGTAAATTTGTCATCTTCTCACTTAGGGCTGGATCCTGCAGCAAGCTGAGCGCTTCCCAGCAGCTGTCAAAGGATCCCTGCAGCCCGTGGAGCACCCACAGAGTTGGTGCCTATGCCATGGGGCTGAGCCCCCCATCTCTCCCTCCAGAGATGGAAAATGCAGAACTCACAGGGTCGTTCCCATGCAATTGCTGCTTGTGGCTTCCTAGAGTCCAAGGCCGAAGGGGCCACTGTGATCTGGGCTGACCTCCTGCCTAAGGCAGCCCAGACGCCTGCCCTGAACCAGAGCAGATCCGTGAGAAAAACAGCCGATCCGGAGTCCAAACTTTCCCCCGGCCCCTTGGGGAGTCGCTCCATTGGTTAATTACTGTCCCTGCGACAAAACTGCACCTTATTTCCCAGCTGAATTTGTCGAGCTTCAAGTTCCAACCATTGAATCATGTTAAACCTTTGTCTGCAGCATTGAAGAGTGGATCTGTTACCAAAGTGCAGCTCCTCCAGCAGGTACTTCTGTGGGGGCTGGTTATAGACTGTCACCAAGTCACCCTTGTCCCTCAAGAGCCCTTGGCATTGTTAGGGCTCTTGTTAGCTCATAACTGAGGATACGGTTTCATTACAGAGTCACGGATCCTGTGACCTTAAGAGACCTCTGTGAGCTCAGCCTCAGCACAGAGAGACAAAGGGATTTTCCCCCAGCAGCAGAACTGGGACTGGACCCCAGGTCTCCGATCTCCCAGCTCAGGGTACTGGCCACTCAACTGCTGCACCAGACCTCTCCCATCTCTCGTTTATTTCCCTCTAGCCAGCTGTGCCAGGGGCCTTCAGGCGCCCTAGTCCAGTGCCGCTGCCTGGCATCGCGCAGATGCAGACCCCACAGCCTGGCTGGGTGCTGTTTAATTAAAACCCACTTGTCGCTTTTCATCCCTTTGTCTCCCAGCAACGATCACCCCCCTGCCTGGTGCTGATGGGCCAGAGCCCAGGCTCAGCACAGCCAGCACCTGGCAGCAGGTGGAACACACACAAACCTCCTGTCTCAGTGGGGAGATGTGGTTACACGGCAGCTGCTTCCTCCCGAGATCTCAAAGCCCCTTTGCCAGTTTGGGGCTTTCAACCATGGCCGCTCCACTTGCCAGTGCTCCAAGGGCACCTCTGGCACTTGCTGTGGGTGACACCCCCAGTTGGTACCGTGCCCTCCCATTCCATGCCCAGGTGATTTGACTGGTTAATTAATTAAGCTTTGAAAGTCTGACCCCCATCCCCATGAGATAGATCAGCGTCATTACCTCTGCTTAACAGAGGGGGACAAGATACTAGACCCCACTCTCCTCCCGGCAATGGGGATAGAACCCAGGAGTCCTGACAGCGAGCATCCCCCTCCTCTGTTCTAACTATTAGACCCCATTCCTCTCCCAGCACTGGGGATAGGACCCAGGAGTCCTGAGCACATGCACGTCCTGTGATTTGTAGCATCCTGTCAGTGCGGTGGGTTTCCATGGGCAGGGAGAGGTGCAGCCCTTTGGGTTGGGGTTGGAGAGAGACGGAGCCACTAGGCATCATTATTATTCCATGGAGCTGCCTGGTCCCTGCTCCGCACGTACTGAGGGGTGAACCCCCCTTCCTCACCCCCTTCAACACAGACCAGGGCCTGCCCTTGCCACTGAGCCCGTGGGGCAGGATATGAACCAACAGGGTGATTCTGCAGGGGCTGCAACCTGCTGTGTCCATCAACTCTCCTGGGATGACTGGGAGGGAGTAACAGCACCGCTGATACCCACTGAGCAACTGGGAGTGGGGGCAGGAGGTTTAAGGGCCAGAGGGGCACAGGTATGGGATTAGCTATCTAGCTAGCTAGAGGTAGTGGATAGGTATGGAGGTATAAGAGGATGTGTAGGTAGATACAGAGATGTATGGGGAATGGTTAGATAGATACGGGGTGTATGGGGATGGATGGGTAGATACAGGTTCTTGTCATGCAGACAACAAGCAGCAAAAGACCAGAAGTCCAAAGTGCAGACAATGTGATGTTTATTGGGGTTGGTTTCCAAGCAAGCATATCCTGAAGCCCTTCACACCAGTCGGGCTTACCTATATAGTATATTAGAATATAGTAATATTCTCAGCTATACCTTAGCCAATCATTTTACTGAGATTTAACTAACCACCCCTAACAGGGTGTGTATGGGGATGGATAGATAGATACAGGGGGGTGTCATGGGGATGGATAGATAGATACGGGGTATTGTGAGGTAAGGACGGCGGGGGCAGGGGGGGGGGGCTGTCTCTGTACAGTGTCCCTGTGAGCTGCTTTCAAGCATCAGCTTCCTTTGTGCTTGTTCCTGTGAAGCTCTTGAGACGCTCTGGCCTGTTCCCTGCAGCCACTCCACACCCGCCTGGCAGCCCCACCCCCAGGCAACCCGGCCGCTATCCATGCTCCAGCCCCAGCTTGCTGAGCTCAGCCGGCTGGGCTGGGGGCCAGAGCTGCCCTGGGCTCTGCGGCCTGTAGGTCCTTCCCAGCCATGTGACATTGGAGGCAGCAGGTGTTTGGTAACCCTGATCCAGGCTGTGCCCCTGGGACCTGCCCTCCTGCACCTCACACCCTTATTGCAGAGTATAGGGCAGAAACATGGGGCCAGATCCCCAGGGGGTGTAACTCAGTGTCACTCCACGAATGACGGGGGGAGCAGACTTACCCCAGCAGGGCCCTGGCCGTGACTCTTTGGCACACGTGGAGCAGCCTTTCTGCACCCCAACTGCCTGCCCCAGCCTGGAGCCCCGCCCAAACCTGGACCCTCCTCTGGCACCCCAAACCCCTCATCCCCAGCCCCACCAAAGAGTCTGCATCCCCAGACGGAGCCTTCACACCTCCTGCACGCCAACTGCCTGCCCCAGCCCCGAGCCCTACCAAAACCTGAAACCTCCTCTGGCACCATAAACCCATCATCCCTGTCCCCACCAAAGAGTCTGCACCCCCATATGGAGCCTCACTCCTCCTGCACCCCAATGCCCTGCCCCAGCCCAGACCCCCCTCCCACACCCTGAACCCGTCTGCCCCACCCTCCAGCCTGGATCCCCCTCCTGTACCCCAAACCCCTCATCCCTGGCCCCACCCCAGAGCCGGCACTGCCAGCTGGAGCCCTCATCCCCTCCCATACCGCAACCCTCTGCCCCAGCCCAGTGAAAGTGAGTGAGGGTGGGGGAGAGCAAGTCACTGAGAGAGGGGGGAATGTAATGAGCAGGGTTAGGGCCTCTATGAAGGGGCAGGGAAGGGGCGTGGCCTCAGGGAAGGGGCGGGGCTAGGGTGTTCGGTTTCGTGCCATTAGAAAGCTGGCAACCCTCAGGGTTTGGCTACACTTGCAGCTGTGCAGCACTGGGAGTTAAAGCTGTCTTCGTACAGCTGTGTAGGAAAAGCGCTGCAGTGTGGCCACACTGACAGCTACCAGCACTGCAGTGTGGCCACATTTGCAGCATTTGCAGCGGTGTTGGGAGTGGTGCATTATGGGCAGCTACCCCCCGGGCCCCTCTTCCAATTCTGGCGCCATGGGTTGTGGGAAGAGGGCGGAGGGTGTGGGTCATTCTGCTTCCTGTCCCAACACCCCGTAATGCATCGCTTCACATCCCAGCAATCCCTGTTTTTCTATCCACGTTTGGCGCCATCTTGCATCTTTCAATGGTTTCTGTGCAGTGCGATTCTGGGTTCCGTTTCAGTCTGCGGGAAATGAAGCCCGAACTGCTGAGGAATATGCTGACGAGTCTCGCCAGCACATCACGTTTGGCAGTTGAGCTATTGCTTAAGATCCAAAGTGACAGTGAGGAGTCTGACGATAGCGAGTCGCGTAATGCGTACGACACGAAATTGCTTGTGGCATTCACAGACATGCCCAGCACCGTGGAATGCCGCTTTTGGGCTCGGGAAACAAGCACTGAGTGGTGAGATCACATCGTCATGGAAGTCTGGGATGACAAGCAGTGGCTGCAGAACTTTTGGATGAGAAAAGCCACTTTCATGGGACTGTGTGAGGAACTCGCCCCCCACCCTGCGGTGCAAGGACACGAGATTGAGAGCTGCCCTGCCGGTGGAGAAGCAGGTGGCTATTGCAGTCTGGAAGCTGGCAACTCCAGACAGCTACCGATCGGTCGCAAACAGTTTGGAGTGGGAAAGTCAACTGTTGGAATCGTATTGATGCAAGTTTGCAGGGCCATTAATCGGATCCTGCTAAGAAGAACCGAGACCCTGGGGAACGTCCAGGACATTGTGGATGGCTTTGCACAAATGGGTTTCCATAACTGTGGAGGGGCGATAGATGGGATGCATATTCCTATTCTGGCACCACCTCACCTAGCATCCGAGTACGTTAATCGGAAGGGGTATTTCTCTATGGTTCTCCAGGCGCTTGTGGATGACCGTGGGTGTTTCATTGACATTAACGCAGGCTGGCCCGGAAAGGTGCATGATGGGCGCATCTTTCGAAACAGTGGCCTGTTCAGGAAGCTGCAGGCCAAGACTTTTTTCCCAGACCGGAAGATCACAGTAGGGGATGTTGAAATTCTCATTGTGATCCTTGGAGACCCCACTTACCCGTTAATGCCATGGCTCATGAAACTGTACACAGGGAGCCTTGACAGCAGCAAGGACCGGTTCAACTACAGGCTGAGCCGGTGCCGAATGACTGTGGAGTGTGCTTTTGGCCGTTTAAAGGGGCGCTGGCAATCTCTGTATGGGAAGCTGGACATGGGGGAAAGCAGCGTCCCCACGGTTATATCTGCGTGCTGTACCCTCCATAATATTTGTGAAGGGAAGGGTGAAACATTCAGTCAGGCATGGACCTCCGAGGTTCAACGCCTGGAGGCTGAATTTGCACAGCCAGAGAGCAGGGCTACTAGAGAGGCCCAGCACGGGGATGCAAGGATTAGGGATGCCTTGAGGGAGGAATTTGAGGCTGAAAGCCAACAGTAATGTTTGGTGCCTTGCACGGGAGTGAAGTGCAGTGGTTACAATGTTAGTAAGAATCTGTGTTTCCTAAGCTGATTTGCAGTGCCTGTTTCTTTCCTGGGCTAAGGTATCTTTAACTTTCTGCAATAATAAAGACTGTTTTCAAAGCCAAGAATTCATTTATTGAAAAGAAAATTACTTTATTGACAGACACACAACTTTTTGGGAATCTGAAAGGGCAAGGGGGTGGGGTGGGGAACTGTACAGTCACAGGTTTGAATATGTCCTGTCTGGAGTGCTGTGCAATGACTGCTGCACTTCAGGATGGCTATACTGCATGGTGATGGGGGTTGAGTGCAGAGGGTAAGGGTTGTAGTTCTCAGGGCTGCTTGGTGAACGTACAGGTGTTGGAGGCAGCTGGTGGTGGTAAGAACCTGGATGCCGGGGAAAGGGGTTTGGAGCTGACATGGGGGCACAAGGGAACGAGCTTTGGGACAAGGGCGGCAGGGGGGGTGGGCGCGGTAGTGCTCCGCCTGCATGGCTACGAGCGCCTGGAGCGCCAGGCGCTCGTAGCCATGCAGGCGGAGCACTACCGCTCCAGGATGCTTAGCAGCTGCTTCGTGCTTTTCTTCCTCTGCGCTGCGTTTTTCTTCCGGATCCTGCTTTCCCTTTCCCTCCAGTCCTGCGCTTTTTGATTTTCGGTGAGAGATTGGTGCATCACTTCTTGCAGCATGTCTTTTTTGCTTTTTCGTGGCTTCTTCCAGAGGTTTTATAGTCTCTCAGCCGGTGATAACACGGACAGCCGAGTTCTCAAGGTTGCATCTGTAAAGGCAAAATGCAACACTTAACAGAGGCAGCATTGTTTATACCAGACAGAGTTATTCCCCCGCAGTGAAGGAGTGAGTGCACATTAACAGTCTTCACAATAGCATAATTTTCCCATCCCAAAGAGAGTGCACATAACCCACGGGCGCCCCGAGATGGTGAGTAAGGGCTGTACTGGGGTTTCTGTGCGTTGGGGAAAGCAAACAGCTGCAGGGGGCACCTACACTGAACACTATCCCAACATTTTCCACAAGAGTTAATCCTGGAAGATATCTCGCTGCTGCGGGTCACCTGGGAAGCATGGGAGGGTCTTCTACTGCAATGCGGATTCCCCCCTGGCCCCTATGCAGCTTGCCTGTGTCTTGCAATGGTCCCCCCACCCCTCGCGGCACAGTGGCGCGGCCGCGTTAGCCTGACTGGGACAAGGACCACAGTGGCTCTCCCAATAAACCTACGCAAGCGCATTGCCCACGCTCTGGCTGATACTTTTGAAGAGATTACCGAGGCCGATTACCGCGACGTGATAGACCACATCAATGTGCTGTTCCGCATCTAGGCATGCATAAATGCAGCCCTAACCCTCCCTCCTCTCCCGAAAAATTTCCATCCTGAAAATAAAACCCGCTCCTCTGTTTGTCCTCCACCAGGCACCGGACACTGTGACTGGCTACCTTCCTCCTGGCTTGAGAAGAGCTCCTGGCTGCATGCCTCCTGGGACTCCAGGGTGTCTCCTCCCACCCAGGTATCCTCACTCTCGCTTTCCTCCTCCTCCTGCTCCCCCCCCGCTCTGAAGTGTCCATTGTGGTCCTTGGAGTGGAGGTGGGGTCACCCCCAAGTATCGCGTCCAGCTCTTTGTAAAAACGGCAGGTCGTGGGGGCAGCGCTGGAGCGGCGGTTTCCCTCGCGGGCTTTGCAGTAGGCACTCCGCAGCTCCTTCACTTTAACCCTGCACTGCAGCGCGTCCCGGTCATGGCCCCTTTCCATCAGGGCTGGCTTTAGGCCAGTTCAACCAATTCCCCTGAATCGGGCCCCGCCCCTAAGAGGGCCCCACACCCAAGCCCCAGTACGGCGTACCGGCAAAAGCCAGTGCGCTGTGCGGGGTGGCCCGGCTTCCCCAGGGGGCAATTTAAAGGGCCTGGGCTCCCAGCAGGGGCTTCCCCAGGGCTCCCGCAGCTATTTAAAGGGCCGGGGCGGTGGAAGCAGGGGAGCCCCGGGCTGTTTAAATAGCCCCCGAGCCCTGGGCTGCTGCTGCTACCCCGGTGTGGGAGGGAGGAGGAGGAGGCACTCACCGTACAGGGTGGGCTGTACCCCCTGTACCTGCACCCCTGCCCGCACCAGCCCCGTACCCCCTGCCCTGCCCGCACCAGCCCTTGCCTGCAGCCAGCCCCACACCCCCTTCCCTGTCTCCAGCCAGCCAGGGGTGAAAGTAACTTACAGGACTTACCGGTACTGCTGGAGTACTGAAGGGGCATGGCCTCATCCAGAAGAGGCGTGGTCTCATCCAGAAGAGGCGTGGCCTCTCAAGATTTAAAGGCCCTGGGGCACCAGCTGTGGCTGGGAGAACCAGAGCCTTTAAATCAACCAGGGGCTCCCAGGTGAAAAGGTGGCTGCCCCCCCCTCCCGCCGGAGCTCAGGGGTAAATTAAAGGGCCCGGGGCTCTGGGCACCAGGAACCCCGAGCTTTGTGGGGCTTGGGCAGGGATTTAAAGGGCCCAGAGCTCCTGCCACTGAGGGGAGCTCTGAGCCCTTTAAATCCCGGCCCCAGCCCGGCAGCCAGAGCCGTGGCCGGGATTCAAAGGGCTCTGCGCTGCAGGACCAGTGGACCTCCCGCAGACACGCCGCCGAAGGCAGCCTGCCTGCCACCCTCACCGCGACCGGCAGGCGCCCCCCTTGGCTTGCCACCTCAGGCACGTGCTTGGAGCGCTGGTGCCTGGAGCCGCCGCTGCGAATGACCCAACTGCCCCAGAGCTTGGAAAGTGAGTGCACGCAGGTGGGCAACAGGAGAGACTCAGGGGGCAACGTGGACATGAACGTAGGCTGCTGCCCCTACGGAGGGGAAGGCTGGGCCCATGGGGAGGGCACTTGCTAGGCCTTAGGGGACCCAGGGTCAATTCCCTGCTCTGCAGCAGCCTGCTGGAGTGATTTGGTCAGACTCTGTCCCAGAGCCACCAGAGGAGCTGAGGGGCCCCAGGCCCATGTTTAGGTACTGCTGGGCTATGGGCTATTCTGAGGTGGGTCTCGCTCTCGCTCCCCATCTCTCCCACTGAAGTTGTTCCACTTTCATTAATAGTTGAAGAATTAAGTGAATTGGGCCACACCACAAGCAAGACGCGCTCTATAGCCCTTAGCCAGGGCACACGCCTGCGAGGTGGTAGATCCCTCTTCGAACTCCTGCCCCACATCGGGCAGAGGGGGGAATTGAATCGGGGGCACCCCCCATCCGAGCTGAGTGCCCTGAGCCGTGGGCTAAAGGAGAGCTGGCTCCCCTTCCCCTCTGTGTTCTGTGGATAGTTCGTCAGCCCCTCAGCGCCCCCTATGGATTGGCCCTGCGCCAGTGAGGCCGGCAGCTGGCCACACAGCTGCTCTGGGCTGGTGGCTCACTTGGAAACAGGCGCCTCCCTGCGGGCTCAGGCCTGGCCGACGCTTCGAAGCTCGGCTGACACAGCCCCGGCGCTCAGGGGGTGAAAAATTCATGCCCCAGAGCAACCCAGTTAAGCCGACCTAACTGCCAGCGTAGCCGGCTGCTGTCCTCATTCAGGGAGGGGCCGTTCGTGCAGTGAGGGAAACAGCACTGCCGGCCCCCCCGAAAGTGTCCACACCGTGGTGCTACGGAGCCACTGGGGCTCCGCCACCACAGCGCCCGCAGTGTAGCCATGGCCCTGGGCCCTGACCTCCAGGAGAGGGGTGGGGCTTAGCACACAGCCTTCTCCTCGGCATTTCCCATTGGCTGGCTGCTGCCTCGCTCGCTGGCTCTTGTTACTCCCATTCTCAGGCACCTCTCTCCCCCATCCATCAAGGGGGCAGCCCGGGCACCTGACTCAGGCCTCATGGATGACCTCGTCATTCCAGCGAATATCTAGGCCCTACAATGCTCAGCATCACCACCCCCCAGTGCTCCATGGAGCTGGGCCTCAGTTCCCCTCTGTACACCGGGGCCAACAGCCCTCCCTCAGCTCCTGTCCAGAGCGCAGCCTGTCCCAGCACCACCAGCGTGCTCTGCGGGGACAGGAGGGTTCTGAGCCGTGGCAGGGCAGAGCCTGTGCTGGCCCACATGGGCTCTCTGGGGCTGGGCTCCTTTCGTGTATGTGCTTCTCTGGGGTCTGTACAGCACCTGGCACAATGGGGTCCTGGCCCTTGGCTGGGGCTCCTGGGTGCTACCATAATACAATTCATAGCAGCCCCTCTTGATTGAAAGACCTCAGCCAATGTCTCTAAACCCAGACTTGGCATCTCTCCAGAGGGCTGGATCCTAACTGGCCTAAATCAGACACCTGCATGTGCAAATGGCCCAGATCCTGAGGGTCATTAACTCGGGATGATCCTCTGTTCTACTACAGACACCCTAGCCAATAGACTGGCTCCCAGGGGGTTGTCTGGGGAGGGGGTGGCCTGGCCACGAAGGCACCTGCTCAAGGTCTGGGATCACCGGGGGAGGCTGAGGCAGGTGACAGCAGGGCTGGAAGGTTACAAAGGGCCAGGGCTGATCTATTTCGTGTCTTTGTACATTTTCACCAGCTAAAGAAGCTCCCCAGAGCTCCCCCACCCCCAGTTGCTGCAGGATCCCAATGTGGTGAGGGGGACCCTGTGACCTGAACCCAGACAGACCCCGAAGGACTCCCAAGGGACAGGTGAGCTGGCGAGCGACACTGCGGTGGGGGATGGTTGTTTCCTTTATGATCTGGGCTGTGTTAAGTGAAGAGCAATGGGGTAGAACCCTGCACATGGTGTCTGTGCGCTCCATGCTACACTGACCACCCGGCCCCTGGAAGAGGGAACCCAGCCGGCCCACACCTCCAGGGGGAGTTCTGGGAGTGGGGGGGGTTAAGCTACTGAGCTATATGGGGGTCAGTGCTGGGCCTAGGGCCTAAGGCAGGGGGGTCACGGGGCTCCATTTCTGTGAAGGGGTAACAGACAGAGCCAATGCCCAGGAAATGTGCCCCAGAGGCCACAGGAGACACCAGCGCTGCAGCCTGTGATACCCTGGGAAGTTCAGAGCACCTGTGGGGTTCAGTGTCTGGACCTCCATAGCGATCTGGTGAGTGGCCAGTGGTGGCAGCCCGACCAGATCTGGGACAGAGGCCTCTATGGGGTAAATAGGAGGGAGGCAGAGTTGTGCCCCCTGCCCATGCTCTGGCCCTAGGTACCAGAGACCTGGAGTCAGGGGAAGAACAGAGCCAGAGAAGCATCAGATTCAAGTTTATTCATTGCACTGGGCACAAAGGGCACAGCATGGTTCTGTGCCAGGGCCCACGGCGAGGGGGCAGCAGGCCAGGTGGGGCTCTCCAGTGCCCTAGGCTGTTTCTTGGCATCACTACAGCGCTATCTTGCAGCAGCGCGCGGACGTCCAGTCAATGCCACGGCACTGGCAGTGGCAGGTGGAGTCGGAGCGAATGTCCCAGGAGCCGCAGCGCATTCCGCAGGCGCAGCCCGTGGGCTTGTACCCTGTGGGGGGATGGGGGAGGTGGGGTTAGGGGAGCAGTTGGTGGCAGGATGGGAGTCATGGGGGGCAGCGAGGTGCCCTGCTCTCTCCTCCTCCCCAGCACCCAGGGCATGGCCCTGTGGTTCCCTTGCAGCCAGGTCACTGCCCAAGCAAGGGAGGCCAGTGAGACGTCCCAGAGGTCTGGCCCAGGGGCCCACACTGGTCCCAGCTCCACAGCATCCAGTGCCCCCAGGGACTCAGGAGTGGTGTGAATGCCATTGCTCCTGGCACTGGGCAGCACATGGGCAGGGGGGCCCCAGGCAGGCTGGTGGTGCATCGCTGCCCCAGCTCCACACCCGCCCAGGACTGCAGAGAGGGTGGGGTCTGTGCCCCAGGGGTCCCTCCCTCCCTGGGCCTATGGGGCACTCGGGAAAGTGCTCTCACCTGCGGGGCAGGAGACAAGTGCCCCACGTGCCGAGACGTTCTGGCAGAGTAGCTTGGCTTTGGCCAGGGTGGAGGACACTGCAAGGCAAGAAGCAGAGTTGTAGCCAGCAGGACCCTGGGTGCGGAAAGGCTGCCCCCTCCCCCCAGGCTCAGGGGGAGAGAAGCTGCCTCTGCCCCAGCTGTTACCTGGGCAGGTGTAACCCTCCCAGAGCCGCAGTGCTTGGAACTGCGTCCTGTAGCTGAGCCTCAGGCAACAGAGGCTCCTGGCCTGAGATCTGGAGGTCTCATGTTTGATGCAGATTGCCCACAGCCCCCCAGAAGAATGTTACCTGGTGGAAGCCGCTGGGCATCCAACAAGACCCCCCTGGGTTGCGAACAAAGGGCAGGGGTGGAGGGAGCAGAAGTAATTTCTGGCTGCTTCCCCCAGCCAATACACCCTTAGGTGCTGAAACTGGGGCGCTATTGCACCCCCCCTCCGGGCTTGAAGAGGATTCCATCATATACATGGTTTACAGTTTGGTTCAATGGCTCTCAGCTCCCCCACAATACAAATTGTTCCAGCCCCGCTGAATGCAGCCATGTCCAGGTGAGCAGCAGCCTGAGAGAGATGGTTAGAGCAACCCCAGCCAGCCCGGTTCAGCCCCTGGGGTGAGGTGGCGCTAGCTGTGCAGATGGCATCTCATGGACCCCGTCTCCAGATGCTCCCATGGGGTGACTGACCAATCCAGTGGGTCTGTGTCTAAGGCACTGGACTGGGCTGCAGGAGATGTGGGTTTAATTCCTGCCTCTGCCATTGACTCCCTTTGTGACCTTGAGTGAGTCACATAGTCCCTCTGGACTTCCGTTCCCCTCTGTGCAATGGGGATGACAATCCATCTCTTGGCAGCTCTTTGGGGCAGGGAGCGTCTCACCATGGCCTGTACAGCATGACGGGGCCCAGAGCGCAGCCACTGAAATAGAACTAACACAAATGCCGGCTCCGTGCTGTGCTCAGGCCTGAACTGACGCTGAGGAACTTCAGGGAACCCCAAGGGTTTCAGCTCCCCTCGTCCTGTTTACACACTGACTGGGGCTGGCTGGGAGCAGAATGGGACAGGCAGTGAGAGAGCGGCCCTCGGTGGCTCGGCAGGAGCAGGGATCAAACCTGGGACTCCTGGAGTCTCTGCCTAAGTCAAAGCCCCAGGCCCATCAGCTCAGAGGCAGTATTAGAAACTACATGTCTGAGCCACAGTGTGGGGCACAGGTAATGTTGCTCTTGTATGTGATTGGTTCCAACAAGTTCTCATGTGGCTTTCCCAGCAGTTTAGTTGATCCCATTAATCTTGGTTTAAAAATCAGGAGAAGATTGACCCAGTCACTGACGCTGCCTGTGTCGTATCTCACCAATGCACAAATGACTTGTGAGCCTGGGCAGGCTGGTGCAATGGTCCAGACTTGAGCTGAAGAAATTTAGGTTCAAGCCCCTGCTCTGCCACAGACTCCCTGTATGATCTTGGGTAAGTCATTTAGCTTCTCTGGCCTAAATCTACAAAAGTCCCTTGTTTCTAGACACCCTGAAAGCCCTGTAACTCCTATTTGGCCACTGCCAGACACCTAATAAACCTGGCACCCAAGTGTTTGCAGTAAGAATACACTGGAGAGGGTGCAGGGGTCAGATGCTGCATGGCAGGGAGGAGGAGAGACAGGTATAGCAGAGAGTGTAAATGAGCCAGTTTGGGAGGAAAGTCGTAGCTTTGGCAGCTCCCTCGCCCAGTCTGGGGCTCAGAGCAGAGACTGCCGGAGCTTCGCCTTTTGCTGCAAAGTCCCATCCCCCGGCCTCCCCTATATGTGACCCCCCATTTCTGGGGGTGGCGACCCTGGGTCAGTTACCTATGGAACGAATCGCTGCCTGCACCTTCAGATCGACCACATTGTCAATGATGCACTGAGCCTCTGTGTGGTACGCGGGCACCAGGAGGGTGAGCAGCAGGAACACGGCAGCCTTCATCCCGCTGGGTGTTGAGCTACCTGCAGGGGAGAGACCGGGCCAATGCGTGAGACCCCAGAACAGGAGCCCTCTGGAACCGGTGGCAGGCGCCGAGGTGCACACAAGGCAGCGGAGTGGGGCACAGGCATGAGGGAAAGCCACAGTGCCAGGGAAGGGGGTGAGGGTGAGAGCGGGGACAGGCAGGGCCAAGGGGGCAGGGGATGTGGGGAGGAGAATGTAGGGGGCTAGAAGGGATACTGAGGGGTGGGGGAAATGTAATGGCAGCAAATAGGGGAAAAGGAGGAAGGATTTGGAACAGGAGACTGGGAGCGGTGGGTGGGTGGGGAGGCAGGCAGGATGGCAATGGGGGGTTATTGGGGAGGGCTGGAATGGCACCCCCAACCTAGGGGCTAGCAGAGCAAGACTGCTTCCAAGCTGCCAGTGGGGACCATGTGCACTGGCGGTTGCATTTTCAGGCTGAAATCGACACACACACACGCGCACACACACACACACACACGGGAAGGAGGTTCCCGTTAAAGGTTTGGAATGAGCTCCTTAGAGAACTGATTCCCTCCCCCAGCGACCCCTCCCCAAAACAAAATTTAAGCACCCACAAAAAGAGCCTTGTCTCTCTGCTCCAAACTGCACCTGTTTCGCTCGGCATGACTGTAAACCAGTTCGGTGAAAGCCATGTGAGTCGCAGTGTGGACATTCCTACTCCAGTGGAATCACCATTTGGTAAGGGCTAAATTGACATACGTCTGGTGTGAATCAGGTTCAGACTGAGCTACGCACTATTTTGCACTGAGTTATCCGTTACAGACTGATCTAGTTCGAGCCATGCCCCTCTGGGGCGGATGCAGCTAGAATAGTATAAAATCATTTATAGCAAAAGAGTTTTTTAGTTAATAAGTATCCTTAAATAGGTGCAAAACTGGGTTTCGACCAGTCCTTATGGGATTAAAACCAGATTTACATTGATTTAGTTTAAGGGTAACATTTTCCCGTGATTTAGGATTCTAACTCCCATTGACTTTCAATGAGACGAGGCTCCTAGAGGCCAGATACCAAAGGCATTTAGGCACCTAATGATGCACATAGGCAGCTACATTATTTTTGAAAATGGAACATTGGCTCCTAAATCCCTTAGCTGCTTTACAAAACTTTATCCCAAGCCGATCCCTTGCTACATGGAGAGGAGCTTGGTTCACATTGGATTAAGAGCATCCCCACTGTGCCTGGAACCAGATTAACTCCATCACTTTTGAAAGCCTTTGAAAGTTACACCACTGCCACCCTGACTATGGCCGAGGCCCGAGGGAGCTGGACACACACAGGAGCCGTGCCCCAAACCTACCCCACGGCTGAGTCTGGAGAATCCCACCCGACCAATGGTACAAACTCACCTTCTGGCAGAATCTTGCAAGAGGCTGCTCCCAGTTCACAAGCTGCCCCTTTAAATAGGAGCCAGCTGGAGCAGACGAGGTGAAATCTTCCATCCCATTGGCTGCTTGACAATTGACTCCCCCTTCCTGCAAGTGTGAGGCAACCCCAGGGCTGTTCCTAACAAAAAACGTTTCTTTTGCAACTTCCCTGTTTGCTCAACCCCTGCCCAGCTCTTCATTGCCAGGGCCAAATTCTCCCTTGGTGTAACTCCATTACACCAGGGTAGGCTCTGAGGGTCTGGACAGCCCTGCCTCTTGGGCTCCCCTCTGTGGGAACATCCTGGGTATTGTAAGGCGCTTGCTGGAAAGAAGGGCCACTCTGGGTTTGGAGACTGAGGAGTGGGCTGCGCTGCAGCTGGAGGTGTAATTAACTTTGCTGGAGCTAGCAAAGTGAAACTAGCAGTGTAGCCTCGGTGGTGCAGGAGGTGGGCTGGGCCAGGTGCCCCATGCATGTACCCTGGGTCCTGGACAGCCCACACCGCCTCCCATCCTGCCGTGGCTACACAGCTGCTCTACCCAACTAGCTCAGTCGGTTCCTGAGCTGGAAATTACATCTTTGGCTACAGTGTTGATACAAGTCAGCTCCATGTTGTTGGGGAACCAGGGTGCAGTATCCAGCCTGACTCATGAAAGACACCCCCAACCCCAGCCTCTGCTTAAACCCAAACCCAGCAGAGGATAAAAAAACTTGCAGAGAGCAGTGAAGGGCGTTGGGAGACACACCTAGACCCCTCCTGACAAGGGTGACAAGATTAAGGCATCTCCATTAGCATACAGAATGAAGAACCCAGACAACTCCCCTAGCCTCATCTGCTTGAAAGATGGGACAGGGAGACATCACAATTTGCATACAGAATGGAGAACAGAGAACCGCACTGAACCCTGGGACCAGAAAAGCAGGGAATCATAGAATCATAGAATCTCAGGGTTGGAAGGGACCTCAGGAGGTCATCTAGTCCAACCCCCTGCTCAAAGCAGGACCAAACCCAACTAAATCATCCCAGCCAGGGCTTTGTCAAGCCTGACCTTAAAAACCTCTAAGGAAGGAGATTCCACCACCTCCCTAGGTAACCCATTCCAGTTCTTCACCACCTTACTAGTGAAAAAGTTTTTCCTAATGTCCAACCTAAACCTCCCCCTCTGCAACTTGAGACCATTACTCCTTGTTCTGTCATCTTCTACCACTGAGAACAGTCTAGATCCATCCTCTTTGGAACCCCCTTTCAGGTAGTTGAAAGCAGCTATCAAATCCCCCCTCATTCTTCTCTTCTGCAGACTAAACAATCCCAGTTCCCTCAGCCTCTCCTCATAAGTCATGTGCTCCAGCCCCCTAATCATTTTTGTTGCCCTCCGCTGGACTCTCTCCAATTTATCCACATCCTTCTCGTAGTGTGGGGCCCAAATGAGGCCTCACCAGTGCTGAATAGAGGGGAATGATCACATCCCTCGATCTGCTGGAAATGCCCCTACGTATACAACCCAAAATGCCATTAGCCTTCTTGGCAACAAGGGCACACTGTTGACTCATATTCAGCTTTTCGTCCACCGTAACCCCTAGGTCCTTTTCTGCAGAACTGCTGCCCAGCCATTCGGTCCCTAGTCTGTAGCAGTGCATGATGAATCATGGGAATCTCTGCTCCAGATGCTAATGAACCTACGCCTTCACATACCCAGTTCAGCAATTATCAGACCAATTCTAGTAAGGAATCCTTGATCGATATCCAAAATACTGAAGCAGCCTAGTTGCATTGTGAGCTCCCTGGAAGAAAACACCACCCATAGCCAAGAGTGATCAGCTTCTATTGTCTAGCCTAAAGAAAACCCTTGAGTCATCAGCTTACCTATAAACAAGTCTAGTGTTCTCCCTTCAACCATTGTAATTTCTCTACAAAAATCCCTACTCACCCTCCAGTCAGTGTTCTGATGCTTAGATCCAAACTCTGCATCAGTTCCACTGGGACTCTATCTTCTCCTGACTGATCGTGCTGGGGGCTCTGCCTGTCTCCAGCACTCAGGACCCTGAGCGACCACCATCACCTGGGAACCCCTACCAGTTCAAGCTTCAGAGAGCGGTGAGATCCCCTTCTCTTTTTTTCTCTCCCTCTCTCTCTTCGTTTTCCTTTCTACCTTAGGTATTAACCTTTAATACTGTATGTTATGTTGGTTTAGAATCATAGAATCATAGAATCTCAGGGTTGGAAAGGACCTCAGGAGGTCTTCTAGTCCAACCCCCTGCTCAAAGCAGGACCAAACCCAACTAAACAAAGCCAACTACACAAAGCCTCCTTGTGTAGTTATCACTATTATTCAATAAATAACTTTTATGGTTAAGCTGGTTGCTTCTCTCTCTCTTGCTGAACTTTACTCTTTTGTGTTTTTAGCTTCCCACATTTACTCTGCAGCAACGCGTCTTTTACCTAAGCTAAAGATCCCTGCAGCGCCCAAAATTACTGTGGGGTTTGCTCATCAAGTAGGTTACTGCCAGTGATGTGAGAGTGGGGATAGGGACGTGCTGAATCTGGGACGCATGAGGGTAACAGCTTGAAAGTGCTGCTTGACCCAGTCCATGGAGCCCAGGGGCATACAAGGAGAGGCAGCTTGAAAGTGCTGCTTCATCCAGCCCCGTGAGTCCAGAGACATATAAGGGGTCAGCTTGACAGTGCTGACTGACCCGGTCCGCTCAGCCTTGCTGTTAATGTATGTGTGGGTGTGGCTGTGTGTTTATCTGGTTCTGGGGCTGGAGAAACCCAGCCCTGGGGAACTGTGGTCCTGCAGGATAGCTCCATTAGGAGACTTGCAGAAGGGAGAAGTAGAGCTCCATATGAACACACAAGTGACACAAGCAGCGCATTGATAGAATTACAGAATCCCTTCCCCAGAAGAGTAACCCGAAAAAATGAGCGTACCCCAAAGTAATGGGCAAATCTGGTAACAGTGTAGAGGCAAGAGCCAGAGATGGCTTGAAAATGCACCAGCAGGATTCGTAGCCTAGCACGGGGCTGGGCAGGGAGGACAGACACGCAATCAGAGCCCAGCTTTCTGACCTCTCTCTAGTTGCTAGTGTGAGCCCCGTCTCACAGAGCTTATGCCAGGAGGCACCATCAGAGCATCCAGGGTGTGTAGCACAGGCCATTGCACGTCACCCACATGTCCCTAATGTTGAAATAGAGGTGCCATCAATGGCCAAGGCCCCGCAAGGCAGGGAATTGATTAGGGGAGAGGCCCAGCTCGTCCCAGCAGGCGATCCAAGCTCCACAAGAAGCAAAAACACACCAAGGTCCATTGCAAAACCAGGAGAAGCTTCCTTCCAAATCTCAAACCTTGAGCATGGGAGCAAGAGCCACCAGCCACAGACCTGAGCGCCATCCTCCCAGCCCTGGGGTGATGGGCACCTCTATGTACCACTGCACAAATCACAGCCGTTCCCATGGTAGCACTGGGCCATGGGAACATAGAAACTATTCGCCTGAGAGTTCATGGGCTGTAATAGCTTGTGTGCAGACACAGAAGGAGAGACAGTCCCTGCCCCAGAAGCTCACAGTCTAAAGAGGAGGGAAAACTGAGGCAGAGGGAGGGGAAGTGATTGGCACAAGTGAGCAAGGCAGTGGCAAAGCAAGGACTAGAACCCAGATTTCCAGCCTGATGTTCTAGCCACTAGACCACGCTGCCTCTAAAGATACAGAATCTAAAGATGAGGCAGAGACCTTCCAGAACTCACACAGAGCGAACCAGGAAAACATCGCCGGCCTGACAAGCTGAACAGATGGTGTTTAGTAACTGCCATTCTTGCTGCTAAACAAATACCTCAGAGAGGCAATATAAACGTGTTGTAAATAGTGAGCTTGCAGCAGAGCAGGAAACAGAATCCAAGAGTCCTGACTCCCAGCCACCCTGCTCTAATCCTGTGACAAAGGGGAATGTTCTGTAATATTGTTATGATTCCGATGCGTGCAGGGCCGGCTCTAGACCCCAGCGCGCCAAGCACGTGCTTGGGGCGGCAAGCCGCGGGGGGCGCTCTGCCTGTCGCCGGGAGGGTGGCAGGCGGCTCCGGCGGACCTCCCGCAGGCATGCCTGTGGATGCTGCACCGGAGCCGCGGGACCAGCACACCCTCCGCAGGCACGTCTGCAGGAGTTCCACCGGAGCCGCGGGACCGGCGACCACCAGAGCGCCCCCCGCAGCGTGCCGCCATGCTTGGGGCGGCGAAATGACTAGAGCCGCCCCTGGATGCGTGCCTCAGCTTCCTTATGTATTTTGCATTGCTACCCAGTGAGTACAGAAGGGTTAATTGTGCTCTTGGGTCAGTGCAGAAGCCATGAGGCGATGGGTCACGCAGCTGTCTGGGGTGGAATGAGTGGGGTGTTAAAGGACTGGCTGTATCAGTGGAAGGGCTGGAAAGACAGTAGGAGCCCTAAAGCCTGAACAACTGACACCTCTCTGCAGGCGGAACATGTGAACTCAGCATGGGCCTGGGAGAGGAGGAGGATGGACTGAGGGGTGGCAGGACGCTAGGATAAGAGCTGGCCTCTGAGGAGATGCAGAGCTCTCACCTGGGACTGAAAGAGAAAGGGCCAAAAATGGGTTCCAGGCCAGCTTGGCAGGTTGGTGCGCTGGTGTGGCCAGGATGGAAGATGTTTTAGCCTTTGCTTCTCTGTGCTAACTTGGGGACTTGGGGGCTGGGATCCATCCGAGAAACCTGACTGACTGTAAAGGCTGCAAGGTGTCACTACAAGTCCTTGCCAAGGTGTGTTGGGCCCTGAAGAGTGGACAAGTCTCTGGCCAGGAGTCTGTCTCAGCTGGATTCACTGTGTTACCCCCAAGGGCTAACTATGCCAGGGTGATCTTAGGAAGTTCCTGGGGATGCGGCACCTCTGTCCATTAAGTGATTGACACAACCCCTTTTATTGATACAAAAATCACTATTACTGTAGGCTGAAAGCACCCCGAGTCCCAACTACGAACAGTCAGCGGTGAATCTGAGTCCGCGGCACTCCTCTTCCAATGGCCAGTCTTCCACAGGTCGTTGGGGAGAACGATAGCTTTGCTAGTGCTTCTTAGGCATCTCCACAGAGCGTTATGCTTTTGCTTATTTTATAGTCAAGACTTTGGGTGCGCGTCAACATCGTGGTTAACCCTTATTTTGGTAACTTGTTCTACACTCATTTGGGTGCGCATCAACATCGTGGTTAATGCTTATTTTTGTTCTGCACTCAGTGTCACGATCTGCTGGCTTACCACCATTTGTTATTTTTTCCATTCCAATTTCTACTGCTACATGACTTGCCTGCTTTCAGACATTGTGGAGTGATGCTCACTTACACTTCATGGTCGGAAAGGTTTCAAAATAGAATTACTCTTCTTTTTCCCCTGTCAGTGCGCAGGAGCCTCAGAGGCTCAGTCGCAGAGGCATTGAGGATATATGGCCTATGTTTGAGGAAGAGCGGGCCCTGTTGTGGGGCTGGCCCACTGCAGGGGAGCCTTTGAGGGAATGTTTAAAAGCTGGGACATAGCACAGATCCTGACTCCTGGCCCAGAGCTGGGAATGGAACCCAGGAGTCTTGGCTCACAGTCCCCTGCTCTAACCCAATAGACACAGGTCCCCTCCCAGAACTAGTGATGGAACCCAGAAGGCCTGGCTCCCTGCCTCCCTCCTGTAATGCACTAGACCTCAACCCCCCCCTCCAGCGCCTAGCTGCCCTATATAGAAGAGAGAGAGTGAGAGCTTGGAGCACTCGGCCTGGTGCAAGCTCTGAGGCCTGAACCAGTGGCTGTGAACCAAAATCAGGCCATGTGTTAAAGCAAATGTTTACAGGTTCACTGTCTGGTACATGAACTTGGCAGAATTGTTGCTCGTGTACTAGGCACTAGATAGTTACATAAATATATTCCAGCTAGTACTGATACACCCCAATCTAATACAAGTTGAGATGGTTTGACAAGACTATGGATAGGGATGTTTTGTCCAAGATAGCAGAAATAAGGGGAGGTAACAAACAGATGTCATGAAATACGTAAGGTGCTGTGTGAGTTGTTGTGACAATGCAGTTCTGATGGGACCAACTGAGAGTGCCAATTCAGGACCAATTACTCAAACAGGGCAGTCACGGCCCTAGGCTGGGGTTTTTCCACCTCTAAGGCAAACCAAACCAGCCAGACAAGAAGGACTTCGGTTTCACCCCACTGGCTAACCACAAGTCACACAAGCAATTTCCTTAGACACTCCAGTCTCCCAGTATCCCCACCAGTCATAGAATCATAGAATCTCAGGGTTGGAAGGGACCTCGGGAGGTCATCTAGTCCAACCCCCTGCTCAAAGCAGGACCAAACCCAACTAAATCATCCCAGCCAGGGCTTTGTCAAGCCTGACCTTAAAAACCTCTAAGGAAGGAGATTCCACCACCTCCCTAGGTAACCCATTCCAGTTCTTCACCACCCTACTAGTGAAAAAGTTTTTCCTAATATCCAGCCTAAACCTCCCCCTCTGCAACTTGAGACCATTACTCCTTGTTCTGTCATCTTCTACCACTGAGAACAGTCTAGATCCATCCTCTTTGGAGCCCCCTTTCAGGTAGTTGAAAGCAGCTATCAAATCCCCCCTCATTCTTCTCTTCTGCAGACTAAACAATCCCAGTTCCCTCAGCCTCTCCTCATAAGTCATGTGCTCCAGCCCCCTAATCATTTTTGTTGCCCTCCGCTGGACTCTCTCCAATTTATCCACATCCTTCTTGTAGTGTGGGGCCCAAAACTGGACACAGTACTCCAAATGAGGCCTCACCAGTGCTGAGTAGAGGGGAATGATCACATCCCTCGATCTGCTGGAAATGCCCCTACTTATACAACCCAAAATGCCATTAGCCTTCTTGGCAACAAGGGCACACTGTTGACTCATATTCAGCTTTTCGTCCACTGTAACCCCTAGGTCCTTTTCTGCAGAACTGCTGCCCAGCCATTCGGTCCCTAGTCTGTAGCAGTGCATGGGATTCTTCCATGCTAAGTGCAGGACTCTGCACTTGTCCTTGTTGAACCTCATCATATTTCTTTTGGCCCAATCCTCTAATTTGTCTAGGTCCCTCTGTATCCTAGCCCTACCCTCCAGCGTATCAACCACTCCTCCCAGTTTAGTGTCATCTGCAAACTTGCTAAGGGTGCAGTCCACACCATCCTCCAGATCGTTAATGAAGATATTGAACAAAACCGGCCCCAGCACCGACCCTTGGGGCACTCCACTTGATACCAGCTGCCAACTAGACATGGAACCATTGATCACTACCCGTTGAGCCCGACCATCTAGCCAGTTTTCTATCCACCTTACCGTCCATTCATCCAGCCCAGACTTCTTTAACTTGCTGGCAAGAATACTGTGGGAGACTGTATCAAAAGCTTTGCTAAAGTCCAGAAATAGTACATCCACTGCTTTCCCCTCATCCACAGAGCCGGTTATCTCATCATAGAAGGCAATTAGGTTAGTCAGGCATGACTTGCCCTTGGTGAATCCATGCTGACTGTTACTGATCACTTTCCCCTCCTTTAAGTGGTTCAGGATTGATTCCTTGAGGACCTGTTCCATGATTTTTCCAGGGACTGAGGTGAGACTGACTGGCCTGTAGTTCCCTGGATCTTCCTTCTTCCCTTTTTTAAAGATGGGCACTACATTAGCTTTTTTCCAGTCATCTGGGACCTCCCCCGATCGCCATGATTTTTCAAAGATAATGGCCAATGGCTCTGCAATCTCATCGGCCAACTCCTTTAGCCCCATGGACTTGTGCTCGTCCAGCTTTCCTAAATAGTCCCGAACTACTTCTTTCTCCACAGAGAGCTGGTCACCTCCTCCCCATACCGTGCTGCAGAGTGCAGCTGTCTGGGAGCTGAGCTTGTCTGTGAAGACAGAGGCAAAAAAAGCATTGAGTACACTAGCTTTCTCCACATCCTCTGTCACTAGGTTCCCTCCCTCATTCAGCAAGGGGCCCACACTTTCCTTGACTTTCTTCCTGTTGCTAACATACCTAAAGAAACCCTTCTTGTTACTCCTAACATCTCCGGCTAGCTGCAACTCCAAGTGTGATTTGGCCTTCCTGATTTCACTCCTGTATGCCTGAACAATACTTTTATACTCCTCCCTGGTTATTTGTCCAATCTTCCACTTCTTGTAAGCTTTTTTTGTGTTTAAGACGAGCAAGGATTTCACTGTTAAGCCAAGCTGGTCACCTGCCATATTTACTTTTCTTCCTACACATCGGGATGGTTTGTTTCTGCAACCTCAATAAGGTTTCTTTGAAATACAGCCAGCTTTCCTCGACGCCTTTCCCCGTCATGTTATTCTCCCAGGGGACCTTGCCCATCAGTTCCCTGAGGGAGTCGAAGTCTGCTTTTCTGAAGTCCAGGGTCTCTGTTCTACTGCTTTCCCTTTTTCCTTGTGTCAGGATCCTGAACTCGACCATCTCAGGGTCACTGCCTCCCAGGTTCCCATCCACTACTGCTTCCTCTACTATTTCTTCCCTGTTTGTGAGCAGCAGGTCAAGAAGAGCTTTTCCCCTAGTTGGTTCCTCCAGCACTTGCACCAGGAAATTGTCCCCTACCCTTTCCAGAAACTTCTTAGATTGTCTGTGCACTGCTTTATTGCTCTCCCAGCAGATATCGGGGTGATTAAAGTCACCCATGAGAACCAGGGCCTGTGATCTAGCAACTTCTGTTAGTTGCTGGAAGAAAGCCTCGTCCACCTCATCCCCCTGGTCCGGTGGTCTGTAGCAGACTCCCACCACGACATTACCCTTGTTGTTCATACTTCTAAATTTAATCCAGAGACACTCAGGTTTTTCTGCAGTTTCATACTGGAGCTCTGAGCAGTCATACTGCTCTCTTACGTACAACGCAACTCCCCCACCTTTTCTGCCCTGCCTGTCCTTCCTGAACAGTTTATATCCATCCATGACAGTACTCCAATCATGTGAGTTATCCCACCAAGTCTCTGTTATTCCAATTACATCATAATTCCTTGACTGTGCCAGGACTTCTAGTTCTCCCTGCATGTTCCCCAGGCTTCTTGCATTTGTGTATAGGCACTTAAGATAACTCGCTGATTGTCCCGCTTTCTCGGTCTGAGACAGGAGTCCTCCCCTCTTGCAGTCTCCTGCTTGTGCTTCCTCCCGGTATCCCACTTCCCCACTTACCTCGGGGCTTTGGTCTCCTTCCCCCGGTGAACCTAGTTTAAAGCCCTCCTCACTAGGTTAGCCAGCCTGCTTGCAAAGATGCTCTTCCCTCTCTTCGTGAGGTGGAGCCCATCTCTGCCTAGCAATCCTTCTTCTTGGAAGACCATCCCATTGTCAAAGAATCCAAACCCTTCTCTCCGACACCATCTGCGTAGCCATTCGTTGATTTCCACGATTCAACGGTCTCTACCCTGGCCTTTTCCTGCCACAGGGAGGATAGACGAGAACACCACTTGCACCTCAAACTCCTTTATCCTTCTTCCCAGAGCCACGTAGTCTGCAGTGATACGCTCAAGGTCATTCTTGGCAGTATCATTGGTGCCCACGTGGAGAAGCAGGAAGGGGTAGCGATCCGAGGGCTTGATGAGTCTTGGCAGTCTCTCCGTCACATCGTGAATCCTAGCCCCACTCGTCCTGGGGATGAATTCGTCCTGGGGATGAATTCATCCTGGGGATGAATTCACATCGTGAATCCTAGCCCCACTCGTCCTGGGGATTCACATCGTGAATCCTAGTCCCACTCGTCCTGGGGATGAATGGTTATGAAAACCAACACCCCAATAAAAGAAAAAGGTTCTCTCAATTCCAAAGAATCAAGCCCCAGACCCAGGTCAATATACACATCAGATCTTACCCACAAATCACGCTGTTGCCAATCCTTTAGAATCTAAAATCTAAAGGTTTATTCATAAAGGGAAAAAGGTAGAGATGAGAGCTAGAATTGGTTAAATGGAATCAGTTACATACATTAATAGCAAAGTTCTTAGTTCAGGCTTGTAGCAGTGATGGAGTAAACTGCAGGTTCAAATCAAGTCTCTGGAGTACATCCCCAGCTGGGATGGGTCCTCAGTCCCTTGTGTAGAGCTTCAGCTTGTAGCAAAGTCCCTCCAGAGGTCAGAAGCAGGATTGAAGACCAGATGGAGATGAGGCATCAGCCTTATATAGGCTTTTCCAGGTGTAAGAACCTCTTTGTCCTTACTGTGGAAAATTACAGCAAAATGGAGTCTGGAGTCACATGGGCAAGTCCCTGCATACTTTGCTGAGTCACAAGGCGTGTCTGCCTTCTCTACATGGGTCAATTGTGTAGCTGATGGTCCTTAATGGGCCATCAAGCAGGCTAGGCAGGGCTAACACCAACTTGTCTGCGATGTCACCCAGAAGCAGAGCACAAATACAAAATACAGACAGTATAGAGCCAATACTTATAACTTCAACTACAAAATGACACATGCACACAGACAGCATAATCATAACCAGCAACCCATAACCTGGTCTTAGACACCTTATATGACCCCCTTTACCTAAGATTTGGTGCCACTACAGGACCTTGGTTGCAAACCATGTTCTATATGGTCCCAGTTTATATCAATAACGTCACAGTTGTGTGTGCTAGTTGTCTTGGTCTATAAATGTCGGGGGGCTTTGCCTTAATTTGTTGCATGGCCTAGGGGACGGCAGACATTTCCATGGCCGACTGAGCCATTCCTTGCTACTAGGCACTCATGTGCCAGTGTACTTGTAACCATGGAGCCAAGGTGCTGAGACTGTGTCTAGGGGGCAATAAACCTGGCTGAGTGTCTTTGTTACTGAACCGTGCTTGTGGTCTTTCTTTATGAGTAACATCAAAGGCTGCTGAACTAACAGGCTGCACTAGCTACTAATAACATGGAAGCTCCAAGAACAGAAGCACTGGGCAGCCTAAGCAATGCTACGGAGGCAACAAGATTCCAGCCTCCAACACTTAACCACACTGGGTAGTACTATCGCAGTCTGCTGAACCGGTTCTCTGCTATCGGCACAGAGCTGGGGACAGCACACAGAAAGAACACACACACGCAACCCAACTGACAACTCTGGTGACCCTGACTGCCGATCTGGTAAGTGGCGAGCTGACCTCTGTAGTGACCTAACATGACAGAAAACTACAAGCAAGGAGACCCTGTAATGAGGCGATGCTCACCTCCACAGCGCCTTCTGCTGGTCGTTCAGGGAATTAGCTCGCCAGCCCCCGGAGCACCCTCTGCCAGCCGATGTCTCACCTCTCACTGGCCCCCGGGTCCCTCCTGGACCCTGGAGCCCTTTCCCTTGGGTGTTGCCCCCTGGCAGTACCCCTTCAGCACTCTGGGTCTCCCCCCACCCCAGGGAACTCCCAACCTCCTATCCCACCTCGCCTCAGTATATGGCTACTGCCAGTCACCATCTAGCCCCTGCTCTCTGGGGCAGACTGCAGTGTACACGCCATTCATCACTGGCAAAGGGGACTTTGGACTTGCTGCCTTTGCCTACCCCAGGCTGCCCCTCTGTAGCCCCAGTACCTGTCCTGGCCTTTATCGAAGCATCAGTCTAGGGGTTCTCCAGGCTGGAGCTCCCCAGCTCCTCTAGCCTTTTCCCAGCCCTGCTCCACTCTAGGTACCTTTCTTAGCGTCTAGGCAGCCAGGCCCTTCTCCCTCAAAAGCTAGAGGGAGAGTCCTCTCAGCGCCTGGCTTCCCTGGCCTTTATAGGACAGCTAGGGTCTGATTGGGGTGTGGCCCCAGCTGTGGCTGGTTCCCCAATCAGCAGAGGCTTGCTGCTCTCCCTAGCAGCAGCCCTCATGCAGCCTCGACCCTGTCCCAGGGCAGGAGCGGGTGACCACCCCACTACAGACCCCCTTATCCCCACCCAGCAAATGCCCACAGAGTTTGATGAGGTATGAATGCACTGGGAATCCGTAAGGCTAGGTCAGAGACTGTAGCTTTAATAAATATTATAATATATGGAGCTGTACCTATCTCATAGAACTGGAAGGGACCCCGAAATGTCATCAAGTCCAGCCCCCTGCCTTCACTAGCATAATAAATAATAATAATAATAAGAGTAAGAAATGTACAATGTTACAAACTATGGCCATGGCTGTTAGATGGTTACGACAACACGCCATAAAATTGGCAGAGCTTGTAACAGAAACAAAGAAAATGTAAAAGCAACAGAAACAACACAAAAGCAACAGACACTGGGAGAACACATTCCGATTTTGCAAGAGCAGGTAGTGACTCCCACTCCACTCTCCGGGGTAAGGGTTCCCAACTGCTTTAGCCCACGCAACCCCACTCCTCACTCAGAGCTAACAATAGAACCTTCATTGTCAAATATTTTACATACAAGTTAAGTTTTCCTTTATATCCTCTCACAGTTTGCTAAATTTGCTGCTGCTGCATTTTTTAAAATGTACGTTTGTTTTGTATGTCATGTATGGTGGTCTGTGTTGTATGGTGTCTGTGTGTCATGTGACTACTTTTTGGTTTGTTGCAACAAAAGTCAATTTTGTACTTTTTTTATATATGTGGTACCACATTATTTTAATATTATGGTTGGTGCATAACCGTCATAATGCCAATTAATTTTTTTGCAAAAGTCAAAAAGGCCTCAGTTATAAATACAGGTCCATATGTTTTTGCCTCAACAAATAATGCAATTGCAAACAAAAAAACATTATTTTTTATTAATCACAGTTTTTTTATTTAAAAAAAAATGTATGGGGGGAACCTCAACATTAATGCCAATATTATCAAAATGTCAGTTTCTTTTGTGGGGTTTCATCAATTTGGTTGTGCCTTTATTAAACATGTAATATAGTTATAAGAATCAACAAAGAGTCCTGTGGCACCTTATAAACTAACAGATGTATTGGAGCATGAGCTTTCGTGGGTGAATACCCACTTCATCAGATGCATGTCTATAAGGTGCCACAGGACTCTGTTACTTTTTACAGATCCAGACTAACACGGCTACCCCACTGATACTTGAGTTATAAGAATGTTATAGCAAAAACATTTAAAAATATAGCAATATATTTTATGTCTGGTTATGTTGCAAAATGTGAAAGCTAACAGGTTTCCACCTTTGTTTGACAAACACACCCAAGTGTCATAAATGTTTAATACCCTCAAAGTATTTGCATAGACTTGTATTTAATATTTATTTTGGCTGAATTTTTATACTCTTTTATTATGTTATGTTGATGAAAAGTAGGTGTTGTTAAAGTTTGTGCTTCTGAACAGTGAACAAAAATTGAATTCATATCACAAGGAAATACGTACGTTCTCTGTACGTTCTCTGGATGAATTAAAGCCTAACCTTGTGCAGAGGCTGCCTCCATCACAGTAGCAATGAAATTGTTTAGGGATTTTTATTCCCTGGTTCGGTCTCCCTGTTTCTATAAACAGTGACCGAGGCATCCACTTTATGGGTCAAGTCATGCAGCAAGTCTGCA
The DNA here is from genome assembly GCF_016161935.1 of Mauremys reevesii. NCBI lineage: Eukaryota > Metazoa > Chordata > Testudines > Geoemydidae > Mauremys > Mauremys reevesii. The sequence goes on from NC_052647.1 coordinate 3,555,445, forward strand.
AGGCTCTCCACATTGAGCAGCATTTGCACTGTGCTCACCACCTTCAGAGTGTAGGGGCAGTTAACGCCTTGCATGGGGACATGCTGTCTCTCCCTGCATGCATGCTTGTATGAAAATAAAGGAGCCTCAGGCTGTCTGATCCAAAAATCAACGGTGTGGTCAATTTTCCACAACAGTGCCACAGGACTCTGTTACTTCTTACAGATCCAGACTAACAAGGCTACCCCGCTGATACTTGAGTTATAAGAATGTAATAGCAAAAACATTTAAAAATATAGCAATATATTTTATCTCTGGTTATGTTGCAAAATGTGAAAGCTAACAGGTTTCCACCTTTGTTTGACAAACACACCCAAGTGTCATAAACGTTTAATACCCTCAAAGTATTTGCATAGACTTGTATTTAATATTTATTTTGGCTGAATTTTTACACTCTTTTATTATGTTATGTTGATGGAAAGTAGGTGTTGTTAAAGTTTGTGCTTCTGAACAGTGAACAAAATTTGAATTGATATCACAAGAAAATGAATTTTTAAAAGCTTGGGTAAAAATTCTGTTACTCATTTGCTAAAACAGAGTGCTCAGCATGGGAAAGCAATACGCCTTCTCACGGAAGATTATGAGCATCTATTTTAGCAGTTAAGCACTATATTTAGTATAAAAAATAAGTAATGCACATGTTAAGGAAGTAAAAAGGAATGTCTATGCAAAAACTGCAAAAGCATCTAAAACAGGTATATTTGTGCTAAAGACTTGGGTAAATCAGAACAAAAGCATAGCTTGTGTTATCAAAGCCTTCATCCCTATTACAGTGTAAACAAGCTAAATTAATCTGTATATTAAATTTGAGTTACTGAAAACAAGAGAAATGTAAAACAAACCAGCAAAACGTTATTTGTTAACCAACATAAGCTGGTTAAGGTTTCACCCACAGACCGAAGACACCAGAAAATATCAGTGCAAACTAAGAAACCCCTGGGCATCAAGAAAAAAAAATGAAGTGCTTTAGAAATAATTGACTGAACTACACCTCAGTCTACGATATATGGACAGTTAAGTATGAAATCAGCTAGAAACCACTAACTGGGGCAGGCCTGTTGTTTAGGAAAGTATATTATTGAGCAAAGCAAGTTTGTGTGTCTATGGTTTTAAATCTTTATCACTGAAATAGGGATGCCTTTGGCTACTGTTTAAAAGTAACTGTCTCATTGCTGTATACTTTCTGGATATGAATAGCAGATTCTCACCCTAAGAGATGATACAAGCAGGCTGCAGATCCTTAAGGGGCCAGCTGCACTTGCTTACAGTTTGGAATCCCCAGCTGTTTCATTCACAGGCTAGAAATCCCTTTAGCCTGGGTCCAGCACTTCCCCCAGTTCAGTCTTTGTTCCTCAGGTGTTTCCAGGAGTTTTCTTGGGTGGGGAGTGAAGAACAGGTGGTGTCACTCCCCTGCCTTATATAGCTTTTGCATATGGCAGGAACCCTTTGTTCCCGAAACGTGGTTCCCAGACCAGTCTGTGGAAAAATATTGACATCCCAAGATGGAGTCCAGTATCATGTGGTCTGATCACATGTCCTTGTAGAGTCATAGATGCCGTTACTTGGAGGTTGTCTGTAGTGTTCTCAGGAAGGCTCCCCAGGTGGGAGATAAGCTTCTCCTAAGGCCTATTGTTTTTTCCTAATAGCCCATTGCCCTGAATAGGCCCTTCCCCACCCACTATCTAGACTGAAAACATCTTGTCTAGTGGACGTTATCCAGGTGTAATTACATTTGAAATACAGATTCATAGTCAATATTCATAACTTCAGATACAAAAAGATACATGCATACAAATAGGATAATCATAATCATAACTTTTCCAATGACACCTCGCATTACTTATCTTGCATAAAATACATCATAATTATGCTATAACCATATCATAATACTATCACTATGAAGAATATGAGGTGCAGTGTCACAAGTACTACCCATAAAGAACCACCAGCACAGTTCGGTGATAAAGGCACTCAGCCAGGTTTATTGCCCTCAAGACACAGTACTAGCACACTGGCTCCATGGTTACAGGTATTCAGGAGCAGCAAAATTTGAATTTGTAGGTGCTCCTAGAATGTTGGCTCCCCAGGCATGTGCCTGCTGTGCCTAATGGGAAATCTGTCCCTGAATGTAATTTATAATTTCATTTCAATTTTGGAGTCTCCTATTTTGAGAGATACCAGACCGCAGAATAGTCTTTTGCCCAGCCCTGGAGTCTTGTGCACATTCCTGATAAGATGCTAGTATATCAATTAACAAAGAAATATACAGCAATCATACATCAGAGGGGTAGCCGTGTTAGTCTGGATCTGTAATAAGCAACAGAGAGTCCTGTGGCACCTTTAAGACTAGCAGATGTATCGGAGCATAAGCTTTCGTGGGTGAATACCCACTTCGTCAGACGCATCTGTTAGTCTTAAAGGTGCCACAGGACTCTCTGTAGCAATTATACAGTTGCTTTTACATAATAGCCAAATTCACCCCTATTTCAGTGATAAAAATTTAAAAACTTAGGGACGTGAACTTACTCTGTTCAATAATATACATTTTTAAACAACATTTAGACCTGGCCCAGCTAGTGGTTTTTATAATGTCTCTGTAGACGATTGCATGCTTAATTGTCCATATATGGTGGACTGAGGTCTACTATTTATAAAGCACTTCATTTTTCTTTCTTGTTGTCCGAGAGTTTCTTCACTGGGCACTGATATCTTTTGGTGCACCCTTAAACTGCATAAGTTGGTTAGCATAATAAAGCTTTTGCTTGTTTGTTTTACATTCTTCTTGGTTTTAGTGACCCAAATTTAATACACAGATTAACTTAGTTTGTTTGCAAAGTAATAGGGACCAAGTCTTTTATAACACAAGCTATGCTTTTGTTCTGATTTTTCCAATTCTTTAGCACAAATAGACCTATTTGAGATTCATAGATTCTAGGGCAGGAAGGGACTTGTAGAGGTCGAGTCCAGTCCCCTGCCCTCATGGCAAGACCAAATACTGTCTAGACCATCCCTGATAGACATTTATCTAACCTACTCTTAAATATCTCCAGAGATAGAGATTCCACAACCTCCCTAGGCAATTTATTCCAGTGTTTAACCACCTTGACAGTTAGGAACTTTTTCCTAATGTCCAACCTAAACCTCCCTTGCTGCTGTTTAAGCCCATTGCTTCTTGTTCTATCCTTAGAGGGTAAGATTAACAAGTTTTCTCCCTCCTCCTTATGACACCCTTTTAGATACCTGAAAACGGCTATCATGTCCCCTCTCAGTCTTCTCTTTTCCAAACTAAACAAACCCAATTCTTTCAGCCTTCCTTCAAAGGTCTCTAGACCTTTAATCATTCTTGTTGCTCTTCTCTGGACCCTCTCCAATTTCTCCACATCTTTCTTGAAATGCAGTGCCCAGAACTGGACACAATACTCCAGCTGAGGCCTGACCAGCGCAGAGTAGAGCGGAAGAATGACTTCTCACATCTTGCTCACAACACACCTGTTAATGCATCCCAGAATCACGTTTGCTTTTTTTGCAACAGCATCACACTGTTGACTCAAATTTAGCTTGCGTCCACTATAAACCCTTAGATCCCTTTCTGCTGTATTCTTTCCTAGACAGTCTCTTCCCATTCTGTATGTGTGAAACTGATTGTTCTTTCCTAAGTGGAGCACTTTGCATTTGTCTTTATTCAACTTCATCCTGTTTACCTCAGACCATTTCTCCAATTTGTCCAGATCATTTTGAATTTTGACCCTGTCCTCCAAAGCAGTTGCAATCCCTCCCAGTTTGGTATCATCTGCAAACTTAATAAGCATACTTTCTATGCCAATATCTAAGTCGTTGATGAAGATATTGAACAGAGCCGATCCCAAAACAGACCCCTGCGGAACCCCACTTGTTATACCTTTCCAGCAGGATTGGGAACCATTAATAACTACCCCCGCCCCCTTGTCAGCTGCTGCAAATGGACCATTTTGATTACTAGTACAAAACGTTTTTTTCTCTCCTGTTGGTAATAGCTCACCTTAACTGATCATTCTCGTTAGAGTGTGTATGGTAACACCCATTGTTTCATGTTCTCTGTGTATTTATATATATCTTCCTTCTGTATTTTCCACTCTATGCATCCGATGAAGTGGGCTGTAGCCCACGAAAGCTTATGCTCAAATACATTTGTTAGTCTCTTAAGGTGCCACAAGTACTCCTGTTCTCTGAGTACAGTTATCCATTCAGTTATCCATCCACCTTATAGTAGCCCCATCTAAGTTGTATTTGCCTAGTTTATTGATAAGAATATCATGCGAGACATCAAATGCCTTACTAAAGTCTTGATCATAGAATCATAGAATCTCAGGGTTGGAAGGGACCTCAGGAGATCATCTAGTCCAACCCCCTGCTCAAAGCAGGACCAAACCCAACTAAATCATCCCAGCCAGGGCTTTGTCAAGCCTGACCTTAAAAACCTCTAAGGAAGGAGATTCCACCACCTCCCTAGGTAACCCATTCTAGTTCTTCACCACCCTACTAGTGAAAAAGTTTTTCCTAATGTCCAACCTAAACCTCCCCCTCTGCAACTTGAGACCATTACTCCTTGTTCTGTCATCTTCTACCACTGAGAACAGTCTAGATCCATCCTCTTTGGAACCCTCTTTCAGGTAGTTGAAAGCAGCTATCAAATCCCCCCTCATTCTTCTCTTCTGCAGACTAAACGATCCCAGTTCCCTCAGCCTCTCCTCATAAGTCATGTGCTCCAGCCCCCTAATCATTTTTATTGCCCTCCGCTGGACTCTCTCCAATTTATCCACATCCTTCTTGTAGTGTGGGGCCCAAAACTGGACACAGTACTCCAAATGAGGCCTCACCAGTGCTGAGTAGAGGGGAATGTTCACATCCCTCGATCTGCTGGAAATGTCCCTACTTATACAACCCAAAATGCCATTAGCCTTCTTGGCAACAAGGGCACACTGTTGACTCATATTCAGCTTTTCATCCACCGTAACCCCTAGGTCCTTTTCTGCAGAACTGCTGCCCAGCCATTCGGTCCCTAGTCTGTAGCAGTGCATGGGATTCTTCCGTCCTAAGTGCAGGACTCTGCACTTGTCCTTGTTGAACCTCATCATATTTCTTTTGGCCCAATCCTCTAATTTGTCTAGGTCCCTCTGTATCCTATCCCTACCCTCCAGCGTATCAACCACTCCTCCCAGTTTAGTGTCATCTGCAAACTTGCTAAGGGTGCAGTCCACACCATCCTCCAGATCGTTAATGAAGATATTGAATAAAACTGGCCCCAGCACCGACCCTTGGGGCACTCCACTTGATACCGGCTGCCAACTAGACATTGAACCATTGATCACTACCCGTTGAGCCCGACCATCTAGCCAGTTTTCTGTCCACCTTACCGTCCATTCATCCAGCCCATACTTCTTTAACTTGCTGGCAAGAATACTGTGGGAGACTGTATCAAAAGCTTTGCTAAAGTCCAGAAATAGCACATCCACTGCTTTCCCCTCATCCACAGAGCCGGTTATCTCATCATAGAAGGCAATTAGGTTAGTCAGGCATGACTTGCCCTTGGTGAATCCATGCTGACTGTTCCTGATCACTTTCCCCTCCTTTAAGTGGTTCAGAATTGATTCCTTGAGGACCTGTTCCATGATTTTTCCAGGGACTGAGGTGAGACTGACTGGCCTGTAGTTCCCTGGATCTTCCTTCTTCCCTTTTTTAAAGATGGGCACTACATTAGCTTTTTTCCAGTCTTCCGGGAACTCCCCTGATCGCCATGATTTTTCAAAGATAATGGCCAATGGCTCTGCAATCTCATCGGCCAACTCCTTTAGCACCCTCGGATGCAGTGCATCCAGCCCCATGGACTTGTGCTCGTCCAGCTTTTCTAAATAGTCCCGAACTACTTCTTTCTCCACAGAGAGCTGGTCACCTCCTCCCCATACCGTGCTGCAGAGTGCAGCTGTCTGGGAGCTGACCTTGTCTGTGAAGACAGAGGCAAAAAAAGCATTGAGTACACTAGCTTTCTCCACATCCTCTGTCACTAGGTTCCCTCCCTCATTCAGCAAGGGGCCCACACTTTCCTTGACTTTCTTCTTGTTGCTAACATACCTGAAGAAACCCTTCTTGTTACTCCTAACATCTCCGGCTAGCTGCAACTCCAAGTGTGATTTGGCCTTCCTAATTTCACTCCTGCATGCCTGAACAAATACTTTTATACTCCTCCCTGGTTATTTGTCCAATCTTCCACTCTTTGTCAGCTGTTTTTTTTGTGTTTAAGACGAGCAAGGATTTCACTGTTAAGCCAAGCTGGTCGCCTGCCATATTTACTTTTCTTCCTACACATCGGGATGGTTTGTTCCTGCAACCTCAATAAGGTTTCTTTAAAATACAGCCAGCTTTCCTCGACTTCTTTCCCCGTCATGTTATTCTCCCAGGGGACCTTGCCCATCAGTTCCCTGAGGGAGTTGAAGTCTGATTTTCTGAAGTCCAGGGTCTCTGTTCTACTGCTCTCCTTTCTTCCTTGTGTCAGGATCCTGAACTCGACCATCTCATGGTTACTGCCTCCCAGGTTCCCATCCACTATTGCTTCCTCTACTATTTCTTCCCTGTTTGTGAGCAGCAGGTCTCACAAGAAGAGCTCACAAGAAGAGCTTTTCCCCTAGTTGGTTCCTCCAGCACTTGCACCAGGAAATTGTCCCCTACACTTTCCAGAAACTTCCTGGATTGTCTGTGCACTGCTGTATTGCTCTCCCAGCAGATATCGGGGTGATTAAAGTCACCCATGAGAACCAGGGCCTGTGATCTAGCAACTTCTGTTAGTTGCTGGAAGAAAGCCTCGTCCACCTCATCCCCCTGGTCTGGTGGTCTGTAGCAGACTTCCACCACGACATTATCCTTGTTGTTCATACTTCTAAATTTAATCCAGAGACACTCAGGTTTTTCTGCAGTTTCATACTGGAGCTCTGAGCAGTCATACTGCTCTCTTACATACAATGCAACTCCCCCACCTTTTCTGCCCTGCCTATCCTTCCTGAACAGTTTATATCCATCCATGACAGTACTCCAATCATGTGAGTTATCCCACCAAGTCTCTGTTATTCCAATTACATCATAATTCCCTGACTGTGCCAGGACTTCTAGTTCTCCCTGCTTGTTCCCCAGGCTTCTTGCATTTGTGTATAGGCACTTAAGATAACTCGCTGATTGTCCCACTTTCTCGGTCTGAGACAGGAGTCCTCCCCTCTTGCAGTCTCCTGCTTGTGCTTCCTCCCGGAATCCCACTTCCCCACTTACCTCGGGGCTTTGGTCTCCTTCCCCCGGTGAACCTAGTTTAAAGCCCTCCTCACTAGGTTAGCCAGCCTGCTTGCAAAGATGCTCTTCCCTCTCTTCGTGAGGTGGAGCCCGTCTCTGCCTAGCAATCCTTCTTCTTGGAAGACCATCCCATGGTCAAAGAATCCAAACCCTTCTCTCCGACACCATCTGCGTAGCCATTCGTTGATTTCCACGATTCGACGGTCTCTACCCTGGCCTTTTCCTGCCACAGGGAGGATAGACAAGAACACCACTTGCGCCTCAAACTCCTTTATCCTTCTTCCCAGAGCCACGTAGTCTGCAGTGATAGGCTCAAGGTCATTCTTGGCAGTATCATTGGTGCCCACGTGGAGATATACCACATGCACTGCTTCTCCCTTATCCACAAGACTCGTTATCCTATTAAAGAAAGCTATCAGATTGGTTTCACATGATTTGTTCTTTACAAATCTATGCTGGCTATTCCCTATCACCTTTCCACCTTCCAAGTGTTTGCAGATTATTTCCTTAATTACTTGCTCCATTATCTTCCCTGGCACAGAATTTAAACTAACTGGTCTGTAGTTTCCTGGGTTGTTTTTCATAGATGAGCACTATATTTGCCCTTTTCCAGTCTTCCTCCAGGGAGATTTGGATGACCTTGTAAACTGGAGTATTAGTAACAGGATGAAATTCAATAATGAGAAGTGTAAGGTTATGCATTTAGGGATGACTAACATGAATTTTAGTTATAAGCTGGGGACGCACCAGTTGGAAGTAACGGAGGAGGAGAAGGACCTAGGAGTCCTGGTTGATCGTAGGATGACTATGAGTAGGCAATGTGATGTGGCCGTTAAAAAAGCTAATGCGGTCTTGGGATGCATTAGGCGAGGTATTTCTAGTAGAGATAAGGAGGTGCTAGTCCCGTTATATAAGGCATTGGTGAGACCTCATTTGGAGTATTGTGTGCAGTTTTGGTCTCCCATGTTTAAGAAGGATGAATTCAAACTGGAACGGGTACAAAGAAGGGCCACTAGAATGATCCGAGGAATGGAAAGCCTGTTGTATGAAAGGAGACTTGAGGAGCTCGGTTTGTTTTCCTTAACCAAAAGAAGGATAAGAGGAGATATGATTGTACTCTTTAAATATATCAGAGGGATAAATACCAGGGAAGGAGAGGAATTATTTCAGCTCAGTGCTAATGTGGACACGAGGACAAACGGATATAAATTATCAGTCAGGAAATTTAGGCTTGAAATTAGACAAAGGTTTCTAACCATCAGAGGAGTGCAATTCTGGAACAGCCTACCGAGTGAAACAGTGGGGGCGAAGGACCTCCATGACTTTAAGATTAAGCTGGATAAGTTTATGGAGGGGATGGTATGATAGGATAACGGGTTTAGTCAATAGGTCAATAACGTGCCACACTGGTAATTAGTACAAAGGGTCAATGTTGGGATATTGTTAGCCTTTTCCAGAGGGTCTGGCTGGAGAGTCTTGCCCACATGCTCGGGGTTCAGCTGATCGCCATATTTGGGGTCGGGAAGGAATTTTCCTCCAGGGTAGATTGGCAGTGGCCCTGGAGGTTTTTCGCCTTCCTCCGAAGCATGGGGCAGGGGTCGCTTGCTGGTGGATTATCTGCTACTTGAAGTCTTTAAATCATGATTTGGAGCATTCAACATCAGAGTCAAGGGAGAGAAATAGTTCAGGAGTGGGTGGATCGGCTTATGTGGCCTGCATCTTGCAGGAGGTCAGACTAGATGATCATAATGGTCCCTTCTGATCTTGAATTCTATGATTCTATGATTCTATGATTCTGGAATCTCTCCTGTCTCCCATGATTTTCCAAAGATAATAGCTAGGGGCTCAGATACCTCCTCTATTAGCTCCTTGAGTATTCTAGGATGCATTTCATCAGGCCCTGGTGACTTGCAGGCATCTAACTTTTCTAAGTGATTTTTAACTTGTTCTTTTTTTATTTTATCTTCCAAACCTACCCCCTTCCCGTTAGCACTCACTATGTTAGGCATTCCTTCAGACTTCTCAGTGAAGACCAAAACAAAGAGATGATTTTGCAGTTGTTGCATATATATTCCTTTTAATTGAAGAGGTGCACTTACTATTTTTTTTCTATTAAATATAGTGCAGAACTGCTAAAATAGAAGCCCACAACCTTCTGTGAGACAGTGTTTTGCTGTTCCCTGCTGAGCACTCTGTTTTAGCAAAAAAGTTAGTAACAACATTTTACCCAAGCTTTTTAGAATTAATTTGCTTGTGAAACCAACTCCGCTTTTGTTAACTGTTTAGAAGCACAAACTTTAACAACGCCTACTTCCCTTTAGCAGAATATAAAAGAAAAAAGTATAAAAATTAGGGCTGTAGATTAATCGCAGTAAACTCACGTGATTAACTCAAAAAATTAATCGTGATTAAAAAAATTAAGTGAGATTAATCGTAGTTTTAATCACACTGTTAAAGAATAGAATACCAATTGAAATGTATTACATATTTTGGATGTTTTTCTACCTTTTCAAGTATACTGATTTCAATTACAAGACAGAATACAAAGTGTACACTGCTCACTTTATATTACTGTTTTTTGTTACAAATATTTGCACTGTAAAAATGATAAACAAAAAACCCAGTATTTTTCAATTCACCTCATACAAGTACTGTAGTGAAACCTCTTTATCCTGAAAGTGCAATTTACAAATGTAGATTTTTTTTTGTTACATAACTGCACTCAAAAACAAAACAATGCAAAACTTCAGCGCCTACAAGTCCACTCAGTCTAGGGTGATCATAGCAAGTGTGAAAAATGGGGACAGAGGGAGGAAGGTAATAGGCACCTATGTAAGAAAAAGCCCCAAATATCTGGACTGTCCCTATAAAATCAGGACATTTGGTCACCCTAACTCACCCAATTCTCATTCAGCCAATCGCCAAGACAGACAAGTCTGTTTACATTTACAGGAAATAATGCTGCCCATTTCTTATTTACAATATCACTAGAAAGTGAGAACAGGCATTTGCATGGGACTTTTGTAGCCAGCATTGCAAGGTATTTTCGTGCCAGATATGCTAAACATTTGTATGCCCGTTCATGCTTTGGCCACCATTCCAGAGAACATGCTTCCATGCTGATGACGCTCGTTAAAAAAAAAATGTGTTAATTACATTTGTGACTGAACTCCTTGGGGAGAATTGTATATCTCTGGCTCTATTTTACCCGCATCTCCCCATATATTTCATGTTATAGTAGTCTCGGATGATGACTCAGCACATGTTCATTTTAAGAACACTTTTGCTGCAGATTGGACAAAATGCAAAGTAAGATTTCTAAAGATAGCTACAGCACACAACCCAAGATTTAAGAATCTGAAGTGTCTTCCAAAATCTGAGAGAGCCGAGGTGTGGAGCATGCTTTCAGAAGTCTTAAAAAAGCAACACTCCAGTGAGGAAACTACAGAACCTGAACCACCAAAAAAGAAAATCAACTTTCTGCTGGTGGCATCTGACTCAGATGATGAAAATGAACATGCATCGGTCCGCACTGCGTTGGACTGTTATCAAGCAGAACCCATCATCAGAATGTCCTCTGGAATGGTGGTTGAAGCATGAAGGGGCATATGAATCATTAGCGTATCTGGCATGTAAATATCTTGCATTGCTGGCTTCAACAGTGCCAGTGAACACCTGGTCTCACTTTCAGGTGAACAAGAGGTGGGCAGCATTATCTCCTTCAAATGTAAACGAACATGTTTGTCTGAGCAATGGGCTCTAAAATTGTACACTGTTTTATTTTGAAATGCAGTTATTTTTTGTACATAATTCTACATTTTTAAGTTCAACTTTTGTGATAAAGAGATTGCACTACAGTACTTGTATTAGGTGAATTGAAAAATACTATTTCTTTTGTTTTTTTACAGGGCAAATATTTGTAATAAAAAATAAATATAAAGTGAGCACTGTACGCTTTGTATTCTGTGTTGCAACTGAAATCAATATATTTGAAAATGTAGAAAACATCCAAAAATATTTTTAAAAATGCTATTCTATTATTAACAGTGTGATTAATCGTGATTAATTTTTTTAATCGTTTGACAGTCCAAATAAAAACTAAACCAAACTGAATTCTAAATGCAGATCTATGCAAACACTTTGAGGGTATTAAACTTTCATGACATTTGGTCGTGTTTGGGAACCAAAGGTGGAAATCTGTTGAAATTGTTTTGTTAGCTTTATCATTTTGCAGCATAACCAGACATCGTATTTATTGTTCTATTTTTTGACATTTTTGCTATAACATTCTTATAACTATATTTAAAGGTGTAAACAAGCTTATAAAAACCCAAATATTTTATATTTTTAAAAAGTATAAAATTGACAACATACAACACAGAACAACATCCATAACATACAGGACAAACTTACAATTAAAAAGAAATGGTGACAAAATTATATTTAGAACTATACCAGACAAGACATTAAAAGCATTGTTATTAAATTAATACATTTTCAAAAAGAAACAGGTAAACAAAAGTTAAACATCTAAATAAGCAAGTTATTATCTTTTTATTTAGAATTTTTAATAAACATTTATAAAATTCATATTCAATTCTTTGCCTTCTTTGTTGTATGTAGAATCTCATAGTTATGAACACCTTGGGAGTGGACGTTGTTTGTAACTCTGAAATGTTTGTAACTCTGAACAAAACATTATGGTAAATCTTTCAAAAGTTTAAAACTGAACATTAACATAATACAGCTTTGAAATTTTATTATGCAGAAGAAAAATGCTGCTTTAACCATCGCAATTTAAATGATGAAACAAGCACAGAAACAGTTTCCTGACCTTGTCAAATCTTTTTTTAAACTTTCCCTTTATTTTTTAGTAGTTTACATTGAACACAGCGCTGTCCTGTATGGTATTTTCTTTTTCCCTTTTTTTTTTTGTCTCTGCTTCTGGCAGATTATGTACTTCTGGTTCCAAATGAGGTGTGTGGTTGACCCGTCAGTTCGTAGCTCTGGTGTTCGTAACTCTTAGGTTCTACTGTACTAATTTAGTAACTTAACGTACTTACCATTACTTTATATTATAAACTCTGACATATGGAATTAAGGAAAACTCCTGTTTGAAATATTAGTCAGTGGTTAGAGTTCGAAGCAGTCTTCATTTCTGTTGCTTGGCTATACCTTATAGCTGCACCCACCCCAAGCGGGCACAGCGCAAACTAGATCAGTCTGTACTGCGTAGCCCTAACCTGATTCACACCAGATGTCTGTCAGTTTAGCTTAAGTTGATCCCTTAAGAAATGGTGATTCCATCAGGTTAAGAGCCTCCACACTACGACTCACATGACGTTTACCAAACCTGTTTAAAGTCATACCCTGAGTGTCAGCTGCAGTTTGGAGCAGAGAGATGAGGCTCTTCTTGTGGAGGCTTTAATTTTATTTTGGGGAGGGTCAGGGGGTGAGTTCTGTAAGGAGCTACTTCTACAGGTCCAAATCTCTAGCAGGAACCCCCTTTCCCCAGGTGTGTGTGTGTGTGTTTGTTTGTATGGTGATTTCAGCATGAAAATGTACCATCATTTTCAGGAGGTCATCTAGTCCAACCCCCTGCTCAAAGCAGGACCAATTCCCTAACAAAATCATCTCAGCCAGGTCTTTGTCAAGCCGGGCCTTAGAAACCTCTAAGGAAGGAGATTCCACCACCTCCCTAGGTAACCCATTCCAGTGCTTCACCACCCTCCTAGTGAAATAGTGTTTCCTAATATCCAACCTAGACCTCCCCCGCTGCAACTCGAGACCATTGCTCCTTGTTCTGTCATCTGCCACCACCGAGAACAGTCTAGATCCATCCTCTTTGGAACCCCCTTTCAAGGTAGTTGAAAGCAGCTATCAAATCCCCCCTCATTCTTCTCTTCTGCAGACTAAACAATCCCAGTTCCCTCAGCCTCTCCTCATAAGTCGTGTGCTCCAGCCCCCTTTGTTGCCCCACCCCGCCGCTGGACTTTTTCCAATTTGTCCACGTCCTTCTTCTAGTGTGGGGCCCAAAACTGGACACAGTACTCCAGATGAGGCCTCACCAATGTCAAATAGAGGGGAACGATCACGTCCCTTGATCTGCTGGCAATGCCCCTACTTATACAGCCCAAAATGCCATTAGCCTTCTTGGCAACAAGGACACACTGTTGACTCATATCCAGCTTCTCGTCCACTGTAAACCCTAGGTCCTTTTCTGCAGAACTGCTGCCCAGCCATTCCATCCCTAGTCTGTAGGAGATCTGGGTTCTGTTCCTTGTTCTGACACTGCCCTGGCAGGTGACCTTATGCTAGTCACTTCCCCTTTCCTTGCCTCAGTTTCCCCTCAAGCCCTTTGTCTCTAGACTGCGAGCTCTCTGGGGCAGGGACTGTCTCTCCTGTGTCTGCACACAGGCCAGTACAGGGCATTAGACCAGGAGAGCTCAGGCTAGTGGCTTCTGTGTGCCAGTGGCCCAGCGCTACCTGGGAATGGCTGCGATTTGTACAGTGGTACAAAGAGGTGCCCATCACCCCAGGGCTGGGAGGATGGAGCTCAGGTCTGTGGCTGGTGGGTCTTGCGCCCATGCTCAAGGTCACGCTGACCCCAGGTTTGGGGTTATTCAGGACAATTCCCACAGAGACCTTGGGGTGTTTTTGCTTCTTCTGCAGTGTGGAGCTTGGATCGCCTGCTAGGCGCAGATGGGCATCCACCGTAATCAATCGGCCATTGGCAGCACCTCGATCTCTCCTGTTTTCCACACCAGTTGAGTTACCAGAGGGCTGAAATGCTTTTGTCTAATAGGAATCACTGGGCTCAGCATTAGGGACACAGGGGTGACGTGCAATGGCCTGTGCTACACACACTGGATGCTCTGATGGTGCCTCCTGGCATAAGCTCTGTGAGACGGGGCTCACATTAGCAACTAGAGAGAGGTTAGAAAGCTGGGCTCTGATTGCATGTCTGCCCTCCCTGCCCAGCCCCGTGCTGGGCTACAAATCCTGCTGGTGCATTTTCAACCCATCTCTGGCACTTGCCTCTACACTGTAGCCAGGTGGGCTAGAGCAGCTGTGTAGCCACAGCAGGATGGGAGGCGGGATGGGCTGTCTGGGACCCAGGGTACATGCATGGGGCAGCTGGCCCAGCCCACCTCCTGCACCACCGAGGCTACACTGCTAGTTTCACTTCGTTAGCTCCAGCAAAGTTAATTACACCTCCAGCTGCAGCGCAGCCCACTCCTCAGTCTCCAATCTGCAGGTAGCTGGTGCCAAACCCAGAGTGGCCCTGCCTTCCAGCAGCCCCTTTACAATACCCCGGAAATTCCCACAGAGGGGAAGCCCCAGGGCTGTCCAGACCCTCAGAGCCAAAGGCTCTGCTGGTGTAACGCCTCCAATGTAATGGAGTTACACCAGGGGAGAATTTGGCCCTGGCAATGAACAGCTGGGAAGGGGATGAGCAAACAGGGAAGTTACAAGAGAAACATTCTGTCCTGGGAACAGCCCTGGGGTTGCCCCACACTTGTGGGAAGGGGGAGTCAGCTGTCAAGCAGCCAATGGGATGGAAGATTTCGCCACCTCTGCTCCAGCTGGCTCCTATATAAAGGGGCAGCTTGTGAACTGGGAGCAGCATCTTGCAAGATTGTGCCAGAAGGTGAGTTTGTACCATTGGTTGGGTGGGATTCTCCAGACTCAGCCTGGGGGCAGGTTTTGGGGCACGGCTCCTGTGTGTGCCCAGCTCCCTGGGGCCTCGGCCATAGTCAGGGTGGCAGTGGTGTACCTTTCAATGGCTTTCAAAAGTGATGGAATTAATCTGGTTCCAGGCACAGTGGGGATGCTCTTAATCCAATGTGAACCAAGCTCCTCTCCATGTAGCAAGGGATTGGCTTGGGATAATGATTTGAAAAGTGGCTAAGGGATTTAGGAACCAACGTTCCATTTTCAAAAGTGACTTAGGTGTCAATGTGCACCTTTAGGTGCCTAAAGGACGTTGGCCATCTGGCCTCTAGGAGCCTCATCTCACTGAAAGTCAATGGGAGTCAGAATCCTAAATCACGGGAAAATGTTACCCTTAAACTAAATCAATGTAAATCGGGTTTTAAACCCCTAAGGACTGGTCTAAACCCAGTTTTGCACTGATTTTCTGATTTACTGATTTACCGATTTATTGATTACTAAAAAACTCTTTTGCTATAGATGCTTTTATACTATTATAGATGCATCCACCCCAGGGGGGGACATGGCATGAACCAGATCAGACTGTAAAAGAAAACTCATTGAAAAACTGGTGCGTAGCCCAGGCCTTAACCTGATTCACACCAGACATATGTCAGTTTAGCTTAAATCAATCCCTTGCCAATGGAGATGCCATCAGATTAAGAGTGTCCACACTGCGACTCGCACGGCTTTCACCAGATCGGTTTACAGTTGTGCCCCTAGAGAAACAGCTGCAGCTTGGAGCATGGAGAGGAGGCTCTTTTTGTGGAGACTTTAATATTGTTTTGAGGAGGGACCGGGGGGATCAGTTCTCTAAAGAGCTAATTCTAAGGGTCCAAACCTCTAGTGGGAAAACCCTTCCCGTGCGTGTGTCGTGTTTGTTGATTTCAGCCTGAAAATGCAACCGCCAGTGCACATGGTCCCCACTGGCAGCTTGGAGGCAGTCCTGCTCTGCTAGCCCCTGGGACAGGGGTGCCATTCCAGCCCTCCCCAATAACCCCCCATTACCATCCTGCCTGCCTCCCCACCCACCCACCGCTCCCAGTCTCCTCCTCCAAATCCTTCCTCCCTTTCCCCTATTTGCTGCCATTACATTTCCTCACCCCTCAGTATCCCTTCCAGCCCCCTCCATTCTCCTCCCCACATCCCCTGCCCTCTTGGCCCTGCCTGTCCCCGCTCTCACCCTCACCCCCTTCCCTGGCACTGTGGCTTTCCCTCATGCCTGTGCCCCACTCCGCTGCCTTGTGTGCACCTCGGCTCCTGCCACTGGTTCCAGAGGGCTCCTGTTCCGGGGTCTCACGCATTGGCCAGGTCTCTCCCCTGCAGGTAGCTCAGCACCCAGCGGGATGAAGGCTGCCGTGTTCCTGCTGCTCACCCTCCTGGTGCCTGCGTACCACACAGGTGCTCAGTGCATCATTGACAATGTGGTCGATCTGAAGGTGCAGTCAGCGATTCGTTCCATAGGTAACTGACCCAGGGTCGCCAGCCCCAGAAATGGGGGGTCACATTTAGGGGAGGCTGGGGGATGGGACTTTGCAGCGAAAGGCGAAGCTCCGGCAGTCTCTGCTCTGAGCCCCAGACTGGACGAGGAAGCTGGCTTTGCAATTCGTTTTGTGCTGGGAGCTGCCGAAGCTACGGCTTTCCTCCCAAACTGGCTCATTTACACTCTCTGCTATACCTGTCTCTCCTCCTTCCTGCCACGCAACATCTGACCCCCGCACCCTCTCCAATGTATTCTTACCGCAAACACTTGGGCACCAGGTGCATTAGGTGCCGAGTGCACTGGGAGTGGCCACATGGGAGTTACATGGCTCACAGGATGTCTAAAAACAAGAGACCTTTGTAGAGCTGAGCCAGAAAGGCTAAGTGACTTACCCATGATCATACGGGAAGTCTGTGGCAGAGCAGGGGCTTGAATTCAGACCAAGGCTGATGCTCTAAGCACTGCAGCATCCTGTACAGGTGCACTGCTCAGATGTGCTTTGTTGAGATACGACACAAGCAGCATCAGTGACTGGTTCAATGTTCTGCTTTTTACCCAAGATTAATGGGATCCCATAAACCTCTGTGTGTGGAATTTCCTGAAAAAGCCACATGAGAACTTGGTGGAAGAGTAACATTGTATGCTCTCACTGTGGCTCTCTATCGCTCTCTAGTGGTTGAGCCACATGGTTTCTGATACTACCTCGGAGCTGAGGGGTCTGGTGGTTTGACTTAAGCACAGACTCCAGAGGTCCCCGCTTCGATCCCTGCTCTTGCCAAACCTCCCTAAGAAGCTCTCTCACTGCAGGTCCTGGATCTGCTACAACCACCATTCAGTGTATAGACGGAGTGAGGGGCAACTGGAACCCTTGGGGTTCCCTGATGTTCCACAGCTTTGGTTCAGGTCTGAGCACAGCACGGAGCCGGCATTTGTGTTAGTTCTATTCCAGGGGCTGCGCTCTGGGCCCTGTCATGCCAGGCGCTGCACAGGCCATGTGAGATGCTCCCTGCCCCAAAGAATTGCCAAGAGATGGATTGTCAGCCCTATTGCACAGAGGGGAACCGAAGTCCAGAGAGACTAAGTGACTCACCCAAGGTGACACAGGGAGTTGGTGGCAGAGGCAGAAATAAAACTCACATCTCCTGCAGCCCAGCCCAGTGCCTTAGCCACAGACCCACTGGTTTGGTCAGTCACCCTATGGGAGCATCTGGAGACTGGGTCCATGAGGTGTCATCTGCCCAGTTAGCACCACCTCACCCCAGGGGCTGGTTGGGGCTGGTTGGGGTCTCTCAGGGCTGGCTCTACCCATCTTTCTCAGGCTGCTGCTCACCTGGACATGGGTGAATTCAGAGGGGCTGGAACAATTTGTATTGTGGAGAAGCTGAGAGCCACTGAACTAAACTGTAAAAACTGTATATGATGGAATCCTCTTCAAGCGGGGGGGGGGGGGTAGTGCCCCCAGTTCCAGCACCTAAGGGTGTAGTGGCTGGGGGAAGCAGCCAGGAATTACTTCTGCTCCCTCCACCCCTGCCCTTTGTTCACAGCCCGGGAGTGGGGAGAAGGGGTGCTGGATACCCAACAGCTTCCCCCTGGGTAACACTCTTCTGGGCAACTGGCATCAAACATGAGATGTCCAGATCTCAGGCCAGGAGCTTTGATTGCCTTAGGCTCAGCTACAGCACCCAGCTCCAGGCACTGCGGCTGTATGTAGCCCAGGCACCACTCGGGGGAGCCAGAGAGCCACATGGAGTGAGGCTGGGTGGGTTACACCTGCCCAGGTAACAGCTGGGGCAGAGGCAGCTTCTCTCCACCTGAGCCTGGGGGGAGGGGGCAGCCTTTCCACACCCAGGGTCCTGCTGGCTACAACTCTGCCTCTTGCCTTGCAGTGTCCTCCACCCTGGCCAAAGCCAAGCTACTCTGCCAGAACGTCTCGGCACGTGGGGCACTTGTCTCCTGCCCCGCAGGTGAGAGCACTTTCCCGAGTGCCCCGTAGGCCCAGGGAGGGAGGGACCCCTGGGGCACAGACCCCA
This sequence comes from Mauremys reevesii, assembly GCF_016161935.1. Taxonomy (NCBI): domain Eukaryota; kingdom Metazoa; phylum Chordata; order Testudines; family Geoemydidae; genus Mauremys; species Mauremys reevesii. The sequence goes on from NC_052647.1 coordinate 3,574,021, forward strand.
CCCCCTCTGCAATCCTGGGCAGGTGTGGAGCTGGGGGAGTGATGCACCATCAGCCTGCCTGGGGCCCCCCTGCCCATGTGCTGCCCAGTGCCAGGAGCAACGGCATTCACACGACTTCTGAGTCCCTGGGGGCACTGGATGCTGTGGAGCTGGGACCAGTGTGGGCCCCTGGATCGGACCCCTGGGACGTCTCACTGGCCTCCCTTGCTTGGGCAGTGGGCTGGCAGCAAGGGAGCCACAGAGCCATGGCATGGGTGCTGGGGAGGAGGAGAGAGCAGGGCACCTCGCTGCCCCCCATGATCCCATCCTGCCACCAGCTGCTCCCCTAACCCCACCTCTCCCATCCCCCCCACAGGGTACAAGCCCACGGGCTGCGCCTGCGGAATGGGCTGCGGCTCCTGGGACATTCGCTCCGACTCCACCTGCCACTGCCAGTGCCGTGGCATTGACTGGACGTCCGCGCGCTGCTGCAAGATAGCGCTGTAGTAACGCCAAAACCCAGCCTGGGGCACCGGAGAGCCCCACCTGGCCTGCTGCCCCCTCGCCGTGGGCCCTGGCACAGAACCATGCTGTGCCCTTTGTGCCCAGTGCAATGAATAAACTTGGATCTGGGTCTGTTGATGCTTCTCTGGCTCTGTTCTTCCCCTGACTCCAGATCTCTGGTACCTAGGGCCAGAGCATGGGCTGAGGGCACAACTCTACCTCCCTCCTATTTACCCCATAGAGGCCTCTGTCCCAGATCTGGTCGGGCTGCCACCACTGGTGGCTCAGCAGATCCCTAAGGGGGTCCAGACACTGAACCCACAAGTGCTCTGAGCTTCCCTGGGTCTCAGCAGGCTGCAGCGCTGGTGTCTCCTGCGGCCTCTGGAGCACATTTCCTGGGCACTGAATCTATCTGTTACCCCTTCACAGAAACGGAGCCCTGCAGCCCACCTGCCTTAGGCCCCAGGCCCAGCACTGACCCCCAAGTAGCCCAGTAGCTTAACCCACCCCCTTCTCCCAGAACTCCCCCTGGAGGTGTGGGCCGGCTGGGTTCCCTCTTCCAGGGGCCGGGTGGTCAGTTTAGCATGAAGCGCACAGACACCGTGTGCAGGGTTCTAGCCCACTGCTCTTCACTTAACAGAGCCCAGATCATAAAGGAAACAATCATCCCCCACCGCAGTGTCGCTCGCCAGCTCACCTGTCCCTTGGGAGTCCTTTGGGGTCTGTCTGGGTTCAGGTCACAGGGTCCCCTCACCACATTGGGATCCTGCAGCAACTGGGGGTGGGGGAGCTCTGGGGAGCTTCTTTAGCTGGTGAAAATGTACAAAGACACGAAATAGATCAGCCCTGGCCCTTTGTAACCTTCCAGCCCTGCTGTCACCTGCCTCAGCCTCCCCTGGTGATCCCAGACCTCGAGCAGGTGTCTTTGTGGCCAGGCCACCCCCTCCCCAGACAACCCCCTGGGCGCCAGTCTATTGGCCAGGGTGTCTGTAGTAGAACAGAGGATCATCCCGAGTTAATGACCCTCAGGATCTGGCCCATTTGCACATGCAGGTGTCTGATTTAGGCCAGTTAGGATCTGGCCCTCTGGAAAGATGCCAAGTCTGGGTTAAGAGACATTGGCTGAGGTCTTTCAATTAAGAGGGGACGTTGCTATGAATTGTATTATGGTAGCACCCAGGAGACCCAGTCAAGTGCCAGGACCCCATTGTGCCAGGTGCTGTACAGACCCCAGAGAAGCACATACACAAAAGGAGCCCACCCCCAAACAGCCCACATGGGCCAGCAGCATTGATGCTGGGCCAGCACAGGCTCTGTCCTGACACAGCTCAGAACCCACCTGCCCCTGTAGAGCATGCTGGTGGTGCTGGACTATCAACCTGCCTGGGGCCCCTCTGCTGCAAGCAATGTCATTCACACCACTCCTGAGTCCCTGGATGCTGTGGAGCTGGGACCAGTATGGGCACCTGGGCCAGACCCACTAGATGTCTCACTGGCCTCCCTTGCTTGAATCATAGAATATCAAGGTTAGAAGGGACCTCAGGAGATTATCTAGTCCAACCCCCTGCTCAAAGCAGGGCCAAACCCAAGCCCCAGCCCGATTTTTGCCCCAGACCCCTAAATGACCCTCTCAAGGATTGAACTCACAAGCCTGGGGTTAGCAGGCCCAAACCACTGAGCTATCCCTCCCCCTGTGGGAGGGAGCAAGGTGCCCTGCTCTGCCCTGGGTGCTGGGATGGAGGAAAGAGTTAGGGTGACCAGGTGTCCCGATTTTATATGGACAGTCCTGATATTTGGGGCTTTTTCTTATATAGGCTCCAGGGGCGGCACTAGGTACCAGCAAAGCAAGCAGGTGCTTGGGGCAGCCCATTTGCAGGGGCGGCAGCCCACAGGGATCCAGCCTGGGAGCTGAGAACCAAGAGGGGGCCCTGGGAGGTGTAGTTCCTTGGTTAGCTCCCTGCCTATAGATCCAGCCTTGGAGCAGGGAAAGAACTACATTTCCCAGCATTCCCTTGTCCACTACCAACAGGAAAGGGAGGGGGAGGGAGTATGGTAGCTGAAACCTCATGCTGCAGCTTGTTTTGAATGGAGAGCTCACTGCTAGAGTGGGGTGGCGCTGTGAATGGGGAACAACTGTGCCCAAGGAGTAGAAAGCTTTGGCACAGCTATCCCCTTCAGAAGACACCCCTAGACTGGATTAGGGATACTGGTGTGCAGGGCTGGCTCTAACTTTTTTGCCGCCCCAACCAAAAAAAAAAAAAAAAAAAAAAAAGCACTGCCCAGACGTAACACCCCCCCCCACCCCGCGAGTGCCGTGCGGCAGAACCCCCCATCCCCCGGAGCGCTGCGCCGCACTGCCAAAGCCCCCGCCCCCGCCAGCGCCGCAAACCCCCTGCCCCCCTTAGCACCGCGCCGCCAAAGCCCCCGAGCGCCGCACCGCCCAAACTCCTGAACGCTGCACCGCCGAAACCCCTGCCCCTCCTGAGCACCACCAAAATCCCCACCCCCCCGAGTGCCACACCGCCCGAAGCCCCCGTCCCCTCTGAGCGCCACCCAGCCGAAATAAAAAAAACAATCCAGCACCGCCCCGCCGAACCAAAAAAAGTAAAACCAAAAACAAACAAACAAACCAAAACAAAACAAGCACTGCTCCGCCCCAAGGTGCTGCCCCAAGCATGTGGTTGGTCAGCTGGTGCCTGGAGCCAGCCCTGCCTTCAGGGGGAGTTCTGGGAGAAGGGGGAGTTTAAGCTATGGGGCTACTTGGGGGTCGGTGCTGGGCCTAGGGCCTACGGCAGGTGGGCTGCGGGGCTCCATTTCTGTGAAGGGGTAACAAAGTCAATGCCCTGGAAATGTGCCCCAGAGGCCACGGCAGACACCAGCGCTGCAACCTGCTGAGATCCCAGGAAGCTCAGAGCACTTGTGGGGTTCAGTGTCAGGACCCAGTAGGGATCTGGTGAGTTGCCAGCAGGGGCAGCCCAATCGGATTCGGGACAGAGGCCTCTATGGGGGAAATAGGAGAGTGAGACAGAGTTGTGCCCCTGGCCCATGCTCTGGCACTAGGTACCAGAGACCTGGAGTCAGGGGAAGAACAGAGCCAGAGAAGCATCAACAGACCCAGATCCAAGTTTATTCATTGCACTGGGCACAAAGGGCACAGCATGGTTCTGTGCCAGGGCCCACAGCGAAGGGGCGGCAGGGGCAGCAGGCCAGGTGGGGCTCTCCGGTGCCCCAGGCTGGGTCTTGGCATCACTCCAGCCCTATCTTGCAGCAGCGCGCGGCCGTCCAGTCGATGCCGCCGCACTGGCAGTGGCAGGTGGAGTCGGAGCGAATGTCCCAGGAGCCGCAAGCCATTCCACAGGCGCAGCCCGTGGGCTTGTACCCTGTGGGGGGATGGGGGAGGTGGGTTAGGGGAGCAGTTGGTGGCAGGATGGAACCATGGAGGCACAAAGGAGCCTTGCTCTCTTCTCCTCCCCAGCACCCAGGGCATGGCCCTGTGGCTCCCTTGCAGCGAGGCCACTGCCCAAAATAAATATAATATACAGAGATATGCCTATTTCATAGAGCTGGAAGGGAACTCAAAGGGTCATTGAGTCCAGCCTCCTGCCTTCACTAGCAGGACCAAGTACTGATTTTGCCCCAGATTCCTAAGTGGCCCCCTCAAGGATTGAGCTCACAACTCGGGAGTTAGCAGGCTAATGCTCAGACCACTGAGCTATCCCTCCTGGCAAGTAAAAGAAACCAGTGAGACGTCCCAGGGGTCTGATCCAGGGGCCCACACTGGTCCCAGCTCCGCAGCATCCAGTGTTCCCAGGGACTCGGGAGTGGTGCGAATGCCATTGCTCCTGGCACTGGGCAGCACATGGGCAGGGGGGCCCCAGGCAGGCTGGTGGTGCATCGCTGCCCCAGCTCCACACCCGCCCAGGATTGCAGAGGTGGTGGGGTCTGTGCCCCAGGGGCGCCTCCCTCCTTGGGCCTGTGGGGCACTCGGGAAAGTGCTCTCACCTGCTGGGCAGGAGACAAGTGCCCCACGTGCCGAGACGTCCTGGCAGAGTAGCTTGGCTTTGGCCAGGGTGGAGGACACTGCAAGGCAAGAAGCAGAGTTGTAGCCAGCAGGACCCTGGGTGCGGAAAGGCTGCCCCCTCCCCCCAGGCTCAGGGGGAGAGAAGCTGCCTCTGCCCCAGCTGTTACCTGGGCAGGTGTAACCCACCCAGCCTCACTCCATGTGGCGCTCTGGCTCCCCCGAGTGGTGGCCTGGGCTACATACAGCCACAGTGCCTGGAACTGCATCCTGTAGCTGAGCCTCAGGCAATAGAGGCTCCTGACCTGAGATCTGGAGGTCTCATGTTTGATGCCGGTTGCCCACAGCCCCCCAGAGGAGTGTTACCTGGTGGAAGCCGCTGGGCATCCAACAAGACCCCCCTGGGTTGCGAACAAAGGGCAGGGGTGGAGGGAGCAGAAATAATTCCTGGCTACTTCCCCCAGCCAGTACACCCTTAGGTGCTGGAACTGGGGGCACTACCTCACCCCACTGCTTGAAGAGGATTCCATCATATACAGAGTTTACAGTTTAGTTCAATGGCTCTCAGCTCCCCCACAATACAAATTGTTCCAGCCCCGCTGAATTCACCCATGTCCAGGTGAGCAGCAGCCCGAGAGAGATGGGTAGAGCAACCCCAGCCAGCCTGGTTCAGCCCCTGGGGTGAGGTGGTGCTAGCTGTGCAGATGGCATCTCATGGACCCCGTCTCCAGATGCTCCAATGGGGTGACTGACCAATCCAGTGGGTCTGTGGCTAAGGCACTGGAATGGGCTGCAGGAGATGTGGGTTTAATTCCTGCCTCTGCCATTGACTCCCTGTGTGACCTTGGGTGAGTCACTTAGTCCCTGTGGGCTTCAGTTCCCCTCTGTGCAATAGGGACGACAATCTGTCTCTTGGCAGCTCTTTGGGGCAGGGAGCATCTCACCATGGCCTGTGCAGCACCTGGCCCAATAGGGCCCAGAGCGCAGCCACTGGAATAGAACTAACACAAATGCCGGCTCCATGCTGTGCTCAGGCCTGAACCAAAGCTGAGGTCTGGCAGGGAGTCCCAAGGGTTCCAGCTCCCCCCTCGGCCCATTTACACACTGAATGGGGCTGGCTGGGAGCAGAGCCGGGTCGGGCAGTGAGAGAGCTGCTCCATGTGAGTTGGCAGGAGCAGCGATCAAACCTGGGACTCCCGGAGTCTCTGGCTAAGTCAAAGTCCCAGGCCCATCTGCTCAGAGGCAGTATCAGACACTATGGGGCTCAACCACTAGAGAGCGATAGAGAGCCACAGTGTGGGGTACAGATAATGTGTTTTTTCCAGGAAATTCCACTCAGCGGTTTAGTTGACCCCATTAATCTTGGTTTAAAAAGCAGGAGAAGATTGAACCAGTCACTGATGCTGCCTGTGTCGTATCTCACTAATGCACAGCTGAGCAGTGCGCCTGGGCAGGATGGTGCCCCTGCTCTGCCACAGACTCCCTGTGTGATTCTGGGTAAGTCACTTAGCTTCTCCAGCCTAGATCTACAAAAGTCCCTTGCTCCGAGACACCCTGCAAGGCATGTAACTCCCACTCGGCTGCTGCCAAACACCACAGACACCTAATACACCTGGCACCCAAGTGTTTGCAGTAAGAATACACTGGAGAGGGTGCAGGGGTCAGATGCTGCATGACGGGGAGGAGGAGGAGACAGGTACAACACAGTGTGTTGTTTGGGAGGAAACCACAGTTTTGGCAGCTCCCAGCACATGACGAATTGTAAAGGCAGCTCCCTCGCCCAGTCTGGGGCTCAGAGCAGAGACTGCCGGAGCTTCGCCTTTCGCTGCAGAGTCCCATCCCCCGGCGTCCCCTAGCTGTGAGCCCCCATCTCTGGGGGTGGCGACCCTGGGTCAGTTACCTATGGAACTAATCGCTGCCTGCACCTTCAGATCCACCACATTGTCAATGATGCACTGAGCCTCTGTGTGGCACGCGGGCACCAGGAGGGTGAGCAGCAGGAACACGGCAGCCTTCATCCCGCTGGGTACTGCACCACCTGCAGGGGAGAGACCCGGCCAGTGCGTGAGACCCCGGAACAGGAGCCCTCTGGAACCGGTGGCTGGAGCCGAGGTGCACACAAGGCAGCGGAGTGGGGCACAGGCATGAGGGAAAGCCACAGTGCCAGAGAAGGGGGTGAGGGTGAGAGTGGGGACAGGCAGGGCCAAGGGGGCAGGGGATGTGGAGAGGAGAATGTGGGGGGCTGGAAGGGATACTGAGGGGTGAGGAAATGTAATGGCAGCAAATAGGGGAAAGGGAGGAAGGATTTGGAGGAGGCGACTGGGAGCAGTGGGTGCTTGGGGAGGCAGGCAGGATGGCAATGGGGGTGTTATCGGGGAGGGCTGGAATGGAACTGACAGACGTCTGCTGTGGATCAGGTTACAGACTGATCTGATTCGCACCGTGCCCTCCTGGGGCGGATGCAGCTAGAAACATATGAAAGCATTTATAGCAAAAGAGTTTTTTAGTTAATAAGTATCATTAAATAGGTACAAAACTGGGTTTAGACCAGTCCTTATGGGATTAAAACCAGATTTACATTGATTTAGTTTAAGGGTAACATTTTCCCATGATTTCGGATTGTAACTCCCATTGACTTTCAATGAGACAAGGCTCCTAGAGGCCAGATACCAAAGGCATTTAGGCACCTAATGATGCACATAGGCACCTAAGTCACAAAATGGAACATTGGCTCCTAAATCCTTTAGCTGCTTTACCAAGCTTTATCCCAAGCCGATCCCTTGCTACATGGAGAGGAGCTCTGCTCACATTGGATTAAGAGCGTCCCCACTGTGCCTGGAACCAGATTTACACCATCAGTTTTGAAAGCCATTGAAAGTTACACTACTGCCACCCTGACTATGGCCAAGGCCCGAGGGAACTGGGCACACACAGGAGCCGTGCCCGAAAACCTGCCCCCAGGCTCTGGAGAATCTCACCTGAACCAATGGTACAAACTCACCTTCTGGCACAATCTTTCAAGATGCTGCTCCCAGTTCACAAGCTGCCCCTTTATATAGGAGCCAGCTGGAGCAGAGGTGGCGAAATCTTCCATCCCATTGGCCACTTGACAGCTGACTCCCCCATCCTGCAAGTGTGGGGCAACCCCAGGGCTGTTCCTAGGACAGAATGTTTCTCTTGTAACTTCCCTGTTTGCTCAACCCCTTCCCAGCTGTTCATTGCCAGGGCCAAATTCTCCCCTGGTGTAACTCCATTACATTGGAGGCGTTACACCAGCAGAGCCTTTGGCTCTGAGGGCCTGGACAGCCCTGGGGCTCCCCCTCTGTGGGAATTTCCGGGGTATTGTAAAGGGGCTGCTGGAAGGCAGGGCCACTCTGGGTTTGGCACCAGCTACCTGCAGATTGGAGCCTGAGGAGTGGGCTGTGCTGCAGCTGGAGGTGTAATTAACTTTGCTGGAGCTAACGAAGTGAAACTAGCAGTGTAGCCTCGGTGGTGCAGGAGGTGGGCTGGGCCAGCTGCCCCATGCATGTACCCTGGGTCCCAGACAGCCCATCCCGCCTCCCATCCTGCCGTGGCTACACAGCTGATCTAGCCCACCTGGCTACAGTGTAGAGCAGGGGTCGGCAACCTTTCAGAAGTGGGGTGTCGAGTCTTCATTTATTCACTCTAATTTAAGGTTCCGTGTGCCAGTCATACATTTTAAGGTTTTTAGAAGGTCTCTTTCTATAAGTCTATAATATATAACTAAACTATGGTTGTATGTAGGGAGGTGAAGCACTGGAATGGGTTACCTAGGGAGGTAGTGGAATCTCCTTCCTTAGAGGTTTTTAAGGTCAGGCTTGACAAAGCCCTGGCTGGGATGATTTAGTTGGGTTTGGTCCTGCTTTGAGCAGGGGGTTGGACTAGATGACCTCCTGAGGTCCCTTCCAACCCTGAGATTCTATGATTCTATGATTCTATGTAAAGTAACTAAGGTTTTAAAAATGTTTAAGAAGCTTCATTTAAAATTAAATTAAAATGCAGAGCCCCCGGACCTGTGGCCAGGGCCTGGGCAGTGTGAGTGCCACTGAAAATCATCTTGCGAGCCGCCTTCGGCCCACCTGCCATAGGTTGCCTACCCCTGGTGTAGAGACAAGTGCCAGAGATGGGTTGAAAATGAACCAGCAGGATTTGTAGCCCAGCACGGGGCTGGGCAGGGAGGGCTGACATGCAATCAGAGCCCAGCTTTCTAACCTCTCTCTAGTTGCTAGTGTGAGCCCCGTCTCACAGAGCTTATGCCAGGAGGCACCATCAGAGCATCCAGGGTGTGTAGCACAGGCCATTGCACGTCACCCCTGTGTCCCTAATGCTGAGCCCAGTAACTCCGATTAGACAAAAGCATTTCAGCCCTCGGGTAACTCAACTGGTGCAGAAAATAGCAGAGATCTAGGTGCTGCCAACGGCCGAGGCCCCTGCAAGGCAGGGAATTGATTAGGGGAGATGCCCAGCTGCTCCCAGCAGGCGATCCAAGCTCCACGCTGCAGAAGAAGCAAAAACACCCCAAGGTCACTGCCAATCTGACCTGGGGGAATTGTCCTTTGAATAACCCCAAACCTGGGGTCAGCGTGACCTTGAGCATGGGAGCAAGAGCCACCAGCCACAGACCTGAGCTCCATCCTCCCAGCCCTGGGGTGATGGGCACCTCTTTGTACCACTGCACAAATCACAGCCGTTCCCAGGTAGCGCTGGGCCACTGGCACACAGAAGCCACTAGCCTGAGCTCTCCTGGTCTAATGCCCTGTACTGGCCTGTGTGCAGACACAGGAGAGACAGTCCCTGCCCCAGAGAGCTCGCAGTCTAAAGAGACAAAGGGCTGGGAAAGGAAACTGAAGTAAAGAAAGGGGAAGTGACTGGCACAAGGTCACCCAGCAGGGCAGTGTCAGAACAAGGAACAGAACACAAATTGCCAGAGTCGCAGCCTGGTGCTCGAGCCATGAGACCACAGAGCCTCTAAACAGAGGGAAATGAATGATGAGGCAGAGATCTTCCAAAGGTCACACAGCGCAACTCAGGGAGACATCCCTGGCCTGAGAAGCTGAAGCGACGGTGTCTAGTTACCGCTGTTCTTGCTAAACAAGTACCTCAGAGAGACAATAGAGAAGTGTTGTAACAGGGAGCTTGCAGCAGAGCAGGAAATAGAACCCAGGAGTCCTGACTCCCAACCCTCTGCCCCACCTAATAGACCCCCTCTTCTCTCCCAAAGGGAGAACTAGAACCCAGGAGTCCTGACTCCCAGCGCCCCCTGCTCTAAACCTGTGACAAAGGGGAATTTTTTGTAATAGTTTTATAATTCCTAGGCATGGCTCAGTTTCCCTCAGCACTTTGCAGTGCTCCCCAGTGAGTGCAGAAGGGTTAAATCTGCTCTTGGGGCTGAGCAGAAGCATTGAGGTCACGTAGCTGTCTGGGGTGGAATGAATGGGGCATTAAAGGACTGACTGAAACCGAGTGGTGTCAGTGGAGGATCCAGAAAGACAATGGGACCCCAAAGCCTGAACAACTGACACCTCTCCGCAGGCGGAACATGTGAACTCAGCATGGGCCTGGGGGAGGAGGTGAATGGACTGAGGGGCGGCAGGAGGCGAAGATAAGAGCTGGCCTCTGGGGAGATGCAGATCTCACAGCTGGGACTGACAGAGAGAGAGGGCCAAAAGTGGGTTGGCTGGGTGGTGCGCGGGCGTGGCCAGGATGGACGGTGTCTTAGCCTTTGCTTCTCTGCGCTAACCTGGGGACTTCCTGGGCTGGGTTCTAGCTAATAAACCTGACTGGTTGTGAAGGCTCCTTGTGTCACTGCAAATCCGCGCGTTGGGGCCTGAGGAGCGGACAAGTGTCTGACCAGGTGTCTGTCTCAGCTGGATTCACTCCAGCCCCAGAGGCTCAGTCGCAGAGGCATTGAGGCTACGTGGCCTATGCCTAAGGAAGAGCCTGCAGGACCCCTTGGGGGACTGGCCCACTGCAGGGATTCCTTTGAGGGACTGTTTAAAAGCTGGGGCATAGCACAGATCCTGTGGACCAGTGACAGATCCCCACTCCTCACCCAGAGCTGGGAATGGAACCCAGGAGTCCTGGCTCCGAGCCTGCTGCTCTAACCCAAAGGACACAAGTCCCCTTCCAGAACCAGTGATGGAACCCAGGAGTCCTGGCTCACTCCCCCTTAAACCTCAACCCCACCCCTGAGCTAGGAAAGAGAACTCAGGAGTCCTGCACTGACCACCAGCCTCTCCAGCGCCCAGTGCCCTGAACCTTGGCACAGGGGAAATCCCAGGAGCAGAAGCCAGCCGGGATTGACACAATAAGCAGATCCCCCTAAACCCAGGCCACCCTTCCTGAGAGAAGTGGGTGCATGCAGGGGAAGCTCCTGCCTGGAGCTGGGTGGGGGGAGGGTTGGTTCTCCAGGGCCCCCCTTCACTAGTGCTGAATTCACAGATCTCATTGACACTGACTGGGTCCTGCTGGGTGCGTGGAGGCTGAACACGCCCAGCCCCTCCTCTCAGCAATGCACAATCCTTCCATTGTCGCCAGCCCCAGGGCAGCCGCTGACCCAGCCCCGCTCGCTCAGCAAACAGACTTCACCCACGTCGGAGCTGCCACAGACTGGTTGGTGTAGACGTGGCACCATTTCTGCCAAGGGCCTGGGGTCAACCAGCCAGGGGACCCTTTTGAAACTGACACATGCCAGCGCCCCCCACCCCCAGGACCTGTGAAACTGAACACTTCCCCTGGGCCGCCCTAGCCAGCAAATGTTCCTCACCCACAGCACTGAGTCCGTGTGAAAAACTCTGAAAACTTCATTAAGGGGACCAGGCACAGAGCTGGCACCCGGGAAACGCAGCAACCACAAATCATCTCGATACGCGCATTTCTCCCCCTCCCCCTCCCCTGCTCTGTGGACCATGGAGGGCCTTGGCTCTCTCACAATTTGCCCCATACAAAGTATGTCTACAACTAATGACTAAACCACCCACCCCTGCGGTGCCTTTGGCAGTGCCCTTCCCTGCGGGGACCCAGGGCAATGGGGATTGGATGCGGGGCTGTGGGAGGCAGCGAGGACCAGGGGCGATGGGGGTGGGTGATGAGCCCCGCTGTCTCATGGCCAGAGCCAGGGCCTGGTGTCTGCTGCCATGTGGCCAGGACCAGGGGTGGCTCAGTGCCACCAGGAGCTGGGGACGGGAACTGCATGGCCAGAGCCCGGAGCTGGATGCTGGAGCCCAGGAGTGTGTGGCTGGAGTCAGGAGTCAGCACCTGCCTCTGCGTGGCTGGAGCTAGCACTTGCTGCTATACAGCCAGGACCAGGGGTCAGCATCTGGAGCCAGCTCCCGCCACTGCCTGGTCAGAGCCTGGAACAGAACCGTGGGTTGGCGTCTGCTGCTGTGAGGCTGGGGCAGGGGATCAGCACCAGGGGCTGGGGCTGAGTGGCTGCAGCCAGGGGCCAGTGCCTGCCACCGCAGGGCCAGAACTGGGGGCCAGAGGCTGACTGAAGCTCGGCGGCCGGAGCTGGGGGTCAGCACCCACTGCCCTGTGGCCAGAGCAAGGAGTTGGCGCCAAAGCCCCGTGCTTGGAGCCCGCTGCCGTGCGGCTGAGGCTGGAGGCAGGAGAGGCCCTAGACTAGCTGCCAGCAATTGGCGCCCTAGGAGAACCATGCAATCGGTGCCCCCACCCCCAAGCCCCAAGGGCAGATCTAGGCTGAGGTTTCTGGTAAACGGGGAAACATTTTGCCCCTTTTTTCCTTTTAATGTTTTTAAGCAGTTTTTTTTAGACAGAGACTTAATTATTCAGTTTGTCCGTCTGTCCATCTGTCTAACCAATGTTTCTGAGATCAGATAAAATAGAGACATGAAATTTTCAGAATAGATTTGTACACAAGAGCTAGATGATATTTCAGTCTGATTTCAAATAAAATGCATTCAAAATGTTAATTATAATGTTTATTATTACAAATCCAAAATCATCCATTACACTATACTGCTTTAACTGCCATTTCCACCACATCCAATATAGAAAGAAATAAGAAAACTCTTCAATGAGCTTTAACCTGTTTTACAAAACACTCAGAATAAAAAACACTCTGTGCTTTTAAAACATGACTTTTCTTGCTTTAAGTTTCAAAAATTCAGTCACTAATTCTTTTAGATCCAGTTTTCCAACTATTTCATGCTCTATTGACATTGTGATAAGTCCGAGTCTGTCTTGCACCATCATTGAATGCAGATATGTTTTTATCAATTTTAACTTTGAGAAGCTACATTCCCCACTAGCTAAGGAAACTGGCAAAGTTAAAAGAATGCGTAGATCTATAAAAATGTTTGGGAAACTGTCTGTGAGTTTATTTTCACAAACTTCAGCACTTTTACAGGAGTGGAATGTTTCTTAAGTTGTCTTGAAAAAGCCTGAAGCTCACTACACAAATCTGTAGCATCAATGTCTTTTGAATTTTCACAAGTCAATGCCGACTCCAGTTTTATACAAAATCTGTTTTCTTTTGCAAGCTGTGGATATCATATAGAAAGCCAAATACTGACTCTAGCTGCTGCATCTGTTGAAATCTTTCATCAACCAAGTGAATAGCAGTATCAAGGACTGCAAAGTAGAAATTCACTTTGAACCTTTGTTTTGGGTTCTGAATGAGTGTGTTTCATCCGTCATACAAAAACTGCTGTTTCTTTTGCTGGTTCAAATTCTGTCAGAAAGTCTATTTCTTCAGCAAGCTCGAGAGAACCTACCAGTGTTCTTTTGAACCCTTCATCACTTCTGAATTCCTCCAGAATATTTTTAGTTTGCTGCAGTTTTTGAATAGTAGAATGTATGTTCAAGTTCTTTTCCTGAAGCTGCTTACTAGTGAGGCTAATCTCAAAAAGTATATTATACCACAAAATGAGTGAAGTCACAAATTTGAACTTGGAACGGCCATTTGCAAGAGCTTCTGCATCTGAATGTGCCGTATTGCCAGATGATCGAGTAAAGATAGTATCATCAGAAATTTCAATCAGGGCATCAAAGAGGCTTCAAAGCATCAATGCGACTCTCCCATCTTGTCTGACTAAGTGGTTTCACAGTTAGAGAATTCACATGTCGAGTCAGAATCTCCCAACGGTGTGTTGAGCCTGAGAAAAACACCTAAACACGTTGCACCAGGTCAAAGAAACTGCTTGCCTCCAAACAGCATCTAGCAGCATCATGGACAACCAAATTCAGAGAGTGCTCACTGCAAGGAATGAATAAGGCCCTAGGATTGATTTCCATCATTCTCCTTTGCACACCATTGTCTTTACCCTTCATATTACTCCCATTATCATAGCCTTGGCCACGTAAGTTTTCAACAGATAATGCCATTGTTTCAAGCTCTTGTAGAATAGTTTCAGTCATAAATGCTCCAGTCGACTCCTTCAGTGGTATGAAAACCAAAAAATGTTCCTTTATGAGCACTTCAATGTTATCTTCATCTGCAGACTTTTCCATATCCACAAAAGGAATGATCATCGTCATTTGTTCAACGTGACTCACATCTGGTGTACAGTCCAGTATTATTGAAAAGTGTTTTGCAGAATGAGCAGCTTCTACACGTTTCTTTTTAATGGCATTTGCTAGGATTTGAATCAGTTAATTCTGCATATGTTTTCCTAAGTAATGAACTTGTGTTTCATGATCAGTTATTTTATGTAGATGCTCCTTCATGACTGGATCAAACAAAGCTAGGTATTCAACATATTTTAAAACTTTTCCATTACCTGGACTGTATAATTTTTCATTTCTACCGTGGCCACAGAATGCTAAATTTTGAGAACTCTAACTAAAGCAATCAGACTCTCTAATATTTGTTGCCAATATTCTTCTTTTTCCTTGATCACACGTAAATTTTCTTGGATAGTTTTTTCTTTTTTTCCAATCATAATTCAAGTTCTTTCCAATTTTGAAAGCATTCCAAATGTTCTGTACTTCTTTCATGTGAAGAGAGAATTGAAGATGTGGTTTTCCAGTACTTTGAACCATTTTCTGTAAGTGATGTACCAATTGCTTGATTTCTAAACAACTTGCAGCAAAAGCAAAACACAGAGTCCTTCAACACTGAATGTTGTAACCAGTTTTGATGAATTTCTTCCCCATTAATGAGTTTCCTCTTGTAATGCTAAGCAGAGAATTTTCTTTTATTTCCATCCTTAGGGAAGGGAAATTCATGAACTTGTTCAGGTCCATGTTCCATGAGTATTTGCCGCACACTGTCAGCACATCTGGGCCATGATGCTGGGTCCCCATACTGTAACTTGTTTGTAACGTCCTCATCCTTTCTTCCTTCTACTTCATTTACTTCAATTTCTGCACGTGTCTCTGAAGGTGAATAAAATTTCTCCACTTCCATATCAGTCTGATGCTGTGAGCTGCCTTCATCTAGAAATAGTTTCCATCATCTTGAGTTTCCAAACTGCTTTTATGTGGATGTGAGCTACCTTCATCCATAGGTGCCGACTCCGTGGGTGCTCCGGGGCTGGAGCACCTATGGGGAAAAATTAGCGGGTGCTCTGCACCCACCAGCAGCCAAGCTCCTGCCCCCCAGCCCCACCTCCTCCTCCTCCTCCCTCCCGAGCGTGCCGCGTCTCCGCCTACCTCCCAGCGCTTCCCACCGCCCCGCTGCCTAACAGCTGTTTGGCAGTGCTTTGGACTTTCCGGGAGGGAGGGGGAGAAGCGGGGACGCAGTGCGCTCAGGGGAGGAGGCGGAGAAGTGGTGGGGACTTGGGGGAACGGGGTAGAATGGGGGCAGGGACTTTGGGAAAGGGGTGGAATGGGGGCAGGGCGAGGGTGGGAAGGGGTGGGAAGAAGCAGGGAAGGAGCAGGGCCAGGGGCAGGATCGAGCACCCATCGGGCAAAGGGGAAGTCGGTGCCTATGCCCTCATCTCGAAGTAATATACCTTCATCTGGATCTTCCAAACTGCTTCCATGCGGATGTGAGCTAACCTCCTCTCCAAGTAAAACTCCTTCATCTGTGAACTGCTTCCATCTTTATTTGGATTAGAGAGAAGATATTTCAGGAAGGATCCCTGCTGTTTTGCTTGGTCCTTTTCCTTCTCAGCCTTTCGTTTACGATACTCAGCACCTGAGGGTTTTCTTTTTCCTCTTTCTGCCACAGAGCATTTGAATATTGTTATGTACTGTGCTCCCGACTGCAAGCACTATAGCGTTAAGGATGGCTGACACACCCACCACATGGTTGGTGATTTAAACCACATTACAGCCATCCCAACACGTCTTTTCACTGCTTAAAGGTTCAATGATTAGTAACATACACAGCACTCACTTACCTATTAAAACAGTTAGTTACAGCGTTTACACGGAAACAAAATGACCTTTTTCAACGTTATAACCCAACACCAGTTGTTTGGAAAGTAATCCCCTTCCTCATGGTTACCCGCTTGGAGTGTGACATCATCACTTTTGTAGTCTATTAAGCCGCTGTTACTTTTCTTTTATGGACCTTATTTATTACATGTGAACCAGTTATAACGAAGAAAAGTTCATAATTATACAGCCCGATAATAACACTAAGGTTTAAGTAACACTTCAAGATACACCTCTACCCCGATATAACACGACCCAATATAACATGCATTCGGATATAACGTGGTAAAGCAGCACTCCAAGGGGGGGCAGGCGCTGCGCACTCTGGTGGATCAAAGCAAGTTAGATATAACGCAGTTTCACTGATAATGCAATAAGATTTTTTGGCTCCCGAGGACAGCGCTATATTGAGATAGAGGTGTACTCACATTTTGGATTTATAATGCTGAAAGACGTTATTCTTTATTCTTTGGCATCAAGAAACACAATTTTCCACAGTATTCACTCGATTCTTAACCATCTACTTGTGACGTGTGTTAAAATGACCGTTTGACATGTATCAACTTGCGATATCTCCGCTCTACATGAATTTCTGGCTATGCGGCCTTGATGTATATTCAAGTTAGGTGTCACTAGCATTGCAGCTCTTGCCACTGGCGCATGTGTTCATTGTGGCTGAGTTATTGCTTATGAAAATTGCGGAGTGGGTCACCTTGACCCTACGTCGCAAGTTGAAAAAAAAATTTCACTAAAATATTATTTATTTTTGCAGTAAATAAAAGAGTTGACATATTAATAAATTCTCAGAAATGTAGAGAAATTAATTATAATTCATATTCCCTCCATACGCGCATGGGAATTGAAATAATGGCATAGCTGTTATTTTATTTGTATTTTTTTTCATCTTTTCCTTTTTTTTTCCTTTTATTTTTTTTTAATTTGATTTTTTTCCCTTGAATTTGGTGCCCCATTTAACTTGGCACCCTAGGCATCTGCCTAGTTCGCCTGCATGGCCAGAGCCGGGGGGAGGGTTCAGTACCTGCTGCCCCGCGGTCGGAGCCTGGGGCCCCATTGCCAGGTCCCTGAAGTTCCGCCACTGGAGCCTGCCACCCAACACCCCCGCGCCCCCCATTGTGGGTTAAGAACTCACCTTGCTCCTGCAGCACTGTGCCCCACCTCTCTCCAGAGGCGGTGCAGGGCAGCACATCCAGGAGCAAGAACGAAAAACGGGGCAGGTCCAAGGCTTGGCCCCCGACCCCCATCACTGCCTAGGAGGCTGTTGTGGCCGCACAAAAAGCCTCTGGTAGCTGCATTTGAGAAACGTTGCCCTAGAGTACAAGGCAGAATATACTGCTCTGTTCCTGTCAGTGTGGGGCTATGTATGCTGGTTTGTTATTGTAGGGTCACGTAGGAGCGCTAGGGACTGCATACATTTGTTATTATAGGGTTGCTCAGTAGAGCAGAGAGCTGCATACACTGGTTTGTTATTGCAGGGTTGCTCCTGAGTGCAAGGGGCTGCACGTAGGTTTGTTATTGTAGGGTTGTTGGAACTTTGCAGCATGGTCTGACAGCAGCTTAGCAGAGGGGCTGAAGGAGCTCAAGGTTTAACTGAGCAGAGCCTGGCACAGTTTGTGCTGCTGGGAGACAAATCATCAGCTTCTCCAGCCAGCGCAGCCTCGGTGCCCACAGAGCGACCCTCTGCCCAGCAGGGACAGCAGCTGCCTGTCAAGCTGTGAGGGCCCCTGAATCTGCTCAACCCCCACCCCACCCCAGGGCTTTGGCGTGGGGGGTAAGGGGTACTGGAGTCACAGCCCTCTGCCAAGCAAAGACAGCCCTGTCTCCTGCCCTAGAGAGACGCCCTCTAGGCAGAGGTGCTGGAGCTGGGGATGCGGCAGCACCCCCTGCCTGAAGTGGTTTCCATTCTATGTGGGGTTTACAGTCTGGTTCAATGGCTTTCAGCACCCCCACCCATGATACAAACTGTCCAGCAGCCCTGCCTCTGGGGGAAAAGGTGCGCTCAGCCCCTATGGCTCATTCAGCCCTTCACTGCTCTGCGGGGGCTGTCACCGAGGGGCCCAGATACAGCCTGAGGCAACAGTGGGCTTGTGATATGGATGCTGGGATGGAACCCCACCCCCGAAGTCTGGGGCCTCGTAGGCTTTCCCATCCGCCACTTGATTTCACGAGCGTCAGTGGGGGATAAAACCCAGAGTCTGAACTATTCTGACTGTAGCCAGCCGGGCACAGCAGAGGACAGCATAGCCCCCTGCCTCCTCATGACCATAGGGACACTGGCAAGAAGATTTTGAATGGCCCCTAACTTTGGGTGCCCACATTGAGACACCTGGGCCTGGATTTCAGAGGTGCTCCCAGCGGGGCTCGAGGGCACTTAGGGTGTGTCTACACTGCAGTTACGTGCCCACGGCTGGCCCGGGCCAGCTGACTCCGGCTCACGGGGCTCGAGCTGAGCAGCTGTTTACGTGCAGTGCAGACGTTCTGGCTTGGGCTGGAGCCCGAGCTCTGGGACCCTCCCACCTCGCAGGGTCGTAGAGCCGAAGCTCTAGCTTGAGCCCCAAAGGCTACACCGCAGTTAAACAGCCCCTTAGCCCGAGCGCTGGGAGCTGGAGTCAGCTGGCCCCGGCCAGCCGTGGGTGTGTAATTGAAAATCAGCCCCCAGCCATCTCTGGGTGGACACCAAAACCTGAAGCATCCAGTGCTGGCCATTTACTCCCTACCGAATCCCTGGACCTGAACTCCATGGGTGAGGCCACTTTGCCTGGCCTGTGTTTGGCTCCAGGCTGCATCTACTGGGAGCCTAGCAGGTCCCCTAGGTTTGATGTATCCTGAGGGCAGCACATAGCTCTGGGAAGGCTCAGTAATTGAATGAGTCTGTTCAATTACATGGATCTGCTTCTAGCCAGGCCAGCATGAGGTGGTTGGTTGTGTTTTGTTTGGGTCTGTAAAACAAAACTAAATAAAGTGGCTGGTGGAAGCAGCGCAATGAACATTTAATAAGAAGCAGTGGCAGAGCTAATAGCGGGCCGGGGGCAACCATTAGGTATACGTGTGGTGCCTTTTCAAGCCAATAGATATAACTGAAGGTGGAACCACCAATGACCCAACTGCCTCCTGGGTCCACCACTGCTCAAAATGTAGCTCTGCTGATGCTAAGAATCCAGAGTCTATTGAGGAGGAACATGTGACAGACAGCACCCTTGCTTGGAGAACCCATGCTTTGCAAAATGAGACATGGACTTTCATTCACCCTGCACTGAATTGCAGCCACTTCTGGGGTGGAGCTCAGTAGCTGCATAACAACACACAGCAACACTGCACAGAGACTGCCTGCCCAGCACTGAAATGCAGACATCTCTGGATGGAGCACAGTTGATGTGCAACAGCAGTCAACAACACTACACAGGGATCACTCACCCAGCACTGAAATGGTGCCACCTCTGGGGTAGAAATGCAGCAGCTGCTGAACAGCCACAGAGCGACACTACTCATAGTTTAGAGCAGGGTGTGAGGAAGACTCTCACTTCCATTTGTAAACTCTGGGGGAGTTTACAGGAACAGAACATGCTGTTAACCTAAGCTGAACAGCAGCCAGGACACAATAGATTAGGTCTGCACTGCGGGTAAGCAGACAACAGCTCTGCCATGAGGGATTTGCTTTGATTGATGGAGGGAGGGATGGGGCAGGGAGCCAGTCAAGCCTGGGGAACAAATTTCTTCTCCAGGAGGCTTTGCTCCAGGATCTTGGAGCCCAGGCTCTACGGCCATTAATTACTGCACCACCCAGCCAGAAGGGAAGGGCTGGGGCAGGTCTCTGCACTCCACATGTCACACACAGACAAGGCAGAACGAACCATGTCACAGAATGAATCAGTTGCAGAGCCCGGACTAGAACCCAGGAATCCTAACTGCCAGCACTCTGCTCTGACCATTAGACCCCACTCCGCTTGCAGTCAGGATTGAACCCAGGAGTCCTGATTCCTAGACCCCCCCACCCTGTTTCTCTAACCCACTGGTTCTCAACCAGGGATACGTGTGCCCCTGGGGGTATGCAGAGGTCTTCCAGGGGGTACATCAACAGACTACATAAAAAGAATTAGCAAAGTCAGTACAAACTAAAATTTCATACAATGACTTGTTTATACTGCTCTATATACCATACACTGAAATGTAAGTACAATACTTATATTCCAATTGATTTATTTTATAATTATATAGTAAAAATGAGAGAAAGCAATTGTCAGTAATACTGTGCTGGGACACTTTTGTATTTTGTAAGTAAGTAGTTTTTAAATGAGATGAAACTTGGGTACGCAAGACAAATCGGACTCCTGAAAGGGGCACAGTAGCCTGGAAAGGTTGAGAGCCACATCTCTAACCCACTAGACCTCCCACTGCTCCCACAGCTCCAGATAGAACCCAGGAGTCCTGACACCCAGCCCCCCTGCTCTAACCATTAGATCCACTCCTTTCCTGAAGCTGGTGACAGAACCCAGGAATCCAGACTCACAGCCCTGTGTGTTGTGTGGATAATAGTGAGGTGACGTGCAGTGTGCAGCTTTGCTTGGCTCATGGGGCCTTAACAGAGAAATTCTGTAGCCACTGGGTGCCCTCTGGTGGCTGGAGGTAGCTCAGTGGGACTGAGACATACAGTCCGTGCTGTGATATCCAGGGCTGATGAAGGCCCTTACTCAGGCAGAGCTCGCTCAGGGCAGCTGGACAGCCAGCCCCACGGGCGCGCCCTGTGCCTGAGGAAGGTGAGCTGCGGACTCTGGCCACCGGGATTGGATGCCTGCAGGGAGATGTGACCAGGAGTTAATGGGGCTGGGAGTGACCTTAGCTCCAGCAGCATCTCCCCTCCTGCTGCCAATGAGCATCAGCAAGGGGCAAGTCTAAAGACTGTGGATCAAACATAGGCCCTTCAGCGAAAGGAGGAGATCCCTTAGCTGGAAATCAGTAGCAGGTTGTTATCCTTAAATTGTCCACTAGGGGGACACATGCACCAAGCCAGAGCAGCCTTCGGCCAGCCCAGGGTAGGGGTCCATGTAGGATGTGCCCCAACCAGGGCTGGCTCCAGGCACCAGCGAAGGAAGCAGGTGCTTGGGGCGGCCAATGGAAAGGGGCGGCACGTCCAGGCCTTTGGCCACAATTCGTCGGCGGGTCCCTCAGTCCCTCTGTTCCTCTTTGAGCTGCCGCCTAAGTGCCTCCGAAGAGGAAGAGAGGGAGCAAAGGACCCACCACCGAATTGCTGCCAAAGGATGAAGCAGCACGACTGAGCTGCCGCCGAAGTGCCACCAATCCAGGGCCGGCTCCAGACCCCAGCGCGCGCGTGGGACGGCATTTTAACGGGAGGGTGGCAGGCGGGTCCGGCGGACCTTCCGCAGTCATGCCTGCGGGAGGTCCAACGGAGCCGCGGGACGACCAGACCTCCCGCAGGCATGACTGCGGTGGGTGCGCTGGTCCCGTGGCTCGTGTGGACCTCCCGCAGGCATACCTGCAGAAGCTCCACCGTAGGCGCGGGCCCAGCGGCACGTCTGCGGGAGGTCCCGCGGAGGCGCAGCACCGGCGCCCGGCAGTGCGAGTGGTGCGGCGCGCCACTCTGCTTGGGGCGGTGGAATTCATAGAGCCACCCCTGCACCAATCAGCTTTATCTTTTTTTTGCTTTGCTGCTTGGGGCGACAAAAAAGCTGGAGCTGGCCCTGGCCCCGGCCCCAGCCTGCGTAGAGTTGCCTCAGCTGCTGCCATATAGCTGCCAGCTCCCAGCAGGGGTGAAAGTAACTTACAGGACTTACCGGTACTGCCGGAGTCCTGAGGGGGGCGTGGCCTCATCCAGAAGAGGTGTGGCCTTAAGCAGAAGAGGTGGTGCCTCTCAAGATTTAAAGGCCCTGGGGCACCGGCTGTGGCTGGGAGCCCCAGAGCCTTTAAATCAACCAGGGGCTACCAGCTGAAGAGGTAGCTGGGAGCCCCCTGGGGCTCAGGGGCAAATTAAAGGGCCCCGGGTTCTGGCCGCCACGGGGAACCCCAAGCTTTGCCGAGCTGGGGCTGGGATTTAAAGGGCCCAGAGCTCCTGCCGCTGCGGGGAGCCCCGAGCCCTTTAAATCCTGGCCCCAGCCCGGCCACCAGAGCCGTGGCCAGGATTCAAAGGGCTCTGGGCTGCCTGCAGCGGCGGGGAGCCCCGAGCCCTTTAAATCCGGCTTCAGCCCGGCCGCTGGAGCCACAGGCAGGATTCAAAGGGCTCTGGGCTGCCCACAGCGGCGGGGAGCTCTGAATCCTTTAAATCCCCGCCGCGGAAGCTGGTGTGGTACAGCACGGCGTGCTGGCTCTTGCCGGTACGCCATACCGGACTGTACCGCTTACTTTCACCTCTGGCTCCCAGCAACCGTGATGCCCTGCAAGGCACTGGGCAGTGCATTGCTAGTGCCCGTTGCAGCTGTTCACCAGGCTATTGGAGAGGGAGGGAAGGGTGAGGATGAGCCCCTCACCAGGGGAAGGGCTGGGGTGGCTGGAGGGGCCTGGCTGGCGAAGTTCTGTTTAAAATGATTGACAGTTTCAATGCTCCTGGGATTTTCTCAGATTAGAAATGATGGCCCAGGCGCCTGGAGCCTCGTTACAGGAGGTCGCACCCAGGGTGTCGTTCTGTAGGTCAGGCCATGCACCCGCTGGGCCCTGAACCCCCACTCCAGAAATCACAGCACCAGGAAAGGCTGATGGGAGTGGATGTGACCAGAATCCACAGAGCTCTGATCAGAGAGAGGGGAGCAAGGGCCCTGGCTTGGAGGCTGGAGTTGGAGGGTGAGCAGCCTGGGGGTAGGGAGCTAGTTGGAGTTGGGGATGAGGGGCCTGGCGGTGGCAGTGGGGGTTGGCTGGAAAGTGTGGGGGGGGAAGAGACCTGGGTAGGGTCTGCTGGTTAGAGTTGTGGGGGTGAGGGGCCCAGGAAGGGGGCAAGGGGCCCAACGAGGGTGTGCGGGGAGGCGGGCTGGAGGTGGGGGGCCAGAGGCCCAGCTGAGGGAGTGGGGACGCTGGCTGGAGGTGGGGGGCAAATCGCCTGGCAGGGGGAGGGGAGGTTGAGTGGAGGTGTGGGGCAAGGGGGCTAGCTGAAGGGAGAAGACTGGTTGGAGTTGGGTGAGGGGCCTGGCTGAGGGGAGCTGGGTGGAAGTGGCAGGCAAGGGGCCTGGTTGAGGGGCTGGGTGGAGGTGGGGATGAGGAGCCTGGCTGATGGGGAGGCTGGATGGAGGTGGGTAAGGGGCCTGACTGGGGGTGGAGGTTGGGGGGTGAGGAGCCTGGCTGATGGGGGGAGGCTGGGTGGAGGCGGGCAAGGGGCCTGACTGTGGGGGGGAGGGGAGCTGGGTGGAGGTTGGGGGGTGAGGAGCCTGGCTGATGGGTGAGGGCTGGGTGGAGGCGGGCCAGGGGCCTGACTGGGGGGGGGGGGAGCGGGGTGGAGGGTGGGGGGTGAGGAGCCTGGCTGGTGGGGGGAGGCTGGATGGAGGTGGGCAAGGGGCCTGATGGGTGAGGGCTGGGTGGAGGGCGAGGGACACTGCTGTGCTGAGGGAGAGGATACTGATTGGAGGGGGGGGGGGGGCTGACCGTAGTGGGCTGAAGCCCCACTACCCCAACCCAGTCCTCGCTTTAACCCTGCCCAAGGCCACCTCCCGCCTGATCAGGTGGGGATTCAGTGGGGACCTGCATAGCCCTGTCGCCAGGGGCCTGCCCACTGGTACCCAGGCCCAGCCCTCACAGCACCAGGAGTGCAGGGGGGCTGCAGCATTCAACCACCCCAGCCTCACAGACACCGACCTGCCAGCACCCCAGGTGCTTTATACTAAAATCAGTCACTGGGGGGACTGGGCTCCTCCATAAGTGACACTGGGGAGGGGGGCAGGCCCATCCACCAGTGTCACTTGGGGGGCTGGGCTCCTCCACCAATGTCACGGGGGGGGCTGGGCTCCTCCACCAGTGACACTAGGGGCCATCGCCCAGCATCACAGACACGCCCCAGAGCACGGCAGGGAGAAGCCAGGCCGCGCACAAGGGCAGGAGCGGCGCAGGCGCGGAACCCAGGAGTCCTGACTCCAGCCCCGCCCCGCGCACAGCTGAGTCCCACTTCCCCCCACAGGGCCCTAGGGGGCGTGGCCACGGGCTCGGTGGGAGGGGCGAGCTCCTTGCCCCCGCCCCGCGCTCAGACCCGGAAGCGGCAGCGGTCCCGGGGCAGCAGGAGGCGGAGATGGCCCCGTCCGGGCTGAAGGCGGTGGTGGGCGAGAGTGAGTGCGGGGCTGGGGGGTCCGAGTGGTCGGAGGTGGGTCCGGGCCCAGTTGGGGTGTCTGGCCCGGTCGGATGTGGGTCCGGGGCAGGGCCCGGTTGGGGGGTCTGGCCCGGTCGGATGTGGGTCCGGGGGGGCAGGGCCCAGTTGGGGGGTCTGGCCCGGTCGGATGTGGGTCCGGGGGGGCAGGGCCCAGTTGGGAGCCCTGGGTCCTGGGGGGGCGGGGCGCTCCTGGGGGTGTCGCGCCCTTGGAGGGATTAGGAGTCATTCGGAGCAGAGAGCTCCCCCCCTCCGCCTGCCTGTCCCACAGCAGAAGGGGAAGGAGGGTGTCTGCCCCACCCCCAAGGGCCGCCCCCTCCCATAGGAGCTGCACCTTGGGCTTGGGGGGCAGCGGCTGTTTCTGTCGGGGTGACTCCGGCCCTCGCATCTCCCTGGCACCCCGGCTGCACCTCTGCCCTGCCACCCAGCCTGGCTGCTCAGCCTCTGACTGAGGGAAGGGGGGGGCAGGACTCCCTAGTGACCGATGCTGCCTGATGCCCTGTGTGTGTGAGGGCCCCAGGGCCGTTTGTGGTCCCCCCACCACCACCTCTGCACCCCAAAGGATGATCAGGGAGTCCCCCAATGACACCTAGCCAAGTACTGGGTGAAAGCCACCCCAGCGCAAAGCTGAGTTGCCCCAGATCCTTGAGCAGTGCCCAGGCTTTGCGTCCTTGCTCCTGGAGGGACACTTCCTGGTTTAGAGCTCACTTTAAGTCAGCTTCTTAAACTCTCTGGCCTGTCCCAGGTCAGGTCAAGCCGCTGAGCTGGAGGGGTCTCAGCAATAGCTAGCCAGGATCCAGGGACTGAAATCTGCTTCTGTGCACTGTTGGGTTCTTTTTGTCCAGGCCTCTGTCTCTTAGATTGATGGCTGGCCCCCATTGCTGTGGTATCTGGGCATCTCACACTCTTTAGTGTATTAGCTTCACCATCCCCCGGCTATTATCTCCTTTGTGCAGAGGGGCAATTGAGGCACAGAGAGACTCAGCAACTTGCCCAGGCTCACACAGGGAGTCTGTGGCAGAGCAGGGAATTGAATCCCTACATTGATGTAGAGAGGTGTCATGTCACTAAGGCCTTGTCTGTGTTTGGGATTCAGATCCAGAGCTTGCACCCTCAAATCCTCACTGCTGGGCCATCCTTCTTCTCTTGCAGCTGCCTCAATCCTGTCTGCTCTGTGTGGATGTTAAATGTCCTGCTGTGCTTTGTGAGGTTTTGTCCTGGTGTGCTGTGTGGAGGTCGTTGTGCTGAGCCCCAGAAGTGGCTGCAGCTTACATAGTTCATAAAGAAATATAGCTACGTTTATAATTATTATTAAAGTCTCAGTCACACCAGGCCAAGAGGCAAGAGATTAGGCAAGCGAGCCGTAGAGCTCTGAGTTTTGGATTGCTCAAGGCAGCCACTAAACTCTGTGCCAATTTCCCCATCACTGAAGGGGAGATGACAATTACCCTTTCAGGTGGTGGTGGAGATTTAATCCCCTGCTGCTTCAGTCTGTAGCGTTTTCCACCTGCAGGACACTTTACAAGTGCTGGTTGTTGTTGCTTTCACCACCACTTTCCAGTGCCTGTCCATGATGGATCAGCCAGGTGTGGTTTCCCATCAATGTAACATGCAGGATACAGGAGGGGTAAGGATCTGTCCTCCTTATGTCATCTCCTTATGCTCCCCTGCAAACTGTGTCCTGCTTGGGTTTGGACTGGGGAAGCTCCCCAGGGCTCAAGACACAGATAGAGGGAGACATCTGGTGCTTTTTTCAGGTTTTGACCCTGTTTAAAGCACCACGTGGAGGGAAAGAGGAGAAACT